>NC_142778.1:19850000-21120000 GCF_988280905.1 Pimephales promelas
AACATGGAGTCCAAAGAGGTTCTGGCATGTAAATCAAGTTTTAGTTTAAAATTTGTGTAAATCGATAAGGGAAAGAGTATATTTTATCTGACTGGACGTCACTTTGTCATACATTTATTTGTAAACATTTTGCATTTACATTTATGTATTTAGCAGAGATTTGTCCAAAATGACTTGCATTGTATTCAGGGTTTACTTTTTGTCAATATATCATGCATTGCCTGGGAAATTAATCCATTACCTTTTGAGTCAAATAAATTGCATAATTGTACTTTTTTTGATATATTCAATAAAATAGATATGCTATATGTTATTTTAAAATCACGCATAAAAAACAAAACAAAAAGCCTATTTAAAACCATTTTAGATTGAGCTTATCTTGTCAAAGTTCCCAAAGGTATTACAGCTGCAAAGTAATTGAAGAAAGAAAGCAACAAAGAAGCAGTTTTGTAGATGAGCACAGGAGTTTAGTGCAGAAATAGCAGTGCTGATGATGCACTTTTTTAGGGGTTTCAGGGAGTTTTAGGACTATAAATGCACAGTTTGCTTTCTTAATGAAGGGAACTTGTTTTTTTGAAAGGCATAAAACATCTTGAGTGTTCTCAATGTTTTGTTAAATCTCATTCTCTCGCTAGATGGAACTCTACTGTGCCAGGCTTTACATTCTCCGATCAGCTCCTTCAAATCTCCACACTGCTCCCCTCAAACCATGTCTATGGTTTTGGTGAAACAGAGCACCCCAGCTACAAACATGACCTCAACTTTCAAAAATATGGCCTGTTTGCGAAAGACCAGCCTCCAGGGGTGAGTGTCAGAACCAATGGTGATGTTTTACAAGCCTTCCTGCATTGATATGCCATCCACACTTCACACATCACTTAACTCAGTTGACGCGAGTGTATAGCTTGGACCTGGTTTAAGGCCAATCTAAGTCATGCTGAACAATAATAATCTCTCAGACTGAGAGATTATTATTGTTCAGCATGACTTAGTGAAAACAATGTTAAATTTGTTTATTAGTTGTCTGTTTGCACTGTCTGTCTGTTTATTTTAGTTGATTTTCAGTTTCAGAAGTTGTTATTAATATCTGTTCTAGAGAAAAAAAAAATAGGGGAAAAAATGTAAACTAATACAATTAGTACAAAAGATAATGTATCAAAGGTACTTTTAATACAAAAGATAATGTATCAGCATATGTACAGTATATTTTGCAATCAGCATATTACAATGATTTCTAAAGGATCATGTGACACTGAATATATAATATATATATATATATATATATATATATATCATTGGCGGCTGCTGGTCTTTCAAAGAGGGGAAGCTCTTTTTTCTTCTTCTTTTTTTTTTAACTCGACTGTCAGGTGTGGGGATGGTGAAAAGAGCGAGGACTCGATGCAGAGTTGATGGGCTTTATTTTATTGATAAAAAAACAAACAAACAAACAAGGGGAATAAATTGGGAGCAAAAAAGGCAGGTAACGAGGGAGGACAGGTGGGGCAAAATAACTAATAATCAGGAAACAAGATGGGAGTCGACACAATGACAGGAAAGCACATATGGCACAACAAACACATGACAAGCACAAGCCATGTGCTCATACCAAACATGACAAAAACACATGACCAATAAAACAAATTAAAAAGCAATTGTGCTCACACAAAATGAGACCTGAAGAACGATGAGAACACTCATAAGACACGTGTTCACACACAACATGACAACATGAAAGCACACAGCTAGTGTAAAACACAAGCTGTGTGCTACACAGCACAAGACAAAACATGACATGAAAGCACGCGGCCGATGTAAACACAAACCATGTGCCACACAACACACTGAACAGAGCGAACACGACAAGACAGAACGCTAACGTTACGCATGAGTACGACCATAATATCCTGTGCACTCACAACCGAAAACAAACACGCGGAGAATGCATGTCCGAATCCCAACACAAAAGTGAAACCAAACTAGACAGATGTGCCGTGATTCAAACACCACGCCCGCACATGTAACAAGACACCTGACATCGACGGAAGAAATGTGGGAATTAGGTTGAACTGTGAAATATCTGAAGAAAATTGCAAATACTAAGAAATATGTTACAGTAGTTCGTCTTTCGAGTAAAATACACACAAAATTCGCGACAAGGCTGAGCACGAAGTCTTTAAACTAGCTTCCGCGTCAGCGATTTTTTTATTGGGTGAAATCGCTGTCAATCAAAAGGAGATGCAATCCTCCAATCATCACGCGGACGCCAGGCCAGCCCACTTCCCTATTCACCCCAGAGACGCCCGGCGTCCGTGGGCGGGACATAATCGCAGCATTTATCCAATGACCGTCTAGTTTAACAGCACTGAAAAAAACTGTTCAAAGCAGCCCCATTGAAGTCAATGGACGCCGAGCTTCAACAGGGAAATGCCATAGGAAAATGCATGCACTGTGACGCGCTACAGGTTAGGTATGCATGAGAAGGAGATCAAGTCAGCCGACCTATTTGTTGCTTATTCTGAACGAACTCGTCTTCGAGATTACCGTGTTCTAATGCATTTTTACTCATTAAAATGTTAACACAATAGTACACATTAATTTGTTTGACATTAGGGGAAGCTGAGCTTCCCTTGCAGTCTTAAAGAAATCTCCACTGATATATATAGTATATATCACACTATTACTGTTTTGACTGCACTTTATATTTAATTGGAGACATGGACCTGCCTTCTGATAGTATCTCTGCTCCCAGGAGTGATCTTAAAGGAATTGCATTTGACTCATATAAGTAGGTTTTAAAAAGTGACATACAAATGATTCACTCTATCGCAGTGAGATTCTTCCATCTCTCGGCTGAGGCCTACTAACCACCCTGTTATTGTCAGGGTTATGTTTGGTTTAGTAGTCTCATTTGCTATGTCGGTAGGTAGTACATCCCAGACTACGTTTGTATGTGGACTCCTATGGATATGAAATGGGCTGAAATTTGGGCCTCGTATAGGATTGCCTTGTTCCATAATGGCCCCATGTTAACTGCCCATATGGATTTCACATAGGATTGCACATGCCAATAGGTGGGACCCGGGCAACATGTGCAGAACACATCTCGGTCCCAGCTTTATTTGAATTTGAGTTTACTTTGCAGCCGTTTAAAAGGTACGCTCTATATAGAATGAATATAGATAGTATGAATGAAATTGGGATTTACTACATCCGCCATGTTGATACCATCACTTGACCTACCAGCACCAGCTGTGTTGCTTCACTTCCATTCTTAAATATCTCCTGTAGCCTCATGGGATAGTAAAGTGTCCATCGAATGTGCACTTTCGAATCTCGGCAGAAGTAGCAGGTCATCCGGAGAGTTCTCGCCTGCTGTTTTTCAAACTCTCTGTATTTGTATATTCTACTATTTTGGCTTAAAGTTATTCGCATACTATATAGTAGGGAGGTATTCCATTTTGAATGCAGTGATTGTTTCTGTGTTCATGTTTCTTGTGCTTCAGGTTAGTTCTCTTTCATTGGTTAATTATTAGGTCCTCTATATTTACGTATTAGTTTTTTTCACATCATGTAGAAATTACCGTAATTTTAACAAGTAAAAAGTGCTCACGTCTTGTACAGCTTAGAATTACAGCTTGTAAATTGGGACTTTTCTGTGAGCTCCTACTTGACCACTGCAGATTCATTTAGCTATTGATAGTGTCACCAAAGAAACGCATAATTCCCAGTCCGAGGATGTGAAGTGAATAGCTCAGAATAGAATGTCACTTGTTGTCATCTCAAGCCTACGGCAATAACAACAGGGCGTGATCACAGTATACTTTGCACAGTATATATAGTCTTTTTTTTGTCGGTTCTCGTATTTGTCTAAGGAATATGCTGCTTGTTCATTAAAGGCTATTTGTATTCATTGCCTAAATAGAGCGTGTTGGAAAGCCACGCTATTGAATGACACAGTTATTGGTAGGGATGCACCGATACCGATACCGGTATCTGGTATCGGCCTCGATACCACATTTTCTAAAGTACTCGTACTCGTTAAAAGTCCCCCGATACCGGGGGATCGATACCATGTTCTGAGAAATGGGTTAATCACAGGCGCCGAGTGCCCACCCCCAGGCTCCGGCTGCAGCTCAGAGCGGGGAGATGGGGAGACATGTCAGCCGTGTGGAACAGTGATGCGCGGGTCAATGTATAAACAACCCGCACACTACCAACGTACTCGAACCGCAAAAAAAGTAAGAAAATATTGTACCCGACCCTCTTCCTGACCGTATTTTTTAAAAGTAGTACATGCTCATCGTAGCGTCATTGGGCCATAAACGTGTAACAACACAGCATCGCAAGAAGACGTAGCCTACATATAACAAAGGCAGCACTTTGGTCATCATCTTTCATTATTTCGGTAAATTTCTCCCACACTTACTCTTTCTATTTGTGTATTTGCGGAGCTTCCACTCCCCAGTCTTCACCTTTTCTCTTGCCGCCTCCATCTCTCTGCAGACTAGTGATCATAGACATGGCCGGTTCGTGAACGAATCGGTTCTTTTTAATGAACCGGTCGAACCAGTACGCTAAATCGAACTGAATCATTCGCATCAGTTCACGTCTTGCGTCAGTGCTGATCCACAAGTTACTACAGTTACTCACTTTCAGACATGCCTGACAGTCCCTCCGAGTTGAAATAAACCAATATCCCGAATTATATTTTACTCCAGTAACTCTAACAGTTCACTGAACTGAGACATGTTGTTGATACTGCTGATACTGCGCATCCGCGTAGTAACGAACGCAGAGGTACAGCGGTTCTCGGATCACACCAGTACAGAACTGAGAACTAGACTGAGCTTGTGTGTCATCTTCGTGCCAGTTATTCAGCCAATAAATAAATTCGGCCTATATATTTCATAGAAAATTGTATCTAGTACTATATAAATACAAAGGTTTAATTGGCATCTTTTTCCAAACGACCTGACCGACCGCGACCCGAATATCATTAAAAATATTTTTGGAGGACCCGTAACTCCGGGTAACCGCGGGTGACCGCGGCGCAAGCACCCGCTCATTTTGGATCAACCCGTGCATCACTCGTGTGGAACAATTTCAAAGTGAATGGCTTTGGATTAGGAGAATAAGTTTACTTGTAGTCGCCAAGTTACTTATAGTCAGTTGAATGTCTGTTGGGGGACCAAATAAATAAAGTGTTATCAGATATTAAGCTGATCGTACTAATACTCTAGTCTACTAATACTCTAATGACAGTTAGTTGACATGTAATTGAAAAGTTACTTATAGTTAGTAAAGTGGACTATCGAAATAAAGTGTTACCCAAGTAATTTAATCAAGGACCTAAAAACCCGTATATAAAAATATTTAAATCATGTTTTTTTTTATTTTTTATTAAGTACTCGGTATCGGTATCGGCGAGTACTGAAATGCAAGTACTCGTACTCGTACTCGTTTTCCAAAAAAGTGGTATCGGTGCATCCCTAGTTATTGGTTGTCATTCATCCATACTGGACTCACTAACAGCCTTATTCTCTGACTCACTTCATGACACAGAGAAAGGGAAGTAAAAGAAAGAGCTACATGAAGGAAGAGAGAGAGAGAGAGATGCAATTACGTTAATGAAAACAGAGAGATGGGATTTGCAAGGTTCATTCCTTTAAGCCAAATAAAAATCTCTCATTGACACTTAATTGTCTGTTTAACACTGAGAACAACTGAAATCGCATCACAAACTCTAATCTCTTTCTCCTCATCTATAGTATAAGCTGAACAGTTACGGTGTCCATCCCTTCTATATGGGTCTGGAGAAATCAAAAAATGCACATGGTGTCCTTCTGCTCAACAGCAATGCCATGGGTGAGTACAACCACATACTGTATACGAAACATTGTGTCCACACCAGCCACAAACTGTTTTTTTTTCCCTTTGTAAGCTAAACCAGCTTAAGATGATTTGCTAGTTTAGCGGACTAATTGTTCCCATTTAAAAGTACAAAAACAATACTAATAGGCTTATAGGCTTTGTTTTTCAGATGCAGATTAAAATTAGAAAAATGGATATATAGATAAAGATATAAACTATGTTCCTCCACCTAGTGTGCAGAATGTAAGGGATTATGGACACGCCCAATACTAAATGATGTTTTATTACAACGCATTCTCACCCCAAGGCGTCACCTTTGACCATGCTTCAATATTTGACGTTTTAGGCGCCCTTTAGCGTCACTTACATGACGCGATCCTACGGCGTCATCTAACTGACGCCAAAGGAGAGCGTCTGTTAGAGGACGTGGTTAGGTTTAGGTGTGGGGTGGCGTGGGGGTAGGGTACACGCGATCCTAGGGCGTCATCTTACTGACGCTAAAGGGCACCTAAAGCGTCAGATATTGAAGCATGTCCAAATGCTTCCCAAGGCGTCAGTTAAGTGACGCCTTGGGGGTGAGAATGGGCTGTTTATTAATAAAGTTCGGGAGGAGCGCGTTTAAATGCATATATAGCCGACACACCTACGTTCCTCGACTGTCTTTTCTGCATCCCTCCGCCACCCTGTCTCCTCACTCTTGGCTAGTTCTGATCCCAGCCAGAGATACAGGCTGCCTCATCTCATATTATGATGCTGTAATACACCTCATTGAGAAGAAAATCCCACAATGCATTGGGATGAATCGAGAGAAACATCCCAAAATTCCAAATTAAGTTTTTCTTAATGTATTAACCACTGCAATTGTGTGCCCTTCAACTTTCACGTAAAGTGCATTACTGTATGTCCGGGAAAAATATTTTTATTGCCTATTTATGAGCCTAAACTTGGCCAGTCGGCCACTAGCTGCATCTTTAGTACTGGAGCAAATAAATTTCACCACTGGCTCCAACACTGACGGGAGTTTGTCAGCAGGTCTTAAGGTCCTGATTAGAGCAGGTGCAATTTATCTGAAGCTAGAGGCTGTCGTTGAGCTTTTGTGTGAGAAGGTTATGATGATTGCAGATCTTTCTCTTGAGCTGCTTTCTCATAATGGTGTGCTGCAGCATAGCTTTTAACCGAGTTGTGCTCTCAGAAAGTGTTCTGCATTCAACTGCTGTCTCACAAGTGCTCACACACATGTTTTAATTCTTACATAAACGCACACAACGCAGGCAGTAAATGAGTATCCTGAAAAGCGCAGCAGGATAATAGCTTTGATGTGGTTCACTTTACCAAGAGAAGTGCCCTTTAATTTGAATGCAGACATTTAATTCCTCACTGCATACATAACGAAATGGATAGTAAACTTGACATAAACGGTAAAGTTGTCCCTCAAATCTGATTGGTTAATTGGAATGTTATTCCAGCTTCAAAAAATACGTCGATCCATGAACATGTACTTAGTGAAATCAATAGCCAATAATGTTTAGTCACAATTGGCAGCTTGTGCATGGACAAAAGCAATGAAGACACTTTTAAAATGAATAAATTAAAGCCAGTTACTTTGCAACTAATTTGTGGTTAGAAAAGAAAATAATTTAAAAATTAGTTGCTCCTGTAACACATTATGGAACCAATTGACTTTCATAGTATGGAAGAAATACTATGGATGTCAATGAGGCTCATCAACAGTTTGGTTACCCATATTCTTCAAAATATCTTCCTTTGTGTTCAGGAAAATAAATACATTAAAGGGTTAGTTCACCCAAAAAATGAAAATTCTGTCAGTATTTACTCACCATCATTTTGTTCCAAACCTCTATGTGTTTATTTGTTCTGCTGAACACAAAGGAAGATATTTGGAAGAATGTTTTAATCAAACAGATCTCAATCCCCATTGACTACCATAGTATGTATTTTTTTCCTACTATGGTAGTCAATGGGGAATGAGATCTGTTTGATTAAAACATTCTTCCATATATCTTCCTTTGTGTATAGAAGAAAAAATAAACATATAAAGGTTTGGAACAACATGAGGGTGAGTAAAAACTGACAGAATTTTCATTTTTGGGTGAACTAATCCTTTAATTTTTGTTTTGAAACAACATGAGGGTGAGTGATCACAGTTTTTTTTCTATTTTGGCTGAGCTAAATGCCTTTAAAACCACAAAACATTATCATATACTGTGTTCAATGTGCTCTGTGATTTACTGTGATTGCTCTGGTATAATATTGTTAGAAGGAATCCATCAACTATTGCCGTTAAGAGATTGAAAGTGTGGGTGGGTAAAAAATGAGATGAGGCGACACATTGAGTCACAACGATGATGTAATCTCTCTTCTTGTTTTGTTGTTGCTTGTTTTCCTCTTAGATGTGACCTTGCAGTCTACTCCAGCTCTGACCTACCGCACCATTGGAGGGATCTTGGACTTCTACATGGTGATAGGACCTACTCCAGAAGATGTGGTTCAGCAGTACACTGAGGTGTGTGTGTGTGTGTGTGTGTTATTCCTGGCTTTCTGAGGTTTAGCAGCTGGAGTCTATATGCCTCATTGCCCACAGTGTACTCAATCTAAACACACACACAAAATAACATCCAAAAAAACTCATATGCATAAATTAAATACATAAATATTTATCTAAAAGAAGTTTGCTTGTCACATAGACAGAAGGGGCCATTAGATTATTTTAAGCCACTTGAATATTTATGGTCTAAAATGTATTTGCATAAAACGTTAAATATTTTTCTCTCGTTTTGTGAATTTTGTCTGACAGTTGATTGGCCGCCCGGTTCTTCCAGCCTATTGGTCACTTGGATTCCAGCTCTGCCGCTACGGATACGCCAATGATACAGAGATCGCAGATCTTTACAACGACATGAAAGCTGCTGCAATTCCTTATGTAAGCGATCTCATCTTTGAGTGTGTGCATGTGTGTCTTTGATTTATCCCCCTGAACGCAACCATTAGCACGCTTATGTAACTCTCGCCAACCTTCAGAACTTTCATTTGAACTTCAGGAATATTACGTTACTTGATGTAAATCAAGCAGTTATTTGGCTGTTATGTGCAACTTGAATGACAACACATAGTAATTGTCATAGTAAAGGCCAGATTTACAGCTTACGCCAGCTCAAACCCTCTTTTGGCATAAAAAAAAATGACTGTCCAGATTTACTAAAGACATGCAGGGCCAGTGGTGGACGAAGTACACATACCATGTACTTGAGTAAAAGTAAAGATACTCAAGGTAAAATATTACTCAAGTAAAAGTTAAAGTGCTGCCTTTGAACATTCACTTGAGTAAAAGTACAAAAGTATTTGCCTTCAAATGTACTTGAGTATCCAAGTACTTTTTTTTATGGCTATAATGTCCTATTGTAATTTGTCACAAGACTCTTGCTTAACTCAATCTAAGTGAAGACTAATGACACTTTTGGCACACCAATCTATTAATGAAATGACATTAATTAGTCTGATGTATGTATAAATATATATATATACACACTACCGGTCAAAAGTTTAAGATCGGTAAGATTTTTTATGTTTTTAAAAGAAGTCTCTTCTGCTCACCAAGGCTGCAATTTTTTGATAAAAAATACAAAAAAACAGTAATACTGTGAAATATTATGACAATTTAAAATGACTTTTTTATGTTAATATATATTAAAATGTAATTTATTCCTCTGAAGAAAAGCTGAATTTTCAGCATCATTACTCCAGTCTTCAGTGTCACATGATCCTTCACAAATCACTCTAATATAATGATTTGCTGCTCAAACATGTATGATTATTATCCATGTTGAAAACAGTTTTTTACATTTTTATTTCAGGATTCTTTGATGAATAGAAAGTTCAAAAGAACAGCTTTTATCTGAAATGGAAAGCTTTTGTTACATTAAACACTACCCTTTAAAAAGTTTGGGGTCAGTAAGAATTTGTATTTTATTTTTGGGGGAAATAAATAAGAAATCAATACTTCTATTTATCAAGGATGAGTTACATTGATCAAAAGTTACAGGAAAGACATTTATAATGTTAGAAAAGATTCTAATTAAATAAATGCTGTTCTGTGAGGCCCTGTTTACACGGGAACGCTCGCGGGTGAGAACGTAAAAATATTTTATCGGATGTGCCTTTCGTTTACACGGCGACGGTGTTTTTGAGGCTTAAAATCGCAAAAAAGCTTCTGCTTGATAGTGAAGGTTGTACGCAGGCGCGCGGGCTTGGTGGTGTTGTAGTATGCATTCCTAGCCGCCTGAAGTGCATACTACATTGAATTTCACACACTTTTGCGTCACCATTTGCACGCGGAGTTCCCACTCAAAACGCTCGTCTAAACGCAGAATAAAAAGTGATGACGCAACGCCACTTTTGCGTTTTCTCTTCAGAAAGAAAGATCTTAAACTTTTGACCGGTAGTGTGTGTATATATATATATCACTACGCTATATATTCTATGTTATGGGAGCAGCCAATTTCCCTCCAAAATTAAACACAAAAACGTATTAATGCAGTGTTTCTGCTAGGCTATTCCCCAGAAAAAAAGTTATTGTATGCAAGTCATTTTAGTGGCAACGTAAGCAATGTACATTATGAGTCAATACTTACCGATATTGCTCAAATAATACTGCTCCTTGTCCCGCTTAAAATCATTGTCAACGCGATTTGTTTGGAACTATTGAGAGCTACACGAATAACGTGACCGCGCGGCGGCGAGATCACTGTCACAACCATCTATGTACGCAACTCTCATATTAAACGGCTCTGGTTTGCGCTTAGTAGTTAAAGCCAAGGCAAGTTCAAAACAAAGCGCATGCGCTGTACTGTGATTGGTGGCTCGTTTGACCAGTTACGTTTTTATCCACTCATAAATAAAAAGGAACGACTGATTTTGAAAATGTAGTAGAGTAAAAAGTAAGATATTTGACTTTGAAATGTAGTGGAGTTAAAGTAAAAGTCTCCCAAAATTTAAATACTTGAGTAAAGTACAGATACGCAAAAAAGCTACTTAAGTACAGTAACGAATTACATTTACTCCGTTACTGTCCACCACTGTGCAGGGCAAAATTAGCGCTTAAAAGGTGTTGACTGAGTTGTTTGCATATGCATTTGTAGAAGTTTCCCAAATTTGTGGGTGGAGAGTATTTAAATGCAACGCGATTGACTAATGTTTGCTCTAGCTTGTTTGTGCTAGCTGGTATTTGCTCCATTATTTAACACCTCAAAAAACATGTCTTAACCCATTTCGCGACATGGCTTCAATTGTTGCTTCTAAGAGGAGACACAACAGAGAACAGAGAGCACATGGTAGAAGGGGGAAAATAATTTCTACTCGTATTAATTTCTTTCTCTGGAATGCCAGAAGAAGACGAAATACAAACATATCGTTTACCAAGCCATGTTATTTTTAATTTGCTCCATGAAAAAAAAGTCGACTTGGAACCCTCAACTACAAGGAGCTACAAGGTGATGTTCTTGGTAGATTGCGTTGGTCATTATATAAATTATTTGACTGAGTTCTTTAATTTGTGCTTCAGCAGTCGATCACATGCAAAACTTGCCACTCCCATTGGCACATTTGTAGACTTGCACTCTCACACTAATTTGCCCCATTTATTAAATATGGCACTTAAAGTGGTAAAAGGAGTGAGTTAGAAACTCGTTTATTGGCAGTTATTTCTAAGACAAGCATCACTTGTAGGATTTGAATGAACCCCCAACACCATGTATTAAAGTTCATCATGTAGATTTTCCTGCTCCATTTGTGTTACTGATAAATGTGCAGCTTGTTTAGAAGTCTGCTGTTGCTTCTACAAGGCAATTTTTGCTAAGCATATGATAAAATTGTGAAAATTTCCAATAGACTCTTGACATGGGCCAGTTCACGAGTTCGCCTGCCCGTTCAATCTTAATAGTTAATGGTAATGTCATTGAAGGAGGCTCGAATCTGAGGCTCGGCTTGAGCTCTGAGCTAAACCCCCACAATAACAGTCAATGAGACCAGAAACTGTCTGGTTACTGAAATTCTTCTAAATATCAGAGAATCGCCTGAATGCATTAGAAAACGGTAAAACTCAACTATTTAACTATGGGGGAGTTGTAAAATGAGCCTATTTCCAAAAAAAGTGGAGTATCCCTTTAAGTATCCACCTGTCATCTACGTACCATCACACTGCCTGCATTTGCAGTAAAGTTTCATGTTTCAAACCAAAGCATTGATATATTTGCTCACGATATTTGACATTTGATCCCTTAAAGGATGTGCAATATGCAGACATTGACTACATGGAGAGGCAGATGGACTTCACACTGGACCAAAAGAACTTCAATGGACTGCCTGCTCTGGTGGACAAAATGAGGGCTGAGGGGATGCGTTTTATCTTCATTTTGGTATAAGCAGTTCTCAATTACTGGAAAAAACAAAGTTGTTATCATAAAGTGGTAATGGACGTTTAACTGTAATGAGAGCAGAGTTCATAAATATGGATTGATGTAGTCTTACATCAGTCTGGTCTTATTCTGGCCAGGCGCATGCTGTGAGATGTATTTTGTACCTTGTCAGAACTCCACGCTTTACTTGTTTGTGTGCTTCAGGACCCAGCCATAGCGGCCAATGAGACGCAAGACTACCCTGCGTTCCGACTCGGGATGGAACAAGACGTTTTCATCAAATGGCCTTCTGAGCTCAGCAGTGACATTGTATGGGGAAAGGTATGACAAACAAAAAAAGGAAGAAGAAAACGTGTTGATTGTGAGTCAATACCTCATAGTTTGCCTTTGCTTATGGAGAGTTTGTCCATTAGTTTACATACAAACGATTTTTAGATAATATCAATTTTTTTCAAACAGGATGGATGTTTAGAGTGAAACAAACCACACAACAAGCACTAAATTCATAAAATCCATTGCCATTCCTTACTAATGTTTGTGCTGTTGTTTTCTTTCCAAAAATGATGTCACTTCCTAGAGGACGATGTCATTATGTTTTGTTATGCTGTATTCCACAGGACTAAACATGAATTTCCCCAACTCCTAAACTTTTCAGTTTCTGAACTGAAAAAGTGATAATGAAGACATTTCAGGAAAAAAAAAAAAATATATATATATAACTTAATCACAGAATAAAACCATATTCCCAAGAAATATTTCTTTGAAAATTTTTGATTTTAGATATCTAATGTATATCTAATGTTTTAAGACATAGTATGATGATCTAGTATGATGGGGACATGTACTGCATTGAGGAGTGATCCTTCTAGTTTAGACTTACCTGGAACACAGATTTGAGCTGTTGTTTGTGTCTGTTATAGGTGTGGCCTGACTATCCCAATGTCACTGTGGACAATTCTTTGGACTGGGATACTCAAGTAGAGGTATATGCCCCTCACCCCCTCCCTCCTCTCTCATCCCTTCTCCCTTTCTCCCTTTAATCAGAGAATCAGACACATTTGTCTCTTGTTCCCGCATATGCAACTCTATTCATGCTGAAATCATCAGTACAATGGACTATAATTGCAAATGCAGTCAAGAAAGATGAGTGTGACATCTTAGAATACCATCATCCAATCGGCATGTAGAAGACACATTATCTGCCAATGAGCACATTGTACCATACTGCTAGTATTATTTTATATCACCCACTAGTATATCAGCCAATCAGCATGTAGTAAACAAGTCACATAAAGTCAAGTCAAAGCAGACCCACTGCTATAAAAGTGAATCAGCACATTATTTAAACAAATGAGCATTTTTAGTGGCTCTGTAATATCCAATTACTGAAGCAACAACCATAGCAATGGTTAAAGCACTTTGCCCAAGTATAGTAATAGTTAAAGCACAATTATTAAAATGTCTTTTTCATTTCTTCAACTTTCAGCGATTCAGATCTTTCGTGGCATTCCCTGATTTCTTCAAGAACAGCACATCACTGTGGTGGCAGAATGAGATTAAAGACTTTTACAACAACATCATGAAATTTGACGGACTTTGGATTGTGAGTGCTTTGTCATTTTCATATTTAATCTTGGAATGCAGAGTAAAGCAATTTCAATAATTACAATTGAGCAAGATGTTCTTTGAGGACATTGTGTTCACTGTCCATGCATATCGTACCATTGCACAACATTAGTTGCTCTTGAAACAACATAACCCTAACCATAACAATTCAATACCCATAAAATCAATTGTGAAATATTACATTACATTACATATTATATTGCATTGTCAAATACAACATTAAGAATGTTGATGATACAATGGTGTTGATTTAGAAAAAAAACAAAAAAAACATGTCCTATTGGAGAAAGTCATGGTAAGCATGCAATGAGTGAAGGTTTAGCATGGCCACACCCACTGTCTATGTACATATGCATATAATCAATGTTTTCATCCTTTGCTTCATTGTCATTGACATTTCCTTTCTGAAGGACATGAATGAGCCAGCCAGTTTTGTGCATGGCACCGTTGGAGGAAAATGTCTAGGGGATCCCAATTTAGAAAATCCTCCATATATGCCCCGTAAGTTCCAATGTGTCCCCTGACATGCATACATGGCTAGAGAAATTTTTCAACACATGTATTTAGCACTGTGCATCTGAAATGAATCTGCTCATATCAATACTTATTCCCAGCACTGGAGTCCATGCATATGGGTCTCAACCATAAGACTTTATGCATGAACAGCGAGCAGATCCTTGCTGATGGCAAACGTGTCAAACATTATGATGTCCACAACTTGTACGGCTGGTCTCACACTGAACCCACTTATAAGTGAGTTTTCTGTTCATCCATATTCACTAATGTGTTTATTTCTTGTTTGTTTTTTTTTTCTGGAATGAGTTTTAACTTCTCTCTCTGTGTGTGTGTGTGTTTATGTGTATGTATCAGAGCTTTGCTTAATACCACTGGCAAGAGAGGTGTCGTAATTACCCGTTCAACATACCCATCTAGTGGTCGGTGGGCAGGACATTGGCTGGGAGACAACTACTCTGCCTGGGACCAGCTTCTGAAGTCCATCATTGGTATGAGTTTATTTATTTGTGGTTTTTGGGAAAATGCTGTTCTTTTAAACTTTTTAATTAACAAAAATTCTAGCAGTGTTGGGAAAGTTCTACATGAACTAGTTCAAAGCTTAGTTCACAAATTTTACATTTACATTTATTCATTTAGCTGACGCTTTTATCCAAAGCAAATTATAATTGCTGTATATGTCAGAGGTCGCAAGCCTCTGGAGCAACTAGGCGTTAAGTGTCTTGCTCAGGGTCACATTGGTGTCTCACAGTGGATTCGAACCTGGGCCTCTCCCACCAAAGGCGGGGAGTCTTATCCACTGCGCCATCACCACCTGTATTTTAAAATGAACTAGTTCAGTTCATAGTTTTTTTTTCTATATGTTGCTGCGAGTTATCTTTATTTATTTATTTCTTAAAATTATTGCCACAATCCATAAACAACCACAGACAGCAATTATTTTATCGGCGGGCAAAGTTTGCACAGACATGTAAGATTTTTCGCATCCTCACCGACCTTGTCTTAAAGGGGGGGGGATTGACTGCTTTTTTTCTTTGCATGGTTATGTGTATGGGGTGGAATATAACATGTATTTGTGGTTTTTCTTTTTTAAAAAGTCTTATTTTTCATAAATTTCACCTTTTTTGTAAGCCGCACTCTCCTCTGACAGGAGAAAGATCGGTTGACTTCCCGATTCTATGAAACCACTCATTCAGAAACAGGCAGTGGGCTCAGATTGGTTAGTTTGGGCCGGTGTGTGGTGATTGGCTAAACTGTCGCTCACGTTGTCTGGAAGGTTAACGTCCATTACCTTTACGGGCGAAACGGGCATGCCAAAGGTGGATAGACATAAATAATGATGTCGAGACTGCAGTATCAGTTTGAGGCAGAATCAGACCGAGAAAGCAGCGATGAAAAAAGTCAAGCAGAACCTCACCACACACGGTTCTTACTAAATGTGTCTGAATGATAATTTGCTACATGTTTTAACCATATACACGTTTGTTTTACACAATAGCATCTGACTGGCAACAATAGCAACTGACTGGCTACTAATGTTAAACACAAACAGTTGGCATTAGTTTACAGTACGTTCCTGATCAAATCGAAAATAACGTCATAAAGCATATATACATGAAAAATACATTTATAACATTAGTACGTATACAAAATTCAGGTCCATAATGTTTGCACGCGTTTGTCGTAGACACAAATTAGCATAACTAGTAGCCTAGTGGCTATAAAGCCAGCGCTTGCATTTGAAAAAAAATAAAACACAAGGCTATGTCTGGAATTATACATGCAAATACATTTAAAATGATTAAGTCTTAGCCTACTTACAGGTTGTGGCCCAACAACTGCTGCCTCTGGTTTTAAAGCTGGAACTGCTTCATTTTTAGTAACAGTTTCTTGTTGAATCCGGTGTTGAATTCGTGGAGATTCTGGAAGCTGTCTCTCGTAAAATGCGCAGCACAGAGAACTAAATTACGATCGACACTTTCAGGAACATAATCAAACATAAATTGTATCCATTGTTGACGAAGTACAGCATCCGTGGGAAGCTCGAACACCGAAGACCTGACAGCTGGGTGAATACAACACACTCGACGAACCACAGAAATATACTCATGCCCTTTTCTGAATATTCCGGAGGGAGGGTTGATGTGTGGGTTAGTGACGTCTAAAACCCAGCTGTAGTCCCAATCGAGTTGTTTTTGTAGGCAATATACTTCCTGATTTTTAAAAGACGATATCTCTGCTTACACTGAAATTTCAGCGCTGCAACTTTGCAGATACTGTTCATGCACCAACAGCAACATTACACACTATTTAAAATCAAAAAAGTGAAATCGCAGTCAACCCCCCCTTTAAAACTGAGCATACGATACGACGCCTCCTCGATGATTTGTCGACTACTGCTGCTTTCACGTGCTATGGAAAATAGGATATTTTCCACTTGTGAACTGGTATTTACCAGTGTGTTGCGTTCAAGTGCTTTTGTTGTCGTAATGTCGTAAAAAGATAGAGATCCAGACCTGTTATTTAGCTAAAACTATTTTACATTTCTTAAGTCATCTGCAACAGCAAGAAAATGATTTATCAAAACTCAAAAGGTAAATAATATGCTATATATTTTCTAGATCATGAATATATATTTTTACCATTCACGACTCTTTCGGTGCTCTCCGCCATTTTGAAAAGTTCAAAGGTTATCTCATCTCGGCAACTCATCCATCAAAATATTCTACGAGTTGCCCAGTGGAAAATACCACATGAGGGGGTGTTCATGTGCATTTTCCACGTCGGCTTTTGGTATTTACCATAATTACCATAGCACATGAACGCAGCATTTCATGCAGCTTTTTGTTTTGATGACGCATGCTGCGGTGGCCGCAGTGCGACACTGGTGACTGGTGTTGCCAGATTGGGTGTTTTTTTCGCTACATACGTGGCCTGTTTACATAGGTTTTAGCCAGGTTTTCCCCTGGAAGGCTCTATAGAAATCTGGCACCCTATTGAACGAAGTTAAACTGAGAGCGTGCATTCGCAGACTCCAGAATGAACACGTTCACAGTAACGTTCAACAGGCAGTAATAGGGTACATTCTAGGGGTGTAACGATTCACTCGTTTTCTCGATGCATCGATTATAAATCCTGGCGATGCATATGCATCGATCCTGAAACATGTATTTTGAATCGTGAATCATTTATTTACGTGAATAATCGATTTAAAAGGCTAAGAATCGAATTAATCACGATTTTATAGCGATTCAGTGGTTTAAAATATATAAACACAACCTTAAAGTGTTCCTGGTACAAGCTGCCTCACGCATTGGCCGTCATACGACATCCGCATTTGATTGGTTTCAGGCGCGCTTACACACCCCTGATTTCTCACGCTGAAGCCCGGTCGGTCAAATGCCTGAAAGATGAGTTTATCTTTCTACCTGTTGAGCTACTCATGTCGTGATCAGCTTGTATTACCGCAAATTAGTTAAAATCTCCCGGAATCTAGAGCGAGCGTGCATACGATACAGAGGTTGTGCTCCAAACCGCGTATCGCGCGTTTACACACGGCTTACAAGAGACCACCTTGCGTGTACGGAGAGTCCATGTAATAAATGAATGAAAGCGTTTTTTTTTCATAGTGCCCACGCAATGGCATGGCAGCTTTATCAATGGCTTGAGCGGTTTGCCTCAAAACTATTGCTTTCTCGACAGAGAGCTCAGCTGGAGAGCTCAAACATGGACTGCTCAAAAATCTGTAGTTAACGTTATGAAAGCATGAGAGCTATGGGACCGAGCGCGAGCAAAATCCAGTGAAAAGATGATAACGAGTGCACTGAGAGGACGCAAAATGAAACTAATTAAAACGTCTCCATTAATTTGTGCATGTAGTCATTTAATGCAATACTTTAAAAGCCTTTTTCAAAATATTTGCTACTTGCAAATGCTAATTTGTAGGCCATTGAATTTTTTTTTATAATAATATATTCATTAAAATTAAAAACAAACATGAACTAACATTAAAAATGGACAAAATCCCCACTATCTGATCCCCGAAGGCCGCTGTAGGCTAATTCAAACCCAGACAAAGATGGGTGAAGCATTGAAATAATACTATAATGCATATAAAAAATTAAGAATCGAATCGAATTAATCGAATCGCATCGAATTTGGATGTGAATCGCATCGAATCGAATCGTTCTGAATTTGCACAAATCGTTCATGAATCGAATCGAAAACCTATGAATCGTGAATCGAATCGATTCGCTGTCTACCCAAAGATTCACAGCCCTAGTACATTCAGTTCACGTTTGCCAAAAATATGAACGAGTTCATGAACTATCGTATAATGAATGCGTTCAGGCACAACACTGGAATCCAGAGAAAGTATCAGTATCTACAAAAAACTTAAGCATCACCATGATTTCAGTAATAAGAAAGACACAGAAGACTGGAGTAATGATTCTGAAAATTCAGCTTTGCCATCACAGGAATAAATGAAATTTTAATATATAAATATCTATTTTGTCTCCATTAAAACTATGTTTTTTGTTGGACGAAAGTGTTGAATAAGGTGTACTGAAACTAAAAACCGTCCTCCCATTCTATCTCTCTTTCTGTCTTTCAGGCATGATGGAGTTCAGCATATTTGGCATCTCTTACGTAAGTGCCTCTCTCATCTTACCGCAGCACTTGCTATTGATTTTTCATTTGTGCTTTATTTCCTATCAAACAATGTTTTAGTTCATTTAGGTGCATTACACTAGCATGCAGCCATTACACTGACTCAGTTTATTTATTAATGTTTTAAAGTTGGCCCTGTTTTTACAGAGAATTATAGTTGTGTTACTCTCTCTTGCTGTCTCTTTCCCCTTCTCGTTCTCACTTTCTGCTTGTGTTCCAGACCGGTGCTGATATCTGTGGCTTCTTTAACCCTGCCGAATACGAGATGTGCTTGCGTTGGATGCAGCTTGGAGCTTTCTACCCATTCTCCAGAAACCACAACACCATTAACATGCCAGTAAGCCTACACACAGCACCTTTTTATGGACAGATTTAGGAATCTCTTAGCAGTGTTAACCATAGAAAATATCTTATTCTAAGCTTTGATACAAGGTTTAATCAGTCAAATTGTTTCAGACTAGCCTTACTTATACTTACACGTCATTCTCATATTCTAGTCAGAATGTGAGTCTGATACTGCCCCAAAGGGCAATTGGCTTTGATGATGAGGCCTGTCTTACCCGAACCAGGGTGTTACGACCCTTCGTTGATTTTAAAAGTCTAGGGAGTTAGAAGGGGAACATTGATCAACTATCAACAATAATTACCAAAAGAACACTGGGAAGTAAGTGAAACCAAAGGCAGTAGGACGCTTAAGTGCATTTATTGATGACCACAACTGTTCAAAAGAGCTCTCTATAAACATATGTATATTCGTACATACATATGTAAAGAAACAATTCAAGCAAATAATTTCCAATCAATAAAGTAAAACAAACATACCAGTAAATAATATTATTCCAAACCTGGAAAAGAAAAAGGGAATAACCGGACAGTGCCAACTCAAAGAAATTAATAAAAAGAAAATAGTCTTTCTAACCCGTTTTCAATTACCCTAACTAATACCAAAGAAAAATGTAGAAAGGAAGTCTTCGATACTTCCCTTCTCTAACTATCCAAAACAAAAGTACAACAATGGCACATGCCCCTAAACCTAGTCTGTTTAAACAGAGAAAAACCCTAAATGTGAAAAATGTACATCACGTGACATCTTACCTGACCCTCCAGTTTTAACACAGCATAATTACTCAATTCGGATAACCAGCTAAGGCCTTTAGGTCGTAAAATTGACGCACTCACATGAGAAACTAAACATGAACGAAGCTTGTTAAGTAATCAAACAAACATCAAAACAAGCGTAACAGAGAACTACACACACAGTTACAGTTCACAAACAAAATGCTGGCATTTTCAATTGAGTTCAGGTGCTCCTTACAGTTCCCGGATTTCTGATGATCCATACGTCGTACTACACACAGTGAAAAGCGTTGGATGTGGGTAGACCAAAAATGGCAGAGAGATTAAAAAGGTTGATTCTGTCAATTCTGTATGATCTCTCTGATGAGGGTTATAGAGATATTAATAGGAAGGCTGCTGCGTGAGGGAAGTTGCCGAGGACGCTGACATGTCAGGTCGACTAAAAAATGTGATATGGTGGTCAATAGTTCAATGTCTGCCTACAACTTAATTGTATTAACTGCCCTAACAAAGTTAGAAAGTCATGAAAATAAAAAAAAATTACATGACAACTTATTGTTATAAAATCATTTTTTAAATTTTATTAAACGTTAAGAATTCAGGCTTGTTTATCAGTTCCATACAGTCCCTCCAGAAAAACGCGATTATGCGATCGCTGAATTCAATGCAAAATCAGCCAAAGTCCGCATATTTATGCGGGAGCCGCATTTTTTCAAATACGCCGCACTTTCGCCGCATAAATTGCCGATTTCCGTGCAAAATATGCGGGGTTTGCATAATTTCATAATCCTCGCATTTTTGTTGCAAAAAAGTCACATGTATCTAAGCAGAAAGTTGAAAAATGTTGCGATTGCTTCACACAAGAGCAGCCATTTCCTCCTGTTTCCATGGGAACGTTATGAAGTGACGCAATTACGCGACGCCAGACAGACTCACGGAGGCGATTGACATCTCACAAATCGAACTCGTATAACTGTCTGTCACACGTTCTACCGTCACGTCGTTACTTAATAAACAACATAAGATAAAAGAAGTAGCAAACAGAAATTACCCGCACACATGGGGTGTTCGAGGCGCACATATAACACTGCAGAGAGTTCAACAGGGAGCGCGCAGCTCTTAAAGGGGCCACACCTTATTTACACTCGTTACAGTCTGAAGATGAGAAATTAAATATTCCCAGCACTTTCTATGATGTAGTATGCTTGCTTATCAAAGGAAGTAATAAGAAATGACTCTTACATTAGCCTAGTGAGAACAGGATGTTGGGGGAATCACTTTTCTTCTCTTTTTCATCAAACCGCAATTTTTGCAAGTTCCCTCAATTTTTGCAAATTCCTGCAATTTCATTGCATAAAATTGCATAAATATAAATATATATTCCATCGCATTTTTAAAGAAAACGGGCCGTGTAATCAATCCATTTTTGCCCGCAACAATCACAAAAAAACTGGACTGAATACTATTATGGTAAATGTTATATATAAATCGCAAATTTTTTCACAAATTTTTGGAAATTACCACCACAAAATCAGTCATTTTGATCGCAAAAATCACAAAAAAAATCGTGAAATCCTGGAGGGACTGTCCATAGTAACGCTCAACTTCTTGTCAGAAAGGAACCGTCCGTAGCTTTTCGCAAGAGTTAAATTTTTAGAACGCATCCAGATGACCAACAGACACGATTTTCTTCGCACCGCACTCGGTCGGACCCGTTTCGGACCCATTCGCATGGTCTGCGAATTTCCATAGGAAATAAATGACTTCTGGTCGTATCGGAGAGGATTTCAACTCCCAGTGTGAAGACGCGTGAGGCTTTCAGTCACCGTGCTGATGTGGCATTCAGAATCACAGATTATTCTGTTTGGAAGTCTGACCAACATAAGAATTTTCACCGGAAAATGTAATCTGAACAAGTAACATCCACTTTTGTTCTGGTTTTGACATTGCAGTAAATCACTCTGATTAAATCTAACAATCTCTTATCATAACACGCAAAACCGTGCAAATTTACTTTGTTCTCAAATTGTTAATGTTAACAATGTCAGCATTGCGGAACTACATGTGATGTCCTTCCGATATGTATTCTTATTTTCACATGGGTCCGGTTGCAGTCTCTTTTTTTTTTCTGTAGCCACTCCAAAGTCCGAACAAAGTCTTTAGTATTTTAGAGCAGGTGAATCTGTTGTCACTGGTGATTGTCGTTTGAACCTTTTCTGGATTCGTCATCAAATTGATAAGTTTCATTATATCAAGTGCTGTGAGAAAAGGCTATACATCTCCACCTCCAGTATCCTCAAACGCAATATAGCCTACTAGCCGAGACTCTTCTTTATGTGTACAGATGTGATGTAATGACGACATGCGAATCTCCCGAGGTAATCCACCAGTACCACTGAAATTAAAAACATTATTACAAGCTTTTCTCTTTTAATTGAGCTAAGGCAAGCAGATAGTTTTGAACACTGGCTTTTTATGTATTTTCTCAAATATGTATTTTGGATAATTTTTAACCACCAAAAAACCTTTGAACTGCAGCTTTAATATTATTGTTATATTAAACAAAATAAGAAATGCTACTATTGTAACATTTCACTGTAAATAACAAGTACGTAAGAGAAACAATAATTATAATTATAATAATATTTGTATTGTGTACCTTTACTATACTAACTATAAGACTAATATTTATGGCTGTCTTCATAACTTAATTTTCAAACTTAAAATAATCTATAAACCTAATTAAATTGCAGCTTTTACTATTTGTTAATTGTCATTAACCATCAACAATCCCGATTTTGGTTTTATTTTGATTAATAAAAAAAATGATGGACGTGGCAATGGACGTGTGGGACCATTATTCAGCTGACAGCGTGAAACGGACCCTTAATTGAGATTTATATGGTGTTAATCCTGATAATCACTGACACTGACTGACAGGCATCAAAATAGAGGGTGAAACAAGATAATATTACTGTATGGACAGCCTCGACAACTTGTGAACTTTTGTCTGTGTGGCACCCTGAGGACATATGAAAATGATCTCTGAATCCCTGAGACAGACAGTAGTCCATCACGTAGCCTCAAAACACACAATGGCACTTGAAAAGGCCCCCCGCACAGACTGCTGACTAATATCTAAGATCCGTAGACAGGTGGGCTGTCAGGTATTCACTCTGGTACTTGTTTAAAATGTGACCTTTGCAAGTGCTGGGACCTGTCACAAAAATCCAATAATCCTGGAGAGTGAGTGGGATCGATATGGCGTGGGGAAAATTCTTCAGTGAGTGGACGTGGCAGCTTTGTTGCTAACAGATATATTTTGGGGGGGTATAATTAAATGCTCAAAGTTATCCAGAACCCTTCTGGGCTTCAATCATTTAAAAATGGCTTTGCTAATGGGTGATTTAAACAAAGGACGTACAAATAGAAATAGAGTTTGGAGTGGAATTGTAGTCTAAAAATCCTAAAGGATTATGCACATAATGCCTTAAAGGATCCTGTAGCTCAGGTGGTAGGACATGCGGCATAAATGGTCTGTAAAAATTAATAAATTTAAATGTAATCCTAATGGGAATCAGAAAAATAGAAAACTCCAGAGAGAGTTCTATTGAAAGTTAGAGTATAGAGAGTTCTATTGAAAGTTGAAAGTAGTTTAAATATTTTTTAATGTCATATTTTGAATATATATATATATATATATATATATATATATATATATATATATATATATATATATATATATATACAGTGTTGGGGAAGCTACTCTGAAACTGTAGTTTGACAAGCTACAAGCTACTCGTAACTTAAAGTAGTTGAACTACAGTCAAGCTATCCTTTTGGAAAAGTAGTTAGCTACACTACAAGTTACTATCAAAAAGTAGCTAGCTACATTGAAACTACTTTTGCTTTTTTATAAATAACTGAATAAGTGTCTGAGGAATGTTTTAAGTAAAATATTTAGTGTTTAAAACAATGCAATACAATTATGATTTCAAAGAGTATTGTTTTATTACACACAACACTCAAATATCTCAGACTGTTTGTCAAAAGTGCAAAATTGCAACAAATAGCCTACAACATTGCAAGAACAAAATGAAGAGCTCTTTTCCAAAACGCTATAAATCCATTTCAATAGTTTTCAGGAAAACTACATTTTTTACCTAGACCCACACATTTTGTGAATATTCAAATTATCCTGTTTAAATGTTTTATTGGTTCAGTCTGAACATTTTGAACAATAATTATTAAATCAAACAACAATATTGTTAATGATAATTTAAAAGTTAATTTTAATTTTTTCCAAAACGCTATAAATCCATCCATTTTTTGTATCATTTTTAGTAAAGTCATTTTTAGTAAAGAGTCAAACCTCAAACAAATAGTATACCAATTTCAACATATGCATGAAAAAAACGAATTAGTCCTTAGAAAAGTTACATTTTTGGAATAAGCTTTGAAATAACCGATCGTTTCGCATGATAAGACCCTTATTCATCGTCTGGTGTCGTTTAAAGACATTTGAAGCTGCATCTGTAACTGTTATAACTGTCGTTTGGACCTCGGTTGGACCTGGTTCCCATGGAAGTCCATTATAAGGAGAAAAATCCTGGAATGTATTCATCAAAAACCTTAATTTCTTTTCGACTGAGGAAAGAAAGACATGGACATTTTGGATGACATGGGGGTGAGTAAATTATCAGCAAAAGTTTTTTCAAAAGTGAACTAATCCTTTAAGTTAGTAGCGTCGCTATGTAGGGAAGCTGTGAGATTTTTAAAATCTAAAAAGTATTTTCTTTACATTTCTTGTGCTATCAAACAAAGTTTTTGTTTTGTTTTGCGTTATGTTGGAATCATAAATGAATTCAGGTTAGAATCCTTCAGGATTTTTTCCAAATTATGATATAAATTGGGGAGTTGGAGACACAGCGTTTGCTATCTACTCCCAATGTTTTGGCTATCGCTAGTCCAAAAAGCTTTTATTTAAACCAAGCTGTCAAAATGATTTGTTTAAGATTTTTTTTTAAGTCATTATGAAGTCATAGTACGATGAAAGACCAACACCTACTTCTACATCCTTACCTCTTTAGCCCTGCCCAGCGATTCATATTTAAATATGAATTTAGGCTTTTCAGAGAGACTGAAAAGAAAAGATGATGCAGTTGTGGTAGATTGTTTCTAATTTCACTCCTGACCTAAGTCTACCGTGGTCTAGTCTAGTCTACAATCGACGTCCCCAAATGTCTACATTCGACGTTAGTTTCTCTGGGTCTCGTGTACAATTGACGTCCCCGAACGTCTACAGTCGACGCTAGTTTCTCTGGGTCTCATCTACAATCGATGTCCCCGAACGTCTAGAGTCGACGTTAGTTTCTCTGGGTGTCGTCCACAATCGACGTCACCAAACGTCTACAGTCGACGTTAGTTTCTCTGGGTCTCGTCTGCAACCGACGTCCCCGAACGTCTACAGTCGACGATAGTTTCATGGGATCTAGTCTACAATCGACGTCCCCGAACGTCTACAGTCGATGTTAGTTTCTCTGGGTCTTGTCTATTGTCGTCCCCATTCAATAATATTTATACTCTAGTGCGTCTCGACATCGGCCGAGTTTGCAATCCCTAATTGTTCCCCTAATTAAATTGCTCCAACTTGCTACACTGCAATAATAACCAACAGACTTCAGACAATGCCTTTGAATATGCTTCAATCACAGCCGTACCCTTAAAAGAAATGCAACAGTTTTCATAGAATAGGAGAATGGCAAAAATGACATGAATCATTACATAAATTCCCAACAATTTGATTGGTTCTTCATCTGTAAACCCTCCTGTTACTAAGTAGAAGCAAACATTGATCTCAAATCATTAGAAAAATATAGAAGTTCATTTGACTACTTAATATGTCATGACACAATGCAGACAGTATATATATTGTCATGGTCAGCACTTCAGAATTTTCCATGGACACAATAAGGACACAAACAACAGAATGTTTTACTATATTGCGTTTCAAAGTGCTATAATGTTAGACCTAAAAGGGTAAGTGAGGTTGTTTACTATCTTATCTATTAAAATCCATCACACAGTAAAAATGATGCAAAGGCAAAGGAAAAATAAAAGCATTTGTGCAATAATCTATGTGTATAGTCTTTTGGGATTTTAGCTGGAGAATGAAAAATAAAAAAACACAAAAGTAAAAATGCTAACAAAAAAGCTTTTAAGATGGCATGATGTGTATTAATTCCAGTGTCAGATGAGCTCTGACAGTGACCAGGGAATTTAGAGGTCTTTATTAAAACAAAAGTGCACGGCAGCGCTTGCAAGACAGCATGTCTGCATATTTTTTTCCGCTTTTATACTGCCGAGTCATTCACTTGCACTGGTGTGGATGTGCCCTCTGCGTGTCTCAATGACAGTTCCAATAAGAGACTGTCCTCAGCTCACCTCTACCCCTGTGACCGGACGTGTTTATCCCTGCACGTCCCCTTGGTGCCGTAATTACCCCTCCAAGATGTCATTAGCTTTAATGTGGCTACAGAGGCAAATGGAAGGTCATCCAGAGACAAATGGCAAAAGATGGAGGGCGTCAAGGTGGCCTGAATTACAAAGTGATAGAGAGAAAGACATGTTGGATATTGAATAAGATACAGAGACACTTAGGGTGTATTCACACCTGCCTTGTTTGGTTCGATTGAATCGAACTCTAGTTCGTTTGCCCCCTTGGTGCGGACCTTTTGGGCAGGTGTGAATTCAGCAACCGAACTCGGGTGCGGACCAAACAACCGAACCGAGACCCAGCTGAAGAGGTGGTCTCGGTACGGTTCCAAACGAACTCTGGTACGGTTCGTTTACGGTGTGAACATGAACCGACCCAATTGCAAGAAAGCACTGCGTCGAAAGAGAATATTGCGCGTCTTTCTGCACGTCTTTCTGCGCGTCGTGTGTGAATGTCTAATCGCGCAAAGATGCAAAAAAAATATCATTTGCAGTTCATAAAGCATTTGCAGTTCACCACCTTTTGGTGGTGGTTGACGAGTTTCCCCCTTACAGCGAGTACCGAGAAAAATTCTATATAAATGTAATGAATTATTATTATTATTAATGTAAGGATAGTTACAATACAAGGATGATGATGCGTTCATTTACGTTAAACTGGACAAACTTAATCGCAAGCGTTAACATTGACAGCACTTGTTAGTACACAATAAGAATCTCATTATTTGAACGAGTGAACATAGCCCCTCTCTATGAATGAAAACTTATACCTTCTCCGTCTTCTGTGCAGTGCCACTTGTAACCCAAAGTTGAGATGTTTCCCAGAGATAAAAAAAAAAAAACAGAAGGTGGTCGAATGAAAAGATGCACGAGAGACGAGAGTTGTCGTATTTCCCCGCGTTTATAGAGCCACTCAGACGTTACACTCGTCGTCTTCTCAAAATCCGAATTACAACTTCGTATAGATGACATTGTATCATATAATACTCATTAGTTTCTTCATATTGCGTTTGTACAGAATTAACACAAAATTAGTAAAAGAACAAATATTGCAGTATGAAATATATGGAAATATCTCCATGCTGAGCCTTTTTTGCACTTCCTGATTTCCCTTGAGAATCCTTGTCCAATGAATGGACGACCTTAGCACACGTGTGGTTTGGTTTACAAATTTTGGTTCACTTGCAAAAAGAGCAGTGTGAAAGCGAACCGTACCAAAAAAAAAATAATAATAATTTATTTGGTCCGGACCAAAGCAAGTGAACTATCGGACTTTCCTGGTGTGAATACACCCTTAATGAAATGAAAAAGGGAGTTTTAGAAACTTTAGGCACTATTTGATCTAAGTGCATGGTCTTAAGCACACGGCACAAGTGCATTCGGGGAGTTTCCGAATCCACTTTTGCTAGTTTAACGATGGGAAATGTTTGGTAAGGGTGGTCTAGAAGGGTTGTACTCTCTTATGGCGCTTTTCCACTGCTGGTATGCTCACATTGTAGTACCAGTATGGTACGGTTGGAACCTCAACAGACCAGGTACCATTTAAAGTGAGCCGAAGCAACCCGTACCGTACCGTAGCATACAGTGGAAAAGCGCCAAAGCGTGCCATACCGAACCGTACCGTACCATGCAGTGGAAAAGCACCATTAATGAGTAATGGGTTAGTTTTGGGCGTAACATGCAATAAACCAATCAGTCTCATCCACCATTCCCTTTAAATGCCAGTTGCCCTCATGCCATGGACAAGCTGGATTTCACCATATCTTCATGTACAAACTAATAATAATAATCTTTTACATTTTATTCCTTTTATTTTTAGTATTTGGCATGTTTGTGTCCTGCTGTTCGTCCCTGTGTGTGTGTAATAAGCAGACTGCGGAGTATACTTGCATTGTGCACCCATCTAAAGGCTCATACTAATGCGCCCTTTGAAAATGACTAATATTAATGACCAAATATTTGTCCGATGTTAACAAAATTTGTTTGTGGCAATAATGTAAACTAAAGCTTAATAGGTATTTAAAAAAAGTTCTGTTTTAATAGGAAGTGTTTGCTCAGGCTAATAGTAAAAAGCAAAATGGGAGCAAACATGAATCCCACATAAGGCAAAAAAAAAAAAAAAAAAGAGGTGGGAGTTAACAGATGAAGAGATTGCAAAAGAAGGTTGAAAATACCCTCTTATGTACTCCTAATATCTTGCAAAGTCAGTTTCCTGTGGAAATGTTCCCTGTGATGGCAGCTGCCAGAGAAAGAGAGAGAGATAGTCCAGCTTTTGCAGTGAGGGTCATAATTCTTAGGCTCCTGCCAAGGCTTCCAAGTTCGGCTGTCTCTCCATCAAGCTATGTCACATGCTAATGGAGTCAGAGGGCAGTGCATTTGGAATAATTTAGCTTTTTTTGTCTGCGAGCAGCAGTTAGCTCTAACAGGAGTAAGGTCTAGTTCATTCAAACACATTAACACAGAGATATTAGCTTTTCCCATTACATTAGGAGAAGGAGTTTTCGCTCTGTGCGGGAGAGAGGAGAACATACTAGAGATTCTACAGGTCAAAAGGGCAAGAACATTAAAAGCTAAAGAATTCAGTGTGTTTACCAAGGCTAGCATCACTATGATTATTTTACAATTGTTAGGTGTTTTGAACAAATTAAATTTAGTTGTCCCACACAGTGTTATTTCCGTATAATTGAACTTTTATCAATTTAGATTATTATATATATTTATATATGTAAAATACAAATTGTATATCTTATTATTTTGTTACTTATTTCAGTGAACATTTGTTTTATATCAATGTAACAAATTTCTTTATGGTTTTAGTTTTTGTTTAAAGGGGTCATATGCACTTTTTCAAGTTGATTGTACTGAAAAGTGTGTTGGCAGTGCCTGTACACAACCATCATATAATTATCTATCTAGTGTTTTTGTTTTAATCTCCTTATATTTTTTCCATCTCAAATCGAGCCGTTCAACCGTGTGACATAACACGGTTGGACGCCCCTCCCACGATTGTTGATTGACAGCAGCGTTTCAACACAGACCCACCCTGAGTTTTTTTATGACAGTGTTGTGAAATATCCACTGCACAGCTGTAGGGGGAGCTCGATGAGACAACATGTGACAACAAAAGTGAAAATCAGTGAAGAAATGACTAGAGCTGCCAAGTGCCCCTTTAACTTTTATATTAAAGGGGGGGTTGATTGCGATTTTCACTTTTTTCATTTTAAATAGTGTGTAATGGTGCATGAACAGTATCTGCAAAGTTGCAGCGCTGAAAGTTCAATGTAAGCAAAAATATCATCTTTTAAAAATCAGGAAGTTTAATGCCTACAAAAACGACTCGATTGGGACTACAGCTGGGTTTTAGACATCACTAACCCATACATTTAGATCAACCCCTCCCTCCAGAAAATGCAAAAAAGGGCATGGCAATATTTCTGCGGCTCGTCGAGTGTGTTATGTTCAGCTGTCAGTTCTTCTGTGCCCCGGCTTCCTACGGATGCTATGCTTAGTCAACAATGGATACAATTTATGTTTGATTATGTTCCTGAAAATGACGATTGTAATTTAGTTCTCTGTGCTGCGCATTTTACGGAAGACAGCTTCCAGAATCTCCACGAATTCAACACCGGATTCAACAAGAAACTGTTACTAAAACATGAAGCAGTTCCAACTTTAAAACCAGAGGCAGCAGTTGCAGTCTCACACTGTTTGGCACATCAGGTAAATGTGTCTTGTTTAAAGGACGTTTGCAGGACACAAACAGCAGTTTACAGCCTTGGTAACATAGAGTAACTGTGGTGTTTTCACTTCTTAAAGTGTGTAATTCATGTTTTAACTCTTTCCCGCCATCATATATGTGATTGCCAGCCAGCACCAGCATTTTATCCATTCTTTTTTTTTTTAAACAATACTTGAATGTAGGAATCAATCAATCAAAAAAGTAAAGCAACATTTTGAACAAAAAGCAGAAGAAATTGTGTTTTTGTCAGATTTTGTCTGGATTGGATTCAGAACAATATAGTACATCTAGTAGATTGTCTAATATTAACACCCTTTACGTTTGGATAGTCCTATACGTCTTCTTGGGTTCGACGTTTCAATCATTTGGTGACATTAGGCAAATTTGATTGATGTGCTTTTAAATATTTGATAATCGTGTTAGCTTATATGTGCATAAGCAATGGTTTTGCTTCTTCTTCACTTGTTTTTAGATCCAGAGATTCTATATTATTTCAGAAGATGCGTAATAGCGCCCCCTAGTAAGAACATGGACTTCCACTGTTGTGCCGAATTTCGACTCCCAGCCAAATTATTACCCCCTTAAATGAAGCCTTTACCTGAGTGGCTAATTCAAACCCCATCCCCCTAATCCTAATCTCACAGCTAATCCTAATCCTATGCTCCACCTTTACTGGAGACTACAACACCGGTACATATTCCGTCAATGTCGGGGAAATGTTGCGTAATAAATGGCGCAAAATTCCATTAATGGCGGGTAAAGAGATAACTGTTAGCATGAAAGCATTGGCGGTCAGACCTGTTAACGTGTGGTACTTGAGAAATAATTATCAGATATGGTTCACCTTTATATCTGTGAGCACATTAACATCACACCCACCGCTCTTAACACCACTCATTGTGCCACCGAGGGGGCAAACTGATTCTCTGTCTGGCAGACAATTAACATTCTGCCTGTATGTGGAGTCAGATGCTCACACACACGGGCACAGCTGCTCACTGTGGTGTACAGGACACAGCTGTACAGATTTGGATCATGCAAATATAGTTCTGGGCTAAAGTATTTATTCCCATGGTCTCATGATGAATAATGTAGGAAATGTGGTGGTGTTCCAGTTTGATTTGTTTGGATCATAAATGAATGAATTAAAGAGAGAAAACAAATATTTGATATGAAATGAATTGGTTACTTCAAAATTTACTCACCCTAAAGTTGTTTCAAACCTGTATGAATTTCTTTCTTCTGCTGAAAACAGAATAATATATTTTGAAGAATGTCAGTAACCAGACAGTTGATGTACCCCATTGACTTCCATAGATGAAACAAAAAAAACAAAAAAAACATGGAAGTCAATGTCTTTCAAATGTTCGGTTATTCTGATATTCTTCAAAATATCTTATTTTGTGTTCAGCTGAAGAAAGAAAATGTTCCTATTTTTGTTTTAGGAGTTCCCAGAAACAGTTTAACATGCATGCAAGGATAAAAAACACTTTATTTGTCTTATAATATGCATTTATTTTGAACTGATTTGCTCAACGACTCCCAAATGGTTCGCGTCACGCAACTCCTTTGCGTGACGCTAATCGGCGGTGATTGGTCAGATGACAGACCCAGTCAGTTATTGTTTGTTTGCATAACGCATAAACAGTGGCGGCTGGTGAAAATTATAGTAGGGGGGGCTGAATAAGAGGGGGGTCTGGGTGTTCCCCCCAGAAAATTTTGAATTTAGTAGATGTGATTTCCTGCATTCTGGTGCATTTTAGGCCTTAGGCCATGCCCTTACCTATACCAATACAATAACTTAAACCAGTCAATACCAATGGTCAAATAATACAATAATAATAATAACAGTTTGACAGTTAATGATAATGAACAAGTTGAATGTTTATTATGCTCTGTGTGCTGACAGAAAAAGTGCAAACGCATAATATTGATAAATTATAATATAGGTAATACAAAAAATAATAAGTAATACAACAATCTAGTTTAATCAATCCCCAGCTGTAGACTATATATTTTTGACAATTGGATAATGGATAACAATGTGTTGATACTAGAGAAAGAGAGAGAGAAAAGGCTCTGAAAAAGAGGGTGGGACAACATTCTTGATTGTAACACCCAAGTATGAGAAGAAAGTTGATTTTAACTAGTATTAAACACAGTAATCTAGCTCAGAACTTAAAAACATCAAAAACAAAGCAAACACACAGGTATTAATATTCCTATAACTATTTTAATATTAAATGTGTGTGAAACAGTGTTTATGTGTGTGTGAGTGAGTGAGTGACAGAGACAGAGAGATCAATTCCCACGACTAACTTTACATTATTTCCACTCGACGTCACTGGCGCTGCCATTCTTCTCTCATCTGAGGTAAAAAAATGTCCTGTGGTGCGCGTGCACGGTGCACTCCCCTAATCTGATACTGTGGGCGATATTTTCAGCACCCCCAAACCATAAAATTTGACGGCGCTGATTGGCGAAATATAAACTTTTTTGCATAGCAACCGGGGAACCATTGGCTTAAATTCCAGCACTGTGGGGCTGAGCGAACTGGCGCCCTGAGAAGACAGCCTATTGGCTATACTACTACACCAACATGATAAAAGTAACGAAAGTGAATGCAAATATCATTCTGGTGAGTTCAAAACACTTTTAAAAGTAAAACCATTATTAGCATATAATTAACACAGATTATTTTTCAAAATGATAAATTATAATATATATTAAAAAAACAGACAAACAGGTCGGAGGGAGGGCGGCGCCCCAGCGCCCTCTATGGGCGAGCCGCCCCTGCGCATAAACATATTGATAAAGCACTGCAGTACTACAAGACGCTCTATTCTTTATGACAACTCCAATAACAGCGACAAACATTTCACATATTTAAAAAAAATTGACATTGGAGACCTAGAAGCTGCGCTGAGCGTAACTTCCACACACACACACACACACACACACACACATGCGCCTTCCCTCCTTGCGCCCGACACTACAAAACCGTTCAAAACCCATAAAAGCAACAATTATTAATAATACTTACAGGTTGTGATTCATAGGAGGAAGCTGATCCATATACACTGGGTAAGTAAGTTACTGAGCCCTCCTTCAGGAACAACCGCTTGCGAATCCACATTTGAATTCATTTATGTTTTTGATTGATTCGTCATTAAAATGAGAACACAATCGGGCTATGTGGTATCGTTGCAAATATGAACACTAACCACCGATTGTTCACATGCTCGTCCCTGGTAAATGAAAACAATGTGGCTAAACTATCTTTGCATTGTAGAACACAGCATCTTCTCAAAATGATGCTATGATGAAGTATTTGAATGTGTAGACTTCAAGTTTACACTTCTGTCTGCGCGTGCAGTAACTGGGCGCTGCCAGTATCTATCTACGCCACTACGAACCAGCTAATGACTCGTTTCAAAAACAATTCATTTCATAGACTCAGTGGCGACTCTCACTTTTGAAAGACAATAACTTTATATACGGTGCACTTTCAGATATAAATCTTTGCAGGATGTTTTCATTCCCTTAGAGCTATATTCCACACCATATGAACAGTCATTTTCAAAAATCCATGATAGGGGCTCTTTAAGACAAAACCTGTGAGGAAAAAATGTATAAAAGACGAGTACATTACGAGCAAAAACATGTAGATTCCAATAAAAACTCTTAAGACAGAAAGGTTGCAAAAATGTTTTTGTTGAATTGATGCCATAGAAGAACCATTTGTGGTTCCCTAAAGAGCAATTCAGTGAACTTTTTTGAAGAACATTTTAATAATCTAAAGCACCTTTTTCCACTATAAAGAATCGTTAAACGTTAAATGTTTGGCATGGAATCATAGATGCCCACAAATAACCTTTATTGAAGAATAGAATACTAGGATGCACTTGTAAGCACCCAGAACACCCAGGCAGTCACTTAGTTATGCTCTAGCAACCTGTCAAACACTGTAATGATGAGGTTTGCTGGAGAATCCATTCACGTTGTCTTCAGAAGTAGTGTCGGATATTTCTAATCTGACAAGATTTGTATAATCTTTCACAGAGGCAGGATCCCGTGGCCTGGGGCCCAGAGTTTGCTAATATGTCCCGTGATGTGCTGAATATTCGCTATACCCTCCTGCCATATTTGTACACACTGATGTATGAAGCTCACGTTCACGGAAAAACTGTGGTCAGACCCATGCTGCATGAGTAAGTGTTTACCAGTATTTATGTTTCTGAGTAGTTCACCCAAAAATGAAAATCATTTTGTCTTCCATTTGCTGACCCTCATACTACTTCAAAACCATGTTGTTTAACAGAATGTTCATGCTATTATTTTTCCATGCAATACAAGTTAAATTTAACAGTGCCATTTTTGTGTGAATTATCCCTTTCTCCTCAGTTCCCCTCCAAATATATCTTATACCCCATATTTTCTTTCTGACCCTATTTTTAATCCATCCCTCTCTATTAAGCACATCTCAATCATAGGAATGACTAATCAGAACTCGGGCCAGACCTCAGGTCTTATGTTCCTTCTAATGCATTTCTAAGCCTACTTTGATATCAGTACTTTTTACTTTCCTGTTGTCCTGTGTAACCTTCCTCTTCCACTTCCGTTTTTCAGACTGATCTCATGAAGTAGCGTGTGTATGACACGCCAATTCGTATTTCCATTTTTGGCATGCTATCAAGACGCATAATCGCCTTTCAGCGTGTTTATGAACGCCGTTGACTTAACGTTATATAAATATATGACTTACCTCAACCCCGTCCCTAAACCTAACCGTCACTGGGGTTAATGGCATTTATGACTGTTCCCTTACCATCCTAGGAAAAAAAAAGATATGACTTACCTCAACCCCATCCCTAAACTTAACCGTCACTGGGGTTAATGGCATTTATGACTGTTCCCTTACCATCCTAGGTAAAAAAAAGGTATGACTTACCTCAACCCCATCCCTAAACTTAACCGTCACTGGGGTTAATGGCATTTATGACTGGAGATTTGACTGCGTGTACGGACACGCGGAATGACGCGGACGTTAATGGCGTAGACATATACGCATACACGCGGATAGCTCAAAATGCGCAGAGATAACACGCCACCTGACTCGAAAGTGCCGTATATGTTTACGCAAAAGTCATGATGATGTCATGTTGCGTTTTTAGAAGCCTGAACTATTGGACTGAATGTTCTATGCTCTATTGTTTTCTGCATCTCATGTTTTTCTTTTAACCTCCCTCTCTTTTCCTCACTGTTTCTGCTTTTCCATTGCGATCTGCATGCGTTGTGTTGTATAAATGATGTTCTCAGCTCTGTGTTCTGTAATGTAGGTTTGTCAATGATGAAAACACATGGGAAATCGACAGGCAGTTCCTCTGGGGTCCCGCCCTTCTAATCACGCCTGCTTTGGAAAAGGTATGCTCACAAAAACGCCTTCGTTATATGCGGGCTATAAGCAAATCACAGGTCACACACTGTCACATAGCACTATATTTAATCAGTAAAGAGAGATTGACAGTTCTAATTAGTGTTGTTTATGTTGTTATTTATTATTTTGTTCTCATTGATTTTGTTTTGTGAAGGGCGCCACTGTAGTCAAGGGCTACGTGCCAGATGCCCACTGGTACGATTATCACACGGTAAGCATTCTATCAGCATGCAAGTGAACATTTTATTAGCAAGCATGTAAATCTTTATTAGCAAGATTTAGTTAGCATGTGAATTAAACAACCAGTCACAATGCAACTGGCTTCCAAACAATTTCAACTTGTGGTTCTTTCTCCTGCATATATCCTGGGTCTCTTCTTGGGATCTGCTTGATTTATCATCCAGGGAAAATCTGTTGGAGTGCGAGGACAGTTTGTGGATATGGATACACCATTAGATAAAATTAACCTGCACATTAGAGGTGGCTATATTCTGCCCTGGCAGAAACCAGAGAATAACACACACTACAGGTGAAGAAGCCATGTTCCTATAAGCTTCATAGTATTTTTTAATTTAATTTAATTTTTATTATTTTATTATTATATTATTTATTATTTTTCAGACTGTTGTTTAACAAGATGACCAAGATTCTGAACACTGATTAAGTGTTAATATGTAAATGTGGGTGTTCATGTCGTAACATGAATGTCATTAAGAGCTGTTTAATGTATAATTGGGCCATGTTCCTATAAGCTTCACGGTAATTTTTATTTTATTTTATTTTTATTATTTTATTATTATATTATTTATTATTTTTCAGACTGTTGTTTAACAAGATGACCAAGATTCTGAACACTGAATAAGTGTTAATATGTAAATGTGGGTGTTCATGTCGTAAAGTGAATGTTGTGTTCACAATTTTGTTTTGTGTTTTTTCTTGTAGTCGTAAGAATCCTCTGGGTTTGCTTGTTGCTCTCGATGATGCAGGTTCAGCACAAGGATCCCTGTTCTGGGATGATGGAGAGGGGATTGGTGGGTTATGTTTGGTTGTGTTTGGGGATATTGGGGGAGATGGGAATCATGTGGAATTAAATAGTTTTGATTTAGCTTGATAATTCTAGTTCCATGAATGCTTTATTCAACCCAGACTCAACATTTCTACAAAATGATATTATGTTGCTTCTTGCACCGTTTCGCTTCAAAGTGAAAAGTCCAGTGAGTGGCTCTAAAAACGCATTCAGTTCAGTGGTTGTTGTGACGCATATATCAAATCATGCACAAAGCATTTTGATCATAACATAATAGTGTGATAGGAACTGCTCAAATGTAAGTTTTTATTCAATTAGAATCTGTCCTTATAATCATAATTTGAGAGAAAAGGAGTGCAAGTAGGTGTTTTGCTTTCCCCAGGTGTTCATTTCAAAATATAGATATGTTGTTGGGAGATTTGCAAATGTTGGTATAGTAGATGCATGTGTTTCTTATTAACCTATGATAGATTTATAACCTTTTCCACATAGTAAATACTATTACTGGTAACATTTTATTTTAAAAGGTCTCATCAGCATTACACGGATGTAATGTACTGTATCTTTAAACATAAGTTTGTGTATTTTTTTTTTTCTAAAATCATAATCATTTTATCACAGTGTTTTTAAAATGGCCCCTTCTTTTTCCTTACAGATACTGTTCAGAACAAGCGTTACCTCTTGACAAATTTCCAAGTGTCTTCGGTATGTTCATATGTTTTAAAGAACACTATATGTGCAGTTCTTTCAGATTTATTTGGATTGTGGTCATGCACAGTTGCCATTAAAAACCTATAGGGACTTCAAGATTGTCCATCTCACTTGAAGCCAAACATCTGTGGCCACTCTGAATTTGGAAACAAAATCCAGATCCAAAACTATTTCATGCTGTAGCACAGCTCAAGGCCCCTTGGCCCAGGTCAGAGCTCTATGGACTTCCTGTGGGTTTGATGTCTTATGTGGGGAGATTATTTGAACGGTGAAAAAAAACAAAAAAAAAAAACAAAAAAAAACAAGGCCCTCTGGAGTTGAAAACTGTTTGTAAAAACAAGGTCAAACTCAGCTAGTTCGGCACAGATGTTACATTAATACTAAAACAACACAATTGGCTGTTGTTTTTCATTCTGTTCTAGTCAGATCTTAATGAGTGAATCTCAAGAAACGGGTCATATTTTTGAGTTTTTGCGATTATTTGTGATAATTAAGTAGACTTCCCCTACAAATATGCATTAATATAATGTATCCAGATGTTTTACTTTCAGCAATTATCATTTGCAATAGCATTTTTGCTCTTAGTTTAAATATGCATGTGTGTGTATCTTGTGTAACAGCTGTGTGTGTTTATATTTATAGGGTGTTCTTAATAACTCGATTACCACTGATGGTTTGGCCGAGGTTGACAGGTTAACCCTGGGTAATGTGAAGGTGTGGGGTGTAACAACGCGCGTCATTAAGGTTACCATGAGTGTTTCTGGGAAGCCTGATGCCAACTTGGCCTTTAATTACCATCCCGAGGTGAGATTCTTCATTCAAATATATACTTTATCCATTGATATTGTCAGAATCACTGATACAATTAGGAGGACAAGAAGTGCTCATTAAAAATATCTATTTCATTTTTATTCCGTTTTAGTCATTTAAAAATAAAAATGGTAACACTTTACAATAAGGTTCATTAGTTACATGAACTAATAATGACCTGCACTTATACAGCATTTATTAATATTTGTTCATGTTAATTTCAACATTTATGAATACTTTTATTAAAAATCTTGTTCACATTAGTAAAAGGACTTTAAACTAACATGAACAAACAATGAACAGCTTTATTTTTATTAACTAACATTAACCATGTTTAACAAATACAGTAACAAATGTATTGCAGTTAGTTAATGTTAGTTAATACATTATCTAATAAACCTTATTGTAAAGTGTTACCATCAAAATTTAAATATATCACAATGTTTAAAAATGTAAACTGTAACTTAAGTATACAAATTACATTTAATAATTATTTAATACATGTAAATATTTTTATTTTGAATTTGCCAAATTATAAAGTGATTGGTTTTCATTTTGAAATTTACTTTCATAATTGGTCAAAATTCACCCCAAAATCAAAAAAAAAAAAAAATGAAAGTATATTATGTTTAATATATATATATATATATATATATATATATATACGTATATATATATACTTTCTATTATACTTTCATTTTTTTATTTTTTTTTTTATTGATTTTGGGGTGAATTTTGACCAATATATATATATATATATATATATATATTTAATATTTCAAGATATATTAGTTTCATTACACTTATTTCACCCCAAAATCAATACAAAGAAAAACAAAATGATATTTCATTTTAAAAATATTAAAAATATTTTGTACATTTAAAAAAAAAAATGTACAAATAATTTGTACATTTTTAAAGAAAATTTTAATTTTAATATGCATTAGTGATATAATTTTCACGACAATTTAACTATTTATTTTGTTTATAATAATTTTATAATATTTCAAATTATTTGTAATATACATGATTATAATGCATTGTGGAAGTGTGTTTGCTGCCTTTATGATGCTGAGAAAAAATATATATGTATATTATCACAGTAATTTTTTATTTTTATATTTCATTTTATATATTTTTTTTAATAATATTTCAAATGATTTATTATTCATGATTTTTTATGCATCATGGAAGTATGTGTTTGCCGCCTTTAAATTATGCTAAGAATGTGCTAAGAAAAAACATGTTTTATTACAGTCGTGAGAATCATTAAAATATCTAAGAATATTTGAAAAGCTAAACATTTGAATGCATTCAGCTTGATTCCTCCTTGTATTTTGTAAGTGTCTCTCCTAGTCCTCTATATCTTCACCCTGTGCAGTGAGCTTGATGAAAAAGAGAGTTTACATTCAGACAAAAAAAGAAAAAGAGATGCCTTTTAAAAGTTGTGTGCGCATCGACTGTTTCTATTAATAAGAATGCAGGCATGAGCTCCAGAGACTGAGATTTATACCAGCCATGAGAAGAATCGAAGGGGGGGAAATGACAAAGAAACTGTGCGCATGTGAATCTGAATAACTAGTGTTCCAGCCCACACCAAATCATTTATCTTTCTTAGTATTTCCCGACTGCATAATAAGTCTGAAAGAGGCGAGGCAGCTCCATCTGTCTCCATGCGTGCGTTTGCCCTCAGCAGCGCATGTCAGATCAGAGGTGGCGTTTTCCAACGATTCTCTCGAAACACCATTTATTTTTCTTCATCATGCCATTATGAGGTCATTGACGGAACGAGCCTGCAATCACACACGAGTTTAAGCTCCTAAAGAGAATTTGTGCGGTAACACTTGACCATGTGTGTTCGTTTTAGCTTTCGTTTCATCTAAAAAAGTTGCATCACAAACTTCTTTGTGCTATTTTTTCTGTTCAAACAACCCTCTCTTTCTCTCCTTCAGAATCAGGAGTTGGTGATTGACGCAACACCACAATCTCACACCATCGAAAAGGGTTTCACAATCACCTGGACAACTTAGACATGGACGCAAGTCTAAGGAGACGGGTTTAAGCCAAGACGCGCATGATTATTTCTGTTTATTTATGAGTGTTCAGTCAACTAGTAATGTATTTAACATTTCCCGCTAAGAGCTTTTTGTGGTAGATATTTCAAATCTGACATGATTTCTTCTAAAATAAATGCTTTGTTCTGGAAGATACATTGATGTCGTTTTGATTTGGATCTCATGTTGAAAAGTTGTTGTTGTTTTTTAGGCTGAACTTGGAAGCTGAATGTCTAATGCCGGCATTTGGGGAAGTGGAAATATAATGATAACCCTTAATTATCAGCAATCACTTCTTTTTAACGAGAAACCTCTCAGCGGCGGCTACCTGCCGGGCCCGCTTCATGCACGACTTCATTTTGATGTAATGATACAATATTCGATTATTCATTCTAGGGTAAACATAATGATATCAATTAAGCAATGGAGACTATAAATTGATTTCTGCTCTAATTGGCAATCATCGCGAGCTAGAAACATGGGCGCTGCGGGGAGAGGGGCGTTCAGGGTGTGCCTTCGATATTTAGACACTAGCCTAAAAACAATGATAATTCAGAACTTTTTTTATCCAAGTGTGAAAAAGGATGGAGCCATTGTGTGACTGAGACTGTAATTATTTGGGTTTTCTATTATGTGAAAGGTGTTTATCCAGCGGTCCTTTATTCTGTTTTTTTTTTTTTTTTTAACAAGGAAAATAGCAACATTTCTTTTGTAGTTGCTGTCCATTAAGATACATATGAAATAATCACACATCTGTAGCATGAAGAAAGATTTGTAATAAAGTGATTTAAAACTCAGGAAGGCTGTGACTTATTTGAATGGCTGATTTTATGATTATGTTTCCTTTAATCTCTGAACCTTTTGTTTCTTTACTGCATGCAGGCAAACCAGACATCAGTCAAAATTCAGGTGCATTAAAACAATCAATCTGATTCAGACAAATCAAATACAGACAAGAGAATGTTGTCTTGATTTTGCCAACCCTCCAAACAAAGCCTGTTTGTTAAAGTACTCATGTTAAAAAAAAAAAAGGACAACAAAAAGACAACATGAAAGATGAGCCATACACTCAAGTGACATCAAAGCATCAACATGTGATTCTAAGTGTTTGCTTTATCTACATGCTAGAATTCATTCGAGAAAACATGGACTGGGGACAAAACATTGAAATAAGCAGAATACTCAAACTTATTCTTTCTCAGAGGTTCCTACTGTTGGGCAGTTGGTGTGAGGTTTTCACTTGGAATTAAAGAGAAAAAAAAACCTAATATATATATATATATATATATATATATACATATTAGTGCTGTCAAACGATTAAAATATTTAATCGCGATTAATCGCATTAATGTCATAGTTAACTCGCGATTAATCGCACATTTTTATCTATTTTAAATGTCTTATGATTTCTTTTTGTTACATTATTTTTTTCTCATTTTAATGCTCGTCAACATGGAAAAGTGGATCGGGTTGTTTAGTGCAAAATGAAAATTTTAAATGTTGCCTTGGCAACTATCTAAAATAAAATATGTACCAAAGAGGAAGTTTCACTTTTTAAACTTTTTTTTTTACTTTGACAATAGTCTGCCAAGGGGTCTTCTTTAAAATGAGACAGAACTTGAGTCCGTGCTACCAAGCTTCAAATGTTTCGCACAAGGGTTAACAGTTAATTTGTTGAAATAATATTAAAAAATAACATTGCATTATATTGTCTCACAGTAAAAAGGTGACATGTCCAAATATGATTTATAGAATAAATAAATAAAATTGTCCCCAAAGTTTCCTAAAAAAAAACAAAAAAAAAACAAAAAAACTTCTAATGAAGCTTGGTTTTTAGAAAGACATTTAGTCAAATAAAGCTACAAGACAACCAGTTTTCCAATATGCAAATTTGATAGCAATGAAGCTAATACAAATGTTATTTATGTCCGTTTATTTCAACACATACACACACACACACACAATATTGTATTGTCAGACTTAAAGCAACACTAAATTGCTGACAGGCCCAATAACAGGCCATCTGAGCAGTTGCTCACGAGTCATTTCACCACGTGACACCCGGTGACACCGCGGCGCGTCCACACAATTTTCCCTTCACTCGCACGCCAATTACGGCTGGCCACTGCCGACAGGGGGCAGAGGGGGCCGGCACCTGGTAATTGCAGCTGTTTATGCTTCAGTTCACACCGGTTATGACAGGTGTGTATGTGTGCATTTTTGTTCAGTCTAACTCAAAACTATTCTGTCTGATTTGACTTTCATTCCTGTATGAATGTGTAGGTAAACAATGTTTAAAATGCATTGTGTGTCCTTGAGTCACCTGTGTTGCTCGCATGCTGATTTGTAGTTTGCAATGACAAATAGAAATTGATGCAAAAATGCTGCCGGACAGGCAATCAGAACATATGTGTTTAATGTACTAACACAGTCTCATCCCAAGAAGTCATATAACTGACGTCTTGGGACGTCTTTTGACCATACGTCAATATCGGCCTTTTTAGGGCCCCCTTAAACAACCCGGTCTCATCCCAAGACGTCATATAACTGACGTTTTGGGACGTCTTTTGACCATACGTCAATATTCGCCTTTTTAGGGCCCCCTTAAACGTCGGTAGATGAGGTTAACTCTTTCCCCGCCAAACACGGAATTTTCCGTGTTTAATGAAAAAACGCATCTGCGCCAAACACGGAATTTTCCGGGTATCCGTGTTTTAGGTGGTATACGGTAAGGAAGACCCGCGCGCATGTCCTGAATGATTGCGCAACTCTTTGATCAGAGAAACAGATTGCAATCGTCTCAAACAGTGGAGTAGTGAGAATGTATCAGACAGACAATGCAGAGGTATATGGCTGAAGTACTGGAGGTTAATGGACTCGGAGTCCGATCACTCTTTATTTGATAATTCTGAATCTGATCGGGACGAAGTAGTCAGTGAGAGAGATGCACATGTTGTCACAGAAAGTTCTAGCCATGGACGTGCCGCAAATAGATCGTATAATATTATGACACTATAATATGTATGTGTGTGTGCATGCATTTATGTGTGGCTGTCTAAATATGAAGGTGTAATTGTCAAATTATTTCTCTCTTTGTGCACATTTACCACATTGTAATATGTATTTGTGTGTGTGTGTGTGTGTGTGTGTGTGTGTGTGTCTAGGCCTGTTTATTGTAATTCCAATTATTCATTATTCACAGGTAGAACACAGAGAGGCAGAGGCAGAAGTTTTATTGCAAAAGTTACATTTCCCTTACATCCTGGGAAATTTGATATATTTTACATTTATTTTATGTTTTTAATTTATTTTGGAAAGTTTTATATATGAAGGAAACAACATCTGAATGTATTCTGCTTTTAAATGCACTTGTTTGATAAAAAATACCTTTTTCTCAGTTTTTTGTCCAAAATGTTGTGTTTTTGACAAAACCTACCTCTGTTCAAGAGGCAATAAAAAAAGAACAGATGAAGATAAAATAAAAACGTTTTTTTTGCCTAAAAGCAGAGGCTCAGATCTTTATTTTTATATATATCATCTTCATATATTCATGGAAGAAAATATTCAGCGGGGGCATTCAAATTTAGCGAAAATCGTCAAAAACCCTGGCGGTGGCTGGCAACTTTTTTTAAAAACGCTGGCGGGGAAAGAGTTAAGGGATCCTAACTCTACCCCAGACCCAAACCTAACCCTAAACCTAACCCGTCACCTAACTGACGTTAAAGGTAAAGCGTCAGTTGTATGACGGCCCGGGATCGCCATCTAGCGACGTTTAAGGGGGCCCTAAAAAGGCGGATATTGACGTATGGTCAAAAGACGTCCCAAAACGTCAGTTATATGACTTTTTGGGATGAGACTGTGTTACCTTAAACGTCGGTAGATGACGATCCCGGGCCGTCATACAACTGACGCTTTACCTTTAACGTCAGTTAGGTGACGGGGTAGGTTTAGGGGTAGGTTTAGGTCTGGGGTAGAGTTAGGATCCGATAACCTCATCTACCAACGTTTAAAGGGGCCCTAAAAAGGCGGATTTTGACGTATGGTCAAAAGACGTCCCAAAAAGTCAGTTATGTGATGTCTTGGGGTGAGACTGCGAATGTACACTTATGTGGAATGGGTTTTTTGACTTCTTTGACTTTTAATTTCAATTTTGCACAAACAGTTTGAGGTTCTGAAAAATAGCAGGAACACAAAGGATGCACATTTCTAAGCATAAATTGATTGATGTCCCGATTATATTGTAATATTAGAATATAATATTTGTCATAATTCTTATTTGAAATAAGATATTTTTGTCACTTTATACACAAACAATTTAGCCAGTTTATAACATTGTCATTCCAAAATGAAGGCATTTGACATTGAAATCAATAGATTTTCAAAGGGTGTTATTTATAAGTATAAGTTAAGTCTCAAACATAAAACATTGTATAGATGTGCCCTCTCTGTTTGACCCTCCACATTCATTTTGTTGTGATTTTATCCGCTTTTAGTTTCGATTTTGCCTTGGCAAGTGCTGATTTGGAAAACTCTATGTCTTTGACAGTCTCCTGAGGCCAGATGAATGCGATCACAGTCAGGTTATTTCTTTTAGACGCAGCACTGTGTGAACCTTTACATTTCAAACCAGATGTTACTCATTTACAGAGTTGGTTCTGCTATAATTTCTTCATTGATGCCCCACAGTGTTAATCTCCATTCCAGACTAAGAATCATGCTTTTAGCTATTGAAACAATAGTTTGGCTACATTTGTAATTTAATATAATCAGATAATATAATTGAAATTTAAGCATTTATGTAGCACAACATTAATTGAATAGACAATCTCGATTAGGATGAACACTTTAAAAGATAAATGTACACTAAATAAGACATTGTGAGTTTTAAACACAACGATGAACAGCAGCTTTCAACTACATATTACAAGATTAGGGATTTGGATCTGTAATTATTTAAAATCGTTTTTTTAATGTCCAAAAGAACAACTTTCCACATTGCTACTCTTAAAAAAAAATTATGTTGTAGCCTAACCAAAAAAATGATGCTGTAGCCTAACCAAAAACATTCAATATTTTGGAGAGAGCAACACTGTGTAAAATGTTTATACAATTTAAAGTAAAAAAAACAAACAAACAAACAAAAAAAAAAACACATTGTGTTACAATATCAGTTATTTAGTTAATGTTTATTGCATAACTTTAGTGTTGTGTCATGCCGGATCTACCACATGTGACTGGATTTAATAGGGGAAAACTGTGACTAAATCGAACAATTTTATCAATTTAAACTAAATGTTGGACTCAATAGTGTTCCTTGCAACTTACTAAAGATCCAGCGATCCATGGATATTGACATGCAGCCGGGAATCGTGTTGCCTGACATTTATGTTTGCCTGATTTCGACACCGGGGAAATAAACCAAAACCTAAACGTAAAGCAAATTTGCCTGTGAACGCTTTATATAAATATAATATAGGTAGGTCTAAATCCGGGTGATCACTTATATCAGTGTTATATATAGCCTATATATATCATCATATCGTCCAGCCCTAAAACTTTTTCTAATAAAAAAAACTTTTTTTTTTTATTAAAAAACATCCAATAAAGCAGAATATGCAATGATAAATATTTAATTGATGAACTGATAATGAATATAACAATACAAAATATATGGGTATGGTTTTCCAGCTAAATTCTAGCCCGATCTCATGAAAGTTCGTGTCTATGGCACGAATGTCATTTCTCGTGGCATTTATACGCCAAAAACAGTTTTTGCGTGTATTTGGCACGCGATTTTCGCGTACATATGATACGCACTTTTTTGCGTATAATACGCACGAACTCCCCACCCCCCTTCCCCCTAAACCTAACCCAGGGTTTTTTAGTGCGTACCATATAAACGAAAAAAACACTTTTGGCGTATAAATGCCACGAGAAATGACACTCGTGGTATAGATATGCATCTTCATGAGACTGTGTTGCTAAATTCAGCATATTGACACAAAATGATAACTGCAAATCCACCTTTGGCTGACTGGAGTCCAGTTGTTTCTGTGAATTACAGCGATCCAATTGCTCCTCTTTCCATAGCAGTCTGTACAAATATACCTCGGATGTTTTGTCAAATCTAGTTGTAGGCCTACAGTCAATCGCAAAGCTCTTTCCCACTTTATTTGTGTGTTGTGTTTGTTTTTTGCGGCATTCACGCTGAACACATATACAGCCGCTCAGTCTTTTTGCCACTCACTGTGAGGAACTGCAGGAACTCCGGCCGACGGTGACGTCACGCGCATTCCCTCTATTCACAAGGCTTGGTCTTGCTCTTGAAAATTATTCAATCATTTTTTTAAAAGTCCGTTAAGATTCTGTTCAAATAATCAAAAAAGTTGGCAGGACCATCTAAATCGGTTTGCAAATCAGTTTGAATGATTTGTTCAGTTTCCTGCATGTACTGAATCGTCTGAAGTGTTTTCACACTCCTATCAGTCGTAACAGGATGATTTAAGAACATCAGCGGGCAGCCTATACACTGATGCCATTTTGTCTTTGTGTTTATGACCCTCTGCACGTCTATAGTATTGATATTTTCTTACAATTAATTTTTTTTTTTTTTTTTTTAATGAACAGGCTGCTTACAATGAACTCTGATTCATCATGTGGCTTTCTATTGTAGCACTGGTGGCTGTCTGTACATATTAAGTTAAAGTAAAGTAGGTAGGCCTATGTTAAAATCATATTACATAATAAAATATACATTTATAAAGCATCCTATAAAGCTGGAAACATTGTCACAGTATTTTTAAGGAGAATCTGGCAACCACAGCAGTCTATTTTTTACTGTAAATTCAAATTTCTTGAAAATTTAATTATATAATATTTTGATTTTATATTTATTGTTTTTGTATTTTTATAAAATATGTAAAAAATGTTGAATAAAAATAATAAAAATAAAAATATAATAAATATAATTATACGATATATATATATATATATATATAATTATTAACATATAATTATATAAATATAATAAACATTATTGCCAGGGGTGCACATAGCCGGTGCGAATGCGTGGTATAAATAAATTATGCACTAGAAAACATGGAGGGAGTACCAACATTTTTGGGGACAGGAACTACTTACTGGAGTAGGATTTTTCTCCGTCTCTGGTAAGATTGAAATCATTATGATAATTGTGTTCATTAATTATTAGGGTGCAACAAATTGCAGTTGATCCGTGGTCCTTACAGACCACGCCCCCTGGTTCAGCACGCATGTGATTCACAAACTGCTAAGTTTAAAGGGATACTCCACTTTCTTGGAAATAGGCTCATTTTACCACTCCCCTAGAGTTAAACAGTTGAGTTTTACCATTTTCAAATCCATTAAGCCAATTTTCTGATATTTTGAAGAATGTCAGTAACCAGACAGTTTCTGGTCTCATTGACTTCCATAGTAGGAAAAAAAAAAATATGGAAGTCAATGAGACCAGAAACTGGACTGTATTTTTATTCATACATATGTCCTCAATGGTGTACAAACACCTCTGCCAATTTTCCACAGAGTCTTTCATGTAGTTCCGCCATCTTGAAAAACTATAATTGCAGAGAGGGACATAAAATACTAGGCCAACGCATTTCCACAACGCGTTTTCGTTCAAAGCCAGCGTGACGTAACTGAAAGCAGCAGAAACGGAGGAGCAGAGCAGTGAGAGGCGCTTCACTGCCCCGGCAAGTTTAAAACGCTGCATTTCAAATCCTTGTTGCCAGAAAAGTCCAAAATAGATCATAAAAGGAACCAGAGACAAAAAACACGAGTTAATGTCGGGATAGCTTTTTCCAGGTGGATAGAGCTAATGCAGGAGAAAGATTTCAAAAGAGATGCTAAATTCCTGCTTTCTTCTCGACAGGTAAGGCAATGTTGTAGTCTTGTAGACCTTATGCACCAGAGAAACGTGGGCGCCGTCATTTTTAGAATATTGTCTTTGAACTTCCGTTTTTGCGGTCGCTCTGTATATCTCTATATCATCGCTGTCGAGGAGTAATTAGCTGGTGAAGTGGATTTACTTATTGTAGAGTTAACAATAGTTATCATGAGCGTTAATGTTTATCATAAGCATTGTAGAGCAGATGTCTTAACAAATGTCGACTGGGAATTTTTTTATTACGAGCAGTTCATTCATACCTATGCAAGATCGCTGTGAAAATACAGACCGGAAGTCAAAAGACAACGAGTGCAATGCTGAAAAGGGGCTGGGCTACATAAGGTCTATAGTATTTTTTTTTTCCTTGTTTGGTTGTGTACTTTATTATAGACAGATGAACATTATAGTTATTTATTCCTACACAATGTCCCTTTAAAAGTGAACAGTTGAGAAACAAACAGGATGTGTGTCAGTATGTTTAGTTCGTGCAAGTGTAACAGGTACATAAAGTGTACTGTTAAATGTATTTATAGTTTATTAGAATTCCCACAAAATTGTTTGTTGACATATACCTGATATTACTGCCTAAGTGAAGTCGAGTGTCTTTCCCTTTAATTGATGTGATGTCATGAGTCAATATAATTTCCTGTTCTGTCTCCTCCTCTTCCTCTTTGCACTGGTGATGCAGTGAGAGGTGAGGTTATTTTAGGCTCCTGATAATCATCTTTAATCGTAATCTTAATTGTTGCTTTTATGTCTAAATTTTCAATCTAATTCCTGTGTATAATGTTATTTTACTTATCTGTGTGGCTATTTCCGTAATTTTGTCCCGATTAAGTGATGTTTTAACATCTGGGCCTAAATGTGAAATGAGAGCACGTGTGACAAGTGTACATCACATTTGTTTTATAGAGCTAGAGAGGGCGATTCTCACTAAGAGGCTGATTACATTTTATTTGTGCATCAGAATAAAAGATCGCTGAAACTGCTGAGTCCTGTCCTGTTCTTCCCACGTGAATGAAAAACACAACGCAGAAAAGAGACCAGTTACACATGCAGTCTTAAAGTGACAGCAGCCTAATATCCATGACAGCAGCCTAATATCCGTGTACCATGTTTGAGAAAAGAATAAGACATGAGGACAGCATTCAGGAGAAAGGTGACACGACAGCTTGTAGAAAAAATGTGCCATGTAACATGTGAGTACAAAGCATTATCTCCAGGTGCTCCCTTGAGAACCAGACTAGAAAAGTTATGTGCAACCCTGGTTATAGCTCGTATATGTAAAAAGTTCCATGACATTTCTTCAAAAACCTTCTATAAGAATTTTGCTGAAAGACTACAGTGCCCGCAGTGCAACCATCCATGACCAACCAACTGAGATATGCATTTTTGTGTGAAATTGCTGTTTTCGCTTCACAACAGTCCCTGAGATTGAATGGGATTCCAGTTGGCAGTTTAAATCACAGGGTATGCCAAGAGACCCATTTCATTAATAAGTGTAGCACAGCACCTGACATAATGGCACTCAGAGTGTCAGTTAAGAGAGTGTTGTGCAAAGTCAACCACTGCTGTGGATGGGCATCAAGCGCATGAGGCCACAGCTAAATGTTTTAATTAATACACACATCTGCTGTCCTCATAGAGCCGCAAGGTGTGTCATGGGTGAGCAATCAGTGTTACCATCATTTGAGCAGATTGCAATGTCCATAAACTTTAAATATCAATGTTTTAATGGGGCGACATTCATCGAGAGAATTCTACAGCCAATCAAGACAATTTATAGAGCGACAGGTTCTTGCCGAATTCTCGCTTTATTATATTTTCCCCTTTACTCAGGTGTAAACTGTTTTTATGCTTCGGACCTGTGAAGTGAAATTTAGATCCATCATTTTTAGACAGATTTCAGAGTGGGCCCGAGTGAACTTTAGTTCCTGAGTGGGTCTCAAAATGGTCCAAGGCTACGCTATCTCACGATCAATTCGTAATTCATACGACCTCACTCGTACGAATTCGTATGATTTGTCCAAACCCACGTGATGGGTAGGTTTAGGGGCGGGGTCAGGGGTAGGTCATTCGTATGAATTCATACGAATTGGCCAATTCGTAAAATATGTACGATTTAGCAAAAACGTACAAATTCGTACGAGTGAGGTCGTACGAATTGTTATGAATTAGCCACCTGGTAAAATTCGTACGAATTCTCATGAGATCGGGTTGTCTAAGAAGGCCTTGTGCATCCCCTAGTGCACCTCATCCTAGCACCCAGGTGGTCCCGTTTTCGGCTGGACTAACCTCAAGCTGAAGGTCCAGAGAGGGAATGGATCAGTGTTCTGATTTTACAAACACAAAGTCACTTAAATCCTTGTACACATTAAAACCACTAGGAAAAAAAATCAGGACTTAAAATCTGAGGAATTACAAAATATTGAATATTAGGATTTCAGACACGTATTGTGTAATGTAAACAAAACAATTACATATTGTTTGTTTGTTTGTTTGTTTTGTTTGTTACCCATTATCAGTGTTGCATGAAACATGTTTCTCAGAACACAGATCAGATTTGTTGTTTGAGATTTTTGTGTTTAAAAATGAAAGGGTTATTTATGTCAGAAAATAAATGACGGCGACTTTCGCCGACTCATTAGATACTGTATATTGTAAATTAAAAAAGGGAACGTGGAGGCACACACATTTATTTATTTATTTATTTATTTATTTATTTCAACAGGGAAAATGTGCAAAAAAAAACATTAATTAAAGATGCTTTGCACCAGATTTAGCTTAAGCTAGTTTCCATCTGCAGTCCCCGAGCAGGTGAATTACAATACAAAATATACAATATAAAATGTAATAATTAGTCACTCAAACACAACAAACAATTACTGTAATTCATTCATCCATTCTCCATTTCAACCATCAATAAAACCTCAATTAAAACCTCACTAAAAAGTCATATTTACATACATAATTATCTATGCTGGCACAACTGGTTGTTCAATAGCACTTTCCTTATATTGCGAGAAAAATCCATCAGGTCAAAAGTGAGTTTTAGAGCCTGTGGGAGTTTGTTCCATTCTTTAATGCCCTTGAATGAGAAGGCTGTCTGTGCAAAGGCCGAGCTACCTTAAATAGACTGGACCATTTAAATCCAGCCACAGCAAATGTGTAAATACTGAAGCAAACTATTAAATTGGCAAAATATTGAAAACACTACCATACGATTGGCATTAAAACTACTAAAATAAATGTTGGCATACATACAAACTTAATGTTAATGTAATGTTTGTTCACAGTTATCTGGTCTTTAATAATGTTCTCAAAACGCTAGCACAAAAAACATTATTTATACATCGATTGTGAGTTTTTTTTATCATTTTGTTGGATGTTCATCTAATGTTTCTTAATTGTTGATTAAAAGTATCCCATAATGTTATCAAAATGATAAAAACTAACTTTAATGTTAAAATAAATGATCTTAACCCAGTTTATTGTTATTGTGGCAGACTATTAGTATGCCATAATTGGTTTATCTCCCCCAAAATCAATAATTTTCCTGTTATATTAGGGATAAATTATGGGTAGGGTTAGGTTTAGGGTTAGGACTAAATTTCCGTACAGGAATGTTGTTTCAGGATCAACCAAATATGTTTATAGGAACATGTCTTACTTGGCAAAATCTGGTCAACTCAAATGTCTGTTTTGGAAACCATGTGTGCTTCTGTTGAAAACTGTTTAAGTGTTTCTGAACTCTTCCTGTGCTGAGTTCAGTTTAGCTAATGGATCTGTAAATGTTCACGTTTATTTTGTTTCAGGTGTAATTGAGTCAGAATATCAATCCGTATTTTGGCGGTGCAGTTAAAGGGAGGTCACACCATCCAGTGAGTGAGGTTAAGGTAATTTGGGTGTCATTGTGAAGTCTTTAACTACAGCAGAACTGGCAAAAGCCGTGCAGTCTACCACTGACGCTGGGTTATTTGCATGTGTTTAAGTGCTATTTGGCTTTGAATAGAGAGGCGAATGAAAGACGGCTCATAAAACATCACCTTTGCCTTATGGAGATGTGCTGGCAGCATCCAGCCACATACCAGTCATCAGCTTCCAGGAGAAGATGTTTTGATGTTTCAAAATGTTGGTGTGACAATGTGTTCACCTTCCTGAGATAGCTTTACACACTGTGCAGCTTTCTAAAAGAGCATTGTGCTCTCTGTGCAGCCTTGCTAAATGAGTTTGCATGCTGTGTAGCAACCTTTCCCCTGTGCGCTGCAGAACTTAAAAGAGATTTTTCCCTAAAAGAGCAAGCGCACAGCAAGCATCTTTTTGAAGACGCCCCTCTGTCCGTCCGTGCATTTCTGGATGCGATCGTTTCCTGTCCTCATCTGACGGCCCGATCGCATGCCTGAATGAAACGTCAGTCAACGAAACGTGACTGGAATTCGGGCCGGCCAACTCTTGCTTAATTCCAAGACCCCCGCCTGGATACGTGCCCAAAGTTCTCACCACTCCCTTCAGGGACCAGGTGGTGAACTTGCAAGCGCTGCCCCCACAGTAGGCAGACCCATTCCTTGCGCTGATGTCTCCCGTCCGTGCTTTGTGTTTGTACGTGGACAGCAAGCGGAGCTTCAGAACCTCCGAACAGCTCTTTATCTGCTATGGAGGCCACCATAAGGGAAAGACTGTCTCATAGCAGAGGTTGGCCCACTGGATTGTGAAAGCCATCATACTGGCATACCAGTTCCTAGGTGACTCAGCTCTACTCAGTGTTGCCTGCACCTTGGCACTGGCCCACTGTGCCTCACTGCCAGACATTTGTAGAGCTGCGGGTTGCGTGACACCTTTCTTCCACCCTACCAGCTGCGGAGGGGATTGAGTGGCTTCCACAGGGGGGTGGGAAGATTGTGGCATTTTTATCAGGGATCCCAATTCCTCAGTCACTGATATAACATTGAACATAACTGATTGATAGGGAACATCTGGATTACTATTGTAATCCCTGTTCCTTGAAGGAGGGAATGGATATGTTACGTCCTATTATTTCAGACGAGATCTCAATTCATCATCCTCTGACGTAAAGTCTCCGTTCTCTCTTTCAGGGAATAGGGGTTACATAAGTAACCTAGACGTTCTTATGATAAAAGGAAAACCTTTTTATGTTTTATCAAATTTGATGTGCCTATTTAAATGAACATGACCACCCAGTTTCACAGACAAGGCTTAAGCTTATAGTCCCAGACTAAAATGCATGTTTGAGCTGTTCCAGCCGAAGCAACTTGCACTTATTTTAAGATATTGTTTTGTCTTTGAGGTGGGGTAAGTCGTTTTTGAAATATGCTGTTGGCCAATGTTGATGCTTGAAATCAACCCAAACAAACACTTCATTTTCCAGTGATTTTTGAGCTGACTTCTGAGCTTTTCTCTTTTGTTTTGTGTCTCATCTCTATTTCTGCAGTCTTTCTTCAGTTCAAATCTCCATTTTGATCGTTCTCTCTCATCCACCGCCATACGCCTCCGAATGCTGATTGGCTACACGCTTGTTGTTTTGTTGATCCGAATGACTTTCGAACAGCATATTTCAAAATCGGCTTACCAGACCTATAAGATGCACACCAGTAATGTTTTCTATTTTCTTAGGCACAATTATATAAGATATTTAAATGTTCTAATTGAACTAAGGCCTAACCCTGGCTATATGTTAGCCCTGCCTTTGAAATCAGGTCTACTTGCTATATATAGTAAAATAATGCATTATTATAATGCAATGGGCTTGACATGACCTTCTGCTTCCAGTGGACTGAGATGACAGATTGACAGATAAAGCAGAACTATTTGGATGTGATTTTAAACATCTTCTTTAATGTAAAATAATCATTGGCTTTTTAATTAAAAACTAAAAAGGTCTTAAAACTAAGAATTGAATAAAAACTAGAATACATTTAAATAAATTTGAACGTAAATAAATTCTTTACAATTTAAACAGTACTGTTTTTACAGTGTTTCTGACTTCTTTTTAAAACATTTAAAAATTCTTAATGCTCCCAAAATGTGTAACTATGTTGTCTGCAGCACTAGTATCCCACTCTAAATTAGCAGTTTTTGTGGTCATGAGTTGGAAAATGTGGTAAAACTTACAAACGACAATGTTTCGTGGTTAATTCATCACACTGTAAATGGAAGGTAAAGCCTATCAACACTGCATCCTGTGCTCTGATTGTATACTGTTAAAATTTTGGCAAATGTAATAGGTCATCTGGATATTTCTTGTAGAAAGTTTTCGTATAGTGCAGGACTGAGGAAGGACTAGAGGACATGATGATGTTTATTTGTTAGAAGGAAGCCTCATACTTATGAAGTGTTAGTCCAACAGATTTAATGGAGCATTTAGGCAAGTATAATAATTTGCTCTGTCGAGGCATGCCATGACTCAGTGTATTGGGTAATGGAATTAGCTGTGGCTTTGATCAATATGAGATGTATTTGGATCAGCCAAAGGCCAGAGATCTCCAAAGAGCCAATTTTTCTACACACAAACAAGAAGTGAGAGTGCTTGTTAGATCTGCTCTGACATATTCATCTGTTTTATCCAAATACGCAACAGGCTATTGTTCAAAACCAGAACACAGACAAAATAGATTGCTTTATTGTGAGGACAGAATTGCTCTTAGATTCTACTTTCTCTGAACTTTTCTTTTCCATGTACTATAGTACATTTAGAATTAATGAAATTGTGATGATTATCGGTGATGGGAAACTGGGTTATATATATATCTATCTATTTATTTAATTAATTATTATTATTTTATTTTTTTGTGTGTGTGTTTTGATTAAAAAAAATATCTATCCAATTTGCCAGAGAGGAGGCCTATACATACGTAGCTGACTCACCTATGTTCCTCAGTAGTTTTCTGTATCCCTCCACCACCCCAAATCACTATCGGCTGGTTCCTATCTCAGCCAGGGATACGGTTGGAGTACTATAGGTTCAGGCCAAACTTTGAGCTCGGAGCCCTCTCCTCGGACAGCACACCAGATATCAGTGTTGTAGTCGAGACCACCTCACTCGAGTCCGAGTCGAGACCGAGACCAGAGAGAGTCGAGTCCGAGTCAAGACCGAGTCCATAGAGAGTCGAGTCCAAGTCGAGTCCAAGACCAGAGATGGTCGAGTCCGAGTCGAGACCGAGACCAGTGAGGGTTAATTACCTAATTTACTTTTATTTACTTAGAGAAATCCTTTTTTTATTTTACTGAATTTACTTAGAGTTTAAAAAATATGATCAGTTTAGGGTAAAAAGGCCACCTTTTTTTATTTTACTGAATTTACTTAGAGTTTAAAAAATATGATCAGTTTAGGGTAAAAAGGCCACATAGTAGGTGATGTTAAAAGTAATTTTATTACAATTTGTCGTGCGCAGTTGTACACTAGAAAATCACCAATCACTGGGCGTGTCAATCAATTTAAAGAAATATTTTATTAACATACATTAATAATCATGAAAAATATTTTGAATTGAACTCGAGTGGACTCGGGAATAAGTCTGAGTCCTAAAAAAAAAAAATGTTCGAGTACGAGTCAATTCCGAGTCCAAATGCACACGAGTCCATGACAAGACCAAGACCATTAAAATATGGTCTCGAGACCGAGTCCGAGACGAGTCCGAGTCTCGAGTACTACAACACTGCCTGATATGCATACTATTTTTCTTAGTTTATCTGAAACACATGCTTACCCACTACTTTTGACACAATCCCTACCCAGAGAAAATAAATGAGATCTCTTTTACATCTCAAATGTTTATCCTGGACAGAAATGAGGTTACATAAACTTGACTCAATAAGCTTGTTTCTCCTGCTTCTCACACTTAAAACTCTAAAACTCTCACAATGGTCTATTTTAAAGGCAATGTCATTTTTTGACATTCATCTGTATGAAAAGAGAGAGATGTCATTCTTTTTCCTTTCACCTAATTATAGCGTATGACCTGTTAATGTGACCCCGCCCACTGAGAGCGCACGCTATTCAAATGCTAATGTTGAGGCAAACCCACATCACCTGGACAAAACATCCAGTTTTTCACAAATCTAAACTTTACCTTGTGTTGCTGCGCTGTGAGGAATAATACTGTCATAATAATCCTGGAAAATTTACCTCAGCTACCTGTTTTATTTCGAGGACCACACGGATGCAGCTGATGTAAGTCATTTAGTCTTAAGTGCTTTGTCTATAGACCATTTCACAAGATGTAAACAACACTGGTCCAGAAGCACTTCCTGTTTCAGTTTGTAACTGTTTTCTTTATTTCACATGTAAAGAAAACATCTTAAAGATGTTTGTTTAACTTTTTGATTCAGTTTTAAATGTTCTGTTGGTTGTAAGACTTCAAGTCATTTCGAACAGGTATCGTTATGGCAGCTCGGGTCAGTCGGGTGGAACCTTTATTTTATTGTCTATGGGCCCTGGACATCCGTGTTGATTCTGTGGGGATTTTTGTGTCATCTTGTTATTCAACGTCGATTAGCTCCAGCTGGCAGCTGCAAAAACAACATTCTCTCTCTTTCGCTCGCGGCGCACGGAACCAAAGAGATTCGCGAACCCCCCTAGCGTTCTGGCGGCGTTATGCACCGCGATGCACCACAACCTCACACAGAAGTATAAAACGGCCACGACGCCGTAGCAGTGACGACGTAGCTACGCCGTGGAGTTGACGCAGGAGCATAATGAGGCCTTTAGTTCGGTATTTTACACTGAAAGCCCTGTTTTAAGATAGTTTCCGATGAAATAGCACGGTTAAGATTGAAATTTGGACAAATGCTGCTGTTCCGAAAACTACGATAACTTGCTGTTCCGAGAACATCCGCTTTAAGATCAGGGGCCTGAAGATCTATTTCACACTATATCTCCAAATAGAGTCTCCATAGTCAACTATATTGTGTTCAGCAGGATTCCTAAGTACTTGCCCATTTTCAAAGTGCCAGCAACTTTGTAGATCTTTCCAACACCTGCTGCAGGTGTGTACCCAAAACCAGGGGCGGCACTAGGTGTGTGCTTAGAGAGCTCACGCCCTAAATATTTTTATTTAAGCCCTGAATGTTTTGTTACCTTGCCTTTCTCATAGAGCTTATCAATTAATCATAAAAAAATCATTATGATTACAAATATTAGATAAGAATTGTGAATAAGGGCATATTAGCTTAACATATATTTTCTCGCTTTGCATCAAAGGTACTTATAACTTGCTTTGGCAGCATCTCTATTTGGCATTGGGATGACTCAAAGTTCAGAAGTCTTGTCAATATCAAAATGATTAAAGAATAAGGGGCTTCGCTCTTAATCTAAGGCTGCTTCCAAAATCTAAAAAAATGCTGCCTTCTGAGAATGCATTGCAATGTAGGAAGGCATCAAAGCATGTCCGAATCCAGTGTTAGATTCATTTTCTGTCTCCTGAGATACCTTAATCTGATCATTTTTTGAAGGAAGCATAGATATATCATTTGTTGCCTTTGATATCCCATAATCCAGTGCCTTCCATTCCGTGACAGTTAAGCTAGAAAAGAAAGATGCCATCTGAAAGCTGCAGTTGGTCTGTTTGTGTGAATATTTGTGGGGGTTTTTTACATAAGTTTTCCACTTTTTATGCCATTATTAAACCATAACAGCTTAATAATCTAAAACAAAATAGAGAGAGCATTGGTGATAACCAAGCTAATATTTAATTTCTACAATAGTAAATTCTCGCTAGAAAAAAATGCCTCTTAAGTTATCGCCTGAATTTGTGAGGTACCTTTCACAGTTTAACATTGCCTGATGGGGCAGCAAGACAACAAGTCAGCTGTCTAAGTTTTTGGACACAATATACATGTCAAAAATCCAAAACATTTCTTGCATCATCGCATTCTGTGAACATGAATCATGACATTATAGCATATTTTGGTAGAAAAAAACAGTTGAGTTATTTGCATCACTGGATATTGTCGGTAGTTTAACATTTATATTGTAAAACAGTTGACTTTTATAATTACATTTTACCACACAATTAATTACTTCACAAATACAATAAGACATTTTGATGTATGTATTAAATAGCTTTTAATACTTTAATTCATTCATTTATTAAAATAAAACTAACAATTACCCAATTTTAGTTTGGGATAAATCCCCAAATATCTACTGACCCTTGAACCACCCCTGCCAAATACCATTATGTTTCCCCTGCCGGTGGCACCACTCATGCATTTGGTATTAAGAAACCAACACAGTCTCATGAAGATGCGCATCTATACCATGAATGTCATTTCTTATGGCATTTATATGCCAAAAATGGTTTTTGCGTGCTTATGCTACGCACTAAAAACCCTGGGGTAGGTTTAGGGGGGAGGGGGGTGGGGAGTTTGTGCGAATTATACGCCAAAAAGTGCGTATCATATGCACGCGAAAAACGCGTACCATATACACACAAAAACAGTTTTTGGCGTATAAATGCCACGAGAAATGACATTCGTGCTATAGATACGAACTTTCATTAGATCGGGCTCTAAAAAAACTCCAGACTAACATACCTGACACCTTCCAATTTCGTTAAATTTCGACTTGTCAGACTTGCAGAATTTGGCTCCAATCTATCTAAAAATTGTTTTACTGGTACGCAACCTCTCAATCCAACCTCTTATAGATGTTGGCCTAACGTTCAAGATGAAACTGGAGGTTAGAGTTTTTATCCAGGTTTTAGAAAAAGTTGTGAGGTTGTCCAACATGCAGGTAATTTTCATCCTCATGTCAAAATGCTCACTAGCCTTCCTTGACCGGCCACATCACTTAAAAATCTGTGCGGTAGTTGTCTTTGCTTTAAAATAATTTAGTGGACATTGTGACCAGCACAAGTGATATCCAAAACCGACTGACCAGATTTAGCCATTTTTACAATATCCTCCTTGGTTGAAGATGGCAACTTCGTCCATCAGGTATTTTTAAAATCCACAAAATAATCTAATAATATAGCTAATACCTTCCACATAGTGATTTATTGGATTATAGACTGGGAATAATGAGCTTAGTATGACCAGTTGGCCAAAAATGAAGTCAACAAAATTTGGTATGTTTCACTGCAGCATGACAAATGATACAGTTGAAACATGGAATTGCGCACATTGGTTTTTACACTACAGGCACGACATGCAACAATTAATCAAAATGAGTGGGAAGACAATTTTCAGAGGTCGGACATCACTTTTGGCCACCATCTTACACACACACAACAACAACAAAAAAGAAACAACATTTACTTTCTTGCTCCTCACTTTAAACCCTTTTTTTCTATTCTAATAATATATTTACATATTTGTTGAGATGCTGCCAGCTCTCTTGTCTCAACTGAAATCCTACCCTTTAAAACAAAAGATGAAAATTTCTTATTCATCCAACAAATCAAAATATGACTACATTTGGTGCCATATATTTTATTTATCAGCAAGCAGTTAAGCAAATGAAAGAAGTGATGCAATTGAAATTGGACACTTTTTTTGGAACGCAAAAGAGAATGTTTGCTTGGTTTTAAGCACCAGTTGTAATGTGTTCTCTGGGCCTTGTGCATTATTCAAGTCATTTCACAATAGGGCTGATGAGGACACAGAGTGGCTAGAACATGATTTAAAATATAAAATACTTTAATGAGATTTACAGTTTGATATTTTGCACATTTGATATTTATATAATGTAGTTGCAAATGAATGAGAGTTAGTTGACATGCAGTTACCTTACAATGATTTAAAGTTCACCATCGAAATAAGGTGTTACAGAGGTTTGTTTCTTCACCTGTCCTTTAATTACTTGTCATGCCAGACAATATTAGCAGACATTCAGTTAACTCGCATTTAACACAGCCATGAAGTTTCCTTATAAAGCTCTCTGTACCTTTTCAGACAGACTGCAGCAGTGCTTCTGAACGTTGTGTTCAAGCATCAGCTTAGTGAAGGGATGGAGCAGCTGTCCTTGGTGCTGAATTGCCAGTTGTGTAGTATGTAGCAGAGATTACCTTAAAACCCTACTGAGTGACTGGCACATATCAAAGCAAGGTGCTGATCTGGCAATTCCAGCTTGCTGAGAGGAAGGTGTATCTCTTTGCTGGTATTGTTGTGTAAGGAAAGATATCCGAGTGATCGAGAGTTTGTAATAGCCTGTTGCTTCAGTCCAAAAGAAAAAAAAAATCTTGTAATCTTCTCTCTTTCTCCCTCTCTATTTTTGCTTGGCCAGCATGCACTGTCACACTAATCCTCTTTGGTTTTGAAGTTTGCACTTTTTGTGACTTCTGAAACAACCTCACATTCTGGCATCAGATGCATGCATGCAGAAAAAAAAAATGTGAATGTGAAAAGGGAAATAACAACTTATGGATATCATTTTGTAAGCAGCACTAACACACAAGACAGTTGCGGACTTCATTCATCTTGTTAACTCTTTACTTATATTCATCCACACATTATGTCATTACAAACTGTTTTCAAAATAGCAGTCAACAGCCTACATTGGCTGAACACAGTAAATGTCTCCTGTTAGTACTGATGTACTGGGCTCAAGTCTTGGTCCTTTGCTTATTAGCATTTATATGTTCCCCCTTGGTCAACTATTAAGATCTCTTGAGTTTATTTAAAAATTGTTTGTGGACAATACCCAGATTTATATTCACTCAAAACTGGGTCAATATGTGGACATGCTGGACGAAGGATACACACAGTGGAGCAATGTGGAGGTTTCATGTCTTTTGAGTGTTTGGGGCGAAGAGTGCAGGCAAAAATGCTGGGTTGTCACAGAAATAAATCCGTATTTTAAGACATTTCATGAGATATGAGGAGGCGCCGGTTTTAAGCGCTCGTGGCTACAATGCCAACAAGGGCTCTCCTCTTTTTCTCCACCGTACGAGACCAATGTTTTGATGGCTTTTCAAAATATTGTGGAAAGAAAAAAACACTGGATAATTTTATTCACATCTGCATCCATTGCATTTCGTGTTTCACTTTCTTTTCCGGGTCAGAACGTCTACATTTGGTGGTTTAAGCAGTGTAAATGTAAAAATCATATACAAGTAACTTTTAATTTATTATGTAAGTGGGTTGTCAAAAAAAATCGAATATAGTCAGAAAATCGGATTTGGGCATCAAGACCTGCAGGGTAATACAGCCTAATTCCCACGTCTCAGCCAAGTAGGCAGTCCTGATCTTCTATTTCAGCACAGTCTCATCCCAAGATGTCATATAACTGACGTCTTGGGACGTCTTTTGACCATACGTCAACATCTGCCGTTTTAGGGTACCCTTTAACGTCGGTTAGATGACGTTATCGGATCCTAACCCTACCCCAGACCTAAACCTACCCCTACCTACCCCGTCACCTGAGTGACGTTAAAGGTAAAGCGTCAGTTGTATGACATCCCAGGATCGTCATGTAACTGACGTTAAAGGGTACCCTAAAACGGCGGATGTTGACGTATGGTCAAAAGACGTCCCAAGACGTCAGTTATATGACGTCTTGGGATGAGACTGTGTTATCTATTTTCCTCGTCTCGGGCAAGGAGGCTGTCCTGATCTATTATTTTTCTTGTTCCATGGTCTGTTCCTCAAGTGCACCCTGTGCTGTCTGCACCTCACATGCTTCCTGGATTACTGGCACCATCTTGGGTCCCTAGACTTCCACCACTACCCTGCCTCCCTGAACTGTCTGCACATCTCTGGCTTCTCTTCATTAAGGTCAGGTGTTCATCGTTTAGTTAGGAACCGAGCACCGATGGTGAGAGGACCCTGTTGTTTTTGCTCTGTTTATTATTATTCTTCTCTTAAAAGAATCATTTTTTATCATCTAACTTTATCATTTAACTTTTTTTTTTTTTTCGGAAGAGGCAATACTTCGGCTAAAATCATATATTTTAAATGTTAAAAAAAAAATATGTGCAAGTATTGATGGTAGTAAATCTTATTTTTCTTGCCCTAAAGAGATTCAACAAGGCTCCCTCTTGGGACCAAGTCTATTCTCACTTTATATTAATGATATACCTGAAGTACATAAAGATATAATTTTTCATTTGTATGCAGATGATGTAATTTTTACCCATGCAAAAAAAAGAAAAAGAAAAATACTAATAAAAAATAATAATAATAATAATAATAATAATAATGAAGAAGCTTCATTTCATTTGACCTCTGCTATGATCAATGTTCAGACATGACTTTCTAAATCAGGCAAACAACTTTCGGACAATACGTATTGTCTGTAATGGGGAGTGATTATTAGAATAGCTTACTGTGGTCAATAAAACAGTGTTCTACATATTACACTTTTAAAGGTCACATTAAAAATAGGCTTATGTTGAACCAAATGTGTAAACATTTTACTTAGGTATTTTAGTAATGTGTGAATGTGTCTATTAGTGTGTTATGTATATTTGAGTATGTGTTTTTGTGTGTGCCTGCCTAAGGACTACAGAGGTAAATTAGTGATGTTGCTATAAACCACTAATGTTTGTTAATTTAATGTTCTCAGGTGACATTTTGAGCCCAATGGCTCTTAATCAGAAATTGAACACATACACTGATAAGCCATAATATGCAAAACAAATACTACAAAAAATAATAATAATTCACATGAATTAACTGGTGAGAACATGATATTATTTTTTTTCTATTTTTGGAGCTGCGGTGTGCAAACTTTCCTTTTTGTTTAATATTTATTAGCATGTCCCTGTCAAAAAAATGAACAGTAAAATAACATGTCATACAGTATGTCTTTCTCTTTTTTTCAGTTTGAAATATAGGCCAGACAAGCTCTTGACAGGTTTTGTGCAAGATTCGGCCAGCTAGAGGTGGGGTCAGGAATCAGACATGTGAGAAAAAAGGAGACACTGGCAATAGCTTGGGTAGCTGTGTTTGCATTTTGTATTAATTACCAGGTTCTAATTACTCCACTGCTTTACGGATTCATCTAGATCACTTTTTTGCCACCAAGCTCAATCTAATTCCAGGCTGCTATTAGCCATCTACCTCTTCTACACCCCGACCCCCTGAAAATAGGACTCGCAGATAATTACTGAACATGGAGATTGCTTGCTCTGTGGTTTGGTTTAATTAGCTCCCCTTCCTTCATCTTTGCCTCTGTTCTCTTGTTCTTTCAGCCTTGCTGGCCGGCAAGAGAAAGCATAAGAAATGCCTGAAAGGTCATTGATGAATCATATACAGCCCATTGTTTCTTCTTATTGTGTGTGTTTTTATTTATTTATTTATTTTGTTTTTTAGCATTCTCCTAAATTCCTGGTGGCATTTGAATGAGACACCTAATATATGAGTGCTCTTATTACCAAAGACCTCCAAAACATATGGATTTACTTCGGCAAATGTCAACCATTAATTTGCAATGAAACAGTGGGCTGGCAAGCAGATGGCAAAGTGAGACAACAAATATTAGCAATGGGGAAAAAAACCCTGAAAATTATCGAGTTAAATATGGCAGATTTGCAAAAAAAGACATTTAATAAAATAGCAGTGGAAGTTTTGTCTAGCACTCACAATTATTACAATCTGTTCCTCATCATTAGCCGTGTCTGCTCACATACATTTGCAACCAACACAAGGACAAAGTCAAGGAGAAATATCTCAATTACTGGCACAGAGAGAGTTGACTACAGGAAAAGCAACATCAATAGTTTATTGTGATTCAGTCAGCACTTATACTTGCTGTACATTCTTCATTTAAAAACTACATTTTTCACTGTTGACATCTTTCAAAGGACGTAAATGAAAAAACTGTTTATTTTGCCTGGCAATTAAATAGAGAGTAAACAACTCGTTCAAGAGGTTCTGCAGCACTATGGAAGACATTTGTGGATTCTATTTTTTATTTGACTTGATTCATTTTAAATTAAATAAAAGCTTAACTGTAAATGTATTTGGTTAGAAAACTCAAATTCAAAGACTATTCAGATTTGTTGCATTGCCACGTCATTTTCATCTGTTTAGGTCCATTTTTATTTCTTTAAGTCAATAAATAAATAAATAAATAAATAAAAGAATATATAAAAGTGGCGTTTATGCACACACCCGATAGCTTCTCTCGAGTTCTGAGACATAAAAAGAATGCTTATGTTGGTAATGCTGAAAGAGCTATTCTGTATTGTAATGGCAATGTGTAATGCAAATAAAAGGGATTCATTCAAACTATAGTCTCACATAGGCAGATCTAGTCTATATTTTCAAATAAGCCTATAATTTATTAAAAACAATGATAACGGTGTAATTTTAATGACCTTATATGTCGAGACGATGCCGTGTGAATTGCAGAGCTAGTGCAACATACCCACGTTACTATTATCAGATGTTTTCTTAACCGATTCTTTCTCATTTTTGTTTTACTGTATGCCTATTTCATCATTGAGAAGAAAGCATGCAGCACATATTTATTTGCATATTCATCTAAATGTCAGTCTCATTTGCGTGGATGGTGTCTGAATGTTTTTTAACAGTATGGGAGATTGGGTATTGTAACATGGGTAGAGTTATAATGCTACCAATTCCACCAATCAGGGAAAAGGTAGGAGTCCTATGATCATTTCAGTGTTTCCCGAATGGTTTTCAAAGCTGGAAATAGGTACATGCAGACTGCATTTTAGATTTTACCAAAACTATGTTTAATACTGTTTAATACTAAAACTTTTGCAGATAAAATAATTTAACTTAAATTAGATACAATTGTAAAAATGTAATGCATTTTTATCCTGCTAATTTCAAAACATCATGCTAATATTGCTAGCTAAACAATGGCTTACAGAGGTAGGTTCTTTAAAGAGTAACTAAACACTTAACCAACTTTTTTTTAGTTAATGATCTGTAAGAATGGATCTTTATTAATACCAGTCATTGATTCGAGTAACTTTTATGGCATTTGTTTATAAAGTGTTCTATTTCTACAATATATGGTGTAAAAACGTCTTAGTGCTGCCCTCTTCAGATTGAACGGTGGCTACTGCAGTTAAATTTTCCTATTGGATGTTTGCGGTGGTACGTGACACAGCGGTTGTTGGTGACGTAGGCAAGTTTCATACAAAGAGATGCGTCTCAGGTACACGCCCCCCTCCGCTGGGCTCTGCCCACTTTTCCAGCATTTTTCAAATATTGCCAGTGGGTGGAGTCAGGCTCTGACCAAGGGTTTAGTTATCCTTTTAAAAAAAAGTGTTACAACCATCCCCTCATACAACTAAGAACAGTTTATTTTTTTTATAATTTTACAGAATGTCATGACAATGAAAAAGAAACACAGACAGAGTTTTGCTTGGCTTCTCAGTGCAAACTTGAATGTGCGATTGCACACGTTCTTTCTTATAAACCCACTTTGCAAATCTCACACGCCAATATGCATTGGCTCATTTAGTTTACACGCAAAGGTGATTGGGCTCTCAGCCAAGATCCCAATTCATCAGTCGTTCAGGTGAAACAGGATCCAAGTAACCTTGGAACGCATAGCTTTTTATGATACATAGACGTAATTTCAACTGTAACAGGAAGCAAAGGCGGTATATATTGAACAGCTCCTCCCCCGTTTCAAATAGCGTTTAGTTTACCTCACAGATTGCAATTCGTACTTGACAGCACCATGGAAGCAAATCTGAGCGCTGATGATACGTTGGATTCAATAGTAAAGATGTTAATATATTCTAGCCATTTCTTTCTTAAAGGTGCTGTATGAAACTTCTTTTCTCAACTAAAGCTAAACAACACTATAACATGTTTGCAGATATTTAGGAAACATGTTAAGTTCACACTTCTACAACCAGTTACTTTACGTCAGGGTTCCCAAAACTCAGTCCTGGAGGGCCAGTGTCCCTTCAGAGTTTAATGCTGCATTCACGTGCTATGGAAAGTAGGATATTTTCCTTGTGAACTGGTATTTACCAGTGTGTTGCGTTCAAGTGCTTTTGTTGTCGTAATGTGGTAAAAAGATGGAGATCCAGACCTGTTATTTAGCTAAAACTATTTTAGATTGCTTAAGTCATCTGCAACAGCAATAAAATGATTTATAAAAACTTAAAAGGTAAGTAATATGCTATACATTTCTTTCTAGATCATGAATAATATATATTTTTACCATTCACGACTCTTGCGGTGCTCTCCGCCATTTTGAAAAGTCCAAAGGTTATCTCATCTCGGCAACTCGTCCATCAAAATATTCTACGAGTTGCCCAGTGGAAAATACCACATGAGGGGGTGTTCATGTGCATTTTCCACGTCGGCTTTTGGTATTTACCATAATTACCATAGCACATGAACGCAGCATAACTCCAACCCTCATCAACATACCTGAGCAAGCAAATCAAGGTCTTCAGGATCAGTAGCAACTCACAGGTCGGTGTGTTTGATTAGGGTTGGAGCTAAACTCTGCAGGGACATTGGCCCTCTAGGACCGAGTTTGGGGAACCCTGCTTTACATGTTCCATGTAATGTTTCGGTTTTTGTTTTGGTCTGTGATCTCATCCACTGCCAGTTCACCCAATAGTATTTCGACACCCAGGGATGCTAGATGGCAGGAAACAAAGGGTATTGCAGCCTTGGAAATGAGCAAACAAACTGGTCAGAGATTGCAGGTTCCACACAACCTAAAAAGCCTTGATATCCATTAATAAATCTCTATGAATGAGAGCATATAAATTGTGGTTAAATCAACTCATTAACTTACAGTGTGTAAGTCTTCTCGGCTTTCATTGTCCATTGCATTTGTTCCTGTTGTGTGTCCTCAACCCGCGTGAGCATTGAGTCTGAGCAGGAGGGGGGTGGGGGAAACAACGATCTCTGATATTTTGAATTTGGACTGCAGTACCTATTTCGACCACTAGCTGTCATTTTTACAGACTGCACCTTTAACCAACGCACAGTTGTAAAACAATAAAAATCCATGATCCATTTTAGCAGAAGTGAGAGCAGAAGTGAAGTTTTGAATGCTTATATCTCCTAAATACTAATTTTGACATTGTTTTGGAACACCAGCTTATTAATAACCTAAAGGCTAACATATTCATACTAAAAGCTAAACAACTTTTTGAAAATTTGGATTTCGGGGGGCCTTTAAAGGCAGGGTAGGTGGAAATTTTCAACAACAACAAAAAAAAAACACTTTCCCAATTTTTTTTTAACTGTCTATGTATACCAATACATAATTAAAATGTAAGTACTCTGAAAAAGAAAGTATACAAATCGAGTGTCTGTAGTCCTCTCAGAGCTGAAATAAACACAGCTCATTATTTCCAACTGGGACGAAAGAAATGATTGGCTGGGCGACTGTCACTCAGAGTGGCCCACATGCGCGCACACGTTTGCTTGAGGAGTGGAAGAGACAAGGAAGCTAGGAAGAATCACAATGGGCTATATGCACGCATAAATTCCGCATTTGACGCAAAGATGCTTGTCCATTTCCGGTTGTGGAGATTAAAGCGGTGGAAAACCGAGGAAGACGGGATTATGGCAGAGTCTTCAAGATTTACTGTCCTCCAGTCTTTGAAATGAAACGTACATACGTTTAGATGTAATTTTATATATAGTTATATTTATTTAATATAATTTTAAAAAGAAGCATAAACACAACGAGGGGTGTCTGTTTTATCTGTTTTTGTGACTAACGTTTCTTTAGTATAACCATGGAGTATAAAATTCAATATAAATTCTCGGTATTGCATTGGACTCTACGATGGGCGGAAGTTATCGAGCATCCCTAATGCTTCACCGGAAATACCGCCGTGCATAGAGCCCATTATGGCAGAGAAAGAGCAGTCAGTAGAAGACCGTATTTGAAAAGGCTATGACCAAAAAGTCATTGGATAAAGCAAGAAGTCAGACGAGAGTTAATATCGGTGGGGCTTTCCAGCCGTAGCGACAACTGAGAACCAGGGGCTTACAACAGTGCTTTTGTGGAAGCTCTTACTCTACGTTCACACCGCCGCCGACTTGAGCGTCAAAGAAGCTCTGGCCGCTCTCTCAAGGACGCTTGTCAAATACAATGGGCTTGTTGACGCTTTGGATGCTTTGAATGCTCTGACTTTGCAGGGAAAATAGAAGTGTCACAGCATGAAATGTAATAAACAAGAAAAAAAACCAAGCAATACATTGAAGAAACCTTTTATGATGACAGATTTTTTTAAACTGTTTTGGTCACATTTGGTCGGGAAAAATAGTTTGCTATTATTATTATTATTATTATTTACGGTCAAATCAGTGTCACTATGAGCAAATTAATTGCATTCCCGCTTTAAAACGAGTGTTAAAAGCCAGTGTGAAGGACGTCTATTGTCCGATTGGTTGCTGGCGTTTTGCCGCTGTTTGCTGCTGAACCGTCACAGCTCATTACCATAAAATTGAGCTTTATTCAACTTTCTGATTGACGCTCAAAACGCCCAAAACGGCCATGTAAAACACCGTATACGTTATGAATCTTACACAAAATTCACCTTCATCACAGTGTAACTGATGGTGACGGGAAAACGTGTATCAATGCAACCTGTTTTTAGTTTTGCTGTTTTTAGTTTTTATGTTAATAGCTCGTTACCGAATCAAACTCAATATATTTTAATCTTTAAGTTTGTTTTTGTTTGTTTTTTTAGAAAATTTCTACCTACCCTACCTTTAAAACATTGCATTGTCCTTGGGTGCATTTTGCTATCATGTGCACATTTGATTTGAAAAGTTGTCTTGCTGTATTAGTAATGAACAGCTGCTAAGTGTGATTAATAATATTGTAAAATAATGGATTTTTAGGCAAACAAATTAATTGTAATAAAAGGATTGCCTGTTAAACAACAATTAAGCAATTGAGTAATTAGATGGGATGTATTAACCCACTCCACAGGAAAACCTCTGCTCAATAAAACAGATTGAGAGAAAAACTGTCGAGGAGCAGCACACTCAGTGTTGAGCAATGGGCAGCAATATCACAGTATGTAAGCCTTATGGACAGACGCTCACATTATGAGTAGGGTGGGCTGGAGGCGGAACTGTGCTAGTAAGAGCAGCTGGGGCAAACGCTTGTGGAGACACTACGACTCCTTTGTGTTCTTCCAGTGTAGCGTCTGCCTAATTGTGTTAATCTATGACATCAGAGACCTGATATGTCATATAATGATGGCATAATTTATTTTACACGAAATGAAATGCAAACTAGTCCAAGCTCAGTGCTGCCCCCTCTGGATGTCTATAGAAGAAAAGGGAAAGCACTAGCATTTTTTTAATGAAATTAATCATTTTTAACACATTGCATTGACGTATCCATTACACCGATTAAATAACAGTGAAAACATTTATAATGTTAAACAAAATGATAACAAATAAATGCTGTTCTTTTGAACTTTCTATTCATCAAAAAAACCTGAAGAATATTAAATATTATATATATATATATATATATATATATATATATAGGTAAACTAATTAATTTACACAAGCACCTAACATTATCCAAATATTGTGTTATAAAGCTTTGCATGCAAGCACATAAAGCTAGTTTGTCCTAGTACTAGGGAATCAAGTGCATTTATTTTTGGCAGCACATCAGCTCAAATTAGTTCACACATGATCTTCACAAATTCCTGCCTACCCTCAGAGGACCAGCTGGGAACACAGCGGTGGCTCTGTGAAATAAAACAAGTGAGCTTATCCATAATGCCTCTAGTATCAACACACACTGATGAAGCCTCACGTCTTTGAGCTGCTGTAGAGGTGCACTGCATTGAAGAATGCACCTCCATTTTGCATTTCAAGGTAATTTTGATGCTCTCTTCCCCGATTAAATGAGCGCGCACATGTTTATTTTTGAGCTTGTGTGTGCAATATATTGTCTGGTGCTGGCTGCAACAGTTCTGCCTGCCAAAACAAGCAGTCAGAGCTCAGTGTGCATCTCAAATAGCCTGGCTTACATCCAAGAGCCCGGCCAGGACTCTCTCTCTCTCTCTCTCTCTCTCTCTTTCTCTCACTCTCTCTCACAATCAGCTCATTTCAGTCAACAGAATGCAAAACATTGACATATCCTCAGTGATGTTGTCATTGAACATATTGTTGATGCAAAATGCCCCAAAGCAACAAGGCTGATGTACAGAAAATAGTGAAGGGGATTCCACCACTAGTTTGTTTTTGTTTACTTTACATTTACCTTGCATATTATTAGACTTTTGCATCTTTTGAAACAGGCAAATTTAATTTATTTTAGACTTTGTAATTAAAATAATAATACTCTCACAGGACAAAGTAATGAAATGGAGGTTCCTCCTCGTAGTGTGTTTGGCCACTGTTATCCTTGATAACCACAGATTTTAGCACACATTAGGTTTATGGAAACCAAACTTGTTATCCCAATGTGTTAACTCTGTGAATTAACAAATAATCGTAGTATAGTAGCATGCGTATTTGACAAGCTGTCCGAGCTTGGTATTTTGGCCCAAACCAAGAGTACTCCACCCGTTTTTCTGGTTAGGAAAGTAACCAGGCGAGTGTGAGGAGACGGGGTGATGGAGAGATCCTGAAAACTGTCAAGAAACATAGGCGAGTTAACTGCATAGTTGCATCCACCAGCTTCCATCTTGGTTCTCATCATGAACTACTTTTCGTTCAACCCATTGCCTGGACTAATTTTGCCTAATGACATCCACCTGTGTCTCATCATCTCGTTAACCCTCCCTATTTAAACCCTGGCTGAATCCCAAATCGCCTCCTAACCCTCAATCCTCATTCCCTTCAGTTCAGTTGGAGGAGTGAATGAAAATGAGTGAATTCAGACAGCCATTGAATGTACATCTGCTGTACACTCGTCATTGCAGTGCAACATGGGATTGAATGAGTGCGTTCATTCACTCATTGTGAAGTCTTATTTAGTGTCACACTGCATATCTGAGCACTCTCCCTCTGGTTGCCTGTGATTTGACTTTCTGCCTGGTTTCCCGTATTTCCCTGTTTCTTAGACCTTGTTTTATGTTTGGATTGTTTGCCTGTTTGTTTGACCCATTGCCTGTTTTATGGATTATGATTCTAGATTTCCCTATTAACACTGCATTTGGATCATCACACAAAGTGTCAGGGCAGTTTGTGACTGCTATATTATCAGTTTTAATTTTAGAAACCGCACACTGTTCCTGTTGCCTGAACCTTGAGGCCCTGATCCTTTGATTTGGAGCCAAGTTACAAGTTCAGTTGCTCTGTGTTCTCAGACAACCAGGCCTTGTCCCCGGAGCCGTCCGTGAAGATAATTAGAACTCTGCCTCGATGACACTTCCAGCGTTTTTAATATATTTGAGAAAATGTTTAATGAAATATTTAGTCTATTAATGATAGAAGTGTAAAACCATGCCAAATGTATTATTGATGGTTTAGCCAATGTACATTTTATGATGCTCATAAATAGCAGGAATAGATTATTTAATATTATCAAATGCCCATTTGTTCAGTGTTTTTAGTTCTAAGTATGTTCTCAAGTTAATTTGGCAAAACATAAATTATTTCTGAAAAAAATAATATGTTTGAGTTCATATTAGGATCTTCAAAGTTAGCACAATTTGGCTTCTTAAACACATAAGATTGTTGGGGTCTTTTTTTCTTAGGAGAAAAAAAATCCATCTTAAGGCCTGTTCACACCGGGACGAATTTCGCGCGCGTTATTCGTCGACGTTTAACGCCTCGTGACTAAACAATGGGCGCCAATGTGAGTGTTCACACCGACGCGAAAAACGGCACGCGTAAAAGCATCATTGTTAAAAAAACGCCTCAGGTTCGTTTTTTTGGTTTGACGCGCCGCGTCAAAACCTATCCAACCAACGAGATTGGCGGGTTTGCTCACGTCTCTGGTACTTCTGAAGTTACAGTAAAACACAACTTGGGGGCGCTCAAACACAAAACGGTCTTGAGCACACATGCGGCGAAGAAGAGATAAGATACCTATGGGCAAGATGATGAGCTGCTGGTCTCGGAGCATAAAGAGCTATAAGATAATATTTATATTAGTATTTCTCTAATAATAGTATAGTATAGGGTGACCAACAGTCCTGTTTTCCCGGGACATGTGTAAAACGGTCACTTTGTGCTTTATAGAAATCTGAGTGGAGATGAGAACTGCGCATATAGTGTGCGTAATGTCAGTTAGATTTTGACAAGTGAGGAGAGAACCGCTCTGCCGACTCTTTGTATTCTTTCTTTTATTTTATTTTTCTATTGTGACCAGATGTTTGTTTGTGTTTTTTTTTCTCGCTCTATCCCCGTGTATGAGGACGAGTGTAACGTTTGAGTGGTTTTATTAAACGCAGGGAAATACGACAACTCTCGTCTCTCGTGCACCTGTTCATCCGACAACTGCTATGTTTTTATCTCTGGGCAACATCTCAACTTTGCGTTACACATGTCCTGTTTCCACGTCCTGTCCTGACTGTTTTTAAGTGATGAAAATGTCCTGGTTTTCAAACAAAAACTGCTGGGAAAGATCAGTTCTACAGCAAAATATAGATGGGCAAACAAGGTGGACGAGGAAGAAAAACAAGATAAAGAGAATGAAAACTAAAGATATAAATAGATTTTTTTAGTTCGTTTTTGTAAGTTTGTGAGAGCTATTTTTTGTTACATTTGGAGGCATTTCTTTTAGTTATTTATTATTTATATATTTATTTTTCTAATACAGAAGACATTATTTCTATGATTATTTCATTCGTTTTTTCTATCTGTCATAATAAAACATCGAGACATGGATATGATCACCCTAGTATAGTATTCTATTATTATTTCTGTTTTACATTAAGCGCCATCTAATGTCAGTGAATGAATTTGCATGTTCACTCGGCTCATCGTCAGCGAAAAACGCTTGGGTGTGAACACAAAAAACACGTTGAAAAACGCTGACGAATAACCCGCGCTGATATTCGTCCCGGTGTGTACGGGCCTTTAGAGTTATAACAACTACAGTATGTGTTGATTGTGTGCATGTTTGGCTGTCTAAAACCGTCTGGCTCTGCATTTCTGGATTTTGAGAGCGATTTAAATGTTTTTGTGTTCAAACTTGTTAAACCTAAAGTAACAGGATCTCCCTCAGGGCAGGATAAATGAATGACAGCGAGGGGCCTGTAATGATGCTCACTAGTGAAATGCTCCAGCTGGGAATGGAGGACTGGTGTGATTACTATTGAGCTTCTAGTCATGACCCTGGGGACATGCTACATGTGTGTGTAGATTTCAGCTCTATCAGGCCTAAAGACCATTTCTCCAATCCTGCTTCTATCTTGGGGAGAAATGCAGTGTTCAGTTTAGAATGACAAGAGACTGAACACTGCTGTGCATTTCAAACACCACAATATTTCCTAACGCCACTGTAACAAAGTTCAAGACTCGGTAACCGGCAAACATTTAATGTAACACGATAATGTAAAGTCTGAGGCATGGTGACATGTTAAAATTAAAACATGTTAAACAACATGTTGTTTAACATGTTAAAACGACAAAAAATAAAATAAACTAAAAACTTTGGAACTCACAATTGACAGTTTATCACAATTGCTAAGAAACAGAATCAGAATTGTGAGTCACAATTACCAGTTAATAATACTTAGGATATCAAATAAACTGTGGCTGGTAGATAGTATTTCTTAATTGGCCCCCAAATATGCAAGAATATGCGGTAACACTTTACAATAAGGGTGCACTAATAAGCATGCTTAACTAATGCACAGATAATACTGAATTAATGTGTAAATAATGATTATCTAAGCTATTCATTAATGATTACCACATTAGGAACTAATTAAGAGTCTGTAAGGTTAATGTATTAGTACATACATGAATTGTTTTTAATTAAATATGTAAGTGTGGATTAATTCCATAATAACTATTTTTTTTTTAACTAATAGTGTTAATTAATATGTTAATTACCAGAATGAGCCAAAGCCTTGTATTTAAACTTCCAGATAGTATGACAGGTACACTAATATGCATTAATACATGATTACTTACTTAATTGTTAGTGCAAATTTATGTGAAAATTGCTACAATTACTAAATGACTAGTTAATAATGATGTGCCTCAACAAGTAAAGTCATAACATAATGATACCTTTGCAAATCATTAGCTAATGATTAATTAAAGCAGACAACTGGAAGTTGAAGTGCATAGCTTTGACTAATTGTGGTAATTAACACATTAATTTACACTATTAGTTAATAAAATATGTTATTCATATTTTCATATTAATCATATAGACTCTTTATTAGTTGCAGATGCAGTAATCATTAATTAATGGTTTAGTTCTTCATTAGTTATACATTAACTCATGATTATCTGTGTATTAGTTAAGCATGAATTAATGCATATTAGTGCACCCGTATTGTAAAGTGTTACCGAATGTGCTTTACATTCAGCTCATTGAGTGTGAACACTGAACTCCAAGAGAGAGGGAAGACGTAATTGCACCGTTTCACTTGCATTGTTTGTGAAATTACAGTCTGACAGCAAGATTTTAAATTATTAATTCGATCTGTTCATCTAGATTAATTAGTTTTCTCATTCTATCAGCATGTTAATTGTTTGCAAGGATTTTAGATAGATAGATAGATAGATAGATAGATAGATAGATAGATAGATAGATAGATAGATAGATAGATAGATAGATAGATAGATAGATAGATAGATAGATAGAGAGATAACATTATTTAATCATTCACTTTCATTGGAAATGAGTATGATGAGCATTCTTGTTAAAGGTCTGGTTTGACACGAGAATGAGTACATAACAAAGTTTTCACTTAAGGACATTTTACTAATTTCTCTCATTGATCCAAATCTTTCATACGTTCAAGCAATTAGTTATTTCACTGGATCACAAAAAAATGCCCTGTACCACATAGCCTACCTCAGGCTCCGTTTATAGACCATTTCACAAGATGTAAACAACACTGGTCCAGAAGCACTTCCTGTTTCAGTTTTTTAACACTACATAAAAGCTGGGATAAAATACAACCAACAGAACATTTAAAACTGAATCAAAAAGTTAAACAAACATCTTTAAGATGTTTTCTTTACATGTGAAATAAAGAAAGCAGTTACAAACTCAAACAGGAAGTGTTTCTTGACCAGTGTTGTTTACAGTACATCTTGTGAAATGGTCCGATGGGAAAATGCAGATATTTCTCTGCGTTTTGCCCTCTCATTTACACGAAAACGTCGTTTTTTATAACAGAAAACGATTATTTCTAAAAACTCCGGGCAAAGTGGAGATTTCTGACAACGGCAGTTATGTGTTGCCGTGTAAACTGGGAGAAACAGCGTTTTAGGTTCTCTATTGTCGATTCCATGGTTCTGATTGGCTTACATGGCTTTATCCTTAACCCCTACACTACCGCCAATAGGTTTGGCATAGTTATGATGGTGCTCGACGGCGTATTTATGCAGGTGTGTGAACGATGTTATTTTTGAAAACGGAGAGGGGGAAAATATTCGTTTTGCTAAATACCCGGCTTTGTGTAAACGTGGCCTCATGTACACTGAACTGATATCATCCTACTCTCACCGTCACTCATTAGAGTGCTATGAGGCACACCTGCAGCTCAGTTGTGTCATTGTTGGACTCCTATGCTGAATCTGAAATTGCCCCCTAAACATTCAATCACTAATCCCTACGTTAGTTCATTAATACAGTTCACTTGAATGAAATGTGCGTCATTGCTTAGGTTGCACCGATGAGACCCGCTAAGACCTTGATCACTTGGAATTCACTGTGGAGCTGATTTATAATTTAAACACCCTTTTTACTTATGAATTTGCACCAAATATATTATGCATACAAGTTGTTGGAGAAATAAAATCCTATTCTATTGACAAAAAATTAAATTACACAAACTAAAAAAATATATAAATAGTATAAACTTTGACTCTGAACAAGGTTATATTATGCGATCAAATATCTTAATATTAATATATTAGCTATGCAATTATGCGATTCATTCTCAAAATAAATAATATATCATACACTTCATTTAAGTGCAATCTGCCGTGACGTCACAATCAAGTTGAATTATGGCATATAGAGCAGCTTGAAGTGAGTAGACACTCTCCCTTGTTCACACTGGAGGGGACGAGGGTCTGTCCATATAAACTTCCCTCGTCCACTTAACGAAACGCACTTAAAAATGGCTATAGGGATTCCCCTGAGGGGAAGTGCTTCGGGAAGTTTCCAAGTGCTTGTCTAAAAGTGGAGTGGAACGTAGCAGCCTCAGTCAATTAGTCTGTGTCTGGCTGTGAAGTAACTTAATACAATATATTCTTAAACTATTATTGAGCTTATCAGAGTATGACTTACCTGTGTTGTAAAGTTACTTAATTAATTAATGTAGGCTATACTGTTTATTAACTTGCCTGATGTTCACGTGTTCCTGTGGATAATCATTGCTGTGATGGAGGTGCATACCTGTGATTCCCTGTGAAACATATTCTTATCTGTGAAACTGCCTATTTTTCCAGTACTTTTGTAAAACTCCTGCTCCATGGTTCACCCATTCCTGTTTGTAAAATATTTGTTAAATGGACAATGTGTACTTTTTTTTATGTATTTTATTATTTTAAAAAAAATATTTTTTATAAAAAAAGTGTCCTCAATGGTGTACAAATACCTCTGCCAATTATCTGACTTATCCTCGTCAACAAAGAATTTATTATCTTTATATACAGTACATGGAATGGGTAGATCCAAGAAGGCTTCCATGTCGTTCCTCCATCTTGAAAAACTATAACAGCTGAGAGGGACAAAAATTACTAAGCCAACACGTTTCCACAACACATTTTTGTTCAGAGCCAGTGTGACGTAACTGAAAGCAGCAGTAACGGAGGAGCAGAGCAGTGCAAGCTTTTTTTTTTTTTCATTGTTTGGTTGTGTACTTTATTTTATAGACAGATGAACATTTACAGTTAAGTTGATGATGTCATATAACAATGCACATACCAATTTTATTCTGATGTTTATTTTATTTTTATTTATTTTTTTGCTGTATAGTTTCTGTTTACAAACTGTGATGATTGTATGTTTGTAATTTGTATTCTAATATATATATATATATATATATATATATATATATATATATAATGAATAAAGAAGGCAAAACTACTTATTAAAATAGTTCATGTTTTTCTCAGTCAGCAATTTTTTGGTACATAATGGCAACGCCCATTTGAAAAAGCGAGGCACTGGAGAGCACAATTTGTTTAATGTAAAATACATTTTCACTGCTAGATGAGGGAGAAATTCCTACACATTGTCCCTTTAATGACCTCAGAGGATTTATTCATACTTTTTGTGAAACTAAAAAGTTTCAATTAAGCATTAGCACAATGTAGAATCATAGTCAGTACATGCTTTAACATGAATTAATTCTTTTAATTTTGCAATTACACTAAAAAATCTTGGGTATTTTTTTTTTTCTATCCAAATCCTGAAGTAAAAGTTCCCCCGCTGAACATGACACAAGCTATGGCACGAGATCCAGTGCCGTTACAGTGGAAATGGGACAATAGAGACTGGTCAATTACACTTGAATTACTTATAAATGTCTAGAGAATTTGATTTAATCCGTAGACATTAAATAAATTTAACTAAATAATATATGAAGTAAAAAAGGGCAAAATTAATAGTAAAAATAAATGAACAACCCAATGTGATGGGTGAAATTATAACCCAACAGGTTTTCTGTCATATATTTAGTAAAATTGGGTTGTTTTTGACCCAGTGTTTTTTAGAGTGAATGATGCATTAAATTGATCAAAAGAGACAGAAATCCTTTTTTAACATTATAAATTACTTTACCATGTCAAAAACCGCCATTCTTTTGAACTTTGAATACATCAAAGAAACCACAAAAATGTATTATTGTTATGTGTATGTTCAGTTTGGTTACGTTTTCACTGTGTTCTATCCATGTTTTGCCTGCCTGGGTTCCCTAGTTAGTTTCTTTGGTTGTTAATTAGTTCAACGGTGATGCACCTGTTTCTGTTCACCCTTCCTTGTGCATTTAAGGCATCAGTTTCATATGGTTAGTTGTTTGATATGTTCTATGATTTAATTGGTTGTTATGCTGTTATAGGGGTGGTGATGGCGCAGTGAATAAGACACATGCCTTTGTTGTGAGAGGCATGGGTTCGAATCCATTGCGAGACACCGATGTGTCCCTGAGCAAGACACTTAACCCCTAGTTGCTCCAGAGGCGTGTGACCTCTGACATACAGCAATTGTAAGTCGCTTTGCATAAAAGCGTCTGCTAAACTAATAAATGTAAATGTTTCCTGAGTTCCATGTGATCTAGTGACTGTTTGGTTTGCATACTCCTCATCGTTGTGCGCTTATTAAAGCATGACAGTTATGGTTTTTAACTATTTTTAACATTGAAAATAATCAGAAATGCAGAAAATCAGCATATTAGAATGATTTCTGAAGAATCCTCTGACACTGAAGACTGGAGTAATGATGCAGAAAATTCAGCTTTGCAACGGCAGGAATAAATTGCACTAAAACATTTATTAAAACAGAAACAGAGCGTAATAATATTTCAAAAACACAAAAAGGAAGGACTTTTACAGGAATCGCTTTTTAAGGACTACAACAAATGGCTAGTTGTAATGCCAAACCAGAAGAGGGAGCCCTCACCTGAGTACTGACTGTGTTCCACTCCCTCTGCTTCTTCTGCACTCATTTCCTGTTTGACTGCTATTTAACCAGAGACCATTCTTTTACTCATTGCAAAGTATTGCCAGTTTGCCTGCCTTACCAAGCTTTATTTCCTGTTTATCCTGCTTGTCTACTATGATTCTGTACTGTATGATTCTGCCTGGTTATCGTTTTTTTTTTATTTTCTGGATCATTCCCTTTGTTTTGGTTGCCTGATCGGACTGATGTTTTTGTTTGGACCTTTTGCCTGCCTACTCACTCTTGCCTTTTGGAATTCCCCTTTGTATGTTGAAAGATCTGACTGCTACCTTGGTTTTGACCCTCTGCTTGCCTTATCGTATTTGTTTGTGGAAACTGTCTTTAAACGGCTTGTTTTGGCTCACCCACAAAAAAAAATGACATTTTTAACATACTATATTAAAAATAAATATATGTGGGGTATTTTGAGCTAAAACAGCACATACACACTGTGGGGACATCAGAGACTTATTTTACATTTTGTGAAAGGGCATTATATATAGTACTTTTTATGCTCACATGCTTTGGTATTTACAGTACTCCAAGGTAAAAAAAAAAAAAAAAACCATGGCACATGGTACTACTTTTAGTACACATTGCATATGGTATCTCAGTACATTCGTAACCTTATCTTCCCTCTGAAGTTTTCCAGAAAGTTTTCATCTATCATTCCCCCGACCCCCCCCCCCCCCCCACCCTGTTGGACAGGGACAAACTGGTGCTGTCTGGAATTACTGATGCTCCAGCCCCTGCGATGACAGGAAGCGATTGAAGAGAATATGGAACAGCAGACAAATAAATCATATAACACTACGGCCATTTTAAATGACAAATATTCTGCCCCCCAAGTGTCCTTTTGGTCAGTTTAATACTCACCTGTTTCCCTCTGCCCATCATTCACTCACAAACAAATGTCATACTGCAGCACAGATCCACCTCCAGACTATGGGATTCCTAACATAAGTGAACATGCTCTACATTTGTACGTTTTTTTATTTTAGTGATGATGTAAACTTTTAAAATTTAAGCATTACACGTTTTACAAACCGCCTCCAGTTTTTTTCTTCTTTTTTTTTTCTTTTTTCTATTGACTTCATACAACTACTTTTTGTAGACTTGTTGTTCAACAAACTTTTCCACCAGAGGCATGAATAATGCCTATTTTTACACCTTTCTTAAATTGTTGTCTTACATTGTGCACTAGTGTCTGTTTAACTCCAAAGCTATGGAATGCTATGGAATGATTTTAGCGGTAGAACATTTTATACCCCTTTTTGCTCTTTCTCTCTCTTAGATTTCACTGTATTTAAAGGGAGCTGTTTTTGGCAGCATAACAGAGGCCCATCTTGAGCAGTTATGCCTGACTGCGGCTCTGCTGGAAAAATCGGAGGGCCCATTTTAGCTCTCAGAGCAGCCGGAGGATCAAGCAGGTGCGAGCCGTTTCATTATTTCTCTGAGCGTTCATCTGCATTGTTCGTGCGTGTTATTATTGTTTATCTTCTGCATTGTTTGTGTGCACCCTTTCTAGCTTCTCATTAGCCAACTGTCACAGGCGGTTCTGATGTCGGTCCAGCACCGCTGGTGTTCACGGGGTCATGGTGGGCAATTCTCTTTGCATCAGAGAATGAATGCATGGAACGCTGAAACTCTCTATAGGGCAGGTGATCTCTCCACCCCGTCTGCTGTTTCTCTCTTCTCTGTCCTCCCATCTGCCACATTAATGCACCAAGGTTTGTCACTCCCTGATATTTTAAGACAGCAGTGAAATAATGAGGTCATCTTTTTTTTTTTTTTTTTGCATTTTAATGATGACTCATTTCTTCACCAGGACACTGGACTAAGGCGGTCATATTTAAACAAAACCTTCTGTGGTTTTAAATAACCTTTCCAGCCAATCCCCATTAAAAAAAAAAAAAAAAGAACATTTATTGTGACTGAATTTTGTATACACACTCTCTATCTTTCATTAACTTTTAGTTACACCCCAGACAGAGTTCCAGCTATTGGCTGATAAACTCAGGGTCATTCGTTTTAGACATGGCTTCTCTGTCTAATTTGCAGCGTGCTGTCAACATAATTTTCCTGTGCCCTAATCCAACCTTTTTTGTCTTGGACAATTGCCTTCTATGCTGCAAATACTTGTACGAACTTGCAGAGGAAACCTTTTGTCCCTTTCTCAGTGACCCTGAACCCTCGTTAGCATGATGGGTTCTGTCTTAGCCGGTGATTATAAAGTCATTTTACGGTCACATGAAATTGTGAGTGCAAAGACAGTGAGAGGATTTCTGGATTGGGTGAGATTTGAGCCAGTGCCATTATAGGAATAGTTCACACCAAAATGTCAAAATTTATTCTCAATTATTCATGACAATCAAAACCCACATGGTGTAAATCTGAAGAATACTTTATGGACAATTCCGGTGATGGCGGCTTTCAAGCACCAAAATAGCACCATCAACGCACCATGAAAATTGAGCACCACACGACTGTTAAAAAGTTAGAGATGCATCAATGTTTTAAAAATAAGTGAAATATTCGGACTATAACTGTTATCTTTTTGTGTACGTTTTCAAATAAAATGTACTCCTGTGATGTCGATGCTGAATTTGCAGCATCATTACTCTGATTTGCTGATTTGCTCCTTTAAGAAACATTTCTTATCATCAATGTTGAAAATGTTATGGAATAGTAGCCATGTTTCCATCGACACGTTTTTATCCGAATTAAGTGATATCGAATGAAAAATGCCTTATGGAAACAGTAAAATTCGATTAAATTTCATGAATGTCGACTCAAATGAAATACGTTCGGTCTCATCGGATTTTATCATGATCGATATACGGCTAATGCGATAAAAGCTGATGGAAACGTTATTTGCTGAATAAATAATGAATTGCGATAAAGTTTTAGGCCCTTTTATGGTTGCAACACGCCAGAAGACGAGTTCATTTCACGCCAGTCCCGCTCTGTTTGCGCACACATGGCGGATGTCAACAAAGACAGATGTAAGTGGACAAAGTAAAAAAATGCTTCAACCAAAGGGTTTCCGTGAAGTGTCTCATAACCAGGATCTCCCAGAACTGATGGAGCGCTGTCGTTCCCACACCACAGTAGCCTTAAAGGGGATTTACGTGCATCGGCATCATCATAGCAATGTTTATAGCGTCGTTGTTTTCTTAGGTTAGTTTTGCTTGTTTTTACGTGGCTTGGTTGAATTCTAATGTATAATGTGGTCTGTTATTTCTGTTATTTTGGCGCTGCTAAGTAACACACCGTTGCCATGGACACAGTTCAGAGACGGAACAGACTATTTTCTTTAGCAGAAGCAAGACTCGTTTTTAAATCAATAAACTCGTTTTGAAGTCAATATTTTGTGTCAAATTATTGATTTATTTATTTATTTGGTTGATTTATATGTAATAAGCAGGATAATGTATAGCGAGGCGGTTGTTATAGCGAATACAACCCCTTCAGGCTAACGACCGCCACGCATATACATTATCCCATACATATGTCGCTATCAGCTGGCACATAAGCATTATTAGGCCACAACTTGTGAAATATTGATCATTTGTTGGTAGATGGCTCGATCGTTTTGTCTAACAAAACTTTGTTCGCAAAAGTTTTCTTGAATGTTGTTCAGTTCAGTGCGAAAATTAATGGAAACACCTCAAAATGTCTCAAATCAATTCGATATACCAATTTGATCGCAAAACAGCATGTGACGTCATTACGTACAGGTTTTTATTCGCTTTAAAGCCGTTGGATGGAAACACACTTTCACCAGCTTTATTCGCATGAGTTTTTTTTACCGAACTTCAGATAATTCGATTGACAAGTGGATGGAAACATGGCTATAGACTCAAGACAGGGATACAATCAAGAGATGTTTATTGAACAGAGAGTATGGGACAATGCAGGTGAGTATCCATCCACAAACTCTCTGTTTTGCAGGTGAATTGGAGATGAATGGATGATACAATGGAGCACACACCACATTGTAGGAACAGGTAAGTAACTGTTTTGCAGGAACAGAACAGAAGATGGTGGAGAAACTCAGGAGAGAGGTAGCCTTCACTTTGGAAATTGGGGGCTGTTTACACAAAACCATTTTCAACATAAATGCACCAAAATGAGTCCAACCGAGGAGGGGTGAAGTGAGAGTGACCGGTAGAGGGTAGGTGGTGCTGACAGGATGGACATTCTCCCGGGCGACACTGGCAGTACAGTGAGCCAAGGTAGAATTCTCAGTAGACGTTCTGGATGCAGGGCAGAGATGAAGACTTGCAGGGCAGAGCAGAAGACCACCTAATCCAAACAGATGAAACTTATCCCAGGGGGCCAGCTGGCTTGAGAACTTCTGGAGATATGGCTGAGAGACGGACGACTGGGGTGCCTGCTGAGGAACGGGCCTTTGTAGTGGAGACCACAGTCGATTTGGAAAAACGGAAAACATAAGGGCGGCCATTGTGGCAAAGATGAGTAGGCTTAGATCAGCCTCTGTGGGCATGATGAGGGATACAGAATACAGACTGGAGAGATGATGAGTAAGTACCCTGATGATTGAATGTGTGTAGATGGGAGTCAGGAAGAATGCTGGAATTATTTTGTGACAGTTGTGCAGCAACATTATATATATATATATATATATATATATATATTTTTTTTTTTTTTTTGTGAAAACTGTGACACATTTGATATAGTAAGTTCATAATGACAGAATGTTCAAAAGACCATCGAAATCCAGGCTCGCCTTACTGGAATTAAACAGGCAACCTTTGTGTTAGCATCCCAAAACATTCACTAAAGCTACCACATATATTCATGGAGGCTGGAAATAAACACCTCCAGCATAATTGGCTTGCCCTTTTAATTCACCACAGAGATTATTCTGAAATGTCTTGAATTCATGCTTCGTCATTGTATGGGGTATAAATATTGCAAAAAAAAAAAAAAAAAAAAATTTAAGGTACTGTTAAAATTAGTGATTTGACGAGAAGTGCTGGTTTTGTTTAGGATAGGATTATAATTATAATGCAACATCTGTAACAAAGTTAGTTCACCCAAAATCAAAAACTCTATCATTAATATTCACCCTTCATCTCATTCCAATATATGTGTTAAATAGCAAATTAGTATGGCTATAGAAGGTTAAATAATGGGCAACAGAAGATAGAGCTCGTCTCAAGGAGGTGTTGAAAGGGTAAAGTGAGACTCAAATAGTCCATGAGCCAGAGGTTAGTGAATGGCTGTGTGAATAAGAGTGGAGGGAGTGAGCAGAGCTGCACAGCCTCCTATCAAACCCAGAGGGGCCGATGATGTTGTCGGGGCAGGTTCTGTTCCAGGTGATAATACCTCGCCATCAACTGGCCGGACCTGGCCTGTATTAAATAAACAGAACCCATAGTTTAGTCACTACTCATAATTTAATTTACCTACTAGATAGTTTTATATTCTATATTTTAAGTGTACTTAATAGTAGTCAAAATACTGCATAAGTTATTAATAAATATATTAAATGAAAATAACTAAATCGTACAAAAATACTAAATTGCATGTAAACACCCAGAAATATTAGGATTATTTACAACATACCATTCCATTCAATACAATTGATAATCTTGTCATTTTGTTAGGGTATAAATCACAGGATCCAAATGCAAGTAAAGTAGATTTATTAGTGAACAATGAGAACGGCAAAACTTGGCAGCGCGGGGTGACTGCAGTGGGCGAAGCCCAGTCCTGGAAAACAGGAAAACTGGCGAGAACCAGGGAATCCTCCAAAGGCAGAGCCCAACCAGACTGGCAGAGAGATGCAGGATTATCCGTAAGAACAGGAGAGACGAACATAACTGCAGACAAACGTGAGACCAGAACAGGACTAGAGAAACAATGATCTGACACTGAACATGACAAACACTGCACTACATATAGGACTCTAAAGCTCATGGGAAATCAGATCAGGGCAGTAACGCACAGAATGAACCTGCAAACCATGACGCATTCAGTATGTAAATGAACCATTTAAATACTTAAAGCCATAGCATGAAACAAAGTGCTAGGTTTACATTATAATTCATTGAAACCAATAGGAACTCCGTGCAGGGCTCTATTGCAATGCTTCATAAATTTGAGGTTAAACGATTGGAGTTACATGGTTTACATTAATGTCTCTAATACCTTTCTGGAGCTTGAAAGTGGTAGTTGAAAAGCTGCCAATTTAGGGACAAATAGCTCTCAGATTTCATTAAAGTCCCCCTGTAGACAATTGTATCCATTAAAATGAATCTATGATCTCCAAAATTGCATATTTTTACTTTTTCTCCGTCATATCTTAAAGCTAGGGTATACGATTTCAAAGATTGTTCATTATTTATGTCCTCGTTTAGATGCTGGTTATGGTTAAATAGTACAATCCTGACAATATGAATAGAAAAAAGAATGAAAAAAAATCAATTCACTCTATTGGCTGTACAGCCGCAGAGAAGTTGACCAATCATTATATTTTTGATTTATAGGATAACAAAAGTAGATATCCATAAATCCCTCTGTATTTTTTCCCCCCATCTAATATGTGAACACAATGAAAAAAAACATTTGTAACCTGGCTTTATCCAATACTCAGATTTTGTTTTTTTTAAATATATGCAAATTGGCACATATTAAATTATATATTGCCTAATTTGCATATTTAAACATAAAATTAAAGAAAACTTGTGATACATTTTCTTTTTCTCATCTTAATGTAAGTAATCAACTGGGAAAGTTTCATGGTGATATCTGCTAGTTCAAAAATTTCATCCGTAGTGTCTCGTCTTAACTATAAAGTTGAACAGCGAATTACTGTACATGTCATAAATATATGCATAATGTTACTCCGTGAAGTTTGACAAGTGTGCATTCTCACACAGCAGCAGGACATTATTCACTAACGTTACAGTGGCTATTGAATCCGCCTAGCAATAGCTAATATTACCAAATAGCTCAAATAGGCTAGTTCTAAATCATCATTTAGGTGTTTTGTGCAACTGTTCTTATAAGTAATTGTATTGCATTTCTTTATTACATTGCATTGCATTTTGTAAAAATATAGTGTAAGCCATGCATTGCTTGAAAATATTGAGATCTAGTAAATCAGTATAACATAGACATCTGTAGACATGAAGTGGCAGCTTCAGCCGTTTGCAGCTATGAAAAGTTTGGCGGCTACAGCAGCCATTTAGGTTTTGGCTGAGCTGGCTAGCCAGCCAATAACGTCATCAGCCAGCCATTATTCTCAAAACAAATGGCTTCGGGGTCTAGCCTCCCTCCTTATGCAAGCTAGCAGCTTCCAGACAGTCTATGGTAGTTAGCTAAGTAGCGTCAGATCAGGAATGGATAAAAATATAAACGACTGCAGCAAGCGGCCCCTGCTTGCCCCTATTGTGAAGTTTGGACGAAAGAGAAAGTCTGTGGAGGAAAGAGCAGAGATTAAAAAGAAATGTGAAGAACGGGAGATCTGGGACTGAAAACCGACGCTGACACGGCTTACTTTCTTTTGTTGAGCAGGTAAACATTTATTTATACTTTTGATGGTGTGACGTGTTACATAGCTTTTTATCAGTTTGACAACTTGCAGTTAGCCATTTAGCATATCACATAGCCTATCACGAGTCAAAGTAATTATATTTCTTGATGTGCTTGAATATATTTCAGTATGCGAAGCGGGATTCTGTTTGAGCCGATCAGAATTTGAACAAGATGTGCTGTGTGCTGCTATAAAAATTACTCAAAACCTTAGCAATACTAGTAGTATTATACTAATGGTGGTGGGGAGTTTAGAACATTTCATGTGTTGCTAATCTTGCGTTGACGTGAACTCAAAAGTGACATACGTCAGGGATCAGGTAGCACAGAGGGGAGGGGTGTGTGTGTGGAGGGGCGGGATAAGTTTTTTTAAAACGGTAAGCCTACCGTCTCAGGCTTTCTCGACCGATTTTTAACATCGTATACCATAGCTTTAAAATAGCTTGAATATAATTTTATACCCTTGCCTCATTTAGTATATACGGTCCTATGAATATGCATATTAGCCCTGCCTCCACGCACTCGCTCCAGCTCAGAGATCCACTCATTGATGTGATTGGTTACAAGGTAGTGGGGCTGTCAACGAATATTCTGAATTCAAACATATATTCGAATAGTTAAAAAAAAAAATAACTTCGAAGGTGAAAATTAATATTTGAATCCTGTCCGACACCAGGATAGAGCAGCTGGCCTCCTCTACAGATGCAGCTATCTCGTCATCATTAATGGTGGAAGTGGCGGCAGAGATGAAGGCTTGCAGTTTCAGATGCAAAGGCTCATCCCGCAGACGGCGCGGCTTCTTCACTTCGGATCCAGTGATGCGTGAGCTTCGCTGAAGAGATGAAAAATCAGATTATATCAACCCATCAAGCGATATACGTATATAAATATGCCCAGGCCACGCCCGTGAATCTGACCTCAACAAGCATTGTGTAAATTATTTATTGTCTTGTGTCCTATTATGTATATATTATGGTATGTACCTTGTATACAACCAACTAAAGTTCAATCTAACCTCACCTGTATCATGCCTCCTACCTAATTAATCCTCATTTAATGACTTTGATGTACATCACCTTCTTCTAGAATGCAGTGTGGATGTGTTATATCTATCTGAACATTAATAAAGGTATAACCAACCTTGGTACAAAAACTCACAAATTAAGACTAGAGAAACCTTCCCACTCTGACATTTCACCATGCTGATTGGTCCAGTCAACCCTTAGGGGTTGGATCTTTCTCAGGCTTTATTAGAGACAGTCCACATGTGACCTCCCACTCTTAGTTTTTCATCCAGCCGCAACACTGTTTCTTGTGATACTGGGAAACTCCCTCCCCTTCCAACAGACCTTGATCCAACCAGATGTGGGTTCATGCAGGAGAGAGAAGAACTCTCACAAAGAACAAAGGACAATCTCAGGAGTTTGAAACAAGGACTCCGACCAACAACAACCCCAATCACCCACTCTTCCGACTTCCTCACTGATTGCTCGGCATGGCCTCAACAGGGCCCAGGGCCCCAGGCCTTGACCAAACCAGCCATGTGCTCATGGAGAAAGATAACTTTCAAACAACTTCCACTTGCCATTGCCGGAATCCTCAACAACTTCAATTTCCCACAACTTCAAGAATTGTTCCCACTACAAATGCAAGTATTCAATTCAATGAAATGTTAAAATTAAATGCTGTTGGTTCATCTCATAGATGGCTCATAGATAGATTTTCTGCATCTTTACATCATCCCATCTCTCACTCCTTTTTCCTACACATGTATTTATGTATGTTTGTTTAGTTTATTAATGCTTATGCTATAGTATGCTAAAACGTGTGCACTTTATGCATTTGGTTCTTATTCACTGCTTGCAAACCAAGTCTCTTTTACAATCTTTTCTTGCGACATACTCAAAGCACTGTACATGCTAAAAATAAGTATTCTTCTGTGGCCATGGAAGATACCCTTTTCTTAGAATAAATTAATGATCAAAAGAGTTTGTTGGATGAACTGATTAATTGATTGTAATATTAATTTATCCACGTCAAGTTAATCCAAATAACTGAACCAAATATTCGTAACTAATCATAACAAGTTATTATTGATTATATTTCCTAGAGCTAAGTTCTTTACATTAAAAACATGACATATAAACATTAAAGCTTGATTTCCACCACCGGGGGACTGTTAAGCCCTGTGGCTCAAAAGGGACGCAACAAAATTGTAACACATGAGAAAGCCTAATTTCTAAATAAAGGTATTTATTAACAAAAGGATATCTATACACAAATTGTGTAATGTAGCAGTCAGGTGTCAGTAATGTAATGTTTCTGGATCTGTAATAACAGAGCTAGCTATTCTGTTTGAGAATCTGTAATTTGTTCAGCTCTAATTGCATGAACAAAAGCGGTGGCCTTGACTACACTGATTGTGTTCCTCATATAGATCAGCAATAGAGCTCAATACTTCATTCTGGAAGAAAAAATGGCATTCAAAATCTTCAAAGTAAAATTGATTTTTAGCTTATTGATAAAAACAAACTTTCAAGACCAGAACTCAGGATGTACCAGAACTCAGGTTGTTAAATGATAATACATGCTAGATGCGGAAAGTAATTTCTTTAAGTTGTTTTATAATATTTCAAATATTTCTTTTGTTTGAATGTGAGAAATGGATTCTTATTAAAGATTGATCTACCAAGGGCACATGGTTTGGCTGGTTAGCATGGCTCTGTTATTTGTTACTATACCGTTTTTTCTGCCTTGACAGAAATTCAAAATTAGTTTTGTATTGTTTTGCAAGCAACATGTACTGTAAATCACAAATAATGTATTATTGTATTGTGGATCCTTGTATACAACCCACTAACTTTAAGCAAGATCAGAGAAGTTGCTGAAATGGAAGCTTTTGGATTTTAAGGGAAGTTAGCAATGTTTGCAAATGTTACCTCAATACAGTTGACTCTTTGTAAATGGTGAATTCAGTCGCCATTGAGCATTATTGCTTTCTGCCTTAGTTGCAACAGTCCTTGACACGCTTCGAGTGGTCCATTAGCGTGGATGTGTCAGTCATTAGTGTGCCTCTTGAGGCCAGGGGACTAAGTTTCACACAGTTGTTGCACAACACTTGCTTGTTTCCGTTCTGTAATGTAATTCCAGCACTCATGACATGCCGAAGAAAAATGCGGTCTCACCATTGAGCTCTTTAAACTTTCCTGTCTGAACCCAATTTGGACACTTCTTGTGAGACTAACTGGGATGAACCAGTGGTCAGACCTCCTATATCAAAGACGAACAGTTTAATTCCTCAGAGGCCCATCAAAAGTGGCTCCACCCACTCAGAAACACTGCTAATGTGTCCAATTGAAAACACCACTTGGCTAGACTGACATTTGAAGTAAATATCATCTGGCTGACATTATAAATTCATGAAACTGCTTTTTCAAATCTGCTATGGAATACAACTACACACTCTCCAAATGTGCTCCTCTTGTTCTGATTTAATTTACCTGCTCTATTATTAATCTTAATTGCTCTACTGGCCTCTCAAGAATTTAGCACTCAACACCTGATTTGAATAATTTACAGAATACAAGTCACCCGGAGAGCACGGCTAGGATTTAGGTAGGCAATGTAAAGGCATGTAGTGTAACCCTTAACAGTGAGAGCCTGGAGAACAGATTGTTTTTTGTTTGTTTGTTTTTTACTTCTTTGAATACTCAAAACTAAAAATATTATTTAGGCTAATTTAATACAAAGAAAGGGATTGGATCAATCAACAGAAACTCAAACTATTATGTTACCTAAACAACGTTAGTTAATGATTTGACAAAAGAAGAAAGTAGCGATAACAAATCATGAAAATATTTGCTTTTTGTTTCAGTATGTAAAGATGTTCCAATAAATAAGGGAACAAAACCTCTCATGTCAGAAACATGGCTTTGTTGTATTCAATTGCAGTCCATTTAATATTGACAATATATATTTATATTATATTATATTATATATATATATATATATATATATATATATATATATATATTGTCTCGATCCTGGTTTTGTGTCTTTTGTTTTGTAATAACTTTTATATTGTATTTGCAGTGCTCATTGTTTACATGCTCCCTTCCTGTGTTTGGTTTCTGTTTCTCCTTGATGTCTATTAGTTTTCCACACGCCTGGCGTATGTTTTCAAATGTTTTCAATGGGAGCGCTGCGTTTTTTAAACGCCATGAGCGTAACGAGGCGCTGAGCGTTTTTTTTTTTTTTTTCACGCTGAATCGCCGAGTGCCCAGCTTTTTTTTACTGGTCGCCGAGAGTTGAAAAGTGTTCAACTTTGAATAAAATGCAGTGCTCATCACTGTCACTTTTTACCCAGCCGTCCAATCACAGTGGAGGAGGGGCGGGACTAATACCACACCGACCAACTGTCACAACATTCTTTCTGTACAACGACATCAACCAGCTGAGCTAACCGAACAAAATGGATGAAAAATACATTTTTTGTATGAAACAAATTATCTGCAAAATCAGTTACAAGTAAACTGTGCTGCGGATATTCTGTATCATAGCAATGAAGCTTCTCAACGGAAAAAAAAACGCAGCGCTTCCAGAACGCTCTCGAAGCGCCCAAAGCACGGCGTCTTCAGCAGAGCATCTGGCGTTTTCAGCTGGCTAAAAACGCTTTGGTGGACACTAGGGGTGTAACGGTACATGTATTCGTATTGAACCGTTTCGGTTCGAGGCTTCCGGTTCGGTACGCATACAAACCGAACGATTGGTTGGACCATTTTTCTTGCCGGCAAAATTCGTGCTGACGCGGCCAACACAACGTTGCGCAACATCCAAATGGCAAGCGTAATGAAAGCAGAACGAAACTGTGCTTCACGGATCGTTTATCAGTTCGGACCAGCAACATCTGTGCAGCGCGAGCCGATCTCGATCAAGCAACACTGTTACCACACCGCGCTAAGAGATCCGGTAAAGAAAACATTTGAATTCGCCACTGAGGTAATAACATCGTGAGATCAGGTGAGATGCATTCACTTTTCTCCGTTATTAACCGTAGATCTCTATTAGATCAAACAGCACTGTCATGGAAACCAGGAGAAACATTGTGCCGTGAATGAACTAGTACTTTACGTCCACAGACCAGCAACATTCACCATGGATTTAATATAGTAACACTAACTGTAACCAGTTTGGCTGGAATGGTGAAATGCTTTCAAGTACTTCACACATCTTTTTCCAGCACTTCAAAAATTCAAATATTATATAAATAAATATATATTTAAATGTTATTTTTAATGTGATGACCAGTGTTGTGCAAGTTACTTCCAAATTGTAATACATTAGGTATTACTTGTTACTGTTATTTAAAAGTAATTCATTACCTTACAATATTACTGTCTCACAATTGTAATGCGTTACATTACTCATGTATTACTTTTGAGTTACTTTCACCAAAATAACTAAGTAGAACTTAACTTTTGGGCTGTAACGATATGCAATATGAAACCGAAATCGCGATTCGCCACACGACTCAGATCCACGAACCTACAGAATCGCGACACACCTCTTCCAACTCCAGCGTTATTCTCCTTACCGTCCAGATCCAATGCTGCCTTATCTTTAAATTAGGCTATTAGTATTATTTGAAGTTAACATTATAAAATACGTAGACCTACACCACAAAACTAGTTGAGGATAAATTATTTAAAACTGGGGAAGTCCAGCATTATGGACATTACATTTGCAGTCAAAACTTGAAATAAAAATTCTCAGAAAATACATGTATTGAAACATACAGTATATAGGCTACTTCCTTAAAGGACTCCAGACATTAGACAAATATCAGTCTATGTTTTATTTTTAATATTAGGCAAAAGACACACATTCATGCGTGACAAAAAAATAGGAGGCAAAATATATTTTTTTGTAATTCTGTTAATTACACTGCGCAAATCGGACGAGGAAGGGCTGGCTCTGCAGTAACCATAGAACTTAAAATATTCATTTTATTTTAGTTTTCGTGTTCGCATTTATGAAGAAAAAACAATGTTACAGACGCGACCGCTCTGAACTGGCACTAAAAGACTGCTTTAAAACTTTCACATAGTCTGTTGCCTTTAAGAAGTAAAAGCAGACAATACACTGTAATACAACTGTAATACAAGCCTCACTGAACATGTAACGAGTAAAATATTACTGAAAATTGATTAGTAATGCCTTACACTACTGCGTTACAGCAAAAAGTAATATGTTACTGTAATGTATTACTTTTGTAATGCGTTACTCCCAACACTGCCTACAGATTTGAACTCAAGATTTGACAGATTTGAACAGAACTGAAGTCCACAAATAGGATCATTGCATAAGTATCAGGTCTGTCAAGATGTTGAAGAATATAATACAGTCCCATATTTACGGCACCATACACAGACCTGTTTGCTCTTTATGCAATCCGATCCAGTGATGTTCTTCAGGTAGGCCAACACCAGTCTTTCAAACTACTTCATAACCACAGATCTGTAGTCAGTAATTCCAGTAATTTTGGATTTTTGGGGTACTGGAAGACCTGGCGTATGTCCTCCACACACAGACCATAAACTCAGGTTAAATAACAGGATGGGGAGGAGGGGTTTGCAGGATGTGCTGGAGTATATGTGAAGATCTGGACGGGTGTGGGCTGTGAAACAGTAAAACACATTCAGATTCTCAGCCAGATTCTCCACAGATCAGGGGGTTGTGTCTCGTACTTGTTCCTCAGGCCTGCCCAGACTGATGCCGGATTGTTGGATGAAAAACTTTTTTTTCCCCAGCTTTTATGAGTAGCTTCTTTTAGCCAATCTGATCTCCTCTGTCAATGTGTTTCTGGCCTGGTTGTACACGATTTTATTCCCACTTCTGTAAGCATCTTCTTTGGTATGACAAAATCCCCACTTCTGTAAGCATCTTTGGCATGATGAAGCTGTCAGAGTTTTGCTGTAAACCATGGTTTATCATTATTTATTAAAAAAAAATGTCTGAGAGGGAATGTACATATCCTCACAGAAACTGATATATGACATTACAGTCTCTGTATGAACCCAGCTCATCAAGGTTGGTGGCAGTAGCTTCAAAAACTGCTTGTAAATCTCTCTCTTATTCATTAGTCCATCTTTTAATAGTGCTTATTTCAGGTTCAGCTGATTTCAGTTTCTGCCTTTAGGTCAGAATAAGCTGAACCAGCCAGTGATCAGAGAGCCCCAAATGTATGTGGGACAGAGTTATATGCGTCCTTTATTGTGGTGGAACAGCGGTCCTGTATATTACTGCCTTTGGGGGGACATGATTCTAAGAAAGTCCGGGTAAAGTTGCTCCATGTCTGTTTGTCACATTTGGAGGAATGTGAACGTTCAAAAGAATAAATGAGGAAAGCTCCCACAGCGATTAGAAAGGTTTACAGTTTTATAAAGAGTGTGCCTCTAAATTAGGACAGCACGTCTTCAGTATTGTGATGCCTGAACACTTTGTTTTTGTAAAAACATAATACACTGCCTTTCATTTTCCCTGTTATAGATCTGCTCTGAACTGCTGGAAGCCCGGCAGATGTTGCACATTTTTCAGATTAGATTCCCTCAGCCAAGTTTCAATGAAGCATAGTGCAGCAGATTTGAAAAAATCCTTGTTTGTGCGGGCGAGGAGAAGTAGTTCGTCCATTTTGTTAAGAAGTGATCGAAGATTCTCTTGATGGATATCAGGGAGCGGGGGGTTCGAAATCTGCACTTTTGGAGCTTAACCAGCGCGCTTGCCATTTGCCCCTGACTGAGCGTTTGACCTGCACTATGGCCCTTCCTATTAAAATGTCCAGCAAAACGTCAGAATAATCATGTACTGGAAAAATTTTGTCTGGTTTGTGTTGTCAAATATCCAGCCGTCAATCTTTGTTGAAATGGAAATTAAAATAATGACTGAACACACAACAAAAAATTCAACAAAAACAGCACAATAATTGGAGAGCTCCACAACTAGGCAGACATTCACTGTGCCATCTTATATTAATATTACTGTTTTAATGCAGCTTTGGTGAGAAAAAGAGACTCAGGCTTCTTTCAGAAACAGTAAAAACCATAAACTTCTGATTGATAGTTTGTATGATTTTAATCACATATAAACATTCATCAATGCACACATCAGTTATGGTAAACAGAATCTCAAGCAAGCTTGATTGATGTGTGCAAACCAGTGAGGTTATGTTTTTGTCTTACATAGCGCTGGTCAATGTTTAATTGTGAATAAAAGCCAAAATCTTTATCATCTAGAGTGACTGTGTCTGTTCAGAAAATTTGCGCTTAACCACTCAATTCATATAGATTAGTTTTACGATCCCTTTAATGAAATGTAAGAACATGTAAGAACTAAACTTTATTAAAACTGTTAAAGGGGGGGTTTACTGCTTTTTTTCTTTGCATAATTCTGTGGTGCAATATAACATGTATTCGTGGTTTTTCTTTTTTTTAAAGTCTTATTTTTCCTAAACTTCACCTTTATTGTAAGCCGCGCTCTCCTCTGTCTTTGAACGACTGGTTGACTTCCTGAGTCTATGAAACCACTCCCTCCGAAACAGGCAGTGGACTCAGATTGGTTAGTTTGGGCCGGTGTGTGGTGATTGGCTAAACTGTCGCTCACGTTGTCTGGAAGGTTAACGCCCATTACCTTTACGGGCAAAATGAGCCTGCGCTCTGGTCCATTCATGTCGATAGTACAGTATCAGATTGAGGCAGAATCAGACCGAGAAAGCGGCGAGAAAGAGAGTCCAGCAGAACCTCACCACACACGGCTCTTACTAAACGTTTCTGAATGATAATTTGTTACATTTTTTAACTTTATACACGTTTGTTTAACTCAATAGCATCTGACTGGCAACAATAGCAACTGACTGGCTACTAATGTTATACTCAAACAGCGTGGCATTAGTTTACGTCCTTGATCAAATCGAAAATAACGTCATAAAGCATATATACATGTAAAATACGTTTAAAACATTAGTACGTATACAAAATTCAGATCCATAATGTTTGTACGCATTTGTCGTAGACACAAAATAGCATAACTAGTAGCCTAGTGGTTATAAAGCCAGCGCTGGCATTTGAAAAAAAAAATTAAACACAAGGCTACGTCTGGAATTATACATGCAAATACATTTAAAATGATTAAGTCTTAGCCTACTTACAGGTTGTGGCCCAACAACTGCTGCCTCTGGTTTTAAAGTTGGAACTGCTTCATGTTTTAGTAACAGTTTCTTGTTGAATCCGGTGTTGAATTCGTGGAGATTCTGGAAGCTGTCTCTCATAAAATGAGAGACAGCTATATATATATATATATATATATATGAAGATATAATCTCAATCAGAGACAATGAGCCAATTAAAATCAGTCTTGAAACTTATGGTTAGCAGGAAAGGCAACACATCTGTCAATGCAGATATGATTTATTGGATATACATTTTTGTTATTTATTTATTTTTATTTTTTTTACAGTGCATGACTTAAACCTGGAACTGAACATCATTGCCAGCACGGGTCTGGGCCACAGGGGGGGGGGAAATAAAACGTGACGCCACTATAACTGACAAAACAGATGCACACTCCATAATGCACCAGCAGGACACGGAAACTGCCATAGCTTTTGTTTCCCAAGGCATTAAGAAAAGCTTTAAATAACTACTTTGGACATATGGACAGCATCAATGACTTACTTGAGATGCTTTATGCATATTCCACATTGCACAGGTGCAGCACAGTGGGGAAAAAGAAAGAAAAAAAGAAAGAAAGAAAGCTTCCTCTTGTCACTTTGGGGTTTTTTCTCCTCGTTTTTTCTCCCTCATCTTCTTGTTGTTTCTTTATACTAGCGAGTCTGTGTCTTTGACCACCTGTCTACTGTGGGCACAGAATGGGGCAGCAGACATCCATGAGGGTATTTAGATCTGTGCACAAAGCCTGGTGAACAGGCAGTTGGAGGGACGTGCATCAAGGCCCATCTGCTTTCTACAGCTGGCTGCCTGACAGCTGGAAATTGATTCTACTAAGATTGGTACCTGTGTCTCAGACTCAGCACTGCATACAGCCATACCAGTGCATTAATGCAATTAATTTAGCTGGCAGTCTAAAAGTTAAAGATGGAGACTGAGAATGAGAGATGCCAATAAAGTCATGTCATCAACACTATCACCATCAGCAGTAATGGGGAGAGAGAGAGGGAGAGAGAGAGGGAGAGAGAGAGAGAGAGAGAGAGAGAGAGAGAGAGAGAGAGACTACTCTCTCTCTCTCTCTGTCTCTCTCTCTTTCTCTCTCTCTCTCTCTCTCTCTCTCTCTCTCTCTCTCTCTCTATATATATATATATATATATATACTGTGTTTATTAATTTACCATGCTACATATGACATGATCTATATGACATGATCTATACAAATATGTACTGTGTGTTTGTTCTATTATTTATTTATAATATGTTGATGCTTTGGCAACATTGTGTTACACAGTCATGCTAATAAAGCTATATTGAATTGAATTGAATTGAGAGAGAGAGAGAGAGAGAGAGAGAGAGAGAGAGAGAGAGAGAGAGAGAGAGAGAGTAAAAAAACAAACATTTTTTTTTAAATTTCCAACATCAATGCAAAAATCTACAGTAATATATTTTAATTAAATATATATTTAGCATATTCAGCTAATTTTGAATTGAATTTAATTAATTGAATTATTATTTTATTTTAGAGTATTAGTAGACTGTCAGTAGACTGTTACGGTTATGGTTAGGTGTTAGGGTTCTGGTAATAAGTTGACTTGTAGTTGCCAAATTACTTATAGTCAGTAGAATGTCTGTTTGGGGAGCATAAAAATAAATTGTTAGCAAACATTAAGCATACAGTCTACTAATACTCTAATGGCAGTTAGTTGACATATTGTTGCAAAGGTAGTTTGTAGTTAGAATGTCTAAAGTGGACTATCAAAATAAAGTGTTACCCTTTATTTTATCTTGGTCTGTCAGGCCATAACATCCTAGATTATCATCCTAGGATATAGGCTAATGGACTAGACTATTTTTGAAGTTGAGATCTCAGCCATAGTTAAGAATCCTAATATCATGGAGACTTTGGGTGGGCTCTTTTTTGACTTGGGTTGATGTTCACTCTGTCTGCACATCTGTTCTTTCACTCCATGTGCACTTCACTGGCTAAACAAATGTACAGTTTTGTCATGCCAATAAGGCAGAGTAAATGAAAAACACTTGAGAGACACTAAAATGTATTCTCTCTTCCTGTTCCTTCCAGACATGAGCACATCCTCTCAGACTGAACCGCTCTGCTTCAAGCAGAGAGATGTTACGGGACTGATTACACTCCAGAAAGCGAGAGAGAGAGAGAGAGAGAGAGAGAGAGAGAGAGAGTGTGATGTGTGAGGATGTGAGTAAGGCTCTCAGCAGGGCAGGGATGAGCTGAGTGCTGACGTTCAGGAGACTGCAGGTTGATGAATGCTGAATCAGCTCTCCTCACCTGACCACAGAGACACAGAGTCTGACACCAGCAGCCAACTGCCCATGAAGACGTGCGGTGTGTTCACAAACAACATTTCAATTGCACTATATAGTTGAACTCTGGGTTGTGGAAGGGAAGCACCCGAGTACTAGGAAATGACAGTGGTGATCGGTCATGAAAACATTTTCGATTGAATGCAATAGAAAAACAAACAAACAAAAAAAAACATTAGCAACACAAATAATTAAATAAATAGAAACACTCTGTGCAGTCATGTTGTTGTTTTTGCAAGCAGTGGTCAATTATAAAATGTCGAGCTGTTTTGCTTCCCTAAATTTCTGCTTTCAGAAAAGTAGATATAACACAAAAACTTTATCTGTTAACATGTAGATAATCAAAATTAATCACAATACATATACTTAAAAATGCTTTCTCAAGAACATATTTTGTTTTCATAAACTTAGTCAGAAATATCTACTTCACCTATTCACCAAACTTTCCATATTCTGAAGCTTTTCACAGAAGTGTTTGTTCATATAACAGTCACCTTATTTATATAACATTATAAAATATGTTGGAAATGTATTTATTTGTTTCTTGTTATTGATAGCATTTTCTGATTTATGGAGTGATAAAAATAGATTTCCAAAAGTATTTTTTTTTTTTTTGTATTCTAATATATCAATAAAGTAAATAAAAATAAATTGAACTTGTCTTTCATCCAATGCTCTAATTGTTCTACAGGAAATGGTTTATAATTTCTGTATATTTAATAGGATAATGCCAAATTTGCATAGGCTAATTAAAAACAACATTTCAGATTTAATACAAAGCAACAAAAATTAATCATTGGTCATTGATTTTTATTAAAATATTAGGGTGATAAATAAAAATATTGTGTATATTTCATTAAGAAAATTATATTGAGAACATTTCACTAATAAAAACCAAGAGATAAATTTTCAATTTTTTTTTTAAAGAAACATACACAATTTTGAGGCTTGAATTTAGGAACTGATTAAGCTGATAAAAATAAGGGGAAAAAGTTACCTATTTTATTTTAAGAGAATTAGCTCAATTATGCAGTTTTATTCAGAGACAACATTGTTAGTTCCCATGCTTTGCACATGGCTGGAAATGGAGAGGAAATATTTAAAATAAGTGCTATTTTATATGTTTTTTTTTTTAAGTATAGGGAATATCTGTTAAAATGTAATGTTCAGTTATGTTTGACATTTGAAAGAGTTTCTATTATGTTGAACTTTTGATCGTTACCATTGTGCAGAGTAGGGCTTCATGATTAGGTTCTGAATAACTATAATAATATTAAAAAAGTAATAATAATCTGAAGCATGTTGCTTTGTTCTTTGAGCAATAACTGTGGTATAATGCTAGTGCAGTAACAAGTTTGTTTCTGGACATTCCAGTCTATTAATTATGCAATTTATTCGAAAGTCAAATATAAACAGATTATTTTCATTCACTCTACTTCACACACTTTTGAACATCAACTTAAAAAAAAAAAAAGCATATTTCACAAAAATATTAAATCCATTGTGGCATAGCCACAATAATTTAGGGGATTTTACATGATTTATTCAGGTAGATTCCATGAAATAAATCAAACCTTAATTTGTCAAAAAATGATTGTTACAATAATTAAAAGTAAATGGTAGTACAATTTTTGTAATTCAGTAACATTTTTTATTTACATTTTAATTAACTGTGATTAGATAAGTATGATATGGATTTTACCTTGTTCACCTGTAGTGTTTTACCGTACAGAAAAATAATAATAATAATGATTTAATAATTGCAGCCAAATCAGCTTTATGGTAAAAAAAAAAAAAAAAAAAAAGATATATGTAAAATCATATATGAGATATGTAAAATCTTAACAGCATTATGTGAGTCCAATGTGAGTCCAGATCTAGAACGTGTGTAATCAGGGTTCTGGTCGCATGATGAGGGGCCCGGATTCAATCAGGTCCAAGCCTGATGGACTATCTGGACACTGTAAGCAATCTCATATTGTCATCAACTGAAGAGTGAAGACAGTGCTGAAGCCTTCTCTGGACTGCACAAGAACACACTGGCAACTCCTTATTGCACACACACATTTGTACACTGGAGATAATATACAACCATTGGTTATGTAAATATAATTTAAATAAATAAATACATATATTTTAAATATATATATATATATATATATATATGGATTTTTACTGACAAAATTCATTTATTAATATGTGTTCTTTATGTTATTGTGAAACATCATCCATCACTGCACAAGTTCACATCTCCAAAGTTGCAGTTTTGGCCACTTTAGAGTGAGTGTGCACTCAACAGGAGAACTATACCAGGTCGTAAAATGGCAAATCTTAATCTCATTTTGAAATTAGTTCACTTTGAAATTAATTTTTGACATGTTTTAGCTTACCTCAAGGCCATCCAAGATGCAGGTGTCTTTGTTTCCACAGTATTTTCAATTTTGATATTTTTAGGTCAAACCGTTCTTTTCTGTCAGTCATATAATGCAGTTTTATGGGGTTCACCCTGGGTCCACCTGAAAAAGCATGCACAGAGTAGTCCAAATTAAACATGATTTAAAGAACACATTGATGGCTTAAGACACGAAACGAGCGGTTTGTGTGAGAAAACAAACAGTATTTATATCGTTTTTACCTCTTGTAATCATAGCCACGTCCAAGTGATCTGAAGACACAGGCGCTTCTCTTTGCACATGCGCCGGAAAGCGCCGGAAGTGATTTCTCGCGCGTGTACGTCACTCTTGGAGTTTTTTCAAATGTGTCCCATCAAGTGATAAAAAGTTTTACATACACTCACGGTATTTGCGCCCACTTGGGAAAAATACAGGAAATATGCAGCCCATTCTCACTCCCAAGGCGTCACCTAACTGACGCCTTGGGAAGCATTTGGACATGCTTCAATATCTGACGCTTTAGGCGCCTTTTAGCGTCAGTTAGATGACGCCCTAGGATCGCGTGTACCCTACCCCCACCCCACACCTAAACCTAACCGCGTCCTCTAACTGACGCTTTCCTTTAGCGTCAGTTAGATGACGCCGTAGGATCGCGTCATGTAAGTGACGCTAAAGGGCGCCTAAAACGTCAAATATTGAAGCATGGTCAAAGGTGACGCCTTGGGGTGAGAATGCGTTGAAATATGTCATGTAAGTAGACAAGTAGTCAAGAGCAAAGACCACAAGGGTTTTTGGACAGGCCCAAAATCTTGTTCTTGTTTCACCTTGCTCAAACCCTTCTTATTAAGAATGTATGGACTTGAAATAGCCAAGTATCCCAGAATATATCTCACAACAACCAACAAGTGACAATAGAGGAAGAGAAAATCTACATATTTTTCAAAATACTACTGTTGTTTTGTTGAAAAATTAAGTTTTAAGAGTTTTACAGGCGAGAAGTAACTGTTTAAAAATCTCAGATCTGTGGTTTATTTCTAAACAAATAGCCTATTTGAAAAACTGTTCCATTTTCTGTGTTGTGAGGCCAGGGCTCAGTGCTAATGTACCCTGCCAAGAACAGCCTAACCTCGTTAAGTCCTTCTGACATTTTTCGCCGGCTTTGATGTATCTGCAGTGGTTAAACCTGAGATATAATTCGTTTTGGGTATATCTAATGGGCAATCTTTGCTCTCTTGAATATGTTACTTGTACCAGGGCAGATCTTTCTTTTTTGCGTTTGTCTTTTTTTTTTATTGTATAAGCTTATAGTACTTTTATGATTGCTATTATTGTTCATTAAAGGGATAGTTCACCCAAAAAATAAAATTAAGTCATTAATTATTCTTCCTTCTGGGCTTGAGACGAGGGTTCAAGAGATTTGCACGAGAACTGCGATCTTTTTCTACTACTTCTTGTTCAGTTCTCCCGCATGCGTCGTGGCAATCTCTTGAACTCTCGTCTTAGGTCTACAAGGAAGATAAAGAATAGTCAAATAAAGTCGTTGTTTTTGTTGTATTTTTTCGCACAAAAAGTATTCTCGTCGCTTGATAAACTTATAGTATGAGCCACTGTTGTCACATGGAATATTTAAACATTTTCTTCAATGACTTCCTGGGCCATCAAATTTCAATCCCTTAGGGTGGCTATGTGGTAGTGATCCACCTCTCAGATTTAATAAAAAATATCTTCATTTGTGTTCCGAAGATGAACAAAGGTCTTACGGGGTTGGTACAGCATGGGGGTGAGTACTTAATGACTTAAAGGATTAGTTCACTTTTAAAAAAACTTTTGCTGATAATTTACTCACCCCCATGTCATCCAAGATGTCCATGTCTTTCTTTCCTCAGTTGAAAAGAAATTAAGTTTTTTGATGAAAACATTCCAGGATTTTTCTCCATATAATGGACTTCAATGGGAACCAGATGTTCCAAGGTCCAAAAGACGGTTAATAACAGTTTCAGATGCAGCTTCAAATGTCTTTAAATGTCTTCTGTACTTCCGGCTACGTCGCCCGTGACCTTTTGAACGTAATTACGTATTACGTGACGTTACAAACGCGCCTCACAGAATAGAGCAAGGCTAGCATTTGTCCTTAGAAAAGTTACATTTTGATGATACAACCCTTATTCATCGTCTGGTGTCGTTTAAAGACATTTGAAGCTGCATCTGAAACTGTTATTAACTGTCTTTTGGACCTTGGACTGTCTGGTTCCCATTGAAGTCCATTATATGGAGAAAAATCCTGGAATGTTTTCATCAAAAACCTTAATTTCTTTTCGACTGAGGAAAGAAAGACATGGACATCTTGGATGGGGGTGAGTAAATTATCAGCAAAAGTTTTTTCAAAAGTGAACTAATCCTTTAATTTTCACTTTTGGGTGAACTAACCCTTTAAAACCAAACATGCCTGAAAAGTGAAGACCAAACGTCTCCATCACCCCGGTGGCTGGTCCTAGTATTATACTATAATAGGTCATAAACCCCGCCTCCCCATGTTATTCAATGAGACGTGACAGCAACTAAACAATTAAATTACACGTCAAATATCATTTTTCCAAATTTGGTTTCTGTCTTTACTGTAGTTTTTATCACACTGATGTAATTCCAAGTGTTTGTTTGTAAAATAAGTTTGATTTTAGTTAGTTATTTGATGTGGTGGTGCGACGTCATGATTGACAGCAGTGATTAACAGGTTCTCTGAGCCAAGTAGTTACTGAAGCACCAACAGACTTTTTTTTAGGGATCTTCGGAGGACTGAGGAGATTGGAGCTATAAATGTAATATCTAAATTTCTATAATTAATTAAAAAAAAGTGCAGGAACACATTCTTGTGATTGATTCTGCGAGAGTGAGGACAAGGCCTTTTACAAGGCCTTTTTTATTGCATTTTTTTATTGAATTTTCAAAATTCGATATCACTTGATTTGATATCAAGTTCAGGGGCCTTGAATTCACGGCTTTACATCCTGCTACTACTGTGCATGTCTGGTCCTGAAATCGCTACATCAGCGTCATGTGGGGTTACTGGTGGCTTCACTTCTGACCAATGGAAGAGAGCGAAGGGGCATCGTCCATTTTTTTTTTTTACAGTCTATGGTTAAAACCAACATTTAAGAAAAAGAGAGGGTTGTGTTTAATGTCATATTTATTTTGATAATATACATACATATATGGTGAAGATAATCAATGTGTGTGTGGTGTCCAATGTTAAATAATAATTATTCAAAAGACAATTTACTATTGGAAAGTACTATTGGATATCAATATGATAATCTAAAGATACCTTATATATTGAATAATAATTCTTATCAGCCCAACTATTCGTATTGCATTGCAATTGTTTTGTGTCTTTGTTTAGGCTTTTCAGCTTATCTGAAGTTTCAGCTTTTATTTTGAAATGAAGTTGGCTGTTTATTTTGAAGTGAGATCCTATTCTTTCATGAATTTTATTCATGGGATCTCCAGTGTTTGAATTCTGAAAAATGCTTTAATCATATGGAGGTAAGAAGGCAACAAGTCATATCTAAATGCAGTGGATGCATCACATTCTGCCTACTTACTAATCCCCTTTCTCATATTGTTTACCCTTGTGTATTTACTGCCTGTGTCTTTTCCTTTGTGTTGTTGATGTACTTTCCGAGTCAGTGTTGATGTTTATAGTCACAGCCAAGTTGCTATCTTGAGTTCTTATAGTCAGGCCTCGTCTATCTGCTCAAGTCCAGCTTTGTTTTGTATGTGATTGGAAGAGAAGCCAGAGGGAGACTGGGGAAATGACAGAGATAAATTGAATGTATAGAGGGGAAGGAATACTAAAAGAGATACTGACAGAGAGCGATAGAGATTTGGGGAGACACAGTTTCTTATCAGTAAAGGTCACTTGAGCAATTACTCGACATATTGATGAACACATGTGTTCTCTGGACTGAAGGTCTGTTGTTATTTTTCATGAATTACATGCCTGAAAGTCTAAAACTCTCTTTGTGTCTTTTATTGAAGCATATGGTGAATTCAAGGTCTTTCAAATATTTACTATAATAATTGGAGCTCGTTTTCATGGCCTGCATGTAAAGTGAATTCACTTGGGTCAGACAGAGGACGAACTCAAGCTGCAAATATTGATCAGAGTGACGCTAAATGTTAATCATGGAAACTGCAATCACGTATCTAGTGGAGGCTGGTTAGGGCAAACCGATTACACATCAAACATGTTGGTATGTTTTTTGTTGTTGTTGTTGCTGTTGTTTTTTTTACAATATGTTTACCAAGGCTGCATCTATCTGATCAAAACTACAGTAAAAACATAGGCTACAGTACCTGGTCAAAAGTTTGGAAGAAATATTAAGGTTTTTATTATGTTTTTGAAAGTAGTCTCTTATGCCTAGTTCACACTACATGATTTTAAAATGTCGGGCTGAACTGTGCAGTTCACACTACATGACTTGCTCTCAGTGAAATCATGAGTGTTCAAGTTGTTTAGCTGTTCACACCACACAACACAACGTGATTGATCCACAACAGGAGGTAACTCACTACACGAGTTAACAACGCACTACATAGAGATACAACCACGATCGGATGATAAGAGCATATCATTTGTGACTCAATGAGAGCTGTTTCAGTACTATAATACGGTCTAAATCCTGAAAATAATCAACCAAATAACGAGTTGACAACAACACGATTCTATCTGGTCTAGAAACCATGTTTTGTAACGAAAAACCACGCAATAAAACGAACCAGAAATGACGCGAAACTGCAGAGAAGAACACAACACGCGAATATGGACGTCAGACAGAAACTAGTGCTGCACACTGTTTGCTCGACGATATGCTCTGAGAAAAAAAAAATGCAAAAAAGAAAAAGTAAGATTTACCTGGTGTCCTCGACCTCAACCCATGCGTTGCTATGATTGGCTGTACTCATGACATCACTGAGATTGAGTCGCGCGACTGCGCGAGATATCTAGCATGCTAGATATTTTTCTGAGCTCGGTGACCTGTCTGCGAGCTGTCTTTGATGCGTTGTTGGCTCTTTCACACTAACTGATTGGCGAGCGTTAATCGTCCGCTAATCGCCCGCGATTTGGACGCGATAACACCCTGACTTGTCGGCGACTCAACGATTTGCAAATCGGGCTTAAATCGGGCTTAAAATCACGTAGTGTGAACTAGGCTTTAATCTCACCAAGATTACATTTATTGTTTTAACTTTTTGTTATATTTATTAATTGCATAGATATATTTTTGATAAAGTTAATGTCCCTTTGCTAAATAAAAGTATATAATGTTACTTAAAACAAACAAACAAAAAAAAAAAAAGATCATGTGACACTGACGACTAATGGCTGCTGAAAATTGAACTCTGCCATCACAGGAAAAATGGCATTTTAAAATATACAATATTACAACATAAAACAGTTAATTTAAAAAATGTATAATATTTAACAATATTAATGTTTTTACTGTATGTTTAAAGCTGTTCAAACTTTTTTTAAGTTAAAAATATTCCAAAATAATTATTAAAAAAATAATAATAATTCTGCTAGTGGTCAAAATCTGCTTGCCATAGCTAGATTCAAAACGGATAGCTTGTAATAATGATTTTAATTCCAGTAGTACTGGTGGGTTTCCGCGGGAAATTCGAGCATGTCTTTGCGTCATTACGTCATACCCGTAAACACAAAGAAGGAGTTTCGGCTAGCCCCGGCTATACTGCGCGTGAGGAGAGATGTAAAGATGTATAGACGCTTTCATCAGACGCGTTGCCATGGTGATGAGCTGGCCCAAAGTTAACTTCCGTTCTGTTCGTTTATTAGTGTTTACTGGATAATATGGCATTGACTACAAATGCAGTGAAAGTTAAGGTGATGAGCAGGTTGTTGAGCTGTGGGGTGCAACCTGACCTAGGGAGCAAACGCAATTTTTAAAAATAAAAATGGCAAGGTTTCCTATGAGGGAGACGGCGGTATTAAAATAGCCTATGTTTATCTGAGTGATAACCGGTACAGTGTTTCCCATACATTTATTAGTGTCAGCCCACCAGATTATCAGCGCTGACCGCCACACATTGATTTCCGTGTTTTTAACAATTTAAGATGGGAAAAGTTGTAATTGACTGCAGAGTTGCGTGCAGCGCATATTCACACCCTCTCTCTCTCTCTCGCAAACACACTGACAGCGGACCAGTCTGTGTATTGAATGGTTAGTATCATAAACAGTGCTGCACAGATCCATCCAACATGCTGTCAATGTGGAGACCCACCTTAAAAAAAGGTTAGCAAGCATGTAAGAAGCCTAGCTAATAAGGAGAGCTTATCAAACCCCGCCAGTCACGCTCGCCACAGTTATTTTTAACACTGCGTGCGGTAAATCAGACACGTCGGTAGAAAAACATCTTGTCTCCAAATTTTGTTCAACGGGTCTGGTAGTGTCACATTTCAGTTTGGCCAGGTAACATTTATTTTCTTTGACTGGCAAGAAATACCAGTTACTAGGTTATTTAGCCTACTTGTTATGGATTGTCTCCGCAAGTCTGCCGGAAGTTAAGTTTGGGCCAGATTAATGCACATGCGCAGTACCGTTTGTTTATGTTGTCACTGCTGAAAGCGTCTATAGGTTTTTCTCGCAGCACTTCACATAGTTAAACGTATGGCATCCAGAAAGATCCAAACAACAATCATCAGTGTCAACTGGACATTCAGCAGTTATTAAACCCAAAAGACTCCGTACTTCGCATTTAAGGTGTCTAGAGAAAGAGAAAGAAACCGCCTCATGCGAACATAAGGATTTTGTCAGGGATCAGAGGCCACAGACTGGTGAGATGAACAGGTTCATTGCAAATGTGAACAATGGAGAATGGCAGATGAGTAAATGGGTTGAAGAGTATTGAAGGTATCTGGAAACAGTCTGTAATTAGAGTCTCTTATCTGATACAGGACGAATGGGATCGGTAGGCTGATGGCAGACGGAACACTGAAGAACAGGAACAGGACTGGATAGCAGGAAGACGAAGGATCTGAAGACGGACTGGACTCAGGTAGGTAACGGGTAAGTAGGTTTTGCCAATGGTGGGAATCTGAGGTCGGTAGTGTCGACGAGACCAGACAACTGAGGAAGTGTGTAAGGTCCACCCATTGGCCCAAGGACGGAATCCAATGGCTGGGCGAAGGGATAATGCGTGTATGTCTTTTCAGCGCTCCAGTTGAGTTCACTTAATTTATTCGAATTTAGTTTCAATATTGCTTTAGCTCTACGCTTAATCTGACTCCAATTTTTACTGATGATCAAGTTTAGATTGTGTTTCTTATTAGAAAATAACCATAACTATTGATTATAATTTAATTTAGATCTTTGATATGTCTGTGTTTCTTACACTTTCAATTATTCGTTCATTATGGACCCGATGCCGCACAGAGATCACGGTGGCCAGATCGTGTTTCTCACGGACACAAACCCTGTCAGTTCTGTATTTAGTCAGAGGGTGCAGGGTTAACTAATACTTCTTAAGTCGGTTGCCTACTGCTCACACGTACAAAGAATGTAGTTTATTTTAGCAACTTCCATACAACTTGCTAAATCAGTGATGGACAGAAATCAAAAGGTCTTCAGAAGGACGTGCCTACTGCTCCATTCACATCTGCGCCTTTAGTTTGACCTATCCTGCAAGATTTGCGGTAGCACCAGCCTCCTATAATTTACTAAAATAATGACGTCAGAATACTCCAGAGTAAATCAAGATGTAACATTTATTTGTCAGGAAAAAATGTATCATGCCAATTACCCAAGCAATTAACAGCCAATTCAGAAATAGTAAATACATGACATCAATTACTCAAAGATGATTCTAAAAGTAAGCAATGCATTCCTGACAGAGACACACAGTAGTGTGTGAGTGCTTTCCACCGGGAAAACACTGACACAGCACTGTATGGGGGTTTTCCTGGTTACAGGTTCCCCAAGACTGCTCTGTTACCTAGCCTTAAATACCCAGACCAGAACAAAAGGGTTGTACCAATATCTTTCAGAGTTTGTTTTGGGTCCATTCCTATACCCCAGGGGGTAACACCTGGTCTCGGGGGAGAGGGGAGATATCTTGAAAAGACATCACCCTTGGAGGAGAACTGGATTCTCCTAAGTTCTCAATCTTTCTCCTATTTCCAATAACTGTAATGAAATTAAGACCATTTTACCAATCGCACTGAGACACTTAAAATGATACCAAACATGGAAAAGGGAAAACCTTAGATTCACAAGCAAAGAACAATAAACACCTATCACCCAAATCTTTATTGGGGCATCTCCCACAACAGAAGAACAGGCGTTATTTTCTTGTTCTGCCTGCTCTGCTGCTGCAGGGATGAAACACTTTTACCATTCGCGCCAGAAGTATTTATTTTGCCCTTGCGTAACACAGCTGGAGGCAGGAGGTTTGTGAGATTTGAATGCCTGAATGAGCGCTGGAGGAGAGAAGATATTGTGCAGAGTCAAGAACCACAACATGGGGGGGAAGATATCGGGTTGGGCCAGTTGTGTGGTGCCCTCTGTCCCTTTGATCTCTTTTACAGATTAGTGAGTTTTTATTGTTTTACTGCAGTTTCGAATTCCTAAATTCAGTCTTAGGAAAGTCCTTCTTTACAAGTGCATGGGTGAGTCCTTTATCCACAAGTTTCCTACGCCCCATGAGGCCTTGCGCCAAAAGTGGGCGCGACTTCCGGTTGGAAGTAAACAAAGCGCGATTTGACATGCTTGACACTCGTTCATTCAAAAGTTGACAGTCATTCAAGTTATAGCGATCCAAACTAACGATGTGGGAACACGACCTCAACGGAATTCAAAAGGGTGAAATAACAGTACCTTTACCCTCTGCAGTAGTTGATTGGGAGTATTATAATAACATTATTAATAATCAATACTCATCAAGGCATGGCGACAGACAGTTGTGCGAGCTGACAAACATTTAAAATAAAAAATACACACTTAGTCATTGTGCTTTGGTTGGAGTTTTTTCAAAATTATAAATAAATGTGCTACTTGAATAACTTACATTATCTGGCACATTTGGTATTCTGTCAACACAGGCTTTGATCCTGAGTTTAGGTGTAACATCAGTAGCGAACAGCCAATCACATGCTGATAGAGTTTATAGAACATTAAGAATTTAAACAAATGTATACAGGAAGATTCGTCGTCTTTTGGGAGGTGATGGAAACTACAGTCGTTGGCAGGATCAGACACGGGCTCTGGCAGGATCACTCGTTTTCAGCTTATGTTCAAAACAATCACGTTTAAGCCACTGAATTAGTTTAGTCCGGTTATATACAACCGCGAACAGCACGTGTTGTCCCTGAGCTCCGTAACGTCATCTCTCATAAAGATTTGCGTCTTTAAATAGTATATAATTCTCCGAAAAACAGCTAGCCTCTTCGCTAACTAACACACAAAATACCATTTTGCGTCACCGGAAGTTTCCGCGTCACCGGAAGTTTCACCCACTTTATTCTTTACAGGAGCGCCCCTCGGAAACTTGTGGATAGTGCTGGTGAATGAGATGGGGATTGGGTGCAGGTGGCGTTGACAGGTGAAGGTGATTAGTAATCCGGGGATGCGGATCGAGTGGGTGGAGTGATGGAATCTGGCACTGAAGCAGATGTATCCGTGACAGATTTAAACATCGGCGGGGCTTTTGAAAAGTGAGTTAACTCAATGTTTTGAAGGGTTTCAAAACGGAAGAAGAGACTGTTTTTTTTCTGCTGAACAATTAAGACATTTCAATAGTTCAATCGGGTAACAGTACGTTTTCTTAATTCACACAGTTATGGAGTTTCCTTTGTTTTGCCTTTCTTGTTTTTCTATTATGGAGAATATGAATTCTGAACTACACAGGTAACCATAAAACACATTAAATTTAACATTAGTCTTGCAATGCTGATGTTGTTAACATGAACAATTTGAGAACAAAGTAGGCTATAATTTGCACTGTTGCTGTAAATCACGTTGTTTAAATCCAACAACGCTTATCATGTCGAATGCTTTTCCCCCTTAGTTGATCAGAACGAAATGGATGTTACTTACTTGTTCAGAAGACATTTTCTGGTGAATATTCTTATGTTGGTCAAACGTTCAAAAAGTAAATCTGTGATTCTGTATGACAGTATCCACACAGCACGGTGATTGACAGCAGCAAAACACTGTGTTCTTCCGCGCTGTGTCATGCGATTTACAACCCACATAAACAGTAGCGGAGTGGCAATCGGGAGAGTCGGGAGTTTTCCCGGTGGGCCGTTAGTGTTTCGAGGCCGCGAGGGCCGGCCCGGTCTGATAAAATGTATTTATTGGAAGTTCGCCATGGCCCAAGCTAAGGGAAGAAAACATTTTTTTTTGTTACATTTTCTATAAAGTAGCGTATATTTGCACTAAGTGCCTGTCTTTACAGCAAAATGACACCCGTCTTGAAACAGCCTCAGTGGCGTAGGTAGTAGGGCGTGAAGTACTTGAAAGCAGCTTTTTGATGCGCTGAACGCGAGTTCGAATCCGCTTGCCGAACTCTCTCTTCTCCCTTTTCCCAACACAGATATGTAAAGATCATTAACTAGAGAAACATTAAGGTCTCTAGCGTTATATTTTGCTAACGAACTAAAATTGAAACCATGAATATATATGGCGTTGCGCCATTATAATAACTGACATTAGAATAGCATCCATTTTGTGCTGTGTGATTACTTTGCTCACGCGATCATCATGGTCAGGCTGCTGGTGTTTTCTCCTAAATAAAAGCTCAAGGGTTTATTTCTTGCAAGTGAAGAAATTAGGACAAAAGGATTTTAATTTTCCTATATTATAGTGTAATGTAGGTTAAAATATACTTTTGAAATACTCATTTTCATTTACATAGTAGGCTACATTTATAGGCTATAAATGGATTTTACAGTACGTCATAGGAATAATTATAAATCATTTTTACATTATTATAATAATTGTTTGGCATCCTAAAACACCATTGATAATGTAATGCAGACTGAGACTCTCATAACTAAAAAGATGTTTGAGCCCTCTTTATTGTCCTGGTACAAATCAATGCTTTTTCTTTGTTCAACGAGCAGTTCATGGGTTGAAGCTCTTAATTTCGATCTCTCAGAGAGCATGAGATTGATGCATTATAACCTTAAAATGTCCAAAATTTTCTTGCGGGGGAGCATGCCCCCCAACCCCCCTAGAGGCACAGAGTCCTCCCAACATAGTTTTACAAGCTACTATGGGAAAGAACGACCATTTATGAACTTTACTCTAGCATACTAGTACAACAAAGTTCCTTTTAAATCAGTAAAACTGTAAATGCTATCGGCTATTAAAATCGTGCCGGCGACGAGGGCCGGTGGTCTACGAAATTTCCCGGTAGATTTTTTGGTCCCACTCCGCCCCTGCACATAAAGATAATAATTCCGCTAATAACTGCAATTGCAGATTTCGAACAGAGACAGCGACAAAGAGGAAAAGCTACGGACTGCAGCTTTTAACAAATAAATGCAGCGAGCTTGGTGAGATTAAGAGAAAAATATTAACTTTCAAAAACATTAAAAAACCTTAACGTTTGCAAACTTTTGATCTTTAGTTTATATTGCAGACATAGACACACACACACACATATATATTAGGGGTGGCACGGTACATGAAAAAACACCCGAACCGTTCGGTTCGCTTGTCTCGGTTCGGAGCGTGTGTGCGTCTCACGGTTCGACGCATGCGCAATGTAACCTCGTGCCCGTATGTGACGTGTGTTTTCTTTTCGCGCGACATAAGCTTGTTCGACTTGGACCGGCGCTGCACAGAGCGATCGGTGAATAACATCAGTCTAGCGCGAGTCGGCTCCGTATGCATTCATCACTTTCGCGGTATTTGATGTCATTACCGATCGCTCTGTGCAACGCCGGTTCAAGTTAATAAACAAGCCAGTAAAAGTGGAGTATGGAGCGCTGCAGGTCACGGCACGCGGAGAAATGGAAAGTGGGAGAGATGAGGGAGTTGGAGGATGCGCCAGCGTCGTATAAGTCTATGGTATAAGTCCGGTGTGTGGGAACATTTTGGATTTCATGTTATGATATTTTAATTTAACTACAGTGGCACTTTATGTATAGATAAGAGCTTCAGTCATACGTTTCCAAACCCTGCACTTTAATTTTAAGTGGAAAAAAGTACCCTCACATTTTGGGAATAGAAGCATTGTTGATACTGTTTTTGTGTTGAGGTTGAACTTAAATTTCACTTTATGTTTATGGCCTTTGCTATTGCTATAGCTAAATTATCTATAGGCAATGAGGTTTCATGTATATTGACATTTAAAAGACAGTGTTTTAAGAGTTCCTCTCTTTTTCTTTTAAAATATAGAATTTTGGTAAGAGCTACAAAAGTTAGCAGTTGATACATGAAAGTTAATTTCTTTGTGTAAATAAGATTTATGTGATAAAAATGCACAAGTTCTTGTAGAGATAGTGATACACATTCTCCTTTTTTTTTTGCCAAATAAACAAAAAGCATGTCAATTTCTTCTCTCTTGCTGTATCTAAATCTCACCTAGCTTTCCTCTGAGATAGTCCAAAAATGTGCTTAAAGTCAAAGAGTGAAATTCAGTTTGTGCATGATTGCATGAATATAATATATATATTTTTTAATACTGTATCCTAAAGTGTGGATAATTATGCTGAAGTACATTTCTGGAGTGTTAAAGATTAAAAGAAAAAATAACAAGAACCGTACAGAACCGAAAACCGTGACCCTAAAACCGTGATACAAACCGAACCGTGGGTTTTGTGAACCGTGCCACCCCTAATATATATATATATATATATATATATACACTCACCGGCCACTTTATTAGGTACACCTGTCCAACTGTTTGTTAACACTTAATTTCTAAGCAGCCAATCACATGGCGGAAACTCAGTGCATTTAGGCATGTAGACATGGTCAAGACAATCTCCTGCAGTTCAAACCGAGCATCAGAATGGGGAAGAAAGGTGATTTGAGTGACTTTGAACGTGGCATGATTGTTGGTGCCAGAAGGGCTGGTCTGAGTATTTCAGAAACTGCTAATCTACTGGGATTTTCACGCACAACCATCTCTAGGGTTTACAGAGAATGGTCCGAAAAAGAAAAAAACATCCAGTGAGCGGCAGTTCTGTGGGCGGAAATGCCTTGTTGATGCCAGAGGTCAGAGGAGAATGGCCAGACTGGTTCGAGCTGATAGAAGGGCAACAGTGACTCAAATAACCACCCGTTACAACCAAGGTGGGCAGAAGAGCATCTCTGAACGCACAGTACGTCGAACTTTGAGGCAGATGGGCTACAGCAGCAGAAGACCACACCGGGTGCCACTCCTTTCAGCTAAGAACAGGAAACTGAGGCTACAATTTGCACAAGCTCATCGAAATTGGACAATAGAAGATTGGAAAAACGTTGCCTGGTCTGATGAGTCTCGATTTCTGCTGCGACATTCGGATGGTAGGGTCAGAATTTGGCGTCTACAAAATGAAAGCATGGATCCATCCTGCCTTGTATCAACGGTTCAGGCTGGTGGTGGTGGTGTCATGGTGTGGGGAATATTTTCTTGGCACTCTTTGGGCCCCTTGGTACCAATTGAGCATCGTTGCAACGCCACAGCCTACCTGAGTATTGTTGCTGACCATGTCCATCCCTTTATGACCACAATGTACCCAACTTCTGATGGCTACTTTCAGCAGGATAATGCGCCATGTCATAAAGCTGGAATCATCTCAGACTGCTTTCTTGAACATGACAATGAGTTCGCTGTACTCAAATGGCCTCCACAGTCACCAGATCTCAATCCAATAGAGCATCTTTGGGATGTGGTGGAACGGGAGATTCGCATCATGGATGTGCAGCCGACAAATCTGCGGCAACTGTGTGATGCCATCATGTCAATATGGACCAAACTCCCTGAGGAATGCTTCCAGCACCTTGTTGAATCTATGCCACGAAGAATTGAGGCAGTTCTGAAGGCAAAAGGGGGTCCAACCCGTTACTAGCATGGGGTACCTAATAAAGTGGCCGGTGAGTGTATATATATATATAGTCTATGTCTAACAGTGCTCTCTCTCTCTCTCTTTCTTTCAAGCTGTAAAACTTGTTAGAAGAAGACTACGATCGTTCACCCTGAAAGTCTTTTAGAGTTCACTTCTGAACTTTCTCATTTATCAGATCGATCAGTCACTGAGGACTGAGTCCAGCAGTAATGAATACCCACTGCTTATTTTTCTTTTCTCTCGCTGCTGATTTTAGCTCCCTGCTGAGAAACACTTACTTTCCTAAAAAAAGAAACATGCACACATATAGACATTTACAAATATGAATTTCAGTAACTTAAATCCTTATTTTTTTTTAGCATATGCAATGGTTTTACCATGCATATGTCTTTATCATTTACAGGGTTGCCAACTCTTACGCATCTAGCGTGACACTCATGCATTCAGCCTCAATCTCATGGTCTCACCCTCAACAAAGAAATCTCACGCTAAATTAGACATTCTTCTGTGCTGTATTTTGTTTTGTATTACTATAAGCAAGTTCAGGCTCTTAACTACTGATTGGACCACTGCATTTTCTCACGCAGAGAAAAATCGCGGAAAAAGATGACACTGACACAGACTAGACAGAGAAGTTTATTCTTGATATGGAACGTTTTGGCGCTTTTAAATGTGACAGATCGCAGTAGTGCGTCAGTTGAAATGGCACGTTATACAGTTGCCTACAACACCCACCCAGGGCCGGCCGGATTAACCATACGGGCAACTGGGGAATTGCCCAGGGGCCCACGACCTCTAAAGGGCCAAGGGCAGCAAGGGCACGGGCAAAATATCTGGTAATCTCCCGCTTTATATTAAACAAACTGTCAACACGGGCTTTTGCAATGCACAGAGAGACACTGCGTTGCTTATGACTTTGAACGTGAGTTGAGAGCCTACATTTGCAGTACGTGCCTGTCTTTTTAGGGAAAAAAATATCCGTCACTGATTATCTACAGTGGCGAGGGCGAGGGCGTGAGGTTCTTAAATGCAGCTTTTGACACGTTCGAATCCGCCTTTTGCCGAACTCTCTCTTCTCCCTTTGCCCAACACCGAAACCGTGATATGACATTGTGCCTTTATAAAACAGCACAAGACTGTAATTAAGTAGCCTTGCAAGTGAAGAAATTAGGACAAAACTATTGCAATTTTCCTATACAATAGTGTAAGTAAAAGATACTTTTGAAATATTCATTTTCATTTATACAGTACATTTATAGGCTAGGCCTATATGGATTTTACTTAATAGGAATAATTATATAAATCATTATTATATTATTATAATAATCGTTTGGCATCCTAAAACAGACTGAGACTTTATATCATAACTAAAAAGATGTTTGATCCCTCTTTAATGTCCAGGTACAAGTCAAGGCTTTTCCTTTGTTCAGTGTCACAGTTCATGGGTTGAAGCCGGTTAAAGCTCTTAATTTTGAGCTCTCAAAGTGCACCAGATTGATGCATTTAACCTTAATATGTAAAAATTCTTGCTGGGTGCATGCCCCCGAACCCCCCTAGAGGGACAGAGGTCTGAACATAGTTTTACAAAATCATATTGGATTAAAGTTCATATCATTTCTGAACTTTAATCCCAAAACCTTTTTTTTAATCAGTAAAACTGTTAGTCGAATGCCAAATTAAAATTGGACAAACTATACATTTGGCCTACAAGACATTGTGGCCAGGGGACATTGAGCCCTACAAGACATTGTAATGAACAAAAAAAAACAAAACAAAAAAACTCACTCCAAGCAAAACTCACAAGTTGGTAACCCGTTTACTGCATACCATGTATGTTTTGGTGTAAGATTTTTAAGATCATGATAATCATGTGTCAAATTAACGTGGCGGGCCCCGTCATTGAGTGCGGCTCGGCATGAGCCGCAGGAGAAAGGCATCTTTAAAAAGACGCTTGTTCTTTTAGAGAGGACAGAGTAAAAGGATGCCGATTAAAAGGATTTAATGCCGGAAAGGAAAGCGTAGCAGGTACGGAGACTGAAGGCAGCGAGATGAAGGCCAGCAGATTCAGATGCAAATGCTCGTCCCGCAGAAGGCTTTTCTCAGACAGTGCGGCTTCTTCACTTCGGATCAAACAATGCGTGAGCTTCGCTGAAGAGATGAAAAATCACACTATATCATCCCATCGAGCTATATTTATAGGCCCAGGCCATGCCCGCTTTGGCGGGAGTTGACGTAGTGGGTGTTGACGTAGTGGGTGTGAAGCGTCCCCATTGGATCTGACGTCACCAAGGACTTCTCTCTCGACAGGCTGCTGCAATTGCCACAGGACAGCCAATGGGCACACAAGCCGCCTTGCCTATGTCTGCATGCTGCCGCAACGCGTTTTACGTTAAAATTAAGGATAATTTTTGTCTTCAACATCTCATGGAAAAGTGGTTTTCCCCTGGCGTAATATATATTACGCAGTACAAGATAACCTCTAGTAAGAGAACCAGCAGACATTTTGATGTCATGGTAATTGAAACTCTTCCTGGCAACACAGTTTCCAACCAAGAGTTTTTTTTTTCTCGTTTCCTCACATATTTTTTTCTCAATGGTAATCTGTCAGGTGAAAGATGCAGATTTTCTGACAGGCAGATGCCCCTGGAGGAGGCCACAGGGATGAATGAGAGGAAATTGATTTGTTCGGATGGCCCGTGAGGCAGAGCAGGAAGAGGGATCTGTACCCGCTTGCACTGATTGATTTCTGGGGAGATGACCAGGCCCTGTTCCCCTCCTCACCTGATGGCCCGAGTGAGAGGATAACAAAACGGTTCTCAATCTATTTCAATCCCCCACCCCCTCTTCCCAATAAATTGAATTGTTTCGCATGAATAATCTTTCCGGTACATGCATGGGGCCGAGTTACACTGCAGTGCATTAAAGACCGGAAGCCTAAACAGACAGGGTAAAAATCCTCATCTTTATTAGCATGAGGCTATACAAACATAAATACATAATACAATCTTCAATAAATCTGGAGGTTTGGAAAAATGCAAATAAACATGTTAGAAAAATAGACAGTGCCATAAACATTGCACATTTCTTTCAACACAATGTGAGATTGATTTCATGCATGAACATACTTTCTTGTTTATATAAATGTCCTAGGCTGTATTGGGCATGCTTCATCAGCGTGCATTATTCTAAGGAAAAATATGTTTATTTGGATCATATTCCATCAAAATGTAGTATGTTTGTAGCTCCGAGATTACTTTTCTTTTCTGCTGACATATTCAATACCATGAATTTGTGGAATAATCTAACTTTTTGGGGCTCCAAACCAAGTCATGCCTTATATTATTTCACCTCTGATTTTTCTGATTAATTCAGAAATATAGCCTACAAAAAGTTAATTTCACACTCCCCTTGTCTGCCATTGTTCGAACACATCCTGCCTCAACTCATTTGAGTCAATGTTGCTGTAAAGTTTTTGAATGCCATTTCCTGCTGTCTTAATGTTACTGAAATTCCTGATGTACTGGCATTGAGTCTGCGTTGAGTAAATGATGACTGGATGGATATATTATGACAGTGTTGTATGTTTGAGAAATTTACATTCAAACTAGGACAATATTCTCTGGAGTATAAATAAGTGTTAATCAGTCTGAAAGTGCTCTAGAAAGAGGCCATGTTCTCAAGGTGATTAAACATGATCAAAAGCAGCTCTCAGGTGTGGGAGTTTGGGAACTGAAACACGATTCTTGGTTTCAATATCATTCATAGTGAGCTCTGAGGCTTAAAGTCGTTCAGGTTAAACACTTGTTTCTTTATGAGCTCTGATTCTGAAGTTTTGCTTTTCAACATTGCATACTATCATTCAGGGTGGAATGAGCATAAACCCAGATACTCTTACTGTGAAATGCTTTCTTAACAAGGTTAAGTGCACTCTGTGCACTTAATTCATATATTAGAGCGAAGCTCTATTTCTCTATTTGCATGTCTCTGCAAAGAGGGTGAACCATGCGTTGGCCTTGCCGCTCTCTGCAGTGGGTAAAGGCAATTTTGTAACGACACCACTGCCAAGTTTGCCTTTTGGATGGCATGGCCCATCAAAGACTTTGCCAAGTCATTTACTAAACATGGTAGGAGCCAATGACTGGCCCACATTGCTTCCGCTTTCTTCCTGGCTTTTACAGAAAGCTCGGACACCCTTCTCCCAAACTGGATGTGCAGACAGCCTGTTTTCTCAACAAATTCTATTGCTTTTTTTCAAACGCTAATACGCAGAGACTACAAATGCAAACAAGTCACTTAAATAATTAATTCTGCTCTGCGATATATACAAGGATCAGCTATCATTGCAAAATAAATCTAGGCAGAGGGATCAGGAACCAGACAGATTACACGGATATTTAGAAAATTGACATAAAATATTGATTTGAGTTTAAAATATTGTAGTATATTTGAAGAAAATCCCAGATATTCAGGAATCCTTTATCCTATATTGATTATAATATATAGAATTGTAATATATATATATATATATATATATATATATATATATATATATATATATATATATATATATATATATATACTAAATTACACAATTTACATGTATAATTAAATCACTACATTTGCATGCTGAGTATCTTAACACAGTCTCATCCCAAAAAGTCATATAACTGACGTTTTGGGACATATTTTGACCATACGTCAATATCCGCCTTTTTAGGGCCCCCTTAAACATCGGTAGATGGCGATCCCGGGCCGTCATACAACTGACGCTTTACCTTTAACGTCAGTTAGGTGACGGGTTAGGTTTAGGTATGGGGTAGAGTTAGGATCCCATAACCTCATCTACCGACGTTTAAGGGGGCCCTAAAAAGGCGAATATTGACGTATGGTCAAAAGACGTCCCAAAACGTCAGTTATATGACGTCTTGGGATGAGACCGGGTTGAGTATCTAGACATGTCACATTAGGAAAGTCAAAGTGTGTAATTTCTCTGAAAAATACATGTGGAAATACTGTGTGTATGTTTGTGTGAAAATGTTCATTTGGTGTTGATGTGTTTTTTACATGCTCAATCCATCGTGTGTGTGTGTGTGTGTGTGTGTGTGTGTGTGTGTGTGTGTGTGTGTGTGAAAATCATCCATCCTTATCCATCCACCCATCCACATGTTTTCAGTAAAAGAAAGATGAAATCCGATGTACAGTATAAAGATGATTCAGATTGTTTCTGTTCAGTGTAATTACCTGAAGCAGTGTTAACTAATTACAGAAATGTTAGGACAGAAAAACACAAGTAAGAGATGTTTGCAAAGGCAGGTAAATATAAATTGGTCAGATTGAGAATGCACAATTGCCTATAATTAGTTGTTATTGGGGTTGATGAAAACAACGTCAGGCCCTCGACAGTTGCAAATGAATGGCTGCAAAATTCAGACATTTTCAGCATGATGGGTGAAACACGAGAGAACAAGTAGAACTAATTCCTGGAGTTATAAGTGAATCCACGTCTGTGAGTCGAGTGAATAGGTTTTTAATTTAAGATCACAGCAGAGCCACTTGAGAACTGAAGAACGTTTCTCAAAGACGTCTCTTCAGGCAGCGTTGTACTAATTGAATAGGATGAGATGGGAAAAGTTTGCATCAGTTCATGACAGGGTCACAACTCGGCAGTGAAGTATCATTTTTTTCACATTAAGGTAAACTTCCACATACCAACTAACCGTGAACTCAATGATTCTGGGTCAGTTTGATCTTACATATATTATGCTCAGGCGGCTTTTATTTTTTTTAAAAATTGATTTTAATTTTTTTTTTTATATTTATTTATTTATTTTTTAACCAAAGGCCCTCATTTCTACTTGTCCCTTCATCAAATTACACTTACAATGGTTCTTACCGGCTCCCGCTTCCTCGCTCTCCCCCTCCCTCTTATTTCCGTCAATGCAGCCAACGTGACATGCGACAAAGCGGGAGCCGGTAAGAGGACTTTTCACGAGTGAAGGTATTATTGCGCCAAGTTGAAGTGCTCTAAAGCACTTTTTTATAGTATTCCGCCATACAATATAGTCATCAATTTTAAACGCTTTGAAAAACACAACATTTTATTTTGTGTCACCAGCCTAGGTCGAGTTACACTAATCGAGTAACTGTGTTTAAATAGGGAAAACGAGGAAGTGTTTGGTCGCTTCTCTTTTTGGCCCATATTTAATGCACTGGGCTAAGCTAAGTGCTAACATAGTTTTGCGGCAATACAGAGCGATAGAGTGCACGCACTGAGACGAGAGAGGTATGCATCAGCTCGTCTTAATTAAGGGAATAACATAGTTTAATATGAAAACCCGGTGGAGTATCCCTTTAAGCCCTGTTTACGGTGAGTTTTAGCCGGGTTTTCGCCTGGAAGGCTCTATAGAAATCTGGAACCCTATAGTTAAACTGAGAGAGCATGCGTTCACAGACACCAGAATGAACGAGTTCACAGTAACGTTCATCAGGACAGGCAGTAAAACAATACGTTCAGTTCACCCAAAATATGAACGAGTTCATGAACGTGAACGTGTTCAGGCACAACGTTTGGCAGCCTGGGTCTCGAGGATTTTTTTTTTTTTTTGAGCAAGCATTGATTATTTGTGACATGGTCTCAATTTGCGGGATGCATGACTTGGGCTTCAAACGCTGTGCGTGCAAGCACTACGCGGGACGGGTGGTCACCCTAGTTGAGAGATTGGATGTAACTCTGCTCAGACAGGGTTGGTAAGTGATTATTTTTTCTTGGACCATAGCAAGTGCCATTGAGATAAATGGGAATGCTAGCCGATAGCTTTATCTTTGGTCTTACATGTAATGCTAAAGTGTTATGGTTATACTTGCAACAGAACTATGTGCTGCAAGCTTGCATGTAAAACTTCCATTGTACTGTAAATGTTTTCCTGATAAATGAGTCTAAATTGTTGCCTGTGGTAAATGTGAACTAGTGCAAAAGCTGAGGAAGTCCAGGTTACCTATTTTAATTTAGCGCTAAGTCATAACCCACATTCAACAAAGATTGTTCTTGCATATTTTATATGATTCAAAGTGTTTTGCATATGCAAAGAATCCTAAAAAAACAAACATATAAAAGTTATTTCACATAAAGGAACAGTTGTTCCCTTCAAATGAAAAATCAAATAAGTGTTTCAATTACTGTTTCCAATCCAATGATTTTTAACGTGGAATGGGTTCAATTTGTGTACCAATCCATAAGATAATCCTTGCTTCCTGTGCAAATTGCCTTTTTTTGCAATCCCACAGTCTATCTTGTAATATCTGTCTCTTAGAAAAATACTGATTCGGATATTGAAGCCTGTTAGGTGAAATGTGTTCTTGTGAAGGATCTGATGGAATATGCACAACTGTTTTTACCAGAGAGTGGAGTGGGTTTAGCTTATCATGAGAAGTCTGAGGTTTAGAATGTTTCTGAATCAAGGGTAATTTGACTCAGGGCAACTTGACTGCCTATCTGTGAAAGAGGCGCTCTGGACTTAAAGGCATAAAAGCTCCTGGTAAAGGTTATCACAGAGAGCGTTTTTTGTTTTGTTTTTTTTTTATATCAAGGAGACTGATGCATTCCATCGCTTAACACTTGGTGGATTCTTGGTTTTATAGATAGATAGATAGATAGATAGATAGATAGATAGATAGATAGATAGATAGATAGATAGATAGATAGATAGATAGATAGATAAAATCAAGAATATGATTGATACTTTTGATAAATCCTACCCCTTGTTTTTGTGCGCGTTCTCATCTGCCTGAATGAACACAGCAAATGTATTAATTGAAAGACAGCAAGGATCACAACATATGGCCCCAGCCTAACACAGGTTCCACACTGCTTACGAGTAGTTGGCCTAACACCGGGGGTTTCGACACGTCCGATGTTGGACGGATGCGAAGGAACTCAACTGGAGTTTAAAGGAAAGGTAGGAACCTTGGGCACATATCCAGGCCAGGGTCTTATGCTCGTGAGAGTTAGCTGGCCCGAATTTCAGGCACAACTCATTGATCGGAAGAGAACAAGTCCCTACCCTCTAGTTGAGACCATGCAAGCAAGAGAACTGTTTCCTTAAAACAGAACTCACTGCCTGCAGTGGCTTAGGGGCAGTCTCCGCAATGCAGTAGCACCAGAGATAAGGCCCAAGGCAGAGGCAACATCATTTTGAGGGTGGAGGAAAACAGCCTACTCCAACCCATCTTGCAGGAAAGAGAGCACTGAAATGACCGAACACTCTCAGGAGCTCCTCACGGAGACAAGACTCACGCAAAGAATAGGTTAGACTTCTATTTGGCGTAAGCACAACTTCTTCTTTTTAGGGGGTGCTCGCAGAAGTGATGGTAACTACCACATATTCCTGCAGTAGCCACCTGAACCTCAACATCTAGTTAAGGTCATGCCCTGTCCCTGAAATGTATTTAGACAACTCAGACAATTAATTCAGACAATGAATCACATAGCCGCTTTTTAGAAGGCTCACTGGGGAATGCATGCCGGGGGCCAGCTGAGAGACAGTGTCTATCCAAGGGTTGTCAACTCTGACAGAAATAACGCAACTGGCAGAGGAATGAATCCGGAGAGGCAACAGATGTAACTGTGTGGCCCCGAAGAGGTCCCTGCACAGCTGGACCGCCAGGGGATGGAGTCTCCACTCTCCCTGGCCATGGTTGTCATGAGGCTCGTCGGCGAAATAGTGGAATGAAACGACTTCAGAAGCTTCTGACTCCAAGGAGGAGGTGACGGGCGAGTTGTGACATGCGAGGGAAGCTTAGCGCAACAAGTCGAGGCACGAATGCCAATGCAGTCAGAGGTTGCCCAGGCCTCCGTTAAAGCATTCCATTTATACATGGCCCCTCAGTCGTTGTTAGTAGACCTTGTTCTAGGAGCGGTTTGGCCTAGAGAAACAAAGGTCTGATCACTGGCTGAGGGTTTGCCGGCAGGCCGGGGTGATCTGTTGTCACACAGGGCATGCTGCTCTTGGCGCTCTCACCTTGGAACTTGATCCTGAAGCTTGTGCTGAAGCGGTCTTATATGGAGGAAGCCAAGCGTCTGCATCTGTCATATGCCCCAGGAGCCTCTGAAAGTTCATTCAGTGGGACCCTTTCTCACTTTATATATATATATATATATATATATATATATATAGCCGAGGACACTCTTCTTGAAGAGATGTGTTGGACCTTCTCCAAACTGAAAAAGAGATGCTCAGGCCGTGGGCGAGATTACTCTCTCCCAGTTGACCTGAAGACCCAACTGGCTATGGAGCACTCGAAGGGTATTTTTTTTTTTTTTGGACTCTGAAGGGTAGGACTCTGTACTGATACTTCGAATCCTTACACACAACACACAGAATGGCCTGCGGTGTGGAAGGTAGAGATCTGAAGTACATGCCATTCAGGGCAGATGCTACGGACCGACTAGGGCCAAGACGATCACATACTAGGTATCAACCGAGTTTATAACAACTGGCTTTCATATCGGCTGGAGGAAGTGGCTATATTAAGTCCTTTGCCAGTAGGACCGAGATATGCGCACACAAGTCAGGAGCACTGCTCACTGCACACGGTGTTTCTCAGTGTTTACATCCACTTAAGACAAAACCGATTGTGTTTACGAGGATACATTCCACCCCATCTCCGATTGTGTGCACAGGAGGCCTCCTAGGGAATAGTATCTCTTTCGATGGTTAATTTGCTTTAATAACAGTTTTTAATATCAAGCACATCCCACAGTTCAGCAACAATACACTGCATTTTAAAACATGCACTTATTTGGATGATTTGGATGTCAAGTATGGGCTTTTCGGAAGGAACGAAAGTGCACTACTGTGAAGGAAAGGAACAATAAACAATAATCATTTTACGTTGATTATTTAGTTCTCATAATCATTGGAAGTTAAAATCGAAAATCAATTACGATTAATCGTACAGCCCTAATTCTCACTCATTCCATGAGGGACTAGAGACCTCAAACGGGGGAGATTGGGCATTTTAATTTCAGCAACAAAAAAAAAAGCTCATCAAAGCTTTTCTTAATGGAAATCCATTAAGAATGGCCTCTCCATGAAGTCGGTCAGGTGTCGTGCACTTCCCAGACAGACAGAAGAATGGTAAATAACTATCTGTGATTATTTTGAAAGCCTAACATCAGATAAAACCACTCTTTTTGTTCCTCTATAATTACACAAATAGACTTGAATGCTCTTTACCAAAACATTTCCCTCTGCTCACCGTTAATATAGGTTAAAAGCATCATTTAATGCATTATTGTTGCATTATAAAATGGGTTTATTTTTCCCAATTTTTTAGTGGCCTTATATATTTCTTCTTGAGACACTAGTGGACATTATATTTTAGTGAATTTTATGGTTTTCAATCTGTGTGTCCTGCAAAGAGCACATTCAGGGCTTTTCACTCTTATGGCCCTATGATACTATTTTTGTAATCATCATTTAAATCTAATTTTTTGACTAATTTTATAATTGTTCGTCATATCAACATCTCAGGAAAATGGTATGGGGTCTTTAATCAAAATTTGAATTTCAACTACTGTGGACATCAGGACTTACAGTAAATCAAGTTTATCGGGCATTTTAACATCCATCCATCCATCCATCCATCCATCCATCCATTGTCTGTTCAGTCTTTCAAACTGACTTGCACATCGTTTGCAATGCAAATTGTGCATTGATTTCCATTTGCATGTTAACTTCTCTGACTGGTAGATCTCTCTTGAATATTCATTGGTAGTGGAGTTTGGCTATCAAACGTATATTACTGGTGAAACTCAAAAAAATAGAATATGAAGAGTTCAGATGCAAAAGCCTCTAAATGCCATTTGAAATTTTCTTCTAAAATGACAATTTTTATCAAGCTTGTATATTTAAGTTCAGTAATTTCACTTAAATGACAATTAATAGGTAATCTTCATTGCCATTTAAGTGAAATTACTGAACTTAAATATACAAGCTTGATAAAAATGATCATTTTAAAAGAAAATTTCAAATGGCACTTAGAGGCTTTTGCATCTGAACTCTTCATATCCTTTAAAGGGATACTCCACTTTTTTTGGAAATACGCTCATTTTACAACTTCCCCAGAGTTAAAATGTTGAGTTTTACCTTTTTTGAATCCATTCAGCTGATCTCCAGTTCTGGCGGTACCACTTTTAGCATAGCTTAGCATACATCACTGAAGTGCACAAGACCATTAGCATTTCACCCCAAAAAATTACCAAAGTGTTTCGATATTTTTCCTATTTAAAACTTGACTCTTCTATAGTTACATTGTGCACTAAGACAGACGGAAAATGTAAAGTTGTGATTTTCTAGGCTTATATGACTAGGAACTATACTCTCATTCCTGCATAATAATCAGGAAACTTCACTGTCGTACCGGGAGTGCAGCAGGCGTATGACTACACAAACTTAGTCCCGGTCACGTTGGAAGCTGGGGACTATTTTCAGGCGCTGCGTCATAACATTACGCCTGCTGCACTCGTGGTACGACAGTGAAGTTTCCTGATTATTACGCAGGAATAAGATGTTTATGACTTAGGAGACATTTACAGTGGGCAGTGGAATGGGGGAAACTCCTTTTCAATTGAGTGCCACGTGCCGTGTCATGCACGATACGCTGCAAAAAAAGAAATGATAAAGCAGTGCAGTGCATTGAAAAAGCATGTTCTGTATAAACAGACCCATATGCAAAAACAAAACTGAAGATGCGTTTGTACAGATTTACAGAAGGACAGATTTGGAAAGGATGAAAATACAGTACATACATCACCCTTATGTGTTGCTGCTTGTTACACACAAATACAAATTAATATTACAAATGCATAAAAGACTATCTAGTATGGAAGCCCGTCTCATATACTGATAATTTATTAATGTTATTCACTGTGGAAAGTGCCATCTTTGCTGTGATGCATTTACACAGCTTTCACCAGTGGATGCTGCTAGCGTGGCACTCCCTTCTGCTCCGCTGATTTGAGAATGCGTAGAAGTGCAAGAAAATAAGTCATTATTACCAGAAAGCTTTTCATTATTATGAAATGTTAAGTCATTATAATGAGAAAGTTTCTTCTTATTATGAGATGTTAAAGGTGCCTTGTGTAATCAATTCATGATGCCAAAAAATCAATTCATACTACATACATGGGGGCAGTATACCTCCAGAAGGCGAATTGGTCTACTCTAGAGTAACAAATGAGAAACGGCATAGCCTCTATTCTCCGCCCCTACCTTCACAACAACCCTAGAGCCACAGTCGAAGTAGAACCAAATCCTAATAGAGGACATTTTGGTAACACTTTATTTTACAACCCGCAAACAACTGGGTAAGTACACAGAAATTACGGTGTACGTTTCTGTAATTATAGTGTACTTCCGTGTAAGTATAAGGGAACAATATGTTAAGTTTGGGGTAATAAAGGGGTAACAAGCAGATATACAACCTGCAAATAACTTCGTAAGTACACTGAAATTACGGTGTACATTTCTGTAATTATAGTGTACTTCCGTGTATAAGGGAACAATATGTTAAGTTTGGGGTAATAAGGGGGTAACAAGCAGATATACAAGCAAATTATTTAATTAGTTAAAAAATAACAGGCACCTATTCTTTTAATATATTCCAGGCAAAAAATGTACGTCTGTTGTTAATAAAATGTATACTTCTGGCTAAATATGTTCTTGTGCAATGTTACAGGGTAATTTTGACATCTGTGGGTTTAAATTGTGAAAATTAAACATATATATATATATATATATATATATATATATATATATATATATATATATGATAAAAATAAAATTTATTGGCTTTTCTTACTAGATTACTTAATGTTAAATCAAAATTAATTTCTATTATGATTTTAATTTAGACTGTACCTTGTGGTAATCAGTACTTACCTTATCCCATTGAATTGCAATGACACTTAAATGTCAGGGCAAATATACTGTGTAATTAAAACTTTTTTGTTGTTGTTGTTTTAGTTTCTTGATAACAGTACCGTTCTCTGTAATTACAGTGCAAATAGTGTTGTTTCGTATTGCTACATAGTAAGTAGCTTTGTTACCTCCTTGTTCTGCGTAGTTACAGGGTAAGTGTAACTCCTGCGGGCTGTAAATTAAAGTGGTGCTTGTTACCCCCTTATTACCCCAAACTTAACATATTGTTCCCTTATACTTACACGGAAGTACACTATAATTACAGAAACGTACATCGTAATTTCAGTGTACTTACGAAGTTATTTGCAGGTTGTATATCTGCTTGTTACCCCTTTATTACCCCAAACTTAACATATTGTTCCCTTATACTCACACGGAAGTACACTATAATTACAGAAACGTACACCGTAATTATTGTGTACTTACCCAGTTGTTTGCGGGTCGTAAAATAAAGTGTTGCCGAAATTTTGACTCCAGAGGAATGTTGGTTGATGTCAAGTGATTTAGTGTTAAATGTGACATCTTCAAGCTACTCTCCTTCACCTTAACAGTGAATATGTTCATATTTGTTTTGTTCATGTTACATTTTTATTGTTAGTTTGAATTACATTCATTTGACATGATGTTGACCAAGCTAGTGTCATTCAGAGCTGCCAACTCTCAGGATTTCACGGTGAGACACACAATTGACACTTACACGCTCTCACGCCAGACATCAATTTTGTCATGCACAGAAAAATCGCAAAGCAAAGAGGACACGGAAACTGACAGACTAGACAGTGCAGGTTAGTTATGATATATATATATATATATATATATAATAAAATTATAATGCAATTCAAATAATTAATACCATTTTGCCGCTTGTAAATGTTACACGACAGATCCCTAGCCCACGTGAACCGATCATCTCTACTAGCTAATAGCAAAAAAAAAAACACACAAAAACACAAAAGATACAGTATGCTACAACTTACCAAAATGTATTCTTCATACATAATATCAACCTTTTTTTTTTTTTTTTTTTTTTTAATCAACGTACAGATTTTTACCCAGGAAAGCAATTCAATAAACATAATATACAGCCCATTCTCACCCCCAAGGCGTCACTTAACTGACGCCTTGGGAAGCATTTGGACATGCTTCAATATCTGACGCTTTAGGCGCCCTTTAGCGTCAGTTAGATGACGCCCTAGGATCGCGTGTACCCTACCCCCACCCCACACCTAAACCTAACCGCGTCCTCTAACTGACGCTTTCCTTTAGCGTCAGTTAGATGACGCCGTAGGATCGTGTCATGTAAGTGACGCTAAAGGGCGCCTAAAACGTCAAATATTGAAGCATGGTCAAAGGTGACGCCTTGGGGTGAGAATGCGTTGTAATATAATGATATATGTTTATTCTGGTTCTGCTCTTTTTTTTAAATCCGATTTTATTTGTGATTCCGAGTGTGTTTTTTACCCTGCAGCGGGTGGTTGTGGTGGTGGTAAGGGCTTCAGCCATTCTTCCGCTCTCTTCCCTAAACTGAAATTTAGTAGTGGGCTGTACTTTCTTGATTGACATCAGGTTCAAGTACGCCCACAAGCCGTGCGAGTTATTTGTGTATTGCAGTTTGGCTGGTGGTTATGTTGCCCGCATACCGCCTCCCATAGCCGAAACTGGTATCATGACACCTGTCGGGCTATGGCTAGTAATTTAGCATGCTTATTCAGGTTGATATCTCTGCACCACTATAACTTGTCAGTTTTTTTATGACATCATCACCCTTATTTCTTCTCATTCTTTTGATGCATGTAGCTCATTTTTTGGATATTTATACCTCAATTCTAACACATGACTTAAAAGGTTTAAGTCATTATTACGAGAAGGTTTCTCATTATTATGAGATGTTAAGTCATTATTACGAGAAAGTTTCTCATTATTATGGGATGTCAAGTCATTATTATGAGAAGGTTTCTCATTATTATGAGAAACTTTCTCAATATAATGAGAAACTATGTCATGAGAAAGTTTCTCATTATTATGACTTACAGAACTACCCTCATATTAAATATAAAGCGTGTATAAATGTGTAGACTGATATTTTTCTAATGTCTGGACCACTGATCTATATAATGACTTATAAATAATATTCATACTCCTCTGGTAAAGTGGCAATTTCACCAAATTTACTCACTAACATAAGTAAATCTGGAAACACAATGAGAATGGAAACTGAAACTGTGTTAATTGTGCTGTATGCCATCAAAGTACCGCAAAAGCGTTTTAAGAATAGCCGGAGAACTCAGCCAGCGCAGCTTCTAAACAGCAGTTGCATAAGCTCTGATGATGACGCAACTGTTCCGCGATTCGCCGGATTCACCATATGACAACGATCACGTGCGTTTCGTGTTTATTCTCACACATTAATTTTAGATATTTCAAGCCTTTATTTGTTATAATTTTGATGAGTATGGTTTACAGCTTATGAAACCTTTTCACAATATTCTACTTTTGAATTTGGGGTTTTCATAAGCTGTCAAAATTATAATAAATAAAGGCTTGAAATATATTTGCATATAATGAGTCTATATAATATATTAGTTTCACCTTTCAAGTTGAATTACTGAAATAAATTAACTTTGGCACGATATTCTAGTTCGAGTTTCACTTGTAAGCTGTTTGTTTTAAAAATGAATTGAAATCAGTGACTAGTGGCTTGAAGCATAGCCATCTAAGAACGTAGTCTTGAAAAGTATATATTTTCTCTTTTTAAAATTAATGGAATGTCACCTCTGAAACCCAGCATGCACTCTTTTTCTGCATGGGGGAAAATGAAAACTATTAACACATGGAGAAAATGACTTTTTCTTATAATGACAAGATGGAAACATTGCTGATTCACTGAACCTATGTTTTAAGTTACTTGTGATATAAGAAGACCCTTTTAGTCTCAATAAATTGTTTATGATAATTGAGATGCTCTTCATGTAGGTTTTATGTGGAACTGGAAAAAAATGGATTCCAAGAAAGTTACAAAATGCCTCTATCCGCAGCCAGATTAAATGGAAAGCTCAAATCAAATATTAAATTATGGGAATCTGTTTGTGGTCTTAAATAGAATTGCTGGGGAAGCTGATTTAAAACTATACATTGCTTATAAACCAATAGTAATTTTAAAGATCAACTGCAGTCAATCTACCCTACTGAAAAAAATACAAGCTAAAATACAATCTAATAATAACAATATATCAAATAAAGATCTCTTTTCATCTCTGTTTTATGTGTAATAATGAGTGGTGAAAAAATATAATTTAAGCACTTATCAGTCAAAATATGATATTCTGTTTAATTAAAAATCCGCCTTTATTGAAATGGTCTTTCCATAAAGGATTTTAAAATGCATTCAAATAAAGGTTTTATAATTCAACAGATGATGTTTGAAATGCATATTCCTGCTGCATGCCTCCTGTGATCCGTGGAAATTTTTTCAAAATGTCCCATCAGATTAAATACCAGATTAAATACTTTTCTCATAGCCAGTAGATTTAGAAAACATTACAGTTGTTTGTAATCCCTAATTTAAATGTAGGTCTTTTCAGGCCACGTGTGTCTGTGTCTAAATCAGTTTGCAGTGACGGGCTTTTATGAACAGAGGGCCAGAGCCACTGTCTAGCCCGGTGTCCCAGGTGGCTTCCATCAGCAGATGTGTTTGTCATCGGTGAAATGGACCCTGATGTTACATAAACTTCCAAAAATCTGGTTGCTGTTGGGAACAGGTCGCCTTAACTAACCTGTCCACTAACTAAAATCCACATGTTTCACATGAAAAGAACAGAGACAGAGAAAATGAGATCCTTAAGTCAAATCTTATCTTTAATGTTACATTTTATTAATGGAGACTTTTGCTACTTTTTCATGTGCTCTTTTGAGTATCGAAAAAAAAAAAAATTCTCCATAACATCTCAATTGGTGCTTGGATTTGCCCGTAGAGAACACTAAGTTACAGTAATAGCAAGTTACTTTGTTTTTCTATTTATTGACTGACCTCTCCTGTTCCCATGGGAGCAATCTGGATTGTGGTGGGGAGGCGTTGTGTTCGCTGTATACAAAAACAGATACAGCATTCCTTAAAAAATGAATAGAATGAAATGAAAGTGAATAATTACACAAACATTACATATGAAACAATACAAATATACTTACTGCATTTAATCTCACGTTATAAAGCAATGTACTAATGGTGACCTTTGATTATCAAATTTAACCAATACACAAAAATGACTTTTGATAAACATCACATTTGTGCTTCAGTATCTTGTTTTTCCTTTTATTCTGCAATCCAAAATAGCAGAATGTCTCAAAGGTTTGTTTGAGGTGCACCCTCTACTGTGCATGTATGCATGTGCATTTCCTTCCCAAGGCTTATTGATTTCACTTTTGGTGTGAAAGGGACATTAGCACAGACACACAAAAAGTAATCCTGGCCAAGCCCAGATGAGAAAAAAAGGAATGCGAAAGTAATGTACATAACTTTCTATAAAAAGTAACTAATGCAATTAGTTACAGACATTGCAAAAAAAATAAAAAAATAAAAAATCAAGATTGCATGATGTTAAACGGTCCACATTTAATTTAGTAAACCTATGTTCATTGCCTCATCATGTGTGTTTGCTTTTTGTCCTAAATAATTTTAGGAGAAATCTGGAGCATAAAACTTCACAAAGTCTTATAAATATGAAAGAGCAACCTCTTAGCAATGAAGTTGTCCTCTGGGCAATGAGACATTTGGAAAAATGCACATCTGTAACTTCATATACTAAACAGGCTGTTCTGATACTAAATCCACAAAATAATACCTTGCAGAGTCTAATAAAAATTGCGTTTCTTGAGCACCGTTAGCCTCTAATCACAAACGTGCATTTTCCAGTTCCTCGATCAACCTGTTGCTCTTGGCAACTGCGCGCCGTCGGTGTCATTCAGACCCTGTTTATTGAGGATGTCAATCACTCTGTAATTATGCGGAGGGGGAACCTCTTGTCAAGCGCTGCGTCGCGCGCATGCCGTAGCTGACAAAGAGAGTGTAATTAAAATCATTATCCGCTAATGACTTCTTTCATTCTTCTTCAAAACCAGGTTCCATTACCACATGCCTTCTCTCTCCGCATTTACAATGTGACATTTATACCATATAATTAGTGTTACTTCTGCGTTTAGCAGAATAAGAGATGATGCTTCCTGAATTTGAGCAAAATGCGCATTACTTTCTTCTGTTATTCGAATGCAAATATTAACCATGCAAAGCATGAAAGATTACAGAAATATGAATATGTATTTTTTTTTTAGTGAATTGTTTATTAAACATTTTGACTGAATCTAAAAAAAAAAAACCGTTTGAATATGATTTTATATAGAATTTAACTCTCTGGGGTCTGAGGTGCTTTCGGGGTCCTGGAGGAGTTCTGACATGCTCTGACATTTATGCTTTTTTCTGATACTTGTGACATTTTCAAGGCAAGAGTCCGATTACACTGTATTCAGCACAAACTAGGCTACAGTAATATGTCAGAAGCATGTATGTAAAAGTTTTAAGTTTTGAGTTTATTGCGTTGTTTGTGAAAAAAACAAAACAATGTCACTGAAATAAGGTCATGTCCACTGTCACTCCATCTCAGTAATGTGTCTTAGTAAATAACATTGAAATTCTTATATTTGTAATCAAAGCTCTGTAGATTTTATTGTGGGGGTCAAAACATGCAATGATGCAGTACAATTATTTTGAGAGTACAATTATCAACATATAAACGTTTCTTAAGCCTGTTGTATTTGATACTTAATTTTTGACTTTATACTTGTTACTTTAAAAAAAAATCAGAACATATATCACAGCCTGGAAAAACAAACTAACAAACAAACAAGCAAAAAAAAAAAAAAAACCTGTGTACCTGTAACATGTAAAGTGCATGAAAAAGTCAATTATTCACAAACATGAATACTTTTTATATTAAATATAATACAGTAGAATTCATAGGGTAAGTCATCATCAGATATTTAACATGTTGTGACGTGGATACCAATATATCAAGCAACATCGTCATTGGTAAACATTTGTTATTTAGAAATTATCGGCACTGGCCAATAACCAGCTTGCTTTTCCAATTAATTGAGGTTAAACGTGCTCTTCCAGTTCTCAAATATATAATCACCTAAAGGATTATTAGGAACGCCTTACTAATACTGTGTTTGATCCCCTTTCACCTTCAGAACTGCCTTAATTCTATGTGGCATTGATTCAACAAGGTGTTGAAAGCATTCTTTTGGCCCATATTAATAGGATGGCATCTTGGAGAAGATGGAGATTTATGGGATGCACACCCAAGGCACGAATCTTCCATTCCACCACATCCCAAAGATGCTCTATTGGGTTGAGATCTGGTGACTGTGGGGGTGCATGTTTGTACATGGGGGACATGTTACATACAATTAGTACATGAGTACACTGTACTAATTTAGTACAGTGAACTCATCAGAGGAAGGGTACATAGTGGCCATAAGGGATGGACATGGTCAGAGACAATGCTCTGGCATTTAAAGGGGAAATGAAACAGTCAATCAAGTTTACATGATTTACAAGATGGATTTCCACTATAGTCAACAATTATATAAGAATCATGACAAATGTAAACATATCAAATAAAAAAAAAAAAAAAACTTATATCTTTTGCCGCCAGGGCACCACCATTGTGCAGTATTCTAACATGTGACGTCACGGGGTTGGTTGGCTTTAGTTGGCTTTTGGTTTTCAGGCTATGGGCACTGAATATCCCGACATCAAACTGTTTACAGTACAGTTGACCAGGAACGACAAATGTTAGGTACAGTCATTAGACAAAAATACAACGTCTAATGTTATATGTTAACAAACTGGACATAGAAACATTGTTCACAATTTCTGCCATCATATTCCAGTCTTGTCAACACCATGTAAGTTACGTTGCTATGTAGAACAGCCGGTGGTGGTTTGGGGCAAAGAGCAGATTTGCAAAGCTACCAGGTGTCAGTGTGGCTGTTGTATTGCGATGCCCACCGTGTCCATCTGCTTTCAAGAGCTTGATCTTGACCATGTATTGCGTGGTCAATTCTGCATCACCGGCGTGCACGTTTACCATGCTGTGCCGGGAGGTAAGACGTGTTGGAAGCGGTGATGCTGTCCCTGAAGGATGTCTAGAGACACTTTTTTCCTAATATATGTAGCTACTAGCATTACCATTGCAAAAACATGGATGTTCCATTTTCATTTTAACAAATACATGCTAACTTACATGTTGTTGACGAGATGGGAATATGATGGCAGACATCGTGAACAATGTTTCTACTGCAGTTTGTCAACATATAACATTAGACATCGTCTTTTTGTCTAATGACTGTACCTAACATTACTTGTTCGCGGTCAAAACGCTGTGGTCTAAACAGTCTGATGTCAGGATATTTACTGCCCAGAGCCTGTTAAACAAAAGCTAACCAACCCTGTGTCATCACATGTTAAAATACAATGGCGGTGCCCTGGCGGCGAAAGATATAAAGTTTTTTTCTTTTATATGTTTACATTTGTCATGATTCTTATATAATTGTTGATTATAGTGAAAATCCATCTTGTAAATCATGTAAACTTTCATTTCCCCTTTAAATGATGCCCAATTGGCAATAAGGGGCCTAAAATGTGCCAAGAAAACATGGTACCGCTTCCTTTTACAGTACGGTACTTACAGGGTACTTACAAGTACTGGCTAATATAAGGTAAGTACATGGAACAGGGTTAGGTTTAGGGGTAGGTTCAGGGTTAGTACTAGTTATTACCCAGTAATTGTAGTTACTAAAATAAGTGCATAGTATTTACATGGGTAAAGCCTGCACAGTGGTAACAAGGCATGATCGATCCATGATCTCCTTCTGTTTATGCCAAATTCTGACTCTACCATCTGAATGTCTCAACAGAAATCGAGATTTATCAGACCAGGCAACCTTTTTCCAGTCTTCAACTGTACAATTTTGATGAGCTCTTGCAAATTGTAGCCTCTTTTTCCTATTTGTAGTGGAGATGAGTGGTACCCATGGGGGACTTCTGCTGTTGTAGCCCATCCGCCTCAAGGTTGTGCGTGTTGTGGCTTTACAAATGCTTTGCTGCATACCTAACGATTGTAACGAGTGGTTATTTCAGTCAAAGTTGCTCTTCTATCAGTTTGAATCAGTCGGCCCATTCTCCTTTGGCATCTAGCAGCATTTTTGCCCACAGGAATGCTGCAAACTGGATGTTTTTCCCTTTTCACGCCATTCTCTCTGTGGGTGAAAATTCCAGTAAGTGAGCAGATTGTGAAATACTCAGACCGGCCTGTCTGGCACCAACAACCATGCCACCTTTCTTTCCCATTCTGACATTCAGTTTGGAGTTCAGGAGATTGTCTTGACCAGGACCACACCCTCAAATGCATTGAAGCAACTGCCATGTGATTGGTTGATTAGATAATTGCATTAATGAGAAACTGAACAGGTGATCCTAACAATCCTTTAGGTGAGTGTATATGCTTAATTATATTTTTAAGAAATATGCTAAAACATGCATGCTTTTAACATATTTCTAAAAAGTGCACTAGAAGTACATTGGTAATATGAACTTGTGTAAACGAATCGGTTACCTAACGTAACCCCGGTTCTCTCTAGATGAGGGAATGAGTATTGCGTAAGCTAGTTCATGCTAAGGAAAAGATTCATCTTTTCCGAGTAGTTGAAGCCAAAAAATTTTCCTAATTTTTGTATCCGTTGTCAACACAGTTCAGCAGCTGCAGACCATGCGCGGGCTAACTAACAGCTCATTGGTTCGCTCTGAGGGAACTGCTGCAGCCTATGGGTGAGCTGGCCTGAGCTTGCGACCAATGAGAGGCTGACACGCTCTCTTAGCGTCAGGGCCCGCCAAAAAGGGCGTGGCCCGTGTGTATAAAGGGCGCGACGAGGCTGCAATAACTGGTTTTCATAGAATGAAGCGAAGAACGCTCATTGCGCTAGCACGGCCGGGAAAGCAATACTCGTTTCCTCATCTAGAGAGAGCCGAGGTTACGTTAGGTAACCGATTGTTCTCTTACGAGAGGTTCTCTCGTGTTGTGTAAGTTAGCTTACGCTAGCTTACGCAACACGAACCCTTATAGTGGGAAGTGTATGTACATGTGAATAATGAGGCCAGCAGTGCGGGCCAGTGATTGTGTAGTTCAAAAGCAAATAGTGGGAAGATAAACAGAGCGGCAGTGCTGGTCCCAGTGTGTGTGTCCCATAAGTGCAGCTCAACCAGGGGAGCTGAAAACATACTGCTAGTAGTTTAGCCTGCAGGGCGGGTACTTCCAGATTGTAAAATCTGACAAAGGTGGATGGGGAAGCCCATCCCACTGCCACACATATGTTGTGAATGGAAATCCCGCTGGCCTCTGGTGGAATGAGCCCTAATGCCCAGAGGGCATGGCAGGTCTTTTGATGGTGTATGCGGCTGCGATCGCATCAACTATCCATCTGGATAGTGTCTGTTTCGAGGTGGCTAGACCCTTAGTGCACCCACCAAACGAAAGGAAAAGCTGCTCAGAGCGTCTGAACGAGGCAGCGAGTGTGGTATACAATCTCAGTGCCCAAAGAGGAGATTGGCATCACCTTCGCTATCGGATGCGGGCAGAGCCGATAGAGAGATAATCTGAGCCCTGAACGGGGTACCAATCGCTTTGGGGACATAGCTATGTCTAGGTTTAAGAATGACAATAGAATCATTAGGTCCAAACACAGGACATGCAGCACTAACGGAGAGCGTGTGAAGGTCTCCCACATGTTTAACTGATGACGGAGCAGTCAAAAAACGGTTTTAAGCGAAAGGTATTTCAAGTGCACGGAATGAAGCGATTTGAAAGGAGGGGCTTTCATAGCTTCGAGAACTATAGAAAGATCCCAAATCGCAACCGAAGGGGGGCGCAGGGGGTTCATCCTTCTAGCTCCCCTCAGGAAGCGGATGACCAGCTCGTCTTTGCCCAGTGACTGATCGCGTCGGGGTTCAATGAACGCCGCGACGGCCGCCACATAAACCTTGAGTGTGGATGGGGTCCTGCCCTTATCCAACATCTCCTGGAGAAAAACGAGCAGTGACGACACCTCGCATGTCCGTGGGTCCAGGTTTCTGTTGGTGCACCATTTAGAAAACACAGACCATTTTGACGCATAGAGCTTTCTAGTAGGTGCCGCTCTGGCGTGCATGAGAGTATTTAACACTCCTTCTGGCAAAGCAAAGGGTAATCGTTGATCACCCATGCAGTGCCCAGCGCTGCGGGTGGGGATACCAGATCGTGCCGCGAGCCTGAGAGAGGAGATCTGCTCTGACTGGAATGGGCCACGGGGCTGTCTGTAACAGCTGAGTGAGCTCTGAAAACCAAGTCTGATTCTCCCAGCGCGGGGCTATGAGGAGCACCGAGTGGCGTGCCTCCTTGATCCTCTGTATTACTTGTGGTAATAGCGAGACCGGAGGGAATGCATAAAACGGGCGGATGGGCCAGCTCTGGGCTAGCGCGTCCTCGCTATTCGAGAAAAATATCAGGCAGTGAGTGTTCCCTTCTGACGCGAAGAGATCTATCTCTGCTCTGCCAAATAATCGCCAAAGCGTCTGTACTGTTTGGGGGTGCAGGGACCATTCTCCTGGTGGAATGATGTTCCTGGACAGTCGGTCTGGACCATTGTTCAGATGGCCGGGCAAATGCGTCGCTCTCAGCGAGCGCAGATGGCACAGGGACCAAGTTAGAATGCGTTCTGTCAGATGAAAGAGATTCTTGGATCTGACTCTGCCCTGAGGGTTTATGTAGGAAACCACAGCTGTGTTGTCCGAGCGGATCAAGACGTGGTGACCCTGAATGAGCGGGAGGAAGCGCACGAGCGCGTTTTCGACCGCCATCATTTCCAGACAATTTATGTGGAGGGATTTCTCGCAAGCTGACCAGAGGCCAAAAGCCGGCGAGCCCTCGCCCCAACCTGTGTGTTGGACTCGTCTGTCGAGATGACCTTTCGGCGAGAAATCGTCCCCATAGACACGCCCCGCTGAAACCATTCGGCCACTGTAGAGCTGTAATACAGGTCTGTGTTACTTTGATCAGCTGTGGCCCATGCCCGGCGAGACGCGCGGGTGTTTAGCCAGAGCTGAAGCGAGTGCATGCGCAGCAGACCCAGCTGGAGTACTGAGGAGGCTGAGGCCATGTAACCCAGCACTATCTGGAAAGTCTACAGAGGCGTGAGAGTGTTCACCTGAAAAGACGAAGCTAGTCACTGCACACGGCGCGCGCTGTGCAGATAAGCGAGCCGTCATAGCCACAGAGTCTAGATCTATTCCTAGGAAGGAAATCGCCTGACTGGGCTGAAGTGAGCTCTTTGTCCAGTTGACAGTAAGGCCCAAAGTGTTCAGATGATCGAGGAGAACTGTCTGATGAGACAGAAGCTCCGTCTGCGATTGTGCCAAAGCCAGTCGTCCAGGTAGTTCAATATACGCAGCCCCTGACTCCGCAGGGGGTCGAGCACCGCATCCATGCACTTTGTGTTTGTACGGGGTGCTAAGGATAGGCTGAACGGAAGGACAGTGTATTGATAAACCTGGCCGTCGAAGGCGAAACGTAAGAATGGCCTGTGACGGGGATTTATCTGAATCTGAAAATAGGCATCTTTCAGATCTAGAGAAATGAACCAGTCCCCCTGACGCACATGCACGAGGAGTTTCTTGACTGTAAGCATTTTGAACGGCCTCTTCATGAGCGCTTTGTTCAAAAATCTGAGATCTAAAATCAGTCTGAGGCCGCCGTCTTTCTTGGGGAAAAGAAAATAACGGCCTTAAAACCCCGACTCCCGCAGAGCTGGCGGAAATCTCTCTATGGCCCTTTTGCACAATAGTTTTGCTATCTGTAAATGAAGCAGACCGGCTGCTTCGGCATTCACAGTGGTTTCGAGCTGTGCACGGAAACGGGGAGGGCAGTGACGGAGCTGTAAAAGATAGCCCAAGCTTTATTGTGTTTAACATCCACGGGAGATCCACGGAATAGCTTCCCATGCTTTGAAGCGTAACGCTAGCGGGTGAATGGCCACATCGCCCTGATTGATGCACATAGTGGGCTGAACAGTGTGTGTGAGCGCGCTTACAGTGCTTGTGGTTACGGGACTTACATGCAGATAGGAGTTTATGGGCCGTGTAACAGAGTGGGCAGAGGGGGATGCGGCAGGGCCTCTGGCAGCTGTCAGAGCGAGCGGCCGCCCTGACGACGCTGGGAAGTCTGGCTGTGCTGGGCTGGGCACTGAGGCGGCTCTCGTGCAGGGGGCTGGTCTCGTGAGCGGCCTGCGGAAGAGCTAGCACAGCGAGGCAGAAAGTGATTCCTGGCTTGAGAGGCCTTCTGGACTTCGGAGAACCGATCGACCCAGTAAAAGTGGATCCGAAGAGGCCGCTAGGAGAAAGCAGCGCGTTGAGAAAAGTAGAGCATTCAGTTTCTCAGTTGCAAAATTTCAACATGCTGATGTGATTTGACAAATACAAACAAAATTACAAAAATTATAATAATTTTTTGGCTTTAACTTCTCAGAAAAGATTAATCTTTCCTGTAGTGTAAGCTAGCTTACGCAAACGAGAGAACCTCTTGTAAGAGACAGATGCTAGAGGCTGCAGTCTTTAGCCTCCTTGTTAGAGCGCCTGACTCTCAAGCCAGAGACCCGGGTTCGAGGCCCGCTCGGAGCGGGTCGTGTTGGACCCAGGTGGAGGGGTTACATAAGCTTCTGTTATTGTACCTCACACGCATCACACACATGACCAGCGTTGGCCAATAGTGAGCCTACGTGTGACGTAGCTCTACGCTATCACACTACGTTAACTGACTAGAGGCTCATCGAGAAGGAAGTGAATAGTTTAAATAAATTTGTTATTTTTGTTTGTTTTTGCGCACAAAAAGTATTCTCGTCACTTGATAAAGATAAGATTGAGCCACCGAAGTCACTTGGACTATTTTAACAATGTCTTTAATAACTTTTTGAGGACGGCAAGTTTCGATTCCTCAAGAAGCCTATGGACTAGTATGCAGGAGTGATCCAGCCATCAGATTTCATCAAAAATATCTTAATTTGTGTTCCGAAGATGAACGAAGGTCTTACGGGGTTGGAACAACATGAGGGTGAGTAATTACTGCTAACCCTTTTAATTTGGCTTGTCATGTGATCTATGTTGGCATCACTTTAATTTAGAGCAAAACAACTGATATGATGGCAAAATTACATACATTTATTTGGGATTGTTTTAGATCAACTAGTTCAGTTTTGCAGAGTATGAATAACTATAAAACAAAACTTGATCAAAACAGTTTGCCATCAAAGCAAACATGTGTTCTTGTACCCACATAAACTCCAGTATGATGACTAGTGAGGGCTGTAATGTGAGTGGACAGGTGTGGGAAAGAGGGATTGTGGGATATCAAGGTGAGCGCAGGGGCTTATGGGATAATTGGACCTTTTGTTGATGGAGTATGGCAGGTGGCATGGCCATCTGCTGATGGCTGGTAGCTGTGTAGAGCTAGCAAGGGTGTCGGGACGTCCCTGCGGACGTGATGCTGAGAGTTCCTCTCTATCACTCATGGCTCAGTGAACAGCAGGTGATAATCAGATGGTGTGGAGAGGTGAAGGCAGGGAAACACTCCGTCAAAGACCAGCCGAGGAGGAGCTTTGATCGAGCAACACTCTAGCTACATTGCCAAAGTAAATTAGCAGGATCATTCCTATGGGGTGGGGGAGTGGGGGGAATAAATAATAATAATAAAAAAATGCCATTATGCTTAAAAGGGGTGCTTCAGGATTTTGGACATCAGGCCTCATTTCCAAGTTAGCCTTATGCCTGGTTCTGTTACGATAGTCACTGTGTCAGATTACATGATTACACGTTCCTGCATTGCTCGAAGAGGACAGTATGGGCTGTCAATCCTCCAAAGAGAACTTGAGGTACAATATTGTTTTCTTATATATATATATATATATATTTTTCTTTTAGTACCATCATCTTTCATTTAGCCATTCGTGAGCTTAGAATTATAAGGTTCTATCCCCACTTTTGGTCGAAATTGAGTTTTTGACATAATCTGATCCATTAGGTGTTTATTAATGCCTGTGTGGTGTTATTTTTGTAAAAAAAAAAAAAAAAGATTAATAGATAAAGCTATAATAGAAGATTATACTACATAACAGTTTTTCCAGCTGGGATGTAAAAACTTTGATGCTCAATATCTCAGAACTACCCTAAACGGAGATAGAACCTTATAATTCTAAGCTCACGCATTTTTGAAAGTTGTGTTCGGAAAAGTTTGTGCTCCAATTGGTCAACCTCATACATGTGACGGAACCGTCATGGACGATGGTTAAAAAAATAAACTTGCTAGTCTTTTTGTCGTGATGTCGTGAAGCATCGCAGATGCGACATAGGTTGGCGCCCACTATGACACATTATACGAGATGATGCGATCGAATCTTGAGTACCGATGCCCGTTGTCATTTACGAATCCCCTCGACACCCTATGTAAAATGGATTGTGCTAAAATCGTGTAATCTGAACCAGGCATTAGTGTTATTTATAAGTGCCAAGTGGAGACAGTTTTCAAAAATTTTCATCCAGTCGTTCCATTTGCATAGTTCGCCGGTGCTAGGCTAGTGCGAGTCAACGGTAACTGCTAGCCTGCCATTAAAACAGTTTTACCCACTCCACAGTACACCAAAAGCAAATAAATTATAACACCAGACTATAGATGTAAATGTCTGTTAAAAGAAAAATGTTAAAAATCAAACTACTCTTGCATCTCAATGATCGCAATAAATTTACAGGAACTAGTTTCTCAGCAGTGGCGGAATTTTACTTTGTAGTAAAATTTAGTAGTACTGCGCCGAGAAGTAAACACAGAACTGAAGCGCAATACTGTCGGAACTACCTGCACTACCTCTCTCAACCTGGGGGGCGTTTCCCGAAATCATCGTTAGCCAACTATGGTTGCAAGTTGGTCGCAATTTCCATTGAACTCTATTGGCAACGACGGAACTTGCGACCATAGTTGGCTAACGATGCTTTCGGGAAATGCACCCCTGGACAACATGTTCATAAATAGCTAGAGTTATCCATTAGCTTAGTTAGCAATTGACAGCTGTAAAGTTCATTTTGAAACTCCCATTCAACCGTTTAGGATCAGTAAGAGTATTTATTTATTTTTATTATTGGTAATGTTATTATTATTAATAATATTATTATTTTGCATTAAATTCATCAAAAGTGACAGCAAAAGACATTTATCATTTTGATTCATTTTTCAAATAAATGTTGTTCATTTGAGCTGTCTATTAATTATTAAAGAATCCTGAAAGAAATGTATTAGTTTCCATTTCTTAATTTCTGTTTGATGCTACTTTTTTATCTTATTGTTTATTAAGTAACGATGTGGACGGTAGAACGTGTGACAGACAGTTACACTAGTTCGATTGGGGAATAAAGTGTTACAAGACAAAACATTGATGAGTCTTGGTAGTTCTGTAGCTTTACAAAGGGAATATGCTACAACTTATGTAAAAAAAAAATGAATGAATGAACTATAAAGAAATAAAGTGTACTCCTGTTTTACAGCTTTTCGATGATGTTCACGTCACATAATTACGTCATTTCATAACGTTCCCATGGCAACAAGGGGAAATGGCTGATCTTAAGCAAACGCAACATTTTTCAACTTTCTGCCAAGATATATCTGACTTTTTTGCAACGAAAATGTGAGGATTATGAAACCATGCAAGCCCTGCATATTTTGCACGGAAATCTGCAATTTATACGGGGAAAGTGTGGCGTATTTGCAAAAAAAAAAATCACGCTTTTCTGGAGGGACTGTTAATAGTTTATATGGATAGGGACATGACAATGTACCACATCTCATTAGCAAATGTACGTGTTTACGGCCCTCAGTGTCTGCATTGTGTAAATCGGTGGTTAATGTGTAATCTCTTAGCACCATTGTAAGTTTCTCATATCGCCACATCAAAACACACACACACACATACACAGGGCTGCCCACCATCTAATTTCTTCTTCCCTGCAAGGCCTGATTCATTGTATTCTTTCTCCTGAGGGAGAACTGGTGGATATGGTGGAGCTTTGCTGAAAGCCGTAGAATAACAGGCCGCTGTGCACATACTGTGAGGACAGAGGAAATGGCCCGGGCCCTGGAGAGCTCTTTAAAGTTTTACAATCATCATGTGGTAAAAGTTCTCTAGTCCTAGCACAAGCAGAAGGCTGGCTGAAGAGTGAGGAATCATCCCCAAACGAACCCATGCAGGCGACATGGCAGGGACAGGTGCTGGAGCCAGACATAACTCAGAACCATATTTATTTTCTGAATAAAATGCAAGTGGAGCTTAATAAAGTTGCTGCCAACTTTCAGGGTGGTGTGGGTTGTTGCCAGTGCATTGCTATGAGGTTTCCAAGGTGTTCTGAGTATTTATGCAGTCAGAGTTACTTGTTACTAGGGTGTTGTATATCGTAGCAAAAAGAGCTCATCGTGCTGCAGCTGATAAATATAATGCAAAATAAAAAAATAAATAAAAAACACCAACAAATTAGGAAACCACCCAGACAGCAAACTGACATTGAATCAACGTGGAAACGACGTCTCTCATGACATTGAAACAACGTTGATTTTGCTCATTGAATTAACGTTGAACCAACGTCAGACGCGGCATTCTTCAAAGCTAAATGAAAATCGAAAATTGGTTTGCTTTCATAACGTTGAAACAACGTGTTGATTTGATTTTCCGTTAGTTTTGAAAGAATGACGCGTCTGACGTTGATTCAACCGTAATTCGATGAGCAAAACGTTGGAGGAAACGTTATTTCGATGTCATATTTCCACGTTGATTCAATGTCAGTTTGCTATCTGGGCATTCATCAGTTTGACAACACTTATATTATAACACACAAATACTCACAATTCAACAAAATACAGAAACATGCTCGGAAGCACGGAAATGTTTGGGACCCCAACAAGTGACGAACCTGACTGGGGCATGCTTATTACAATGCCTACTTGTCAGAGGTGTCGTCAATGACCTAAAAGGTGAGTTCTTTGTTTATTTTAACAGGTCGATCATACAGTATGTGCCTTGTGAGTAATTGCTGTACGTTTTTGTATTTGGTTGTGTTATGAGTATTTGCAGCATGTTTCTGTTTTTTTTTTTTTTTGTTGCATGGAAGGTATTTGCAACATGTTTCTGTATTTGGTTATGTAGTGAGTAATTTGCAGCGTGTTTCTGGGTGCATTGTAAGTATTCGCAGTACATGTGTTGTCAAAACGATGAAGATGTTTTCTTAATTTGCTGGCGTTTTTCTATTTGCATGTGTTTTCTTCAGTTGCAGCATGTTGAGCTCTCTCGGCCACCATAGGTTATGTGTGCATTTATATGAATTTGCCAGGGTTTTGAGGGTGGTAGCTATGGTTTTGTGGGTGTTTACTAAGTGCATTGAATTATGCTTTCTTGTGTTCTGAATGGATTGAGCGCATTGCTACTGTTTAAGGTTGCTGGGCTGTGTTTTTGTGTTTTAAATTGATTTCTGATTTATGTTTCTAGGCTGTTTATTGTGTTGTGATTTCATAAGTGTTATTTATTTATAACACATTGCTATTCATATGTTCTTGGTGGTTTCCTTGATGTTGCTAAATGTTTTCTTGAGTCTTTGAATTTGTAAGATTGTTGTTACCAAGGTGTTGCTGTGTCATTTTTAATGATTTCTGGGTGGTTGCTACATTGTTGCTAAGATCCTCAAATATTCTGAATAGTTTAGGCTTGTTGCTATAAGATATTCTGAATAGTTTAGACTTGTTGCCATGCAGCTGCTCTAGTGTTGGTTGCATAAGAAATAATGTGTGGTTTGTGTATGGATTATTTTTAGTCCATTGCTACATGCTAGCCTTGTGCCTTGTTTTTAGTTTGTTGATTACTAGAGTGTTCTGGGTGGTTGCTTATCACCCAACTCAAGTGTGTTTATCCAAAAGTGAATTCTCTATAGTATGCTGGTGTCTATACGGCTCTTTTTTTGTTTCATGTCTTTTTTTATTCATGTCTATAGCACAATTGGCGATTGGTTAAATTGTGGTATGAAGTTTAATATTATAGGGTTATAGGTTTTTCAGCCTTTCTACAAGGCAGAGGAGAACAGATGCAGCTGTGCAGTTGGCTGAGAATAACAAAACAACATACTGTCACAGCAGAAAGACTGTTATGAGAAAGGAAGTGGAAAAATATGGGGTGTCCCCAACTTAAACTCGTTGTCAGGTTCAGTGAGTGTTGCGCTGTCAGTAACAAAGAGTGAGATAGATGTGCCTAAACAAATGTCAAACTCACAAAGCAAGAAGAGGTAAAAAGGGAAAGAAAGAAACTGCTTCTGAATTTTAACGGAATGGCTGCAAAGATTACCTGTCCTTTTCTTTCTTTTTTTTCTTTTCTTTTTTTTAGACTAAATCTGTTATGATCATACTTTCATATATCTATACTTGTATACTTTACAACATCAAAAACAACAACTGCTGAGGTTGGGTGTTTCTATGAAACAAGACAAGATCAATGCCATGCTAATTTGCATGAATAGCCAGTCAAAGGTTGAGACCTCTGTGGGAGTAGATCAAACCTCTTAATGCATATACAACTGTCAAATGCATTTGTGAAGTTGTTCACACACTTGAGCTTTCCCCTGAGTGTTTATTGTGTAAATTAGGTATACAGTATCCTTTCAGTACATTCCTGTGTTTTCTTTGCCTGACATTTTTAAAACCTCTGCTCTTGGATTATTTAACTCATTTAGTCTGTCAACCGGAAGCTTTACTGGAAGGGCAATGTTTTGATAACCAGACACGCACTAAAGTCTTGATAACCAGACTTTAGTGCGTGTTGCTGTGACGGTTGTTATTTCCACCCGTAACATTTTGTTCTTGTAAAGAGTGAATGGGGCAAATACAACTGCCATACAAAATGTATGAAAAGTGATTTAAAAAAAACGGTTTACCTTGAGGGATAAAGCTGAGTGAATTTCTTCACAAGTGTTCCTGAGAGAGATGACAGGCAATGTGAAGAAACGGCAGCTAAATACAGACACAGTTACTCAGTTTGCTCATATTTGTTTGTTAGTCTTTGCTTTGATTTTTCTTCTCCCTCTCTGACCAGTACTTGACCTCTGTTGAAGAAAGCTCTTGTGCAGATTTAGAACTGGAGGACAACCAGAGACAGTTTAAAGGTACAATATGGAAGACTTTTGTATCAAAATAACCCAAAACCACTTGCACAGTGTTTTACATTTCTTTTAATTGTGTACTTCCATTATCCTAAATGTTTCCAAGAATTTTTAAATTCAGAGAAATTCACAATTTTAAAAAGTGCTTGTCCCTGTTCACTGTTCATCATAGCAGAACCTTTTTTTTTTGGCTTAATGTTAAGTAGTTTAGTAAGTAAAGACAATAAATTATTTTTTTTCATACTGTGCTTGCATACATTAATTTAAAATGTATACATTTAATTTAAAACACACAGATGTCAAAATTACCCTGTAACTACATTGCACATGAACAGAAATGTGAGACGTACAATTTTTGACTGGAATATATTAACATAATAGGTTGCTTGTATATCTGGTTGTACCCCTTTATTACCCAAAACTAAACATATTGTTCCCTTATACCTACACAGAGGTACACTATAATTACAGAAATGTACACCATAATTTCAGTTTACTTACGAAGTTATTTGCAGGTTGTATATTTGCTTGTTACCCCTATATTACCCAATATTGTTCCCTTATACCTACACGGAAATACACTATAATTACAGAAATGTACACCGAAATTTTGGTTTACTTACGCAGTTGTTTGTGGGTTGTAATATAAAATGTTACCTATGAGTTCTGTAAATGCTCTCTCTGTCTTTTTGTTTTTTCCATTTTCCTTATCGCACATTTGACTCATAAAGTTACTTATAATGCTAATAATTAATTTTGCATATATAAACTACTTATGGATATTATTGATTTATTATACTTTATTACACAGAAAATTAAACATCATGTGAAAATCAATTTGTTAAGCATCTAGTTGAATGATGAAAAACAAAAAGTGTCTCTACCATACTCTGTCTACCCTAACTAGCGTTATGCCTATAGGGAATCGAAGGCAATTTATGTACTGATTAATACATGCATTGTTAGCATTTGCAACTGATTTAACTGTCACCGTCACTTTGCCATTATAGTTTTAAAACAATATCTTAGTAAAAACCTGATTTTATGATTTGGTATAGTGAGGGGAAGTCCAGTTCTTTTCCGCGAACCGGTTCTTTCAGACAGTTTGTTTCAATGTACCGGTTAAAAAAAAAAAACGGTTCAACAGTTCTTTTACGTCCTCACGTAGGGAGGGAGACCGGGGACAGTTGCAACACTTTTTGAATTTGGCTCTGTTACTCAGAGACTGTTTGGATTAGACAAACCAATTGTTTATACAATAATCTTACAGTCTAAACCATTTAAAGATAACTACAGAATCTACATTTTTCACAATTTGCATTTGAATGTAAGGATTCAGATGTTACAACTGACCACGGGCCCGGGTATAGTTGCAACATTGTTTGGGGATGGTTGCAACATGTTGCAAATACAATATATGTCAGTGTTAAAAAAATGATTCGTATCAAAAATGTAAGTGTTATTATTCATCAGCTTTGATTAGATGACAAGTATAGATTTGGCTAGATGACTAGGCCTTATCACTCTATAACACGCATCATGTATTGTCATGTAATTTATACACGAAAAAGAGTATATGCATGTTTTTTTACATGCATATGAGATGCAGTTTTTCACGTTCATTTGTGTGTAATACACACACACCTCACACCACTAATTCATGTATAATACACACACACACACCACCCCACACCTAAACCTACCCTAACCAACAAATGCGTATCATGTGCACTTAAAAACTCACTTTAGCGTATAAATTACACGACAATACACATGCGTGCTATAAAGACGCATATAGTGTGATCGGGATTGGTGAAGATGTCAAATATTCAAACTGATATAAAATACAGTAGGCTTTTAATGACATAGGAAGAATCGAACATTTTGTATGGCAATTAACTTTTATTTAGCCTATTGCCATGTAAAACATTTTTCATTTTAGTAATACAAAGGTAAAACGTCAACAATATAATGGCATCTTCCATCTACTTTGCCAACAGTAACTTTACGGCAATCACTTTCATTTTCATTTCATTTTCACTTGCATCCAGGGCTGCAATTCTGGTGTGCCCATGATTTACAGCTCCAGCACTGTAACCAGACTTCCCTCGACCTTGAATAACTCTCGAAACAAATGATAAAGAATTTGGCTGATTCTGATTCAGGCATTGCGGTCTTCAGTTTTTTGCTCTTCCTTCCCCCCCTTTTTTGCAGATTTTTTTGTAACTTTTTTTTCTCTCCAATTCTTTGAACGTTGTTCTTCTCAATCTCCAGTGCCATCTTTTCTGGCGTGTCAGTCAGAATGGCAGTGGAGCGCCGTTTTCTGCCTTTGGTGGTATTTTTTTTTTCTGAGCCCTGCTTTGGGATGTGGCCGTATAGCCTCTGGAGCAAAGTAAGCAGGTAAGGATGGTGGAAGAGACGTGGAGGCTTCAGCTGAGGCTGGCGAATGAGCTGTGGAGGCTACAGGTGAGGCTGGCGGATGAGATGTGGAGGCCACAGGAGCAGGTGAGTCTGGCGAATGAGATGTGGAGGCCACAGGAGCAGGTGAGTCTGGCGAATGAGATGTGGAGGCCACAGGAGCAGGTGAGTCTGGCGAATGAGATGTGGAGGCCACAGGAGCAGGTGAGGCTGGCGGATGAGACGTGGAAGCCACAGGAGCAGGTGAGGCTGTTGCAGGACAGGAGGAGACCGCAGGATTTGCTGAAGGAGGTGCATGAGCAGGTGGAGATGCAGAGGGAGGCTGTGGAAACAGGTGAGGCTATTGGTGAAGACGTGGAGGCCGTAGGAGCAGCTAAAGGAGACCCAGAGGTAGGGAGTAGAGGCCAAGAAGGGGAAATTCATGGTCTTTAAAAATGTCCCTTTTGAATGGCCAGATCCCTGTGCAGTGGAATCGCAGGCTGAATTTACTGCCTTTTTTAAAGGCCCATAGAGAGTCCTGTCAAGAGGCTGCATTTTATGGGAGCAATGGGGAGGCAATGACAGGAGCACAATGCCACTTCTGCGGCAGAAGTTGACACCCTCGATGGAAAGGTGTGAGGGGTGATTGTCCAAAATAAGCTGGACTTAAGACTCTGGGGAGCTACGAGTGTGCAGCTGGAAGTGTTTTAAATCCACAATAAAGTCAGCCTTTAGCATCCAGTGCGATTGGCTGTCCCTCTACAGCCAGTCGGTCCATCTCAGACAAAGTGGGACTTGAAATGGACCTGTGGGAAAATAAACATTGGTGGTTTGGTATTGCCAATTGTATTCCCTGCACAAGCCATTGTGACCAGTGTGCCCCACTCAGCTGAGCTAAGAGCCCCTACCTGCTTCTCCCCACGTCTGGCCACAATCCTTTTGGGTGTCTGGACTGTTATGCCTGTCTCATCGACATTCCAAATGTTCTGAGGAGAGAACTTGTGCTTCTCAAGAACTTTGCTGAGACTGTCAAAGAACTGTCCTACATTCACCTGGTTGAAGCTGGATGCTCTTGAGAGGCTTGTGGCTTGCGAATGTCTAATAGAGAGACCGGTGTTCCTCTTCATAAATCCTGAAAACCAATCTTCCCCAGCCATACTCGTCTATCTCCACTGCTCAGGAACCCATAGTGGGTGGCCAGCTGATATGCAAACCTCTGCTTGCAGAAAGTTCTGTTAAGAGACGATGCTATCAGGCATACACAGTGTCTCCAGCTCATCGGTTCTCTGTGTCGAACGTGCCAAAAAAATCCTCTGTGCTGTGAAGGTTTTCTATTTTTTATCACTTCAATTCAATTATTTGCAATGGTGCCCCTGCTTGCTGAGAAGGTGCAGTGCACAGAAGCGATGTCAAGGGGGTCTCCTGATTGGAGGAGATTACCAGGGGGTCGTTCACGGATCACGTATTTTGTGCGCTCGAGGTCGTTATTTCAAATGTAGGCGCACGGGAATGTCGTTGTGGAGAGCGCAGTGCATGGTTGTATAGCTACGACATCCATGGGAAAATCGGACCGAATTTTATTATTAATAATAAAAGATAAGCTACTGTGCATTAGAAATGTCAGGAATGTATCTTTATTGACTCATTCTTTGTATAAAGATGATTTAAATACTGAAATATGTGAGGTTTATCTTTTTATAAAACCTTTTTTGTCAAAAGTTTATTTGAATGTGTGCATGTTAGTAGACAACATTAAATACACTCCTTTAAAATTTGAACATTAAAAACATCTTTAATGTTATTAACTTGGTGAATTGAATTCATTGTGTATTAGGCTTTTTGAACAAGATTCTGTGTATAACCATGATCGCTCGAAGAGGGTTTCGCCCTGGGTGTAATTCAATGTAGAACCGCCACTGTACTGGAGTAAAATATACACCACGTTCCAAATTATTATGCAAATTATATTTTACACTGATTTTCCTAAATAGTCGATGCAAATGACAGTCAGTATAATTTTCAAATGACCAACTTTTATGGTTTAAGCAGAATTTTATTGAACAAACCACCCAACGAAAACAGTGTTTTTTTCACAAATAAAAAACTGAAAATGCACTGTTCCATTATATTATGCACAGCAGAGTTTGAAAACATTTTATAGGTTGTAAAGAACTGAAAATGGTCATTTGTTGAATTGGCAGCATTAGGAGATCATATTTAATGAAATCAAAAGCTATTTAAATCAAACACATCTTAACAGGGCAAGTTACCATACCACAAGTTACCATGTTAACATATGATCCCTTCTTTGATATCACTTTCACAATTCTTGCATCCATTGAACTTGTGAGTTTGTGGAAAGTTTCTGCTTGAATTTCTTTGCAGGATGTCAGAATAGCCTTCCAGAGCTGCTGTTTTGATGGGAACTGTCTCCCACCCTCATAGATCTTTTGCTTGAGGATGCTCCAAAGGTTCTCAATAGGGTTGAGGTCAGGGGAGGATGGGGGCCACACCATGAGTTTCTCACCTTTTATGCCCATAGCAGCCAATGACACAGAGGTATTCTTTGCAGCATGAGATGGTGCATTGTCATGCATGAAGATGATTTTGCTACGGAAGGCACGGTTCTTCTTTTTGTACCATGGAAGAAAGTGGTCAGTAAGAAACTCTATGTACTTTGCAGAGGTCATTTTCACACCTTCAGGGACCCTAAAGGGGCCTACCAGTTCTCTCCCCATGATTCCGGCCCAAAACATGACCCCGCCACCTCCTTGCTGGCGTCGCAGCCTTATTGGGACTTGGTGGCCATCTACCAACCATCCACTACTCCAACCATCTGGGCCATCCAGGGTTGCACGGCACTCATCAGTAAACAAGACTGTTTGAAAATTAGTCTTCAAGTATTTCTGGGCCCACTGCAACCGTTTCTGCTTATGAGCATTGGTTAGGGGTGGCCGAATAGTAGGTTTGTGCACAACTGCAAACCTCTGGAGGATCCTACACCTTGAGGTTCGCGGGACTCCAGGGGTACCAGCATCTTCAAATACCTGTTTGCTGCTTTGTAATGTAATTTTAGAAGCTGCTCTCTTAATCCGATGAATTTGTCTAGCAGTAACCTTCCTCATTATGCCTTTATCTGCACGAACCCGTCTGTGCTCTGAATCAGCCACAAACCTCTTCACAGTACGATGATCACGCTTAAGTTTTCGTGAAATATCTAATGTTTTCATACCTTCTCCAAGGCATTGCACTATTTGACGCTTTTCTGCATCAGAGAGATCCTTTTTCTTGCCCATATTGCTTGAAACTTGTAGCCTGCTTAATAATGTGGAACATCCTTCTTTAGTAGTTTTCCTTTAATTGGGCTCACCTGGCAAACTAATTGTCACAGGTTTCTGAGATTGATTTCAGTGATCCAAAGAGCCCGGAGACACAATACCATCCATAAGATTGATTTAAAAACAAAATTTTAAAAGTTTTTCACAATTAATTCCAATTTGCATAATAATTTGGAACGCGGTGTACTCTGGGATATTCAAGGTTTATTTCGATTTGTAGGTAGCTACTGTCAGGCATGTCTGAAAGTGAGAAACTTTATTAACTTTTGGATCAGCGCTGACATAAAACTCTAACTGTTTCGAACGATTTAGTTCGATTTAGTGTTCTGGTTCGACCGGTTCATTAAAAAGAACGATTCGTTCACAAACTGATTTTTGGTGACTGATTTTCAAAATAAATTACAGAGGAGCCGTAAATTATCAATTTGCAACAAGAATATTTTCATACTCCTAAGGCGTATTCAGACCTTTATTTTGAAATAGCAATGAACATGAAAAAATGGTGGAAATCTTAATTTGTTTTCATGCCAAGAGTTCAAAAGGTTGCATCCATTCAATTATTTTAGAAAAAAAGTTTGAAAATGTTTTAAATATAAATAAAAAAACATTTTTCCACTATTCAGCATTTGTGATGTGGCAGTGAGCTGTCACGCACATGCGTGTTCTTTGTATGTGTTTCTTAGAGGTTGAATTCATATAAAAATCTGCCAAACTTCCAATACTACTTCTGAATAGGATCTCTAAAAAAAAGTTCATAAAGTGTATGAAATAGTCATTTATAATAGATAATTTAAAACACATATGGAAATGGAGGAGCCCTTATATGGGCAGTAATGGAGTCTGGTTGTGACCTAGTGAAAAAGTTTGGTACTGCACCCAAACAAAATCTTACTGAAAGCTTATTTTTTGAGATATCAACAAGCGGCAACATTCTAATCTGAAAAATGAAGCCTACCCAGAAGTGCGAAAAACTGCAATACATCTGCAATACATACATCCGCTAGAGGCCGGTCCCAAAAGGGAGCAAATATCCATAGACGTCCTGTTATGTCCGTTTTCACAGCATAAATTAATATGTTTACAGTTTGGTCCCATGGACTTTTATTGTATTTTTCGATTCCATTTTTTGGTTCCTAGTGCCTGACAACTGTGAGGGGGTGATTTTTTTGTGAGGGGGTGACTCATTAGTTTAGATCGTATTTAGATACAAAATGTATGACAAATAAGGGCGGTTAACTTAAAATTAACTGAGTGGAATTTGACGTCTTGGCCATGATCTGACACAACACATCATACCACCTCTGTATCCTTTCTGAACATTTGTATTTCCCAGTATGGCGCCACACATACCCCCATAAACAGCCTCAGAACTGTTCTTCAGAAAGTCTATGATGTCACAGACGCTTTGTCCATATTTTTTACAGTCTATGGATATCAACCTAAAATTTGATATAAATTATGAATAAGTATATTTTTGCATTCTTGAATTACAGCTATTTAAAGTTCAAAATATGCATTTTCATGTCTATTTAAAAAGGGGGAGGGGTTGACACACACACACACACACAAAAAAAAATCAGTTTTGTCTGCTCTGAATGACAGTGTGAAAATATTGTTCTATCTTTGGTTTTTGTTCCACTTGAATGCAGCTCATGTTTTAGGTAGATCCACAAAATTCAACCTTGAAGGAGGAAGAATGTTGTTGTTTGTAATGGTGCAATTTCAGGGCTTGTTTGGAATGTTTGGAACAATTATCTGGTACCTTAATCTATTAGAAGTTGCATTGACTTATTTTACATTTGCTTTTAAATCAATAATGTGTGTCTGTGTTGCAAAGTATGCTCAGAGTTAGGTCCTTAAACCTTGAAATATGTGGGGAACACTATCTTTAATAAACTTTCTCTGAATGTGTTAATTGAATTTAAATGAATGTGTTTCTAATAGTGTAATCAGGCTTCACTATTTCTAAAGTTAAAAAATACAAGTTAAAAGCTAAAGCTGTAAGCAAGGTCTCTTTCCCCTCTCAGGGAACCGATGTTAGGCATGTAAGCAGAGATAGCATTTGTCATGGGCTGCATCCGAAATTACATTCATATAAAATTCATATAAAAGGAGGAAGCAGACGCAACCGCAGTATGTCTTCGCTGAGGAGCCGAGACTGAACTCAGGCGTCTACCCAGCGGTACAGCAGAAGTGGCAGGGAGACGTAACGTCTCCGTTCCCTACTCAGGGAACGAGGGTAACATCCATAACCGAGACGTTCCCTTTCGTAGTCACTCCGAGTTACGTCGGATGACGGAGAATGGGGGTCCGTGCCATCACGCCACCTTCACAGCTGTCTTCCAGTGCCCTGCGAAATTCTGAACTCCTGTCAACTTGGCTACGGACAAGGAGTCCTACTTCAACACAGGAATACCAAGGTACACTGGGGAGCATATCCCGGGAGGAATCTGCCGCAGTACGCCTACCCGTAGAGAGGACTTAAGAATACACATATGGACCAAGGGGACTTCATATGGGGGAACACTGGAGTCACCAAACTGAGGGTGGCTAGAAACTTAACTCCAGGAGTGGCATGGTGGCTTGCCGAGGGAAGACACATGCTCAGAGAGGCTTACAGTGGAGAATACACATGTGACAGTTACCAGGGGTAACCATACACACGGAGGCACCTAGCCGACGTCCAGAGCAAGAGACACTGGCGCCAGCATCAACAGTGCTGGAGGACTCAGGGCTTCAACGGAAGGCTCAGCTGAGGAAGTATTGCACTTATCCAGTCTGAGGAGTGGAATGGCGAGCAAGCGAAGACACCTGAGCGGGTCCAGTACTGGCGGAACTGAGGGTCCAGTACTGTCGGAAGCGAGTACACGAGAGGACACAGGCTCCACTCGAAGAATCTCGCGAATGTATTCGGTGTCACCCAGCCTGAAGCTCTGCAGATGTCTGTTAGCGAGGCGCCATGCGCTAGATCCCAAGAGGAAGCCACACGCCGAGTGGAGTGGGCCATCACACCAAGGGGGCACGGTCGACCTTGCTGCCGGTACAAAGCAATGGTGTCCACTATCCAGTGGGACAGCTTCTGCTTTGAGAGAGCCCTTCCCTTCTGGCTCCCAACATAACAGACAAAGAGCTGGTGTGAGGTCCTGAAACACCGTGTTCTGTCTACGTAAGCACGGAGTGCACGTACCGGACAGAGCAGTGCCAAGGCTGGGTCTGCCTCCTCCAGGGGCAGCGCTTGCAGGTTCACCACCTGGTCCCGGAAGGGAGTGGTATGAACCTTGGGCATATATCCAGGCCGGGGTCTCAGGATCACGTGAGAGTACGCCGGCCCGAACTCCAGGCACGCTTCGTCAAAGGAGAATGTGTGCAGGTCCCCCACCCTCTTGATGGAGGCCAATGCGGAGCGCTGTCTTCATGGACAGGAACTTAATCTCCACTGTTTGCAGAGGCTCAAAAGGAGGCCTCTGCAGGGCACTTAAAACCACTGAGAGGTCCCAAGAGGGCACGAGGGGAGGACGAGGAGGATTCAGTCTCCTCGCTCTCAGGAGCCTGATGACCAGGGGCCTCATTTATAAACGTTGCGTACGCACAAAAGAAGGCGTACGCCGCTCTCTACGCAATAGTTGGTATTTATAAAAAGCAAACTTGACGGTAAAATGTGCGGTCCTTCACGCAAGCTCTGACCCAGGCGTACGCACAAAAACGGGTGAAATGAGAAATGGCGACACCGTCGGCAGTTGGAAAAAACGCGTGAAAGTGTGTGAAACTGTAGACGGCTGTGTAAAATAAATGCCAATGCTGCCTCTCATAAATAAAACGAAGACTTCACAAGTCTTACAATTAACAGCCTACACGAACACCCGTTTGATCGATCTGTAACAGAAATGCAAATTAACACATATTTCCAAAAAGAAAAAAATGTTCTTCAATAATATTGCCATATACAATTCATCCTCATAAAAAAGATGGTAAACAGAACGAAATAATGTACAAAACTGATATTCTTGCCAATATGTCCGTCTAACGGAGCAGATATAGCAATTAGATAGTCCGCCAGATAGATAATTAGGGATATATATAGATAGATCGATAAATGGATAGATGTAGGCCTATTATTTGTCCACTGGGGAAAGTTGTTTTCATCGTAAAAATATCTTCATCAGCTATAGAATCACGGTATTCCTGCATATGCCTTTAGTTTGTTTTATTTTTGATAAAATAACTTATGACGTGTCTCAACCATTCAGAAAGCTGCAAGAAATTACATTTGCGCTGAACTATTTCCCATTTAGATTATAACCGACATCCGTAGCGCTTGTCAGATGCAGAATTAAATGGATGTAAATAAAATGCCCCATTACAATGCGTAGCCTACGCATAGTGGCTGATCTTGCGCTCTTAGAAGATGTGACGATTAAATGGAAGGTTTCGGAGTGAACGCATCATCTTCACAACAAAAGGTGCGGAAAAAATATATTAATAATAATTCCCTCATTGTGCAGTTTATTTCAATTAGGACAGTCTTGATTTTGCCCAACTCCTTGGCCATCTCTCTAATTGAATTAATGACTAGACTTTGATATCCGACCATTTCTTTTTTATTTCGGCCACAGTCCAAGGTGAGGCTACAGCATTTACGCCGTCTGCAACCTTTTGCCACTCAAGTGCCTTTTTTGGCATTAGTAATGCCCACACTGTGCCCTCCAAACAACATTTTTCTCCTCTTTTCCACCTCGCCAACGATAACTTCTACTTCACATTGAGTGAAGTTACATTTTTTTTTTATTCCTCTCTGTGTTTAACATGATTTCGCAATCGATGAATATTAACTTGTGGGCGTTTTACGGACTATTTATGGGCAACTATGGGCGTGACATGAAGCCGCAAAAGCTGCGCTACATTTAGAATTGATTGTGATTTATTAAGGGAAAAATGCGTAGGATGTGCGTGCGCACGGTTTTATAAATCCGAATATTTCTGTGCGTACGCACGTCCTATGTTTCATCCGTACGCCACTTCTGACGCAAATCCTACGCAAAGTTTTATAAATGAGGCCCCTCGTCATGCTTTCCCAATGACTTACCTTCAACTGCTTCATTGCCGCGACATAAACCTTAAGGGTGGAAGGAGACAGCCTACGCACCAACCCTTCTTGCAGGAAGGAAAGCACGACGCTGATCGGGCATCTCCGGGGGTCTTCTCGGCGAGAAGAGCACCAGTTGACAAAGAGGTTCCACTTCAACGCATAGACGTGTCTAGTGGACGACACTCTAGTGGAAGTGATGGTAGCTGCCACCACAGGTGGCAGGGAACTCAAACCTGCCTTGTCCCATCCAGGAGCTACACGTATAGTCTCCAGAGCTCAAGACAAGAGTACCACAGGGTGCCCCGACTCTGAGAAAGGGGGTCCTTCCTCAGAGGAATTGGCCAAGAAGGTGCTGTCGCAAGGAGCATCAGTTCGGAGAACCAAGTCTTGGTGGGCCAATAAGGGGCTACCAACAAGACCCGCTCCTCGTCCTCCTTGATCTTGCACAGAGTCCGTGCGAGAAGGCTTACTGGGGGAAACGCATACTTGTGTAGACCCCGCGGCCAGCTGTGCGCCAAGGCGTCTGTGCCGAGCGTGCCCTCGGACAGAGAGTAATACAGGGCGCAATGGGATGAGTCCTGGGAAGCGAACAGATCTATCTGTGCCTCCCCGAACTGGTCCCATATCAGCTGGACCGACTGGGGATGGAGTCGCCATTCGCCAGAGACTGGACGGAGCCGTGACAGCTCGTCGGCTGCCAGGTTCCGATCTCCTGGAATGTAAATAGCACGAAGGGACCTCAGGTGCTTCTGACTCCATAATAGGAGGTGGCGTGCGAGCTGCGACATCCGACGTGAGCGTAGACCACCCGGATGGTTGATATACGCTACTGTTGCGGTATTATCTGATCGGACAAGTATATGTTGACCCCAGAGCAATGCTCAAAAGCGGTGCAGGGCCAGGCGTACTGCCAGCAGCTCGAGGCAATTGATATACATAAGGCGCTGGGGACCTGTCCAGGAACCCGCGGCTGCATGTCCATTGCACATGGATCCCCAACCCATGGTAGAGTCATCCGTGGAGACAACCACATGCCTGGAAACTCACAGAAGAGGGACACCGGCCCGTAAAAAGCTGAGGTTCGACCACGGGAAGAAGGTCCGACAGCAGGTCGGAGTCACTGGGACTCTGAGCGAACAGCTGAAGCGGTTTCATATGAAGCAGTCCGAGCGGCCATGCTGCGGCTGCGGATGCCATATGCCCCAGGAGCTTCTGAAAGAGTTTCAGTGGGACCGCACTCTTGCCCTCGAACTGTCAAAGACAAGTCAGCAGTGAGCTGCGCGGACATGGCGACCAAGTCTATCTCCATACCGAGAAAAGAGATCCTCTGCACGGGGCAAAGTTTGCTCTTCTCCCGTAGGCCCAGACAGTGTTAGGTCCCGGAGCACAAGGTCTCTGTGTTCGCAATCCTGCTCTCGAGAGTGTGCCAGAATCAGCCAATCGTTGAGATAATTCAGGATGCGAACCCCGTGTTCGCGAAGGGGAACAAGGGCCGCCTCGACAATCTTCGTAAAGACGCGAGGAGACAGAGCTAACCCGAATGGGAGGACCGTGTACTGATATGCCTGTCCCTCGAAGGCAAACCGCAGAAACGGTCTGTGTCGAGGCAAGATGGAGACATGAAAGTACGCGTCCTTCAGGTCTATCGCTGCAAACCAATCCTGAGGCCGAACGCACTCGAAAATGCGCTTCTCCGTGAGCATTATGAATGACAGTAGGTGAAGAGTGCGGTTCAAAACGCGAATTCAAACGTCCAGGATCGGTCGTAACCCACCGGTCTTTTTGGGGACAATGACGTAGGGACTGTAAAACCCTGACCTCATCTCGGCTGGAGGGACAGTCTCAATTGCACCCTTCGCCAGCAGGGTCTCAATCTCCGCTCTCATTACCGGGGCATTGCCACCGACCATCGTAAAGCGAACTGCCCGGAAGCGGGAAGGAGACCGTGCGAACTGAATCGCGTAGCCGAGTCTGATCGTTCTGGTGACCCAGCGGGATAGGCCGAGGAGCTCTAACCAAGCTCCCAGGAACCAATCCAGCGGGGTAATACAAAACACAGACGTCAAGCAAAGGTGCTCAGGGATATGCACGAGGGTGGGACTGACCCAGGGGCTTTTAATGAACTGCGTGCTGCCACTGACCTCGCTCTCCGGGCGACTAAGGTGGCCGCTCGCTAAGGAAAGGCGGGGGAGACTGACGAGCGCTCACGGGAGGTCAAAGGAGCCTTCCAGGTCTTCGTCAGTTCCCCATGCAGTTCGGGAAAGAATGGGATTGGGGTCGCCCAAAAACCCAAAACCAAAACCTTACCCAAAACCAATCATCCATCCGCGAGCAATCGGACAGGGCGGAGGGTTCCACTCTAGCCCAATGCTTAGGCCAGCCCTGGACAGCATGGTCGTCATCTAGAGATCAGATACGGGCAACGCTGGCGCTCCCGAGGGAGGCAACGCAGCCGCATCCTCACTTCCTGAGGAGTCTAGCTCACCTTGTGATGCCGCGATCGACATCGAATCATCCTCCGGAGCATCGAACGAAACAGTGCTCGCGGGTTGCAACACTGCTGCGGAGGGTTTGGCCCGAGGAACAAGCGTTGGGGCTTTATTCCACACCGTGACCATCAGATCACCCGGTCTTCGAGCCGAAGGATCACCCGGTACGTGGGGACACTCCCAGTAAGATCATTGAGTCTTAATCTTAGTGTTGCAATGGTCATGTTCCCACAAAAAGAACATGAGTCATCCACGAACGCTGCTTCTGCGTGCTCAATGCCCAGACGCACAAAACAGCGCTCGTGCCCATTAGAGGAAGATAGGAATCGACCCCAACCAGAAGAACACGGGCGAACAATCTTTAAAAAGACGTGCCACGTGCAGCTCGTTCAGAAATGAGAGGAGGAAATTCACTCTTTCAGCGCTGAGGCGACCAGGGAGAAGCACAAAGTCTGGCAGACCACTGCACAGATCGCAGGCAATGCAGAATCTCGCTGGGTAGCGCTGTCACACCAACGCTGGAGAGGACGCTCGTCTCAAAGAGTTGTACTCAGTGAAAAGTGACTTGTGGACTGAAGAATCTCTTGGGTCCGAAGCAAAAACATACTGCGGTTGCGTCTGCTTCCTCCTTTTATACCCACGAGGTGAGGCGGAGATACGCTATGCAAATTCCGCAGCCCCAAGGCATTTTCATGCCATTGGCTCGTTTTTAAATACTCAAAGACGATTGGCTTTCTATGCCGTCATCCGACGTAACTCGGATTGACTACGAAAGGGAACAGTTAGTTTCGATCCTCGAATCTCACTTTACAAAAAGCTTTCTGCTGATATTTTACCACTCGGCATTGCTCGTCTCTGTATATTATAGACAGGCTGTCGGTCTGTCCAGTTACATTGTTACGCCACTAGGTGCCGACAATTAGGGACTGTCTTTGAGTGAGTCATTAAACTGTTCATTAAACAGAAATGTAAAAACTGCGAATTCATTCAAATACAGATGTAGATTTCAAAATATACAGTTAGGTTAGGATTTTAAAACTCATGTAGTGTGAGCCAGGCATAACCGGTCTGAATGAAGGTTGTTGAATTATTGGGCATTCGTGTTATATATACGCAAGTAGTTTGGTAGAAAAAAAAGCAGAAAATATTAATTGTGATGTTGAATATTGTGTCGGTTTGAATGTTTATATAATTTTTACTTTTTCTTTTCTTTCTTTGGTTTGAAAACTGTATTTGCCAGGTATATCCGCATGTGAATTATTTGACCTGTGACTTAGCCGAAAAGGGGTGGATTTGCTTTTTTATTTTTATTTCCTGGGTGGAGAAGTAACCTAGGTGGTGTAGTCAGTGTTGTTTTATATTTATTTACTGCAAGGGTTACTTTTATAGTATTATATAAAAATACCTAAAACAATATTTTAGCTATTCCAAAAATGCTTCACCTTCAGTTCAAAGCATTCACAAAAACATTGAAAGCAAAGAAGAGACTGTGAATGTTTGTTTTTTTTTTTCACCTGCAGGTGGTAGTCATTCTACTACATTAGTAAATAAAAAGGTACATTCTAAGAATATAATGAGAATGCTGTTTGTTGTGTGATTCCTTCACCTTGACATTCCCATGGTGAATAACACAGACTCTTGCCACAGCATGCTGGAGCAATAATTATAATGTCTAAATTCAATGAATCCCGCTTGCCAGAATTCCATTTCCTTATAATTTTCAAGTGTGCTTTGTCTGTTTGCCAACAAGTGAGTTGTTGGGGCTGGGTTTTTCGATGCTAGTTGTGTTCATTTCATTTACACTTCTGAAGCTGTCAGCGTTGGTGTATGGTTGGGATGGCAGTATTGGATAGCTATTGTTTCTGGTGTTGTAAGTATGAATTTATTCACTTTGGTATGTCCCCGCACTGAGATGTGACATTTCACCGCTGTGTTTTTAGACAGTTCATCCCTCATCGGCAAGTCTGGAAGCTAGAGAGGCAAAAATGTGTTGTGATCAGAATTTCAGCTTAATTCAGATGCATTTCCTTTAGGAAAGAGCAGTGCCTGCAGGACAGAAATAGAATGGTGTTAAAGGTTTAGTTGAGGTTTGTTTCTGTGTAAATGCATCTCCAGAGCCACCATTATCCGTGCTATTGCTGTGAATTACACGGGGCAATTTTATATTTTGTATCTTAAACAAGCACATTACCTTTTTTTTTCTTTCATTCTTTTGTTTCCTGAGCAGCAAATCAGCATATTAAATTATTTCTATACATGTGTATATATATATATATATATATATATATATATATATATATATATATACACACACACACACATACACACGCATACATACACACACACACACACACACACACATATATATACAGTGGCACAAAAAAGTGGGTATGTGCTGTATGCATACCACTCTGACACTGGGTAGTTGCGCCCCTGTGTGTGTGTGTGTGTGTGTGTATATATATATATATATATATATATATAAAGAGGGCTGGAGAGCATTCACTCAATGTTAGTTCAATGTTATCTCATTTTTGACAGAGGTGGCTTTTACAGGCTTTTGCATCAGAGGTCTTCATATTGCAAAATATCCAGAATTGTCTTTTCCATTTTGAGCACACAATGTGTTGAGCTTTTGTTTCTGTTGATTCTTTTGATTCACGTGACACTGACGACTGAAGTGATGATGATAAATCCAGAATAAAAAATAAAAAAAGTCATAAAAATATTTAAAAATATCCAGAACTATTTTTTCAATTTTGAGCACATGTGTTGAGCTTTTGTTTCCTGAGGAGCAAATCAGCATGTTAGAATAATTTCTGAAGGATCATGTGACACTGAATACACCTATTGGTTGCTCTGCGGCAACTGCTGCAACCTATCGTGGGACTGTACGTGACGTAAGCACCAATGAGGGCGTGACCGCTCTCGCACCTAGCATCACGTCCCACCAGAAAGGGCGTGGCTTATGTCTATATAAACAGAGTCCAGATAGGGTGTTCTTTGATTTTTTTCATCTCTTCAGCAAAGTGTTCACGTCACATCACTAGTCTCCGGAGAAGCCTGTTCCATCGAAAAAGCCCTATCAGCAGGACGATTCCTGCCTGGGACGCCGCCATGCATCTCGAGTCTGAAGGGGACAACATGTCTGAGGATGCCTGTTTCCTTGTCGCTTCAGAGAGTCAAGGATGGTCAGGCCCCGATCTGGACCCTGCCCCTTCCCAGCAAGAGTCAAGCGACGTGCGGGCTAGCTTCGATGCCGAACTGCTCCGCCTCATTATAAAGGCAGTGGAGAACCTCGGCTTTGATTGGTCTCCGTCCGAGGAACCCGTGCCCAGCAGGCTTAATGGCAAGTTTCCTGCCCGGGCGACGCTCGACGCCTCACAAAAGGCCCTCTCCCTTCCTGACAGAATTCCACGAGGAGTTGTCTGGAGCTGGAAGGCGCCATTTTCGGCCAGGTTGTGGTCGACTGTCTCTTTGACGCTGTCAGAGAAGCCTGTGCTGTCGAAAAAGCCCTAAAATAAATAGCCAGAATACGATGTGCGGTTTACCAAAACACAAAAACATTTTATTTTGTCTATTCCTATTGTAGAAATTTGAGTGGAATTTTATTTACTGAATAAGATTGATCGGTATTGGAAACACAGTTGTTTTCTTTACAGAACTACAGAACAGTTATCGTCCTTACATTTCCCCCAAATATAACTTAACACGTCCTGTTTTGTATTACTAGAAATAAATTATAGCTGTTATTTCCATGCATTTCACTCATCGCAGTTCTTGGTAGTTCATGCAGTAAATGGCTGATTCAGGTTTTTAAAAAGTAAAAATTGCTTTACGCTGGGTCTTGAATGTCCTGCATTTTTTTACTTGCAAAATCACATTCCTGCTCCAAGATTTCCTGACGGTCCAGAGAAGACAAAGATGGCTGAGTCCCGCTACGGCGTAACCACATGTACCTAAAAGCCGTTTTCATGGCCACCCAGATCAATCTCAAAAAGAGCATTATGTCTGTTTGTCCAGCTCATGCCGAAGGTGTTAAATGTGGGAACTGTGCCCACTTCACAGTGCCCACCCCTACACGAGTACGGCCCGCTCAGTGAAACACACTCATTCACTGCACTGCGCAGTGCTCGCCACTACTATTAAACACTATTGGCCCTGCTACACATGCTCACTCAGTGTCTTTGCTAATAAACACAAAGTGTGTTCTGTGTGCAGAGAGCGAGCACGCTTCTCTAAGCGTGCGCCCTCTGGAAGACGCTGGACGCTGTGTGTTGCACACACACAGCGGCCAGAGCCCGAATGCCATTCTCTCTCTAGCTTTGTGCTTGAAAGCATGGGAAATGATCCCGGGTGTCACAATTGGTATTGAGCACTATAATGAAATGCTATTCGCTGCAGTTCATTCACAGACCCACACTCTTTTAGGCCAGGGTCGAAGCTACAGTGAAACATGAAGTAGTACATCTGCTTCGTGCCGAAATAGCAAAACTGCTAAGCAAAGGGGCTATAGAAACCGTCCCTCTGATACAGAGCCAATCAGGTTTCTACAGCAGGTATTTCCTGGTCCCCAAAAAGGATGGCGGTCTCAGACCTATTCTAGATCTCAGGCACTTGAAAAAGGACCTTTTGAAAAGATCATTCAAAATGCTCACAACCAGACAAATCCTCGCGCAAATTTGCCCGAGGGACTGGATTATTTCAGAGGATCTGAAGGATGCATACTTTCAGATTCAAATAATACCCCTCACAGTGCGATTCGCCTTCAAGGGTCAAAGCTATCAGTACACCGTCCTGACGTTGGTCTGTCTTTAGCACCCCGTACTTTCATGAGATGTATGGACACTACGCTCTCCCCCCTGAGACTTCGGGGGATGTGCATACTTAACTTTCTGGATGACTGGCTTATTCTATAACTGATATAAGGATTTATTGCTAAACCATTTGCAAAACTTGGGTCTCCAAGTCAACTGGACCAGGAGCTCGCTGTCTCCCAGCCTGAATTTCTTTTCTGGGAACAGACTTAGACTTTGTGTCAATGACAGCGCGGCTGACGTCACAGCGTGTGCTGTGGATACTACACTCAGCGGGTGTCGTTTAAGGCCGGCAGTATTCTCCTTCTCAAGGAACTTTCAGAGGCCTCGGCCTCTGCAGTGATTCAGCTGGGTCTACTTCATGTGCACGCTCTCCAGCACTGGCAGAAAACGCGGGTCCTGCTTCGAGCATGGACCTGTGGGCAGCCCATAAATAAACTGCCAGGGTGGTCTCAGATCCCGGAGCCTTCATGCTCTGGCAGAATGCCTCTTCATGTGGTCTTGGCACAACCTGTGCTCGCTAACAGCAGTGCACGTGCCGAGCTGCCAGAACGTGGGTCCGGACATGCAGTCCAGAGACAACGTTCCCCCAGGGGAATGGTCACTGCACCCTCAGATAGTCAAACTACTGTGGGACAGCTTTGGCAGAGCAGAAATCGATCTCTTTGCACTGCTCGCACTGCTGCCACAGGTGATCAAGCAAATCTGGGAGTACAAATGCTATGTGCTCCTTGTAGCACCACTTTGGAGGAACCAGGTTTGGTGCGCTGTGCGTTACGTAGATTATATCCTTCCTACAGGAGCTTCTGGACGAGGGCAGGTCCCCCTCCACGATCAAAGTGTGTGTTGCAGCCATAGCAGTGTTTACAAAACCCTTGCATGGCCAGTCATTGGGGAGGAATGATATAATCATCTGCTTCCTTAGAGGCTAAACCCTCCTCAACCCCCTATGGTTCCGGTCTGGGGTCTCTTTAAAATTTGTTGATACTTTAATTGGTATTTTTATAAAACAGGAAAGTTAGGAAAATTAAGATGGCCTTTCTTGCGTGTCTATAAGGATAATTTCTCTTGAGGATTGATGAAAGATCAGTTTGCCGGACGGAACAGATTATTCGATAATAAATTAATTCCATGAGGGTTATCCTTAGAATCGATCTATCCTAGACAATTGGCATATTAATATTTAATTAAAATTCTTTGTGATTGATTAATGATATATACAACTGATCTATTTTTGCCTATCTGTATGGATAGATTATAACCCGTTGTATTTAAGTGTCCATACTGATACATTGGCAACATACTGCCTTTACAGATAATTTTAATCTGTGTATGCGATTCCTGGACATAATCATGACCAGTTATTAAAATTATATTCCCTTTATTTGTGCTAGAATTCCTACTTATGATCCATCTCACAACAAATGTGGAAGTAAAATGGCTAAACTTAAAAAAAATAAACCCCCGTCAACAATCCAGTCACCGAGATATACCTCCTTGAAATTAATTCTTGCATGTTGGGATGTCTGCAAATATTGCTCATATCTCCATTCTGATATGGACAATTATATCATACTGTAGTTGGTCAATGTGTGAAGAACTGGATTTCTACCAAGTTCTGGATCAAGATATGACAAGTGTTCAGCAGTTAATTAGACTGGAGAGTAGAGCTGGAGCATACTGTTCATCTTTTGGCCTCCTCCTTGACCCGTGTAATGTAATATCAACACTGTTCTTCAGGACTTTCTCTCCCTGACCTTAAACTCCCCTGACAGTTTGACTGACTTGTGATTCATCAGCTCTATTCCAACACCTTGTGAGCTCCTTGCCGAGGCATCATAAGTGTGCTCCCAATGTGAAGGCCTTTGGGAACAGCAGTTATTTTTTTATTTATTAGATGCCTCATTTCACTTTAAATCTAAGGCAGCACTTCAACTGTCCTTTGCGAATAAGATAATCCCAGAAATGCTTTGCAAGAAGGTCATTATGATTTTTAAGAGTAGTTTGCTAGTATGCCAATTCAAAAACAGCCTGCAAAACAACATGGATTATACATGCATTTAATTCAGTCTTGAAGATTATCAATAGGACATAATTATATGCAACTCTATGGAATAGTTGTGTGCAATATATTTTGTGCTTCTTAACCCTGTAGAAGAAGTGATAATCAGAAAAACCATACAAACTGTATTATACTTGCCACCCGAAAAAGAAAGGGAAAAGGGATTTAAATAGGCAAATGCAATAAGTCTAAATGAGTCTAAGGTTTGGCAACAGTTCTTCCAACCCTAATTGATGGAATGTGCAGCTTTTCATTGCATGGAAAAAAAAAACATACACAAAAAAAACTTATCAGAAGACACATCATGGACATATTGTCACGGTATGGTTGAACAAGATGAGGATACAAAAGCAGGTTGAGGTGATGTTTATTAAATAATACAAAATAAAGACAAGAAAGGATTTAGGCCAAACCAGGAAACATTGACAATGAACCAGCACAGGACTACAAACACAGGGAGGCTAAATAGGGGAACAAACAAAGGAGGGTAACAAGCAGGACATATGGGACAAATTAACCAATAATAAGATAACAAAATGGGAGGGGCTAGACAATAGACAGGAGAGCACATGTCACAAGGGAAACACATGGCAAGCAATGTGCTCACAATAAACAGAACTAGAACACAAGCACATGACAAACCGGGAATGTCGGAGCTCTGTCAGTCACTAAGATAAAACCAGACAGAAGTGACAGAACCCTGACACATATTCCAGGATGACAATGTCAAGATTCACCAGGCTCAAATTGTGAAAGAGTCACTATTTCCGTCCTTCAGATGAGACGTTAAACCGAGGTCCTGACTCTCTGTGGTCATAAAAAATCCCAGGATGTCTTTCGAAAGAGTTGGGGTGTAACCCCGGCATCCTGGCCAAATTTGCCCAGTGGGCTCTGTCCATCATGGCCTCCTAATCATCCCCATATACACCAATTGGCTCCATCACTGTCTCCTCTCCACCAGTAAGCTGGTGTGTGGTGAGCGTTCTGGCGCAATATGGCTGCCGTCGCATCATCCAGGTGGATGCTGCACACTGGTGGTGGTTTAGGAGATTCCCCCCCCCCCCCCCTCTATGTGAAGCGCTTTGAGTGTCCAGAAAAGCGCTATATAAATGTAACGAATTATTATTATTTATTATTTATGAGGGAGCATGACTAATCATTTTCACACATGACATGGCAACTCTGAGTGCAGACCTTAAATTCACTGAAAGTGCAATTTTCCAGCAAAAAAAAAAAATGCAAATGTGCTTTGCAATTTATTTGAAATTTTGGAAATTTTAGTAAAATTACTTCTATTTACTGCATTGATAATCCACCTGAAGGTGGTTATTAGCATGACTTTTTTTTTTTTTACCGGCCATGCTTTTTAAGTTGTCAGATTTTCAACAGCAAGCTGTCAATAGCATAGTCATAGCAATGTACCAGGTTGAATGAGCTGAAGAACATTTGAAATCAGTTACTTATAATGCTATATTCCCTATTTACTTTAAGCTTCCTCATAGATATTCTCATGATGTCACCTTGGCTACGACAGTTCATTGGATGCATCAATAGAGCCGCCATCATGGAACATGGGAGCCCCTCCTCTTTAATGCATAAGCATCAATGGCAAAGTTCTAATGAAAATAAAATCCCAAATCATCATCAATGCATTTTTTGTTAGTTTTTTTATTTATTTATTTTTTTTTTGGTTCGTTCCAATGGCCAGACAAAAGAAAAATATTTTAAAAAAAGCATTCTTCCTTGCTCAGATTTCGTTCGTGTGAACACCCATAAGCAGCACAAAAGTCAGAATATCCATGAATTCGAAGTACAGGTGGAGATAGCAGGGAAGTTGGCAAAGCATCAGCTGTAACTTTCTTCATTAACCTCATTACCAACAGTGTCCATCAATCATTTGTTTTGTTTGGTTAAAAGCTGTGTGCCGTTGCTGCTAAGATTTATCCCATGTGAAGTAGTCAATACTTCTGCTCTCTGTCAGGTTTATACTTGATGAAATTGCATTGAAAGGAACTGTGTACTCACATCGCCTCACGCAGACTGATGAATGCTCTTATCGATTGTGATGTTGCAAAGATATCCAGGTTCTGCTTGTGTTAACCAGAAGCTTCTTGAAGGAATATTTTTACTTTTATTTTTAAGTTATTTTTGCCGAAATGTAAAGCTTGTACAATGAGGAAAATAAGTATTTGAACACTGCTATTTTGCAAGTTCTCCCACTTAGAAATCATTGAGGGGTCAGAATTGAGTCTGAAACTATGAGAGACGTAATCTAAAAAAAAAATAAAATCCAGAAATCACAATATAGGATTTAACTATTTATTTGTATAATACAGCTGCAATTAACCCAGACAGCAAACTGACATTGAATCAACGTGGAAACGACGTCTCTCATGACATTGAAACAACATTGATTTGCTCATCGAATTAACGTTGAACCAACGTCAGACGCGGCATTCTTCAAAGCTAAATGAAAATCGAAAATTGGTTTGCTTTCATAACGTTGAAACAACGCGTTGATTTCAAGTTGATTTTCCGTTAGTTTTGAAAGAATGACGCGTCTGACGTTGGTTCAACGTTAATTCGATGAGCAAAACAATGTCATATCAACGTTGTTTCTATGTCATATTTCCACGTTGATTCAATGTCAGTTTGCTATCTGGGAAGTAATTGAACACCAATCTATCATCTAGAATTATGACCCTCAAAGACCTGTTAGTCTGCCTTTAAAATGTCCACCTCCACTCCATTTATTATCCTAAATTAGATGCACCTGTTTGAGGTCGTTAGCTGCATAAAGACACTTGTCCATCCCATACAATCAGTAAGAATCCAACTACTAACATGGCCAAGACCAAAGAGCTGTCTAAAGACACTAGAGACAAAATTGTAAGGCTGGAAAGGGCTACGGGGAAATTGGTGAAAAAAGGTCCGCTGTTGAAGCAATCATTAGAAAATGAAAGAAGCTAAACATGACTGTCAATCTCCCTTGGACTGGGGCTCCATGCAAGATCTCACCTCGTGGGGCCTCTGATCCTAAGAAAGGTGAGAAATCAGACCAGAACTACACAGGAGGAGCTGGTCAATAACCTGAAAAGAGCTGGGACCACCATTTCCAAGGTTACTGTTGGTAATACATTAAGACGTCATGGTTTGAAATCATGCATGGCTGCTTAAACCAGCACATGTCAAGGCCCGTCTTAAGTTTGCCAATGACCATTTGGATGTTCCAGAGCCTCGCCCTCCATGCCCCCTCTCACCGACGCGCAACTGCCGCTCATGAGCCTCATTGCCGTTGTGCTGAATGGGGGCGCGCCGCTGAAAGTTGTGCCAACCACGGCTAGATTTTTTTTACGTTACAAGAAAACTACCCTGCCCCCCATGTGCATGCTTCAATGGCAAAATGGGGAAATAGTGTGTTAGTCCCACCGAGGCCAGACCAATCCCTATTCCTCAAACATTTCTCAGCCCCTCTTAGTTCGAGCAGCTAGTTATGTCAATACTGCAGCAATGCGCCTGTTATATAACATGCACACCTGCAACAAGCGCAGACACAAACTGTGACGCCTTCTTATCTGCTCACGCTAGTAAAGCTTGTGTCTTTTACTCCTGTGGCTCGGTGGTGAAACGCAAAGCTTTTCGCACCAGAGACCCATGTTTGATCCTGGCTCTCGCAGATAATTTTATGCAGCTTTCTTACGTGCAGAAAGCGACCGCACCCTCCCACGCACATAGTGGAAGCTATTGTGGCTGCTTGCACGTCGAAAGGCCTGCAATGCCCATTGGGTATCAAAGCTCACTCCACTAAAGGCAGGGCCTCATTGTAGGCGTGGTCCAGTGGGATTTCCATTCATGACATATGTGTGGCGGCGGGCTGGGTTCCCCGTCCACCTTTGTCAGATTTAATAATCTGAGAGTTCCCGCCCTGCAGGCAAAACTTCGGGCGGTATAAGTGTGAAACACCACAAACAGCTCTCCTGGTTGAGCTGCACTATTGGGTTGCTATTGCTTACACAGACCGGCGCCGCCGCTCTGCTGTTGCCTCTAAGTGCTTATCTACATGTGCTGGCCCACACTTCTGCTGGCCACCTATTATCCCCACTTATCAGGGCTCTCCAGGTTCCCCCTGGGCTCATGTAGTGGATGCTTGGTGTGCACGGCATTGACAAAGGGTTCCCGTAGTGTAAGCTAGCTTACGCAATAAGAGAGAACCTCTCGTAAGAGAACGTATCGGTTACCTAACGTAACCTCGGTTCTCTATAGAAGAGGGAACGAGTATTGCGTTATCGGCCGTGCTCGCGCCACGAGCGAGTTTCACTTCAGTCGATGAAAACCAGGGAATCAGCCTCTGAACCTTGCTTATATACACCAAGCCACGCCCATTCTGGCGGGCTGTGATGCCATGAGGGCGCGGGCGCCTCTCATTGGGCGTGACACCACGACAGGTTTACTGATAGGCTGTTACAGTTGCTGCAGAGCAGCCTATGAGCTCGATAGATAGCCTGTTCTAGGTCTGGCAGCTGTGACACTGCATTGACAATGGATACAAAATAAAGGATCATTTTTTGGCTTCAATATCTCAGAAAAGATGAATCTCTCCTGTAGCATAAGCTAACTTACGCAATACTCGTTCCCTATTCTAGAGAGAACCGAGGTTACGTTAGGTAACCGTTATGTTTCTCAGCGACAGCCCAGTAACCTGACTGATCTAGAGAAGATCTGTCTGGAGGAGTGGACCAAAATCCTTAAGTGTGTGTTAACCTAGTGAAAAACTACAGGAAATGTTTGACCTCTGTAATTGCAAACAAAGGCTGTTGATGGGGTGTTCAAATATGTATTTGCAGCTGTATCATACAAATTAATAGTCAAATATCATACATTGTGATTACATTGGGTTTTTTTTTTTTTTTTTTAGATTATGTCTCTCACAGTGGACATGCACCTACGATGACAATTTCAGAATGTTCAATGATTTCCAAGTGGGAAAACTTGCAAAATAGCAAGGTGTTCAAATACTTATTTTACTCACTGTATATTTGTTTAAGCACTTTGTCTGTAAAAAAAAAAAAAAAAAATGGCAGTAGATATATTTTTTTAGAGGAAAAAAAGGTATAGTTCCCCCAAAAATAAAACTCCGATGGAACTCAACCTCATGTTTTTTCGTAATTTGATAATCTTGAATATTCCTATTCCTATATATAAATGTTCTACACCATTCTCAGCATTTAAAATCTTTCCTTCTCATTTCACTTTCAAGTAGACCTTTTGCTGAACTACCATATCTTCATTTTTATCACTGTCTATGAATAGAACTTGTTTTAGTTCAGTTGTTTCTGTTATTAAGCTTCTTACCAGATCATTTTCTGCAGCGATTAACAGGTTTGGGTCAAACGTCGTTTGAAGGGGAGCACAGTTTATGTAGGTTCAAGAGTTGTGTGTGTGTGTGTGTGTGTGTGTGAGAGAGAGTCGCGATAAAAGGTTCGTAAACAAATGGTATTGTCACCGTGCATGTCTCTTATTTTGAACTGTGAAAGTAAAACAATAGAATCCAACTAAAGGCACCAGACTCTCAGGGATCCCTCACAAATAATAAACAATAACAAGAGTCCTGAAATGACTGCTTGGGACAGTAGATCTGCACTTGTGTCCTTGATCTGTTTTAGAGATGGCTCTTGTATTTCAATAAGCACCTTACAGTTGAAGACAGAATAAAGTAAATACAAAATTATCATTCCATTTGAAATAGAGAGTTAATTATGTTAAATCTTTATTACTTAGTCTGTCTTTTTCTTTTTTTTTCATCCAGAGATTTTATTAGAATATCATGCAAGAGTTCCTTTATTTCAGTAATGCTCCTTAAACGGTGAAACTAATATATTATAGCTGTTTTTCATAGCTTGAAGCCACAATCATCAAAATTATAAGAAGTAAAGGCTTGAAATATCTCGCTTTGCATTTAATGAGTCTATATATAAGTTTCACCTTTTAAGTTGAATTACTGAAATAAATGAACTTTTGCACGATATTCTAATTTTTCGAGTTTCACCTGCACTTTGGCAAGCACCACTAATAAACTCTCTGGATGAAATGATCACCTGTACCACTAAATCAGCAAAATCTCATTAGTATTTGCAGGTATTTTTAACATAATGTTTACTTGCTTGTATGTGCTAAAATTTCAAATATGTACAACATTTAAACCGTAAAAAGTAATTACTCAATGTATGTCCATCTACCTACTGTTATTTTGTTTGTTATCATTGTCCATTGCCATTATTGTTGCTTTTTCATTGTAAAGTGTCCTTGAGAATTGGAAAGGTGATGTATAAATAAAACGTATGATTATTATTAGCCTATTATTACTTTTCAAAAGTTTGGAGTCAAGAATATTTTTTTTTCTTGAAAGTCTCCTTTGCTCACCACAGCTGAATTTACTTGATTAGAAATACAGTTATAAAAACTGTAATATTGTGAAATGTCATTACACCTAAAAATAACTGTTTTCTATTTTGATATAAATAAAAATGTAATTTATTCCTGTGATGCAAAGCTGAATTTTCAGCATCATTATCCAGTCTTCAGTGTCACATGATCTTTTTAGAAAACATTATAATATGATGATTTGCTGCTCATGAAAAAAAAAAATATATATATTATCAGTGTTGAAAACACTTTTAAGACGGGCTGATGCATACCTCTCTCATCTCAGTGCGTGCACTACATCGCTCTGTATTGCCGCAAAACTATGTTAGCATTTAGCTTAGCCCAGTGCATTAAATATGGGCCAAAAAGAGAAGCGACCAAACACTTCCTCGTTTTCCCTATTTAAACACAGTTACTCGATTAGTGTAACTCGACCTAGGCTGGTGACACAAAATAAAACGTTGTGTTTTTCTAAGCGTTTAAAATTGATGACTATATTGTATGGCGGAATACCATAAAAAAGTGCTTTAGAGCACTTCAACATGGCGCAATAATACCTTCACTCGTGAAAAGTCCTCTTACCGGCTCCCGCTTTGTCGTATGTCACGTTGGCTGCATTGACGGAAATAAGAGGGAGGGGGAGAGCGAGTTTCCCCGTTATGGTTCAATCATGAAAACTACAACAGTTACTTTGCAAAGATTTACATGTGTCAGACATATGAGAGAAACAGGCATGGAAAAAAGCAAGGTTACATGAGAAGTGGTCTTCATTCCAGATTTCTCTGTCCCCTCACCCCATCATGCCTTTGTCTTTCTCTACTGTTACACTGTAAGTATTGAGCTTATGGACACCACTGAGGGATTATAAACGCCTTGTAAGGTAGAAAAAAACGAGCCCGTTCTCATCCCAAAGCGCCATATAGGACGCTTTTGCAAAAGCGTAAATATCCAACGCACATGGCACCCTTTAACGTGAAATGAGACGCAGATATATTTGGGCAGAAGGCGCCCCCTAGTGGTCTAACCCTTACCCTACACCATACCTAAACTTAACCATAACCGAAGCGTCTCATTAGACGTTAAAGGGTGCCATATGCGTTGGATATTTACGCTTTTGCAAAAGCGTTGTATATGGCGCTTTGGGATGAGAATGCGTTGAAAAAAACATGTTACTTATGTTTAAAATGGAACGTATACCTCATGCTTACACAATCACACAATCCAAAAAAACTATCCTTCTGTGTATATTTGAGGTAGATTTGAATCAGTTGAAAAACATTCCTTTCCTTGTAAAGAATATGCCAACTGTACACATTTGCTATATCATCATTTAGTAGAACATTACATTGCATGTTACAGTAGAACATGTTACAACATACATCTACACTCACCGGCCACTTTATTAGGTACCCCATGCTAGTAACGGGTTGGACCCCCTTTTGCCTTCAGAACTGCCTCAATTCTTCGTGGCATTGATTCAACAAGGTGCTGGAAGCATTCCTCAGGGAGTTTGGTCCATATTGACATGATGGCATCACACAGTTGCCGCAGATTTGTCGGCTGCACATCCATGATGCGAATCTCCCGTTCCACCACATCCCAAAGATGCTCTATTGGATTGAGATCTGGTGACTGTGGAGGCCATTTGAGTACAGCGAACTTATTGTCATGTTCAAGAAACCAGTCTGAGATGATTCCAGCTTTATAACATGGCGCATTATCCTGCTGAAAGTAGCCATCAGAAGTTGGGTACATTGTGGTCATAAAGGGATGGACATGGTCAGCAACAATACTCAGGTAGGCTGTGGCGTTGCAACGATGCTCAATTGGTACCAAGGGGCCCAAAGAGTGCCAAGAAAATATTCCCCACACCATGACACCACCACCACCAGCCTGAACCGTTGATACAAGGCAGGATGGATCCATGCTTTCATGTTGTAGACGCCAAATTCTGACCCTACCATCCGAATGTCGCAGCAGAAATCGAGACTCATCAGACCAGGCAACGTTTTTCCAATCTTCTATTGTCCAATTTCGATGAGCTTGTGCAAATTGTAGCCTCAGTTTCCTGTTGTTAGCTGAAAGGAGTGGCACCCGGTGTGGTCTTCTGCTGCTGTAGCCCATCTGCCTCAAAGTTCGACGTACTGTGCGTTCAGAGATGCTCTTCTGCCCACCTTGGTTGTAACGGGTGGTTATTTGAGTCACTGTTGCCCTTCCATCAGCTCGAACCAGTTGATGCCATTCTCCTCTGACCTCTGGCATCAACAAGGCATTTCCGCCCACAGAACTGCCGCTCACTGGATGTTTTTTCTTTTTCGGACCATTCTCTGTAAACCCTAGAGATGGTTGTGCGTGAAAATCCCAGTAGATTAGCAGTTTCTGAAATACTCAGACCAGCCCTTCTGGCACCAACAATCATGCCACGTTCAAAGTCACTCAAATCACCTTTCTTCCCCATACTGATGCTCGGTTTGAACTGCAGGAGATTGTCTTGACCATGTCTACATGCCTAAATGCACTGAGTTGCTGCCATGTGATTGGCTGCTTAGAAATTAAGTGTTAACGAGCAGTTGGACAGGTGTACCTAATAAAGTGGCCGGTGAGTGTATGTTTATCTTGTTCCCAGCTTCTCTCCTGTTATGGAAATGATCAAAATTACTAATGAAAAATAATACCAAAAAAATTAATTAAATAGTAAATTTTAGTCTTCAGCTCCAATGAAGCAACTCGGTGTTACTTTGTCACTAGTTCTAAAGTGAAGTTGTGGAATATGAAACGGAGATTTGGGCTTAACTGTCAAACTCTTAACTTAATTTTTGTATCCGTGGCGGAAGGAAGTAGCTCCACACAAATGAGGGATTTTACAGTTGTTGTTCCTTATTTAAATACATGCTATATCAAACTGTTAACCCTCCTATTATCCTTGGGGTCAATTTGACCCCATTCAATGTTTAACGTCTGTAAAAACATAATTTTATTTTTATTTTTTGCTTCAAATTTAATGACTTGTCCTAATTTAATGGGGACAACTCTGAAAACATAAAATTTACCTGCTAATATTTTTTCAAAGTCCTGTACAAATTTTGTAGCATCGGTGTTCCTTGGGGTCAATTTGACCCCAGGCTCTTTTAGTTGTATAATAAAACAGAAGAAATATTGAAATTTCACACACATTTGTTTTGGTTGTTATATTGAGGTCATTATAACATGTTATAATTTGAATTTATAATGTTCATTGTAATTTTACATATTCAATATCATTTTCAAAAAACGTCCCTCTGTTTTAGGGCTCTAACCAAACAGAACCATATCTGTAGTATTGCGAGAATTACTAGTAGTTCACATGACATGTGACATAATTCTCAAGATAACTAATAATTCTTTCCTGTGCATTGGGGAGGGGAAAACATCATTTTTGTGAGAACTTTGATGTTTCCCGTGCCATGGGGGAGGAGAAAACATAATTTTTGTGAGATTGACCCCAAACATAACTCGTGTTACTATCCTTGATAAAATAAATAGTTTTTCTTTCCAAATTTTATAGATTACAAAAATCTATACTTAGAAATATTATAAAACAAAATAAAACACCAGATGTATTTATACTTTTCCAATTTTAGGTCAAATCAGTAAGATTTTATGTTGATTTGTAAATTTGTCCATAGTCGTACAATGGGTATTCTGGATGTGTAAGGGGTTAGGTGGGGTTAGGTGGGGTTAGGTGGGGTGGGGAGGGGTGTGGTGGGTGGATGTCAACTTAAAACGTTACTTAAGTAGTCAACAAAGACATAAATTAACTAAGACAAAACTTTGTAAAAAAAAATACACATATTGTGGAGGTTTAAATTACTGGGGTCAAATTGACCCCAGAGGGTAAAAAGTGTTATCAGATTTGAGGGTAACAGGAGGGTTAAACACAATATCACATGAGTAGCCATGTGATTGTGGCTCTGTATCCGCAAAATTGCAATAGTGCTGTCAAATTGATTAATTTAATCAACAAAAGTTTGTGTTTATATAATATATGTGTGAAATTATGTTTGAGCTGTATGACTGTTTGAAATGAAAAAAAAAGTGAACATTTACCACATAACTTTTTTGTACCATTGGCCCTCGGTTCTGCATCTAGGTTGTTTTGAGCCTATAATTTGAGCTGTAAATGTCAAGTGATTCATCCGTCTAGAGCCGCAGGAAATGACATCATGACAATGCTGATTGGCTGCAGGAAATGACAGGAGCATGTGACGAATGCCGAATATACTGAACTGTGTCACTTAAGTGCAAGTCCATTTCATGCCTCCAAAAACTGGCAGAACATCTATTCTATCTTTTGAATGGACATTGTTGTGAATTTTTTTCTTCTAAAGTGTAGGAAACTCAGAAGCAAAGACAAGGAGAATCGGGTGTATCTTTTTTTTAATCAGGGTTCGTTATTGCTGTTGCATTGCTGTAGTCTTCAGGTTTAATTACGTAATTGAAAATACGTTTAATAATTGTATTTTCATACTTTGTTAATGATCAATTAATAATTTCTAAATGAAGCATAGCATTATTTACAAACCAGTTTTTTAAGAGTTGTCAGTCATTCATAAGATCACTTAGAAAGTGTAAATAAATGTAGTAAATACAAGTAGTTATAAAGCATTTAGTAGAGGTCAGTTAACTATGTTTGTGAGCTCATCTAAAGTGAGGACTATTCATGCCTTGTAAAGCATTTATAAAGGAGATTTAAAGGCTGTTAAATATTTCTATGTTCTGTGTCATGTTTGTTACATTTTACTGTTTAGAAGATTGATGCGCCTTTAAATCTGATTTATAAATGCTTTACAAGACATGAATGGTCCTCACTTTAGATGAGCTCACAAAATTAACTGACCACTACTAAATGCTTTATAAGTACCTGTATTTACTACATTTATTTACACTTTCTAAGTGATCCCAATGACTGACAACTCTTAAATAACTGGTTCGTAAATAATGCTATACTATAGAAATTATTAATTGATCATTAACAAAATATGAAAATACAATTATTAAACGCATTATAGATATGCTTATAAATCAAGAAAAAAAGCATTTATAGCTGCATTTATAAACTGCTTATTAATGTCTATTAAGGCTTTATAAATGATGAATTAACTGTTTACTCATGCTTAACAAATGTTTAGAGCACTGTGGTTTTCAATTAAGCACCGCTCGCATTTCCAGAAAATGTAAAAATCACAATCATTTCAGAGAAGAAACAATAACAGGCTTGGTTGATATAATGCAGTAATCATAGCTCTGAGGAGTCAGAAATCTCAAGGATAGGAGGTCTAGAGGAATTCAACGAAAAGTGTGCTTTCAAATAACATAACTTTAATAGCTTTAAAATCTGGTTACAACAGAAGAAAATAAAAACTTGTGGTTTGTGGTTTGAAGTTGCTCAATGAAGTCTGACAAGGGCAGCATCTTCTTAAACTAAGTCGACACCTAAACATGAAAGAAAAAGTGTGCTCAGGACTGCCTTAATAATGGCGCTTTCAAATCAGCCGTGTCAAAGAGCAGAGTGATAGCGTCAGAGAACACACCGGAAAAGATCCCGGTGCTCTGGCTTCTCCTTCATTTCCTTTTTAGTGTGGTGGCTCGGCCCTGGAGGAGTAATTACTTTAAGGAAGCTAATAAAGAATAGATTAGGCTGCAACTTTGAAGAACTCATTTCAAATGGTGCATAAGAGAGAATAGGCAGTCTAAAGGCAATATGCGTATGCATTGGAGCCCGGGGAAAGAGACAAAAAGGGACATGGAAGGAGGATGAGAGAATGAGAGGGAGAAAATAAAGCAGAATATGGTGAATGGGTTCTGATTTGGAAACACTTTAAAAGGTTAATTAGATTTGGGTTTTTCATACTTTTTTTTAAATCCAGCAAAGATGTCTTTGAGCAGTGTAAACAATAGATTCATCATCCAAATGGATTAGCTAGCTTTCATGTGAGAGGCGAAGGAAACCACTTGCCACTTTTTGCTAATTGATTTGACTGTTGTTGATTTTCTCAGCATTCCACTATACGTTGCAATCAATTAGTATACAGCAATGGTGACCTGTAATAACTCTCATCCCAAGAGAAGGTACATGGTTCTTTTGTGTAATGGGTGTAAAGTACTTTTTTTTTTTTCAATGTTTTTGATTAGATCATGGTTTGTTAATTATAAATTATAAATCATATAATTATCATAGTAATATCATATTGGCCTAGTTTTTTTTTTTGTTGTTGTTGTTTTAACAGAATGATCGTGATTTAATTTGTAATATAAAATTTATTGTGGTTTCTGTATAATGTAATCTATTAAGAGCAAACATTTGTAGTTTAAACAATTTTATTTAAACATTTTTAAGTCCTTATACAACAGTTTTATTTGTAGTGAAATTTGCAAAAATCTAAATAATACAGAGGACCCAAACATAACGGGATTGTAACATTTTAAGCTATAATTGAAAATTGTTGACAAGCATAATTCACATAGGATTCACTGCCTTAGAAATTGTGTTTTCGGAATTTCAAAAATAAATATGAGACGTATGTTGGATTTTAGTTGTAATTATAATAATTATTATTATTTTATGTATTTATTTTTATTGTCAGATTGGTCCATGTTTAGTGTCCTTCTCTGTTGGAAGGGTGTAATTGGGGTTCAGCAATTTAAGACGTTTCGGTTGTGAACAAGAGTGAAAACGTGTCAAACAAACATATATAATGCCCAAAAATAAGATTTTTCAGAGACATAATGCAGGTTTGTGCATCTTTTGATTCCCAGCTAGAGGTTGGATCAAACAATGGGACTCTCACATATGCTTGTTTTCTCAAGGGTCTTTGTTCATTTTGGGGTGTTAAATTGAGTTCAGAATAAAGATGGTCAAAGGTTGTTCAAAGTATATATTTGAAGGAAATCCTAGTCTACGCTAGTAAATTTAGCTCCTGTGACTAGAGATGCACATTCTTTGTGAAATCCCTTAAAAACATCAACTATATATATATATATATATATATATATATATAATTAATTTAAAAATTGACTTTCTGTGCGATGAAGCTGGTATCTGTTTTAAGATGTAGGATTTGTGGATTAATCTTTGAGCATTCTGCCTCACCCTCTGGCAACAAGTAAATAAATCATGCGAAATTACAGAAGCAGTGCGCATTCGGAAGGAATTGAGTGGAATTGAGAGTGACGCTCTGGATTTTTCAAGCCCCTCACCATTTCCTCCGGGTGCAGCCAAGTCCCTAAAAGTCATATGAGCAGAATTCTCATTTTCCAAATGTTTCTCTCTGGATCTGTCTCGCTTTGTGTTTTATGTATCTCACTCAAATTGCTGCACTGCTTCTTTGTTCATCGCATTCAAAGCTGCCAGAATTCTGTCAACAGAGCGCCAAATAAAATTATGAAACAATCCACAATAGCTGAAACAGATCAGCAGGCCACCCACACAGTCTTTGTGTCCATATTGCTTGAACAAATGTACTAAGTTTCTGATTTAGAGAGACAGACATTGACCAATGCTGACATGCATTACGGTCCATATTCTGAGCATCACAGATGTGGTCACTATACATTTTTGGTGTATGGGAATGCGCGGCTTTGAACGTTTCGTTTTGTGTTAAAGGTACAATATGCAGGTATTTTTCGCCACCTTGGGTCGCTAACCTCTTACAATAACAAAGATGTATAATGATGACCTATATTCCACATTAAGCGTAAGTATGGATCTTTTCGTCAAGCTGATGGATATTTTATGGATGAGTGAATACAGTGATATTTTTAACATGTTTTTAACATGACTGTGGAAGCAGGGCGCGATTGCTAGACGTACAAGTTACCAGTGCCACATGCAACGTGAGTCCCACAGATGTAAAGTAATAAGGACATTTCATTCTACAGTACCGGGCACGCAAGTGCTGAATTAATACTCACAAAGGTCAGTTGATTAGACAAATTAAACTTGAGGTAAGGCAGCACTGCTTCACTTGCTCTAACAGCCACACTATCGCAACAAATGGCATTTGAGTGTGTTGAATGTTGTTGGTTAAAAAACATAGTTACCTGTGCCCTTCCTGTCTTAACAGGTACAGAAAATGAATAAAGTTATCAAACAGTCTGTGCTGCATGAATCATAAATTATATATAGAATAATCCTTATTAAAGCTACAAAAGTTCTTTAGTCAAGATCAGTGAGTAATTTTCTAATTTCCCTTTGTTCTTTTAACTTTACTGACAGAACGCTTTATTCGCTGCTGGCCCTTTAAGAGAACCTGTTGCCGAGACGCGGATCTCACACGCGCCTCATAGCACAGCTTTTTCATCCATTGACTTTTCTTATGTTATGAAGATACTAGACAAAACGACATTTTGCCGTAATTGTGTGTGCTATTGTTCGTTCAAGCTCGAAAGAGAACTGTATATTCTGGCACGCGGTCAGTGCATGCACATTATGCGAGTATCATCTATTCTAATCCAGGGCACTCACAGGCAGCTTTTCACTTCTACATTTTATGCAAATCATAGACCTTTATGCTTTATCTACAAAATAAAGTATAATATCGGGAACATTGATCTTGAAGAGAGTGTCGTCGTGTTACTGTCGCAACCGAACGCGACGCGCTGTGTGAATGCTGAATGCATGGAGAATGACTGAGGCGAGATGACTTTCCGTTAACTTTAACTTAGAGACTAAAATATTAATTTTACAACACATTATGCTATTGAATGACTTTAGAAGTCTTGGAATATAGTGTGAAAACTTGATTGTGCTTTACAAAGTTTTTTATGCCTTTAGTGGGGCTTAACAAAATAACACAATATGCAGAATGTCGGACGTCACTGAAAAGCTGCAGCCGTGGCGGGAGGATTTTAAGTGTGGCGGCCCGCCACGGGAGAATGAATGTAGCGGAAACACTGATCTTGCTAGGCATAACTGCAATAACCCGGTCTGTCGCCATGGTTAATATCACAGTGCAAGCACAAACTTGCCGAAAACCGGGACTAACGCGGATATGATGCCGTTGACTGGTGACTCCTCACCCCTGCTCACACGTCCCGCGATTTTTCTCACGTAAATATTCTGTAAGTAATAATGGTTTTTGGATATTTTACTGCAAAAGTCCTGCATATTGTACCTTTATGTAACAAAAATAATAATAAAAATTGAGAGCATAGAGATTTGGAATGACATGAAGGTGACTTTTTTATTAGTTATTTATTTAGGCCTTTATTTTGAAGTTTACTTCAGCTGTTGGAATATTTCTGAATCGTATAATGGTAATTGTCACAGTCTGTCTTGTCTCCGTCCTCTTCACTACACTTCCCATCATCCCTCTTGTCTACACACCTGTTTGTCATCATCATCACCTGTGTTTATGTGACACCCTGTATGTATTGTCACAGGAATAATTATATTTTTCTGTATTTATTTTATTTTATTGTGTTTATGATATTGTTTCAATTACTGTTATTATGTTGAATTTGTGATGAGTGATACTCACAGTGGACAGTAGGTGGATCAGTAACTGAGTCGCGGAGAAGAAGCCGCCATTACAGAGCGACTCAGACTGCAGATAACAGTCAACTGTGTATCACACGAAATACGTTCTGAGGAAACTATTTTGCAAATCGTAATTACGTTACATGCCAACATATAAGCAGTGCTATTACGTTTGTCCTTAACGTAATACTGTTGCAGTGCTATTACGTTTTTCCTGAACATAATACGTAGATCCAAGCAGGTTTCTTTACTATTTATGCATTTCTATCCCAGCGAAATAGTGTGCGACTTGTTAGTTCCATAGTAGCGTCCGGGATTAATGAGTGCAGCCAGGTCTCCGTTATCACCAGAATACAACAGTCCCTGATGAGTTTGTCCGAAGAAATCCACAAATTCAGTTCATCTACCTTGTTCACAATGGATCTGGCATTTATGAGTAACAATTTGTGTGGTTGCTTTTTTAGCCTCGCGAGTACTCCAGACCGACATTCTCGCTTTTTCTTGCGATATCTTCTCCGCCTCCGTCGCCTGTTTGTGTTGACAACAATCCACAGAGAGCCTGGTGATCTAGCGATCTCCTCCGGTATATTGTGAAGGTGCACAAAGTCACTGGTAACAGCTTGCTTCCACTGTAATCCGACTATCAAGATGTCATGTCGGCTGTAAGACTGGTGCCCGCGACTTATCACGGATTTAAAAGTAACAAACATACAAACTAACAGAAATACGTTAAAAAAATCACAGAGAGAAAGCCTAGAGCCGCTGTGTCTATGCACACCGCTGCCATGTTTTTGATGGGTATTCAGTGCATAAGGAGATTGTAAAACATGGTGATGTATGTTTTAAGGGAAAGAGTATTGAGTTATTAGAGAAAAATACTACTTGTGTATAAAAAGAAAAACACTACAAGAGTGATGCAACCTGTTTATTGGTGTATTGTTTGATTGAGTCACATGTAAGGTGACAAGACATTGTGACATATATATTTGTACAAAATATAGACATAATATTTGAATTATTTTAATAAAGCCATTACAGAGCGACTCAGACTGCAGATAACAGGACAACTTTGTCTGTCTCCTTGTTTTATTAAACAGAAATATTTATCTGCAGCAACGCCAGTCGGACGACGGGCGTGCTACATTTAGTCACTGTGATCATCTGTGCCACCTGGATTGTTTGATTTCAGTTCATTCACACTGCCAGTGATTTGCCGGGATCTGTGAGTGTTCACACACAACCCGTAAATATCCCGGAAAGACACATGACGTCAGGATGAGATATGTAACTTGCGCGTCGAAAACGTACACGCGCATACCGTTCCACAAAGCGGGTGAACGATCTCCGTTTCAGCACGAATAGAGAGGAGATCCTGCTCTGTGCTTCGTTCCAGTTTGCAGACATTTGTTCGTCCTTTCTATGTTGATGACAAACTCAAACTTTCTTCTAAGAGCAACAGAGTCGCCCGATGGCACGAGCGTCATCACTATGAAACACCCCTTACGGCATTGGCCCTGGCTTTTGTTCACACAGCGAGCGTTCCAGGACTGATCCCGGCAATGTTACTAGGTCCCCAAGCTGGGATCGATGCCGGTATCAATCCCGGGTCGTGTTTGCGTTCACACAGAAGGCGCTCTGGCAATTTCCCGGCAAATTTCCGGGATCAACGCGCTGTGGGAAAGGGGCTTAGGTGGTGGTTTTGCAATCCGCCATTTTTCAAGAGAAGAAGAAGTGCCACTTGTTTCTGTTAATTAGTATGTGTATTTTGTTCCTGCTTGTCTTCAATTCAGTGTCCGTTCTTTTGTGTATCACATGAGTGTGTACTTTCTGCCTATCTGAACCCTGTGTGTTGTTTATTGGGTAACACTTTAAAATAATGGTCCGTAGTTAACAAGTAGCTATGCAGGAAGTAATAGGTAGTACTGCATTAACACCGAAGTTAATACTATTAACTAATATGGAAGCAATATTAACTAAGCATTAAGTAATAGGTATTTGATTGTTACTAAATAAATATATCCTCATTGAGAACTACTTGTGAACTAAGAAATAATAACCAATTAATTACTAATCACAAAAGTAACATGTCTAAAAAGTGAACAATTGTGGGGGTTTTACTCTTAACGTGGTCATAACATTTCAGAAGCACGTGCCTCAAATGGGTTCTTTGTGGAAACAAGTTTATGAAGTTTATATATCCCCCCAAATACATTAGCTAGGTTGAGATTGTGACCACTACTCTTGCCAGGATGGACATGTTCTCTGTTTATTTAAAACTTAAACATAAAATAATCCTAATAATGACAGTTTTTAAAAATAAATCTTAAATAATTAGGAAGTGATGCTGACACTCTCATGATTGGATTAGTTCACTATTATGAGCTCTATTGAATGTCAGTCACATATATCTCAGACTCCAAAGACCTATAACTTTATGTTACAGTAGCTGCCTGAGGAGGACTTCTCTTTAGGACATGAATATAAACATTGATGTTCACTTGTCAAAAACAATTAGCATCTTTAATGAAGAAATTGGCTGCATTTATGTTACGATAAGCGCAAAACCACATCTTCCAGATTACAGTGTTTGTTAGAATATTAGTACCTCACAGAACCTGTATAGTGTGTGTCAAATATAAAATTAAATTACTTGTATCATTTGTGAAAAACATGTTAACGCCTCAATAACTACTTAAGCGTTACCTTGTTATCCCACAGGAACTACTAGTGATGCGGCCCATTATTTTAAAGTGAAAAACATGTTAACTCCTAACTAACTACAAGCGTTACCTTGTGTAAACATTGCGGGATGACAAGGTAACGCTTGTAGTTAGTTAGGAGTTAACATGTTTTTCACTTTAAAATAATGGGCCACATCACTAGTAGTTCCTGCGGGATGACATGTTAACTCCTAACTAACTACAAGCGTTACCTTGTTATCCCGCAATGTTTACACGAGGTAACGCTTGTAGTTAGTTAGGAGTTAACATGTTTTTCACTTTAAAATAATGGGCCACATCACTAGTAGTTCCTGCGGGATAACAAGGTAACGCTTAAGTAGTTAGTGAGGAGTTAACAGGTTTTTCACAAATCATACAAGTAATTTAATTTTATATTTGACACATACTGTACAGGTTCTGTGAGGCACTAATATTCTAACAAACACTGTAATCTGGAAGATGTGGTTTTTCTGCTTATCATAACATAAATGCAGCCAATTTCTTCATTAAAGATACAAATTGTTTTTGACAAGTGAACATCAATGTTTATATTCATGTCCTAAAGAGAAGTCCTCCTCAGGCAGCTACTGTAACATAAAGTTATAGGTCTTTGGAGTCTGAGATATACTGTATGTGACTGACATTCAATAGAGCTCATAATAGTGAACTAATCCAATCATGAGAGTGTCAGCATCACTTCCTAATTATTTAACTGTCTTTATTAGGATTATTTTATGTTTAAGTTTTAAACAAACAGAGAACATGCGTCCATCCTGGCAAGAGTAGTGGTCACAATCTCAACCTAGCTAATGTATTTGGGAGGATATATAAACTTCATAAACTGGTTTCCACAAAGAACCCATTTGAGGCACGTGCTTCTGAAATGTTATGACCACGTTAAGAGTAAAACCCCCACAATTGTTCACTTTTTAGATATGTTACTTTTGTGATTAGTAATTAATTGGTTATTATTTCTTAGTTCACAAGTAGTTCTCAATGAGGATATATTTCTTTAGTAACAATCAAATACCTACCAAGGAACTACCTTTGTACTAATTACCTATTACTTAATGCTTAGTTAATATTGCTTCCATATTAGTTAATAGTATTAACTTCGGTGTTAATGCAGTACTACCTATTACTTCCTGCATAGCTACTTGTTAACTACGGACCATTATTTTAAAGTGTTACCGTTTATTGTAAGTTGTCGTTTTGGAATTTTAGACTCGTCTTTCTTTGCCTTCACAACCCGAGACAGTAATAAGCATGCCTTGATTGTTTGGTTGGTTGGATGAATAGTTGGATGGTTTATTTGAGTTGGTTGATTGAGTTGCATTCAAACTAACATCATCATTTGTTGTGCATGATGTCAACACAGTCACTGATTGTTTCTTGATACTTTACAGCTCATTTTCTAACTCTATCCATTGCAGTTCTATTCAGTTAGTTCACTTTGACATTGATTTTGTACTTTTCTGTTGACAAATATGTATGGATGAATGCCACTGTCTTGGCTTTTGTCTCCTTGGCAAGACAGTTCGTTTTTGGGCTGAAATATTCAAGTACCTGGCACCTGGTGGAATTTATGATGCCACACATATTAACAATAGGCTCTGGACTGCAAGCAAGAAAGCATGCTAATGGCATCAACAATCCACCCCCCTCATTTAAAAGCCTTTTACATTTCTGCTGAAACCATGAGGGATGTTTGCCCACTTTAAACTGACCCCCAGCATGCTATATATAGAAGTCATTAAAAGTTGCATTTTCAGTTGAAATTGGAGAAATCACGTGAAACATTTGTTGTGTTGAGCTATTTCAATTACTTTTGTTTATTTTTTTCATTGCAAACAACAAAGTCTGTAAATTTTGGCAATAAAGCTGATTTGCAATGGGGGTTGAATAATTTTGATTACAACAGTGTAAAAAATGAATCATGGGTCTTGTAATTTTCATTATAAATAAAGCTGAGAATTAAAAACAGTGTGTGTGTGTATAAGAAAATCGTGGTTCAGTGTTGTATAGAAAATACTGAGAACATTTCACTAATAAAACCAATTTCCTAATTTTAAGGAAACAAACACAATTTTGAGGCTTGAACTGATTAAGATGATAAAATTAAGGAAAAAGGCCAACCAAATTATTTTAATTGAATTCGCTCAATTATGCGGTTTTATTTAGAGACACCATTGTTAGTTCCCAGCATGCTTTGCTCATGCCTGGCAATGGAGAGGAAATATTGAAATTAAGTTTTATTTTATCTATTTGAGTAAAGTAAAACCTCTGTTCATTTTTAATGTTCAGTTGTTTTATATTTGAAAGAGTTTCTATGTTGTAGTTTTGATCGTTTGTGCAGAAGAGTAAGGCTAGTAAGCTTGTGAATAACTATGTATTGATACTCTGAAGCAGGTTGCTTTGTTTGTTGAGCAAAAACTTTGTTATAATGCTAGTGCAGTAACAAGTTTGATTATATGTGCTGTGGTAGCAGCATTCAGTCTTAATAATGCAATATAACTCAGAGTAAAATATAAACAGGTTATTTCCATTCACTCTAATTCACACACTTTTGAGCATCAACTTAAAATAAAAAAAAGCATATTTCACTAAAAAAATATTAAATTCATTGTATCATAGACTAAATAATTCAGGGGATTTTACATGATTTATTCATGTAGATTCCATGAAAGAAATCAATCCTTATTAACTAAATATTCTGTGTAATATTACCATATTTTTTTAATTAAATAGCACTTTTTAATATATAACTGTCAGATATATACAAGTATGTATATATGACTATATATATATATATATATATATATATATATATATATATATAAATGCCGTCATATGAATAAATACAAATGTATTAAAATAGAAAACAGTTATAAATAAAATTATTATTAATTAAACTCACAATTCTAGGAACCTTTAAAAAGCCACAGCAGATAATTAGTTGCCTTGTGGATTATTAGTTTTAGTCAATAGTGTGATTTTTGTATAAACTACATTGTGCAATGGAAGCATGAACACAGAGTTCAGAGCTTACAGATGCAGTAGGAGGTGTGTGACACGGACATAGACGGATGGGAGAGGGGTGGAAGAAATTATAAGGGTAAATGTCACACCTGCCTATCACGTCACTGCTGCTCCATGTGACACGCTGGGTGGGCAGTGTGGCATTTACAGACTCACACATATGAGCTCTTAGACATGAATCACACACTGGCTTTATTTAAGATCACCTGGGAGTTATAATGACGTGTTATTGTCACAAGAGGCTTTAATTATCCTGCTAGTAAGAGAAGGACAAAATGTAGCAGTCAGATTAAAATGAATTATAAGTGATCATTATCTGTGATTTTTAAAAATGTATATGTGTACTTATACTTATTTCCTTTGCTACTACCATTAAGAAATCAAGAAAATGGATGCTATAATAGAATATAGCTATATAATAGAATAATTCACACAGCTGTTTATCAAGGTGGTCCGCAGTCTTGAGTTGAATGCATAATGATCAACAAGCTTTCATCCCAACATTTGGGTAGTTTTCTGTTATTGAGCTCGTAGTAGTGACATTAATACCATATTAATGTTGATTAAAATAATTGATTATTCTTAGATTCAGTAAACGATCAGTGTTGTTTGTATGAGCATTATATATCTATCTATCTATCTATCTATCTATCTATCTATCTATCTATCTATCTATCTATCTATCTATCTATCTATCTATCTATCTATCTATCTATTTTTTTCTATCTTTTTTATGCTTTACATTGTGAATGTGAAATCACAAGTGAATCTGCATTAAAAAATAAGCCTGTTTCTAGGAACAACAGGTTTGAATTGTAACTATATTCTTGACAATTATGCACATTGTTTTTGAACTTTTGTATAGACAAATACTTTAGATATAAATAGAATTTTTTACTTAAAACAAATATTTCCCATTACAATTATGAGAACACTTTAGAAACTCGAGTGCAATGGAAAAATATCTTTAAAAAAATGTATTGGTCTTTCACTTTCTGTACAAAACTTTGGAGTGAAATATGACCTTGACATGTTGTTGACAAGCTAAGTGATTTTCAACCCTCTCTATTTGCCATGGACTTGAGAGAGAAAAGGGAATTTACAGGGTGTGTGTGTGTGTGTGTGTGTGTGTGTGAGAGAGAGAGAGAGAGAGAGAGAGAGAGAGAGAGAGAGAGAGAGAGAGAGAGAGAGAGAGAGAGTGCATATTTCATTTTTTTTTTCTGGAGATGAGTGTGATGTCTGTGTTATCTTAATCTGTCCTGCTATTGTTGCTGTGAGATGTACATGGGATGATTTGCAGAATCAGTCTAAATGCATGCTTTTCTTTGCTAACTGCTTTTCTTTGCTAACTGACATGAATTTCAGAACAGGTCCATTGTGCACAAACCCATTTCACCAATGACACATACTTCCCGTTTCACCGAAGTTGCATTAGTCTATTCATTCCTTGGAAATCCATTTACATTTTTTAACTTCATAGATTTTTCATAGATTTTTTTTTCTTCCATTCTTTTTTTTATTTTCTTCACCCAGTTCTACAGTCATCACTGACCAAATTATTAATAGCTAGTGGTTTAGCTCTGGATGTTGTATCACATTTGTGTCACTTTTATTTCTCCTAAAGAGTACTTTAATTAATCTTAACAGAGTTGTTGATAAAGTCCCTTAAGTTTTGACAGAGCAATATAAAATTCACCTCGTGTAAATGCCAGCTGCTGGTATTGTAAATGTATGAGTGTTTCCCATGTTAATCCCTAAAAGTCTATAGCTTTTATGAATGCAAGATAAAATACTTAAATTGAATGCCCTGATGTTTTTTATGATAATTTCCTAGAATAGCTTGTGTTACTGCTTTAACTTATTAACTAATTTATTTACAGTATTTCTTTACTTCAAAGTAATTGGTTTTGGTTTAAATGAAGTTTTATGTAACAAAGTTCGGGAGAAGCATGTTCAGGTAATCATCCAATCAGCGCAAGAAAAGCCAGTATAAATAAAGCCTCCCCTTTCCTCCTGTCGCATGACTAATTTCTCAGCATTAGACTCCACCTTTGTGCAGTCATGTCCGAGTTAGAGCTCTTCCCCTCCGACCATGAATATTTCATCACGGAATCATCTTCACTGCAAAACGCAGATCCAGCGACTCCTCCTTCTCCGGCAGCCAATGACATCAAGCTTCCATCCTTATCCAGGGTACATCGGCTCTCCAGATCCTCTCCACATACTCCAAGATGCCGAAGACTCACCTCACCAGCGAGGAATTCATCAACTTCATCATCCTCTTCCTCTGCGCCTTCCCATCTACCTGCTAACCCAAACATCCCTCCCATAGGGAAGTGGACAGTTAAGGGACAGCATCAGAATTAATTAAGAATTAATTCTGATGCTAATTTCTCCCGCAGGATGAAAAAAGCAGAATTATTTAATTTATATGTTACTTTACAATCTTCTCACCCTTCCGTTTCAGCTCCAATTTCCGGGCCCCGCCCCCACGCCACGGCGTCACAGACCTTCCGCTAGCCTGGGCTGCGCCCCGGAATCTGTCATGGAAAGTCGCCAACCTCCTCCAGGCCAACTCCCCTCCTCAGCCCCTGCCTCTGTGGTATCTCACACTCTAGATCCCGGCAGTTCCACTTTCCTACAGGATCCCCAAACGTTTTTCTTCCCTTCTGCTTCTTTCAGTTTTCCTCCTTTTCAAGCGCCAGGTGCTCACTCTAACGGGAGAATGCCTCCGTTAGCCGGTCAATCACTGGCGCATTTCCTTCCCTTTCCACACTATGCTCTCCCTATTCCTCCTCCTCCACCTAACCCGGGGGACGATCTCTGCGTGAGGATGCCTCCGCAAATGGCCACAGCCCCGACTTTCCATCCCTTTAACCCTCTTCAAGTGCGTTCTCCTTTTTCTCTCTTCTCAGCCACTCCTCAACCAGCCCCCCCGAATGCAGTGGCTATGGAACCTCCTCCTGTGACGAACAACATCCGAGCTCAAATCCTCGCAGGCGCAGACGTTGATTTGGGTTCTCTCCTGTCCTTGTTTCCCCCGGCCGAAAACAATCACCAAGTAGATTGCGGCGACATTTCAGTCATTCTAAAAAAATAACTCGCAGGTTAAATCTCATACATTGTCACTAGCTGAATTCTGTCTTGCCTTCAGCCGCTATACAGAAATCATATGCTTGTCAATGCTATAAAATCCTCAAGTTACGTTCCGCGTCACGCAAGAGAAGATTCTTCAATCAGAGCACCATACTCGGCACCTGACAGACAAGTTTGCAGGAACTTCAACGAAGGGAGATGCCCAAGACAACGCTGTCATTTTCTCCACATCTGTGATTTCTGCAGCGGCGCACATGCCCGTGTGATATGCCCAGTCAAAAAATCTGTCAATTAAAACACAAAAATTTATCTCTCGACTCCCGTGAATGTTTTTCGTCTAGCCGAAGAATTATCACACCACCCAGATGCCAACTTCACAAAGTATTTACTGACAGGTCTCAAGCAAGGCTTTAAACCCGGTGTAGAAAGTCATTCCACGAAAAATGTTATTTGCGCTAACCTTCAGTCCACCTTAGCAGAGCCTGGAATAGTAAATGAGCTAATTAAAAAAGAAATTGAATCCGGGTTCATGGTCGGTCCTTTCGAGGCCCCCTCTTTCCACAAATTTCGCATAATTCTCCATATCCGAGCATCAATAGTCTCATCCCTCTCGAAGAATACTCTCTCAACCATCATGATATCGATCAAGCCATAACCATGATTAGAATAGCTGGACGAGGAGCATGGCATGCAAAAGTAGATATCTCCTCTGCTTTTAAAGTAATGCCAATCCAGCCCGATTCATGGCACTTATTCGGCGTAAACTGGCAGAAAAAGTACTATTTCACCGTGCGTCTAACTTTCGGCTGCAAAAGCAGCCCAAAAATCTTCGACACTCTCTCCGAAGCCATATGTTGGATCCTTTCCAATAATTATGCAAATCCTCATATTCTCCATATGCTCGACGATTTCCTAATAATCTCACCCCCGACACCATCCCCGAGGCTCACCTCCTCATAGTGAAAAAAGTTTTCGCCGATTCCGTTATTCCGTTAGCCCAGGAGAAAATATCTGGTCCAACTACATCCATCGAGTTCTTAGGCATCAATCTGGAATTCGATCGCATCATTTTAATCGCATCCAATTTTACAGACAGCACAGCTTGTTCAAAACGCAAACTTCTCTCGCTGCTTGGCCACCTAAATTATGTGATGTGCATTATTCCACAGGGCCGACCCTTTCTCGCGCATCTCATAGCCCTCTCTTCATCCGTTCATGGGCTAGAAGATCGGATCATCCTTTCCGGCGAGTCAAAAAACTGAAAAATTTCCTCTATCAGTGGAATGGCTAAACTTTTTTCTACAACAGCTTTATCTCTCTCCTCCTCTATCAAACTGTTCACAGACGCAGCTCCCTCGATCGGCTTCGGCGGTTATTACCAAGGACGCTGGTTCGCGTCTCCCTGGCCTCCTCAGCTCCTAGACACACCCCAGTCTTCAGCCTCCTCTGCCCTTTTTGAGCTCTACCCGATCGTCATCGCAGCTTACCTATGGGGGAAAGAATGGTCAACCAAAAGCATCCAAATCCATTGCGAAGCAACCGTGCACTGTATCAACAAAGGTCGTTCTTGCTCACCTGTGCTCATGCCTCTCCTTAGACGCCTCATATGGATCTCCAGCATGTGACCAGTTCTTAAATAACTGCAAAACACATTCCATGGGTTCAAAACCAAATTGCTGACTCTCTCTCCCGTTTCTCTTTTCAGAAATTCAGGACGCTGGCACCAGATGCAGACCCCACTCCAACTCCAGTACCTCCTTATTTTCAGCTGATCTTCCCATAAACCATCCGTTAAAATCTCTCCTGGACACGTCCATCGAATCCATCCTCCAAGCCATTTTCTATGAAAATCGTTCAAATCATTCCACCTCTCTCAACCTGTCGTTTCCCGAATTTTCTCTTTTGACAGTTACTTCATTCATATCTCATCTTCATGGTAGGCTACTATAGGTCTCCAAGCCAGATCCATCAAAAGCTATCTAAGCGGAATTCAATTCTTCCATAAATTAATCTACAGTAAACCCGCACCTGCAATTAATAACTCCCAAACGTCCCTTCTAGTTAAGGAAATCCTGTTTTACCTTTTATGTTATATTTGTGTTGTAAAATAATATGAAGAGTTCAGATGCAAAAGCCTCTAAATGCCATTTGAAATTTTCTTCTAAAAGGACCATTTTTATCAAGCTTGTATATTTAAGTTCAGTAATTTCACTTAAATGACAATTAATAGGCAATCTTCATTGCCATTTAAGTAAAATTACTGAACTTAAATATACAAGCTTGATAAAAATTATCATTTTAGAAGAAAATTTCAAATGGCACTTAGAGGCTTTTGCATCTGAACTCTTCATATGTTTTGATACGTTTCAAAATACATTAAAGAAATAGCCAAAAATGTAAATCTAGATTTCAAAATATTTCTTAAAATAAAAAGTAAAGATAAATATTTAATTTAAAAAAAAAGTGTCACTGTGGCATGCTTATTTAAAATAAATAAATAAAAATAATACATTTTTATTAGTGTTACTGCTACTGCCATTAATTTCTGTTTTATTGATTCTCTGCATGTGCACAGTGTCATTGTGTCAGACAGGAAATTTTCACAAGTACACGACATTGAAAGGTCTTCAAGTCAGTTTGTCAATTGCACAGCTCTTCCAAGAAGATCCGTCGGCAAACACAATTAAAACTGTTTAATTATCTGCCTCGGTGCTGCTCGACTGAATTAGCATGAGCTGAATTGAGAAAGGGGAGGATGTTTTGAGGTAGGTTCTCTTGTACAGTTGACCACAGGTTAAGGAAACAAAAAAGAAACTTTAGTTTATTCATACAGTCTTTTGTTCCCATAAAGTGGTACAAATTGATCTGATATTATTCTTAAGTGGGCTGGAATCAATTGTGACATTTCTGATTTTTTTTTCTGACATTGTTCTTTTAAATAAACTGTTAAATGACTTTATATTGTTATTAATAATGTTGTGTTAACTAATGTTCATGTTAAAAATTGGAAAAGGTATCTTCGCTTGTGTCACTATCAAATGACGCAGAAACAACATTTGACCACAAATGCACGTACTTTCCTTAAAATTGCTTCAAAAATACGTAGTTCTGTCATGAAATCCTAGATGTTGCAGGCGTATATGTACTTAACTTAATCTGCTTACAATCACACTATTCTGTATCAGAAGCAAATGAGCTCTCTGCTCAACCTTAATAAACTTATTCAGTGCACTTTCAGAAATACCCCACCCTCCCCAGCTCCACCTGTATAGATCTGCTATGAGTTATGGTAACACTTTACTTGAAGGGGTGTGCATAAGACTTACATGACACCTTCATAATCATGACATGACACGTCATGAATATGATGGAGGTTTTATGCATCTCAAACAATGTCATATTTTGCCACCTGTTCTAGCAAAACTTTGTACACAGAAGACAATTAGGCAAGCAACTACCAGGAAAAGGTGTTAAAACCAATTCTCGCCCAGGACAACTGGAAGCTGCTAGGGAGTGGAAAATGCTGGCTGATCTTGATCAATGGCTTATTTTTCAACCACTAACCTCTGACCATATATTGTTTTGTGGTCTGGATCAGCATGCATTATTCAACTGATACAAGTTAACAGTGCCATGGGAGGATGCTGTAGGTGAGGCATATGAGAGGAAGAAACTGTGGCAAGCTAATCTGGCCAGACTTGTCGAGGATTTGTGGCACACTCTACAACCTGGTTCGTCCTAGACGTCGGATTCAGTGACCAAGAGTTGTGTTGCACAGTAAAGAACTTATCTAAAGCAGCAGAGAGGAGCAGCAACTGGCTGTGGTTGAGACGGAAAGATTCTAGCTGGCTGTGTACAGCCCTAACCTGGGCCTAGCCAGATGAATGTCGTTCCGCTTAGCTCCGCCTAGCTTCACTCACATCCATCTGGAACCTCTTCCATTGAGAGTGATTTCTCCAACCAACTTTATGGCTTAGCCAATCAGGACGCAGGGCGGGAGTTTCATAGATGTGACGTAGTGGAGAAGCGACCGTTTTGATTCAGACAACAATGGCGGCTCGCATCGAGGAAGCAAGCGTTAACATTGATGCTGCTATTTCAGACGGCATTGATTATTTACCGACATTGCGCTGATTGCACTGCTGCTATATCCAAGATGTCGGCTGTTCTGTTTTGTTTTTTCCTGCGTCGCTCTCATCAGCGTCACGGGTTGGCTTCGGTGTGAGTGGTTGAAATAGCACGTCGATAAAGATGACAGACAAGTGGCTTATCAAATCATATGCAAGGATTTTTGATAAGGCCCAGCCTTCTGAAACACCATTTCAATGGATCGGTTCCAGATGGATGAGTGGAGCTAGGCGGAGCGAAATTCATCTGGCTAGGGCCAGGTTAGTACAGCCCACCACGGTAGGTTTTTTTTTAGAATTCTTGAAAAACTCAAAGAGTCTGTTTGTTTATTTTTATTTTTTCATAGTAATTACGGTTATTACGTTCCTGTGTATATTGCGTGAATGAGGGTTAGTGTTTGGGCAGATATTATCTTTTCCGGTAGGTAGTATGCCATACACCAGAGTCACCCTCGAGCCCTCTTGAGGTGTTGTGGGCTAGTCGACGAAACACTGAGGACGGAATGTGCCCACTTGAAGACCCCAGAGATGTCCCCTACTCGGCTCAATCCAGACGGATGATGCATAATTAAGCTTTATCCGTTGTTACGAACCCCACTATTGAAATGCTTGTTAAAGGAGGGGGTAAGCAACATAAAGACACGCAAGGCAAGATATAGCAGTTTAACAATTTATTATTAGCACACAACTCCCGTGTCAGACGGCAACAGAAACTATTGGCATACATTAACAACCATAGACCCACAAATCCCTGAAACAAACAACATGGAAACACAGCTTATTAGCGGCTGGCGGAAACATCATGACGCGCACAGGGCTCTCTCATTCAACCACTCCTGCCCTTCTCCTCCAATGCTCAAGCTCTTGACAGAGCTAAAACATGGAACCATCAATGCCAATAAAGAAACCCTTTTTCAATGTAACAAGTAGCAACAGAACTAATTCGTCAGTTGTGACTATCTAGACCTGTGCGTGATACACGTTCATAACGTAATGCACATATGTGGTCGTTCGATCATGTCTGTGTTCCAGGGTCAAACAGAATTCGACTCCATAAAGTCATCTGGCTTCCATCCAGAGTAAGATTTACATGTTGATCGGCCAATCAAGCAGCTCCAGTGACTGATGCAGTGATGTTGTGGAGAGCGTTTGTAGGATGGCTCCCAGTGGAGTCCAATTATGCCAAACATCCTGTGGCGCCGCCCCCAGTGAGGCCAGTTTGAGCCTTATAACAGTTGCCTACTTGATTGCTTTGCTTGAGCATTTGGAATCGCTGATTCTGCCCCTTCAGCAGATTACAGTGTAGAAAAGTACAAAAATTGCATTTGCTTTCTCTAGCAACTGTGCACACAGAAAGAGTCTGTTCTAAAAGTACTAGTCTGGCCTTTCTGGACAGTGAAGCTGCTTTGTCTGTCGTGTTCAGGTCAGCCGTGTCCAGGTACTTGCACCAAACTGTTCTCTCCCAAAATTATGCGTCTCAGAATTTCCCTGCTGCCCCAAATATTGCTGGTTGTTTTTGTATTGCAGATTGTCAGATGTTATGCCCACTCTCATTTTGTGTCCATGGGCAATGGGATCAAATCTGCTGCTCAATGTATACATTCACAAAATAGGACTTCCTCATGTATTTTATTGATTAAATGTATCGATGATTTTACCACAGAATTAAATCACAAATATTTTAAGTCAGTAATGACACTCATTTTTAAGTTGATAACACTATAATTCAATCGCAATCGTAAGTTTCCAATTCATTTATTTTTAAACATAACAGCTTTGAATGTGGCTTATCCAATCAGATTTTGGAGGGTTATACAATCTGGAATTTAAGTTTTCAACTTAATGTCCTTTGTTGATTTATTTTCATGTTAAAATAGGAGATCATGTTCTAGTCATATTTTATCTGCAAATGATTTGCAACTGAATTTAGCTAAAATGATACCTATACCTGTGCTTAATTGTTTTAACAAAAATAACGTCAAAATGCAAAAAAAAAAAAAAGTTTCTAAAAATAGGCTTTCATTTCTTTAAGCAACATTTTTATTATTATTATTTTTATTCATTATTTTGATTTTGGGGTGAAAGACCTAAACATGTTCTTGGCTGGTTTTGTCAGATGTATCCGCTTTAGGAGATTGTGAAAATAGCAAGATGACATTGCAGGTTTGTTGATAGCATATGTCTTATCTACTATTAGCACATAACAGTTGTTTCCTGCTTCAAGGATTTGTTTTCCTGCGTGACATTTTTCTCCCTCACTCTCTTTCTTCCTCTTTATCTGAGTCAGTGGAGAGAATCTGCCATCTAGCCTGAAACACAAATCCTTCTTGTCTGTACATATATCTGAAGTGTGTGTCTGTGTCTGCACTTACATCCTCGCATACCTTGTCATATAGAAAACACAGGCCTTGTTTTATGTGGAACATTGCTTTCTTATTTGTGACAGGATCCTTCCTCAGTTTGTGCTTCTGCATTGGATCACACACTTTACTGACCAACCAACCAGAAAAAATAACATTCATCAGTTATGCCAACTTTGGGACTTTAGCTGGAGTGAGACAATTTGTAGTAAGAAAGTGTAAAATTTCAGTGTGCGCCAAGAAGTTTTTTGGTAACTTTAGTGAAGGTTCAGTTTAGATGTGATGGAAGACAGGGGTCGGCATGACTGGGACTTGTAAACTTTTATTTGGTCAAAAATAGAATAGAAAAATGCACTGTGTGCGTGTCACAAGTTGAGGTGGCCCCTGTGTCACACACCACCCTTACAAAGTGAACCAACTCGAGGATTTATCCAGAGACACCACGAGACCAGACAAGGTATTCGGTATAAAACATATTTTATTGAATTAAGATAGGCTAAATGCTAAACTAAAAACACAGGCCAATCCGACTCTCTGCTTCGTCTGGCTGCGTAGAAAGTCCACACAGCGAATCCTCTTTGGACAGCCAGAGGTGAATAGTGGAGCAGACAATGGAAAGAGATTCACAAAGCGGTTCCTCTTCAGACAGTCTAAGTTAAGTACACAGTAAATTTATTTGGTCCCTCTCTAAAAAGAGTAAAAGTTACTCTTTTGATAGAGCAGTCTTTCCAGAGTTAATTATACTCAATTTAGTGGTGCAATTTTACTCTTTCCTACGATATTTAATTCTATTTGGTGTTTTTTGAAATCAACTCTTATGCTATTTTACTCAGTTTAGAGCTACAAGAAAATGACTCTGCTACTTTTTAACTCTGTTCAGGGGAACTTTAAATTTACTCTGCCACAATTTACTTTCCCTCTTGAGTTGTTTATTATCAATTATGAGTAAACTATAAAGAATAAATTATTCTCCTGAATTGCACCATGTCAGAAAAAACTTTATACTCATGTCTCAATTTTATTTTTCAAACACCTGTTTAAACAATGTTGCACTTACACTCAATTCACTTGTGATCAAAAAAAAAAAAATTACCAATAATAATAAAATAATCAAAAATTGTGATAAAATTGTGTCTTCCCCCAAAGTTTCGTTATTACATACTTCCAACAGATTGTTACTGTACTAAGCAGAAAAGAATAGCAAAAGAATAACAATTTGGATGGTAGGTGATCTATAAGAACCTGTCTGAGAAATAAGCAAGTTCAAGGTCACACAGTAACACAACATATGAACTAGTGTCATTTTATCTGCTTCATCAGTAACTTCACCTTGATGAATTTCACAAGAATCACGCTTTGCTTGCTGAGATCTTTCCTGGCCTTGACTTGAGGGTGGCAAAAGGTGAACCAGCATCAGAATGGAAGACATGTCGCTGTCCCAACCTGAAGACAAGGAAAACAAAATAAACACATTTGTTTTAGTTTTTTAGGTAGAGGGGGATGTACATACTCAATTGAACTAGTTTTACGTAGACTTAAGTTCACTTGGATGATGTGTCAGTATAAATACTTTAACCACTCCAATACTACACACAGAATAAGTATTAAAGGGATAGTTCACTTTGAAATTATTTGATTTTTATAATAATAATAAATAATAAATAATTTTTGATATGTTTTGGCTTACCTCAAGGGCATCCAAGATGTTGGTGTCTTTGTTTCCACAGTATTTTCAATTTTGACAATTTTCAGTCAAACCGTTGTTGTCTATCAGTCATACACTGGAGGGTAAGGGGGTCCACCAAAAAGCATGCACAGAGAAGTCAAAATTAAACATGATTTAATGACTCGTAAATGTAAGTACACATTGATGGCCTAAGACACGAAACGAGCGGTTTTTGTGAGAAAACGAACAGTGTTTATATAGTTTTTACCTCGTGTAATCACAGTGACGCCCAAGTGATCTGAATCAGTTGTGCAATGTCCAACTGAACCGAACTGAATCAGTTCAATGTTACACTGGAAGTGATCGCTTGCGTGTGACGTCACTCAATATTTACACGGAGATTTCGGAAGTTTTACCTTTTACTAAACATATTTAGATATACCGAAATCGTTTTCCATTGCGGTTTCCCGTACATATAAATATGTTTAGTGAAAGGTAAAACTTCCGAAATCTCTGTATTTAGTGACGTAGGCGAGCAAGCGATCACTTCCGGCGCATGCGCAGACTGAAGCGCCCGTGCCGTCAGATCATTTTGTCATGGCTATGATTACAAGAGGTAAAAACTATATCAATACTGTTCGTTTTCTCACATAAACCTCTCGTTTCGTGTCTTAGGCCATCAATGTGTACTTGCATTTACGAGTCATTAAATCATGTTTAATTTTGACTTCTCTGTGCATGCTTTTTGGTGGACCCCCCTTAGCCTCCAGTGTATGACTGATTGACAACAACGGTTTGACTGAAAAATGTCAAAATTGAAAATACTGTGGAAACAAAGACACCTACATCTTGGATGCCCTTGAGGTAAGCCAAAACATATCAAAAATTAATTTCAAAGTGAACTATCCCTTTAACAGCACATTCATGTCCAAGTCTTGATGACTACAGATGTCTGGATGAATTAAGGAGAAAAAAGTGACAGATATTGAAATGAGGTCAAAGAGTTAAACTTTATATACTACATCTCAACTATTCAACCATAGTTTTGTTATTCAGAGACCAATATGAAAGCCATTTCAAACTGTAAATCTGCAACTCTTTGAGAGAAGATCAGGGTAGAAATGTTAGAGAAACATGTGATTTTCATTCTGACAGTTTACCCATTGCAAGTCTGTGTTGCATATGAATCAAGCATGTCTAATGGGTAAAGTTGTGACCACAATTTAAACTCTATAGATCTGAATAAACCTATGCTGTCATAAATGCAAAATTTCCAATTAAATAATTTAAGTTATAGCACAATATAGTTACCTTCAGCATTTGGATAAGGTCTTGGAGCTCACTAGTCTGTGTGAGGCCACGCGGCTTTGAAGGGCTCCCTGACTGTAGTTGGCCAACCTGAAAGTATTAAAATACAGTTTTCTTTCAAAAGCACAGCACATTTATACCAGAACTAGATGACATGAAAAAACATAGAAAACATACATATACAGTATCCCAGAGTGGGATAATCCCTGAGTGAGAGTATCCCAGACTTTTAAATTTGCCCAACATAGGGATGGGCAACGATTAATCGCGATTAATCGCATCCAAAATAAAAGTTTGTGTTTACATAATATATATGTGTGTATAATTAATTTGTAAATACACACACATGCATGTATATATTTAAGAAATATTTGCATGTATATACTTTATATATATATTTACACATAATTAATATTATATATAAATATAAATATTTGATATATTAATAACACATTTTTCTTAAATATACACATACATGTGTGGGTATTTATATATATATATATAAATTAATTATACACACTACACACACATATATTATGTAAACACAAACTTTTATTTTGGATGCGATTAATCGCGATCAATTGTTGCCCATCCCTGAGAACAGCAATTATATTTTGAAGAGATACTATGTCACTCTCGACCTTATTTACATTATGACTTAATGATCTGGAACAAAATAATACTTCAAAGACAGATGAGTAAAATAACCAAGTTGTATGGTCAATAAAAAAAGTTACAAAAGTTTATTAATCATTCCATTCAAGCTAAAAAATGTACATAACCAAGCTTGCTCCTGGGGTCAGCCAAGTATGGGAATAGGGAGATGATTCCCTTTGCATATTCTTGAAATGTAAAAGGTGTTGGAGAAAAAATATATTTCTTGGTGTCTTTGAACTTCACTCTCACAACGTTGTTGGTTTGCATTCTGGAGGGACCAAAAAGACAGAGTTATACATAAGGCGTTGACACTCACAGTCAGATGAAGCCCTGATTATATGTCAAAAGCTTACAATGACTTTAATCATTTATTACAAGGTAGTTATCATGCTTTTAACTTTAGAATACTGTTCCAAATAATAAGTAGTTCCTTATGAACTATTTGGTAATACTTGAGTCATAATCAGTGGGTTACCAACATTACAATATTTTATACATTATGCATTATTCACGTTAATTATGAACCTGCAAACAGTAGTAGTTATTATTTATTAGTGTAGACCTGAGTGCAACAATGGAGGCTCTAGACCCTTCCAGAGCTGAGATATCGAAATTCAAAATTTCGACCAGAAAAAAAAAACGACAGTGTTACCCCTTACCTTTTTTTTTTGGGGGGCGAAAAATGAAATTTCTCAAATCTTCTCAAAACTCTGGATTCTGATAGAGTGCCATGAGACATAGACCTGAGTGCAACAATGGAGGCTCTAGACCCTTCCAGAGCTGAGATATCGAAATTCAAAATTTCGACCAGAAAAAAAAAACGACAGTGTTACCCCTTACCTTTTTTTTTTTGGGCGAAAAATGAAATTTCTCAAATCTTCTCAAAACTCTGGATTCTGATAGAGGGCCATGAGACATAGACCTGAGTGCAACAATGGAGGCTCTAGACCTTTCCAGAGCTGAGATATCGAAATTCAAAATTTGGACCAGAAAAAAAACGACAGTGTTACCCCTTACGTTTTTTTTTTTGGGCGAAAAATTAAGTATCCCCAATCTTCTCAAAACTCTGGATTCTGATAGAGGGCCATGAGACTTAGACCTGAGTGCAACAATGGAGGCTCTAGACCCTTCCAGAGCTGAGATATCGAAATTCAAAATTTCGACCAGAAAAAAAAAAACGACAGTGTTACCCCTTACCTTTTTTTTGGGCGAAAAATGAAATTTCAAAAAATCTTCTCAAAACTCTGGATTCTGATAGAGTGCCATGAGACATAGACCTGAGTGCAACAATGGAGGCTCTAGACCCTTCCAGAGTTGAGATATCGAAATTCAAAATTTCGACCAGAAAAAAAAACGACAGTGTTACCCCTTACCTTTTTTTTTTTGGGCGAAAAATGAAATTTCTCAAATCTTCTCAAAACTCTGGATTCTGATAGAGGGCCATGAGACATAGACCTGAGTGCAACAATGGAGGCTCTAGACCCTTCCAGAGCTGAGATATCGAAATTCAAAATTTGGACCAGAGAAAAAAACGACAGTGTTACCCCTTACGTTTTTTTTTTTTGGGCGAAAAATTAAGTATCCCCAATCTTCTCAAAACTCTGGATTCTGATAGAGGGCCATGAGACTTAGACCTGAGTGCAACAATGGAGGCTCTAGACCCTTCCAGAGCTGAGATATCGAAAATCAAAATTTCGACCCGTAAAAAAAACGACAGTGTTACCCCTTACGTATTTTTTTTTGGGGCAAAAAAATTAAGTATCCACAATCTTCTCAAAACTCTGGATTCTGATAGAGGGCCATGAGACTTAGACCTGAGTGCAACAATGGAGGCTCTAGACCCTTCCAGAGCTGAGAAATCGAAAATCAAAATTTCGACCCGAAAAAAAAATACGACAGTATTACCCCTTAGGTTTTTTTTTTTGGGGCGAAAAATTAAGTATCCCTAATCTTCTCAAAACTCTGGATTCTGATAGAGGGCCATGAGACTTAGACCTGAGTGCAACAATGGAGGCTCTAGACCCTTCCAGAGCTGAGATATCGAAAATCAAAATTTCGACCTGAAAAAAAAAACGACAGTGTTACCCCTTACGTTTTTTTTTGGGCGAAAAATTAAGTATCCCCAATCTTCTCAAAACTCTGGATTCTGATAGAGGGCCATGAGACATAGACCTGAGTGCAACAATGGAGGCTCTAGACCCTTCCAGAGCTGAGATATCGAAAATCAAAATTTCGACCCGAAAAAAAACTACAGTGTTACCCCTTACGTTTTTTTTTTTTTTGGGCGAAAAATTAAGTATTCCCAATCTTCTCAAAACTCTGGATTCTGATAGAGGGCCATGAGACTTAGACCTGAGTGCAACAATGGAGGCTCTAGACCCTTCCAGAGCTGAGATATCGAAATTCAAAATTTCGACCAGAAAAAAAAAAACACAGTGTTACCCCTTACGTTTTTTTTTTTTCGGGCGAAAAATGAAATTTCTCAACTCTTCTCAAAACTCTGGATTCTGATAGAGGGCCATGAGACATAGACCTGAGTGCAACAATGGAGGCTCTAGACCCTTCCAGAGCTGAGGTATCGAAATTCAAAATTTCGACCAGAAAAAAAAACGACAGTGTTATCCCTTACGTTTTTTTTTGTGGGCGAAAAATTAAGTATCCCCAATCTTCTCAAAACTCTGGATTCTGATAGAGGGCCATGAGACATAGACCTGAGTGCAACAATGGAGACTCTAGACCCTTCCAGAGCTGAGATATCGAAATTCAAAATTTCGACCAGAAAAAAAAAACGACAGTGTTACCCCTTACCTTTTTTTTTTTGGGCGAAAAATGAAATTTCTCAAATCTTCTCAAAACTCTGGATTCTGATAGAGTGCCATGAGACATAGACCTGAGTGCAACAATGGAGGCTCTAGACCCTTCCAGAGCTGAGATATCGAAATTCAAAATTTCGACCAGAAAAAAAAACGACAGTGTTACCCCTTACCTTTTTTTTGGGGGCGAAAAATGAAATTTCTCAAATCTTCTCAAAACTCTGGATTCTGATAGAGGGCCATGAGACTTAGACCTGAGTGCAACAATGGAGGCTCTAGACCCTTCCAGAGCTGAGATATCGAAATTCAAAATTTCGACCAGAAAAAAAAAACGACAGTGTTACCCCTTACCTTTTTTTTTTGGGCGAAAAATGAAATTTCTCAAATCTTCTCAAAACTCTGGATTCTGATAGAGTGCCATGAGACATAGACCTGAGTGCAACAATGGAGGCTCTAGACCCTTCCAGAGTTGAGATATCGAAATTCAAAATTTCGACCAGAAAAAAAAACGACAGTGTTACTTACCCCTTACCTTTTTTTTGGGGGCGAAAAATGAAATTTCTCAAATCTTCTCAAAACTCTGGATTCTGATAGAGGGCCATGAGACATAGACCTGAGTGCAACAATGGAGGCTCTAGACCCTTCCAGAGCTGAGATATCGAAATTCAAAATTTGGACCAGAGAAAAAAACGACAGTGTTACCCCTTACGTTTTTTTTTTTGGGCGAAAAAATAAGTATCCCCAATCTTCTCAAAACTCTGGATTCTGATAGAGGGCCATGAGACTTAGACCTGAGTGCAACAATGGAGGCTCTAGACCCTTCCAGAGCTGAGATATCGAAAATCAAAATTTCGACCCGTAAAAAAAACGACAGTGTTACCCCTTACGTATTTTTTTTGGGGCAAAAAAATTAAGTATCCACAATCTTCTCAAAACTCTGGATTCTGATAGAGGGCCATGAGACTTAGACCTGAGTGCAACAATGGAGGCTCTAGACCCTTCCAGAGCTGAGATATCGAAAATCAAAATTTCGACCCGAAAAAAAAATACGACAGTATTACCCCTTAGGTTTTTTTTTTTGGGGCGAAAAATTAAGTATCCCTAATCTTCTCAAAACTCTGGATTCTGATAGAGGGCCATGAGACTTAGACCTGAGTGCAACAATGGAGGCTCTAGACCCTTCCAGAGCTGAGATATCGAAAATCAAAATTTCGACCTGAAAAAAAAACCGACAGTGTTACCCCTTACGTTTTTTTTTTTGGGCGAAAAATTAAGTATCCCCAATCTTCTCAAAACTCTGGATTCTGATAGAGGGCCATGAGACATAGACCTGAGTGCAACAATGGAGGCTCTAGACCCTTCCAGAGCTGAGATATCGAAAATCAAAATTTCGACCCGAAAAAAAACTACAGTGTTACCCCTTACGTTTTTTTTTTTTGGGCGAAAAATTAAGTATCCCCAATCTTCTCAAAACTCTGGATTCTGATAGAGGGCCATGAGACTTAGACCTGAGTGCAACAATGGAGGCTCTAGACCCTTCCAGAGCTGAGATATCGAAATTCAAAATTTCGACCAGAAAAAAAAAACACAGTGTTACCCCTTACGTTTTTTTTTTTCGGGCGAAAAATGAAATTTCTCAAATCTTCTCAAAACTCTGGATTCTGATAGAGGGCCATGAGACATAGACCTGAGTGCAACAATGGAGGCTCTAGACCCTTCCAGAGCTGAGATATCGAAATTCAAAATTTCGACCAGAAAAAAAAACGACAGTGTTATCCCTTACGTTTTTTTTTTTGGGGCGAAAAATTAAGTATCCCCAATCTTCTCAAAACTCTGGATTCTGATAGAGGGCCATGAGACATAGACCTGAGTGCAACAATGGAGACTCTAGACCCTTCCAGAGCTGAGATATCGAAATTCAAAATTTCGACCAGAAAAAAAAACGACAGTGTTACCCCTTACCTTTTTTTTTTTGGGCGAAAAATGAAATTTCTCAAATCTTCTCAAAACTCTGGATTCTGATAGAGTGCCATGAGACATAGACCTGAGTGCAACAATGGAGGCTCTAGACCCTTCCAGAGCTGAGATATCGAAATTCAAAATTTCGACCAGAAAAAAAAACGACAGTGTTACCCCTTACCTTTTTTTGGGGGGCGAAAAATGAAATTTCTCAAATCTTCTCAAAACTCTGGATTCTGATAGAGGGCCATGAGACATAGACCTGAGTGCAACAATGGAGGCTCTAGACCCTTCCAGAGCTGAGATATCGAAATTCAAAATTTGGACCAGAGAAAAAAACGACAGTGTTACCCCTTACCTTTTTTTTGGGGGCGAAAAATTAAGTATCCCCAATCTTCTCAAAACTCTGGATTCTGATAGAGGGCCATGAGACATAGACCTGAGTGCAACAATGGAGACTCTAGACCCTTCCAGAGCTGAGATATCGAAATTCAAAATTTCGACCAGAAAAAAAAACGACAGTGTTACCCCTTACCTTTTTTTTTTGGGCGAAAAATGAAATTTCTCAAATCTTCTCAAAACTCTGGATTCTGATAGAGTGCCATGAGACATAGACCTGAGTGCAACAATGGAGGCTCTAGACCCTTCCAGAGCTGAGATATCGAAATTCAAAATTTCGACCAGAAAAAAAAACGACAGTGTTACCCCTTACCTTTTTTTGGGGGGCGAAAAATGAAATTTCTCAAATCTTCTCAAAACTCTGGATTCTGATAGAGGGCCATGAGACATAGACCTGAGTGCAACAATGGAGGCTCTAGACCCTTCCAGAGCTGAGATATCGAAATTCAAAATTTGGACCAGAGAAAAAAACGACAGTGTTACCCCTTACGTTTTTTTTTTTGGGCGAAAAATTAAGTATCCCCAATCTTCTCAAAACTCTGGATTCTGATAGAGGGCCATGAGACTTAGACCTGAGTGCAACAATGGAGGCTCTAGACCCTTCCAGAGCTGAGATATCGAAAATCAAAATTTCGACCCGTAAAAAAAACGACAGTGTTACCCCTTACGTTTTTTTTTTGGGGGCAAAAAAATTAAGTATCCACAATCTTCTCAAAACTCTGGATTCTGATAGAGGGCCATGAGACTTAGACCTGAGTGCAACAATGGAGGCTCTAGACCCTTCCAGAGCTGAGATATCGAAAATCAAAATTTCGACCCGAAAAAAAAAACACAGTGTTACCCCTTACGTTTTTTTTTTTCGGGCGAAAAATGAAATTTCTCAAATCTTCTCAAAACTCTGGATTCTGATAGAGGGCCATGAGACATAGACCTGAGTGCAACAATGGAGGCTCTAGACCCTTCCAGAGCTGAGATATCGAAATTCAAAATTTCGACCAGAAAAAAAAACGACAGTGTTATCCCTTACGTTTTTTTTTTTGGGCGAAAAATTAAGTATCCCCAATCTTCTCAAAACTCTGGATTCTGATAGAGGGCCATGAGACATAGACCTGAGTGCAACAATGGAGACTCTAGACCCTTCCAGAGCTGAGATATCGAAATTCAAAATTTCGACCAGAAAAAAAAACGACAGTGTTACCCCTTACCTTTTTTTTTTTGGGCGAAAAATGAAATTTCTCAAATCTTCTCAAAACTCTGGATTCTGATAGAGTGCCATGAGACATAGACCTGAGTGCAACAATGGAGGCTCTAGACCCTTCCAGAGCTGAGATATCGAAATTCAAAATTTCGACCAGAAAAAAAAACGACAGTGTTACCCCTTACCTTTTTTTTGGGGGCGAAAAATGAAATTTCTCAAATCTTCTCAAAACTCTGGATTCTGATAGAGGGCCATGAGACATAGACCTGAGTGCAACAATGGAGGCTCTAGACCCTTCCAGAGCTGAGATATCGAAATTCAAAATTTGGACCAGAGAAAAAAACGACAGTGTTACCCCTTACGTTTTTTTTTTTTGGGCGAAAAATTAAGTATCCCCAATCTTCTCAAAACTCTGGATTCTGATAGAGGGCCATGAGACTTAGACCTGAGTGCAACAATGGAGGCTCTAGACCCTTCCAGAGCTGAGATATCGAAAATCAAAATTTCGACCCGTAAAAAAAACGACAGTGTTACCCCTTACGTTTTTTTTTTGGGGGCAAAAAAATTAAGTATCCACAATCTTCTCAAAACTCTGGATTCTGATAGAAGGCCATGAGACTTAGACCTGAGTGCAACAATGGAGGCTCTAGACCCTTCCAGAGCTGAGATATCGAAAATCAAAATTTCGACCCGAAAAAAAAATACGACAGTATTACCCCTTAGGTTTTTTTTTTTGGGGCGAAAAATTAAGTATCCCTAATCTTCTCAAAACTCTGGATTCTGATAGAGGGCCATGAGACTTAGACCTGAGTGCAACAATGGAGGCTCTAGACCCTTCCAGAGCTGAGCTATCGAAAATCAAAATTTCGACCCGTAAAAAAAACGACAGTGTTACCCCTTACGTTTTTTTTTTGGGGGCGAAAAATTAAGTATCCCCAATCTTCTCAAAACTCTGGATTCTGATATAGGTCCATGAGACATAGACCTGAGTGCAACAATGGAGGCTCTAGACCCTTCCAGTGCTGAGATATCGAAACTCAAAATTTCGACCCGAAAAAAAAACGACAGTGTTACCCCTTACCTTTTTTTTTTTGGGCGAAAAATGAAATTTCTCAAATCTTCTCAAAACTCTGGATTCTGATAGAGGGCCATGAGACATAGACCTGAGTGCAACAATGGAGGCTCTAGACCCTTCCAGAGCTGAGATATCGAAATTCAAAATTTCGACCAGAAAAAAAAACGACAGTGTTACCCCTTACGTTTTTTTTTTTGGGCGAAAAATTAAGTATCCCCAATCTTCTCAAAACTCTGGATTCTGATATAGGTCCATGAGACATAGACCTGAGTGCAACAATGGAGGCTCTAGACCCTTCCAGTGCTGAGATATCGAAACTCAAAATTTCGACCCGAAAAAAAAACGACAGTGTTACCCCTTACGTTTTTTTTTTTCGGGCGAAAAATTAAGTATCCCCAATCTTCTCAAAACTCTGGATTCTGATAGAGGGCCATGAGACATAGACCTGAGTGCAACAATGGAGGCTCTAAACCCTTCCAGTGCTGAGATATCGAAACTCAAAATTTCGACCCGAAAAAAAAAAACGACAGTGTTACCCCTTACGTTTTTTTTTTTTTTTGGGCGAAAAATTAAGTATCCCCAATCTTCTCAAAACTCTGGATTCTTATAGAGGGCCATGAGACATAGACCTGAGTGCAACAATGGAGGCCCTAGACCCTTCCAGAGCTGAGATATCGAAATTCAAAATTTCGACCAGAAAAAAAAACGACAGTGTTACCCCTTACCTTTTTTTTTTGGGCGAAAAATGAAATTTCTCAAATCTTCTCAAAACTCTGGATTCTGATAGAGGGCCATGAGACATAGACCTGAGTGCAACAATGGAGGCTCTAGACCCTTCCAGAGCTGAGATATCGAAATTCAAAATTTGGACCAGAAAAAAAAAAACGACAGTGTTACCCCTTTCGTTTTTTTTTTTTGGGCGAAAAATTAAGTATCCCCAATCTTCTCAAAACTCTGGATTCTGATAGAGGGCCATGAGACATAGACCTGAGTGCAACAATGGAGGCTCTAGACCCTTCCAGAGCTGAGATATCGAAATTCAAAATTTCAACCAGAAAAAAAAAACGACAGTGTTACCCCTTACGTTTTTTTTTTGGGCGAAAAATTAAGTATCCCCAATCTTCTCAAAACTCTGGATTCTGATACAGGTCCATGAGACATAGACCTGAGTGCAACAATGGAGGCTCTAAACCCTTCCAGTGCTGAGATATCGAAACTCAAAATTTTGACCCGAAAAAAAAAAACGACAGTGTTACCCCTTACGTTTTTTTTTTTGGGCGAAAAATTAAGTATCCCCAATCTTCTCAAAACTCTGGATTCTTATAGAGGGCCATGAGACATAGACCTGAGTGCAACAATGGAGGCCCTAGACCCTTCCAGAGCTGAGATATCGAAATTCAAAATTTCGACCAGAAAAAAAAAACGACAGTGTTACCCCTTACGTTTTTTTTTTTTGGGCGAAAAATTAAGTATCCCCAATCTTCTCAAAACTCTGGATTCTTATAGAGGGCCATGAGACATAGACCTGAGTGCAACAATGGAGGCCCTAGACCCTTCCAGAGCTGAGATATCGAAACTCAAAATTTTGACCCGAAAAAAAAAACGACAGTGTTACCCCTTACGTTTTTTTTTTTTGGGCGAAAAATTAAGTATCCCCAATCTTCTCAAAACTCTGGATTCTTATAGAGGGCCATGAGACATAGACCTGAGTGCAACAATGGAGGCCCTAGACCCTTCCAGAGCTGAGATATCGAAATTCAAAATTTCGACCAGAAAAAAAAAACGACAGTGTTACCCCTTACCTTTTTTTTTTTTTTGGGCGAAAAATAAAATTTCTCAAATCTTCTCAAAACTCTGGATTCTGATAGAGGGCCATAAGACATAGACCTGAGTGCAACAATGGAGGCTCTAGACCCTTCCAGAGCTGAGATATCGAAATTCAAAATTTGGACCAGAAAAAAAAAACGACAGTGTTACCCCTTTCGTTTTTTTTTTTGGGCGAAAAATTAAGTATCCCCAATCTTCTCAAAACTCTGGATTCTGATAGATGGCCATGAGACTTAGACCTGAGTGCAACAATGGAGGCTCTAGACCCTTCCAGAGCTGAGATATCGAAAATCAAAATTTTGACCCGTAAAAAAAACGACAGTGTTACCCCTTACGTTTTTTTTGGGGGCGAAAAATTAAGTATCCCCAATCTTCTCAAAACTCTGGATTCTGATACAGGTCCATGAGACATAGACCTGAGTGCAACAATGGAGGCTCTAAACCCTTCCAGTGCTGAGATATCGAAACTCAAAATTTTGACCCGAAAAAAAAAAACGACAGTGTTACCCCTTACGTTTTTTTTTTTGGGCGAAAAATTAAGTATCCCCAATCTTCTCAAAACTCTGGATTCTTATAGAGGGCCATGAGACATAGACCTGAGTGCAACAATGGAGGCCCTAGACCCTTCCAGAGCTGAGATATCGAAATTCAAAATTTCGACCAGAAAAAAAAAACGACAGTGTTACCCCTTACGTTTTTTTTTTTTGGGCGAAAAATTAAGTATCCCCAATCTTCTCAAAACTCTGGATTCTTATAGAGGGCCATGAGACATAGACCTGAGTGCAACAATGGAGGCCCTAGACCCTTCCAGAGCTGAGATATCGAAACTCAAAATTTTGACCCGAAAAAAAAAACGACAGTGTTACCCCTTACGTTTTTTTTTTTTGGGCGAAAAATTAAGTATCCCCAATCTTCTCAAAACTCTGGATTCTTATAGAGGGCCATGAGACATAGACCTGAGTGCAACAATGGAGGCCCTAGACCCTTCCAGAGCTGAGATATCGAAATTCAAAATTTCGACCAGAAAAAAAAAACGACAGTGTTACCCCTTACCTTTTTTTTTTTTTTGGGCGAAAAATAAAATTTCTCAAATCTTCTCAAAACTCTGGATTCTGATAGAGGGCCATAAGACATAGACCTGAGTGCAACAATGGAGGCTCTAGACCCTTCCAGAGCTGAGATATCGAAATTCAAAATTTGGACCAGAAAAAAAAAACGACAGTGTTACCCCTTTCGTTTTTTTTTTTGGGCGAAAAATTAAGTATCCCCAATCTTCTCAAAACTCTGGATTCTGATAGATGGCCATGAGACTTAGACCTGAGTGCAACAATGGAGGCTCTAGACCCTTCCAGAGCTGAGATATCGAAAATCAAAATTTTGACCCGTAAAAAAAACGACAGTGTTACCCCTTACGTTTTTTTTGGGGGCGAAAAATTAAGTATCCCCAATCTTCTCAAAACTCTGGATTCTGATAGAGGGCCATGAGACTTAGACCTGAGTGCAACAATGGAGGCTCTAGACCCTTCCAGAGCTGAGATATCGAAATTCAAAATTTCGACCAGAATAAAAAACGACAGTGTTATCCCTTACGTTTTTTTGGGGGGGCGAAAAATTAAGTATCCCCAATCTTCTCAAAACTCTGGATTCTGATAGAGGGCCATGAGACTTAGACCTGAGTGCAACAATGGAGGCTCTAGACCCTTCCAGAGCTGAGATATCGAAAATCAAAATTTCGACCCGAAAAAAAAACCCGACAGTGGTACCCCTTTCGTTTTTTTTTTCGGGCGAAAAATGAAATTTCTCCAATCTTCTCAAAACTCTGGATTCTGATAGAGGGCCATGAGACTTAAACCTGAGTGCAAAAATGGAGGCTCTAGACCCTTCCAGAGCTGAGATATCGAAAATTAAAATTTCTACCAGAAAAAAAAAATTGACAGTGTTACCCCTTACGTTTTTTTTTGGGGGGCGAAAAATTAAGTATCCCCAATCTTCTCAAAACTCTGGATTCTGATAGAGGGCCGTGAGACAGACCTGAGTGCAACAATGGAGGCTCTAGACCCTTCCAGAGCTGAGATATCGAAAATCAAAATTTCGACCCGTAAAAAAAACGACAGTGTTACCCCTTACGTTTTTTTTTTTTTGGGCAAAAAATTAAGTATCCCCAATCTTCTCAAAACTCTGGATTCTGATAGAGGGCCATGAGACATAGACCTGAGTGCAACAATGGAGGCTCTAGACCCTTCCAGAGCTGAGATATCGAAAATCAAAATTTCGACCCGTAAAAAAAACGACAGTGTTACCCCTTACGTTTTTTTTTTTGGGCGAAAAATTAAGTATCCCCAATCTTCTCAAAACTCTGGATTCTGATAGAGGGCCATGAGACATAGACCTGAGTGCAACAATGGAGGCTCTAGACCCTTCCAGAGCTGAGATATCGAAATTCAAAATTTCGACCAGAAAAAAAAAACGACAGTGTTACCCCTTACCTTTTTTTTTTGGGGCGAAAAATGAAATTTCTCAAATCTTCTCAAAACTCTGGATTCTGATAGAGTGCCATGAGACATAGACCTGAGTGCAACAATGGAGGCTCTAGACCCTTCCAGAGCTGAGATATCGAAATTCAAAATTTCGACCAGAAAAAAAAACGACAGTGTTACCCCTTACCTTTTTTTTTTGGGCGAAAAATGAAATTTCTCAAATCTTCTCAAAACTCTGGATTCTGATAGAGGGCCATGAGACATAGACCTGAGTGCAACAATGGAGACTCTAGACCCTTCCAGAGCTGAGATATTGAAATTCAAAATTTGGACCAGAAAAAAAACGACAGTGTTACCCCTTACGTTTTTTTTTTGGGCGAAAAATTAAGTATCCCCAATCTTCTCAAAACTCTGGATTCTGATAGAGGGCCATGAGACTTAGACCTGAGTGCAACAATGGAGGCTCTAGACCCTTCCAGAGCTGAGATATCGAAATTCAAAATTTCGACCAGAAAAAAAAACGACAGTGTTACCCCTTACCTTTTTTTTTGGGCGAAAAATGAAATTTCTCAAATCTTCTCAAAACTCTGGATTCTGATAGAGGGCCATGAGACATAGACCTGAGTGCAACAATGGAGGCTCTAGACCCTTCCAGAGCTGAGATATCGAAATTCAAAATTTGGACCAGAAAAAAAAACGACAGTGTTACCCTTACGTTTTTTTTTTTGGGCGAAAAATTAAGTATCCCCAATCTTCTCAAAACTCTGGATTCTGATAGAGGGCCATGAGACTTAGACCTGAGTGCAACAATGGAGGCTCTAGACCCTTCCAGAGCTGAGATATCGAAAATCAAAATTTCGACCCGTAAAAAAAACGACAGTGTTACCCCTTACGTTTTTTTTTTGGGGCGAAAAATTAAGTATCTCCAATCTTCTCAAAACTCTGGATTCTGATAGAGGGCCATGAGACTTAGACCTGAGTGCAACAATGGAGGCTCTAGACCCTTCCAGAGCTGAGATATCGAAAATCAAAATTTCGACCCGTAAAAAAAACGACAGTATTACCCCTTAGGTTTTTTTTTTTTTGGGGCGAAAAATTAAGTATCCCTAATCTTCTCAAAACTCTGGATTCTGATAGAGGGCCATGAGACTTAGACCTGAGTGCAACAATGGAGGCTCTAGACCCTTCCAGAGCTGAGATATCGAAAATCAAAATTTCGACCTGAAAAAAAAAACGACAGTGTTACCCCTTACGTTTTTTTTTTGGGCGAAAAATTAAGTATCCCCAATCTTCTCAAAACTCTGGATTCTGATAGAGGGCCATGAGACATAGACCTGAGTGCAACAATGTAGGCTCTAGACCCTTCCAGAGCTGAGATATTGAAAATCAAAATTTCGACCCGAAAAAAAACGACAGTGTTACCCCTTACATTTTTTTTTTGGGCGAAAAATTAAGTATCCCCAATCTTCTCAAAACTCTGGATTCTGATACAGGTCCATGAGACATAGACCTGAGTGCAACAATGGAGGCTCTAGACCCTTCCAGTGCTGAGATATCGAAACTCAAAATTTCGACCCGAAAAAAAACGACAGTGTTACCCCTTACGGTTTTTTTTTTGGGCGAAAAATTAAGTATCCCCAATCTTTTCAAAACTCTGGATTCTTATAGAGGGCCATGAGACATAGACCTGAGTGCAACAATGGAGGCTCTAGACCCTTCCAGAGCTGAGATATCGAAACTCAAAATTTCGACCCGAAAAAAAAAACGACAGTGTTACCCCTTACCTTTTTTTTTTTGGGCGAAAAATGAAATTTCTCAAATCTTCTCAAAACTCTGGATTCTGATAGAGGGCCATGAGACATAGACCTGAGTGCAACAATGGAGGCTCTAGACCCTTCCAGAGCTGAGATATCGAAATTCAAAATTTGGACCTGAAAAAAAAAACGACAGTGTTACCCCTTACGTTTTTTTTTTGGGCGAAAAATTAAGTATCCCCAATCTTCTCAAAACTCTGGATTCTGATAGAGGGCCATGAGACTTAGACCTGAGTGCAACAATGGAGGCTCTAGACCCTTCCAGAGCTGAGATATCGAAATTCAAAATTTCAACCAGAAAAAAAAAAAACACAGTGTTACCCCTTACGTTTTTTTTTTTTTCGGGCGAAAAATGAAATTTCTCAAATCTTCTCAAAACTCTGGATTCTGATAGAGGGCCATGAGACATAGACCTGAGTGCAACAATGGAGGCTCTAGACCCTTCCAGAGCTGAGATATCGAAATTCAAAATTTCGAACAGAAAAAAAAACGACAGTGTTATCCCTTACGTTTTTTTTTTTTGGGCGAAAAATTAAGTATCCCCAATCTTCTCAAAACTCTGGATTCTGATAGAGGGCCATGAGACATAGACCTGAGTGCAACAATGGAGACTCTAGACCCTTCCAGAGCTGAGATATCGAAATTCAAAATTTCGACCAGAAAAAAAAAACGACAGTGTTACCCCTTACGTTTTTTTTTTGGGGCGAAAAATTAAGTATCCCCAATCTTCTCAAAACTCTGGATTCTGATATAGGTCTATGAGACATAGACCTGAGTGCAACAATGGAGGCTCTAGACCCTTCCAGAGCTGAGATATCGAAATTCAAAATTTCGACCAGAAAAAAAAAACACAGTGTTACCCCTTACGTTTTGTTTTTGGGGCGAAAAATTAAATATCCCCAATCTTCTCAAAACTCTGGATTCTGATAGAGGGCCATGAGACTTAGACCTGAGTGCAACAATGGAGGCTCTAGACCCTTCCAGAGCTGAGATATCGAAAATCGAAATTTCGACCTGTAAAAAAAACGACAGTATTACCCCTTACGGGTTTTTTTTAGGGCGAAAAATTAAGTATACCTAATCTTCTCAAAACTCTGGATTCTGATAGAGGGCCATGAGACTTAGACCTGAGTGCAACAATGGAGGCTCTAGACCCTTCCAGAGCTGAGATATTGAAAATCAAAATTTCGACCCGAAAAAAAAAACGACAGTGTTACCCCTTACGTTTTTTTTTTGGGCGAAAAAGTAAGTATCCCCAATCTTCTCAAAACTCTGGATTCTGATAGAGGGCCATGAGACATAGACCTGAGTGCAACAATGGAGGCTCTAGACCCTTCCAGAGCTGAGATATCGAAAATCAAAATTTCGACCCGAAAAAAAACGACAGTGTTACCCCTTACGTTTTTTTTTTGGGGGCGAAAAATTAAGTATCCCCAATCTTCTCAAAACTCTGGATTCTGATAGAGGGCCATGAGACATAGACCTGAGTGCAACAATGGAGGCTCTAGACCCTTCCAGAGCTGAGATATCGAAATTCAAAATTTCGACCAGAAAAAAAAAACACAGTGTTACCCCTTACGTTTTGTTTTGTTTTTTTCGGGCGAAAAATGAAATTTCTCAAATCTTCTCAAAACTCTGGATTCTGATAGAGGGCCATGAGACATAGACCTGAGTGCAACAATGGAGGCTCTAGACCCTTCCAGAGCTGAGATATCGGAATTCAAAATTTCGACCAGAAAAAAAAACGACAGTGTTATCCCTTACGTTTTTTTTTTTTTTTGGCGAAAAATTAAGTATCCCCAATCTTCTCAAAACTCTGGATTCTGATAGAGGGCCATGAGACATAGACCTGAGTGCAACAATGGAGGCTCTAGACCCTTCCAGTGCTGAGATATCGAAACTCAAAATTTCGACCCGAAAAAAAACGACAGTGTTACCCCTTACGTTTTTTTTTTTTTTGGCGAAAAATTAAGTATCCCCAATCTTCTCAAAACTCTGGATTCTGATAGAGGGCCATGAGACATAGACCTGAGTGCAACAATGGAGGCTCTAAACCCTTCCAGTGCTGAGATATCGAAACTCAAAATTTCGACCCGAAAAAAAACCCGACAGTATTACCCCTTGCGGTTTTTTTTTGGGCGAAAAATTAAGTATCCCCAATCTTCTCAAAACTCTGGATTCTGATAGAGGGCCATGAGACATAGACCTGATTGCAACAATGGAGGCCCTAGACCCGTCCAGAGCTGAGATATCGAAATTCAAAATTTCGACCAGAAAAAAAAATGACAGTGTTACCCCTTACCTTTTTTTTTTGGGCGAAAAATGAAATTTCTCAAATCTTCTCAAAACTCTGGATTCTGATAGAGGGCCATGAGACATAGACCTGAGTGCAACAATGGAGGCTCTAGACCCTTCCAGAGCTGAGATATCGAAAATCAAAATTTCAACCCGTAAAAAAAACGACAGTGTTACCCCTTACGTTTTTTTTGGGGGGCGAAAAATTAAGTATCCCCAATCTTCTCAAAACTCTGGATTCTGATAGAGGGCTATGAGACTTAGACCTGAGTGCAACAATGGAGGCTCTAGACCCTTCCAGAGCTGAGATATCGAAAATCAAAATTTCGACCCGTAAAAAAAACGACAGTGTTACCCCTTACGTTTTTTTTTTTGGGGCGAAAAATTTAATATCCCCAATCTTCTCAAAACTCTGGATTCTGATAGAGGGCCATGAGACTTAGACCTGAGTGCAACAATGGAGGCTCTAGACCCTTCCAGAGCTGAGATATCAAAAATCAAAATTTCGACCCGAAAAAAAACGACAGTGTTACCCCTTACGTTTTTTTTTTTTGGGGCGAAAAATTAAGTATCCCCAATCTTCTTAAAACTCTGGATTCTGATAGAGGGCCATGAGACATAGACCTGAGTGCAACAATGGAGGCTCTAGACCCTTCCAGAGCTGAGATATCGAAATTCAAAATTTCGACCAGAAAAAAAAACCACAGTGTTACCCCTTACGTTTTGTTTTTTTTTCGGGCAAAAAATGAAATTTCTCAAATCTTCTCAAAACTCTGGATTCTGATAGAGGGCCATGAGACATAGACCTGAGTGCAACAATGGAGGCTCTAGACCCTTCCAGAGCTGAGATATCGAAATTCAAAATTTCGACCAGAAAAAAAAAACGACAGTGTTATCCCTTACTTTTTTTTTGGGCGAAAAATTAAGTATCCCCAATCTTCTCAAAACTCTGGATTCTGATAGAGGGCCATGAGACATAGACCTGAGTGCAACAATGGAGGCTCTAGACCCTTCCAGAGCTGAGATATCGAAAATCAAAATTTCGACCCGTGAAAAAAACGACCGTGTTACCCCTTACGTTTTTTTTTTTGGGCGAAAAATTAAGTATCCCTAATCTTCTCAAAACTCTGGATTCTGATAGAGGGCCATGAGACTTAGACCTGAGTGCAACAATGGAGGCTCTAGACCCTTCCAGAGCTGAGATATCGAAAATCAAAATTTCGACCCGAAAAAAAAAACGACAGTGTTACCCCTTAAGTTTTTTTTTTTTGGGCGAAAAAATTAAGTATCCCCAATCTTCTCAAAACTCTGGATTCTGATAGAGGGCCATGAGACTTAGACCTGAGTGCAACAATGGAGGCTCTAGACCCTTCCAGAGCTGAGATATCGAAATTCAAAATTTCGACCAGAAAAAAAAACGACAGTGTTATCCCTTACGTTTTTTTTTTGGGCGAAAAATTAAGTATCCCCAATCTTCTCAAAACTCTGGATTCTGATAGAGGGCCATGAGACATAGACCTGAGTGCAACAATGGAGGCTCTAGACCCTTCCAGAGCTGAGATATCGAAATTCAAAATTTCGACCAGAAAAAAAAAACGACAGTGTTACCCCTTACGTTTTTTTTTTTGGGCGAAAAATTAAGTATCCCCAATCTTCTCAAAACTCTGGATTCTGATATAGGTCCATGAGACATAGACCTGAGTGCAACAATGGAGGCTCTAGACCCTTCCAGTGCTGAGATATCGAAACTCAAAATTTCGACCCGAAAAAAAAACGACAGTGTTACCCCTTACGTTTTTTTTTTTTGGCGAAAAATTAAGTATCCCCAATCTTCTCAAAACTCTGGATTCTGATAGAGGGCCATGAGACATAGACCTGAGTGCAACAATGGAGGCTCTAAACCCTTCCAGTGCTGAGATATCGAAACTCAAAATTTCGACCCGAAAAAAAAACGACAGTGTTACCCCTTACGTTTTTTTTTTTTGGGCGAAAAATTAAGTATCCCCAATCTTCTCAAAACTCTGGATTCTTATAGAGGGCCATGAGACATAGACCTGAGTGCAACAATGGAGGCCCTAGACCCTTCCAGAGCTGAGATATCGAAATTCAAAATTTCGACCATAAAAAAAAACGACAGTGTTACCCCTTACCTTTTTTTTTTTGGGCGAAAAATGAAATTTCTCAAATCTTCTCAAAACTCTGGATTCTGATAGAGGGCCATGAGACATAGACCTGAGTGCAACAATGGAGGCTCTAGACCCTTCCAGAGCTGAGATATCGAAATTCAAAATTTGGACCAGAAAAAAAAAACCACAGTGTTACCCCTTTCGTTTTTTTTTGGGCGAAAAATTAAGTATCCCCAATCTTCTCAAAACTCTGGATTCTGATAGAGGGCCATGAGACATAGACCTGAGTGCAACAATGGAGGCTCTAGACCCTTCCAGAGCTGAGATATCGAAAATCAAAATTTCGACCCGTGAAAAAAACGACCGTGTTACCCCTTACGTTTTTTTTTTTGGGCGAAAAATTAAGTATCCCTAATCTTCTCAAAACTCTGGATTCTGATAGAGGGCCATGAGACTTAGACCTGAGTGCAACAATGGAGGCTCTAGACCCTTCCAGAGCTGAGATATCGAAAATCAAAATTTCGACCCGAAAAAAAAAAACGACAGTGTTACCCCTTACGTTTTTTTTTTTTGGGCGAAAAAATTAAGTATCCCCAATCTTCTCAAAACTCTGGATTCTGATAGAGGGCCATGAGACTTAGACCTGAGTGCAACAATGGAGGCTCTAGACCCTTCCAGAGCTGAGATATCGAAATTCAAAATTTCGACCAGAAAAAAAAACGACAGTGTTATCCCTTACGTTTTTTTTTTGGGCGAAAAATTAAGTATCCCCAATCTTCTCAAAACTCTGGATTCTGATAGAGGGCCATGAGACATAGACCTGAGTGCAACAATGGAGGCTCTAGACCCTTCCAGAGCTGAGATATCGAAATTCAAAATTTCGACCAGAAAAAAAAAAACGACAGTGTTACCCCTTACGTTTTTTTTTTTGGGCGAAAAATTAAGTATCCCCAATCTTCTCAAAACTCTGGATTCTGATATAGGTCCATGAGACATAGACCTGAGTGCAACAATGGAGGCTCTAGACCCTTCCAGTGCTGAGATATCGAAACTCAAAATTTCGACCCGAAAAAAAAACGACAGTGTTACCCCTTACGTTTTTTTTTTTTGGCGAAAAATTAAGTATCCCCAATCTTCTCAAAACTCTGGATTCTGATAGAGGGCCATGAGACATAGACCTGAGTGCAACAATGGAGGCTCTAAACCCTTCCAGTGCTGAGATATCGAAACTCAAAATTTCGACCCGAAAAAAAAACGACAGTGTTACCCCTTACGTTTTTTTTTTTTGGGCGAAAAATTAAGTATCCCCAATCTTCTCAAAACTCTGGATTCTTATAGAGGGCCATGAGACATAGACCTGAGTGCAACAATGGAGGCCCTAGACCCTTCCAGAGCTGAGATATCGAAATTCAAAATTTCGACCATAAAAAAAAACGACAGTGTTACCCCTTACCTTTTTTTTTTTTGGGCGAAAAATGAAATTTCTCAAATCTTCTCAAAACTCTGGATTCTGATAGAGGGCCATGAGACATAGACCTGAGTGCAACAATGGAGGCTCTAGACCCTTCCAGAGCTGAGATATCGAAATTCAAAATTTGGACCAGAAAAAAAAAACCACAGTGTTACCCCTTTCGTTTTTTTTTGGGCGAAAAATTAAGTATCCCCAATCTTCTCAAAACTCTGGATTCTGATAGAGGGCCATGAGACATAGACCTGAGTGCAACAATGGAGGCTCTAGACCCTTCCAGAGCTGAGATATCGAAATTCAAAATTTCGACCAGAAAAAAAAAACGACAGTGTTACCCCTTACGTTTTTTTTTTTTTGGGCGAAAAATTAAGTATCCCCAATCTTCTCAAAACTCTGGATTCTGATACAGGTCCATGAGACATAGACCTGAGTGCAACAATGGAGGCTCTAGACCCTTCCAGTGCTGAGATATCGAAACTCAAAATTTCGACCCGAAAAAAAACGACAGTGTTACCCCTTACGGTTTTTTTTTTGGGCGAAAAATTAAGTATCCCAAATCTTCTCAAAACTCTGGATTCTTATAGAGGGCCATGAGACATAGACCTGAGTGCAACAATGGAGGCTCTAGACCCTTCCAGAGCTGAGATATCGAAACTCAAAATTTCGACCCGAAAAAAAAAAACGACAGTGTTACCCCTTACCTTTTTTTTTTTTTGGGCGAAAAATGAAATTTCTCAAATCTTCTCAAAACTCTGGATTCTGATAGAGGGCCATGAGACATAGACCTGAGTGCAACAATGGAGGCTCTAGACCCTTCCAGAGCTGAGATATCGAAATTCAAAATTTGGACCAGAAAAAAAAAACGACAGTGTTACCCCTTTCGTTTTTTTTTTTTGGGCGAAAAATTAAGTATCCCCAATCTTCTCAAAACTCTGGATTCTGATAGAGGGCCATGAGACTTAGACCTGAGTGCAAAAATGGAGGCTCTAGACCCTTCCAGAGCTGAGACATCGAAATTCAAAATTTCGACCAGAAAAAAAAAAACGACAGTGTTATCCCTTACGTTTTTTTTTTTGGGCGAAAAATTAAGTATCCCCAATCTTCTCAAAACTCTGGATTCTGATAGAGGGCCATGAGACTTAGACCTGAGTGCAAAAATGGAGGCTCTAGACCCTTCCAGAGCTGAGATATCGAAATTCAAAATTTCGACCAGAAAAAAAAACGACAGTGTTACCCCTTACGTTTTTTTTTTTTTTGGGCGAAAAATTAAGTATCCCTAATCTTCTCAAAACTTTGGATTCTGATAGAGGGCCATGAGACTTAGACCTGAGTGCAACAATGGAGGCTCTAGACCCTTCCAGAGCTGAGATATCGAAAATCAAAATTTCGAAACGAAAAAAAAAAACGACAATGTTACACCTTACGTTTTTTTTTTGGGGGCGAAAAATTAAGTATCCCCAATCTTCTCAAAACTCTGGATTCTGAAAGAGGGCCATGAGACATAGACCTGAGTGCAACAATGGAGGCTCTAGACCCTTCCAGAGCTGAGATATCGAAACTCAAAATTTAGACCCGAAAAAAAACCCGACAGTATTACCCCTTGCGTTTTTTTTTTGGGCGAAAAATTAAGTATCCCCAATCTTCTCAAAACTCTGGATTCTGATAGAGGACCATGAGACTTAGACCTGAGTGCAACAATGGAGGCTCTAGACTCTTCCAGAGCTGAGATATCGAAATTCAAAATTTTGACCCGAAAAAAAAAATGACAGTGTTATCCCTTACGTTTTTTTTTTTGGGCGAAAAATTAAGTATCCCCAATCTTCTCAAAACTCTGGATTCTGATAGAAGACCATGAGACATAGACCTGAGTGCAACAATGGAGGCTCTAGACCCTTCCAGAGCTGAGATATCGAAAATCAAAATTTCGACCCGAAAAAAAAAAAACGACAGTGTTACCCCTTACGTTTTTTTTTTTTGGGCGAAAAATTAAGTATCCCCAATCTTCTCAAAACTCTGGATTCTGATAGAGGACCATGAGACTTAGACCTGAGTGCAACAATGGAGGCTCTAAACCCTTCCAGTGCTGAGATATCGAAACTCAAAATTTCGACCCGAAAAAAACCCCGACAGTATTACCCCTTGCGTTTTTTTTTTGGGCGAAAAATTAAGTATCCCCAATCTTCTCAAAACTCTGGATTCTGATAGAGGGCCATGAGACATAGACCTGAGTTCAACAATGGAGGCTCTAGACCCTTCCAGAGCTGAGATATCGAAATTCAAAATTTCGACCAGAAAAAAAAAACGACAGTGTTACCCCTTACGGTTTTTTTTTTGGGCGAAAAATTAAGTATCCCCAATCTTCTCAAAACTCTGGATTCTGATACAGGTCCATGAGACATAGACCTGAGTGCAACAATGGAGGCTCTAGACCCTTCCAGTGCTGAGATATCGAAACTCAAAATTTCGACCCGAAAAAAAACGACAGTGTTACCCCTTACGGTTTTTTTTTTGGGCGAAAAATTAAGTATCCCCAATCTTTTCAAAACTCTGGATTCTTATAGAGGGCCATGAGACATAGACCTGAGTGCAACAATGGAGGCTCTAGACCCTTCCAGAGCTGAGATATCGAAACTCAAAATTTCGACCCGAAAAAAAAAACGACAGTGTTACCCCTTACCTTTTTTTTTTTTGGGCGAAAAATGAAATTTCTCAAATCTTCTCAAAACTCTGGATTCTGATAGAGGGCCATGAGACATAGACCTGAGTGCAACAATGGAGGCTCTAGACCCTTCCAGAGCTGAGATATCGAAATTCAAAATTTGGACCAGAAAAAAAAAACGACAGTGTTACCCCTTTCGTTTTTTTTTTTTGGGCGAAAAATTAAGTATCCCCAATCTTCTCAAAACTCTGGATTCTGATAGAGGGCCATGAGACTTAGACCTGAGTGCAAAAATGGAGGCTCTAGACCCTTCCAGAGCTGAGACATCGAAATTCAAAATTTCGACCAGAAAAAAAAAAACGACAGTGTTATCCCTTACGTTTTTTTTTTTTGGGCGAAAAATTAAGTATCCCCAATCTTCTCAAAACTCTGGATTCTGATAGAGGGCCATGAGACTTAGACCTGAGTGCAAAAATGGAGGCTCTAGACCCTTCCAGAGCTGAGATATCGAAATTCAAAATTTCGACCAGAAAAAAAAACGACAGTGTTACCCCTTACGTTTTTTTTTTTTTTGGGCGAAAAATTAAGTATCCCTAATCTTCTCAAAACTTTGGATTCTGATAGAGGGCCATGAGACTTAGACCTGAGTGCAACAATGGAGGCTCTAGACCCTTCCAGAGCTGAGATATCGAAAATCAAAATTTCGAAACGAAAAAAAAAAACGACAATGTTACACCTTACGTTTTTTTTTGGGGGGCGAAAAATTAAGTATCCCCAATCTTCTCAAAACTCTGGATTCTGATAGAGGGCCATGAGACATAGACCTGAGTGCAACAATGGAGGCTCTAGACCCTTCCAGAGCTGAGATATCGAAACTCAAAATTTAGACCCGAAAAAAAAAACGACAGTGTTACCCCTTACGTTTTTTTTTTTTGGGCGAAAAATTAAGTATCCCCAATCTTCTCAAAACTCTGGATTCTGATAGAGGACCATGAGACTTAGACCTGAGTGCAACAATGGAGGCTCTAGACTCTTCCAGAGCTGAGATATCGAAATTCAAAATTTCGACCCGAAAAAAAAAAACGACAGTGTTATCCCTTACGTTTTTTTTTTTTGGGCGAAAAATTAAGTATCCCCAATCTTCTCAAAACTCTGGATTCTGATAGAAGACCATGAGACATAGACCTGAGTGCAACAATGGAGGCTCTAGACCCTTCCAGAGCTGAGATATCGAAAATCAAAATTTCGACCCGAAAAAAAAAAAACGACAGTGTTACCCCTTACGTTTTTTTTTTTTGGGCGAAAAATTAAGTATCCCCAATCTTCTCAAAACTCTGGATTCTGATAGAGGACCATGAGACTTAGACCTGAGTGCAACAATGGAGGCTCTAAACCCTTCCAGAGCTGAGATATCGAAACTCAAAATTTCGACCCGAAAAAAAACCCGACAGTATTACCCCTTGCGTTTTTTTTTTGGGCGAAAAATTAAGTATCCCCAATCTTCTCAAAACTCTGGATTCTGATAGAGGGCCATGAGACATAGACCTGAGTGCAACAATGGAGGCCCTAGACCCTTCCAGAGCTGAGATATCGAAATTCAAAATTTCGACCAGAAAAAAAAAACGACAGTGTTACCCCTTACCTTTTTTTTTTTGGGCGAAAAATGAAATTTCTCAAATCTTCTCAAAACTCTGGATTCTGATAGAGGGCCATGAGACATAGACCTGAGTGCAACAATGGAGGCTCTAGACCCTTCCAGAGCTGAGATATCGAAAATCAAAATTTCAACCCGTAAAAAAAACGACAGTGTTACCCCTTACGTTTTTTTTTGGGGGCGAAAAATTAAGTATCCCCAATCTTCTCAAAACTCTGGATTCTGATAGAGGGCTATGAGACTTAGACCTGAGTGCAAAAATGGAGGCTCTAGACCCTTCCAGAGCTGAGACATCGAAATTCAAAATTTCGACCAGAAAAAAAAAAACGACAGTGTTATCCCTTACGTTTTTTTTTTTTGGGCGAAAAATTAAGTATCCCCAATCTTCTCAAAACTCTGGATTCTGATAGAGGGCCATGAGACTTAGACCTGAGTGCAAAAATGGAGGCTCTAGACCCTTCCAGAGCTGAGATATCGAAATTCAAAATTTCGACCAGAAAAAAAAACGACAGTGTTACCCCTTACGTTTTTTTTTTTTTGGGCGAAAAATTAAGTATCCCTAATCTTCTCAAAACTTTGGATTCTGATAGAGGGCCATGAGACTTAGACCTGAGTGCAACAATGGAGGCTCTAGACCCTTCCAGAGCTGAGATATCGAAAATCAAAATTTCGAAACGAAAAAAAAAAAACGACAATGTTACACCTTACGTTTTTTTTTTGGGGGCGAAAAATTAAGTATCCCCAATCTTCTCAAAACTCTGGATTCTGATAGAGGGCCATGAGACATAGACCTGAGTGCAACAATGGAGGCTCTAGACCCTTCCAGAGCTGAGATATCGAAACTCAAAATTTAGACCCGAAAAAAAAAACGACAGTGTTACCCCTTACGTTTTTTTTTTTTGGGCGAAAAATTAAGTATCCCCAATCTTCTCAAAACTCTGGATTCTGATAGAGGACCATGAGACTTAGACCTGAGTGCAACAATGGAGGCTCTAAACCCTTCCAGTGCTGAGATATCGAAACTCAAAATTTCGACCCGAAAAAAAACCCGACAGTATTACCCCTTGCGTTTTTTTTTTGGGCGAAAAATTAAGTATCCCCAATCTTCTCAAAACTCTGGATTCTGATAGAGGACCATGAGACTTAGACCTGAGTGCAACAATGGAGGCTCTAGACTCTTCCAGAGCTGAGATATCGAAATTCAAAATTTTGACCCGAAAAAAAAAAACGACAGTGTTATCCCTTACGTTTTTTTTTTTGGGCGAAAAATTAAGTATCCCCAATCTTCTCAAAACTCTGGATTCTGATAGAAGACCATGAGACATAGACCTAAGTGCAACAATGGAGGCTCTAGACCCTTCCAGAGCTGAGATATCGAAAATCAAAATTTCGACCCGAAAAAAAAAAAACGACAGTGTTACCCCTTACGTTTTTTTTTTTTGGGCGAAAAATTAAGTATCCCCAATCTTCTCAAAACTCTGGATTCTGATACAGGTCCATGAGACATAGACCTGAGTGCAACAATGGAGGCTCTAGACCCTTCCAGAGCTGAGATATCGAAATTCAAAATTTCGACCAGAAAAAAAAACGACAGTGTTACCCCTTACGTTTTTTTTTTTGGGCGAAAAATTAAGTATCCCCAATCTTCTCAAAACTCTGGATTCTGATACAGGTCCATGAGACATAGACCTGAGTGCAACAATGGAGGCTCTAGACCCTTCCAGTGCTGAGATATCGAAACTCAAAATTTCGACCCGAAAAAAAAAAAACGACAGTGTTACCCCTTACCTTTTTTTTTTTTGGGCGAAAAATGAAATTTCTCAAATCTTCTCAAAACTCTGGATTCTGATAGAGGGCCATGAGACATAGACGTGAGTGCAACAATGGAGGCTCTAGACCCTTCCAGAGCTGAGATATCGAAATTCAAAATTTGGACCAGAAAAAAAAAACGACAGTGTTACCCCTTTCGTTTTTTTTTTTGGGCGAAAAATTAAGTATCCCCAATCTTCTCAAAACTCTGGATTCTGATAGAGGGCCATGAGACTTAGACCTGAGTGCAAAAATGGAGGCTCTAGACCCTTCCAGAGCTGAGACATCGAAATTCAAAATTTCGACCAGAAAAAAAAAAACGACAGTGTTATCCCTTACGTTTTTTTTTTTTTGGGCGAAAAATTAAGTATCCCCAATCTTCTCAAAACTCTGGATTCTGATAGAGGGCCATGAGACTTAGACCTGAGTGCAAAAATGGAGGCTCTAGACCCTTCCAGAGCTGAGATATCGAAATTCAAAATTTCGACCAGAAAAAAAAACGACAGTGTTACCCCTTACGTTTTTTTTTTTTTGGGCGAAAAATTAAGTATCCCTAATCTTCTCAAAACTTTGGATTCTGATAGAGGGCCATGAGACTTAGACCTGAGTGCAACAATGGAGGCTCTAGACCCTTCCAGAGCTGAGATATCGAAAATCAAAATTTCGAAACGAAAAAAAAAAACGACAATGTTACACCTTACGTTTTTTTTTTGGGGGCGAAAAATTAAGTATCCCCAATCTTCTCAAAACTCTGGATTCTGATAGAGGGCCATGAGACATAGACCTGAGTGCAACAATGGAGGCTCTAGACCCTTCCAGAGCTGAGATATCGAAACTCAAAATTTAGACCCGAAAAAAAACCCGACAGTATTACCCCTTGCGTTTTTTTTTTGGGCGAAAAATTAAGTATCCCCAATCTTCTCAAAACTCTGGATTCTGATAGAGGACCATGAGACTTAGACCTGAGTGCAACAATGGAGGCTCTAGACTCTTCCAGAGCTGAGATATCGAAATTCAAAATTTTGACCCGAAAAAAAAAATGACAGTGTTATCCCTTACGTTTTTTTTTTTGGGCGAAAAATTAAGTATCCCCAATCTTCTCAAAACTCTGGATTCTGATAGAAGACCATGAGACATAGACCTGAGTGCAACAATGGAGGCTCTAGACCCTTCCAGAGCTGAGATATCGAAAATCAAAATTTCGACCCGAAAAAAAAAAAACGACAGTGTTACCCCTTACGTTTTTTTTTTTTGGGCGAAAAATTAAGTATCCCCAATCTTCTCAAAACTCTGGATTCTGATAGAGGACCATGAGACTTAGACCTGAGTGCAACAATGGAGGCTCTAAACCCTTCCAGTGCTGAGATATCGAAACTCAAAATTTCGACCCGAAAAAAACCCCGACAGTATTACCCCTTGCGTTTTTTTTTTGGGCGAAAAATTAAGTATCCCCAATCTTCTCAAAACTCTGGATTCTGATAGAGGGCCATGAGACATAGACCTGAGTGCAACAATGGAGGCTCTAGACCCTTCCAGAGCTGAGATATCGAAATTCAAAATTTCGACCAGAAAAAAAAAACGACAGTGTTACCCCTTACGGTTTTTTTTTTGGGCGAAAAATTAAGTATCCCCAATCTTCTCAAAACTCTGGATTCTGATACAGGTCCATGAGACATAGACCTGAGTGCAACAATGGAGGCTCTAGACCCTTCCAGTGCTGAGATATCGAAACTCAAAATTTCGACCCGAAAAAAAACGACAGTGTTACCCCTTACGGTTTTTTTTTTGGGCGAAAAATTAAGTATCCCCAATCTTCTCAAAACTCTGGATTCTTATAGAGGGCCATGAGACATAGACCTGAGTGCAACAATGGAGGCTCTAGACCCTTCCAGAGCTGAGATATCGAAACTCAAAATTTCGACCCGAAAAAAAAAACGACAGTGTTACCCCTTACCTTTTTTTTTTTTTGGGCGAAAAATGAAATTTCTCAAATCTTCTCAAAACTCTGGATTCTGATAGAGGGCCATGAGACATAGACCTGAGTGCAACAATGGAGGCTCTAGACCCTTCCAGAGCTGAGATATCGAAATTCAAAATTTGGACCAGAAAAAAAAAACGACAGTGTTACCCCTTTCGTTTTTTTTTTTTGGGCGAAAAATTAAGTATCCCCAATCTTCTCAAAACTCTGGATTCTGATAGAGGGCCATGAGACTTAGACCTGAGTGCAAAAATGGAGGCTCTAGACCCTTCCAGAGCTGAGACATCGAAATTCAAAATTTCGACCAGAAAAAAAAAAAACGACAGTGTTATCCCTTACGTTTTTTTTTTTTGGGCGAAAAATTAAGTATCCCCAATCTTCTCAAAACTCTGGATTCTGATAGAGGGCCATGAGACTTAGACCTGAGTGCAAAAATGGAGGCTCTAGACCCTTCCAGAGCTGAGATATCGAAATTCAAAATTTCGACCAGAAAAAAAAACGACAGTGTTACCCCTTACGTTTTTTTTTTTTTTGGGCGAAAAATTAAGTATCCCTAATCTTCTCAAAACTTTGGATTCTGATAGAGGGCCATGAGACTTAGACCTGAGTGCAACAATGGAGGCTCTAGACCCTTCCAGAGCTGAGATATCGAAAATCAAAATTTCGAAACGAAAAAAAAAAACGACAATGTTACACCTTACGTTTTTTTTTGGGGGCGAAAAATTAAGTATCCCCAATCTTCTCAAAACTCTGGATTCTGATAGAGGGCCATGAGACATAGACCTGAGTGCAACAATGGAGGCTCTAGACCCTTCCAGAGCTGAGATATCGAAACTCAAAATTTAGACCCGAAAAAAAAAACGACAGTGTTACCCCTTACGTTTTTTTTTTTGGGGCGAAAAATTAAGTATCCCCAATCTTCTCAAAACTCTGGATTCTGATAGAGGACCATGAGACTTAGACCTGAGTGCAACAATGGAGGCTCTAGACTCTTCCAGAGCTGAGATATCGAAATTCAAAATTTCGACCCGAAAAAAAAAAACGAGTGTTATCCCTTACGTTTTTTTTTTTTGGGCGAAAAATTAAGTATCCCCAATCTTCTCAAAACTCTGGATTCTGATAGAAGACCATGAGACATAGACCTGAGTGCAACAATGGAGGCTCTAGACCCTTCCAGAGCTGAGATATCGAAAATCAAAATTTCGACCCGAAAAAAAAAAAACGACAGTGTTACCCCTTACGTTTTTTTTTTTGGGCGAAAAATTAAGTATCCCCAATCTTCTCAAAACTCTGGATTCTGATAGAGGACCATGAGACTTAGACCTGAGTGCAACAATGGAGGCTCTAAACCCTTCCAGAGCTGAGATATCGAAACTCAAAATTTCGACCCGAAAAAAAACCCGACAGTATTACCCCTTGCGTTTTTTTTTTGGGCGAAAAATTAAGTATCCCCAATCTTCTCAAAACTCTGGATTCTGATAGAGGGCCATGAGACATAGACCTGAGTGCAACAATGGAGGCCCTAGACCCTTCCAGAGCTGAGATATCGAAATTCAAAATTTCGACCAGAAAAAAAAAACGACAGTGTTACCCCTTACCTTTTTTTTTTTTGGGCGAAAAATGAAATTTCTCAAATCTTCTCAAAACTCTGGATTCTGATAGAGGGCCATGAGACATAGACCTGAGTGCAACAATGGAGGCTCTAGACCCTTCCAGAGCTGAGATATCGAAAATCAAAATTTCAACCCGTAAAAAAAACGACAGTGTTACCCCTTACGTTTTTTTTGGGGGGCGAAAAATTAAGTATCCCCAATCTTCTCAAAACTCTGGATTCTGATAGAGGGCTATGAGACTTAGACCTGAGTGCAAAAATGGAGGCTCTAGACCCTTCCAGAGCTGAGACATCGAAATTCAAAATTTCGACCAGAAAAAAAAAAAACGACAGTGTTATCCCTTACGTTTTTTTTTTTTGGGCGAAAAATTAAGTATCCCCAATCTTCTCAAAACTCTGGATTCTGATAGAGGGCCATGAGACTTAGACCTGAGTGCAAAAATGGAGGCTCTAGACCCTTCCAGAGCTGAGATATCGAAATTCAAAATTTCGACCAGAAAAAAAAACGACAGTGTTACCCCTTACGTTTTTTTTTTTTTGGGCGAAAAATTAAGTATCCCTAATCTTCTCAAAACTTTGGATTCTGATAGAGGGCCATGAGACTTAGACCTGAGTGCAACAATGGAGGCTCTAGACCCTTCCAGAGCTGAGATATCGAAAATCAAAATTTCGAAACGAAAAAAAAAAACGACAATGTTACACCTTACGTTTTTTTTTTGGGGGCGAAAAATTAAGTATCCCCAATCTTCTCAAAACTCTGGATTCTGATAGAGGGCCATGAGACATAGACCTGAGTGCAACAATGGAGGCTCTAGACCCTTCCAGAGCTGAGATATCGAAACTCAAAATTTAGACCCGAAAAAAAAAACGACAGTGTTACCCCTTACGTTTTTTTTTTTGGGCGAAAAATTAAGTATCCCCAATCTTCTCAAAACTCTGGATTCTGATAGAGGACCATGAGAATTAGACCTGAGTGCAACAATGGAGGCTCTAGACTCTTCCAGAGCTGAGATATCGAAATTCAAAATTTCAACCAGAAAAAACAACAACAGTGTTATCCCTTACGTTTTTTTTTTTTGGGCGAAAAATTAAGTATCCTCAATCTTCTCAAAACTCTGGATTCTGATAGAGGGCCATGAGACATAGACCTGAGTGCAACAATGGAGGCTCTAGACCCTTCCAGAGCTGAGATATCGAAATTCAAAATTTCGACCAGAAAAAAAAAAACGACAGTGTTTCCCCTTACGTTTTTTTGGGGGGGAGAAAAATTAAGTATCCCCAATCTTCTCAAAACTCTGGATTCTGATAGAGGGCCATGAGACATAGACCTGAGTGCAAAAATGGAGGCTCTAGACCCTTCCAGAGCTGAGATATCGAAAATCAAAATTTCGACCCGAAAACAAAACGACAGTGTTAACCCTTACGTTGTTTTTTTTTGGGGCGAAAAATTTAGTAACCCCAATCTTCTCAAAACTCTGGATTCTGATAGAGGGCCATGAGACTTAGACCTGAGTGCAACAATGGAGGCTCTAGACCCTTCCAGAGCTGAGATATCGAAAATCAAAATTTCGACCCGTTAAAAAAACGACAGTGTTACCCCTTACGTTTTTTTTTTTGGGCGAAAAATTAAGTATCCCCAATCTTCTCAAAATTCTGGATTCTGGTAGAGGACCATGAGACTTAGACCTGAGTGCAACAATGGAGGCTCTAGACCCTTCCAGTGCTGAGATATCGAAACTCAAAATTTCGACCCGAAAAAAAAACGACAGTGTTACCCCTTACGTTTTTTTTTTTTGGGCGAAAAATTAAGTATCCCCAATCTTCTCAAAACTCTGGATTCTTATAGAGGGCCATGAGACATAGACCTGAGTGCAACAATGGAGGCCCTAGACCCTTCCAGAGCTGAGATATCGAAATTCAAAATTTCGACAAGAAAAAAAAAACGACAGTGTTACCCCTTACCTTTTTTTTTTGGGCGAAAAATGAAATTTCTCAAATCTTCTCAAAACTCTGGATTCTGATAGAGGGCCATGAGACATAGACCTGAGTGCAACAATGGAGGCTCTAGACCCTTCCAGAGCTGAGATATCGAAATTCAAAATTTGGACCAGAAAAAAAAAACGACAGTGTTACCCCTTTCGTTTTTTTTTTGGGCGAAAAATTAAGTATCCCCAATCTTCTCAAAACTCTGGATTCTGATAGAGGGCCATGAGACATAGACCTGAGTGCAACAATGGAGGCTCTAGACCCTTGCAGAGCTGAGATATCGAAATTCAAAATTTCGACCAGAAAAAAAAAACGACAGTGTTACCCCTTACGTTTTTTTTTTTGGGCGAAAAATTAAGTATCCCCAATCTTCTCAAAACTCTGGATTCTGATACAGGTCCATGAGACATAGACCTGAGTGCAACAATGGAGGCCCTAGACCCTTCCAGAGCTGAGATATCGAAATTCAAAATTTCGACCAGAAAAAAAACGACAGTGTTACCCCTTACTTTTTTTTTTTTTGGGCGAAAAATAAAATTTCTCAAATCTTCTCAAAACTCTGGATTCTGATAGAGGGCCATGAGACATAGACCTGAGTGCAACAATGGAGGCTCTAGACCCTTCCAGAGCTGAGATATCGAAACTCAAAATTTCGACCCGAAAAAAAAAACGACAGTGTTACCCCTTTCGTTTTTTTTTTTTGGGCGAAAAATTAAGTATCCCCAATCTTCTCAAAACTCTGGATTCTGATAGATGGCCATGAGACTTAGACCTGAGTGCAACAATGGAGGCTCTAGACCCTTCCAGAGCTGAGATATCGAAAATCAAAATTTCGACCCGTAAAAAAAACGACAGTGTTACCCCTTACGTTTTTTTTTTTTGGGCGAAAAATTAAGTATCCCCAATCTTCTCAAAACTCTGGATTCTGATAGAGGGCCATGAGACTTAGACCTGAGTGCAACAATGGAGGCTCTAGACCCTTCCAGAGCTGAGATATCGAAAATCGAAATTTCGACCTGTAAAAAAAACGACAGTATTACCCCTTACGGGTTTTTTTTGGGGCGAAAAATTAAGTATCCCTAATCTTCTCAAAACTCTGGATTCTGATAGAGGGCCATGAGACTTAGACCTGAGTGCAACAATGGAGGCTCTAGACCCTTCCAGAGCTGAGATATTGAAAATCAAAATTTCGACCCGAAAAAAAAAACGACAGTGTTACCCCTTACGTTTTTTTTTTGGGCGAAAAAGTAAGTATCCCCAATCTTCTCAAAACTCTGGATTCTGATAGAGGGCCATGAGACATAGACCTGAGTGCAACAATGGAGGCTCTAGACCCTTCCAGAGCTGAGATATCGAAAATCAAAATTTCGACCCGAAAAAAAACGACAGTGTTACCCCTTACATTTTTTTTTTTGGGGCGAAAAATTAAGTATCCCCAATCTTCTCAAAACTCTGGATTCTGATAGAGGGCCATGAGACATAGACCTGAGTGCAACAATGGAGGCTCTAGACCCTTCCAGAGCTGAGATATCGAAATTCAAAATTTCGACCAGGAAAAAAAAAACCACAGTGTTACCCCTTACGTTTTGTTTTGTTTTTTTCGGGCGAAAAATGAAATTTCTCAAATCTTCTCAAAACTCTGGATTCTGATAGAGGGCCATGAGACATAGACCTGAGTGCAACAATGGAGGCTCTAGACCCTTCCAGAGCTGAGATATCGAAATTCAAAATTTCGACCAGAAAAAAAAACGACAGTGTTATCCCTTACGTTTTTTTTTTTGGGCGAAAAATTAAGTATCCCCAATCTTCTCAAAACTCTGGATTCTGATAGAGGGCCATGAGACATAGACCTGAGTGCAACAATGGAGGCTCTAGACCCTTCCAGTGCTGAGATATCGAAACTCAAAATTTCGACCCGAAAAAAAACGACAGTGTTACCCCTTACGTTTTTTTTTTTTTTTTGGCGAAAAATTAAGTATCCCCAATCTTCTCAAAACTCTGGATTCTGATAGAGGGCCATGAGACATAGACCTGAGTGCAACAATGGAGGCTCTAAACCCTTCCAGTGCTGAGATATCGAAACTCAAAATTTCGACCCGAAAAAAAACCCGACAGTATTACCCCTTGCGGTTTTTTTTTTGGGCGAAAAATTAAGTATCCCCAATCTTCTCAAAACTCTGGATTCTGATAGAGGGCCATGAGACATAGACCTGAGTGCAACAATGGAGGCTCTAGACCCTTCCAGAGCTGAGATATCGAAAATAAAAATTTCGACCAGAAAAAAAAACGACAGTGTTACCCCTTACCTTTTTTTTTTTGGGCGAAAAATGAAATTTCTCAAATCTTCTCAAAACTCTGGATTCTGATAGAGGGCCATGAGACTTAGACCTGAGTGCAACAATGGAGGCCCTAGACCCTTCCAGAGCTGAGATATCGAAATTCAAAATTTCGACCAGAAAAAAAAACGACAGTGTTACCCCTTACCTTTTTTTTTTGGGCGAAAAATGAAATTTCTCAAATCTTCTCAAAACTCTGGATTCTGATAGAGGGCCATGAGACATAGACCTGAGTGCAACAATGGAGGCTCTAGACCCTTCCAGAGCTGAGATATCGAAATTCAAAATTTCGACCAGAAAAAAAAACGACAGTGTTATCCCTTACTTTTTTTTTTTGGGCGAAAAATTAAGTATCCCCAATCTTCTCAAAACTCTGGATTCTGATAGAGGGCCATGAGACATAGACCTGAGTGCAACAATGGAGGCTCTAGACCCTTCCAGAGCTGAGATATCGAAAATCAAAATTTCGACCCGTGAAAAAAAAAAACGACAGTGTTACCCCTTACGTTTTTTTTTTTGGGCGAAAAATTAAGTATCCCTAATCTTCTCAAAACTCTGGATTCTGATAGAGGGCCATGAGACTTAGACCTGAGTGCAACAATGGAGGCTCTAGACCCTTCCAGAGCTGAGATATCGAAAATCAAAATTTCGACCCGAAAAAAAAAACGACAGTGTTACCCCTTACGTTTTTTTTTTTTGGGCGAAAAAATTAAGTATCCCCAATCTTCTCAAAACTCTGGATTCTGATAGAGGGCCATGAGACTTAGACCTGAGTGCAACAATGGAGGCTCTAGACCCTTCCAGAGCTGAGATATCGAAAATCAAAATTTCGACCCGAAAAAAAAAACGACAGTGTTACCCCTTACGTTTTTTTTTTTGGGCGAAAAATTAAGTATCCCCAATCTTCTCAAAACTCTGGATTCTGATAGAGGACCATGAGAATTAGACCTGAGTGCAACAATGGAGGCTCTAGACTCTTCCAGAGCTGAGATATCGAAATTCAAAATTTCAACCAGAAAAAACAACAACAGTGTTATCCCTTACATTTTTTTTTTTTTGGGCGAAAAATTAAGTATCCTCAATCTTCTCAAAACTCTGGATTCTGATAGAGGGCCATGAGACATAGACCTGAGTGCAACAATGGAGGCTCTAGACCCTTCCAGAGCTGAGATATCGAAATTCAAAATTTCGACCAGAAAAAAAAAAACGACAGTGTTTCCCCTTACGTTTTTTTGGGGGGGAGAAAAATTAAGTATCCCCAATCTTCTCAAAACTCTGGATTCTGATAGAGGGCCATGAGACATAGACCTGAGTGCAAAAATGGAGGCTCTAGACCCTTCCAGAGCTGAGATATCGAAAATCAAAATTTCGACCCGAAAACAAAACGACAGTGTTAACCCTTACGTTGTTTTTTTTTGGGGCGAAAAATTTAGTAACCCCAATCTTCTCAAAACTCTGGATTCTGATAGAGGGCCATGAGACTTAGACCTGAGTGCAACAATGGAGGCTCTAGACCCTTCCAGAGCTGAGATATCGAAAATCAAAATTTCGACCCGTTAAAAAAACGACAGTGTTACCCCTTACGTTTTTTTTTTGGGCGAAAAATTAAGTATCCCCAATCTTCTCAAAATTCTGGATTCTGGTAGAGGACCATGAGACTTAGACCTGAGTGCAACAATGGAGGCTCTAGACCCTTCCAGTGCTGAGATATCGAAACTCAAAATTTCGACCCGAAAAAAAAACGACAGTGTTACCCCTTACGTTTTTTTTTTTTGGGCGAAAAATTAAGTATCCCCAATCTTCTCAAAACTCTGGATTCTTATAGAGGGCCATGAGACATAGACCTGAGTGCAACAATGGAGGCCCTAGACCCTTCCAGAGCTGAGATATCGAAATTCAAAATTTCGACAAGAAAAAAAAAACGACAGTGTTACCCCTTACCTTTTTTTTTTGGGCGAAAAATGAAATTTCTCAAATCTTCTCAAAACTCTGGATTCTGATAGAGGGCCATGAGACATAGACCTGAGTGCAACAATGGAGGCTCTAGACCCTTCCAGAGCTGAGATATCGAAATTCAAAATTTGGACCAGAAAAAAAAAACGACAGTGTTACCCCTTTCGTTTTTTTTTTGGGCGAAAAATTAAGTATCCCCAATCTTCTCAAAACTCTGGATTCTGATAGAGGGCCATGAGACATAGACCTGAGTGCAACAATGGAGGCTCTAGACCCTTCCAGAGCTGAGATATCGAAATTCAAAATTTCGACCAGAAAAAAAAAACGACAGTGTTACCCCTTACGTTTTTTTTTTTGGGCGAAAAATTAAGTATCCCCAATCTTCTCAAAACTCTGGATTCTGATACAGGTCCATGAGACATAGACCTGAGTGCAACAATGGAGGCCCTAGACCCTTCCAGAGCTGAGATATCGAAATTCAAAATTTCGACCAGAAAAAAAACGACAGTGTTACCCCTTACCTTTTTTTTTTTTTGGGCGAAAAATAAAATTTCTCAAATCTTCTCAAAACTCTGGATTCTGATAGAGGGCCATGAGACATAGACCTGAGTGCAACAATGGAGGCTCTAGACCCTTCCAGAGCTGAGATATCGAAACTCAAAATTTCGACCCGAAAAAAAAAACGACAGTGTTACCCCTTTCGTTTTTTTTTTTTTGGGCGAAAAATTAAGTATCCCCAATCTTCTCAAAACTCTGGATTCTGATAGATGGCCATGAGACTTAGACCTGAGTGCAACAATGGAGGCTCTAGACCCTTCCAGAGCTGAGATATCGAAAATCAAAATTTCGACCCGTAAAAAAAACGACAGTGTTACCCCTTACGTTTTTTTTGGGGGCGAAAAATTAAGTATCCCCAATCTTCTCAAAACTCTGGATTCTGATAGAGGGCCATGAGACTTAGACCTGAGTGCAACAATGGAGGCTCTAGACCCTTCCAGAGCTGAGATATCGAAACTCAAAATTTCGACCCGAAAAAAAAACCCGACAGTGGTACCCCTTACGTTTTTTTTGGGGGCGAAAAATTAAGTATCCCCAATCTTCTCAAAACTCTGGATTCTGATAGAGGGCCATGAGACTTAGACCTGAGTGCAACAATGGAGGCTCTAGACCCTTCCAGAGCTGAGATATCGAAACTCAAAATTTCGACCCGAAAAAAAAAACCCGACAGTGGTACCCCTTTCGTTTTTTTTTTCGGGCGAAAAATGAAATTTCTCCAATCTTCTCAAAACTCTGGATTCTGATAGAGGGCCATGAGACTTAAACCTGAGTGCAAAAATGGAGGCTCTAGACCCTTCCAGAGCTGAGATATCGAAAATTAAAATTTCTACCAGAAAAAAAAATTGACAGTGTTACCCCTTACGTTTTTTTTTGGGGGGCGAAAAATTAAGTATCCCCAATCTTCTCAAAACTCTGGATTCTGATAGAGGGCCGTGAGACAGACCTGAGTGCAACAATGGAGGCTCTAGACCCTTCCAGAGCTGAGATATCGAAAATCAAAATTTCGACCCGTAAAAAAAACGACAGTGTTACCCCTTACGTTTTTTTTTTTTGGGCGAAAAATTAAGTATCCCCAATCTTCTCAAAACTCTGGATTCTGGTAGAGGGCCATGAGACTTAGACCTGAGTGCAACAATGGAGGCTCTAGACCCTTCCAGAGCTGAGATATCGAAAATCAAAATTTCGACCCGTAAAAAAAACGACAGTGTTACCCCTTACGTTTTTTTTTTTTGGGCGAAAAATTAAGTATCCCCAATCTTCTCAAAACTCTGGATTCTGATAGAGGGCCATGAGACTTAGACCTGAGTGCAACAATGGAGGCTCTAGACCCTTCCAGAGCTGAGATATCGAAAATCGAAATTTCGACCTGTAAAAAAAACGACAGTATTACCCCTTACGGGTTTTTTTTGGGGCGAAAAATTAAGTATCCCTAATCTTCTCAAAACTCTGGATTCTGATAGAGGGCCATGAGACTTAGACCTGAGTGCAACAATGGAGGCTCTAGACCCTTCCAGAGCTGAGATATTGAAAATCAAAATTTCGACCCGAAAAAAAAAACGACAGTGTTACCCCTTACGTTTTTTTTTTGGGCGAAAAAGTAAGTATCCCCAATCTTCTCAAAACTCTGGATTCTGATAGAGGGCCATGAGACATAGACCTGAGTGCAACAATGGAGGCTCTAGACCCTTCCAGAGCTGAGATATCGAAAATCAAAATTTCGACCCGAAAAAAAACGACAGTGTTACCCCTTACATTTTTTTTTTTGGGGCGAAAAATTAAGTATCCCCAATCTTCTCAAAACTCTGGATTCTGATAGAGGGCCATGAGACATAGACCTGAGTGCAACAATGGAGGCTCTAGACCCTTCCAGAGCTGAGATATCGAAATTCAAAATTTCGACCAGGAAAAAAAAACCCACAGTGTTACCCCTTACGTTTTGTTTTGTTTTTTTCGGGCGAAAAATGAAATTTCTCAAATCTTCTCAAAACTCTGGATTCTGATAGAGGGCCATGAGACATAGACCTGAGTGCAACAATGGAGGCTCTAGACCCTTCCAGAGCTGAGATATCGAAATTCAAAATTTCGACCAGAAAAAAAAACGACAGTGTTATCCCTTACGTTTTTTTTTTTGGGCGAAAAATTAAGTATCCCCAATCTTCTCAAAACTCTGGATTCTGATAGAGGGCCATGAGACATAGACCTGAGTGCAACAATGGAGGCTCTAGACCCTTCCAGTGCTGAGATATCGAAACTCAAAATTTCGACCCGAAAAAAAACGACAGTGTTACCCCTTACGTTTTTTTTTTTTTTTGGCGAAAAATTAAGTATCCCCAATCTTCTCAAAACTCTGGATTCTGATAGAGGGCCATGAGACATAGACCTGAGTGCAACAATGGAGGCTCTAAACCCTTCCAGTGCTGAGATATCGAAACTCAAAATTTCGACCCGAAAAAAAACCCGACAGTATTACCCCTTGCGGTTTTTTTTTTGGGCGAAAAATTAAGTATCCCCAATCTTCTCAAAACTCTGGATTCTGATAGAGGGCCATGAGACATAGACCTGAGTGCAACAATGGAGGCTCTAGACCCTTCCAGAGCTGAGATATCGAAATTCAAAATTTCGACCAGAAAAAAAAACGACAGTGTTATCCCTTACTTTTTTTTTTTGGGCGAAAAATTAAGTATCCCCAATCTTCTCAAAACTCTGGATTCTGATAGAGGGCCATGAGACATAGACCTGAGTGCAACAATGGAGGCTCTAGACCCTTCCAGAGCTGAGATATCGAAAATCAAAATTTCGACCCGTGAAAAAAAAAAACGACAGTGTTACCCCTTACGTTTTTTTTTTTGGGCGAAAAATTAAGTATCCCTAATCTTCTCAAAACTCTGGATTCTGATAGAGGGCCATGAGACTTAGACCTGAGTGCAACAATGGAGGCTCTAGACCCTTCCAGAGCTGAGATATCGAAAATCAAAATTTCGACCCGAAAAAAAAAACGACAGTGTTACCCCTTACGTTTTTTTTTTTTGGGCGAAAAAATTAAGTATCCCCAATCTTCTCAAAACTCTGGATTCTGATAGAGGGCCATGAGACTTAGACCTGAGTGCAACAATGGAGGCTCTAGACCCTTCCAGAGCTGAGATATCGAAAATCAAAATTTCGACCCGAAAAAAAAAAACGACAGTGTTACCCCTTACGTTTTTTTTTTTGGGCGAAAAATTAAGTATCCCCAATCTTCTCAAAACTCTGGATTCTGATAGAGGACCATGAGACTTAGACCTGAGTGCAACAATGGAGGCTCTAGACTCTTCCAGAGCTGAGATATCGAAATTCAAAATTTCAACCAGAAAAAACAACAACAGTGTTATCCCTTACGTTTTTTTTTTTTTGGGCGAAAAATTAAGTATCCTCAATCTTCTCAAAACTCTGGATTCTGATAGAGGGCCATGAGACATAGACCTGAGTGCAACAATGGAGGCTCTAGACCCTTCCAGAGCTGAGATATCGAAATTCAAAATTTCGACCAGAAAAAAAAAAACGACAGTGTTTCCCCTTACGTTTTTTTGGGGGGGAGAAAAATTAAGTATCCCCAATCTTCTCAAAACTCTGGATTCTGATAGAGGGCCATGAGACATAGACCTGAGTGCAAAAATGGAGGCTCTAGACCCTTCCAGAGCTGAGATATCGAAAATCAAAATTTCGACCCGAAAACAAAACGACAGTGTTAACCCTTACGTTGTTTTTTTTTGGGGCGAAAAATTTAGTAACCCCAATCTTCTCAAAACTCTGGATTCTGATAGAGGGCCATGAGACTTAGACCTGAGTGCAACAATGGAGGCTCTAGACCCTTCCAGAGCTGAGATATCGAAAATCAAAATTTCGACCCGTAAAAAAAACGACAGTGTTACCCCTTACGTTTTTTTTTTTGGGCGAAAAATTAAGTATCCCCAATCTTCTCAAAATTCTGGATTCTGGTAGAGGGCCATGAGACTTAGACCTGAGTGCAACAATGGAGGCTCTAGACCCTTCCAGTGCTGAGATATCGAAACTCAAAATTTCGACCCGAAAAAAAAACGACAGTGTTACCCCTTACGTTTTTTTTTTTTGGGCGAAAAATTAAGTATCCCCAATCTTCTCAAAACTCTGGATTCTTATAGAGGGCCATGAGACATAGACCTGAGTGCAACAATGGAGGCCCTAGACCCTTCCAGAGCTGAGATATCGAAATTCAAAATTTCGACAAGAAAAAAAAAACGACAGTGTTACCCCTTACCTTTTTTTTTTGGGCGAAAAATGAAATTTCTCAAATCTTCTCAAAACTCTGGATTCTGATAGAGGGCCATGAGACATAGACCTGAGTGCAACAATGGAGGCTCTAGACCCTTCCAGAGCTGAGATATCGAAATTCAAAATTTGGACCAGAAAAAAAAAACGACAGTGTTACCCCTTTCGTTTTTTTTTTGGGCGAAAAATTAAGTATCCCCAATCTTCTCAAAACTCTGGATTCTGATAGAGGGCCATGAGACATAGACCTGAGTGCAACAATGGAGGCTCTAGACCCTTCCAGAGCTGAGATATCGAAATTCAAAATTTCGACCAGAAAAAAAAAACGACAGTGTTACCCCTTACGTTTTTTTTTTTGGGCGAAAAATTAAGTATCCCCAATCTTCTCAAAACTCTGGATTCTGATACAGGTCCATGAGACATAGACCTGAGTGCAACAATGGAGGCCCTAGACCCTTCCAGAGCTGAGATATCGAAATTCAAAATTTCGACCAGAAAAAAAACGACAGTGTTACCCCTTACCTTTTTTTTTTTTTGGGCGAAAAATAAAATTTCTCAAATCTTCTCAAAACTCTGGATTCTGATAGAGGGCCATGAGACATAGACCTGAGTGCAACAATGGAGGCTCTAGACCCTTCCAGAGCTGAGATATCGAAACTCAAAATTTCAACCCGAAAAAAAAAACGACAGTGTTACCCCTTTCGTTTTTTTTTTTTTGGGCGAAAAATTAAGTATCCCCAATCTTCTCAAAACTCTGGATTCTGATAGATGGCCATGAGACTTAGACCTGAGTGCAACAATGGAGGCTCTAGACCCTTCCAGAGCTGAGATATCGAAAATCAAAATTTCGACCCGTAAAAAAAACGACAGTGTTACCCCTTACGTTTTTTTTGGGGGCGAAAAATTAAGTATCCCCAATCTTCTCAAAACTCTGGATTCTGATAGAGGGCCATGAGACTTAGACCTGAGTGCAACAATGGAGGCTCTAGACCCTTCCAGAGCTGAGATATCGAAACTCAAAATTTCGACCCGAAAAAAAAACCCGACAGTGGTACCCCTTTCGTTTTTTTTTTCGGGCGAAAAATGAAATTTCTCCAATCTTCTCAAAACTCTGGATTCTGATAGAGGGCCATGAGACTTAAACCTGAGTGCAAAAATGGAGGCTCTAGACCCTTCCAGAGCTGAGATATCGAAAATTAAAATTTCTACCAGAAAAAAAAATTGACAGTGTTACCCCTTACGTTTTTTTTGGGGGGGCGAAAAATTAAGTATCCCCAATCTTCTCAAAACTCTGGATTCTGATAGAGGGCCGTGAGACAGACCTGAGTGCAACAATGGAGGCTCTAGACCCTTCCAGAGCTGAGATATCGAAAATCAAAATTTCGACCCGTAAAAAAAACGACAGTGTTACCCCTTACGTTTTTTTTTTTGGGCGAAAAATTAAGTATCCCCAATCTTCTCAAAACTCTGGATTCTGGTAGAGGGCCATGAGACTTAGACCTGAGTGCAACAATGGAGGCTCTAGACCCATCCAGAGCTGAGATATCGAAAATCAAAATTTCGACCCGTAAAAAAAACGACAGTGTTACCCCTTACGTTTTTTTTTTTGGGCGAAAAATTAAGTATCCCCAATCTTCTCAAAACTCTGGATTCTGATAGAGGGCCATGAGACTTAGACCTGAGTGCAACAATGGAGGCTCTAGACCCTTCCAGAGCTGAGATATCCAAAATCAAAATTTCGACCCGTGAAAAAAACGACATTGTTACCCCTTACGTTTTTTTTTTTTTTTGGGCGAAAAATTAAGTATCCCTAATCTTCTCAAAACTCTGGATTCTGATAGAGGGCCATGAGACTTAGACCTGAGTGCAACAATGGAGGCCCTAGACCCTTCCAGAGCTGAGATATCGAAATTCAAAATTTCGACCAGAAAAAAAAACGACAGTGTTACCCCTTACCTTTTTTTTTTTGGGCGAAAAATGAAATTTCTCAAATCTTCTCAAAACTCTGGATTCTGATAGAGGGCCATGAGACATAGACCTGAGTGCAACAATGGAGGCTCTAGACCCTTCCAGAGCTGAGATATCGAAATTAAAAATTTCGACCAGAAAAAAAAAACGACAGTGTTACCCCTTACGTTTTTTTTTTGGGCGAAAAATTAAGTATCCCCAATCTTCTCAAAACTCTGGATTCTGATATAGGTCCATGAGACATAGACCTGAGTGCAACAATGGAGGCTCTAGACCCTTCCAGTGCTGAGATATCGAAACTCAAAATTTCGACCCGAAAAAAAAACGACAGTGTTACCCCTTACGTTTTTTTTTTTTTGGCGAAAAATTAAGTATCCCCAATCTTCTCAAAACTCTGGATTCTGATAGAGGGCCATGAGACATAGACCTGAGTGCAACAATGGAGGCTCTAAACCCTTACAGTGCTGAGATATCGAAACTCAAAATTTCGACCCGAAAAAAAAAAACGACAGTGTTACCCCTTACGTTTTTTTTTTTTTGGGCGAAAAATTAAGTATCCCCAATCTTCTCAAAACTCTGGATTCTTATAGAGGGCCATGAGACATAGACCTGAGTGCAACAATGGAGGCCCTAGACCCTTCCAGAGCTGAGATATCGAAATTCAAAATTTCGACCAGAAAAAAAACCGACAGTGTTACCCCTTACCTTTTTTTTTTTTGGGCGAAAAATGAAATTTCTCAAATCTTCTCAAAACTCTGGATTCTGATAGAGGGCCATGAGACATAGACCTGAGTGCAACAATGGAGGCTCTAGACCCTTCCAGAGCTGAGATATCGAAATTCAAAATTTGGACCAGAAAAAAAAAACGACAGTGTTACCCCTTTCATTTTTTTTTTGGGCGAAAAATTAAGTATCCCCAATCTTCTCAAAACTCTGGATTCTGATAGAGGGCCATGAGACATAGACCTGAGTGCAACAATGGAGGCTCTAGACCCTTCCAGAGCTGAGATATCGAAATTCAAAATTTCGACCAGAAAAAAAAAACGACAGTGTTACCCCTTACGTTTTTTTTTTGGGCGAAAAATTAAGTATCCCCAATCTTCTCAAAACTCTGGATTCTGATACAGGTCCATGAGACATAGACCTGAGTGCAACAATGGAGGCCCTAGACCCTTCCAGAGCTGAGATATCGAAATTCAAAATTTCGACCAGAAAAAAAACGACAGTGTTACCCCTTACCTTTTTTTTTTTTGGGCGAAAAATAAAATTTCTCAAATCTTCTCAAAACTCTGGATTCTGATAGAGGGCCATGAGACATAGACCTGAGTGCAACAATGGAGGCTCTAGACCCTTCCAGAGCTGAGATATCGAAATTCAAAATTTGGACCAGAAAAAAAAAACGACAGTGTTACCCCTTTCGTTTTTTTTTTTTTGGGCGAAAAATTAAGTATCCCCAATCTTCTCAAAACTCTGGATTCTGATAGATGGCCATGAGACTTAGACCTGAGTGCAACAATGGAGGCTCTAGACCCTTCCAGAGCTGAGATATCGAAAATCAAAATTTCGACCCGTAAAAAAAACGACAGTGTTACCCCTTACGTTTTTTTTGGGGGCGAAAAATTAAGTCTCCCCAATCTTCTCAAAACTCTGGATTCTGATAGAGGGCCATGAGACTTAGACCTGAGTGCAACAATGGAGGCTCTAGACCCTTCCAGAGCTGAGATATCGAAACTCAAAATTTCGACCCGAAAAAAAAACCCGACAGTGGTACCCCTTTCGTTTTTTTTTTTCGGGCGAAAAATGAAATTTCTCCAATCTTCTCAAAACTCTGGATTCTGATAGAGGGCCATGAGACTTAAACCTGAGTGCAACAATGGAGGCTCTAGACCCTTCCAGAGCTGAGATATCGAAAATCAAAATTTCGACCCGTAAAAAAAACGACAGTGTTACCCCTTACGTTTTTTTTTTTTGGGCGAAAAATTAAGTATCCCCAATCTTCTCAAAACTCTGGATTCTGATAGAGGGCCATGAGACTTAGACCTGAGTGCAACAATGGAGGCTCTAGACCCTTCCAGAGCTGAGATATCGAAAATCGAAATTTCGACCTGTAAAAAAAACGACAGTATTACCCCTTACGGGGTTTTTTTGGGGCGAAAAATTAAGTATCCCTAATCTTCTCAAAACTCTGGATTCTGATAGAGGGCCATGAGACTTAGACCTGAGTGCAACAATGGAGGCTCTAGACCCTTCCAGAGCTGAGATATTGAAAATCAAAATTTCGACCCGAAAAAAAAAAAAGACAGTGTTACCCCTTACGTTTTTTTTTTTTTGGGCGAAAAAGTAAGTATCCCCAATCTTCTCAAAACTCTGGATTCTGATAGAGGGCCATTAGACATAGACCTGAGTGCAACAATGGAGGCTCTAGACCCTTCCAGAGCTGAGATATCGAAAATCAAAATTTCGACCCGAAAAAAAACGACAGTGTTACCCCTTACGTTTTTTTTTTTGGGGCGAAAAATTAAGTATCCCCAATCTTCTCAAAACTCTGGATTCTGATAGAGGGCCATGAGACATAGACCTGAGTGCAACAATGGAGGCTCTAGACCCTTCCAGAGCTGAGATATCGAAATTCAAAATTTCGACCAGGAAAAAAAAAACCACAGTGTTACCCCTTACGTTTTGTTTTGTTTTTTTCGGGCGAAAAATGAAATTTCTCAAATCTTCTCAAAACTCTGGATTCTGATAGAGGGCCATGAGACATAGACCTGAGTGCAACAATGGAGGCTCTAGACCCTTCCAGAGCTGAGATATCGAAATTCAAAATTTCGACCAGAAAAAAAAACGACAGTGTTATCCCTTACGTTTTTTTTTTGGGCGAAAAATTAAGTATCCCCAATCTTCTCAAAACTCTGGATTCTGATAGAGGGCCATGAGACATAGACCTGAGTGCAACAATGGAGGCTCTAGACCCTTCCAGTGCTGAGATATCGAAACTCAAAATTTCGACCCGAAAAAAAACGACAGTGTTACCCCTTACGTTTTTTTTTTTTTTGGCGAAAAATTAAGTATCCCCAATCTTCTCAAAACTCTGGATTCTGATAGAGGGCCATGAGACATAGACCTGAGTGCAACAATGGAGGCTCTAAACCCTTCCAGTGCTGAGATATCGAAACTCAAAATTTCGACCCGAAAAAAAACCCGACAGTATTACCCCTTGCGGTTTTTTTTTGGGCGAAAAATTAAGTATCCCCAATCTTCTCAAAACTCTGGATTCTGATAGAGGGCCATGAGACATAGACCTGAGTGCAACAATGGAGGCCCTAGACCCTTCCAGAGCTGAGATATCGAAATTCAAAATTTCGACCAGAAAAAAAAACGACAGTGTTACCCCTTACCTTTTTTTTTTTGGGCGAAAAATGAAATTTCTCAAATCTTCTCAAAACTCTGGATTCTGATAGAGGGCCATGAGACATAGACCTGAGTGCAACAATGGAGGCTCTAGACCCTTCCAGAGCTGAGATATCGAAATTCAAAATTTCGACCAGAAAAAAAAACGACAGTGTTATCCCTTACTTTTTTTTTTTTGGGCGAAAAATTAAGTATCCCCAATCTTCTCAAAACTCTGGATTCTGATAGAGGGCCATGAGACATAGACCTGAGTGCAACAATGGAGGCTCTAGACCCTTCCAGAGCTGAGATATCGAAAATCAAAATTTCGACCCGTGAAAAAAACGACAGTGTTACCCCTTACGTTTTTTTTTTTGGGCGAAAAATTAAGTATCCCTAATCTTCTCAAAACTCTGGATTCTGATAGAGGGCCATGAGACTTAGACCTGAGTGCAACAATGGAGGCTCTAGACCCTTCCAGAGCTGAGATATCGAAAATCAAAATTTCGACCCGAAAAAAAAAACGACAGTGTTACCCCTTACGTTTTTTTTTTTTGGGCGAAAAAATTAAGTATCCCCAATCTTCTCAAAACTCTGGATTCTGATAGAGGGCCATGAGACTTAGACCTGAGTGCAACAATGGAGGCTCTAGACCCTTCCAGAGCTGAGATATCGAAATTCAAAATTTCGACCAGAAAAAAAAACGACAGTGTTATCCCTTACGGTTTTTTTTGGGCGAAAAATTAAGTATCCCCAATCTTCTCAAAACTCTGGATTCTGATAGAGGGCCATGAGACATAGACCTGAGTGCAAAAATGGAGGCTCTAGACCCTTCCAGAGCTGAGATATCGAAATTCAAAATTTCGACCAGAAAAAAAAAACGACAGTGTTACCCCTTACGTTTTTTTTTTTGGGCGAAAAATTAAGTATCCCCAATCTTCTCAAAACTCTGGATTCTGATATAGGTCCATGAGACATAGACCTGAGTGCAACAATGGAGGCTCTAGACCCTTCCAGTGCTGAGATATCGAAACTCAAAATTTCGACCCGAAAAAAAAACGACAGTGTTACCCCTTACGTTTTTTTTTTTTGGCGAAAAATTAAGTATCCCCAATCTTCTCAAAACTCTGGATTCTGATAGAGGGCCATGAGACATAGACCTGAGTGCAACAATGGAGGCTCTAAACCCTTCCAGTGCTGAGATATCGAAACTCGAAATTTCGACCCGAAAAAAAAAAACGACAGTGTTACCCCTTACGTTTTTTTTTTTTGGGCGAAAAATTAAGTATCCCCAATCTTCTCAAAACTCTGGATTCTTATAGAGGGCCATGAGACATAGACCTGAGTGCAACAATGGAGGCCCTAGACCCTTCCAGAGCTGAGATATCGAAATTCAAAATTTCGACCATAAAGAAAAACGACAGTGTTACCCCTTACCTTTTTTTTTTTTGGGCGAAAAATGAAATTTCTCAAATCTTCTCAAAACTCTGGATTCTGATAGAGGGCCATGAGACATAGACCTGAGTGCAACAATGGAGGCTCTAGACCCTTCCAGAGCTGAGATATCGAAATTCAAAATTTGGACCAGAAAAAAAAAAACGACAGTGTTACCCCTTTCGTTTTTTTTTGGGCGAAAAATTAAGTATCCCCAATCTTCTCAAAACTCTGGATTCTGATAGAGGGCCATGAGACAGACCTGAGTGCAACAATGGAGGCTCTAGACCCTTCCAGAGCTGAGATATCGAAATTCAAAATTTCGACCAGAAAAAAAAAACGACAGTGTTACCCCTTACGTTTTTTTTTTTGGGCGAAAAATTAAGTATCCCCAATCTTCTCAAAACTCTGGATTCTGATACAGGTCCATGAGACATAGACCTGAGTGCAACAATGGAGGCTCTAGACCCTTCCAGTGCTGAGATATCGAAACTCAAAATTTCGACCCGAAAAAAAACGACAGTGTTACCCCTTACGGTTTTTTTTTTGGGCGAAAAATTAAGTATCCCCAATCTTCTCAAAACTCTGGATTCTTATAGAGGGCCATGAGACATAGACCTGAGTGCAACAATGGAGGCTCTAGACCCTTCCAGAGCTGAGATATCGAAACTCAAAATTTCGACCCGAAAAAAAAAACGACAGTGTTACCCTTTACCTTTTTTTTTTTTGGGCGAAAAATGAAATTTCTCAAATCTTCTCAAAACTCTGGATTCTGATAGAGGGCCATGAGACATAGACCTGAGTGCAACAATGGAGGCTCTAGACCCTTCCAGAGCTGAGATATCGAAATTCAAAATTTCGACCAGAAAAAAAAAACGACAGTGTTACCCCTTTCGTTTTTTTTTTTTGGGGCGAAAAATTAAGTATCCCCAATCTTCTCAAAACTCTGGATTCTGATAGAGGGCCATGAGACATAGACCTGAGTGCAACAATGGAGGCTCTAGACCCTTCCAGAGCTGAGATATCGAAACTCAAAATTTAGACCCGAAAAAAAAACGACAGTGTTACCCCTTACGTTTTTTTTTTTGGGCGAAAAATTAAGTATCCCCAATCTTCTCAAAACTCTGGATTCTGATAGAGGACCATGAGACTTAGACCTGAGTGCAACAATGGAGGCTCTAGACTCTTCCAGAGCTGAGATATCGAAATTCAAAATTTCGACCCGAAAAAAAAAAACGACAGTGTTATCCCTTACGTTTTTTTTTTTTGGGCGAAAAATTAAGTATCCCCAATCTTCTCAAAACTCTGGATTCTGGTAGAGGGCCATGAGACTTAGACCTGAGTGCAACAATGGAGGCTCTAGACCCTTCCAGAGCTGAGATATCGAAACTCAAAATTTCGACCCGAAAAAAAACCCGACAGTGGTACCCCTTTCGTTTTTTTTTTCGGGCGAAAAATGAAATTTCTCCAATCTTCTCAAAACTCTGGATTCTGATAGAGGGCCATGAGACTTAAACCTGAGTGCAAAAATGGAGGCTCTAGACCCTTCCAGAGCTGAGATATCGAAAATTAAAATTTCGACCAGAAAAAAAAATGACAGTGTTACCCCTTACGTTTTTTTTGGGGGGGCGAAAAATTAAGTATCCCCAATCTTCTCAAAACTCTGGATTCTGATAGAGGGCCGTGAGACATAGACCTGAGTGCAACAATGGAGGCTCTAGACCCTTCCAGAGCTGAGATATCGAAAATCAAAATTTCGACCCGTAAAAAAAAACGACAGTGTTACCCCTTACGTTTTTTTTTTTTGGGGCGAAAAATTAAGTATCCCCAATCTTCTCAAAACTCTGGATTCTTATAGAGGGCCATGAGACTTAGACCTGAGTGCAACAATGGAGGCTCTAGACCCTTCCAGAGCTGAGATATCGAAATTCAAAATTTCGACCAGAAAAAAAAAACGACAGTGTTACCCCTTACGTTTTTTTTTTTTTGGGCGAAAAATTAAGTATCCTGAATCTTCTCAAAACTTTGGATTCTGATAGAGGGCCATGAGACTTAGACCTGAGTGCAACAATGGAGGCTCTAGACCCTTCCAGAGCTGAGATATCGAAAATCAAAATTTCGAAACGAAAAAAAAAACGACAGTGTTACACCTTACGTTTTTTTTTGGGGGGCGAAAAATTAAGTATCCCCAATCTTCTCAAAACTCTGGATTCTGATAGAGGGCCATGAGACATAGACCTGAGTGCAACAATGGAGGCTCTAGACCCTTCCAGAGCTGAGATATCGAAACTCAAAATTTCGACCCGAAAAAAAAACGACAGTGCTACCCCTTACGTTTTTTTTTTTTGGGCGAAAAATTAAGTATCCCCAATCTTCTCAAAACTCTGGATTCTGATAGAGGACCATGAGACTTAGACCTGAGTGCAACAATGGAGGCTCTAGACTCTTCCAGAGCTGAGATATCGAAACTCAAAATTTCGACCCGAAAAAAAAAAAACGACAGTGTTATCCCTTACGTTTTTTTTTTTTGGGCGAAAAATTAAGTATCCCCAATCTTCTCAAAACTCTGGATTCTGATAGAGGACCATGAGACATAGACCTGAGTGCAACAATGGAGGCTCTAGACCCTTCCAGAGCTGAGATATCGAAAATCAAAATTTCGACCCGAAAAAAAAAAAACGACAGTGTTACCCCTTACGTTTTTTTTTTGGGCGAAAAAATAAGTATCCTCAATATTCTCAAAACTCTGGATTCTGATAGAGGGCCATGAGACATAGACCTGAGTGCAACAATGGAGGCTCTAGACCCTTCCAGAGCTGAGATATCGAAATTCAAAATTTCGACCAGAAAAAAAAAAACGACAGTGTTTCCCCTTACGTTTTTTTTTTTTGGGCGAAAAATTAAGTATCCTGAATCTTCTCAAAACTTTGGATTCTGATAGAGGGCCATGAGACTTAGACCTGAGTGCAACAATGGAGGCTCTAGACCCTTCCAGAGCTGAGATATCGAAAATCAAAATTTCGAAACGAAAAAAAAAACGACAGTGTTACACCTTACGTTTTTTTTTGGGGGGCGAAAAATTAAGTATCCCCAATCTTCTCAAAACTCTGGATTCTGATAGAGGGCCATGAGACATAGACCTGAGTGCAACAATGGAGGCTCTAGACCCTTCCAGAGCTGAGATATCGAAACTCAAAATTTCGACCCGAAAAAAAAACGACAGTGCTACCCCTTACGTTTTTTTTTTTTGGGCGAAAAATTAAGTATCCCCAATCTTCTCAAAACTCTGGATTCTGATAGAGGACCATGAGACTTAGACCTGAGTGCAACAATGGAGGCTCTAGACTCTTCCAGAGCTGAGATATCGAAACTCAAAATTTCGACCCGAAAAAAAAAAAAACGACAGTGTTATCCCTTACGTTTTTTTTTTTTGGGCGAAAAATTAAGTATCCCCAATCTTCTCAAAACTCTGGATTCTGATAGAGGACCATGAGACATAGACCTGAGTGCAACAATGGAGGCTCTAGACCCTTCCAGAGCTGAGATATCGAAAATCAAAATTTCGACCCGAAAAAAAAAAAACGACAGTGTTACCCCTTACGTTTTTTTTTTGGGCGAAAAAATAAGTATCCTCAATATTCTCAAAACTCTGGATTCTGATAGAGGGCCATGAGACATAGACCTGAGTGCAACAATGGAGGCTCTAGACCCTTCCAGAGCTGAGATATCGAAATTCAAAATTTCGACCAGAAAAAAAAAAACGACAGTGTTTCCCCTTACGTTTTTTTGGGGGGGCGAAAAATTAAGTATCCCCAATCTTCTCAAAACTCTGGATTCTGATAGAGGGCCATGAGACATAGACCTGAGTGCAAAAATGGAGGCTCTAGACCCTTCCAGAGCTGAGATATCGAAAATCAAAATTTCGACCCGAAAACAAAACGACAGTGTTAACCCTTACGTTGTTTTTTTTTGGGGGCGAAAAATTTAGTAACCCCAATCTTCTCAAAACTCTGGATTCTGATAGAGGGCCATGAGACTTAGACCTGAGTGCAACAATGGAGGCTCTAGACCAGTGTTTCCCAACCCTGTTCCTGGCGGCACACCAACACTGCGTGTATTCTTTGTAACCCTTATCAAACACACCTGACTCAACCCATCAGCTCATAATCAGATGGGTTAATGAGCTGATGAGTTGAATCGGGCGTGTTTGATTAGGGAGACAAAGAAAACACGCAGTGTTGGTGTGCCGCCAGGAACAGGGTTGGGAAACACTGCTCTAGACCCTTCCAGAGCTGAGATATCGAAAATCAAAATTTCGACCAGAAAAAAAAAAAAACAGTGTTACCCCTTACGTTTTTTTTGGGGGGCGAAAAATTAAGTATCCCCAATCTTCTCAAAACTCTGGATTCTGATAGAGGGCCATGACACTTAGACATGAGTGCAACAATGGAGGCTCTAGACCCTTCCAGAGCTGAGATATCGAAACTCAAAATTTCGACCCGAAAAAAAACCCGACAGTGGTACCCCTTTCGTTTTTTTTTTCGGGCGAAAAATGAAATTTCTCCAATCTTCTCAAAACTCTGGATTCTGATAGAGGGCCATGAGACTTAAACCTGAGTGCAAAAATGGAGGCTCTAGACCCTTCCAGAGCTGAGATATCGAAAATTAAAATTTCGACCAGAAAAAAAAAATGACAGTGTTACCCCTTACGTTTTTTTTGGGGGGGGCGAAAAATTAAGTATCCCCAATCTTCTCAAAACTCTGGATTCTGATAGAGGGCCGTGAGACATAGACCTGAGTGCAACAATGGAGGCTCTAGACCCTTCCAGAGCTGAGATATCGAAAATCAAAATTTCGACCCGTAAAAAAAACGACAGTGTTACCCCTTACGTTTTTTTTTTTTGGGCGAAAAATTAAGTATCCCCAATCTTCTCAAAACTCTGGATTCTGGTAGAGGGCCATGAGACTTAGACCTGAGTGCAACAATGGAGGCTCTAGACCCTTCCAGAGCTGAGATATCGAAAATCAAAATTTCGACCCGTAAAAAAAACGACAGTGTTACCCCTTACGTTTTTTTTTTTTGGGCGAAAAATTAAGTATCCCCAATCTTCTCAAAACTCTGGATTCTGATAGAGGGCCATGAGACTTAGACCTGAGTGCAACAATAGAGGCTCTAGACCCTTCCAGAGCTGAGATATCGAAAATCAAAATTTCGACCCGTGAAAAAAACGACAGTGTTACCCCTTACGTTTTTTTTTTTTTGGGCGAAAAATTAAGTATCCCTAATCTTCTCAAAACTCTGGATTCTGATAGAGGGCCATGAGACTTAGACCTGAGTGCAACAATGAAGGCCCTAGACCCTTCCAGAGCTGAGATATCGAAAATCAAAATTTCGACCCGTAAAAAAAACGACAGTGTTACCCCTTACGTTTTTTTTTTGGGCGAAAAATTAAGTATCCCCAATCTTCTCAAAACTCTGGATTCTGATAGAGGGCCATGAGACATAGACCTGAGTGCAACAATGGAGGCTCTAGACCCTTCCAGAGCTGAGATATCGAAATTCAAAATTTCGACCAGAAAAAAAAAACGACAGTGTTACCCCTTACGTTTTTTTTTTTTTTTCGGGCGAAAAATGAAATTTCTCAAATCTTCTCAAAACTCTGGATTCTGATAGAGGGCCATGAGACATAGACCTGAGTGCAACAATGGAGGCTCTAGACCCTTCCAGAGCTGAGATATCGAAAATCAAAATTTCGACCCGTAAAAAAACGACAGTGTTACCCCTTACGTTTTTTTTTTTTTGGGCGAAAAATTAAGTATCCCCAATCTTCTCAAAACTCTGGATTCTGATAGAGGGCCATGAGACTTAGACCTGAGTGCAACAATGGAGGCTCTAGACCCTTCCAGAGCTGAGATATCGAAAATCAAAATTTCGACCCGTGAAAAAAACGACAGTGTTACCCCTTAGGTTTTTTTTTTTTGGGCGAAAAATTAAGTATCCCTAATCTTCTCAAAACTCTGGATTCTGATAGAGGGCCATGAGACTTAGACCTGAGTGCAACAATGGAGGCCCTAGACCCTTCCAGAGCTGAGATATCGAAAATCAAAATTTCGACCCGAAAAAAAAAAAAACGACAGTGTTACCCCTTACGTTTTTTTTTTTTGGGGCGAAAAATTAAGTATCCCCAATCTTCTCAAAACTCTGGATTCTGATAGAGGGCCATGAGACATACAGTAGGTAGACGTAAAAGTTGAGGTGTATTTGCTGCCTTTGGCCGCTAAGAGGCGCAACAATCACAGATTTTGAAAAGTGTCCGTTTTTTGTGTAATCTTCAACTGCGCCGCGGCTCTTTCAGAGCGATTGAAAGATGGTAGCAGATTAATTCAAGTGAAACGTAGTTAAATTAATTAATTAATCACAATACTGAAATTAAATTGAAAAAATAATGAAACCTTAAAATATTGCAGTCAAAACATATTAGGCTACATCAATGAGGCTTTACAATCGTATAAGACGACAGCACATTAGCAGTTCAGCGATAGCTGTGTGGATAACGCATCATCCTCAACCTCATATACCTCCAAACGACGCAAGATCGAACCTCGTTACATGCTGTTGGCCGACAGCTTTTATGTTTTATCCTACCGTTCTTGAAGCTTAAATAGGTATCTTTTGCAATCCGTCCCCTCAATTTATAAACTGTAGGCTACTCACGGATTCTTAAACTGTTCCCTCGGTTTAACAATTCGTGCCCACGGATTAATAAACCGTAGCCACGAGTTCCTAATCCCTGGTCTCAGATTTGTAAACCGTGCCCTCAGTTTTTGAAATATGTACCCACAAATTCATATTACTGTTCATACTGTTCATTCATATTACATATTACCGTGCCCACGCTTTCGCAATCCGTAGGCTACTCACGGGTGTGTAATCCGGACTCGCGGATTTGTGGCTCGTCCCCGAGAATGTGCGGGATGCATTGTTTTTAAAAGGACTTCACTTACAAAAAAATAAATAAATAAATATAGCCTAAGACAAACACAAAGTTATAGGTCTATAAAAATAAAACATTCATAAATTGTTTTACATATTCCTGTCTTAAGTGAACTCATTTAAAGTTATAAACGCAAATAATAGGCCTAATAATAATATGCTATTATTATTACATTTAGGCTACATATTTAGATTTTTATAAAAATGCTTTTATAAAAAAAAGAAACAAAGCAATTCGTCAAATGTCAGTCATAATAGGCCTACTGTAGACAATAATAAAACAGGGCTGAGATGATCACAAATAGGCCTAAACACAAGATTTTGACGCATAGGCTGACTTTTTGCCTTTATTAAACATTTAAAATATTCGCAAATTAATATGAAAAAAATTGATGTTGCTTTCTAAAAACTATATTTTGCCCGCAGTGCTAAATGAGAAGAGCATGTGAGAGATGATTCATAGGTGATTTATAGGCTTGGGTCTGAAAAATAACGACGTTTTCTTGTTATTGTGAGTTTACACAAATAAAAGTAGTTGCAAATAATGTATTATGTATTATGTATTTTTTTCCCGTATGACCAGAAATGCTATTATTTTAAATTGTTCCACTGTTGATAGGAACATGCAAGTGTTTGCGGCCGCGGCAGTGACATGCACACAAACAGTTGGATATACGTTAAAACCTGTGTTTGTTTGTTAGAATCGTACCCTATTATTATTGTCTAAGACTGACATTTGACGAATTGCTTTGTTCTTTTTTGTGGATAAAAGCGTCTTCTAAATAGGCCTGTAGCCTAAATGCATTTTTATTTGCATTACTACTATGAATGAGTTCACCGACAACAGTAATATATTAACATAAAATAATTTATAACTTATAACCAAACCTTTTACAGTTTTTGAACTGTGTTATTATTCTTATTATTACTATTATTATTATCGCTTGTTATAGTACTGAGCTTTTTCCTCTAAAAATTTACTTTAAAGATAAAAGTATCCTAAATGTATTTATTTTTTTTAAATGCAAGAAATTATCCATTTAAAAAAAGGATTTTAAAAACAATGCAATGCATCCCGCATCTAAACAGGAGGCTTGGTTGAATCATGCGGCACACTCTGGGACAAACCACAAACCCGTGAGTCCGGATTACAAACCCATACGGATTGCGAAAGCGTGGGCACGGTATATGAATTTGTGGGTACAGATTGCAAAAACTGAGGGCACGGTTTACAAATCTGAGAGCAAGGATTAGAAACTCGTGGGTACGGTTTATTAATCCGTTGTTATAAAGTGCAGTTATGTTTCTAACGTTAGTGTTTTTGGAGCAACTGAATGCCTTCAAACAAAAGCTACCGAGGAATCGTCAAGAAAAGTAAAGGCCAGTTTTAAAGTTTTACAAAAAATAAACCATGTTCAATTTGTAGCCTATAGCCTATATTGTTCTTGAATTGTTCGAAGAAAAAAAGGACATACTAAAACACCCCAGGCGTGGAAAAACGCTTTGGTGGACACACGGGCTTTCAAGTGGGGGAGGGCGCATATTTGCATTTGAATGTTGTGTTACATTCTAAAACATTTAACGTGTGACGCACACACACACACACACACACACACAACTGCACATGCACACACACAGGGCTTACATTCTGTTTGATTGTGTTGTTGTTGCAGACATGCTGCTCTAAACTCTAGTAAACTAGTGTTTTCTGTGTCAGCAGCAAAGATAAAGTTGATGATGCTGACTCGCCTTCGCAGTGAACGCGCACAGGCCTAAACGCATAGGCTTCGAATTAGCCTACTTACGCAGAGAGTTGCCAATTTATTTTAGTTTTTAAATGTTTTGTTTAAAAGTAGACATTTAAAGCTTTCTAGTTCATATCGCGCCTCTGTGTCCTGATTATATTGTCTGATATTTACTTAATGTGTTAATCCAGTCAATTTGTTGATGAAACATTTATTACAATGAAGATAGAATTTATCCGAAACGAAATTTACAAGCTTTCTACAAAACAAAACTTAATTGGTGGTCAAAATCATGTCTGACCCACTCAAATATTTTCCGATATATTGGGTAGCTTTTGATCCTATCTTACTCATCTCATGGTTACACTTTTTATATAGCCCAATCAACAGACGAAATAATAAAAATAAGTAACATAATATTATTAAACATAAATGTGAAACGTAGCCTATGTTTTTTTTTTCTTTTTTTTTTTACTTATATTTATCCATCACGCAGCTCCGCTTTGCTTACATTCTATGTAGCCTATACATGCATGTGTGTGTGTGTGTGTGTGTGTGTGCATGTGCTGGAGGGGGGCCCATTCCCTACTTTTGAATATCGTTATCATTATTGATCATTTGTAATAATTAGTTTTTTTCATGCATATGTAGAAATTATACTATTTTTTTCAGGTTTGACACTTTACTAAAAATGACTCTGAATGTAGGCTATTAAATAACTTTACATAACATTACTATCATTACTTTTTTCAGGTTGTTTTACTAAATTTAATTTATATTAATTTATAGCATGAGCCCCTGATTATGTTGCATGTTCTCTTGTTTTTTTTCTTCTTTTCTTTTAAAGACAAACCTTATTTTTACAACAAAAGAAAAATTGATGGATTTATTTAGCGTTTTGAAAAAAAAAAACTTTTAATTTATCATTAACAATATTGTTGTTTGATTTAATAATCATTGTTCAACATGTTCAGACTGAACCAATAAAACATTTAATTTGAATATTCACAAAATGTGTGGGTCTAGGTAAAAAATGTAGTTTTCCTGAAAACTATTGAAATGGATTTATAGCGTTTTGGAAAAGAACTCCTCGTATTTTTTTTTTATTTTTTATTTTTTTTATGGAACTGCTTTTGAAATTATGATTGGTATTATTATAGATGTAAAGAAGTCATTCTGTTGGATACTATTTTGTTCCTTCCTTAGTGTAAAATGGAAATATATATATATTTTTATAAATACAAGCAAAAAATAAAAAAAAAATAAAAAATAAATAAATGGTGTAACAGTTTTAGAACTAGACAAATATTTCTGCGTAAATACCTAAATATAAAATTTAACTACAGTTGTCCATGTTGAATCGGGCTTCGAACCCATGTCATCATCATGTTCTAACCTACATTCTACCACTCGGCTATGTGATCACTTAGTGGAAAATGCCCAAACATGTGTTTCTCCAGTGAGTATTCGCTCATGAGCAGGGAAACGTTTTGTCGTTAACCTATTGTGAGTGTAAGCCTACTTTACACGAAAACGCACCTTTTACAGTTTAAAAGATGATTTTATTTTAGCTGTTATGAGAAAAATAAATTCAAGTGAACACCGCCGCGTTTGTCGAACACAATTAATGCCAGAATAAAACCTGATTTTAGAATAGGCCTACACTGGGCGTGGTGTGTCAAAAAAATACTCAATTATAAACTTCAATATTTCGTTCAAAACCACCTCAAAACAATTTGTGACATTTTAAAAAGCCGTGAATCAATGTATTAAGGCCACTGAAACTGAAACTGACGTCTCTCAAATACAGGAGCAGAAGCGCTGGTTCAGATTTTATTATTTGTTGTTTAAACATGCGTGTTGCATAAAATAAATAAATAAATATATTTGATATGGTCTAGGCTAATTATAGCATCGATTACTGTGGAGGGGGGGGGGGGTGTTTTTTTTTAATTCTACATGGAACCCCATTAAGTTTTATTTTCTATATTTTTTCCATAACTGCTTTTGAAGATGTAAATTCAGTCAATCTGTTGGAAGAGATTTGTTCCTTAGTTTAAAATAGAAATGCATGTCATTTTATTTTATAAATATAAGCAAAAAAACTAAATGGTGTAACAGAGTTTTAGAACAAATCTTTCTGCATTAATAGCCTAAATATAAAATATAACTAAAGTAATCCCTGTTTGAGCAAGCTTCGAACCCATGTGTTTGTAATGGTAAAACCGTAGACCTATGCTCTACCACTCAGCCATGTGTTCGGTTCAATGAGTAATAGGCCTATATAAATTCAAGTCACCACCGCCGCGTTTGTCGAACAATAGGCTATTAAGGCCACTGAAACTGAAACGCGCGCTGCATGTTATGTGTCAATACAGGCGCAGAAGCGCTGGTTCAGATTTTCAGGTATCTGTTGTTTAAACGTGCGTGTTGCATATTCAAAAATATATATACACATATTTGATATTGTCTATTTAGGCGAATTATAGCATTGATTACTGTGGAGGGGGAAATACCCCACCGGCAAATCGCAACTTGCTTAGCTTGGTTATGTTTTTTTTTTTTTTTATCTACATGGAATTTTTTTTATCATAACTGCTTTTGAAGATGTAAATTAAGTCAATCTGTTGTAAGAGATTTGTTTCTTAATGTAAAATAGAAATACAAGGAAATTTTAATACATGTTTATGCGGGATTCGAAACAGTGTCATCAAAATAATTGTACCAAAGTACCACTCGACCACGACTTTTCTCACTGTTAAAAGCCCAGAAGTTCGGTTGTTCAGCAGTCAGTGTGCGCACGCGAGAGAAGCACTCTTCAGTCTTCGCATTCCTCAATAGCGTCATTGAAAGCAGCACTTTATTTTCGCTGACTGCGAGATAGGCCTATTTTAACTTTTGATTAATAAAATGTTCTCATATAGCCTAAAAGTTTCTATTCTAGTTAAAGCTATATTCTATTTAAAATGTAGGCTACTTTTACATAATTACGTTTTGCTTTCGCTAAATGTCCCTTTGTGCCACCTGGTGGTCATTTCGCCACGACTTTGAAATACGGCTGGTTTATTTTTGCCGCGGTAGATTTACCGCGGCACTTGCCGCGGCGGTAAACGACATTCTGGTTGTCCACCTACTGTATGGGAGGTATGAAAAAGTTACTGATTAGCTAATAGTGAACTACCACATTCTGAGCGCTATTACTCACTATTCATTAATCAGAATTCGTTAGTTAATATTTTCTACTAGAGCGTTAATAATGCATTAATCATTTGTTCATGTGTAAGTTAGTTAATCATCATGAACAAATATTTAACGCATTGTTAACACTCAAAATGACCACATCAAAATGGCCTCCATCATTAAGGCTGACGTTAACTTAAGCTATAACTTATATGTCATCTAACGTTGTTTGCGTTTGGGGTGATTACAAAAATAAGTTAATTTATCCCATTAGTTCAATCTTGAGCCCAGTTTAAAACGTGATCCTTATGTGTTTGCCTTCCCAGTTAACTAACATAGGCTTAGCATTTTGGCTGTACAACAGCATTTAACAAACAAGTGATTAAAGTTAACGTTAGTGATTTTCTTGTCGAGCACTAACGGTCACGTTAAACTTCACATCAAGTTAACATGAAAAAGCTATCTCTGTAATGTTCAAAAACCGCGGCATTGATCTGAGCTCAAAACAGAGGCGATTTTTATGAAAATGAGTACTAAACCTTTGGAATTATACTTACTTTTAAACCAGCAGTAGCACAACGATCTCTTCCAAATCCAAATGCAGACCGCGATCGCGATGGCCGCGTAGAACAGTAATGGCTGACAAACGAAACTTAGGGAGGAGAAGATTTTGGGGAGGAGTCACAGTTACTCTATAATTTTGCTCCCACTCTATGGACACATTTTACTCCGTTCACTCAAAATAGATAAAAAAAAAACAACAACTCTTTTTGAGGAAAAAAATAGTTACTCTGGAAAAAAGTACTCTGCTATTTTTCCTGTGTAATGGGGCGGACACTGGTACGGGGTTCACACAGCGATTCCACTTCGGACAACCATAGGTGAGTGATGGAACAGCCACTGGAGAGGGATTCATAAAGTAGCTTCAGACAACCAGAGGTAAGTAATGGAGCAAACACCGGTACAAGGTTCACACAGCAATTCCTTTTCGGACAGCCAGAGGTGAGTAATAAAGCAGACACTGGTAAGGAATTCACACAGCGGTTCCTTCGGGCAGCCAGAGGTAAGTAATGGAGCAAACACTGGTAAGAAATTCACACTGCGGTTCCTCTTTGGACAGCCAGAGGTGAATAGTGGAGCAGAAACTGGAAAGGGATTCACAAAGCAGTTCCTCTTCACACAGCCATTGGTTAGTAATGGAACAGGCACTGGAGAGGGATTCACAAAGCAGCTCCTCTTCGGACAACCAGAGGTAAGTAATGGAGCGGACACCAGTACAAGGTTCACATAGCGTTTACTCTTCGGACAGCCAGAGGTGAGTAATGAAGCTGACACTGGTAAGGAATTCACACAGCGGCTCCTCTTCAGGCAGCCAGAGGTAAGTAATGAAGCAGACACCGGTACAGGGTTCACATCGCGGTTTCTTTTCAGACAATCAGAAATAAGTAATGGAGCAGACACTGGTAAGGAATTCACAAAGCAGCTCCTCTTCGGACAGCCAGAGGTAAGTAATGGAGCAGGGCATTGCCTGGAGAGGAAGTCAGCCACAACCATTTGTGCACCCGGCCTGTTTATCACCTTGAACTTAAAAGGCTGTAAATCCAGATACCAACGGGTGATCCGCGCTTTGGTATCCTTCATGTGGTGGAACCACTGCAGGGGAGCGTGGTCCGAACAGAGGGTGAACTCTTGACCCAGGAGGTAGTAGCAGAGGGTGAGAACGTCACACTTGATGGCTAAAGCTCCCTTCTGCTCCTCAACCTCTATCTCCTGGGACAAGACTTTGCCCAGCCCTCTGTCCGACGCATCAGTCTGTAGGGAAAAAAGGGAGAGAAAAGTTAGGAGCCTGCAAGAGCTGTCCGCCACATAGAACAGCCTTTATCTGAGTAAAGGCCTGTTGACACCACTCCATCCACTGGACGGTATCTGGTGCTTCCTTTTTAGTCAGGTCAGTCAGTGGGCTACCGAGGTCTGAATAATTAGGAACAAACCTTCTGTAATATTCCACTAGCTCCAGGAACTGTCTAACCTCCTTTTTGGTCTTTGGTCTCGGACAGGTCGCAACTGCTGCCGTCTTACCAGTTTGGGGACGCACCTGTCCATGACCCAAGTGGAAGCCCAGATAACTAACTTCCATGCGCCCAATTGCACACTTATTTAGGTTTGCCATGAGCCCTGCCCCTCGTAGCGTCCTGAGGGACAGCTCACAAATGCTGCATATGCCACTGCCAGTCGTTACAATAGATGATTATATCATCCAAGTAAGCAGCGGCATATGCAGTATGTGGCCGGAGAATTCTGTCCATCAGGTGCCGGAATGTTGCTGGGGCCCCGAACAAGCCAAAAGGAAGAGTAACAAATTGGTGTAATCCAAACGGAGTTGTGAAAGCAGTTTTTTCTTTAGATATTGGAGCTAAGGGGATCTGCTAATATCCTTTTGTCAAATCCAGTGTCGAATAAAATCGAGCAGTACCAAGCCTATCAAGTAATTCGTCAACTGCGTACTACTACGCCCGGTTATAAAAAATAAAAATAAAAATCTCCAAACAAAAGGGACACATTATAGTTCCCTTTCAGTCTATAACTTTGGACGTAGTCGACAGTCGACTGAATGGGGATCGTGTCAGAGAGCCAATGTTCTTTGAGTACTATTGATTGATTCACATCACACACTCCGCCCCCATGGCGCGGGTATAAACACGGAAATGGATGCAGGCACGAGTTGCCTTTTGCAATTGAAGCAACAAAATCACATTTGCTGCTCCAATTGCTTCAACGCTTCATAAACACCTCAAAAGATTCCTGAGGCTTTAAAAAAAACTACCAGCCTGTTTCATTACTTAAAACCACAATCATGGGTAAGACTGCCGACTGCTGTCCAGAAGGCCATCATTGACACCCTCAAGCAAGAGGGTAAGATACAGAAAGAAATTTCTGAACAAATAGGCTGTTCCCAGAGTGCTGTATCAAGGCACCTCAGTGGGAAGTCTGTGGGAAGGAAAAAGTGTGGCAAAAAACGCTGCACAACGAGAAGAGGTGACCGGACCCTGAGGAAGATTGTGGAGAAGGACCGATTCCAGACCTTGGGGGACCTGCGGAATCAGTGGACTGAGTCTGGAGTAGAAACATCCAGAGCCACCGTGCACAGGCGTGTGCAGGAAATGGGCTACAGGTGCTGCATTCCCCAGGTCAAGCCACTTTTGAACCAGATACAGCGGCAGAAGTGCCTGACCTGGGCTACTGAGAAGCTGTTCTGTTGCTCAGTGGTCCAAAGTACTTTTTTCGGATGAAAGCAAATTTTGTATGTCATTCGGAAATCAAGGTGCCAGAGTCTGGAGGAAGACTGGGGAGAAGGAAATGCCAAAATGTCTGAAGTCCAGTGTCAAGTACCCACTGTTGGTCTGGGGTGCCATGTCAGCTGCTGGTGTTGGTCCACTGTGTTTTATCAAGGGCAGGGTCAATGCAGCTAGCTATCAGGAGATTTTGGAGCAATTCATGCTTCCATCTGCTGAAAAGCTTTATGGAGATGAAGATTTAATTTTTCAGCACGACCTGGCACCTGCTCACAGTGCCAAAACCACTGCTAAATGGTTTACTCACCATGGTATTACTGTGCTCAATTGGCCTGCCAACTCTCCTGACCTGAACCCCATAGAGAATCTGTGGGATATTGTGAAGGGAAAGTTGAGAGACGCAAGACCCAACACTCTGGATGAGCTTAAGGCCGCTATCGAAGCATTCTGGGCCTCCATAACCCCTCAGCAGTGCCACAGGCTGATTGCCTCCATGCCACGCCACATTGAAGCAGTCATTTCTGCAAATGGATTCCCAACCAAGTATTGAGTGCATAACTGAACATAATTATTTGAAGGTTGACTTTTTTTGTATTAAAAACACTTCTTTTATTGGTCGGATGAAATATGCTAATTTTTTGAGACAGAAATTTTGGGTTTTCATGTGCTGTACGCCAAAATCATCAGTATTAAAACAATAAAAGACCTGAAATATTTCAGTTGGTGTGCAATGAATCTAAAATATATGAAAGTTTAACTTTTATCATTACATTATGGAAAATAATGAACTTTATCACAATATGCTAATTTTTTGAGAAGGACCTGTATATCAAACATAAATCGCTGAGCCATTTTAAGTTTGCTGATGATACATCCTTTTTTTTTCTGTCTGCGGTAACTACTTTATCATTGTGTACCAGACATTGCCTTCTTTTGAAATAAAGAGGAATTGCACTTATTCAGTAATCAAATTTCAATTATTGTTGTGCAGAAAAAAAATATACGTAATTCACACCTTGGGCCTTTAGCTACCCTTTAATTTTTTTTACATCAATACACCAGATAGTCTGAGGTTTTACTCCCTTGGCTCTCTTTAACTTCATGAGAGTGATTTGGAGAGAGAAAACTGTTGGTTAAACTTGCCTCACTTGTTTAGCTGTGTGATATTTTTTCATTGCCACCCAAACTGTGAAAATGAATGTTATTCCAAGGAAAACAAGTTATATAGTTTTTATCCTACAGCTCTGAGTAGCTGACAGTCTCTTAGTGTGGCTTGTTGCGTTTTTGATTGATTTATTTAACCTTTTCAGAGGCTCGTTACAAACGGCATCTAATCGTATTTCGTAGTCTTTGCACACAATCACAGTTCAGCATTCTAATCACATCTGCAGGCCATTGTTGATGACTATTCAATCTGAGAATTACCACAAAGGATCATTCATCATTATGTTCAGTAGTTATAGTGGGTTTATATCACATCAGGGCATGCTACAGTGCTTTGCATAAGTTAACACATCCATGCTAAAGTTGTCTAAAAGAAGATTAAAAAAAAAATCTTCTTTTGGAAATTGATCTTAATGCCTAAATTTAAAAAAAAAAAAAAAATGAGGAAAACTCCAACCTTTAAGGACACAATTTTTCTTTCTGAATGAATAAGGGAGCGGTTGGTATCTGTCGTCATTTATTTTTATTCTTTGTTGAGAGGAGGGTCATCCAACTTTTTTTAATCTAGAGGGAGGGTCACCCAACTTTTGTATTCATGAAAACAGCAAAATTTCAAAGTGGCTTGTTTGGTGCATATTTTTTTCCATGCTCAATGTTTTTTGCTCAATGTAGTTATCCCGTTCTCAGCCCCCCATCACCATGGGTCTGACCCACCAAAAATTCAGTTTGGTGCTGTTTGACAGTGTGCGCGCAGTTCAGTATGCACTTAAAAAAAGTGCATTAGAACAGAACACCAATGAAATGTTTACCCAGCAAAACTTTAAAGCTCAAGCAAATAATGCACTTTTGTGATTGCGAATAAGTGCAGTGTCCTGTAAGTGTAACTCTACCGCTGCATTAACATGTGATGTGAATGTACGTCGATAATAAAACATGTAGACCTACACCAAAAAACAAGTTGACGATAAATTATTTAAAATTGAGCAATACCAGCATTATGGACGTGACATTTGTCGTGACGTCTACACATTTATACATGTTTTATATATTTAATATGAGGGAAATACACGTGATGTGACTCAAAAAATGTTTAACTTTAGGTGGCAAAATATTTTTTAGTAATTCTATGAACTACACTGCACAAAACAAAAGTAATGCTACCCACCGGATGAAGAAGGGTCGGCCTCCACATAACATAAAATATTATTTTTACTTTATTTTTTGTGTTCACATTTATGAGGGGAAAAAAATATGTTAGATAGCCTAGAAATCTAGACGCACCCTAGCGGCAGCAAAAATTATTTTGCAGCAAAGTGTGGTCTAGCAACTCTCCATAGACGTTTGAGCTGGAAAACCCCAACTCTGGTAGGGCCAATCACATCATGTATAGAGTCGGAGGGCGGGCTTAACATAATGATGACAGAGTTGCGACGGTCAGAGCCAGCTCGGACATATTCGGTTTGAAGTCGTTCATCCTCGGATGCGGCCGGCGCCGCGCGCGCTGTTACAAAAAAGCTGTGGCGAAATTCTAACTTTATCATTATGAAGATAAACAAATAAAATGTATTTTAGTACTCACTATCAAGCTATTGGTAAAGTTTAAAATATATATTTATTGATTCGCTAAGGAGCTCGGTATCTTTAAGGCAAAGCTAAAAACAGGTGGCATGATACACGTTTTTCCATTGCCATCATTTACACTGTGATGAAGATGAATTTCGTGTTAGATTCATAAGATATAATGTGTTCAGCGTGTAAGAGTTTCCATGATGAAAGCATTGTTGACTCTGATAAGGACAGGGGGGTTAATAGCATTCATGAGTCTTCCCCTACCATCCTAGGAAAAAAAAAATATCGCTCCCCAGATGTAGATCTACATTTTGCTTCGTTTCGCTTGGACATTTAATGGCGTGTACATACACGCGAAATCACTCGGACATTTAACGGCGTAGACATACACGCATACACGTGGATAGCCCAAAACGCGTATTATACTTGACTTGAAAGTGGCGTGTATGTTTACGCAAAAGTCATGATGTCATGTTACCGCATGGTCAGCTCGAGGACAGATCCGTGGTTGAGGGCGAAGCAGAGGAGGTATATATATATATATATATATATATATATATATATATATATATATATATATAGAGAGAGAGAGAGAGAGAGAGAGAGAGAGAGAGAGAGAGAGTTTAAACAAATTTGGAAAAAAAGTTTTTTTTAATAAAATTCCTACCTGCAAGACCTTTAAGAAGGGATGAATGTTTGCTTCAATGATAGGTTTGTGAAATTATATTTGTATTATCTTTCTGTAGATTTATAATTTTCTTTAGATTATCAGTCTAATATCTAATATATTAAATGTCAAAAAGACATTTAACTCCAGCTCACCATCTGTGTCGCCAAACTGTTCCTTCTCTAAAATGTTCGTACGCATGGGTCAGAGTTTGCATGCATGTGAGCAATTTTTCTCGTCAAGTTTGTTATTATAAATTACAACTTATGTGTCAGAAGTGGCGTACGCCTCTTTCAGGGCCTGTTTTGTGCGTACACAGCGGTTATAAATGAGGCCCCTGGTGACTGTGGGGCCCATTTTAGTACAGTGAACTCATTGTTATGGTCAAGAAACCAATTTGAAATGATTCAAGCTTTGTGACATTGTGTATTATCCTGCTGGAAGTAGCCATCAGAGGATAGGTACATGGTGGCCATAAAGGAATGGACATGGTCAGAAACAATGCTCAGGTAGGCCGTGGCATTTAAACAATGCCCAATTGGCATTAAGGGGGCTAAAGTGTGCCATAAAAACACCCCCTACACCATTACACCACCAACACCAGCCTGCACAGTGGTAACAAGGCATGATGGATTCATGTTCTCATTCTGTTTATGTCAAATACTGACTCTGAATGTCTCAACAGAAATCAAGACTCATCAGAATAGGCAACATTTTTCCAGTCTTCAACTGTCCAATTTTGGTGAGCTCTTGAAAATTGTAGTCTCTTTTTCCTATTTGTTGTGGAGATTAGTGGTACCCGGTGGGGTCTTCTGCTGTTGTAGCCCATCCGCCTCAAGGGTTGTGCTTGTTGTGACTTCACAAATGGTTTGCTGGATACCTCGGTTGTAACGAGTGGTTATTTCAGTCAAAGTTGCTCTTCTATCAGCTTGAATCAGTCGGCCCATTCTCCTCTGACCTCTAGCATCAACAAGGCATTTTCGACCACAGGACTGCCATATGCTGGATTTTTTTCCCTTTTCACACCATTCTTTGTAAACCCTAGAAATGGTTGTGCATGAAAATCCCAGTAGCTGTAATTGGTTGATTATATAGTTACATTTATGAGAATAATAAACATTTAGGCGAATGTATGCACACATGAATGATGTATTTAATAACACTCTTATTTAGATATTTATGGTAACACTTTACAATAAGGTTCATTAGTTAACATTAGTTAATGTATTTACTAACATGCACTAACCATGAGCAATACATTTGTTACTGCATTTGTTCATCTTTGTTAATGTTAGTTCATGAAAATACAGCTGTTCATTGTTTGTTCATGTTAGTTCACGGAGCATTAACTAATGTTAACAAGATTTTTATCAAGTATTAGTAAATGTTGAAAATAACATTAACAAAGATTAACTAATGCTGTATATGTGCTATTCATTATTAGTTTATATTAACTAATGTAGTTAACTAATGTTAACTAACGAACCTTATTGTAAAGTGTTACCATATTTATTTATTTAATTAATTTATTATAGGGATAGTTTGTATTTATGCATATTGAATTTCCGTATTATGAATTCATTCATACCAATTACTTTAGATTTTAGTTGAGGCATCAACTCCCTAGCTAGTTTTAATCAATATTTAAGAATGAGAGCAGTGGACTGAAAAAAATTATTACATTTGTTTAGTTTGCTTTTTTAATTGCTGGAAAAATAATTTTCTTTTCAAGATGTTTCCAACTCTAACTTTGAATCAATTCTACAGAATAACCCATATAACCTACGTATTTGACCAAGATTTGTTTCCAGGTATGTTATATCCCCAACCAGCGCAACCTCAATTCACACCAGTCAAACTAAATGAGGTGAAACCCATCCTCTTAGGCCACAGAATATTAGATATTGCCCCTGGTCATTTTTAGTGCTTGGCCCATCTCCTCTCCTCCAAACCATACACCGCAAGCTCAGGCCTCCTTATCCCCTGTAACACTTCCTGTGATATTATTTACTCCATATCATTAAAGACCTTTTCATTTTTTTGTTTCATTTTACTTTAATCTTTTTCAATTTTTCTGTTCTGCTGTGATCTGTTCCTTTCAGTTCACCTAGAGACAGAACCTACGAGAGACACCAAGGAAAGCTGGAGTAACAGATTGACAACCGAGCTGCTGGCATCAACAGATGACCCTCTAGGCTATCGCCCTGTCAAAATCTTTATTTAGGCCCTGCGCTGACCTACACAAATTGTCTACACCTAACGGTCTAACTGTCTGCATCAGTTAGCCAATATTCTGGTCATCTAGTCTCGCAGCCCACTGGGACAACCTTGAGACATGGCTGAGAGCCATGATGACCACCTTTCTGCCCAAGGATGCCAGTGACCCAGAGCCCCCGAGCCAAGAGCAGCTGGACACTGACTTGGGCAAGCTGATGGCCCACGATCCGACCCAGAGCTACAACTACAAAGGCTGCGCCAAAACTTGAGGCCGAGGACCAGACCAAGGAAGAGGATGAAACAGACCCAGAGCTACAGAAGGAAGTGGAAAGACTTCCAACTGCCCTGTCTGATCTTCGTCTGGACACAGGCCGAAGAGAGCAGTCAGAGAAAGAAACCAGAGAGGACTCTGGTTTCCAACTCCAACAAGGTTGTACAACCTTTATACTGAGTTCATTGATGTTCTGGACAAACATGCTCCATGGAAATCTGTCTTGGTCAAGGGTAAACACCTCCCTTGGATTGACCATGAACTTATTAGTCTCTTTAGGCAGAGGGATAAAGCATGGTCAATGCAGATTGGGAAGTATACAGACAGTTGAGAAATGAGTAAGACTAAAACCCTTAATGCCAAATCTAATTACTTTAAGGATAGCCTCAGTAATGATTTTATGAATCCTAAACAATTCTGGAAAAAAATAAAACCATTACCAATACATCAGATCAACATTGTATTAACCAAATAATTTTTTTTTTGTTCTACTTTAATACCGGAATCTGATCTGGGTACTGTTTTTTTTAAATAATGCTTTGCCCAATCACAGTTCTTTTTATTTTAGGAAAATTCAACCAGATGAAGTGCAAAATGCCATAAATGAATTAAAAGGGAACAGTGGTGCTGGACTGGATGGTTTAGATAATAAGCGCTTTCTTTTCTTTTCGTCTTATTGCTAGGTTACTGTAATTACCTTACATCTTCTCCCTGATGGGGAACTTTAAATCTGGTGATGTTTGATGGAATAGTAATGGCAGGAAAGAGAAATGGAGGGAAGACAGATCAAAGTAGGAGAGATTTGTAATTATAAAATAAGTGTAGATTAAATTAAAATCACTTAGACCAAGGCAAGGCAAGTTTGTTTAAATAGCAAATTTGGCAATTCAAAGTGCTTTACAAAAAGGAATTAAAATAACCACAAAATAAAAGAAAGGAAAATTAAAACAATTATAAAAGAAATTAAAGGAGGTATATGATACAGTTATAAAATGAATTAAAAGTAAAAAGATGATGCATAGATAAACTTCTCATCTGGCAAAACACCGGTTTATCATATTTTTTTCACAACTCTCAGTTTTACTCTGAGATGTTTCCATGGTGATAACACTGTGTCTGTGGTGTTCTTTAAGATAGTAAGGAGCTGCTGAGGGTCATTCCTGTTATGCAATATGTCTTGAACTCATTAATTAAGAAAAATGTGCTTGGGTTGTAATTTAACTAAGCATTTCTATTAATGTTACGACAGACTTTGAGTCATATGTTTTATAAATATTTCAAACCACTCAGACACTTAATTTATGTTACAAGAAGAAAATAATGGACAGAATGAGCTCAGCTTACTCATTGCTCAGTGAGGGACTGAGTGTTGGCTCACATGAGGATGCAAACTTGTTAGTTTTATTTAATAATAGTATTTATTTATTTTATTTTTAACAAATTTTAACATTCTTTTCAAATATTATCATACTGATTTGTCAACAACCTGTTATTTGAATAAATAAAATGGAGTAGATCCATTGCTAATACTTGATGTTTGTGTTTACTAAGTAAAAGCATATCAGGGTGCTGGACTATCTAGAAAAAAGTAAAATCTGTAAAAACTCATAATTTTAGTAATTAAAACTCATCATAACTAAACTCATATTTAAAATTAAACTTTTATACCTATGTTTATGTCATTATGATACTAATATCAAAAAGAAAACAAAATCAGACTAGGGAATAAGTCACACATGTTCAAGTCACAAGCAAGTCTCTAGTCCCTACCATCAAGTCTTAATCAAGTTTAAGTCACAGATACACACAACCAAGTCAAGTCAAGTCAGTGGTTCACTTCAAGCAAGTCAAGTTGAGTCCTGCTTGTCACAGTCCTCCGTCTGCACCAGTCTGTCTTGTCTTCAGCACTACACTTCCCAGGATCCTCTCGTCACCCTATCCCGTGTTCACTCCCTCATCAGCCACCTGTTCCTCGTCATCATCATCTGTTTCACCTGTTCTCACCCCATTATGTTTGATTATTCTGTGTATTTAGTTCCCTCTGTTGTAATCAATGGTTGTCGGTCGATGTTGTATGTTACCCGGAGATTCCCTGTCCTCCTACCTGTATGTTTGATTAAAATGAGTATCTTCACGTTCATCTGGACTCCTCCTATTCCTTCTGCCTACACTCCTGCACTCCACCATCTCACACCGTGACAGATCGACCGACCACAACAGTGACAACATGGGACTTTTCCTAACCCCGGCTCTCACCACCATCAACCTTTTCCAGGACGGACGAACTTGTAAGGAGTACGTTGTCAGGTTCCTGGAGCTCTCTGCTGGGGTAAGTTGGTCAGATGACGTTCTAAAGTCAGTCTTTTGGCTGGGTTTGGACGATCATCTGTACCGGCAAGCCCCAGCAGCAGCGTTTCCAGGAACCTTCGCCGGATACCTGGATCATGTGTTGTGGTTGAGTGGGTCAGCCTTCACCGTTGGTGAGGCTGAAGATGACAGCACCACTCAACCACCCACATCCACCATCATCCCCACCCCTGCCGTCATCACCTACCGGTCAGAGCCCTCTTCACCGCTGGTTCCGTCCAGCCCCATCCAGCCGGCGCCAGTGACCGTCGAGACCGTCCAGCGAGAGACCGTCCAGCGAGAGACCGTCCAGACCGTCCAGCGAGAGACCGTCCAGACCGTCCAGCGAGAGACCGTCCAGACCGTCCAGCCAGAGACCGTCCAGACCGTCCAGCCAGAGACCGTCCAGACCGTCCAGCCAGAGACCGTCCAGACCGTCCAGCCAGAGACCGTCCAGACCGTCCCGCCAGAGACCGTCCAGACCGTCCCGCCAGAGACCGTCCAGTCTGAGCCCTCACTGATGGTTCCGTCCAGCCCTCCAGAGACTGAATGCTCTTCACTGCTGGTTCCGTCCAGCCCTCTAGAGACTGTATGCTCTTCACTGCTGGTTCCGTCCAGCTCTCCAGAGTCTGAATGCTCTTCACCGCTGGTCCCGTCCAGCTCTCCAGAGATTGAATGCTCTTCGCCGCTGGTTCCGTCCAGCTCTCCAGAGATTGAATGCTCTTCGCCGCTGGTTCCGTCCAGCTCTCCAGAGATTGAATGCTCTTCACCGCTGGTTCCGTCCAGCTCTCCAGAGATTGAATGCTCTTCACCGCTGGTTCCGTCCAGCTCTCCAGAGTCTGAATGCTCTTCACCGCTGGTTCCGTCCAGCTCTCCAGAGATTGATTGCTCTTCACCACTGGTTCCGTCCAGCTCTCCAGAGATTGAATGCTCTTCGCCGCTGGTTCCGTCCAGCTCTCCAGAGTCTGAATGCTCTTCACCGCTGGTTCCGTCCAGCTCTCCAGAGATTGAATGCTCTTCACCGCTGGTTCCGTCCAGCTCTCCAGAGATTGAATGCTCTTCGCCGCTGGTTCCGTCCAGCTCTCCAGAGTCTGAATGCTCTTAACCGCTGGTTCCGTCCAGCTCTCCAGAGATTGAATGCTCTTCACCGCTGGTTCCGTCCAGCTCTCCAGAGTCTGAATGCTCTTCACCGCTGGTTCCGTCCAGCTCTCCAGAGATTGAATGCTCTTCGCCGCTGGTTCCGTCCAGCTCTCCAGAGATTGAATGCTCTTCACCGCTGGTTCCGTCCAGCCCCCCAGAGACTGAATGCTCTTCACCGCTGGTTCCGTCCAGCCCTCCAGAGACTGAATGCTCCTCACTGCTGGTTCCGTCCAGCCCTCCAGAAACTGAACGCTCTTCACTGCTGGTTCCGTCCAGCCCTCCAGAGACTGAATGCTCTTCACTGCTGGTTCCGTCCAGCCCTCCAGAGACAGTATGCTCTTCACTGCTGGTTCCGTCCAGCCCTCCAGAGACTGAATGCTCTTCACCGCTGGTCCCGTCCAGCTCTCCAGAGACTGAATGCTCTTCACCGCTGGTACCGTCCAGCTCTCCAGAGACTGAATGCTCTTCACCGCTGGTCCCGTCCAGCTCTCCAGAGACTGTATGCTCTTCACCGCTGGTTCCGTCCAGCTCTTCAGAGACTGAATACTCTTCACCGCTGGTTCCGTCCAGCTCTCCAGAGACTGAATGCTCTTCACCTCTGGTTCCGTCCAGCCCTCCAGAGACTGCATGCTTTTCACTGCTGGTTCCGTCCAGCCATCCAGAGACTGAACGCTCGTCACTGCTGGTTCCGTCCAGCCCCCCAGAGACTGAATGCTCTTCACTGCTGGTTCCGTCCAGCCCTCTAGAGACTGTATGCTCTTCACTGCTGGTTCCGTCTAGCCCTCCAGAGACTGAATGCTCTTCACTGCTGGTTCCGTCCAGCCCTCCAGAGACTGAATGCTCTTCACTGCTGCTTCCGTCCAGCCCTCCAGAGACTGAATGCTCTTCACTGCTGGTTCCGTCCAGCCCTCCAGAGACTGAAGGCTCTTCACTGCTGGTTCCGTCCAGCCCTCCAGAAACTGAACGCTCTTCACTGCTGGTTCCGTCCAGCCCTCTAGAGACTGTATGCTCTTCACTGCTGGTTCAGTCTAGCCCTCCAGAGACAGTATGCTCTTCACTGCTGGTTCCGTCCAGCCCTCCAGAGACTGAATGCTCATCACTGCTGGTTCCGTCCAGTCCTCCAGAGACAGTATGCTCTTCACTGCTGGTTCCGTCCAGCCCTCCAAAGACTGAACGCTCTTCACTGCTGGTTCCGTCCAGCCCTCCAGAGACTGAATGCTCATCACTGCTGGTTCCGTCCAGTCCTCCAGAGACAGTATGCTCTTCACTGCTGGTTCCGTCCAGCCCTCCAAAGACTGAATGCTCTTCACTGCTGGTTCCGTCCAGCCCTCCAGAGACTGAACGCTCTTCACTGCTGGTTCCGTCCAGCCCTCCAGAGACTGAACGCTCTTCACTGCTGGTTCCGTCCAGCCCTCCAAAGACTGAATGCTCTTCACTGCTGGTTCCGTCCAGCTCTCCAGAGACTGAACGCTCATCACTGCTGGTTCCGTCCAGTCTCTCCGAGGCCGAGCTCTCTTCTTCGCTGGGCCCGACCAGCCCAGCCCCAGAGACCGTCCTGCCAACGCCACAGACCGTCCAGCCAGCGCCAGAGAACGCCCAGCCTGTGCCGGAGACCGTCCAGCCTGCTTCGCCCTGGTCTCGACCTCAGCCTGCTCCGCCCTGGTCTCGACCTCAGCCTGCTCCGTCCTGGCCACGCCCTCAGCCTGCTCCGCCCTGGCTACGCCCTCAGCCTGCTCCGCCCTGGCCACGCCCTCAGCCTGCTCCGCCCTGGCCACGCCCTCAGCCTGCTCCGCCCTGGCCACGCCCTCAGCCTGCTTCGCCCTGGTCTCGCCCTCAGCCTGCTTCGCCCGGGTCTCGCCCTCAGCCTGCTCCGCCCTGGCCACGCCCTCAGCCTGCTCCGCCCTGGCCACGCCCTCAGCCTGCTCCGCCCTGGCCACGCCCTCAGCCTGCTCCACCCTGGCCTCACCCCTCTCAGGCCCCAGTTCGTCCCCCCTCCTTCCTCTGTTCTGCGGCGTGAGGTCACGCCTCCCGGGAGGGGGGAGTTCTGTCACAGTCCTCCGTCTGCACCAGTCTGTCTTGTCTTCAGCACTACACTTCCCAGGATCCTCTCGTCACCCTATCCCGTGTTCACTCCCTCATCAGCCACCTGTTCCTCGTCATCATCATCTGTTTCACCTGTTCTCACCCCATTATGTTTGATTATTCTGTGTATTTAGTTCCCTCTGTTGTAATCAATGGTTGTCGGTCGATGTTGTATGTTACCCGGAGATTCCCTGTCCTCCTACCTGTATGTTTGATTAAAATGAGTATCTTCACGTTCATCTGGACTCCTCCTATTCCTTCTGCCTACACTCCTGCACTCCACCATCTCACACCGTGACACTGCTAAGTGTCAAGTCAAGTCGAAGTCAAGTTACAATGCCATATATTGTATATTGGTTTTATAGTAAATGTTACATGTTTAACTTTGCTTATATATTTTTTTATAGAATGTCACCGGCAGACATTAACTTTCCGATTAAGAGCCAAGATGTAACCCCTAAAATAGATTTCCTGGGGCATCTTTTTCTGTTTTGACATTTTTTTTCTAACCATGCATTTATACTGCAGTTACAACACCGTATATAATGATATGAGATTAATGATTTATATATTTATATTGGGGGGTGGGTGTTGTTTGTTTTTGCGCTGGTTCACGGCACTTATGCGAAGTCGGAGCTGAAGAATAAGCCAGCGTTCATTAACCCTATATGCTATCAACAGACCATATATATTTGACATGGAAGAGGCAATCCCCAAGAAGAGAAGAAGGACCGTCATTTTTCATCAAAGAAACAAATAATAATCGGGAAAGCGATTTTTGAACGGTGGAGAGAACTCAAAAAATGTTAAAAAAAAAATTTCGATCGGACGCCGAGGTTGCACTGTTTCTTCTGGACTGGTGAGTAGCTTCTAGTACTAACTTTTTTGTATGTGAACCATGTGTGAAAAAATAATTCTTTAAAAAATATGAGTGAAGCTCAACTAAACGTGGATAGCTCTAACTATGGTTTACTGAACTGTTTACTGAATATAATATGTTATAAATATAAATAAAATATAACACACAGCCTACTTGGGCCATTTTTTTTACATCTTGAATTTTGGGTGCATATTAATTCTGCTAGCATTTTACCCCCCAACCCCCTGATAACATCTGACCCAGCTTCAACAATAACATAAAACACGACAAAACATCATTAACAGTTTCTTATGTTGTTTTTCGCCATTGGAAAGAGCAACATATTTGGCTTTAAAGCATGATTTGGAAGAAACTGTTGCAAATGTTTGTGTGAATTTATGCACGTTATAGGCTACCAAACATATGTCTTCACTAATTATTATCATTTTAATCTATTGACAGCCTTAAGATTCATTTGAAAACATAATTTTGTATAAAGAGGCATGATGTTTTGACCACTGTTCTCTCTTATAGTCAAATTAACTATAACAAACAGATTAAACAAGCTATAGCTTACTTTTAGACATGGTGAATGAAGTTTGAGGTTGTGATGGCTGTGTCTGTTATCCCTTGCCATTTATTAGGCATACAGCAATTTTCTTGTAGGAATACAGTCAATTTCTAGTGTTTATACCCAAAAAGAAACAATGCTGAGAGATGTTTTTGTATTTAGCACGCTCACCGCTCCTGTGCTTGTGCAGCATCACGCAGTCGCACAGAATCTGATGTCTGCGTCAATAGTTCTGTTGCTTTCAATTTGTTGATCAATTGATGTTGCAATGATATATATATATATATATATATATATATATATATATATAAACATATATAAAGTCATTCTCGAGTCATACAGTTCACATCAAGTCAAGTCTTGAGTCATTGGATCTCAAGTCAAAGTCAAGTAATTTTCTTAATTTAGTCAAGCAAGTCTCAAGTCCTTAAATGTGCTACTTGAGTCAGACTCAAGAACGAAATACTCGGACCCGGCCGAACCCGAACTCGAGAGATGAACTAATCATTTCTCTTTCCAGGGCTGACAGCATAGACTCTATGGGACTGACAGGAAGAACGAAAGACTCGTACCTGGCCGAACCCAAACTCGAGACTCGAGGGATGAACTAATCTTTACTCTTTCCGGTCCTGCTATATCGCACGGCACGGCCCAGCAGACAGCACAGATCAGAGTTAGACACTGACGAGTCAACAGCTAACGTCTCGAGACATGAGAGGAGGAGAACAAACCTGATAAATATGAAGTTGCAAAAGAAAGAACATCTCGGATCAGGAGGTGAGGACTATAACAGGGTCAGACTGCAATAGCCTGAACTTGAGACCCAGCAACTAATTAATACAGTTATTTCAGTTGCTTATAATTGGCTGCATTACCCTATAATTATGTATGTTAATTTTACAAATGTAATCAAGATTTTCGAAAGTACTAGATGTTTTGGGATATTTAACATGACATTTTAATTATATAATGATGAAATGGACGAAATGACTCGATAAAAGATTCGTTCATTTTGCTGAACGAGACTCAAAGATCCGAGTAAGTAAAATGATTCGAACTTCCCACCACTATCGTCCATGAGGGGCTGCTGGCTTATACTTTCATTTTTGTATTTGTTTTGTTCATTTATTAAAATCATTGAATGTTCGCCGGTTTGCCGTTCCGCCTCCTCCTTCCCATAACATCTGAACCCTGTTACAATGACTTTAGGCAAAATGGCTGAAAAATCATGCATACTAGTAATTTAATTTAATGGTTTATCATAATAGGTGAACAAATATGACCAAATTGATCAAATTGATGTGCTGTGGCCAAATTGATGTGGTGTGGTCAGAGTAAAGTGAAAATGACATATACAAAGATTTGTGTCATATGCCAAAGCATTGCTGAGAAAAGAAACAGGTTTTGATATCTTTGGCAAACCCATTCAGATCGTATATGCAAAAATATTTAGTTTTTTATATCTCTTGCAGGCACCCTCAGGTCATGGTTGTCCTAACCCACACCAAGTTTGGTCTAAATTCATAAAAGCTTTGCGAAAGTACAGATTCAGCCACCCCATTAGTGCCTGACCCTGCGGCTACGTCCGCATTAATCCAGATACATTTGAAAATGGCATTTTCGTTTAAAAACGCTTCCCGTCCACACTAGCGTTTTCAGTTTCAGTATGGATAAGAAACTTCTAAATTCACCTTACTGCGCATGCGTGGATCCTTATAAAAGCTCACCGAGATGATACGGATGGATAAATAAATAATAACGTTATCGCGCAATTCTTCAAACAGGATAATTTTATTTAGCAAAATATCTCACCATCACTGATGCGTTCAGGTCACACTCACCACAGTCACCATATGTTTGGTCTAAAACACTTCTGCTTAAAACGTTTTATCCGCTTTGGAGAGCATTTCACAAAAGTTATGTTTTCATTGACTTAATACGCCGCCTCGTTTACCAAGATATATACCAAGATTTTCTAAGGTAATTATTGGTCATGATTTATTTTCCAAAAAAAAATAAAATAAAAATTGATCTGAAAACTTATTTGCATTGTTTTGTCCCAGCAGGTCACTTGGGTGCAAAGACTAGTGAATAATGTTAACCAATAGGCGTTTTCAATTCTATCCGCTTTGGAGGACACTGAAACGCCGTCTCAGTGTGGAACGGTTTGGCTAATCAACTTTAATTCCATGACTTTTTGTCGGCATGGTCTGAAGATGATCTGGTTCAATCTTCGTAAAAACCAGACCAATGATTTAGTAGGAGTTCCAAAAATTAGGTTTTTCTAAAAATTTCGAATGGTGGGAAATTTACGGTTCAAAAGTTATTAGCTTTAACGTGACATTTGTACAGTTGATGGTGCTAGAGAGATTGTGTTAGAGACTCCAAAATTGCTATCGTTTACCTTAAGACTGTATCTGTGCCAAATATCACAACATTCCCTCAAACGGTTCTATGGACTGCAATAGACTCAAGAGCGGAAGAAGGAAGAAAATAAAAATAGAGCAATTCCAAGAGGGTCCTGGAACCATCAGTGCTTTGTTTTTACTGTTTCCATCATTTAAGAATTGTGAGTTTTAAATTGTATCCAATGTATTAAAACACATAGGCTACTGGAAAAATTATGTTCCTTTTTTTTCTTTTTTGACTTTTGCTTATGGTCATTTCTCTTGGAAGGACCTGCTAGATGTTTATCAGCCTCTTACCACCTCTTGAAAAAATCTGGCCGTGACTCCCAGAAATTGGAGCTTTGTTGCACGTTCAATTTTACAACAAGTGTCCAAGCAATCCTCCTGAGTTTCATGCGTGCTCTGATAAAATGCTGGCCAGATACAGGGCTGATAGCGCTCTCTCACTCCTATAATTATCGCTCACGATCATCCTCTCTACCACATTAGAGACGTGCCCCAGAGAGCAGCTAGTCCTTGTCACTCTCTCAGGGCTTAGTGATGATAATTATCACTTGTCCCAGGCAGGGCAGCTCTTGTTAATGTAGCTGTGGTCTTCACTGGTGCAGTGCTAACTAGGCCTGGTCTGTTCAGCCACCCTGCAAAATATAATTAGGCTGAATTCTCCTCTGAGTCTGAGACTTCTGGTCTGTTGGTATGCGTTTGGCTCATTTTATTCCCATCTTCCCTCTTCTTTTACAGCTTGTCATTGTATCCATTGCTATATACCAAGATTTTCTAAGGTAATTATTAGTCATAGGAATGATTTATTTCATTCCTTATTTCATTCCTAATAATGATCCCCCCCCCCCAAAAAAAAAAAAAATAATAATAAAAAAACTAAAATAAAAATTGATCTGAAAACTTATTTGCATTGTTTTGTCTCAGCAGATCACTTGGACGCAAAGACTAGTGAATAATGTTAACCAGTAGGCAAGTATTCACCAAGGCTTAATTTTAGGAAACAAAATTTATTCTGGCTTCATTCTGGAATTTAACATCCTCTTTTAAAGATACAATCATTTATCAAAGGATGAGGCCCTGAACTACATTTTTGTTCACTGAATAAATGTTTAACTTGTAAATGCATGAATTGTAAAACAGAAAGTCAGATTGACTTTAATATATCATTTGTTTCTCCTAGACCGCAAAAGAGCACTGTGATGATTACGTGTTTTTTTGCAGGCAAACCAGGAAGTTAGCATCACTCTTTTTCCCTCGACAAAAACCTCAATAGGATTTCTTCCATTGGCATTAAGATTTGTGCAGAAAATCAGTTACCAAAAAAAAATTATAATTCTGTAATAATAATTCTACAATAATAATAATTCAAAAAAATATAATTATAAAACAATCATGATAATCTTCATAAATGACCACAATTTTAACTAAACTTCCAACAACTCTTTCAGTCTTGTTAACCACAGACCCTATTTTAGGCATTTACCAAAAAGCCTGCAAAAACATGTCATACTCTTATTGGTTAACATTAGATTACTGTATGAGGCAGCCAATCACTGGCTCAAGCAGTGAGGTTCTCATTAATAACTGTTTTGTCTCCATTTCCAAACATTTTCTCCCAAGTCCTGAGACTACAGACTTAATGTGATGTTTGTATGGTTGAGACACTTTCTCCTCCATGTAGGGAGTTGGACCCCCATAGTAAAGTCTATCACTGTAGGCTGCAGTTGCTTTATGCAAGACTTGGTTACAGCATATTGTAATCATGCTCAGTGTTTCCCAGCACTTACAAATACACCACATGTGGGTCATCATACGTGTCCTGTTCAATAGTCATCACATCTGCAATCTTTGCTGTTTTATAACCCTCAACAGTGCAGAGATGTCTCAATCGCCTTTGTATGTGTCCTGATTCATTCAGAACAGCTGGAGAGAGGTAAATTACTGCTGTGATCCATTTGATTTGGCGTTCGAGAGATTATGCTTGGAGGATGCACTGATCCCCACTGATTCACTGTGGCAGGTATTTGCATGGTGATGATGCCCATTATTTATCCCTGATGGGTTATTTTTCTTACTGGCATCCTGTTGGCACTCCCGAGGTCCTACTTCGGTCATCTGTTTGGCTTCTACTATAAGTGCCCCACCAAGATGGTCCCACCAGGCAAGTTCATCACACTGAGGAGAGCAAAAGCATATCTGCCCAGTGTTCCTGCCAGTTGTTCTAGTTTGGATCCTGGTGGATTTCCAAGAATCCGCAGCCAGGCTAATTCTGCTCGAGTGTTTCAGCTGGACCTAGAATTACAGAGACGAACAGAGTCAGAGACACAAAAGTAATGAAAAAAGAACCCAATACATGCACTCAAGCCTGGACATAGTTCTGTTGAGCTGAGGAAGCTGCAGGAAGCTTTTTGCACATTTAAAATTAATTTGGTTTTCAATAAGGGTGTGCTTGCATCATTAACACATGTTGCTGTTCAGTTCTGATGTTTACCTCTTTAGTAAGGTAATGACTCAGGAGTTTCCCTCAATGATTCTTTTTCCTCTCTTTTTTATCATACAAACACTTCCGCCTCTTTTGTGGAATCACTGTGAGCGTTTGTTTGACTGTGCGTTTCCCCACACTTGAAAGAGATAGGTTCTCACTTTTTGAAGTTGTCAACTGGATTCCACTCAAAGATTAGGCCTTGTTAATTATTTCCACCCATTTATTAGAATTCATGTAGGTAAAAAAACATTTAAAGACATAAACATGCATACAGTGTTAATCACAAGGAAACCCAATAAAGTGAATAAGTGGGTACTGTAGGTTTAACATGACTTAATTTAACTTTAGCACAGCACTACAAATATACAGCTATAGTCTATGATGTTCAAAATCGGTCGAGAAAGCCTGAGATTGTTGGGAAGTTTTAAAAATCTCATCCCGCCCCTCTATGCTACCTGATCCCTCCTACCGGGAAACGGACTGAATAACGTCATTCAGTCAAGCTGGGATCACCGGTAGTAAACTATCTATCAATCTAATGACCTCGCTAATGACACATCATATGTAAAATTGTCTTTTGACACTTGAACTTAGTTGCTTCATCAACAATTCAATGTCACGTTTGAGTTCACGACAACACAAGATTAGCAACACATGAAATGTTCTAAACTCCCCACCACCATTAGTATAATACTACTAGTATTGCTAAGGTTGTGAATAATTGTTATAGGGGCACACAGCGCATCTTGTTCAAATTCTGATCAGCTTGAACAGAAACCCGCTTGGCCTACTGAAATATATTCAAGCACTTCAAGAAATATAATTACTTTGACCCGTGATAGACGATGCTAAATGGCTAACATTCCAATGCTGACCGGCAGCATGAGCAGCATGAGCATATTTTTAGGATTGTACTATAGAACCATAACCAGCATCTAGATATACATGATAAAACATGATTGTGTGATAAAAACATGAAAAATACTACCTAAACATAGCCTAACTGTTTAGAAAAGAAAAAAAAAACACACAGAATGAATAGCCTAATGCGCATACATCCATCTCTTTTGTTTGAAATGGAAAAAAAGTATAGCTGCTACATCTATCTATAAAAAAAAGGTTCGACTATCAGTCGACTACGGCAAAATCTAACGAATCAGATTCGACTATGAAAATCCTTAGTCGAAAACAGCCCTAGTAGCTACTTCCACTAGTTAATATGAATTGCTTTCACAGACTGATTTATAAGTTTTCAATCTGTGAAATTCTTCAAGAAGAACTTTAGCAGGCAATCAATACCTCCATGGGAAACAAAGGAGACCTCAAAATCTAACAGGTGATTGAATTTTGCAGCAATGTTCTCTACCCATGAATTAATGTACACAATCGACTTTTAAGCTAAGGCATAATTTGGTTCAAATAATACCAAATGAGTTCCTGTAGCTCAACTGATGAGCAACCTGTTAGTCTTATGCCAATGTAAATGATCTGCCAGTAGCTTTCAATAGAGCATCTTGTCAATGCATTCATGTAAATAAAATGAATTAGATTTAATGCTTCTCATTACCCAGTCCAAGCTAACATAGTAGCAGTGCTTGTCCTAAATTGTATCGAGTGCTGTGAGTTGTTGGATAAAGTGGAATGGTTACCAGTAACTTAATTTTATACATAGAGTTGAAATTGAACAAAGACATTTGAAAACATTCTTACCAAAAGAGACATTTGGAATTCCTAAATGCACAAATGTGTTAAAGCGTTAGTTCACCCAAAAATGAAAATTATATCATTAATGACTCACCCTCATGTAGTTCCAAGCCTCCGTTCATCTTCTGACAGATTTAGTCATTGAGCTTTTTGTCCCTCCATTGAAAATGTTTGTACGATATACTGTTCTTGTCCAGAAAGGAAATAAAGACATCAAAGTAGTCCATGTGACATCAGTGGGTTAGTTAGAATGTTTGGAAGCATCGAAAATACATTTTTATCCAAAAATAACAAAAACTACGACTTTATTCAGCATTGTATTCTTTTCTGGGTCTGTTGTCAAGCTGCGTTCAGTGATGCTGATGACGTAAGAAGCTGCTAGACGTTGTGGGGCTGTCTTAGCTGACACACCTCTGCAGCATCGCGTGGCAGTCGGGGACAGTGCCTCTGGGATGGCAGATGGGGGTGGTGGACCCTCTTTACAAGAAGGGTGACCGGAGGGTGTGTTCCAACTACAGGGGAATCACACTTAACCTCCCTGTCTATACCAGGGTACTGGAGAGGAGAATACGGACGATAGTGGAACCTTGGATTCAGGCGGAGCATTGCGGTTTTCATCCAGGCCGTGGAACACTGGACCAGCTCTATACTCTCTACAGGGTGCTGGAGGGTCCATGGGAGTTTTCCCAACCAATCCACCTGTGCTTTGTGGATTTGGTGAAGGTATTCGACTGTGTCCCTCACGGCGACCTTTGGAGGGTGCTCTGGTAGTATGGGGCCCAGGGTCCTTTGCTAAGAGCTGTCCGGTCCCTGTGCGACTGAAGCAGGAGATTGGTTCATATTGCCGGCAGTAAGTCAGACTTCTTCCCGGTGCATGTTGGACTCCGACAGGGCTGCCCTTTGTCGCCAGTTCTGTTCATAATTTTTATAGACAGAATTTCTAGGCGCAGCCAGGGGCCAGAGGGTGTCAGGTTTGGGGACCACACAATTTCATGCACCTTCAGCATGCACTGGGATGGTTTGCAGCCAAGTGTGAAGGGGCTAGGGTGAGAATCAGCACCTCCAAATCCGAGGCCATGGTCCTCAGTTGGAAAAGAATGGCTTGCCCACTTCAGGTTGGTGGAGAGTTCCTGCCTCACGAGTGAGGGAATGATGGAACAGGAGATTGACAGACGGATCGGTGCAGCCAGTCAATCTACGTTCCTACTCTCACCTATGGTCATGAGCTTTTGGGTCATGACCGAAATGACAAGATCCTGGATACAGGCGGCTGACATTCTTTCTCTGCAGGGTGGCTTGGTGATCCCTTAGAGATAGGGTGAGAAACTTAGGAGGAGCTAAGTGTAGAGCCGCTGCTCTACATCGAGAGGGGTCACCTGAGGGGGCTCTGGCATCTGTTCAGGGTGCCTCAGCGATGCCTTCCGGCCTGTTCCAGGCACGTCCCACTGGGAGGAGACCCCAGGGAAGACCTAGGACATGCTAGAGGGACTATGTCTCCCAGTTGGGAACGCCTTGTGTCTTGTGTCTATTTTGGAAATTCTCACTATTAAAGCTACAGTCCATAGCTTTTTCAGGGTTAAAATTGTCCAAAATACATATTTGAGGAAAAAAAAACATAACCAAGCCAGTATTCAAAACTATCTGCTTGCCTTAGCTCAATTCAAAGCGGTAAGCTTGGAATAATGTTTTTAATTCCAGTGGTACTGATGGAATTCCGCGTGAGGTTCGAGCATGTCTTTGCGTCATCACGACACGTGTACACAAAAAGGAGTCGCGGCTAGTACGTCACATCTGTACACATAAAGGAGGAGTCTCGGCTAGTAGGCTATATTGCATGTGAGGTGGATATTTATAGCCTTTTCTCACAGCACTTGAAATAATTAAACTTATCAATTTGATGGCGGATCCAGAAATGTTCAAACGACAATCACCAGTAACAACAGATTCACCTGCAGTAAAATGCATGGAGTGGCAACAGAAAAAAAAGAGACCATAACTGGACCCCTGGCGAAAACAAGGATACATATCGGAAGGACATTACATGTAGTCACTCAATGCTTGTTTACGTTGTTAACATTAACAATTTGGGAAAAAAGTATAATTTGCACGGTTTTGCGTGATATGATAACTTCTAAGCTTCTAACTTCTTGTTTAATTAGCACGATTTACTGCAATGTCAGGACCAGAACAAAAGTGGATGTTTCTTACTAGTTCAGATGACATTTTCCAGTGAAAATGCTTATGTTTGTCATACTTCCAAAAATAATAATCATAATTAACCGTGTGAAATTAGGGATGATCAAACTGGGTATTTCCCTCATTTCTGTAGTACTGTATCTGACAACGCCTTGATGGACAGCTCACACTCAAACCAATAATGTGTAGTGAGATCAGCATTTGAGCCATGTGATTGAGCTCAAGTAAGCGGAGGGAACATTGCAGTTGTGTACTTTTTCATTAACTTTGATATATATCTGTCTATCACACACACACACACACACACACACACACACAAACACACACTTCCTCCCTGTTCCAAGGTCTCTTGTTTGCTCTCACCAGCTGCACAAACACACTGTGTTGAGAGTTTTATTGTTTAAGTTTGTCCATGACCTCAGGGAGACTGAAAGAGAAGCTTCCTGTCACTCAACACGTAATAAGCAACCTAAAAAAAAGATGGGAAAAAGAGGATGCTTTACACCACTGGCGAGTCCACCCTCCATGGGATGAATGACCTTCTGTCCCTGTACATCACCTAGGTCATCACTCACAACCAAACAGCTCTCTGCCATTGGCTGAACTACAAACTCGTATAGCTGTAGAAGAATGAAGACAAAGTGTTCCTAATGGAAGTGTGCAGGAATAGGATTTATTTGTCTGTGGTGTTGTAGCCTAGCGGTTAAAGATGGGGATGGTAACCATCTGTATTATTGGACTGTGTGCAACAGGGTACTACACAGAGACTGTCCATGTAACTTTAAGAGATAGCTCAGCCAAAAATTAACTTTTTTTCTTCAATGGATTATCAGGGGAAATTGTATGTATGTGTGTGTCTGTGTGTGTATATATATATATAATGTATGTAAATTGATGTTTGTTTGAAATAATGTTTATTTAATGTTTATTAAATCTAATAAGATTTAAGCACTGTGGTGGAGAGGGAAATTTATCAGGTGAATAACACTATTTGGACATTTTCATATGGCTTCAGAACACGGTATATAGTAACGTATGGACATATGTACCTTTTTATAGTTATGTTATGAATATGTTATATGTTATAAGATCTTATTTTTTGGATCTCAACAGTCTCACTTATTAAAGAGGGGGTTGACTGCGATTTCACTTTTTTCATTTTAAATAGTGTGTAATGTTGCTGTTGGTGCATGAACAGTATCTGCAAAGTTGCAGCACTGAAAGTTCAATGTAAGCAGAGATATCGTCTTTTCAAAATCAGGAAGTATATTGCCTACAAAAATGACTCGATTGGGACTACAGCTGGGTTTTAGACGTCACTAACCCGTCACGTCACTAACGGAAGACAGCTTCCAGAATCTCCACGAGTTCAATGCCGGATTCAACAAGAAACTGTTACTAAAACATGAAGCAGTTCCAACTTTAAAACCAGAGGCAGCAGTTGTTGGGCCACAACCTGTAAGTAGGCTAAGACTTAATCATTTTAAATGCAGTTGCATGTATAATTCCAGACGTGTTTTATTGCCTTGTGTTTTGTTTTGTTTTTCAAATGCCAGCGCTGGCTTTATAACCACTAGGCTACTAGTTATGTTATTTTGTGTCCACGACAAACGCGTACAAACATTATGGACCTGAATTTTGTATAAATACTAATGTTGTAAATGTATTTTTCATGTATGCTTTATGACGTTATTTTCGATTTGATCAAGAACGTAAACTAATGCCAACGCTGCTTGTGTTTAACATTAGTAGCCAGTCAGTTGCTATTGTTGCCAGTCAGATGCTATTGTGTAAAACAAACGTGTATAAAGTTAAAAAAAAATATAGCAAATTATCATTCAGAAACGTTTACTAAGAGCCGTGTGTGGTGAGGTTCTGTTTGACTCTCTTGATCGCGGCTTTCTCGGTCTGATTCTGCCTGAAACTGATACTGCGGTTCGACACATATTTACATCTGGACCGGAGCTAATGATATGCACGTTTTGCCCATAAAGGTAATGGGCGTTAACCTTCCGGACAACATGAGTGACAGTTTAGCCAATCACAACACACCGGGCCAAACTAACCAATCTGAGCCCACTGCCTGTTTCTGAGGGAGTGGTTTCATAGACTCAGAAAGTCGACCGGTCGTTCGAGGACAGATGAGAGCGCGGCTGACAATAAAGGTGAAGTTTATGAAATATAATACTTTTAAAAAAAGAAAAACCACGAATACATGTTATATTACACCCCATAAACACAATCATGCAAAGAAAAAAAGCAGTCAACCCCCCCTTTAAAATGAGCATTATTGGGTAACACTTTATAATAACTGCACGCTATTAATCATTAGTTAAGCATGAGTAAACAGTTAATTCATCATTTATAAAACATTAATAGACATTAATATGCAGTTTATAAATATAGCTATACATGCTTTTTTCTTGATTTATAAGCATATATATAATGCGTTTAATAATTGTATATTCATACTTTGTTAATGATCAATTAATAATTTCTAAATGAAGTATAGCATTATTTACAATCCAGTTGTTGAAGAGTTGTCAGTCATTCATAAGATCATTTAGAAAGTGTAAGTAAATGTAGTAAATACAGGTAGTTATAAAGCATTTAGTAGCATTTAGCATTTATAAAGGTGATTTAAAGACTCGTCAATCTTCTAAACAGTAAAATGTAACAAACACAACGCAGTGATACAGAACATAGAAATATTTAACAGCCTTTAAAAATGCTTTACAAGGCATGACTAGTCCTCACTTTAGATGAGCTCACGAACATAGTTAACTGACCACTACTAAATGCTTTATAACTACCCAAATTAACCCTTAATTACAGCATTAATACATGTTAATAAAGCATTTATTAACACATTAAGTAACCATCACTATATGTCTAAATAATAAGATGTATGAATGTACATTTAAATAGTTTATTTATAATTTACTTACTCGCTCTAAGTAATCGTATGAACCACTGAAAACACTTAAATAACTGGTTCATAAAAAATGCAATTCTTCATTTAGAAATTATAAATTGATCATTAATAAAGGATGAAAATACAATTATTAAACAAATTTTAGATATGCTTTTAAATCAAGAAGAAAGCATTTATAGCTGTATTTATGAACTGCTTATTAATGTCTATTATTGCTTTATGAATGATGAATTAATGGTTTACTCATGTTTAACTAATGATTATTAGCGTGCAGTTATTATAAAGTGTTACCCATTATGGATATTCCACAATATACGTAGTGTTCCACTGAAAAAAAAAAAAACATACAGACTATGAATGACAAGTTGCCATGTAGGCTACTCAATTTGACCAGGTAATTGAGGTAAATAAATACCAGGTAAATACCAGGTAAACATGACACGTCATCACCAGAATTGCAGTACAAGAACAGTCACAGTGTTCATTTATTTTGATTCTCAGCTGTATATCTAGAACATGTTCCATAAATGAGGATATGGATGCATGTTCCAGCATGTTCCCTGCTGCTGCAATCTCATCTCATCCATATTTTGACAAAAAATCTGGACTTGTGCCAAAGGGTTAGAGGTGGAAGATATTGAAATGCCACACGCAAGTTCAAATCAGTCAAAGGAGGGCACGAGAGTGAGTGAGGTACATTGATTAAGAGTAAGACTGTCTGTTAAACCTATCATGGAGGTTTTTACTGAGGTAGACATTAAGTTCCATACTGTAAAAGGGATAGTTCCCTCTAAAATGATTTTTTTTTTTTTTGTTATCATTTACTCACTCTCAAGTTGAATCAAACCTGTATGAATCTCTTTATTCTGCTGAACACAATTTTTATTGAATTCTGATAACCAAACAGTTGATAGACCCCATGGACTTCCATAGTATGAAAAAATACTACATACTATAATTTAATATGTATATTTTTTTTAAACAAAGAGAAGTTAAAATGCTTATTTTTTATTTATTATTATTTTTTTGTAAAAGTGTCTGTAGAAGAAACGCACACTCTCATACACATTTTAGTTAACCATAGTCCTTAACAGGGCTAGCAGTCTCTGTACACATCTTTCTGTTTTCCTTTTTTTTTATTTTTTATAAACTCATCTTGTCCCTCCCTCACTATTATTGTGTTTATTATATGGACCTGGTAAAACAGAGCTGTAATTTCACAGCTGAGAGATCTAGGTTACAGAAGTTCCTGTCATTAGTTTAACACAATAAGTGAAGCATGTCTCTCTTCCACTGTGTGTTTTGGGCTGGACATTTAACAACTAGATTCTGGTGTCTCACCATAGACTATCATTCCAGGTTGTATCCTGTATTGGCCTGTTTCTTCTGAACTCCATGGCCCATCATCATGGAACTGAATTAACAAAAATACATTTCAATTTAGCTAAATTTCACCAAAAGGTGCTATAACTAAAATGTCTGCCATTTTACCAAGGGAGTTAAATTTAAAGGCTATTCAGGAAAACACTGTAGTTTTCTCCCCTTGATTTGTTAGTGTTTGACAATCTTTTTTGTTACGTCTCTTTTTGTTGTGCTGTCGAAGTCTGGTGAATTATTGATGCGGTACACGTGCCTTTTTCACTTTGATCTGTGGGACAATTTACAGCTGTCTGATTGGATGTTGGTTCCGTGTTTCTCAATGTATATATTTTTATTTCAAAACGACAGGCAATCAAATCACTCTCCCCACTGTGTTGTCCTTCCTTTACAAGCCTGAACAGAGACCAGCAGAAGGGCGGACACGCGCATGGTCGGGCACATAAACGCGCACTGATTTTTGTGAGACAACGTAAGCAGGTTCATTTAAAAAGAGCGAACACAAAACACACCGCAAAGCACTCGAGGGTTCCTAAAAGCAAAGGCCAGGCATGTCAATCAGGTATTTCTTACCCAACTCATGCAACATTTATCAGAAAATATAAGATTTAACCCAGTGAAGTGTGGACTCATATCTTCGATGTTGATGTTGTTTTTCAATCTAGTTTACATAATGGTCTTGCTGGAGGAGAGGAAAGACATGAATGACAAAAACACTTTAGGGGCAGAAATTGAGAATTTTCAGCTGATTTGCACACTCAGAAAAGCATTTGTATTCAGATTGAAAAGACATCTTGACTCGTCATAAATATTAAACACTCAATTGGCGAATGCTGATAGATTCTCCCGCTCATCATTACCTGTATTGCATAAACCTCACTCAGCCAAAACAATTTGAATTATAAGTATGATGAGGCTGAATAGACCATCTAATTGGACTACTTTGGAGCCAAATCCAGCTCTTAACGTTGGATTCCGAGAGTATCTGCATAAATTAAGGATAAGCTCTGGACACAGACCCTTATCTACTTCATTCTGAGGGATAACCTGAATTTATAATTCTTCCGACTCAGGGGCCAATAACTTGAGTGAGCGAGACTATTCGTGATGGTGAGAGAGGGAGGGCCGCTGCATGTACAGAACTGTTTTAATCTCACGGCGGGTCCTTGGCCAAAGGTAGAGAGGTCAGTGCATTGAGTGTTTTCCTTACAGGCACACTCTGTGTACACTACAATGTAAGACAGGGAAATATATTGTGAAAGGGCAAATGGATGTAAAGAGTTAGGGTGGGTTGGTGCCGCTGAGATGACATCAGGTTTTGCTCGCATAAATGCAGTTTGTTTCTTTACACCATCCGATTAAATTCTGATGGATAAAATTACGTTTTAAACTACATTTAACTAATACACTATGAAGGCTGTATAGTTTTTAAAGTGCTGGGAAAATTTCACATCCAAAGCTTTGAACTTATACATTTTAAGAGAAAAAAGTACTGAAAGTAAAATGTCCTTTTTACCCCGACTTTCTTAAAGGCCTAGAGCTCTGCTTTTTAATGATTCCTTGTACATTTCTTTAGAATAAGTGATTTGACCTTAGTTTGTGAAACACTTCTTTTTCTTTTCTTAATTTCTTTCTTATTTGTATGGAAAAAAAAAAAAAGTAAAAAAAAAAAAATAAAAGTTAATACATTGATTTTGGGGCTTTTTTCCAGGCTGAAATCATCATTGATATTGCACGCAATTCAAATAATGCTGAAAGATGGATCACGAGTGTTTGTCTGCATTGTGTAAAATACAAAGCCATTGCATGACTTTTCCATTACCATTCACCTGAACAATGACGTTGTAGAAAAACAAGTCACATACATTTTCCACTTTTTTCCCCACAAATTGTCAATGCAGGGTGCAAATGCAAACAGTTTGGTGTTTATTTGTGCATTAAATTACAGAAATAAAATGAGCTGTGTGTATTTGTGTTTTGTGAGCGTACAAAATGAGGGATAATATATTTGTTTTATGCATTTGTGAATTGCAGTGTGAAATACAGCCAAACCCATTAAAGCAAAATAAAACTGACTGGAAAGTAGACATTTATTTTATTATCTCCCCTTTGCCACAGTGTTATTTTTTTTTTTTTCATTTTCTAAAACAGCAGTAAGAACTGACCTATGTTGAAAATAAAGGGTTTCATACTTTAAGGGAAATAATTAACCATTGCCCATAAAAATGGTACCGTGACCCGGGCAGCCTATCTCGTCTGCTTTGAGTGAAAACAGACACACAGAAAAAGCATTGACAAAACAGCATGTAATTGGAAAAGAAAGAGAGAAGAGCCACATAAGACTGTTAAAACATTAACAACCCCCTGGAATCAAAGTCACCTTAGTAAAAGTGTTCTAATCTGGCTCAGCTACATCAGGGGAATACATAAACACGCAGGAGGACAGAGAGAGACTGAGTATTTATTACAAAAATAAATCATTTTAACACTTAAGCCACCCACTGCCTGAGACTGTGGGTAATGAGTCCTGAGCCATGAGTGAAAAAGAGAGAGTGATCCAGCGGCTAATTCTCTATTTAAAGCCAAGGCTTGGAGCCATGTAAAGTGGTGCTCTAATAAAGGTGGATTGTAAAGGTTTTCTCAGCCCAGACCAAAGGAAAAAAATGCTGCTTGTTTGTATGACCACCAAGAGCATTGAACCTGCTAGCAAAACGTGAATCTCACAAAACGTCTCGGTTACGTATGTAACCCTCGTTCCCTGAGTAGGGAACGGAGACGTTACGTCAGAAGTGACGGAGATTGGGGGTTTCGCATAGAAAGCCAATCCTCTTCGAGTATTTAAACACGAGCCAATGGCATGCAATGCCTTGGGGCTGCGGAAATTTGCATAGCGTACTCCGCCCTACTCCGTGAGTATAAAAGGAGGAAGTGAACGCAACCGCAGTATGTCTTCGCTGAGGAGCCAAGACTGAACTCGGCATCTACCCAGCGATACAGCAGAAGTGGCAGGGAGACGTAACGTCTCCGTTCCCTACTCAGGGAACGAGGGTTACATACGTAACCGAGACGTTCCCTTTCGTAGTCACTTCGAGTTACGTCAGAAGTGACGGAGATTGGGGGTCTGTGCCATCACGCCAACTTCAGGCTGTCTTCCAGTGCCCTGCGAAAGTCTGAACCCCCGAGCCTTACCTGTTTTCCTTAGGGGATCCGACTTAGACACAGGATTACCAAGGTACACTGGGAAACATATCCCGAAGGGGACATGCTACCAGCTGCCTACCGAAGGGAGGACTTACGAATACACATATGGCCACATAGGAACACATATGGAATCACTGGAGCACCAACCGCAGGTGGCTACTAATTTCAGCTCCAGGGGTGGCAGATGGCTTGCCAAGGGAAGACACATGCTCAGAGAGGCTTACAGTGGATAATACACATGAGACGGTTACCAAGGGGGAACCGTACGCATGGAGGCACCTAGCCAGCATCCAGAGCCACAGCAGTGGTGCCCGCATCGTCGGTGCTGGAGGACTCAAGGCTTCAATGGAAGAACTGAGGAAATATCGCACTTATCCAGTCCGGGGAGTGGAGTGGCGAGCAAGCGAAGACACCTGAGCGGATCCAGGACTGGCCGAAACGAGTACGTGAGAGGATACCGGCTCAATTCGCAGATTAAAGAATCTGGCGAAGGTGTTGGGTGTCGCCCAGCCTGCAGCTCTGTAGATGTCTGTTAGCGAGGCGCCGTGCGCTAAGCCCAAGAGGAGGCCACACTCCGAGTGGAATGGGCCGTCACACCAAGGGGGCACGGAAGGCCTTGCTGCTGGTAAGACAAAGCAATGGCATCCACTATCCAGTGGGACAGCCGTTGCTTTGAGAGAGCCCTTCCCTTCATGCTCCCCCCATGACAGACAAAGAGCTGGTCTGAGGTCCTGAAACACTGCGTTCTGTCGACATAGGTGCGGAGAGCACGTACCGGACAGAGCAGTGCCAAGGCTGGGTCTGCCTCCTCCAGGGCAGCGCTTGCAGGTTCACCACCAGGTCCCGGAGGGGAGTGGTAGGAACCTTGGGCATATATCCAGGCCGGGGTCTCAGGAATACGTGAGAGTAAGCCGGCCCGAACTCCAGGCACACTTCGTCAACAGAGAGTGCGAGCAGGTCCCTTACTCTCCTGATGGAGACCAATGCAATCAGGAGTGCTGTCACATAGGACAGGGCAAAAACTCTACTGACTGCAAAGGCTCCAGGGGAGGCCTCTACAGAGCACCCAGGTCTACTGAGAGGTCCCCAGAGGGCAGGAGGGGAGGGAGGCGGATTTAGCCCCCTCGCTCCCCTCAGGAACCTGATGACCAGGTCATGCTTCCCATAGACTTACCTTTCACTGCATCATGAGATGCGGCAATGGCCGCGACATAAATCCAAAGGGTGGAGGGCGACAGCCTACGCTCCAACCCCTCTTGCAGGAAGGAAGCACGACTCCGATCGAACATCTCCGGGGGTCTTCTCAGCGAGAAGAACACCAATTGACGAAGAGGTTCCACTTCAACGCATAAAGGTGTCTCGTGGACGACGCTCTTGCGGAAGTGATGGTTGCCGCCACCGCAGGTGGCAGCGAACTCAAACCTGCCTCGTCCCGTCCTGGAGCCACACGTGCAGCCTCCAAGATCGGGACAAGGGTGCCACAGAGTGCCCCGTCTCTGAGAGAGTAGGTCCCTCAGAGGAATAGGCCAAGGAGGTGCTGTCGCGAGGAGCATGAGTTCGGAGAACCACGTCTTGGTGGGCCAGTAGGGGGCTACCAGCAAGACCTGCTCCTCGTCCTCCTTGATCTTGCACAACACCCGTGCAAGGAGGCTCACTGGGGGAACGCCCACTTGCGTGGGCCCCGTGGCCAGCTGTGCGCCAGCGCATCCGAGCCGAGAGAGCCGCGGGTCAGAGAATAAACTGGGCGCAGTGGGACGAGTCCCGAGAGGCGAACAGGTCTATCTGTGCCTCCCCGAACTGGTCCCAAATCAGCTGGACCGACTGGGGATGGAGTCGCCATTCGCCGGAGATGGAACGGGCCCGGGACAGCTCGACGGCTGCCCGGTTCCGGTCTCCAGGAATGTAACTGCACGAAGGGACCTCAGGTGCTTCTGACTCCATATCAAGAGGTGGCGGGCGAGCTGCGACAACCGGCGCGAGCGTAGACCCCCCCTGGTGGTAGATGTACGCTACTGCCGTAGTGTTGTCTGAGCGGACAAGCACATGCTGGCCCTTGAGCACGCTCGGAAGCGGTGCCGGGCGAGCCGTACTGCCAACAGCTCGAGGCAATTGATGTGCATGAGGCGCTGGGCTCCTGTCCAGGAACCGGCGGCTGCATGCCCATTGCACATGGCACCCCAACCCGTGGTAGACGCATCCGTGGAGACAACGAGATGCCTGGAAACTCGCTGAATAGGGACCCCTGTCCGTAAAAAGCTGAGGTTCGACCACGGGAAGAAGGTTCGGCGGCACGTCGGAGTCACTGGAACTCGGAGCGAGCCGCGATGCCATGCCCACCTCGGGACTCGATCGCGAAGCCACAGCTGAAGCGGTCTCATATGAAGCAAACCGAGCGGCGTACCGCGGATGCCATATGCCCCAGGAGCCTCTGAAATAGTTTCAGTGGAACCGCACTCTTGCCCTCGAACTGTCGAAGACAAGCCAGCAGTGAGTGCGCGCGCTCGTCGTGAGCTGCGCGGACATGGCGACCGAGTCTATCTCCATGCCGAGAAAAGAGATCCTCTGCACGGGGCAAAGTTTGCTCCTTTCCCGGTTGACCCGAAGGCCCAGACGGGCTTGGTGCCGTAGCACCAGGTCTCTGTGTTCGCAAACCCGAGCTCGAGAGTGTGCTAGTATCAGCCAGTCGTCGAGATAGTTCAGGGTGCGAACCCCGTGTTCGCGAAGGGGAACAAGGGCTGCCTCGACGATCTTCGTGAAGACGCGAGGGGACAGAGCTAACCCGACTGGGAGAACGGCGTACTGGTATGCCTGGCCCTCGAAGGCAAACCGAAGAAACGGTCTGTGTCGAGGGAGAATGGAGACATGGAAGTACGCATCCTTCAGGTCGATCGCTGCAAACCAATCCTGATACCGAACACATTCGAAAATGCGTTTGGCCGTGAGCATTTTGAACGGTAGTCGATGGAGAGAATGGTTCAAAATGCGCAGGTCCAGGATCGGTCGTAACCCACCGGTCTTTTTTGGGGACAATGAAGTAGGGGCTGTAAGCCCGGACCTCACCTCGGCTGGAGGGACCGTCTCGATTGCACCCTTCGCCAGCAGGGTCGCAATCTCCGCTCTCAAGACTGGGGCATTGCCACCAACCATCGCGGAGCGAACTCCCCTGAAGCGGGGAAGAGACCGTGCGAACTGAATCGCGTAGCCGAATCTGATCGTTCTGATGACCCAGTGGGATACCCGGGAAGCGCTAGCTAGGCTTCCAGGAAGTGAGCCAACGGGGTCATGCGAACCACAGACGTCCCCCCGGAGGGGCAGCGAGGCGGGTCGACCGGCATGCGTGCAGGAGTTACCCCGTCCGGATGCACCGTCGAAACCCGCTCCCCGACAGAAGAGACCAGGGAAGGCAGAGCGTTCCACGGGGGTCTGTTCTGCCGGGGGTCTGGTGACAGAGGGGGAAGGGATTGGCGTAGCCCGGGGACGACACACGCACCCTTCCGCGCCCTCCGAGACAGAGAGGAATGAACGGGGCGACGCAATGGACGTCGTGCGCGCTCATGCCAGTCTGTGTGCTCCATGACAGTGTCAGCTTTTTCTCAACCAGCTCAGGGAGCTAGCTAGAACAAAAGATTCTCCACCGGCCCTCCACCGGGGAAGGAGGGGCCCTGCCACCGCCTCCTGAGAAAAACCATGACACTATCACTGAGCGGCCCGCCTCAGGAACATCGCTTCGCCTGGCGTTTAGCGGGGCACACGGCCTGAGGGGGGGGGGGACGCTTACCTGTGGCCTCCTCCGCGACGCGAACCGGCTGAAGGCTGCTGCTGGGGCCGCGTGGGAGGGAAGGGAGCCGCCGGGGGGCGTCCTTGGCGGCGAGCTGGCGGAGGCGTCCGAGCCGACGGCTGGTTGGAGGCAGCAGCTGGCCGTCGGGGCAGAGAAACCGCCTTCGTCTGCTCCTAGGCGGTCGAGAAGTGCTGGGCAAAGTCCTGGACCGCACCGCCGAACATATGATGCTCCTGGACCACAGCGGTGGGCATCACCTGACCAAGGGAGCGAGCGACCGCCTCCGTGACCCGTTTAAGGACAAGGTAGGCGGCAGGCTCGCAGCTCGCTTGGTCCGTCACCTCCTCGTGCACATTCCTGAGCAGCTAGCTTTGTAGGTGCTCATCATATGCAGGGCGGAGGCTGCCTGTCCCGCCGCTCTACAGAATCGCGCCGCCATAGACGACGAGAACCCATAGGCTTTGGAGGGGCATCTGAGAGCAACCGCCGGTTGACCGGGGGAGCCCCAGCGTACCCACAGACAGCCGCATCGCCGAGGGGAGGAAGGGCGGGGAACTAAAGCACACCTTTTTTTTTTTTTTTTAACTATTTATTTATTTATTTTTTAGTGCGTGTCAGTTCCGCATGCAACTCGGGGAAAAAAGGAAATTGGGGTTGGCCGTGGCCGTAAGGCGGCAGCGCTACCCAAAAACCAATTATTCAGCCGCGAGAGATCGGGATGGGGCGGAGTTCCACCCCCACCCGATGCTCACGGACGCCCAAGATAGCACGGCCCTCATCGCGGGATCAGACACGGCGGCGCTGACGCTCCCGAGGGAGGCAACGCGGCCGCATCCTCACTTCCCGAGGAGTCAAGCCCGCCTAGTGATGCTGTGATCGACATCGCATCATCATCTGGAGCGCTGCCCGAAGCAGCCGGTGCCACCGAAGAAGCAACCGACTGAATCGAACTAACGCTCGCTGGCTCTCGCACTGAGGCGGGAGGTGTGGCCCGAGGAATCGTCGGGGCTTTGTCCCACACCATCACCGTAAAATCACCAGGTCCCCGGGTCGACGGGCCCCCTATGGAGGAAACCGATCGAGCGGGGGGGACCGGGACTCTCACTCAAGTGAGATCATTGAGTCTCGACCTCAGTGTAGAGATGGTCATGTTCCCACAGAAGGAACATGAGTCATCCACGAACGCTGCTGCTGCATGCTGAAATGCCCAGGCATACAAAGCAGCGATCGTGACCATCAGATGACGACAGAAATCAACCACACCCAGAAGAACACGGGCGAACCGTCTTTAAAAAGACGTGCGCGTGCAGCTCTTTCAATGAGAGGAGGAAATTCACTCTTTCAGCGCTGAAGCGACCAGGGAGAAGCGCAAAGTCTGGCAGACCACTGCTCAGATCGCAGGCGATGCAGAATCTCGCTGGGTACCGCCATCACACCAACACTGAAGAGGACGCTCGTCTCGAAGAGTCTTGAACAGTGCTTTCAGGAGTGAAGAGGTTCTCTTGGCTCCGAAGCGAAAACATACTGCGGTTGCGTTCACTTCCTCCTTTTATACTCACGGAGTAGGGCGGAGTACGCTATGCAAATTTCCGCAGCCCCAAGGCATTGCATGCCATTGGCTCGTGTTTAAATACTCGAAGAGGATTGGCTTTCTATGCGAAACCCCCAATCTCCGTCACTTCTGACGTAACTCGAAGTGACTACGAAAGGGAACTGGTTCTGTGGATCCATCTATACGGTGGCCGAGAGAGCTCACCGTGCTGCAACCTGATTAGGACGAATGCAAATTCAAAAAAACGTTTGCAACTATGAAAACGCATTCAAATACAAAAATACATCGGCAAATTAAGAAAAACATCTTCATCAGTTCCACAACACACCTGTGCTCCAAGTACTTACAACACAACCAAATACAGAAACGCGCTGCAAACGTTCACAACACCACCAAATACAGAAACGCGCTGCAAATAACACGGTCCACAACGGAAATGTTTCCGGGGAACCAAATAAGTGACGGACCCGACTAGAACCACAGGACGTGCTTAGAGCAAAAAAAACTTTATTGACAAGAAGTCAAAGCATATATATATTTTTATAAATAAACTATACAAATAAACTATACTATTAAAGTAATATCCCAGATAGCAAACTGACATTGAATCAACGTGGAAATATGACATCGAAACAACGTTGAGCTGACATTGTTTTGCTCATCGAATTAACGTTGAACCAACGTCAGACGCGTCATTCTTTCAAAACTAACGGAAAATCAACTTGAAATCAACGCGTTGTTTCAACGTTATGAAAGCAAACCAATTTTCAATTTTCATTTAGCTTTGAAGAATGCCGCGTCTGACGTTGGTTCAACGTTAATTCGATGAGCAAAATCAACGTTGTTTCAATGTCATGAGAGACGTCGTTTCCACGTTGATTCAATGTCAGTTTGCTGTCTGGGATTGTATATATAAATAATATTATAATATTATATATATATATATATATATATATATATATATATATATTAGGTCGTCTGTACTCCTAGGAGTCCTTGCTTACTCAAAATTCTACTTTATTTAATTTCTTTTGACTTTTCCCCCGCAAAACACCGAGATTCAAATTATTATGACATACAACTTGTGTACAATATACAACATGTGTTAACAATATGTTCAATGTCATCACAATACAAATGAGAAAAGAACAATGATCTGAAAACTAAACTAAATAAATAAAAAAAGATCTAGAAGAACATGAAGGCAAGATATTAATCTATACATCAGTTACACTATACAAATAGTTTCATTTTATGTTTAAATTTTTATAAGAAGTTTCCTAAAAATGTTAGGTAATGTATGGCACTGACATACAGATATATAAAACGGATATTTTAACGGATTTTTATAAAGTAAAAATAAAAAATGAATAATTTATTTGCAACCGTTATGTTAATCATTATATTTCTGTCGTCAGAACAGCTATACAGCTGATAGACAAAGTGTTGCGTTGTTACGTTGTCTGTTGCTGCTCCCTCCCGTGTCATGCTCACGCCAAATTCCCACTTGAAGAGCTTTGCCGTCTGCCCTTTGAAGGGAGTAGGATATAGGGAAGCTCACGAGCAATAAGCAAGTCCCAGTCGGGTCCGTCACTTGTTTGGTTCCCCGGAAACATTTCCGTTGTGGACCGTGTTATTTGCAGCGCGTTTCTGTATTTGGTGGTGTTGTGAACGTTTGCAGCGCGTTTCTGTATTTGGTTGTGTTGTGAGTACTTGGAGCACAGGTGTGTTGTGGAACCGATGAAGATGTTTTTCTTAATTTGCAGATGTATTTTTGTATTTGAATGCGTTTTTATAGTTGCACACGTTGTTTTGAATTTGCATTCGTCTTCATCAGGTTGCAGCGCGGTGAGCTCTCTCGGCCACCGTACATCTATCCATCCACCCCATTCTATTTTCACAATAATTCCACGTAGGCTATGATTTGCAAACATGACAACTTTGCATGGCGGGCTACATCTGATACAGTGCTGCTGTTGAATATTCCCAGATAGCAAACTGACATTGAATCAACGTGGAAATATGACATCGAAACAACGTTGATCTGACATTGTTTTGCTCATCGAATTAACGTTGAGCCAACGTCAGATGCGTCATTCTTTCAAAACTAACGGAAAATCAACTTAAAATCAACGCGTTGTTTCAACGTTATGAAAGCAAACCAATTTTCGATTTCATTTAGCTTTGAAGAATGCCGCGTCTGACGTTGGTTCAACGTTAATTCGATGAGCAAATCAACGTTGTTTCAATGTCATGAGAGACGTCGTTTCCACGTTGATTCAATGTCAGTTTGCTGTCTGGGTTGCTGCTGCTGTAGAGCGAGAATGGATACACAGAACGTGAGCATGTAAGATATGCTGATGCTGCATAAATAGACACAAATACCACAGCAGATTTAGGCAGGTGGAGAACCCAATGCACAGAACAATGTTGACACCAGAATAAAAACATTCATTATTCTGAAGCTGAAAATACAGTATTAGTTTAAATGAATATGCTTGTACTCTGTCACTAACTAGATATATTTAAAATATTGTACTGTAGGTCACTTTTAACTGGTAACGTAAGAAATTTGGGATTATCAGGACCCACACATATTCCCAGATTGCATTATTATACATTACATTCAACATTATGTAGCAGTTAAATGTATTACTGACACTAAAACTACCTGCAAACTTTTTTTTTTCTCACAGTATTTTTTATTTGGGTGAAATATACACAATACATATTGTCACTATCCACGATACTTTTTGGTGCATTTTTTTTTATTGCGATATATTGTGACACGAAATATTGCTTACACCCCTGGCCTATACTGAATCCTCAGCAGTGTTGGGAGTAATGCATTACAAAAGTAATACATTACAGTAACATATTACTTTTTGCTGTAATGCAGTGGTGTAAGGCATTACTAATCAATTTTCAGTAATATTTTACTCGTTACATGTTCAGTGAGGCTTGTATTACAGTTTTATTACAGTGTATTGTCTGCTTTTACTTCTCAGGCAACAGACTGTGAAAGTTTTAAAGCAGTCTTTTAGTGCCAGTTCAGAGCGGTCGCGTCTGTAACATTGTTTTTTCCTCATAAATGCGAACACGAAAACTAAAATAAAATGAATATTTTAAGTTCTATGGAGACTGGAGAGCCAACCCTTCCTCATCCGATTTGCGCAGTGTAATTAACAGAATTACAAAAAATATATTTTGCCTCCTATTTTTTGTCACGCATGAATGTGTCTTTTTCCTAATATTAAAAATAAAACATAGACTGATATTTGTCTAATGTCTGGAGTCCTTTAAGGAAGTAGCCTATATACGTTTCAATACATGAATTTTCGGAGAATTTTTATTTCAAGTTTTGACTGCAAACGTCATTGACTTCCCCAATTTTAAATAATTTATCCTCAACTAGTTTTGTGGTGTAGGTCTACGTATTTTATAATGTTAACTTCAAATAATACTAATAGCCTAATTTAAAGATAAGGCAGCATTGGATATGGACGGTAAGGAGAATAATGCTGGAGTTGGAAGAGGTGTGTCGCGATTCTGTAGGTTCGTGGATGTGGCGAATCGCGATTTCGGTTTCATATTGCATATCGTTACAGCCCAAAAGTTAAGTTCTACTTAGTTATTTTGGTGAAAGTAACTCAAAAGTAATACATGAGTAATGTAACGCATTACAATTCTGAGACAGTAATATTGTAAGGTAATGAATTACTTTTAAATAACAGTAACAAATAATACCTAATGTATTACAGTTTGGAAGTAACTTGCACAACACTGATCCTCAGAAATGAGGTTAAAAGCCTCAGAGAGACCTGACCCTGTTTCTCTGTGCATCCAGAACCAAGCGTATGTTTCTGCTGAGCTCAGAGCTCACAAGTTCTCCGTGAGAGTGGCGTACACATGAGGGAATAGTAGATGGCTTGTGTAGCTGACAGTTTCTGGAAGGAAGCCTTTGAAGCTTCTCATTTGTATGTCAAAGAGTACAGCACTCAATTGTTTCTAGTTTTGGGAATGCCTTCTCCTCCTCCATGACTTTAGAAATCGTTTCTGATCTCCAACATAAATTATTTAAAGGGTCGACAAGATTTACTTTTTTGTTCCCGTACATTACCGGGCCCGCTGAACATTTTCATCTCCACTGTCTTGTTAACATCAACTTCTTATACTTTCTGTACAATTGCTTGTGCTTTGTTTCTGAAATACATACTGTACTGAAAAGCATCCTACAATTAGTGATGAACTATTACATTGTGCAAGAATTGTTTATTTTTAATGTATATATAACTATTGAACATTTATGATAACATTTATGAGGTATAAATGCGGCAAGGCACTTGCGCGATTTTAATGTATTTACAGGGGATTTAGGTTTTTATTTGAGATGTCCTGCTTTATTAAACCTTCAGAACGACAATTTAAAACATGTTGTGAACCATTTCTAGACATTTGAAAAGCTTTTGATGAATTAAACAAACCAAGAATGTAAGTCATGATCTGTTTCTTTGTCTCTATATGGTGACTACATTTAAAGAGATCAACATTTACATAATGGGTATTTTGTATTACTGTTTGTTTATTTATTTATTTCAAATATGAATTAATATAAATGCATGCCCATCACTTATGGCTTGAATTGATTACAGTTTGACTTCTCATGGTTCTCTCCTATTATATCCTTTCCCTCCTATTGTGCTCCAGAGATTCATTTTTATAACTGAAAAAAAGAAGAAAAAAAGTCACCACTGTCACCTAGCAACCTGAAAACAGTCTGTTCCAGAACATGGTAGAAGGATGTTTATTGAAAAGAGTTACAGAGCTTATCTGAATTTACAAATTGACTGCCGTTTAGGGTCCTTTTACTCAACACCATTTTCAGCTAAAAACAGAAAACTGTTTATGTGTTTTGGCCATTCATTTACATTACAACAGCATTTTGGGGGCCTGGATATGTTGAATATATGTTGTATATTTACCAGTGGCGGGCCGTGCATTTCACACTCAGGCCTTCTGTCCTACCTGAATTAATAACTTTTAATAGCGTATCAGCGCAAAGACTCTCTATAATTGTTGTTTTTATTTTGCAGAGTCGGTACAGAGAAACGAGCGCGTGAGTTCGGCTTTGTACAGTCTTGCCTTCCGAATCCGATTATAAGTTCAGAAACGGAGCCTCCCTTATCTTGTCGTTCAAGGGTTAGTCCCTTTTCAGACGTTACAATAGTATGAATGTTTGAAAAAAAAAAAGTTTCGATCATAAATTTATAAGAAAAATTAAGAAGAAAATCATGTTCACCACGGGGAAAAAAGCATATTATACTCACCAAGATTATTTTTTACACAAAATCCATCCTTATTTCTTTCCTCAAGAAGACTGCAGGTTCTATCTGCGTTTCCGTTCCATCAATGTCGTGTCTGTCTCGTCATATTTCTAGCATAAGTTTTAATTCGCTTTATGGCTGAGAGTGCCTGTCGACAGAAGAAGCACACAGTCACCGCAAAACATGACAATGTGTACAGCTGCCCCATGCTCTCACACAGAGTTTTGAACGAAATCAACAAGATCTGCGGGACTTTTGGCTTCAGAACCATTCGTGGCATATCTGTTTTTACCCGGAAAGATCGAATAGAGTTCCGTATCTGCGTTTAGCTCAGGCTGAATAAGGGATTTTTTTTTCTGCTGGGGGTCGAGGAGGGAAAGAAACATTCATTTGTGGGTTGACAAACTATTACATCTTCAGGAATATTTTAGTTTAAGCAGTTCACTACAGATGCGGATACTACCAGTAATAGTAAGTGGTCTGTACGCGCATCCAATCAAAGAACGAGAAAATACAGACGTTATAGAGAGCCTAAGTCCCTCCCCTTCCGGTCGACCACCATGGGACCTTATTTCGGAAAAAATATTGTATGGTAGTAATGGCGAGAGACAACAAATATTTTGATCTCGTTTGAATTGCGCTCTTAATTACACATATGATGTGTGTCAATTTAAAAGATACATTTTAAAGTACAGAAAGTCGCAGTTTGATGTGAAACCGTTGAGAAATAAGACTGAAAATATGTAATTACAAAGACTACAAACCCCAAAGGCACACATTTTCTCTCAATGAATGAAGCTAACTTTACTAAGGCTAATGTCTGTCATTGTTTCTATAGTCTTACGTTATAATCGTAACGTAATGCCGTCATGCCTGAGTGTTTTGTACCAGACTGCACACACACGAGCAGCGGATCTTGCTCGTTGTTTCGCTTCCCGGGAGATGTAGTTCATTGAGCGATTTTCACCTAAAACTAAATGTTACTCTCAGAATTATCTTTTAAATTGAAAAACATCATATGTGTAATTGAGGGCACAGTTCAGACGGAATAAAAAGATAAGTTGTCTCTCGCCATTGACTACCATACATATTTTTTTTCCGAAATAAGGTTCCATGAGCCGGAAGCGGAGGGGTGGGACTTAGGTTCTCTATTATATGCCAGCTAGATGGCCCCGTTGCAGTCAAAGCGAAATCTGATTGGCTGATTAAATCTGACGGATTATCTGACTGTTAAAGCAACGGTTTCATTGCCATTCATTTTAAATTACAGACACCCGCTCTGTGGATTCTAAAGGCCTCCAGGCAGATTTATTTGACCTGGCAACGCATGATGGCTGAAATATGATTGCATACAAGCTCATACATAAAAACACACTACTGGAAGCAGCGCAACCAAGAGAAAAGCTATGATATTAAAAGAACGAACTATTGGGAATAATTTAATACTCATTCATGGAAAAAATATATTAAAGTGCAAGTCAGGGATTCTGATAGTGTTTAGGCCAGCAGAGAAGGCCTTGCTGGCCCTGACGGCCCACCACTGATATTTACCTATATATTCTATTTTATTAGAATACAGGTTAATTGTAATTTATGTAATTTATGTGTAATTTATGAGATTTGTTGTATTTTGAACCCAATCTTTCTTTGTAGAAGGCATAAAGTTTATCATACTGATTTCAAAGTTAAGGAATCATTAGTTTGAATATGCATTGAACCAAACACTATCATAACATCTTAGTTGATAATTCAATATATTTTTTTATTATTGACAAAACATCCCATGTTATGGTAGTGACTGCACATTTTTGGTAGTGACAGTCATGTTTTGGTAGTGACCACAGATCTTAGTTTGCCATGGCTGAATCAGACTGTCCACATTTTTATGTTAATATAAATAAATAACTATGATGCACATATGCAGTCAGTACATATAGCAGACACACATCTGACAATAAATATCTTATAAGAACACCTAGAGCTATTCTATACTTTGGGTCTTGAGGTGCAAGTAAGAAGAGGTATGCTCACAGATTTTTCTTCCTAAAAAAAACCCCAAAACTTATAATGTAGACTGTTTCAGAACCACTTTGTTTTATATTCACATTTTCAACATTTTGTTTGAGTCATTCAGATAAATCTCCAGAACCACTGAACTGTGTGTGGGTGTGCGTGTGTGTTTGTGTTTATATAAAACATTAATTTCAGAATAATTTTCCTAATTCAGATAAATCTCCAGAACCACTGAACTGTGTGTGTGTGTGTGTGTGTGTGTGTGTGTGTGCGTGTGTGTGCGTGTGTATGTGTGTGTGTGTGTGTGTGTGTGTGTGTGTGACATTTTCTATAGTTAATGATTTTTGCTCATTTTCCCCCTTTTCCCCTAGTGTGTGTGTGTGTGTGTGTGTGTGTGTGTGTGTGCACTGGTATCTAATCACTCTCACTGGAAGTGCTAGGTGGTGTGGACTTTTTAGGTGGTATGGTCTTTTTTTTGTATTTTTTCTATCATCCTGTGCATTTTCTGTCTTTTCCTCCATGCTTTTCTGACATGTCTTTGCTCTATGTTAGATAATTCACTATGTTTTTCCAACTTTCCTTCTTCCCTTCGTTTCTTATTTCTTTCTCTTTCTTTCCTCAAGTATTCCTTGTACTTCACTGGGCCTTTTCTCAACTTTTTTTTTTGTATTCTCTCTGTCTCTCTATTGTAGTTTTTCAATTTTTTTAGGCATGTTGATGTTTTATGTCATTCTCCCTGTCAAGTTAATCATAGAAATTAACATTACTGACAACAACCTTACACCTAAGCTAGTATCATGGACTGCAACCTTAAGTAATTGTAACCTCATCACATTACAGGATTTTAACAGAATCTTGCATTGCATACTAAAACACAACTAAAACATACAAAATTAGTAATTATTTGCATAACTGTAATAAAATGTAGTTAATTCCCCCAAATAAAGGGTTATGAGTTCCCTTTTGTCACTACCAAAACAATAATGTCACAACCAAAACTTCAAGACATGTTTCAGTAGTGACTGTTTTGGTAGTGACAATTTTAGATATTTTTGAGCCTAGCTCGAAGATGCTAATCAGCACATGGTTAGCAATCACTGGTCAGGGGCGCGTTTCCCGAAAGCATCATTAGCCAACTGTGGTCGCAAGTTCTGTCGTTATCAGCATAGGTCAACGAGTCAGTGTTTCCCGAAACAATCGTTCTAACGAACATTCGCAAAAAGCATCGCAAAGTTGTGTGGTTTGAATGATAGCTCTCGACCTGTGGTTAGAGGCATAATTTCTATATTGCATGACATTTGGACGTAATAAATCCTTATCTTGAGCAAAATAAGCAAGCTGACATTCATAACAACCGGTGTTGTACCGGTGTACAACTGTGCTCTACTATGTAAGAACGAGACAAATATTGAGTCTGGTAATAAGCAAAATAACTGAGAACATTTAGAAATAGTCCTCAGATGACATGTTTGTAAATTATACTAAAAAGGCTAGCGTTAATTGGATCTCAAACAGTTCCATTAAAAGGCTGCCTCTTACATTAGACGTTACAAAGGCGCTGTCCCAAGTGAAGGTGCTGAATTAGTTGGCATCACTTGCTCAGGAATCGATATTCCATTTCACGCGAAGTCGCTTTACGGCATTAAAAAGACAACACGTTCTATACAAATTAAACATTCCTCAAATTATTCCAGTAACATTTATTTTGTTAACAGTAAAATATAGGCAATTGATTAATTATCAGATTGTCAGTAATATGTTCACACGATATGTTGTGACGGGTAGACGAACCGGGTATCCCTCGCTAAACATCCACCCTCCTTATCCCATTGTGACACTTGTGCCGCTTCTTGACATGGGTGTAACGACTTCTAAAAAAATATGTAATACACTTTTATAAAAATGTTAAGGTACTTTACATTCAGAATTTATTTATTATTGATTGCCATTGGTTAAAGGCTAAGGCCTTAAAGCAAAATTCCGCCGCATTAGCCTGGCTAGCGCAGGTTTGAGAAGGTCCAGCAGCTCCATAATGAGTTGTCTTGGGAGACGATTTTTATTTATTTATTTATTTGTTTATTTATTTTATATAGCCACATCAGGCAAAATGTCAAAAGGGCTTAAGTTTTGCAGTGGCGGCGACTACCGTCTTGAGCTTAAACAACGCTAACTGTGCGCTCACACCCCCGCTGGTGAGAGCATCAAAGTGGCCGGAAGTCATTCATTTTTAATGAGAGCCGACGGCGAGCTCCAGCGAGGGTGGCACGGCATGTTTTGGACAGTGAGAGTGGCGAGGAGAGTTGAAGTCAGGTCAACTTTATGGTAATAAGCAATGTCGCAGTTCGGCGGCAACCAATCGGAATGTACAAGTGCTCCGTTCGAGATAATTCCAGGGAATGCAGTCCTGTAAAATTTGGTTCCGATCACATTAGTTCCCAAGCAAAATAGAGGAGGTTGATCATTTAAATTTGATAAGAAAGCACACAACACTATTTATAGGCAAAATTTTCGTGCTAGAACACTTTTTCAGCGGGAATGCAAATTATAATAGCACTAAACGATGAACACAAAAGCCACACCACACAACTGACTTTTAATTTGTTTATTTCAGAAGCAAACATGTCACTATAATTGTTAAGTTCTTTCAATCAATCAATTTTCTGCAAAAATAGCAATTGACATTTGCTTTGCGGCCCCTTTAAATACATTCAAAAAAAAAACAAAAAAAACAATACAATTTTGTACATGAAATGAAACTTGATGAAAATGATAAATGTTGGTTAGGCAGTGTTGCAGTGCAGCAAAGATTGAGGGCACTATTTTAATGTTCTAAGCGCATGGTCTAAAGCCGACAGCACAAGTGCACTTCCACTTAAGTGCACTTTGCTTAACAACGGGAAAAATAGTCGGCACATGCAGTACATGGTCTAAAAGGGTTGTCCCTATTCTCTTAATGAGTAACGGGTGTGTTTTGGGCATAACGTGAAATAAACCAATCAGAGTCTCATCTCTCATTCTCTTTAAAAGCCTGTTGCATTTGTGCCATGGCGGATTGCTATTTTACGTGACAAAATGGCAAGGAAAGACTGAACGCGTCTGCAGAGCGCAAACGGATCTGCTCGTGAGCAAGGTGCAAGCAGACCGTCTACGAGACAGCCGGATTCCACCATATCTTTATGTACACAATAATAATATTTTACATTGTAATCCTTTTATATTTTATATTTGGCATGTTTGAGTGCTGCTGCACGTCCGTATTGTTGCTGACCATGTCTATCCCTTTATGACCACAGTGTAATCATTTTCTGATGACTACTTCCAGCAGGATAACACGCCATGTCACAAAGATAAAATCATTTCATACTGGTTTCTTGAACATGACAACTCAAATGTCCTCCACAGTCACACGATCTCAATCCAACAGAGCACCTTTGGGATATGGTGGACTGAGAAATTCACATCATGGATGTACATCATGAATATAGACCAGAATCTCTTAGGAATGTTTCCAGCACTTTGTGGAGTCTATGCCATGAAGAATTAATGGAGTTCTGAAGACAAAAGCGGGTCCAACCCAGTACAAGCAAGGTGTACCTAAAGTGGCCACTGAGTTTGTATATTATCATTTATTTCAGATGTTTTTTTTTTTTTGTTTTTTTTCACCAAGTAACAAAACTGTTTTTTATTTTATTTTATTGTTTTCGTTTGTTTGCATTGGGTATCGTCCCCTCATTCACTGCTATCCTCTGTAAACGCAAGTACAGGAAGAGATTTCATTGCACTCTAACCACACTTTCATCCAGAGCAAATGGGCTTGTTTAGATTCACAGGTCAGGTTTCCTTGCTCCAGGGCCTGAAACAGAAAGGAAGCCCTGTGGTAGTAATCCTTTGTAGCTCCATATCCAATTTCCTCCATAGGAGAGGGTTTGGGCGGAGGAGGTTAAAGAAAGGAGGAGGAGAGAGAAGGAGTCAGGGGATATGTCCCATCCTATTAGATGTTTCACACCAGAGAAGGGGATAAGATCCCAGAGTTCAATAATTGATCTGTAGCGATTAAATATGAATGCTGTCCGCGGCTCTTCACCACACAAGGGAATTGCTAATAGGGGATCTGAAGAGGCTCGGGAAGGCTAGTCCAGGACCTTTTTCTGTGTGGAGATAAAAGTTGAGGTCAACCTCCGTAGAAACGGCTCCATGTATGACATTAACCACAAAACAACAAAAATAAATGGTGTACATACCGATTCCCATAGAGCACATGTTTGCTGTGTTCTTGCAGAAGTGCTTTGAAAAACTGTGTGAAATTGTTGCTCGTCTGGCAAGGCAAGGTGTTATAAAATACCATTAAAAAAATGCCATTATTACAACTACCATTAAGATTATTTTTATGTTTTTTTGGGGAAAAAAACTCTCATACGTAAGCTGCATTTGTTTGATCAAAAATACAATTAAAACATTCATATTGTGAAATATTACAATTTAAAATAACTTTTTTTCCTGAATGGAATTTTTTAACACCAATTACTCCAGTCTTCATTTCACATTTTTTCTATCATGCTATTATTCTTCTTAATCTTTTCCGCCATAATTTGCATTGTTATTGTACCTTTTAAAATTGTCGAGTACCAAGTGGTAAAAGGGAAATTGCAGGGTGTATCATTATTTCTAAGTATTATAAGAATTAAGTATTATACTTATTTACTTATAAGTTAGATCAGTGTTTCTCAAATGGTGGGTTGCGACCCAAAAGTGGGTCCCGAGACAGTTCTGAGTGGTCGCGGATTTTGCAGACAAAGAAACAACATCGACAAAAAGACGTGCGTGTGTTGACACTTCAGTCTGAGTGCCTGATAAAAACGTGTTCCCCCGGTTCAGTACCAGCTGTCAGATGTTGTCATACTATATGTCAGTGTCATTATTATATCACTTCACTAAAGCGCAAACGTTGTAGTCAATTTGTAAGTAATGAAATAAAATAAATAACATAAGTGTGTTAACACATCGTGTGTTAACTGGTAAGGATTTGCATGCAGGTGTGATGTGAATGTTTTATTAACGGTTCAGTATTGAGTATTCACCATGGTAACAGTTGTTCCCTTTCGTCCTGGGAACTCCAACGTGTCGTCGGTAATTCCCTGACGAATTGGGATCACGTTAGGGAGCCCACTGCCTTTGAGAGAATTAAAAACGAGCCAATAAATGTTGCCATGCAAGATTTGCATTCCGCGAGCCGCCTACTCGCGGGGATATAAAAATCGGAAGTAAACAAGGCATGGCGCTTTTTGCTTTGGAGCCTCACAGAGTATTACCTGCTGCTGTTCTGGAGATTTAAGAGAGCCTTCTAGGAAGAAGAAACGTCTCGGCGTGCTGGTCTGACGGCGCTTCAAGTGGTCTCGCGACTGAGTGCAGCACGCAGGTTGCAGTTTCCTGTTGTGTGATCCCTCGGCGATTAAAGAAACCAGTTTATTTTTTATTTTTTACTTTTTTTTCCTTCACAAAAAGAGAATCACAGGTGCGTGTCCTTTTCAGTGTGTTTCTGGATGTGGTCGACTTCTCCCTCAGGATCATGGCCACAAACACTGTCTCTCGTGTCTGGGCTTATCACACTCTGAGGCAGCATTTGTGGATGAGTCATGTTCTCATATGTGGAAATATGACTCTGGCAATGCTGCGAAGACCCATTCAGTGGACATTGGGTTAAGATTCAGTGGAATGGGTCGAGACTGAGAACCCTGAAACAGGGGGGAGGCCCTTTCAGATAATCCTCGATCTAGTTCGTCTGCCGGTTCAGTTCAGCAGGCGGCTACTTTGGTGATTCCTGTTGGTGAAGGGATGAGGATCACCGTGAGGAACGCTCCGACTGGGGAAAGATACTGTCGGGCGCTTCATGCCTTTAGTAGCGCGTTGCCGGCACTTCCGGTGGAGCGGCCGGAGCCCCCCAGGCGGTTCCAGTTGTCTCCTTCGGGGCACCACCTGAGGATCAGATGTTGATCGCGGTATTGGAGGAAGAGCGGCCATCTGGTGATGACTCAGCGGGGCTGCCCCCCTCAGGTGGGGGCCTCAGCTGAGCCGGACCCGGAAATGGCCGCTATGCTCGAACGGGTGGCCACGAATGCCGGGCTTGTGTTTAACCCTCCACCGGGTCCCGAACCTTTGCGGTTAGATGATTGCTGTCTCTTTCTTCCCTCTTTGGTCCCACGACAGTTCTGAGTGGGTCGCGGATTTTGCAGACAAAGAAACAACATCGACAAAAAGACGTGCATGTGTTGACACTTCTGTCTGAGTGCCTGATAAAAATGTGTTGCCCCGGTTCATCAGGAAGCTGGCTTCCACAGCGTTCCCTTCCCTGTGACGGGTTAGGGCACGCTTTCTCAGTTTTATCCAATGTCCACTGAATGGGTCTTGTAGAACAGCAGTGTGACTCCCTAGCTAGCTAGAATTTGTGAAACTGCTTTTGGGTAGCTTGGCTGGCCACTGGAAGGGGCCAGCACCATGGCGTTTTGTTAGAGATCCCAATTCGTCAGGGAACTCCCCGATGACATGTTGGAGTTCCCGGGACGAAAGGGAAGGTCTCGGTTATGTATGTAACCCTCGTTCCCTGAGTACAGGGAACGAGGACATGTCGTCCCTTCGCCATGTTGCTGTACCTTCACGGAGGACTGGACTCTGTTCGGCTCCTCAGCGAATAGCGTCATGCATTGTTTACATCCGCTTTTTATATCCGCACTAGTAGGGGGCTCGTGGAATGCAAAGCTTGCATGCCAATATTTATTGGCTCGTTTTTAATTCTCTCGAAGGCAGTTGGCTGCCTAGCGTGATCCCAATTTGTCAGGGAACTCCCCGACGACATGTACTCAGGGAACGAGGGTTACATACATAACCGAGATGTTTTCATAGCCCTAAAAAGCCTTGTTATTTTCCTTTTGTGTTATTTTGTATATGTTGAAATAAATGTGGTGGCTCATACCAATGTAACTGTATTAAAAATAAATAAATAAATAAATAAATAAAAATAGTTTGGGACTGCTATTTGAAGCCTAACCATATATGAATAACTGTTTATTCATATAGTATTAGTCATATTCTTACAACATTCAACATTGTGTGTGAAATATTTTTTGTTTGTTTGTTTTTTAAAACATATATACATTGTGACTTGAAGTCAATTATATATTCTTTTTAATAGAAATATTTCTCCCACATTACGGGGTCCATGGTTTTACAAAAAAAAAAAAAGTTAATTTAACCATGATTTGCAGAATTCTGATTAAATGTTAATTATATTATTATTTCGCAGAAGAAATGAGAGCAGTACAGAGAAATATTTGTAGGGGCCTCACAAGCTATTTACCGTTTCTTTATTTCTCACCATTTCTCTCCTTTTTGAACATTTTTAAACCCACAACAGCTTTAATCTTTAATAGAGCAGCATTATCAGTGTTTACTTTCATAGGGTGTGTGCACTTACATTGCATGGAAATTTCAGCACAAGCACATTTTTCCTGAAGTAAATTACAGTGTTTTTCTGAGAACTGCTGTTTGATTTAAAAGCATTGATTGTTTATAATACCTTCACCTCCATCACATACCAATATCTCTGCTGCTGTGTTCCATGTTAGAGTGATATAATGGACCTTTTATAGGTAATTTGATGTATATGATGAGAATTATGCGCCGCTGGTATACTAATCTCATTTGGCATATGAATATGTGTTTCTGCATGACAGAGAGAGTTATGTGTAATTACATATGTTCCCCATGGCAAGAATCTTCACGCACCACAGTGTCCTCTGCAAATGTGATTGGAATTTTGCTTCAGGCACTTATTATTATAACTCAGACTCACAATGTTTAACGTCCCTTTCCACACTGGTTATTTAAAAAATAATAATTAGCTACTGGTCCTGTGTCCAGGTAAGAATTCCAGCATGGAGAATGAGGGTTTGTGCTGGGAATATAGATGCTCTTCAACTAATGTGACAGGACTTTATTGATTGTTTCTGGGTTTTAATAATGGCCGGTCAACTGCAACCTTATAGTCACTGGTTCCTGGAATATTCAGCTATTCCTAGCTAGCACTATTATTATGAAATAAGAATGATGACAGCAGAGCTGCATGGGGTTTACGGCTGGCAAGGCATTTAAACCTAACCCAGTGTGCATGATGTATTACGTCTGTGATCATTGTCTTTATGCTACATTGGTTGCATTTGAAGCTTGTATTATTGTTCAAGCTGCCTGTCTAAATTTATGTCAGATTGTGAAGAAAATATGACACTTAGTGCAAAAGGGTCATAAAAAAGTGGAGACTGAATGGATCGAATGGGAATTATTTCACTTGGAGTAGCTCCGTTCACAGAAAACAGTGTTGCTAAAGGTCACTGGTGTTAAGTCACAAAATTGAGCACAGCTTTCTTAAACTCTTACCACACAAATCCAAGACAATGCAGCTTGAAAAAAAAAATACAAGAAGAAAATAAAAGCTAATGATTTGATCATCTTTGAACAGATACAGTTGCAAGACTTCTCGCAAATTATATTATTGCCAATCGAATAGCCACCCACTTAAAAAGCTACTATGTCTTCCATTCTTACAGAGCTCTACAATGAAGCTGATTTCTGTCTGAAATGTTATGATCTTATTTCAGGCTCCAACAGAAGACAATTGTTTGGAAAATTGAGCTTGCATTGAGTTTTGACTTGTCATATTCTGTCAGTCTGTCAATCAAAATAATAGTTTGATCCACAAATGTTAAATCTATCAGGCTAAAATGCCAAACGGAGTATTTCTTTTCTTCTAAAAGCATGACGATATTTTCTGCACTCCAACTTTTTATAATGAGTTCTACATTTATTTTCATTAGACCAGCAATTCTCACAAATACTTCTGACCTCTTGGGATTAGTAACAAACCTCTTAGTTTATTCTAATCAGCTTAAAAATTTGCTTCTAAAAAAAAAAAATCCTGCAAATTTGCCAATTAGCCCGTACAGCAGACCAAATGATTTCCCTAATCAGCCTGTAAACAATTCTCTTCTTTAACAGAGGGTTGAATAAAAACCTTATAATGTTGTTCACTGGTTGTTTTTGCATTTCCAATAAAGTGCATTTTGAATGTATGCAGTATGCACTTTATATCCTCCACAATCCTCTACTGTGGCAATATTGTATATTGTTAATAAAACTGCCATTTCCCAACACATCTGTCCATTACGGTAGGTTTGGGATTAGGGTTACGGGATCTTACATTTATCTATAAAATGGTAAAAATGGAAATAATACAGATATGTTTATGATATAGAATATAGGTAAATAGTTTGTTTTGTAGCTGTAAAAATGTAATAATGTTATGTTTAAATGTTGCAGATATATCTATATTATACGTTTCAGCATCTATCCAAACGTACTAAAAAGTACGTTTTCTATCTTTGCAAAAACGTAAAAAACCTACGTATTAACAATGAGACCAGGCTGTTGTGTACTAATTTGGGACAACTTCAAGTAGTATACTTACAGTATATGCATGTAGGGACTAAATACATTAGTGATATTAAAGTGTAATTTATTTGCGTTTCAATTACATTACAAATTAATTGCGAGTGTCTTTGAAACATACAAGCAATAAACCATAAGTGTATTTTATTTGAGTAAAAAGTAAATGCTCAGTTATACCTTTAGCTTATTCCAAATACTACAAATTGCACACTTTGTCTTTAATAATAAATGCACATTAAAGCTACACTGTGTGATTTTTACCTCCATAGTGGTGAAAATGGACATGACTATCCAGGGAATATTAGTTTCTGTTCCTCTCAATTCCGATTTCGTTTTAACTCCTACGGTGGCCAATGTAGTCCAAGATTAACATGGCTTCCAGTTTGACCTCGTCCATGAGTGTTAACTTAAACGCGAAAGGCGAAGCTTGAATTAACGGGTATGTCCCTCTTTGGCTATACTTTCAAGATGGAGGGGCAACATGGCACGACATTAGAACCTCTTACCCGTATGTATTTTCAACGGCATATTATACACTCACAAGAATACTTTATTACTTGAACAAAGTAAATATACATTAATGAGCACATATATTTTTGAAAGAACTAAGTGTTTTTTAGCTAAGAATAAACTAAAAGAGTTACACGGTGTAGCTTTAATAAACAAATAATACTTAGCTTTACTTTGTACTAAAATACTATTGTATAGGCTACTATAATGAATGTATACTTGTCACAATAACCATTTCCAGCACAGTTAAAAAATATACCTAAAATATATTTTTAATAAAGTGCAAATAAATACACTTTTTTTCAAAAAAACTGAATTTTCTCTATATTTTAAAATGTATTATTAAAAAAAATACTAAAGTCCAATTATTTTAAAGTGTGTTAAAAGTTGTATTGTGAAAATAGGTAAAACTATAATGCTAATATACTTTTACTGTATTTAAGGATAGTGAAGAAAAATGTTAGTATTTGACTGAAAAGGGAATATATTTCAAATACAATAAAGTATATATTTTTTCACTTGGGTTAGGTTAATGAAATGCCACTAATGTCAAATGCACACATCCTACAGAAATGCACATACATGAGCATGCAGCCAATTAAAATGAATGTCAAATGATTATGGTAGATGTTCAAAGGTGAAATTTACATAATTATGAAAAAAAAGGTGTTCAATCGGAGGTCTTCGTACATTAAAGTAATTTTCATTTGACTGACAGCATGATTCGATTTTTTGTTTATGAGGAATAGACAATTTGAGCTGCTAGGTTGACGGATATGCTGACAAATAAATAACTCTCGGTTAAAGAGGGTTAAAAGAGTGTCTGTTTGAAGACTTTAATCGTTTGGCACATCTATTTTTTTTGTAACTGTAAAGATATCACCATATGACATTTATAAATGTCATCAACACTTTTACACTCTTCATCAAATATGAGTGATAATTTGGTATAGACGTGCGTGTTTGTGAGCGTAGTGTGTGAGGAGCAGCAGGCAGACAGTTAGAGACTCAGAAAATGTCATGAAGGGTTGATAGTGGCTGTGTTGAGTATAAAGGAGCTGTGAAGCGAAAAGACACATTACTGTGACATTAAAGAGGTCTGGGATGTGCTCATAAATCAACACGAGACGTGCCGAGGCACCACAGATGATGGGCTTTGTGTGAGAGGGCTAAATGTGTCTTGCGTATAGCGAAAAAAAGCCAAAAGATTTTGCAATTGCTAGTTAAGCACCCATCTAAGTGAAGCTGACCTGAGGTGACTTTGCACCTTACAGCTGTCATATCAATCATGCAATCAAGAAACATGTTAAGTGATCATTTAAATCCACAAGTGCAATAGGCCGTGCATGACAGAATCGTTCATACATGAAATAGGTCACATGCTTTCACTGATTTGAGCGCTTTATATGTTCACTGACATTAAACTGACCCTCTCATTAGACAGAATGCGATTTCAAAGGTCTGTCATGTAGACTGAGGGTTTTTAGCTCGAAGGTCTACAACACCTTAAAGGGTAACTAAACCCCTGGTCAGAGCCTGACTCCACCCACTGGCAATATTTGAAAATGATGAAAAAGTGGGCTGACCCCAGCGGAGATAGAGGGGACAAAATAGATGCTAAAACACTCTATCCTGGTCGTTTTCAATACTCACAATTCCAACTCCTGACTCCCTACAGTGGTTTTGACGACACACGATGGTTTTTATACTGCCAAGGGCGTTAGCTCGCGTAGTGAGCTGAAACCTGCATACGTCACGAAGTGCGGAACATCCAATAGGAAAATTCAACTGCAGTAGCCACCGTTCAACCTGAAGAGGGCAGCACTAAGACGTTTTTTACATCATATTGTAGAAATAGAACACTTTATAAACAAATGTCAAAAAAGTTACTAAAATCAATGACTGGTATTAATAAAGATCCGTTCTTACAGATCATTAACTAAAGTTGGTTTAGTGTTTAGTTACTCTTTAAGTTCAAGAGGTAAAAAAAAAGTATGCAGGCCAGTGTCCGGAAGTATATTAACGGCACTTCTAGAAAATGCATCGCCATAGTTCATTTGGCATAAAATAATAAAAGTTGTCAGTTTAACAGATAAATGTTTTAGTGCTGTCAAAAAAAAAATCCCAATTAATCGAGATTAATTCACTTTTGTATCCTTTTTTTTAATATAACCTTTGCTTAATAATAACCCTGCTGATACTACTAGAAATAATAATTGGATCATTTTAATTTTGCTTAGTTGATGTATAAAGAAAAAAAACTCTAAATTAACTTTAGGACCAAGTAAACTTTCAGCAAAATAGGCCTAGTACACATTGTACAATTTTGGACTGTCCCAGACGAAAGATAACCAATCGTTTCCTAAATGGTCGTCCACTGTCAGTTTAACAGATCAATGTTTTAGTGCTGTCAATCAATAACACAAAAAAAAAAAAAAAAATCTGCGATTAATCCCAATTAATTGAGATTAAAATCATTCACTTTTGTATACTTTTTTTAATGTAACTTTTGCTGAATAATAACCCTGCTGATACCACAAGAAATAATAATTTGAACATTTTATATAATTTTGCTTAGTGGATGTATAAAAAAAAAACTGTAAATTAATTTTAGGACCAAGTAAACTTACAACAAAATAGGCCCAGTACACATAGTACGATTTTGGACTGTCCCAGACGAAAGATAACCAATCGCTTCCTATACGGTCGTCCTCATACAGTGAGAATGATGGATAAGGTTTCTTTGAAAATGTAAATATTACATGTAAAAATATTCTTGAATATCACATTTAAATATTGGCAAAAATATGATTAATATATGTTACATTTATGTTAAATATATGATAAATATGATTATTGCCACACAATACCCTACTTGGATACCCTACTTCCTCCTTTTTGTCAAAGAAAATTTCTCTATATTGATGGATGGATGGATGGATTGATTGATTCTTTTAAAAGATCGCTTTATATTGGAGATAGATATGTACTTATGATTAGAAAATGTTAAAGTCATGTCAAAAAAGACCTTGCAGCATGTTTATGACCTTATTTCATGATTTCATGTGTTTCCAATGGAATTCAGTTTTGCACAACTCCCTTCTTATATGACAATATCCATTCATTTATTAATGAAAACTTGCAGCTTAATAAATCAGACACGTTCATTGAGTAACCTCTCTGAGTGATTCAATTCACTAGAGAATTCGGCAAACAGAATCAAACTGGCAACTTTTGAGAAATTCATTAAAGAATTGGAATTGGAATTGGAATAATTGGAAGTATATTTTTTGAATCAGACTAGTGGTTATGCCGTAAGTTTTTGTTTCATTAAAAAGAACCAGTTCGTAAGATGCATTTGTTCGTGAATCAGGCTAAACGCAGATGGGAGTTTTACTTACAGTACTCAAACAAGTAAAACTCCCATCTGTGGCTAAACAGGTCTTACTGCATATTTTTGATTCACTAAAAAGTGTCTCTAAGAGTCATATATTCATGAATCGTGCCACACTGGCTGTCTCATTGAAGAAAAGTAATTGCAAAGAAAGAAAGACATTACAGTAATTTACACCTCACGAGAAATAACAGTAAATTGCATAATTGTAATACTTTTCTATAACGAGACATCCTGGATAACGTATGTGGAAAAACGCGACCTCCGGAAGGAAAGCCTTCAAAAATGAGTCACTTCTCTGTCTGTGATTCACTAAAAATAGCTGGCTCAAAGAAAAAAAAAAATATTTGTGAACCAGGGCACACTTGCAAGACGTTTCTTGCCAACATTTCTTCATGTGCAGTCTTGTTATTGCATCACATTCAATACAGGTTACAACCTCGAATTCACAACTAGGAAGATGGAGAGCAGGAGAAAGGCTGATTTCTGAGTGGGTAAGTCACGTGTGAAATCATTTTAAAATAGTAGCCTACCTTACACCTCTAGATAAGCAATGCTAAACAACATAAAATCTGCTGTGTTGTGCAATATCCTTTATTAACAACTCATAAGGGATGTTGCATGTTGGTTGGTGGATGCAGTCCCATCGAAAGGCTGGGAGTCACAGGGAGGCATGGCAGGTACACTCCAAAAAAAAAGCTCTTTGAATGAACATAAAAAAAAATCATGGAAAGGATTTCCACATGATTAACTTGCTTAATTTCAGTATTATGCAATTATGTTATTCCAACTTATTGTACTTGCGTTGGGTCCACTTAATTCATTAAGGTTGATTCAACTTATTTACTATGTTTGGGTACAGCCTTATTTAATAGTGTCAGTGATTTTAAAAAGGCTCCATGTCCCCCCGTTTATGAGCATTATTTGCATTGGAAAAACACGAGTGAATATTTATTGCCCAGTGAAGCTTTCATTTGCTGTATTTTTCCCATCTGGAAGCTCTGAATGATGATTGATCTGGACTTTGCAACAAACGACCACTAATTGATATGGTAATGTGCATGACGATTTTGAAATTAACAGGACAGCTGTTATTCAGTCATACATAGAGTGCTCTGAGATGCAATCAACAGTCATAATATTTCTTTTAGCATTCGTAATTGTGTCTTTGATCTAAGTGACATGTGTGAAGGCCATACTCGGAATTTGTCCACACACACACACAGTAGGCAGCCATTTTTGCTGTGGCGAATTTCAAGCAATTAAGGGGTTAGGTGTCTTTCTCAAGGGCACCTCAGTCATGTACTGTCGGTATTGAGAATCAAATCCACAACCTTCACATTACAAGTTTGGCTCTCTAACCATTAGGCCAAGATTACCCCCCGAATCTTAAAATCTAAAAATACATTTTGCTCAATGCAGGCAGGTATTAAAGGTAGACCCATAGCCCATGTCCCTTGTCCATTGTCCCCTGAGCAATGATCTATTATGTCCTTTGGTATCCCACAATGCCCCTGGGCTTGATAAAGCCCCTGTCCATTGTCAGCAATTGCATCATAGTGTACTGTAAAGATTGCAAAAATGCAGTTTTGAGCCTAATCAATGATCTTCATTTTTAAGTTGTACTTTTTAGTAGTACTTGGAGATGCAGATGCCAAGTTAAAAATACAAATCTGAGACTACATTTAGCCACTAATAATTGACCATTATGCTTCCCTACTCTTCAAAGGCACCAGCCGTCACCAATGGTGACATACTTTATGCACCGTCAGCAGGCATGATATTGAAAACCGATCTCACCAGCGTGACTCATTTTTTCCTACCCTAAATTCAGCCTCACATGCACTGCATGTCATTATCAAACGTGGGCAAAAATACAAAAATGAGCAACAAAAGAAAACCAGAAGATTGCTAAGAGCACAGCACCACCTTGGGGTAGTTAGGGAATCAGAGCAGTTTTAGGCATTGGTTTCTAACTCTTTGTTCATATCTTGAAAGAATGCCAGCCTCCCATGAGTCTGACTGTTCTCCGGCGCCAGTGTGTTCTCCCGGCACTGCGTCTAGCCCACGAGGCTGCGCATCTCTTTCTGTGCATAAACCAGTATGTGTGGTATGAGAAGAGAGCAATCACTCATCAGCCCACAGGGAAAAGTGAAATGGCGAATGAGTTTGCTCAATGCAGGCAGGTATTAAAGCCAGACCTGGAGCCCTGGTCCCCTGAGCGATGATCTATTCGGTCCTTCGGTATCCCACAATTCCCCAGGGCTTGATAAAGCCCCTATCCAATGTCAGCATGCACAGTCTCACTCACAGATGAGTGTTATCTCCCCAGGGTTCCGTCACGTAATCTGTGTGAGCTATAAATGTGTAATGTGGTTGTGTTTTTCAGCAAAAGGTCTTGAACTACACTCTGTAATTTCCAGCATAACAGTGGAGATAGATTTGAGATTTAGAGGAGATTTAGTCTGTTTTCCTTTGCTATTTCTAAACACGCACAAAAAGATTGGAAGGAACAGCCATTATTTACCGGAGTGAAGTTAAAAGTCAGGTTGGCGGCATGACCAAAATCTTTTTAATGGTAAATAATCACAACAATAACAATAAAGACAATATTTAATTATTAAGAAATCATTATTATATTCTGGTTGGATCAGTTAATCGAATTAACTCAAAAAACTACATTGATTCACAAGCAGGGACCAGAATCAAAACGTTTAAACATGGTGTAACGCACCTTTAAACAAGTTTTTTTTTTTTTTTATAAAAAAGGGGCAACATTGAGGTTGTGTTCAGGAGATGGTGTAATTTAAAATGGCAAGAGACGACACATAATAAAATATTGTGAGAAAATAAAGTACGGTTTATTGTACTAGTGATAAATGCCAAAGGATGAACAATGCTAATAATAATGAATAATATTTGTTGTGTACACAAAGAAAAATATAAACAATATACAAGTTAGAGTTCAAAAATAAATAACTCAAGAGTATAAGGACATAGTGAAGCCAAATAAAAGAAAATAACAAAACAAACACCAGTTAACTAAACCCCAACCTCTTAACTAACTAATAACAAAAAGAAAAGAAAAGACAAAGATCTTCAGCGCAAAGCGTCCTCTCTAACTACCCTAACTAATAACAAAACAAGGTGGCATTCACTCTCTTACCTGGTGTAATATACATCGAGTTTGCTAGGTGTTGCTTTATGTACGTCACGTGACATTTTACCTGTCCAAATTACTCTTGGTAACCTCAAAACACGCCATCACAGGCAGAACACATTACTCTTGGTAATCTCAGAACACGCCGTCAAAGGCAGAACACGTTAGAACAGCGTCTTCCCCGCTTCCCTTTAAACTCGAGTGGTGAACTTGATAGGCTGCGGGAGGGAGATGACGTCACGATGTAGATGATGATTGACATCTCTCTCAGCCAACAGCGGACGAGTGGTGACGCAAACCTAAGAATGTGAAAGTAGAGAAAGAGAGAGAGAAAAAAAAACACATACACTAGACCACATGGACATAACACATGGCTACACAAACATAACATACAAATCACGCATACATGGGAATTGAAAAGTGAAAGTGAATGAAATCAGAACAGAACAGGGAATGAAATTATAGAAATAGTTATTTAATTATTTGAAAGAACCATGACTTTCTTTCTTCAAAGCACCGCGTTGCTTATACTAGACTTCTGTTTAGTAATTGCATTGTATGATACTTGCAATGCCTTAGCTGGTGAAGAATGTCCAGATGCAGTCTCAGGAGAAAGTCTTGATGGTTCTGTGAGTCGATTGTGTTGAAGTTGCAATCAATTTCTTACGCATTGAATGCAGAAATTATGATGAATTTACGACGTTAGTCCGACTGTTACTGTTGAGTAAGTTACATATGGCTTGATGTGTTGAGGCCTGCCGGCGCGCTTGCACTGGCTCTGGATGAGGTCCAACACAGATATCAACCAGAAGAGACGCAGAGTAAAGAGAGTGGGATCTGTGCAGGTGGCTCTTTAACCTCTGAGGATGGTCACTCCTCCCAGGGGTCAGTGAGCCAATGGTATCTTTCTGAGGGAAAGTTTATGATTTATGATTGTCTTGGAGCATGGTATTTTGCATATGTAACTGGATTGGGTGTTGGTGTACAAACTATTAAAGATTCTTGTAATACTAATGTTACATAAATATCAATATATACAATATACTATACAATATACACAATCATTTATCAAAATACAAATTTGTAGATACCAAAGATGGTATAGGTGAGTTTACATTTACATTGATTGGTTCTGTCATAAAACATGCATAAAGGGTAAACGATGTGTGGCAACATGTGTTTCAATAGGGAAATGGAGTGAGAGTCTTGCAGATTCTTTTTGGTCATAAAACCATGGTCACCAGAGGCCTCATTTTGTAGTTGGGTGTGGGGTTTTAAAGATGATTTATTAAAAATGTTACAAATAATTGTGTCTGATTTCACTCAGTCACTACAATACACACACACAAAAAATAAACATCATTATTCTGTTATTGCATCATTATTAATTCATTATTTAGAATTGTTTTTTTTTTTAAATAATCTAATGAAATAAATTCATAAAGAAAATGTATTTTCTCTCATTTAATTATTCTCTTTTTTTATTTGGAGTTTGATTGACACAAACTAAAAAGATTTGCTTATTTTCTACCCCCATATCTGCTGTGACAGAGTATTTGGTCTTTAAACTAAGTCTTTCATTTTAACTTTGTTTGTTTTACTTTTCAAGGTGAGACTTTCTTATTGTAGCTTTCAAACACCCTCCCTCGGGTGAGAAGGAAAAATGAGACCTCAACAATGGGGTTCCCATCAGCTATGGGGGAGTAATTTGTGTAAATGTCATTATCAAACAACACAGGATGGCGCCCAACTGCGCATATCCCTATAACGTAGTGTTCTAGAACACTGCCACCTTGGTAAAGTGTTGGGGATAAGTGTAGTACAAACGTTGCTTGATACGCACCATGAGAGCTTAGCTCATAACTGATGGAAAAATCTCAATTAAACTTAACGAAGGGAGCCAAACATCTGGGCATCACTTTTTAATTGACAGTTTGGTGAATGCGTTGGATGCAGCAACAGATTGTTGCAGTTTTTCACTATCACACACATTCATCCTCTGTCATGCAGGCAGCCAAGTTAATCTTAAATGATTTAAGAATAATCAGTGTTTAAAACAGAAGCAATTGTTTATTTCAAGTGAAGCCTATTTGGCAGAGTGATACATTTGCAAGATTTTAAACACTGAGCATTATACATCATGTTACTGTTTGTAATATAAACTATTCTGCTTTTTTAAGACTATAAAATAGGTACAGTTTACCTGTGTCCTATTATTACAGAGGGATCAGAAAGCTTCAGGCATGACATAGGAGAAAGGAAATATCCTGAGATGAATTAATGTTGATGCTTTCACTTCATGTGACATGACTATTGAGCATTACTCATTATAATTTCATTTTTCCCTGTCTTTGCCCCATGTGGCATTCGAATTTAGTTTGAAAGTTCATTTGCATCTCAGAGCCCTGCTCACGCAAAATAATCTGGAAAACATTAAGCAACCAGCCCCTTTGTTTGACTGAAAGACACATTTTCCTGTCGATTAGTCAACAGACTACATTGTCTCCAGACCAGCACTGTTCAAAGCAAAACATTTTGATTCCAGGCACGGATAAACTACAAAGTTAAGTAAAGTTATCCTTTTGATCCACAACTAGAAGTGTTATGCTTTATGATTCACAGATGGGGATTAAGAGGAATTTGGATTTTTTATTTTTTTTTACATTTTTTTTTCTTGGGATAAGCAAAGCATTTACACTTAATGCTGGATTCTGCTCTTGCATTTGTTCTGTTTGTTTGCACTAATATCCTGACTGAGTAAGGTCACTTTCAGCAGAGTTGTGTCCCACAGGTTCTTGTGGCTTGTCTTCTCTTACCTTGCAGTAGTGTTTGCACATGCTGGGCTTTTTCCTAGCAGGTATGGGAGTTTGTTAGTTTTCCATTTCTTCTGAAATAGTCAGTGGTTTGATAAATGCGGTAAGAATGTTCTCTTCATTTTTTTACAGTAAAGGCTAAGGGGTCAAAAGGCAAGTTTTGTTTATTTTTGCAGACTTTGTGCAGACTAGAACAGTCTGTACTCTTTTTTTTAGCAGGTTTTGGTTGTACCTTCTTGTCTCTTTATTTGCTGAGTATTAATATTGTCTAGACTTTGTTCTTAGTGTTGGATCAATCTTTGGTATTAGCCTACTGTATATTTTTAGTTTGATGAAAAAGTTCTTCCAAAAATTCAAGAATTTATGCTCCCGTAACATGGTGTCGGAATGATCTTAAAAGTAGTTTCCAAGGTAAACATTGGGCATGAACATGAACCTCATCTCATATTTAAGACTTTGAAGCTCAGGGATACCCAAGCTCCAGAGATGTTACAGGCCACAAACTTTAAACATTGCGGAGGGTAGAATGGTTGCTGCTGTGAATGGTATTCTTTATAAATGTTTTCCACAACTGCTACATCACCTTGTCTTCTTGTTAAAATAGTGCATATTTACAATAATCATTTTAAGTGTATTGTATGTTTTTTATACTACAAAACAACGCATTCTCACCCCAAGGCGTCACCTTTGACCATGCTTCAATATTTGACGTTTTAGGCGCCCTTTAGCGTCACTTACATGACGCGATCCTACGGCGTCATCGAACTGACGCTAAAGGAAAGCGTCAGTTAGAGGACGCGGTTAGGTCTAGGTGTGGGGTGGGGGTAGGGTACACGCGATCCTAGGGTGTCATCTAACTGACGCTAAAGGGCGCCTAAAGCGTCAGATATTGAAGCATGTCCAAATGCTTCCCAAGGCGTCACTTAACTTGGGGGTGAGAATGGGCTGTACAAAAATATCCTGCATTTGACCAAAATTCCAGAATTGTCAGCAGGTTGACAATCTAGATAGCATGGTAAATGTTTCTATGATTGTCGATGAATGGGACGCTAAATGTCATGTTGGCTTTGATAAGCTTTTCCAATTTAATAAGCAAGAATAAACCTGGTGTCCTCCATGATTCCTGACAACAAAAGCCTTGAATGCGACAAGTTCATAATAACAACTTCAGGAGTGGGAAGTAGAAAATTTCTGATAACACGTGAAGGCTGCATAAATCTACAGTATGTTGTTCAAAACCCTTATTACGTTCTTTTATCTGTGGAAACCCAAAGCAGATGTTTTGCAAAATGTCCAGGCTTCTGTTTTTCAAAAAATGGACAGTGACTTATACTTTCGAGCGTCATGTTAGTTCAAGTCACAATTTATTTTTACGTATTTATGTCACCTGCATCATTTCAGCCTTTAAAAATCAAATTAGTTGTTGAATTTAAATAAGAATAATTATTATTTTAGTATGATAGTGTTTTGAATTTGTGTGTATGACCACATGCACCTCCTATATATATGAGTATTTACCTCAGCTTGTGGAAAAGCTACTTGTGATGAACTTTGATTCATCATGTGGTTTTCTCTTTACCACAAGTGTTATAATGATGGTGTCACGATACAGAGAGAAGCAGACAGGTATAAACAGGTGGAAAGAGTAATAAAATATTCTACTACTAATATTAAACTACTACTACTTCAATGACATTTTACTTAAGTACAAGTAAAATTACTGGTCTAAAAATCTACTCAAGTAAAAGTAAAATGTAGCTCATTACTCATTTTACTTAAATTTACTCAGAGTAAAAGTTACTGAGTTACATTTTAACAGCGGAGGTGGGGTGGGGGAATCCCCCGTGCAGGGCTGTAATGGTATGGGATTTTCACAGTTTGATAATGTCTCAGAAAATATCAGCTTTACAGTATTAATCAATTATTAAATTGATAAAAAGTATTATTAAATTATGGATCTTATTATTTCATTAGTTAAAATGACAGTTAAATTAATGAAAACATTTTTTGTTTGCTATATAAAATGCTTTTACTGTAACAAACTTGTTTATGGTTTGAAACATTTGTATGTTTTGTTTATTAAAATTTCAATAAACATGTCTAATTAATTAAATTCAGTAATTGATAATGAATTAGATTAACAACTTATTTTTAAAATAAATCATTAATTAAAATGTTTAAGAATAGTATACAGTAGTCCTATGAAAAGTATGTTATTCAGAAAATGAATGTTTCTTTTAATGATTTAATCCAAATATATTATCAAAAAGGGTGGTAATCAAATGTAAATTTAAACTTGTGTCCTTTTATTTTTTGGGGAAGGGCTGCAAAAACAGATATACTAAATTAAGAATATATATCAAAAAATATTCCTGTAAATAATGTTTAATTAAAATGTATTATTATTATTATTATTATTATTTTGAGAAGTACGTTCTATTGCATGCCAACAATAGTAATATTTCTGTCAGAACTATATTCATGTATTCATGTCCTCAAATTGTTTGTGAGATGCGGAAACATCATGAATGTCACGCATACTTGAGTATGTAAGTTAGTATACAAAGCGGTGCAGCTCAGCAGGACAAATAGGGTATACTGTATTTACTTTGCAGTATTTTTGTGCTTAAATATTCACAGATCATGGAATATTGATTAATATGCAGCCCATTCTCACTCCCAAGGCGTCACCTAACTGACACCTTGGGAAGCATTTGACCATGCTTCAATATCTGACGCTTTAGGCTCCCTTTAGCGTCAGTTAGATGACGCCCTAGGATTGCGTGTACCCTACCCCCACCCCATACCTAAACCTAACCGCGTCCTCTAACTGACGCTTTCCTTTAGCGTCAGTTAGATGACGCCGTAGGATCGCGTCATGTAAGTGACGCTAAAGGGCGCCTAAAACGTCAAATATTGAAGCATGGTCAAAGGTGACGTCTTGGGGTGAGAATGTGTTGTAATATGTGATTGGATTTATTGCACAGTCCTACTTTCCATGCATTCAGCCATCCATTATTTTGCGTGTTTGTATGTGACATCTGCGTTATGTAAATTCCATTTTCTTGACTGTGTTCCGGGATTCCCTCTGCATCATGTAAATCATTTGGCCTTAAATTATAATCGGGACATACCTTTATCTGCAGGAGGGATAGTATCCTATATCCTCCTTTTGCAGCCATTTTGTGTCCACATTTTTTGCAAATTGGATATCTGTCCTCGAGGACAACCACGCTTTTTTTTTTAAGTATTTCCATACTGGCCATAATCCGCTTCATTAGAATTCGTGGGTGGTTCGCTTTCATCTTCAGCTTGTGATTTTTTTTTTCTTTCTCCCATGTATTATTATTTTTTACTCAGTAATGGATATTAATTCAAATGTAGCGAAGTACAATACTTAAAAAAAAAAACGTACTTAAGTAAAAGTACAGATTTTAAAAACTACATAAAAAAGTACAAGCGCACACAAAAAACGACTCAATTACGTAACGCGAGTAAATGTATAGTTTTATTAGACAGAGGCATGCAGATGAGGCTGGTGAGTATGAATTGGAGAATCAGAACTGTATAGTGAACTTAGCTGGACGATAATCTTGATATCATGATTGCTGGTGATGGAAGAGGATCCTGCAGTCTGATGGCAGGAAACAGATGATAGTAGATGGATGATGGGAAGTGGATGATCGGAGATGAAGTTCAGGTGAGGAATCTTTGAGGTAGGTTGGAATCAGTAAGTATTAGAGTAGATTCTATACGTTTATGTAAGGACGAGACCACACAAGGAAGTGAAGGTTATCTTCTTTTCTCTTTGATCCCTAGCTGGTGCTTGGTCTAAATTGGCTCCTAAACCTATTATGCTGCTGTGGGTGCCAATGGTTGTCGAATCTCATTCACGAGGCGTTTCCATGTGGGACGATCCAAGTCAGTCGTTCTAGTGTCGTCGATTTTTAATCTGCGATTTCTGATGTCCTCCTTTCTAATGTGTTTGAGCCACGTTTTCTTTGGTGCCGTGCGCTGGATTCTGCACTGGGAGGGTCGGTTATGCCAGAGGAGTTGGTGTGGTGGTCAGCTGTCATCAGCGAACATAAGATCCGTTACTGATGAGCCATTTTCGTCAAACTGGACTCCTCGCCTACACTCCAAGAATTTCCTCATGATTGCATTGACAACGATGTTGAAGAGCAGTGGTGAGGCGACGTCTCCCTGGCAGACTTCAGTGCGGATGGTGAATTCAGCAGATAGCTCGTTTTGGATGCGTATTTGGCTTGATGATCCATTGTAGTTTTCCTGCAGGAGGTTGATGACTTTCGGTGAGATGTGCTCAGTCTCCAGCGTCGTTCCAAAGTGCTTGCCAGTCGATGCATTCGAAAGCGGATCTGAAGTCGATGAAGACGTTGACCGTCCACTGAATATTTGGTCACAGCACCCCCGTTGTGGTCTGAAGCCGGATTGCTCCTCTCTACTCATTCCCTCAGAGTGTTTATGCAGGCGTGCTTGAAAAACTTTCATGAAGACCTTGCTGACGATCGAGAGCAGAATAATGCCGCAGTAGTTTTGGCATTCCCAATTGTCGCCTTTCTTGAAGATCAGGATGGTGATGGCCTTCTTCCATGTTGTTGGTACTTTTCTCTTTTCTGTACTTTATTTTACAGATTTATTTTTGTCTAATACCTTAATCTTAAAAAAAAAATGCATGGTCAAATTGATTTTCTATCCTTGCACTCTTCCAAAGTTTGGAATGCCCTGATATTTTGATGCATTTGCAAATTGGATTTTAGAGTATACATTTTGTATGCATATCCTGCTTTAGCTACAGTGATTAACCCAAATGGAGAGACTTGCATGTGCCTTGGTTATGTCTTTGGCTAATGTTAATATATAATTTAATAGACACTATGTTTATATATATTGTAATGATTTGTTCTGTTTTGCTGGTGATTTATTTGTTCCTTTTTAACTGGTTTCTTACGGAACGAATGGTATCATACTCCATTGGGTCTCATTTGGTGATTTTTCTGTTCTGTGGTTACTAGACCTCACATTTATAAACCACAATGCACTCTAAAACAAATTCAGGGTTTTTCAGCCAGGTTACTGTTGGGATGTACATTTGTATTTTTATGAATCAAGAAGACTCTTTATAATTTTCTGTAGCTTTGTTAAATTTTGCACCAGTGCTCATGTTTCAACCAAGCTTGATTGGGTTTTGGTATGTTCTAGGGGCATAATTTAATGTTGCATTTGTAGTCTTGACATAGTTTTAAGTTTAACTGAGATGGCCCACGTCTGAAAGAAATTGTGCAAGAGGTCAAGATGTTGGGCAACAGCAATGTCAGATCATCTTAAGAATCTGGTAGAGTCAGACTGACTCCAGAAAGTGCCCTTGCCAGTTCCCTCACCCACCCACCTACCCTCCCTCCTTCCCTTCCTTTTCTCATTCTCTTTTCAGTGCCAGGTAGCTCATGGCACTGCATGACGCTGTGTGAGCTCCATCTGTTTGGCGCACGGCTGGTGACAAACTCCGAGAGAGGAGGCCTAGTCAGTTGCTGTAGGTTGCAATGCAGTGGAACCAATCACCACTTTCCTACAGGGCCCAAAGAGAAAGCCCCCTGGGAAACCCTACATCACTCCCAGGACAAAACCCAACACGCAATTTGTGCTCCACCAAACACGAAGCCAACTTTTACAAACCCTAACTTCACCCGTAAAAAAAAAAAAAAAAGAAAAAGAAAATTTCGTTTTCAGTGAACAACTCTATGAAGAACTTTCACACATCTTTCGAATCTTCAAAAAGGTCACTATAAAATTTGTCCATATAATGTGTGCACTTCATTCAAGTTTTATTAGTTTTATTTAATTAATAAATAAATAACAGAACAGAAAGGCACAAAATCACTTTCTCACAGATTAATTGTCCCAATTATTTGCTGGTGAACAGATCTCCCCAACAAATGTTTAGACAAAGCTATTAAATGGCTTCTGAAGATTTAAAATGCATAAGTTTACTACCTTTTTATGCTGTTTCCATTCATACACTACATGCTTATATTAGGTAAACTCAGTCTCTTAATTTATTTCAATCTTTTTAAAGTTTATTTTTAGGATCGTTTTCATTTGATTTCTCCTATTATGCATGTTTATTTTTGTTTTAATTGTTTTCTTGTTTTCTCTGCAAGCACATGAAGAGTTCAGATGCAAAAGCCTCTAAATGCCATTTGAAATTTTCTTATTTAATGATGATTTTTTATCAAACTTGTATATTTAAGTTCAGTAATTTCACTTAATTAACAATTAATAGGTAATTATCATCGCCATTTAAGTGAAATCACTGAACTTAAATATACAAGCTTGATAAAAATAATCATTCTAGAAGAAAATTTCAAATGGCACTTAGAGGCTTTTGCATCTGAACTCTTCACATAGAGAAGCTTACTTTTATAGTAAAATAAAGTTGTTATGGTTACACTTTAGTCTAGGGTCTAATTCTCACTATTATAATACGTTATATTATGTTTTAGTTTTAATCTCTATTATAACTATCTATGACATGAGGGTGAATACATTCTGAATTAGAGCAGTCTAGGGTCTAATTCTCACTATTATAATACTATGTCATATTATGTTTTAGTTATAAACATTATAGCAATCTATGACATGAGGGTGAATAAATTCTGAATTAGATCAATTGCAGTAAACCCTTCACCACAGCTCAGTTACCAAGAGAAGGCCTACTGTCTTACTGTAACTTCTACTTTGACAACAAAAGACGACATTAGCTCAAACTCTGCTGAGTTCCACCCTTCTCTTTGTGTCGTATCTGACTGACTTAAAGCAGTTTCGATTAATAAGTAATTAAGTTGTCAAAATAGGCCTTTTCTTTTGAATTACACTATTGTGCGTATTTCTTTCTACTCTTTCCTCTCTAAACTCTGCATTTTGGCTATTAGCATAATTCTTATTACTCAAAGTGAGCACAGTTCCTTGGATTGTTCAACCCCGTTAATGTGCGAGATCACCGCTCTGATGTGTGGAGAAACAATTAGTTGTGATCCGCTCCAGTCTCCATTCAGTAATGGGCATGTAGATTTGATTGGCAGGCTAAAAGCAGGAATAACGTCTTCAGAGAGGAAATAAGTAAACATGAAAGGATTGTGAAGAGGGGAAGACAAGAAGGTGAAGGCAAAGTGTCTAGGCAAATGGAGCCAAGCTGTGATGATGTTTATTTTATTTTTTTTATAAATATGAATGACTACACTAGAACCAATCGGTAACACAATATTAACAATCTAGTAATTATTATTAACTAACAAGAAACTCTGATTAAGGAACTAGTAAGTAATAGCGCACAGATGAATGTGGTCCTACACTATTAACTAATCAATAACTACTATTTTTTTCAATGCTACTAAAAAAGTTTATTAACAATCTAGTAACAACCAATAAACTCTGATTAACAAACTAGTAAGTAATATTGCACAGATGAAAGTGTTACTACATACTTCTGTGGGAATTACTAATTATTTGGATCCATATTATGAAGTGAAGACCGTGGGAACTAACTAGTAATGACTCAAGTGTTACTAAAGAAATGTCCTAAAAGTATACTAAAGTTCACCAAAAATGTTTATGACTTTAGTGTTTGTTTGCACAAATCATGACTTATCATGTAGTAAAACTTTAGTCATTACTAGTTAGTTACAATGATCTTCACTTTATAATACAGATTCAAATAACTAGTAAGTCCCACAGAAGTATCTAGTAGGCCTAACAGAGTTTCAGAGTAATAATCAGAGTTTCTTTTTAGTTAATAGTAGTTACTAGATGGTTAATAAACTTTTTCAGTAGTTCACTGGGAAGTATTAAAAAAGTTATTGTATTATTGTAAAGTAGTAATTGGTTAGTTAATAGTGATATACTGTACCACTTTCATCTGTGCGCTATTAATTACTAGTTTGTTAATCAGAGTTTCTTGTTAATTAATAATAGATACTAGATTGTTAATATTGTGTTACTCATTGGTTCATTGTGTAGTTATTCATTAACGAAGGAACCGTATTCTAAAGTTACAATTTTTTTTGTTTTAAATCAGTTTTAGCTCAACATGCCCAGTTCCTCATTGTGTTGGTCTCTGAACCTTGCTGCTCAGGACAAGTTCTGTGATTTAAATTTCATGAACCATCTCTTACAACATTGCTGACCTTTCACAACGCCATTTATGACATTTATGCAATGTACAATAGCAGATTTTATTGTACATTGTTCTCTTTTTTTCATAATCAACGGCCTGTGTAGAAAGTCTTCTTTGCTAGTTCTGTATTCTGTGTGTAATATTTCTAGTGGTGCAGTGTGTGTGTGCGTGTGTGTGTGTGTGTAAACCTTATTTTACTAGGACAAGATGTCCCCATATAGATGGCAATATCTGAAATCCTTGTCCTTGGGGGGCCATTTTTTTTTTTTGAGAATATGTAAATACAGAACTTTTATGGAATAGAATATAGAATTTGTCAGTACAAAAATCCCATTATGAAATAAATGTTTTTATTTGGCAATACAAGACACACCTAGGGACAATCAGGGAACTAATTAACAAGCAATCTATATATATATATATACACACACACACACACACACACGTATTGTCAAAGAGCGCTCAGCGACGCCTCCTCCTGGTTGCATCAGATCTCTCCTGCATACTAGGACTGCATTTCCCATTATCCTTCCCTGCTCATTATCTCCTGATTATCCCCTCATTATGGCATCTGCACACCTGTGTCCGATCAAATCCCCTTTATCAGGACTGTTCTGTTCATTGCCAGTTTGTGAAGTCTTGATTTACCCACATTGTATCTCAGCTCTGTTTTCTCTGGCTTGCTTGTGTGCTTACGACTCGGACTCTGAACTCATTTATGAATCTCATCCGCCTGCCCTGACTACTGCCTGTTAAAGACCACTTCTTTTGGATTGCCCTTGCATGTGAGCAGTTTTTGAGTTTATGTCTGCTGTTCTCTGCTGGCTCACCTGTGTTAATAAATTACTGCATATGGATCCAAACACCTAAGCCTCTTCATCTCTCTCTCTCTCTTTCTCTCTCTCTCTCTCTCTCTCTCTCTCTCTCTCTCTCTCTCTCTCTCTCTCACACACACACACACACACACACACACACACACACACACACACACATATATATATAATAAAAATCCAAACAAACAGGAAACATGTAACAGTGCATAATGTTGCAACGTTTTGACAGGGTAAGTACATGTACAAGTACCATTGTAGAAAAGATAAGTAGAACATTTCTTGGCATCAAGGCTTCTCTTCTCATTCACTATACATTCACTGCTAAATTATGTTTTATTTTGCTGTGGCACTGGACACAACACACATACTGTACTCAAAAATGTATACCGTTTGACAGATTTCTATATTGCTCACCCAAATACCTGAGGGTTAGAATACATGAGCAAAACATCATATCCTGCAGCAGCTGTTACTTTGAGTTATTGTAATTTGTGAAGAAGTAGATTAGTCCACTGTTTAACAAAACCATGGCAACAGCCTGCAAATAGCCCTCACGCTGGTTTGTCGATTGACTTGCTAAGTTCAGCATGTGGTGGAAAAATGAAGTGTGTTACACATACCTCCCGCCAACCCGGTTCACCCCTGCCAGAACAATCTAAGAGCTTGGTTTCCCCAGAGTTCATTTTCCTGGAGGCATTTTCGTCTCAGCGAGGTGGATGTCGGCAGGTGAAACAATCAGTGGTTGGTGGATGGACAGGATTTAAATGAGATGACAAAGCAATTTTTCAATTCATTCCCGCAAGCAGTCAAAATAAGTGGAGATGGAGTTGCTACCAATCTGCAAAAATGACACAACTGAGCGGGGGGTCAAAAGACAGTCTTGTTCTAAGAACTGTTTATCTTAAAAAAAAAATAAAAAATCTTAATAATAATGACAGAGAAGAAAAAAAAACTTAGTAAAAGATGTTAAAGGCAAATGTATTTTTTTATGATTTTAAAATATTACTTATTTTTGTGCATATTAATCAATACATTATAAAATTATATATATATATATATATATATATATATATACATACATACACATATATTATTTGAATGACATCACATTCAAACACATCACAACCATCCAAAATAACATCACATTTAGAATAAAATTCATAAACCATTTATCTGACCTTTTACTACACATTTCAAAACAGTTATCATTGTCAACATCATAGGCTATGCATTTAACAAATTTTAGCATGTTGATTCCATGTGTGGAAAACACTGACCACTTCTGACCTTAACCTGAGATTAATATAAACAGGGCAAATAAGACCAATATAATAATAAAAGTAAATAGGGTCAGTGTTGATTTCTTGTTAACCACTGAGAAACACCAGTTTCTTAACCACTGAGAAACTGAACACGACTCCAAGTCACCAGCTGGGAAAGCCACCTGTTTCAAAACATGTTTTCTTTTTAAATCTGCACCCAGTTAGATGGTTGGTAATTTTAGCATGTTTTATGCCTCAGTGAGTACTATGCAAAAAACTTTACAGCAACATAAATAATACAAAATGCTTAGAAAAGAACTCACACAGGATTTGGCAAAGGCTCATGATTCTCACACCTTTTGTTTTTGGCAGGTTGGCACCTTGGTGATGCGTAGGACAAACAGTATGGCAAAGTAATTGGCTGAGCGTCGTGACATCGACTCTGCTGGTACCCAAAGAGAGAGCCAAAACACCCACATGATTTCTCAAATCAAAAACAGAGCACGGTGGAGATCGAGTAAGGATTATTTCATTAAACCCATAATCCCATCAAAAGCATCTAGGAGGTCAATTCCATTAGCACGTCTATTGTCATTTTGCATGCACTTCAGGGTCGGATGTCACCTTTAGTTATATTTATTTTATAAGGTGATACATTTTACAGTGATAAACAGGAAAATAACAGAATCAATGACACAAACAGATTTAAAAAAAAATGACAATAGGGTCATTATTCAGCTCAGTGCAATTAATGTTTTGTTCTTATCCAGTAGTGTGTCAGTTCAGTAAAATTAATATATGACTGGATATTAAATGTCCCTAACCAAGCCGAGATATATCCTGCAGACCCGCAGCACCACCAGATTCAGAACCCCAGCGCCAGAAACGGAAGTGAGGGAGGGGCGGACTTATTATTATTGCATTATAGTTATTTTAGCAAGAATGTGCACAAAATGGGCCTGAGAGTGAGTTCATTATTTGATACATTGTAAGTTAAATGTATACAAGATTGTTGTGATAAAACAGGCCTAGGGTTGAATTGGTCATTTGTATACATTTTTATTGTTTCGTTTAAAACAATGCAGAATTTTCTATCTCTTTTTTAGATTTTGACATTATTATTTGACATGAAAAAAATGCATGCTGCACATGTTCTTGTGAAATAAAGTATATTTTATCAAAAATACCCATGCGTTTTTTTATTTTATTTTTTTTTTTATTAAACAATCAAAATCATCTTACAAATAGATATCTTCAATTTCAATACAATTTAAGATTTTTGTTAACACAATAAATAAATAAATAGAACATAAAATATCACAGAGGTCTAATGAGTTATCGAATTGTGAATAATTTTGAAAACCCCCAATGATTGTCTTGTTTTATATCTTTCAAAGCTTTATTATACAAAGTTAACTCCTTCATAAAAACCAAAAAAAAACAAAGGTCTTACCTTCGTAAACACGTAGCCTATGTATAAACTGCTTTGCTAAAATGATTAAACTGCCCATTAAAATGCCCATAAGTTTCAAGTATTATTTTTTCACCATCATGATCAGGAAGTAACTCATAATACAATGAAATGGATAACTGAAACTATTGTAGAGAATCAAGGCGAATCAAACACAACTTAATCAAATTAATCTCTCATGGGATTAATTCACATGGCTTCAACACTCCAAGTTCTGGAGCCCACATTCCAGAGTCACAGAACGCCGCCGAGGGTTTGCTTTGGGGGGACAATAAACCCCCCCTCCGAAGACTTTTCATGGTCCTGCAGATAGCAACAGAATGCCACAGGAAGAAACGTGTCAATATGTTAATGTTTTACTAAGACAAATCGGCTCCAAAATGGTGGAACGAGAGGCTCACAACAAAGACTTCTTTGATCCCCTGACAGAGATGCTCCACAGAACACCTCTCCTCGTCCCCTACGAGTTGAACTCTCAGTAACCTTGCGGTTGAGATCGGAGATCTCACGCATAAAATCATATAAACTCACCACAGAACAATTCTGGGACCCATAATCAAACCTCACAATTCTTATGGCTTCCTGCAATTCATGTGTTGTGTTTGTTAATGCTTAGATCGCATATTAATCATGTAATTGTTGTTAACTATTAACTCTTGTAATTGTTATACAACCATTAGAAGTGTGAATGCCTCGTTTACTCTTAAACGAACCGTATTCTTGTAATTCAAAAGATGGCTTGACTGAAATCTGTCTAAAATGCTTTGTTTTATGATTCTAATATATAATCTTAAACTGTGTTCTCTTGTTCTCTGCTAAGTGCTGGAGACCAGCTCACAGACCATGCATAAATTATGATAAGCAAGAAGTAGATCCGCCTCCAATTGGCCAGAAGTTCCTAGGAGGCTGGACTAGAGTTTAAGTTAAAGATCCGAACAAAGGACCTCATGTTCAGATTTTTGTCAGATTTTTGTTAGATTTTTGTTCGTGTTTGTAACTGTTAAGTTCGTGCCTCTCTCTAAAACCAGCAAGAGAGTGTTCTGTTCGTGCTTATCTCTGAAACAAAGAGTGGGTTCGCATGCTTCTACATTGACTAGACCAAATTCGACCAGCAGACGAATAACCCCTCAAGATCAGGGTTACAATTCAGCTCAGTCAAGCCATCCGACTCGTCTTACTTCCATTTCTTTCCTTTATTTCCTTTTTGTAAAAGTCTCGTTTCAAAGTTAAGTTTGCTGCAAAGCTTCGTTTTGAACGGCTCTCCGCAACGCGCTTCGAAATCGCAAAGACTTTTCATTTGGCTGCTAGTCACACGTGACCAGCAAACCTAGGAACTTCCATCCCTGCACTTCAAAGACAACCAACCACGCAACGGACCCGGCCGGGAAATCCCCCTTCGACGCGACGCAGACAAAGGGAATTCCCTCAGCCACTACAAAGCGCAAGTACTCCAGGCTCTAACTGAACTGGTGCTTTAATGTTAATTGAATAACCTCTCTAAGAAATGAAGGTTCAAATTAATGCTTGGTGGTCCTTTCAGGTTATGTCTCTCTCACTCTTTCCAACTCACTCTTTCCCTTTCGCGACTGTATGAATGTGTGTGTGTGTGTGTGTGTAGGTGATTATGTTTAGACCTTAGTTGTGTTTAGAATAGCTAATAAAGGCTTCCATATATTTGAAAAGATAAATCTTCTTGTGTCGTGTTTGCACATTTAATGTCTTGTACTGTTCGATCTAAAGTTACCTTGCTAAGACATAGTGTTTCACTATAGATTTGGTTATAATTACGGCCCGTTCAAATGAACGCCAAACGAGTCATTTGCTCGGTTCAGTGATTCGATTACATATATTCATTGCAAATCAATGAATCATTTCCCTTTGAGCTAAATTGGCCTTCGGCCCCCTTAAATACATTTTATGTATATTATTAAATGTTGCATTTGCTACACTATATACAATTATATTACACAAAATCAATGTTTTAAAATGCTTATTGTACTGTAATGTAGCATCATAACATACATATGTATAGAGGTTTCATGTTCAATAAGCTGTTACCTGTGTAAAATACCCTCCAAATTACGTTAGGTGGCGTTATTAGGTTTCAAACCTAAGCTCCGCCCCTCACTTACGACCCTGGCGCTGTTGATGGTTAGAACGTAACTCCGCCCCTTGCTTCCAGTTCTGGCGCTGGGGTTCTGGCATTGGGGTTCTGAAACTGGTGTGCTGCGGGTCTGCAGCTGGATACTATAGACCCAGCCAGCCAAAGGTGACATTGACAAGGAACACAAACTCCAACAGGTCACATTAAAAAAAAAAAAAAACCTTGAGAGAAACTAAACTCAGTCGGAGGGCCAGTTCTCGTCTCAATGAAGTGTCTGAAAAAACAGAAAGTAAACTAAAATTGAGGCGTACTAAAAACGTGGCGCTCAAGTTAAAAGACTGGCACTGGCATTCCACTGGCATTCCGGCATTCTTTCATTTTTATAAGCAAAAATGTAAAAGGCCCCTTACAGTTGTGAGATTGAAAACATTCTGAGACATGAAATTAATAACTGAGAATTGCATTTACATTTAATCATCATTCTACCATTTTCACATTCATATTTTGGGTAGAATCTTTCACACCCCACTGATAAGCCGCCATAACTATGAATTGTCTTTGAAAAGTTCATATTTGATTGCACTTTTTGCACTAAACCCAGGTGCATTGTGTGCCACTAATGCAAATTCCTTTCAGGATATTGTGCTTCATATTATTATATTACTATCTGACCCATGGGGTCTTTAGCAATACTGCTAAAGTGATTTCAATTTAGTGATTAATTACAAACTCATATTCTGTCTAAAAAAGGGAATATATATGTATTTAATACATGACACATTAATTACATGCCAGTCTTCTATATTGGTTAGAAGTTTCCTTTTCCAGGGAAACAATAAAATCAGGTCTTTACTAAAATTTACTAGAAAAAAAAAAATGTATTGCATCACTTATTTCAACATTATGTCTGCATTGTATTAGTGCCCAGTTAACTAAAACCTGGAAACTGCACAAATTAGTTCAGAGCTGAAATAAATTTACACAACCAATTCTCACTCCCAAGGTGTCAAACACTGAAGCATGGTCAAGCTCCCGAGGCTTCAAAATGAAGACGCCAAAGGCGTCAATGGGAAACCTGTGGCTAGGGCTGTCGCGGTAACCGCAATGTTGTAGTACTGCGCTTCTGACAAGTCAACCGCAGAGGATTGCACGACAGCCCTACCTGTGGCGTATTTTATCAATAGGAAGTCGCGCTGAAGAAGTCTCATTCCAAACACATCGCAATATTTGGCATCAGTTCATGTGTGCCAGATGTTGGTAAGTAGTCGTAAAGACCCTGTCCAATTAATTTTTGTAAACATTTTTCTACATTATTTTATAAGAAAAAGATGCTACAAGCATCAGTCAGTTTCGTCATATTTCACTATTAAACGTTGAAGGTAAGATTTTCATCAGCATTATTGCTCAGAGATTGTCCACCTACCTATTAAAGAATGGCTTCATTGACACTTCAGTTCAAAAAGCAGGCATTCCTGGGTTCTCAGGATGCTTAGAAAAAAAATCAATGTTATCTGGCAATGAATTCAATCAGCTAAAAAGGAGAGGAAGGAGCTCCATGTGACATTCCTGGATTTGGCTAATGCATATGGTTCAGTGGCACATGAGCTTCTTTGGGCAGCATTTGATTTTTTTCAAAGTACCAATGTCGATAGGTTTATTTAGTGATTTAGTGAAAGCCTATTTTGGAGATTTGCAATTTAGTTTCTCAACTTCAGAATTCAGCAGTGCATCACGTCCGCAACTGCTAAATTCAAACTTGCTCTCGCGCGTTGGCTGGCGCTGAGCCAGAGACTGATGCACTCAGTGCTGTCATATATCAAAACTATTGAGTGTTTTCAACCACATAATGTTTATTTTAGGTTTCAGACATTTAAATACACATAAGTACTAGCAAAACAATGATTTTGAGTTTGTAAAATACACACTGAGGTCTATGGAAGCGGCAATAATAATAAGACGACACGTTTTATTCATATCAGATACACATTGTGTAAGTAGCTTAACATTTGACCATATTCTTCTCCCAGTTCACCAGCCACTTACTTTCATGTATTTCGTGAGAAGTGGAGGAATTGATGTTGTAAATCCAACAGATCCAATTCCCTGAACTGTAAAACAAATTAAAATGGCCGCCCATTGTGCATACAGCTCAACTAATGTGATCGTTATAAAGATATTTAAACAACAAAACCCATCCACTTGCAGTTAGATCAGTTAGAATATTTTAAACCTACATGTGATAGTGTTACACAATAATATTGAATGAGCACAAATGCAATTTTAACTCTCTAAATCAAGGAGCATATCGATAGCTAGAGGTAGTAGATAAAACATTCCTAATTAATGGTGAGACAATACCAACAGTTTCTGAGAAGCCAGTGAAGAGTCTTGGGAAATGGTAAGATGGGGATCTAAAGGACACAGTTTGAGTTGGAGAAGTTAGACGACAAGCAGTGGTAGGGTTGAAGAGCATAAACAGCTGTGCTCTACTAGGAAAACTAAAACTCTTGGTTGCTGTGGCCACTGACTGTTTATGAGGTTTCTTTGACAACAGTGGATAAGCTGTAAGCGTTAATAAGTTCATACATCAGGAAATGGTTGATAGTTCCACGCTGCCTCAGCAGAGTGGAACTTTATAGTAAAGGAATATTGCAGCTGCCAGTCTCTGCTTTAACCAAGGAGTTTAAGTGCGCCAAGGTCAGACTGGAAATAAGCTTACACTTTCAAGCGATTCATCAAGCAACAGGGGAATGCAGTTTCAGATCTTACCCAGGAGCTGAAAGCCAGGTTTATTCAACATTCAACTCATGTTTCAACAATGGTGGTCAAAATGAAGGATAATCAACTACAATTAATGAAGTGCATCACTGATAACCAACAAAAAGTGGATACTGAGATGGATCAATGGTCTAAGGACACCAAGCGAATGATTACAGAAGAATTTAAAAAAAAGTGGAGACTTCTGTTGCATCTGAAGTGCGGTTCCTGGTTCAATAGCTTCAAGCGTAAGTTCAACAGGACTTTTCAGAGTCTAAAAAACAGTCAAGAACAATTCAACAAAGAACAAAAACCAAATGGATGCCTTCTGCATTTATACTCAAAAATTTCAGTCAGTCATGTCAGACCAACTTCAAACTCAGATTGAAAAGATCAGGCAGGAAGTATCTCCATCCAATATAAATTCATCACCAAGCTCTGTACCAATTACTACTACCACTTACTCTGTTCCTCTAGCTAAAAGTGATCGTCTACGACTTACGACTACCTTTCCCACTTTCAGAAAACCACATGATGATCCAGATCCTTTGAACTATTTAACTCGATGTGAATATTTATGTGAATATATATATTTATATTTCAACTGTGTATCACACGAAATACGTTCTGAGGAAACTATTTTGCAAATCGTAATTACGTTACATGCCAACATCTAAGCAGTGCTATTACGTTTGTCCTTAACGTAATACTATTGCAGTGCTATTACGTTTTCCTGAACATAATACATCCAAGCAGGTTTCTTTACTATTTATGCATAATCGTGGCATTAAAATTTTGACTCTTTTGCATTCAACTGTCATATCAATTAAGTTTTCCTTCTAATTTATGAATATAATAGACCAACGTTACTCATAAATATATAAAAAGCATTTTCTCCAATAAAAAACAACATACTGATACATTCACAAAAGACATACATTTTATTAGCTTGATGTAAACCAAATCCTAGAATCCATACGTTGTTTGCAAGAAACAGATCCAAATCCAGCATTTTATCCAGTGATCTTCATTTCTCAGCAGCGACCGCAAACGTCAAATCTGGTGATTAATTCAAATTCAAATAATGTGCCTTCAAGAAGCGTTACGACATGTTTTACGGCAGTGACATCAAACGCTCATTGGCTCTCGCCTGCTTCGTCACAGATTGCGACATGCCGTGTTTCAGTCGGTGTAGTACATTCACATTTGAAATGGAGAAGAGCGCGCGCCTTCAGACAGAGAGCGAACCGAAATCAGATTAACATTTTGGATTAACGTTAATAACTTTAATTCTGATCTGTACCTCATACACAACTACTATAATACTGCCAGAGGACTGCGACTGCAACGCATCATCATGTGAACGACTTTTGGTAATGTTAATAATAAATAAATAAATTATTGTGAAATGTATCTGTCTGTTATGGTTTTTTTTTTTCTTAATTGTGTTACCTACGTAGTTTTAAGGAATGGTTATGGTTAGGTTTAGGGATAGGAGTGGGATTAGTGGCTCAAAATATATTTTAATGCTAAAACTCATTTAACTACACATCTCTGTCCATTACGTTTTATCCTTTTTATATTCTGTATAAAATAAATATGTTTTTGGGAGTAGGATTAAGGGGTCTTGTTACATTTATCTTTAAAAGTGAAAGTATACAGATATCGTTATGATATGAAACATATGTAAATAGTTAACGTTTTGTAGCTGTAAAAACGTAATAATGTTACGTTTAAATGTTGCAAATACGTCCATATTATACGTTTTAGCATCTATCCAAACGTACAAAAACGTACGTTACATATCTTTGAAAATAACGTATTAAATCTACGTATTAACAATGAGACATATTACGTTAAGGACCAACGTAATAGCACTGCTTATATGTTGGCATGTAACGTAATTGCGATTTGCAAAATAGTTTCCTCAGAACGTATTTCGTGTGATACAGGGTTGTTTTATTTATCTATGGATCAGCATTTCTCTGACATTCAGTCCATCTTTCAGAAGCTGCAAACAGCTGGATTAACACTGAACCTGAAAAAAAATGTAAGTTCTGTATTCATGAGATAACCTTCCTTGGTCATGTAGTCAACAGTCAAGGTATCACTGCAGAACCCAGTAAGGTAGAAGCCATCCATACCTACCCAGTTCCAAGCAATCTTTCCAGTGGTTTTTCGGATTAACTGGATGGTATCATCATTTCGTGCCAAACTTTTCAAGTATTGCTGAAGCTCTCAATACCTTGAAGGATAAAGGTCAAGCATTTCAATGGACATTTCAACTGCAGCAGCCCATCGAGAGAGGCCCTTGGTGACGTCAGATAAAACAGCCTACAAATACAGCTCAATGGGCTGATATAATTTGATTTTTCACCTCTTTAGTGAAGCTCACACATCGTGCGTTCCTCTGTCTCAGCAGCATTCTCCGTAATGGACGGTGCTAAAGACAGAGGATACCACTCTCTTCCTCCAGTAGAAGAAGCTGTAGCGGCCCATTTGAACTAAGACAGCGCTACCTTCTAAAGCTTGCTGCACTACTTCCGCTGCACAGAGCATGGCTTCTCTCACCGTTGCTGAGAGACACCTATGGCTGATGTTATCTGAGAGGCCGGACTTGGTGTGCTCTGCATCCATCGACACGTCCATATTCCCCCCTGGCCTCTTTGGATCATCCATCAAGATTTTGCAGATAGATTCGCTGAGGTTCAGAAGACATCACAGGCTATGAAACACTTCTTGCCAAAGAGCTCTAGATTCATAGCAGATCGCCCCAAAACAGACACCTGCTCGAAGCTCCCAGCATTTCAAATGACAGCATTTCAATCCCCTATATATTGTTTATACAGCTTTTCAGCAAAATGTTTATACAGCTTTATTGCACATCTGTATTAGTACACATTATTTCATAATGAACAATTCAACCAAAATTTAAAAAGTCTAAGTTTGCTCATATAAGGCATTCACTATACTGAACGGGAAATGAATGAACAATTTTAGATAAAGAACATTAGGAGTAACTTTAGAAGTTACATTAATTTGTAAATATGTTGTCTCATGTGCCTTGTGAGTTTGGTATTGCAGTGAAATGGACTTGAGTAGAAGTATGTTGATGCTTACTGTAAGTCATTACTATGGAAACCATAATAGATATACCTGATATTAACCACATTGTCATTACTTGTGTGTAGTATCTTAGTATCAAATATAATTGCAGCAATATATACAAGTAACATCAGTGGAAACATGCTTTTGTCTCTGACCTATTTCATGTTGCAGCAGTTTTATGAAAGCAATAAACCACTCAAAGACGTGTAGAATGATTTTACGTGTTGAAACTAATAATGTCCAAGAAAAAAAGGATGAGTTTTTTTTTTTTGTGTGTGAGTGAATGATTGAGTTCTTTTTTTAACTCTAGGGGATGAGAACAGAAGGAATGAGGTACACATATAACAAGCACATTTAATACAGCACATAGCATTGTTTTGGTAAGTTCCATCGCAAAATAATTGTTGTTGTTTTTTTTTTACCGAAAGAAGCATGTTTTTAGAAGAATGTTTTTAATTCAGATTTCAAATGCAGTTTGCATGCTTTTATAGTGCCTTAGTCTTGGCAGGGTTATCATATATTTCAGTACTTATACATTATTATAGTATTTATTAATATTTTGAATGAGCTTTTATTTGTATGTTTTCAGTTTTAATTAATTTGTATGTATTTAGATTTCTAAAACGTTTTCAAAAAGTTGAAGTTTTTCATCTAATACTATTAATAATGATTAATTTTAGTTGGTTGCGTTACCATACTTTGGGCAAATCCAGTTAACATTTATCCAGCTTTAATCTTCCATAAATTACTTAGTGTGGTGTATTGTAAGCAATCATAGACCGCAATAGTAACTATTTGTGTATTGCTAGCAATCATAGAAAATACTGAAGACAATATTTGACAGTACATTTTTCAGCATCCCAATCCAGCTACTGTTTAAATTGTATTCAAATCAAGACCCTATCATCCTGTCTCAGTCTTTTGCGGTGCTTTACTGTTTTTGAATTCAAGATGTTCAGTGTAAACATACTTGTTTGAGATGTCTGTTCATGCATTTATTTACTGTATCAACTAAACTACATCTAAGATCTAAGGTATTGAAAGGATCTGTCTCACCTCAAATCATTGTTGTTCCCACCACTGTCGTATCCACAGCTCAGGTCTGACAGATCATGATTACACACATGACATGAATGTGTGTAAGTTTATTTTCTTTATAAAGTATCTTCTTATTAAACCGTCTACACTTACAAAGTTCTCAATGCATCGGTTTGCATGTAGGGACACTAATTATGCTACTGTGTTAATGTGGGGCTATTTTAAGCCTTTTTAGTGGTATTAACTTAGCCATTTCTTTTTAATTATTCTATGCCCTATATATTACCATAATAGGCTAAACCTATTTTAGAGATTAAGCTTTTTACATTCGAATATCATGAAAACAAATACCAGAGAATGGTCGACTTGGCACCAATGTGTTATTAGACCAAAGGTTAATTTTGCGCCGGAGTTGTCCTTTAAGAGAGTAAATGTGCTTAATTATCATAATGTCAGTAAATTGAAAAAAAAAACAAAAAAACAAAAAAAAATTCTTAATGCTCCCAAAGTAGGCTTCATTTTTTCTATCCAAAATGTAATTGCTTTTTTTTTTTTCATTAATCAATGGCTTAATTGCCAATTCTTTTATTTTGAGTTTGGAGTTAAATTTGACCTGGACATGTTTTTTTTTTTTTTTTTTTAGATTTAGCCTTGTTTTTCTCTCAGTAGGTAATTCTCTCATTGCGTTCAGAGCTCTTTACCAACAGATGGTCTCCTTAAGATCCAAATGGATCTTCTCCAGTGGTTATTTCCATCCTGCTCACATCAACAAGGTCAAAAGCAAATCGACCCTACCTCCACCCTCAACCCCAAACCCAACCCCCACCCACCAATACACATTGGAACATATTGTTCAAAATGCTAATTGATGTTTTCAAGAAAACATTGCAATTTGCAATACAACTACAGAATTCAAGTGTCTTACAATATATTTTCTCAGAAAAGTAGAAATATTTTGGGGGTAAAGGAATAGACAAATCAAATACTGTGTAATAAAAAAAAAATAAAAAATTGCGAATGCAGCTATTCCACTTATTGTCTAGCAGTGCATACCAGCCCCAAGCACATTTAGCATTGAAAATCACAGCATTTAAATTTCAGACACCATGCAGATGTGAGCCAATTGCAATGTACAATAAAGACCATCAGTGTTGCTTCCATCTGCATACGTTTTAAGCATTTAAGCCTACGTTTTCATTTAAATCAACTTATATGAGATACCAACAAATTAAGCGTTGACCTCTACCGAAAAGTCATGTAGGCGATGTTGAACTTGTAATGGTTGTTCAAAGTGTATCTAGATTAGGTGATTGACAGCAATATTGGCCTATCAGCAAATGGTACTTTCCATTTAAAGGCTGATGGGTTGTCAACCGGGATGCGTCACGCCCGTTGCGCCATACAAAACAACAATGGCAGCCCCTACTGATGCAGTGTTTCTGCAAGCGGTACACAGTGTGAATACACTTTAGGACAATATAACGTTAACTAGTTTACTGGAACGTAGCATAACGCCTATGATCTGACGTGATATCCTGATGGTAAGTGTTTAAACGCAACCATGACTGGGACGGTGATAGTACGTCGTTTTAAGATGCTCCCTCTCGTTCTCTGCCGAGATTTGTTTGTTGTTGCTCACGCTGTTAAATCGCTGCGGTTGATACAGCCGCACTGACGTGATCATCACTATAATAAGGTGATTGCTCATTCTCTGCCATAATTCGTTGTTGCTCTCATGCTGTTAAAGGTCATGAAACCCACCTCTTTCAGCTCAAGTCTAGCTCACAATCTTTTTAAAAAATACAACTTAAATGGGCGTGGATAGCTGTGAGAAGAAGGGAGGAGAGTGGGTGTGGTATGGCCATCATTGTCACCGCCATTGTCCCATGCATATCGACTGTCACTAACAAGCAGTGGTAAAACGTGAGGAAATGCTAGATTTTTGTATATAGCTGGCAAAGTTAAAGTCTTATGAAATACACTGACACTTTATTATATTTGTAATATTTGTAGGTATTACAAAAGTAACTGAATGCCCTGCTACATTAGCCTACAGTAATAGTACTTCTATTTAAAACATATTAATGTAGGCTACATGTTTATGTAGACACTATATATGCATTTGAAAAATATTAATTTTCCGCTTAAAAAAAAAAGTTCCATGCATAGCCTATATCTACACACTCCCTGAACCCCCATAATAAAGATGGCTCTGCGGAGGTGGATGACTTCTCATTTTACACCCACCTTAGCTCCAAAACTCTGGAATGGCCTTCCCGATACGGTCCGAGCCTCTGACTCGCTGACACAGTTTAAAACTAGATTAAAGACGCTTCTCTTTAGTCAAGCATTCACATAATGCTTACCTTCTAGTCCTCTGTTATGCCATACGGAACCGTTTGCCACTGAAACTGCTTAACGCACCAGTGGGGCTCGACAGCCTCTTAGACAAACGGGTCGGCGCGTATGGTTGGGTTGCGGAGAGTTCGGGTTACGGAGAGTTTGTGAGTTATAACGGAAATTATTATGAACATCAGCTATGCTAATTATTTCCCATCTGCCTTTCTGCTGTTATCTCGGGACGCTTGTCCCGAGAAAAATGGCGTTCGTCAGGTCCAGTTTTGTGTCCAGCCTCTCACGGGGATTTCGGATGCCCCAACGCCTGTGATGAGACGACTCAACGCCTGTGATGAGACGACTCAACACCTGCGATATGTTATGGCGCCGTTTGATTCATAAACAATATTTATATTTAATATTTATATTTAAACAATATGAATGTAAGCCAGAGGAGAACTGGCCCCCGACTGAGCCTGGGTTCTCCCAAGGTTTTTTCTCCATCCAATCTGATGGAGTTTGGTTCCTTGCCACTGTCGCCTTGCTTTTGGCTTGCTTTGAGCTTGCTCAGTTGGGGTTATTTATTTAGTGTTTAGCAATGTTGTTGATCTGTGTTGTGCTACTTACATGTTATCACTGTGAAGCTGCTTTGATACAATCTGTATTGTGAAAAGCGCTATATAAATAAATGTGACTTGACTTGACTTGACTTTATTTTCATCCTTTATTAATGATCAATTAATCATTTCTAAATGAAGAATTGCATTTTTTTATAAACCAGTTATTTAAGAGTTTTCAGCGGTTTATATTATTACTTAGAATGAGTAAATAAATGATTAATATACTATTAAATGTACATTCATACATATTATCAGAGACTATTTATCTAGAGACATGCCACTTCCTCAATCCTCAATACAAATGTATAGGGCATTTCAGAATGTTTGTAAACAATAGGCACCGCGATACTTCCGGGTGGCAGAACGCGAGCGGCTTCCATTGACTAACTGAAGAGATCCAGCCGGCAACTGAACAGTTACACAGTTAAAATCATTGTTGTTGATCAAAGTTGAATCTATGGCGAAAATATGTTGTGTTTGGGGTTGCGGCACCAGATATACAGCAAAAGGTGTAGGTTTTTTTTATCGATTTCCTTCAGAAAAAAGTAAATCTATCCAGCAGAACCTGTGGGTGAGGAGGTTAAAGCGAGTGGACGTCGTCAAAAGTGCATGTCGTCTTATGAGCCTGAGCCCGATTTAAACCCAACCATTTTAATACGTGGGTCGTTATATAACTGACGTTCTCAACTAACTTAGTTATTTCTATTACTTTCTATGTTACTTTCTTTTGAGCGGTGAGTAAATGCTTCTTCATCGTAAATGCTTCTGATTGGCCAATGCGTTCAAGAAATCAACACATATGTCTGTGATTGGCTACATCGCTCATCGCTGCAGTCACGTAATAAAAAGAAACTCTGCCATGTAAGTCATTTCTATTTTGTTTTAGTTGTTCTTGTTCTTGTTGCTTTTCTGCAACAAATGAATACAAATGTATTAGTTTTTATTTGTTTTATTCATAGATATTTCTAGTTTGCGGGAGTCCCGCGAATCGTTTTATTCTCCTGCAGTCCGCACACACAGAGTGCATTACCGCCCGCACTCGGCCATCAGATCTAGTCCCGCGTCGCGGTCTAGTGAGTTGGGAGTGCATGTCTCTAGATCAAAGAATCTAAGCTTTAATGATCATGTTAACTATGTCTAAATTTCCACCACGTCTGTTCTTGAATCAACTGTTGAAATGTAGATTAGGCTTCTGCCGGCGGTGTGTCTCCCTCCATGCAATTTACTAGTGTTGCCATAGGGACGCTTCAGCTTTTGCCACCCGGAAGAACGTCTATTATTGTTGTGACGTCATGGTGAATTGTCGTATAGGGAAAACCCGTAACATCAAAGATGGCGGTTGTATGCAAATGCCCCGCCCCTCCCGCTGGACAGCCAATCATCTGCTTTTAACGGTCAAGCCGGGAAACATTTAAATACGTAACTGTTTGAAAAGGTGGCAGATTAGATATGCAGTTTATGTGTGCGTTGTGTAAATATCAGACATCCCAAGTCTCCCAGAAGTTCTGGGTGTCTCCTGATGCCCCAAATCTCCCAGAATCTAGAGTGAGCAAGCAAGAGCGCGCATTTCAAACTGTGCAGCGCGCGCGACAGAGAGCAAGCGAACCCTCGCGCATGCGCAGTAAAAGTATGACCTGTGGGAAAACGGCGTTTTAAACCTTATTTTAGTGCAAAGTCATCAAACGTTTTCAGCGATTTTTAAATATATTCTAATGCTGTTTCTATACATGCAGTTTTTATGTCTCGGAGACCAGTGAAAGTGCAGTTCTGACTCTCTGCCCATTCATTTAGATAAGAGCCTGGTCTTGTTAAGTCCAAAATAGCTGCCCGGAGGCATTGCCAAGATGGCGGCGAGTGGCATGACTTGCCTGAAAGGACTTTGATATTATTCAGATATATAGTGATGATTACTTAGTGTGTTAATAAATGCTTTATTAACATGTATTTATGCTGTAATTCAGGGTTAATTCGGGTAGTTATAAAGCATTTAGTAGTGGTCAATTAACTATGTTTGTGAGCTCATCTAAAGTGAGGACTATTCGTGTAAAGCATTCATAAAGGAGATTTAAAGGTGCATCAATCTTCTAAACAGTAAAATGTAACAAACACGACACAGTGATACAGAACATAGAAACATTTAACAGCCTTTAAATCTCCTTTATAAATACTTTACAAGGTATGACTAGTCCATACTTTAGATCTCACAAACATAGTTAATTGACCACTACTTAATGCTTTATAACTACCTGCATTTACTACATTTACTTACACTTTCTAAGTGATCTTATGAATGACTGACAACTCTTAAATAACTGGTTTGTAAATAATGCTATAATTTGCTATTATTAAAATGCTATTAATTTAGAAATTATTAATTGATCGTTAACAAAGCATGAAAATGCGATTATAAAATGCATTATAGATATGCTTATAAATCAAGAAAAAAGCATTTATAGCTGTATTTATAAACTGCTTATTAATATCTATTAATGCTGAATAAATGATGAATTATCTGTTTACTCATGCTTCACAAATGATTAATAGTGTGCAGTTATTATAAAGTGTTACCGTAATGACTTCTTTTTGTTCTTATTTTCTACTGCAGGAGCTGGGGTCCCACGGACGGAGTGCTGCTCTTCCTTTTGGTGGTGGTTCTTCTTTATTGTGTACAGTGGACACTTTGAGTGTGGTGGTGTGATTAGACTGCACAGGTGTGTGTGCGTGTGAAAGGGTGCCCAGTAAAACTGAACTCCACAGATTCTTCTTTGTTGGGAGCCTCAGCCCTGCTGTTATAATTTGGTATTTGCTTTGCATATACATTGTTATATTGTATTGTGTTTGTTTCTTTAATCTGAAGTGGGGTTGTTGGTGTTTGATGTGGGTCTTAGTGTCCAACATTTAATCATTTGTGTATTAATAAACTTTTGTATTGTACTTGCATCTATTGTCTAACTTTATGAGGGAACCGAACCTGTGTGCTTTACTCAATGTTTAGTATTTTTCTCTGGAGTTAACTCCTAGGGTGGCTAGTTGGACTTCTTTAATAAGTCAACTTGAGCTTGCGTCTCAACTGCACCCACTTGCCACAAAAGCTTTAAAAGTGGAAAAATGCAAGGCATATTAAATTAATAAACAGAATATACTTGAAATCATTCTACAATAGCTTATACATGCACATTGGATTAAATAGTACCATGTTGCTATGCTAATGATGGTGATGTTTAAACTTACACTGAAACATTATTAATGCAAAACTTTTGTTTTCCCCCCTATTTTTCGTGACCTGAACTCAAAGATCTAAGACACAAAAGGATCTAAGATCTAAGACACAAAAGGCCTATTTCTCTCAAATATTATTCACAAATCTGTCTAAATCTATGTTAGAGAGCACTTCTCCTTTGTTGAGATAATCCATCGACCTCAGGTGTGGCATATCATGATGCTGATTAGACAGTATGATTACTGATTAGTGGTAGGGGGGTGGGGGGGTCCAAAAAAGTAAATAAAAAGGTTGTTGAATGTGGCCTGTGGAATGTTGGTCCACTCCTCTTCAATGGCTGTGCGAAGTTGCTGGATATTAACAGGACCTGTCACATACGCCGATCCAGAGCATCCCAAACATGCTCAAGGGGTGACATGTCCGATGAGTATGCTGGCCATGCAAGAACTGGGATGTTTTCAGCTTCCAGGAATTTTGTACCGATCCTTGCAACATGGGGCCATACATTTCGCTGTCTGTAGCACAATACAATACCAATTATGGCACAAAGATAGACTACGACACCCTGGAAAATGGGCCGAAAAATGGGATCCACTTGTACATCAAGAGTCAGATGACAGACAACGAGAAAACGTTTCATATCATTTATTAAATACAGGTAAGAAGAATACAAAAAGGCATGAAAAAACACATTAGAATGAATACATCAACCATAGCACATACCCACGATTAAACACTTCAGAATTGGGGGTTCGACTCACCTGCCCAGCAAACACTGCAACTATTTGTGCTCTCACCACACAACCCCAAATCACCCTCTGTGAACACTGCAGATCAATAAGCAAACCAGCGCCAAGATGACGTCACGTCACATCCAAGATGACACACTCCTTTAGACGCCATTCTCGTCCCTTTTATATCCGCCGGGTATTCTGAACCCGCCCCTAATCATTATCGTGGTGGATCGCATCACCACATTATCATGCTGCAACATAAAGTGATGGCTGTGGATGAATGGCACAATAATGGGCCTCAGGATGTATTCAAAATGCCATCAATAAAATGCACCTGTGTTCGTTGTCCATAATACGCCTGTCCATACCATAACCCCACCAACACCATGGGCCCCTAGATTCACAACGTTGCCATCAGCAAACCGCTCACCCACACAATGCCATACATGGTGTCTACCATCTGCCCTGTACAGTGAAAACTGGGATTCAACCGTGAAGAGAACACCTCTCCTAAGTGACAGATGCCATTGAATGTGAGCCTTTGCCCACTCAAGTCAGTTACGACAACAAACTGCAGTCAGGTTGAGACCCAGATGAGGACGACAAGCATGCAGATGAGCTTCCTCGGCAAAGATTATCTCAGCAAAGGAGAAGTGCTCACTAACACAGATTTGTGAACAATATTTGAGAGAAATATGCCTTTTGTGTACATAGAAAAAGTCTTAGATCTTTTCGTTCAGCTCATGGGCAATTCAAAATGGGGGCAAAAACAAAAGTGTTCCATTTATAATTTTGTTCAGTGTATGATTGCAGACTTTATTTCATTTTATTTTATTTATTTTTTTCAGCTCATGTTGATAATGTGGGACAGTGAGTGTCAATGTGCTTTTGAACAGCAAACCTTGAGCCACAGAATAGAGTGGATTTTGTGCAAATCAAACCTCCAAAATTTTGACAGAAATGATTTAGAAGACCAAACTGAATATTTAACGGCTCAATAAAACCTTTATTATGCGGTGACGTGTCTGATTCATCAAAGAGTTTAAAGGGTTGAGTGACGTTAGCCAGAGCTCCATTTAACATCATAAAGCGCCTCGCTTTAATGTTGCTCTCATTTTCCTATCTCACATTTATTCTCTCTCTCTCTCTCTCCCTCTCTCTCTCTCTTCGAACTTCCTGTCTCGACATATTTAATGCAATCTCAAATGCTTCAGTGTAATTTGCCCCTCAATTATTTTGATTTTTTTTTGGAGGTTGTTGGTTTGCATGCGTGCAGTTACAAAAATACCCTGTCAAATAAATAAGTGAGATGGTTTGGATAGATGAGTCTAATCAGAAGAAATTATTTGCAAATGCTAATGACATACAAAGTTAATGAATGGTACTTTACTTAAGACCTCAAGTAACTTGAATCATTTTACTGCATCAGAGGACCAATCTCATTTAACTCAAATTGGTTATTCTTCTAATCAGTGTTGAAGCCACTCTGTATGTGTGTCTCTGGTGCCAAGATACACTGCCATTTACACTGGAGATTATTTGGTGGAGGTCGATGGGTTTAGTGAATAAAGATAATCATCAACAGATGATTATGACCAATAATATTTCCTACACCAGTTAATTTTATTGTTTTGTACTGACTCTAAGGCAAGTGCCACTATGATTGTTACTAAGCCTTTACAAATCTCCATCTTTGTTTGATGGATCATGTAACTCACTAATTGCTCAAATTGTGTGGCATGTTGATAATTTGCTATTCAAGATCTATCTAGAACCTATCAATTGTGATTCTAATTGATTCCTAATTTCGATTCCAATAAGGTAAAAAAAAAAGTATCATGTAGAAATGTAGGAATGTTTAAAAATACCATTGCAAAAACAACACTTCGTAATTATACAAGAAGCAACTGCACAAATAAATATAACTGAATAAATATACGGTTGGTATAAACAGTGTTTAGGTACTAAAGATTTTTAAAGGGTTAGTTCACCCAAAAATGAAAATTCTGTCATTATTTACTCACCCTCAAGTTGTTCCAAACCTCTATGTGTTCCAAACACATGTGAACATGCTAATATCAAGAGAAACTATAGGGCTGCACGATTTTGGGAATACATTTTTGATTTTTCTGGTTACAATTATTAAATACATATGAACACCAAGTTTGTTGTGCATTGTTAAAAAGCCTATGTATAGGGCTGCATAAAACAATAGCAGATAAATAGCAGGCAGCCTATTGTAAAAAAAAAAAAAGGAATTTTTCAGTAACACTACACTAGACAAAAATGTATGGCTTATAATACAGCATGTTACTTTTATGGCTCGTTTCCACTGAGTGGTACGGTATGGTATGGTACAGTTCGGTTCGGTACGCAATTATTTGCGTTTCCACTGTCAAAAGTTGTGAATGGTACCAAAAAGCCGAACCGTACCGTACCACTTTTTGGGTACCCTTCCGTTGGGGTACCTAGCACAGTGAAAGGGTACTAAAAGGTGGAGCAAGACTCACTGCAGAACGGTGCTACAAGGGCATTAGAAGCATACAGTTGAAATATAATACTACTGTTATTGTGTCAAGAAATGTAGTTTTAAAAGTTTTTTAGGTGAAAAAGTAGTTTTTTTAAAGCTCAAATCTGTGGTTTATTTATAGATTTATGATAATTTGACTTAGATCCCTTCCAAGCAATCACCGGACGCTCACGCTCGCGTCCCCCGCCTGGAACAGTCTTTCCTCGGCGAGTTTTCCGCTGACTCTGACGTCTGTAGTGGTTAAACATGAGATATAATTCATCTTGTATAAACCTAACAGGCGATCTTTGCTCTCGTGAATCTATAATTCGTTCCCTGGCCAATAGTTTGGGCAGAAGGCTAAGTTTCATATCTTTGAGCGCTGAATTTGTATATTTGACTGACTGAATTGTTTATTTGTGTTATTAAAGCTTTACTTGATATATTTTTGTACCTTTTACTTATACTTTTATAATTGCTATTATTGATAAAACTGAAATTCAACAAAAAGAGATAGTTTTGTCATTTTTTTATTTTATTGCAAGATCTGTAATGTTGTTTATTGCAACATTTATACCAATGCGATATGCAATACATTACTTATTGCCTGGAATATGTTTAATATTTTTATATTTAAACGAAAAGAGGCAGGGTTGGGTTTTATATTTAGTTTTTTGTATAAATATAACATTACATACAAGATCTGCTGTCTGTCATCCATTGCTGTTTACTATGTCACTTTCTTCGCGTGAAAATGACGTCGATCGCTTCTTTCCAGCAAACACCACGCCTATCAAGTAAGGGTACCAGGGCTGCCGACTCACGCAATTGAGCCAATTCTCATGCTCTCACGCCACACCCCGGATTTCTCACGCTAAAGTGTTAAGCCAGTCAGCAAAATACCTGAAAGATAAGTTTATCTATAAATCCACCAGTTGAGCCACTCGTGATCGACTAGTTTTACCGCAAATTAGTTAAAATATCCTCTAATATAGTCTAGAGCGATCATGCATACGAGACAGATGTTGAGCTCTTAATGGACGCAAAACCAGGACTGGAGTCAAAGCCAATTCCTCTCTGCTCTCTAAGCGTTCTGTTATCACTCCAATTACATCCACTATGGGTTTTCCAGTCTCACTCACAGGAAAAACTGCTCCGTGTTTGCGTGAGCAAAGTGCACACGTTTCTCTAAAACACCCAGCACAAACAGAATGCCTATTTTTAAAGTTGTGTGCTGTTTTATGAAGGCAAAAAGCAATATCATTGGCAATATAACGCTAGAGACCTTCATGCTAGTTAATGCATTTTACATCTCATATGTTCGGCAAAAGGCGGATTCGAACTCGGGTCCGAGCGCATCAATAGCTCTTTCATGAACTACACGTTCTACGATCTACGCCACTGCAGTGACGGGCGTGTTTCTGTTGTAAAGGCGGCTTTAGTGCAAATATAGGCTATGCTCCATTTAAACCCCCCGGAACACGTTTACTGGAACACGTGCAGAGGACATTTACTGAACCGATCCAAATCCGCTCCAAACTATGAAACAGTATTGTTACATTACACATATCTATGTTTCAGCAGATATCCTCAAACATCCATGTCTAAACATTATAATATTCACCATTGAAGAATAACTAAGCCTTCTTTATATCATGCTGTGTTAAATATCAAAGATAAAAACAATCTCATTTCTCACAACTCAATCTCGCAACTCCAATCTCATTTCATAACATTTTAGTCTGGCACCAGTTTAACTAGTAGCTACAATGTAAAGTAGGCTATATATACAACCATAAGATGCGTATTATTATGTGTCTTAAAAACTTCCAAACTCGACGAAAAGCTGAGACGCTGATTCTTTGTTTAGAGGTGATGAGGGCGGTAACAGCTGTGCGTTCCTCTGCATGGATCATTTGAATTTGAACAGCTCGCACGCGTGCAGGCGTAGCCGCATTAGCGCTAATCAGCTCGTCCGAAGAAACTGAACATGTCGTTGCTTACCTATGTTCCCTGAGAACAGGGAACAAGACCAAACGTCATGACGCTTTGGGGGGGAACACCTGAGGTGTGACAAGTGTCTGAAATCACTATCAAATCACATTGACTGGTGACAGCCCGTGAATAATTAACTGTGAGACCTGCTAGCATATAAGATCACATTGCAAACAATGTGCAAACATTGCAGTGTTTCATTCCCTGTTCACAGGGAACATAGGTTACAGTCGTAACCTGAGACGAAAGGGAACTCACACTGCATCAAATTAGGCTTTGGAAAATGATATACCCGTGATGCATTGCTAAGGGCAATGTATGCCCAAAGGTATAACTGTCCGAACCAGCAAATTCAAATAGAACCACTCACCCTCAGGTCACACTGGGCTGTCAGTGACAGCATTCTCTACAGTCATACCCCAAGCTTTAAGCCTAACAGGAAAACCTACATAAACATAGTTGAATGAAAGACCTACCTGGGCCTGCTCAAAGGCCTAGGACCACAACTTCAATTAGAAGGGGTCCCTTCTAGGGAATGTGGCTAGGGAACCCGAAGGAACCCCAGCCAATCACTATTCAGGGGAACGTACTCACCCCGAAATGCCACAAGGACGGCCTGACCTCGCATCAGTTACATAGACACTTAGTCTGGCCACTTCCTGTCTGTCTGAAGACAATGCATCTGGACATACACTTTTAGGTAAGGCATCAAACCCGAGGGACTGCGAAGCTGGCAGTGAACACATACACATACACATATGGCAGATAAGCTGTTTACACAGCGCCTACAGCATGGGCCTGCAGTCAGGGGCCTACCATCTGTACGCATGGGCATCAGCTCATGGCAATGCTCTGGTTTCAGGGGAGCATACTACGACAAAAGAAGTGAAGCTAGAACTTCTCGCTCGACCCGAGCCATATCATTGCAAGGCAAGATATTACAGAACTGAAAGTGAAGTACTCAGACCTACCCTGTATAACAGGTGAATACTCCCACTTCACCCTGAGGTTTACCAGGCTTATTAGGGTTTACAGCCCTCTCGAGGTGATCGACAAGCTCCACCTGGAAGCCCCATGATGCAAGTTGCCGTTCTGCCTCGGCACGAGCGGGACCTGAACCATGTCCAGATGCTGAGCCCTCTTCACTTGAGAAGAGGGCCAGACGGGAATGAAACGTTTTCAAAGGAAAACGCTCATAGTTCGCACAGAGGGCTCCCTCGAGAACCTCCCGTGTGTGCTCTTTACCCAGACAAAAAACACACAGCTCGTGTGTGTCACCTGGCGTCAAGAACCTTGGGCACGGGTCGACACACTTCTAAAAGCGATCAGCCTTCGATGTACGTTTAATTTTAATTTCTTTTTTTTACCGTTTCCTAATAGCATTCACAAACAGACAGTCCCTGAAGATGAAAAGATGATATGTCTGTTTGGAAGACACCCTTATATGCTAACAGGTCACATGTTACTCATTCACGTTAATCATCCACGTTAATGAATCATGGGCTGTCACGCCTGAGCCGTTCCCCCAAAGCGTCATTCAACGCAGTGCAAGCTCTCTTTTCGAAAGGGAACCTGGGATACACATTTAAAGTGCCAATGCTGATTTCGTTGACTGTCTTGATGTCCCCTGACTTGAGCAAATGGGGTTTGATATCCATTTTTGATATCTTTCAGCTAAACCCAAATAAAGAAATCTCTTGAGTTGTTCTCGCTCATACACAAACACAGTTATGCCAACTTGCATTTTCTCAAGCATGCATAGACACTACATCTGGGCCGGTTCTGCAATGCTGTCCCAGTTCTACACATCCAAAGAAAAATACCCAGTCCACACACAGCCTCTTTACCCTTATTTTTTGTGTGAGAAAGTTTTGGTTATGAAAGCTCTAAAGAATATCAGTGGCTCTCATGAGTGATTTGTTAAGTACCTCTGTAAAGAATTCTTCTCCAAAGCTATTGCATTTGGTTGGAATCTTTATCAGGCCTGAATCCGCCCAAGTGGATCTGTGTCAGTCTTCACATCACGACTAAGCAACTTCTTTCTTGGCCTCTTCTTACAAATACAAAACTGGAAGAAAATTACTTTCGAGCAAGCAAAATGAAAGAGAGACACTGAAACATTCTGCTCTTCGAAAAAATCATCAAATAAGATACAAAATATGAATAAATGCATATAAAACCCAACAGACAGCTTAATATTATTACAATTTGAAATCACTTTTTTTTCTATTTTAATCAAATGTAATTATCGCTACAATGGTGAAAAGTACAAAATAGCTCATAAATCTTGAAACATTAGGCATAGACTCAAGTGTTAAATATCATTGGAATCCTTGGTTTCATTGATTTCTTCAAGACGGACAAAATGTATGCATCAGATTAGTTTGACACCGTGGAAATATTATCTAGTATTTTAGATTTTTTTTAAACCTTCTTTTGCGATCTAGTCATAGGTTTTGGCCCGATCGGAACCAAACCAGTGTAGCAAGATTCTTGATTATCAAAAATTAGTTAAAAAGTTGAGATTTTGATTCAAATTCTCTGAGGGCCACCAAAACGTTAGAAGTGAGAGGAGACATTTTTGCTATAACTCGTAACGGAATAAGGTATTTTCACCAATCTCTGCATTCATATGTAAGAGCTCATTCTGGGGTTGTGTGAAAAAGCATGCGGTGACTGGATACTTGGTGGCGCTATAACATGGGAAAAAAATGGTTATAACTACACAACCCTAAGTCTAATTGTCTTGAAAATTGGCATCCGTTATCTTAAAGGCGCCAATACCGCCTTTAAGGACAATAAACAATGAAGAAAAAAACATCAGGTAGCGACCATTAAAATTTGAGCAGCTATCAGTCAAGGTTAATGGAGGCAAATCAGGAACACATGAAGAGTTCAGATGCAAAATCCTCTAAGTGCCATTTGAAATTTTCTTCTAGAATGATCATTTTTATCAAGCTTGTATATTTAAGTTCAGTGATTTCACTTAAATGGCAATGATGATTACCTATTAATTGTTATTTAAGTGAAATTACTGAACTTAAATATACAAGTTTGATAAAAATGTGTTTTTTCGCACACAAGATTCATACCCCATGATAGAACTCATTCTGAGCAACTTTGCTTCTATGATTGACAATGTCAACTGAATCGCTGAAACCACTCTGGCACAATTCTTTGGACTCTCAAGATAAATAATTATCAAAAACCTGTTGATCTCTGGCCTTTGGATATCTATTGCTGGGTAATTTATACAACTTTTGAATAAAATAATTTCCACACAAAGCTGGTTGTACTGGATGGTGAATTTAATAACGGTGCCTGTGTGATAAAACACATAAAGAGACAGGCCGTCTCTCCTCAAGTAACATTGCAGGAAAGAGGACGTACCTCTCCTCAAGTGACATTGCAGGAAAGAGAGGACATACACTGTGTCCACATTATGCACAATACATGTAATAATAGCAATATTATAAATAATAATAATTATTATTATTATCATTCTTATAATCAATGCACAAATGCTATTGTATATTGTTACGTCCCCAGAGAGCTGGGTACGCAACAATTCCGGCAGCTGATTGGTGGTTCAACGGCTGATGGGATCTTGGAACTCCTCCCACTCTTTAAAGAGCCTAGTTTTAGATTGGTTCATGCTCTTTTCTCTGCTTTTTGCTCTCTGTTCCTGCTGTTGGTGTGGTTGGTATCCCTTTGTGGGAATCTTTGTGACTTGTAGATAACTTGAGATTATGATTGGAACATTTGACAATGCTTCGACAATGTTTTAATCTGAATTGTTAGGTAGTAAATCTAGATTTGTGTTCCACTTTTGGAAATTGTGAACAGCAGGACTGAGCATTTGATGTTTGTGAATAATAATAATAACAATAATTAGTATTAACTTTTTTTCTCGTTCTTTATTGTTTAAAGGGAGTTTGAGGAGTATATTTAGAACTACCCCGGGGTTTAAATCACCTGTAGGCATACTTCTCTGTCTAGAAACAACCGCTAGACCTGTGCGGACTACCATCTGTAAGTTTGGTTAGGGTGCCTTGACGTGTGCCCGATGGGTGATGGGTATAATTAGAATAGGTTAGTGGTGTGGTATCTTTTGTTTTTCTTTTCTTTGGTTTGTCCAGCTCTCCCCTTTCTCCCTGAAAATGGTTTATCATTCACAGTATTACCGTGGCAAAAATAAAAACAGTTTGTCTGGTATGTGGAATTTGTGTCCTTTTCTAGCACCACGACTCCATACCTCTTTTACTGGCAATTGTGGGCCCGAGCGGAGGGTTATCAGGTTCCCCTCCCTTTTGGGGGGCTGGAACGTAATGCGTATAAATATTTCAAAGCAGCATTACAGTGTCTATTAGATCCCAGTTAACATACTTGAGTGATAGGCACTCTTAACCACAGCTTTTTAAAAAAACCAGTTAGTTAACTACAGAACACAGTAACTGCAATGTAAATTAGATTATATCTTTAGTATGGATACCAAACATGCACATCTGTCTATATACATCTATATCAGGAGTGCTGACCCTGCTCCTTCCGATCGACTGTCCTGCACAGTTCATCTCCAACCCTAATCAAACACACCTGCCTTTAATTTTCAAGTGATCCTGAAGACCTTAATTGGTTGCTTCAGGTGTGTTTGATTAGGGTTGGAGATAAACTGTAGCTGTTTCTCAATATGCATACTTGTCTGTACTTGTGGACTTGTGAAACGTCATCAGTCGCTGCCGAAGTACTGTTCCAATTCAAAGTTCACATCTAGCCAAGTCCACTTCAAATCCCCGGATGTGTTCTTGATCCGCCCCGTTTACCAAGGATGCATCGAGAGGTGACGTGTGGAATTGAGAGCCAGGTAATCCAGAATGCACCTCGCACCAACCAGCAAGCGTCAATAGGAGAGGAGAAAATCCACGTATGATGTCAGCTGATGTGCATACGGTAAATAATGATTACCGTTAGTAAGAGCACACAAACTGCTTTCAAAAAAAAATTCCCCAAAAACAAATAATAACAATAAAATAGTTAATAATCTGGTGTAACAACATATCCCTGCAACATAATCATGTTAATACTTGCTGTATAAAATATTGTGTAACACTTTACGGTAAAGGTACATGAATTATCATGAATTCATGTATAAATTCATGCATGAATTATGCATTCATTCATGCATTAATATCTCATGAATCATCAGGAACTAACACGCGTTCAAAGTTTTTCAATCATGACTTCATGGATGAACAAAACCTTATGTTATGCCACCTTTAATAGCACATTGTTCATCAGTGTTTCAAAGGACCTTGTCTCCACTTTAGTTGAGGGGCCACACACAATATTAAGTCATTGATAGATATGCTTAGTTAATGATGACTACTCATTAGTTCAAATACAGTAATTTATACATATACATATATATATATATATATATATATAAACTACTGTAGAGTACCCTGATCGGCATGCTTAGTGAGTATGAAAGCTTCTATTATACCTCCTCCTTCCCAGCACCACCTGCTACAGGGGTGTAACCATTTCCTACCAGCAGCCTGTTCTTGCAGCCAGCCTGTATTTGCTCTTGCTCAGCAGACACAGAGTAGCAGATCTTGTTCACCAAGCCTATGTATATTCCATGCCCCATGCCAATGAATGTTGGTTGAAATAATCCACTCCAAAAGTTGTCATGACTGAACTACATTCACAAATCATTTCATATTTCAACATCAATAGCCCTGTATTCTGAACCACCTGTTCTGTTTCTCCTCACAAGTGGGTGTAATTGCTTTTTGCATGAAGTAGCTGATGTGCTGTATCATCTCCAACTATTTGCATGGAAGTGACAGAAAGCCTTTAGTGCTGTGTATGTTATCGTTGCTATCTGTATTACGGATGCCAAGTTGGTCGTCAAATTTGAAGTCAGTGTTGATCAGAGGCAACACAAATAGTCCCCCCTCCCCCCTTTTTCCAAAAGTAATATGGAGATTGCATCTGAGGGAGTGACTGATTGTCCCCAGTTTATCTGATATTAGGGGAAATGGATTATTCAGATGCTTCAACAATTGTCTGTGGAAGCTAGAAGCAAGAAAACTCATTCGCCTGATTCTGAAAGATACAGGCCCAATGTGGCCAGACGGATTACTTTATAGATACCAGATGGGAATTTAGAGAGGAAATTTCCTGCCTCTGAGGATGAAATAAATGTGACAGATAGATTTTTTTTTTTCTTTTACATCCAATTGTTTGTCAGAGAGAAAGAGAAATTACTGGAGGATACAGTGCCAACAGAGACTGCTGGATGTGTGTAGTCTATTTTTCTTCAGATATTAGAATCCCATTTCTGTTTAAATGCACTTTCAGCTAGTCTGAGTTACACAAATGCCATTCAGTATCTTTTGAACATGAGCAAGTTGACATTGAGTGACCCAAAGAAAATACCATAATGAAGAGTAAATATTATAGCAAAAGTGATGCAGTTGTACGCATGCAGTAGGATCAACAAATTTGATATTTTGTGACCCTAACTTTTTTTTTTTACTTAATCTGAATGGTACAAAATTTGGTGAACTTGGTGAACTTACATGTGAACACACACACACACACAACTGCCAGCTCATTTGAAGAGACACACACACACACACACACACACACACACACACACGGAAATAGCACCTTTCCAATTGTTTAAATAATTTACTTTGTTACTTACACTGTGTCTGTTTTCTTTGGTTAGCCAGAAGTAGATAGAAATAAAATGATATTCAGGGGACTAAACGCAAAAGTCCCATAAAGAAATGTCTGCTGGTGGTCCTGGGAACGTCCTCTTAAATGTCCGGAGGACGTCTTCGCGAAGGTACGCTGGACATCAATTGCTGAATTGCACCCACATCAATATCATCACATGCCTCTTCCATCACCTGCACAAGAGGCATGTGCACATAGGGCTGCTGGTCGTATACCTTCCACCGCCATGCCGAAAAGAACTCTTCAATGGGGTTCAGAAATGGTGAGTATGGTGGGAGGTATTGCACGACAAAAGTTGGGTGGTCAGCAAACCAGTTTTGGACTGGGGCTGCACGATGAAAGCTCATGTTGTCCCATATTACAACGTACCGGTTTCTTTCATGCTCTGCATCATTCATACTCTCTGGTGGTATGAGAATGTCGTGAAGTCTGTCCAGAAATGTGGGAATATGGCCTGTGTTGTATGGTCCAAGGTTGTCCTCCATGGTTGATGACATGATCTACTAAGGTTGCTCTGATTTCATTTGAAAGTGTTTGTCTTCTTTGGCCATGAACTCCTCTACCTGCTCTACCCCTACCTCTCACTCTTCCTCCCCATTTTTTTTATGAATTTGACTAATAAAAAGTAACGCATTCTCATCCTTTAGCGTCATATAGAACGCTATATGACAAAACGGCGCTATACTACGCACATGGCACCCGTTATCATTAATATAACACGCGCTGTGATGGTTAGGTTTAGGTGTGGGGTAGGGTAGGGTAGTCTCATATTACGCTAAAGGATTTATGACGCCTTGGGTTCGCATGAATATTAACGATAAAGGGTGCCATGTAGCGCCGTTTTGTCATATAGCATTCTATGTGACGCTAAAGGATGAGAACGGGCTGTAAAAAGTGTGCATTGGTGCTTTATTCCTGTCTTTTTCAAATAGTTTAATGAATGAATGAATGATCGCGAGGTGTCTACCTAATCAGAACGCACGCAACTAGAGGAGAATGACAGTCAACTTCTCTGAATATTAATTAAGCATTTTGGGCATGAACATGTAATAGTAAAACGATTGACACTGAAAAACGACACTGAATGATTACAATATTTAATCCAAATAAATACATGTTTGTGTTTCATAATGATGTTATTAATCTGTTCTCACACATTTCAGCATCACTAGTGTAGACGAACACTGACATCCTGTGGTGAAGTAATGGCGTATTTTTAACAGCCGCAGCTTTCTCGGATTGGCTTGGTTTGGATTTAAACTTAATGTTCCGATGAGTTTAGAAAATTCTGCACACGGTAAACATCAGAATGTCCCTTCTTCTGTCAATAAAAATGTCCAAAATATAAAATCGTATTACAGACACTCATTTTAGGTGGTGTTTGTTCAACTCATTGACCGCAGTACATTGAAAGTGAACGTAACCGGAAATAAGTTATATGTATTGTTTCCAAACAGAAGTGCGTCGCGAAGCTCAGTGCAAGTAGTCCATTGGGCACAAAATGTTATGAGTATTTTATCTCCCTCACTTGAAATAGACGTGAAGCTTCCGTGAGGAAAAGTTCGCAGGAAGTGGCTTTGATCCAAACACGAACGAACAACTTCAAAACAGACTATTATTCGTTTTTCTCTGTCGTTTTGATGCATTTCTCACATCACTATTTACATTTGCACAACAGTTAATGCAGTTCTCAAAACAATTAGTACAAACTGCAAAACTTAGTTGATAACCTGCAAAAGTGTGTCTATTGCTCAAAATGGATAACTCATTCCTCAAAAGCAAGTATTCATGTCATTGAAAGTGTCAGTGTTGTCAAGATAAAAAGTCCTAACACCCGTGTTCATGAACAAGACAGTCAAATGGCTTTGTCATGTTTTCATTATGACAGTTTACTCTGTAAGTGTTTGCCAATGCAAAAAAAGTCAGATCTTGGTGACACTACCTGAAAATGCTCGACCGTCCTATAAACTATTTGAAGTTTCACATTACTGTATTTAGTGAGGTACAGTAATTGAGTACAAGACACTGAATATGTATGTTTCACATTTTTACTGCATGGTCTTTGCAATTCTAATTTGTTCAGAGCATTGTGCAAAAGAAAAAAATACACCCTTATTTACAACAAACATAAACTCCCTTTGGGTAGATCGGTGCACAACTGTAAACAATATCACAGTAGCTACAAATTGGAACTGAACATACAACATACATATACTTTAAATCATTCATGCACATCTCTTCTTATCAGTGAAAGCTGAGGTTCACCTGCGAGAAATTGTTCAATTTAGGATAAAAAAGTATTTTTTTAAAGATTAAAAAAAAAAAAAAATTTGCTTGACGGATTTTGACAACTAGTTTAAAATTTTTGTATTTATGTGATGACTCAAGCAATGAAATGAGGACTATTAGTTTTATATGGAATGACTATTCAGCATTCACAAGTATAGTTAATTTGGACTGATATGACACGAGCAAATGATAATGTTATAAAACAGCAGTGAGTAGTATGAAAGCATTTGATGCATGTCCAAAAGCAATTTGTTGGAAGGAATGAGAAACTGCTACTATGATGTGCACAAATGACAAAATGTTGTGGAGGTTGAACTAACTGTTGTGTAAATGTAAATAGTGATGTGAGAAATGCACCAAAGCGACTGAGAAAAACTGTAAGAGTGACAATTTAAGGGATAGTAATGTATAGATTCATTGTACACATATTACACCAATGTGTTTTTACCACACAATTACGGGGACATATTGAATTGAGAATAATGTGTTAAATCTTACCTTTTTATAAATCCATTTTGTACAGCGGACAAAACAAGATAATCACAAAAATATCATCGAACTCTGTAAACAAAAAATCAGCTCTGATTTAATTTTCAGTACGATCAAAAACAGTAGATGGCAAGTTTTATTTGAATGAAACAAGAGCGTGCATCCGTTGTGATACATGGATGTGCACTGTGTAATAATGCGTTGCTATTGACGACGGGCATTATAAAGAGGGAAATGGCACAGAATAGAATCTTGCTTAAAAAAAACTGCATAGAGCTGCTTTTTTATTTGTTTTTTGTTGATTTTAAAATTAATCACAATAGTTTTGGACACTATAATCGTGATATTAAATTTTCATTCCGTCCCATCCCTAATGTTAACACAGATTCTCATTGTTAAATGAACTTAATGTTAAGCACTGCATTAAATAATGTTTATAAGTGGAACCCAAGTACAAAGTTTGTTTGTTTGTTTTTTTTGTTTTTTTTGTGAACTATAAAAACCCTGATGGAAGTTAGCAACTCTGATTATATGACTCCACAAAAGGAATTCTAAATATCTGTACTCGCTTTATGGTGAATGATTTGACAGTCCAGCGCAGCTGTTAATCCACAAAAACACAGTAATTTACATTTATTTAACCGATTTTTACAAGCTGGTGATTTATCAAAACTCATTGTGTCCAGAGTCTTCTGAGCTCAGAGCTACTAATGGGCTCTTTGTAGCATGCAGCTGTGAGGAATGGCAGATGAAGCCATCTCTCTGACAGTTTGGCAGGACCATATGCAAAAGGGGATGTTTTTTTATTGTGTTCCTGTCAATGTACTGCCCTCCTACACAGAACCTATACATCAAACTCCCACTATGAGCCACAGATCTCACACCCGGCATGTGCCTCAGTATAAGAGAATACTAACTTACTGCTGAGGAACCCTGACTAGCTGCATATCATCTGTTAGTTTCTCCAACGACTGTCTCATGAAAAGGACTTCAGCTCAGGGTGAGCATTGTATATTTTGTAAAATATAAAATATCCAAAGAAAAGACATTGTGATTTTTCGTAAAACTAAAATTTGTCAGGGTGTTATCTACATTATATAGAAGTCACATTAACTGATCTCTGGCCAGAAGGTAAGAAGATTCTTCGGATCTGCCACTCCCTTCTCCTCAGTAACATGGTGGACGATGCTGCTAATGAGCAGAGAAGAGGAACATCACAATTTGATTGTCTCTGCAAATTAAAGGGCACCTATTATGGAAAATTCACTTTTACATGGTGTATGAACATAAATGTGTGTTGGCAGTGTGTGAGCAAAACCACCCTAGAATGATAAAAATCCACCCAATGTTTTTTTCTATAATATAAATAAATCATATGCAGTGTCTCAGAACGAGCTGTTCTAAGATTCAGCTCTTTGTGGTGTAGAATTGAGAAAGGGGTTTGATTGACAGTGTGGTTGTGGCATAGACCCCACCCTCGGTGATCTGTACACCATCCTCTATTGTTTCAACAACAGCCGGTAATGTCTCTTCTTGGAAACATAAATGTTCTGTCGTGGGTTAATCCTGTTGTTGTGGCTTAAAAGTTAATCCTCAAGTGTGGATCGTCGTTTACTGTTTGCGATCAACCGTCACCTCCAGTAACAGTAAGTGTGTTTTATGATTTTTGAGCAAATAGTCTTTTCAGTCGATGTCTATGGAAGCCAATTCAACAACAAATGCGTCTAAAGTTGTTGTCGTCGTAGGATGTCTGTGTAGGCTATCTCATTTAAACCTTGTTTGTATAGTGTGTAACCACACATTTATATATATATATATATATATATATATTTTAAAGATATTGTATTAAAAACTGCATATATGTTCTTGTTCTGTAAGTTAGCCATCTCCTCACATTTGCCACAGAAGACAAGTAACGTTAAACATGACGCAAGAGGTCCCTCACGTAGAAAACTTTGTCACAGAATGTGTCTGTAGTTTCAAAAAATTGCGCCAGCGTTAGTGTTTGTGTGTGTCAGTGTGTGTGTTGCACGTCCATAATTGCAAATGGGACGCAATTACAACTCTATAAGTACATAAATGTATCAAATAACCATACCGAGCCGTACTGGTCCATTCTCATTTGTGTTTATTCTGCCGGAGTCTCTTCGTACTATTTATATATTCCAATTCAAACATACGTTGAATGACATTCAAAACAGCGGTTTCTTCAGCGGTTTCTGGCATAGGTATCAAGTTACGCCCTCATCCAAAGGCAGGGCGGGGATATGCAGTTCATTTGCATTTAAGGTGGTATACACACGAAACAGCTCATTTTTAAACAGGGCCCAAAATGACCTTTTCAAATGGTTATAATAAATTAACTGTGGGGTATTTTGAGCTGAAACTTCACAAATACATTCTGGGACACCCGAGACCAATATTACATCTTGTAAAAAGGTGCATAAAAGGTGCGCTTTAAAGCCACTGTACATAAAGATTAGGGATGCCTGCAAAATGAACTTTCACCCTGGCCAATAAATTTCCACTGATGAGTGGATGGTTGCCTCAAAAAGCACTGTTTGCTGGGGATACAATCTTTTTGTTTTTGCAGACTCAAGCAATGGATACACTTGGGACTTTTTTGTATATGAAGGGAAGCTGCAAGGAATAAGTGTCATGGGGCTCAGTTATGAGTCTGTGATGGAGCTTCTTGACACAGTTGCTTGGCACAGGCTATAAGTTGTTTGTAGATAATTTCTACAACAATCCCTCTCTTTTCTGCGACCTCCTTCAGCAGAGGATCTGGACATGCAGAACCATACGCACAAACAGAATTGGTTTTCCAAAAACAAAAATCAGTGTTTTGGACTCTAATCTCCCCGAGGCAGTATAAAATGGATTTATCACTTCATGGACATTGCTGTAGTGAATGCCTTCCTTCTTTACAAGGGCATCACTAAAGGTAAAGGAGAGGTACCCATGCACCAGAAGGCCTTTAGGGAGACACTTGTTGAGGAGCTGGCAGCTGCAGCTGGCAGATCTGCTCCATCACCCAGTCCACTCACAGCACATCACAAGCCTGTGTATATCACTGGACACAGCTTGAGGTGCATACTTTGAGGTGCAGGCACCATACTTTGAGGTGCATGCACTGCCAGGCAAAGGCACCAATAAAGTGCTCCTCCTGTGATGTGCCTTTGTGCTTTGTCCCAAATCGGGATTGTTATAATGATTGACATGTTGCTAATAATCTTTGAAAAATGTTAGGAATCTGTTTTAGAGCACCCATAGTTTTGTTTGAGTACCAGATTTGCCCCTGGAAAAGATATTTTATTTTGGATTCTGAAAAATATTTGTAATAATATTTTTTTTTATATATAATTTGAAATACATATAGATACTTGTGGTGTATATAGTGAGGGTTCTAAAATTAAAGTGGTTTAGTACCATAGCACTTGTTTTGTCTCTTAATTTGTAGAAAGTTTGGTTTCAAGAATTGAAAAAAAAAAAAAACACACACACAAAATAATAATAATAAAAAAAATTTAAGGAGTGTTTTCAAAGTTATATTATTCAATACTCAATATCAGTAAGACTTAGAGTGATTCTGACTGTTTATGAAAAAAAAACATGCATGAATGCATGCATATTCCCCAAATTGTTCAAGAAAAGCATGAAATTTATTTGGGTAAGCCTTTTTAGGCATTTTAGGCAAAATTATATATACTGTATATATATATATATATATATATATATATATGGTTTCAAGATTGTTGAATCTTGAATCTGAACTACTTCTAGTTAACATTATATAAATATTGCATCAGCATTTCAGAGTCAAATTGTACGACTAGAGATTCACTACAGACTACGGATTCATCTCAATTTTACTCGTTTAACAGTTCAAAAAGATCAGTCGAGAATACAAAATTACTGAATCAGAATGCTTAGTTTGCGCTTAAAAAAAGTCAGTCAAAACCAACACGTTAAACAATGTTCACTAACCCAGGAACACTTTTCAATTGGATTATCTTTTTTTTTTTTTTTTTTTTTTTTTTACTTTAGCATGCAGTGTGAAGTATTTCACTCAGTTCCCTGACCATGCTGATTCAATTTCAGCAAGGGAAGAACAAATTTATACTCATACTTTGTACAGTACATTGTGTATTTTGCACGTTATCGTCTCTGACAGACAGCATGTTGAAACTGTATACCATTTTATGGAAAGTGATGATGCATTCAAAACATCCGCTAGTGTGGGTTTCCCAGGAAATGCACATACTCGCTGGATCTATACTTCTTGCAGTGGTGGTTCTAGGATTTTTCTGTAACAGGGGCCAAGTACAGACAGGGTCCATTCAAGCACACAAAATAATGTATTCAGTACAGTGCAAATACACTTTGGCAGTTAATCATTTTTCAAAAAAAAAAAAAAAAATGTGCCAGTAAAGTTCTTAATGTTTTTTTTTTTCATTTAGTTATACAATGCATAAATCACACAAGTCTCATTGAATGCTCTCTTCATGTCCCTGTGCTGCGTCTTGGGGAAAACCTTGAGTACAGGTTGCACTGGACCATCTGCTCTGGACTGGGAAATGTCTGGGGAGAAGCAAAAAAAAAAATTTATAACTTCTTTCTGAATTTGACCTTTTAAGTTTCATAATCATGTCATCGCTTATAAATAGTAAATTATTGTTAATTAATGCATAATTTGTTAAATGTCCATTGAGAACTTCAACAGGATGAAAATATAGGCATACCATCAGGTCCAGGTGGAGCAGCACAACTCTGCACCGAGCCCTTTGCTATGCACCGGGAGAATTCCCGGTGGGCCGGTCTGTTTTATTGGCTAGGAGGGCCGGCGTTGTCACGGCACTGGGTGAATGTGTAGGCTCCAGTCACAGTGCAGCCCCACTATTTGTATTATTATTTTCTCGCAGCCCCACAAAAAAAGTCAGTTGCTAGAGATGTGCGAACAAAAAAAATAAAGCCCCGTTCACACCGCCAGCGATTTTGTCGCTGTGTGTCGCTAGGCTCTGTACTGTGATGTCGCTTGTGGGCGTTCGTAGTGCTGTCGCTCTTGTGTTATTGGTAGACTGCACGTCTGGCCATATCTATTCAAAAGACCATCACAAGTGATATATAATTTTAATTTGACTGGGAATAAATGACTTTTAAGGCTAAAAAGAAACCATATGCTGTTGGGAGAGTGTTTTTATATCTCCACAGCTGTGTTCAGTGGATTAAATCATTTACTAGATAAACGATCGATCAATGAACAAATTAAACTTACTCATACTGTCACAAATTATAAAAACGTCATTCGAATTTGACAGATAATCAATTTTCTTGTCCCTAATAGTCAACGTAATGCAGGGGAAATTGTAAAATGAACTGCAGAAGTGCTAACGTGCATCATATAATTACAACACTCGAACTATAACGTTAAATGCATGAATTAAACTCACTGTCGACAGTTTCTTTTCCATGCATCATTTTATTATCCATGTATGTGGTTACAGTCAAATCATATAAAACAGTGAAATCGTCCTCAAACTCTTTCTTTCTGTCTTGCCTGCACTGCACTCGAGACGGTGACGTGAGCTGAGCTCCACTGAAAGTCTTCTTTCCTATTGGTTGTCGCTCGCGAAAATTGCTTCTTATTTGCATAAAGTTGAAAATTCTCAACTTTTGTCGCTTGTCTCTTGTCGCTTGACACGCCCACATTCTGTCGCCAACGGTCACTGTCGCTCGTGTCGCCGGATGTCGCCAGCGCTCCAATGAAATGACTGGGATCCTGTCGCTTTGTATAATAATATTTTTGAAAAAATACAATGAATTACAATGCTGTACAGAACAGTGCACTATTGCTTATATGGTAACACTTTACAATAAGGTTCATTAGTTAACTATATTAGTTAACATTAACAAAGAATGAACAATACTTCTCCAGCATTTATTAATCTTTGTTAATGTTAATTTCAACATTTACTAATACTTTTTAAAAATCTTGTTAACATTAGTTAATACACTGTGAAATAACATGAACAACAATGAACAGCTAGATTTGTATTAACTAACGTTAACAAAGAATAACAAATACAGTAACAAATGGTTAGTTCATGTTAGTTAATACATTAACTAATGTTTAATAAATTAACCTTATTGTAAAGTGTTACCACTCATATACTGAGGTTTTAATTACATTATTTTAATATAATCAGTCGGGAACTAAAGTGGGCCGGTCTAAGGCATGAAACTCCAGGGCTGAAAATGAGGCCCTGAAACCCAGTCATATTTTTGAATGGTCATGGTTTATTCCCTTATTATCCCCGGAGATGGGAGAAATAAGGATTTAAGTGTTTTACTTCCTGCTTATCGTGACGTAAAAATCGTCATTTTGCGTCACAATAATTTTGCGTTCATTATTATTCCATGGTGTTGGACCTCACTCACCGTACAAGCCTATTACAGATCAGTGGGTGGGACTTCACTTGCAGAAACTGAAATCAATATCCGCCATCTTGTTTGGAAGCTAAGTTAATAAGTGCTGTGGAGATAGTAAGTTATGCGTACTATACGTTCAAAAATAGATATATCATACAACTCCCTGTACTTCACCACTTCAACGATTAATTTGACATCACCCATTTTCACTTATCAAATCATGCCTGCCTCTCTCTCTCTCTCGTGGTTTCCCTGTTTTTTTTTTTTTTCGCATTTGTCACACGCGGTATTTTAATTTGAAAATTGCTTTTATTTCATTTATTATTTTAATTTTAATTATTTTTAATTGACCGGATGGTCGAGTGTGTCTTTGTGTAACTTCCTTCCGGAATTGACGCAGATCATTCGCGGCTCGCGGCTTTTTTTTTGTATTAAAAACACTTCTTTTATTGGTCGGATGAAATATGCTAATTTTTTTAAGATAGGAATTTTGGGTTTTCATGAGCTGTATGCCAAAATCATCAGTATTAAAACAATAAAAGACCTGAAATTTTTCAGTTGGTGTGCAATGAATCTAAAATATATGAAAGTTTCATTTTTATCATTACATTATGGAAAATAAAGAACTTTATCACAATATGCTAATTTTAAGGACCTGTATACTATTTTACAGAATTAACTTTATTACATGTTACTCAGAGACTGACTTTTGTTTATGAAATGTTTAATATTTCTGGATCATGAGTAAATATAGAAACGGCATTGGCTGATATGCTGCATGATTTCAATGTAGAATTTAATTTTCCCAGTTTAATAACCTCTGTGACAGACTACTGAATTGAAATGAAACTCACCCTATTTGACACATTATCTGGTAGTGTATGAGAATGGTGGAGCATAATGGTTATGAATGGCTTGTGGCTCATAAAGCTCCTCTAGGTCACACTGTGTGAGACAGGAAGTTAGCTGTCATATGAATAGCGGTGTGATGGATTGCTTTGTAGATTGCTTTGTAGTGTTCTGAACCTTTTTGAAAAGAGTCTAGGAGACCCAAACAGCTCTAAGAGTCGTTTTTAGCGATCGAGACTTGTGATGTGACCTCTTACTGTACATCTTATGCTACCAGTATTTTGACCTTGGAAAAAGTGACATTAAAGCTGTATTTGACAGAAAGCTGAGAGCAGATTAGTCGTGCACTTGAGCCTAAATGATCTAGCGTAGCTCAGGCCATGAAGACGGGCAGTAAATTATTAATAAACTTTATCTCATTCGAACTCTGTTGCGGAGGCTTATTGAAATGCGCTGACCGTAACAAAAGAAAACTTGCAGATTCAGTTTGTCGGCTGCCTGAAGTTCAATATGTAGTAAAGTTTGATTAACTCTATAGGACAGTCAGAATATTAAGAAGCAAAATAGATCAAAGCTGCATCTGAAGAAACTGCAGATTGTTAATCATGGACCTTAAGAACAATCAGATGCAAGTAAAATGTTGTTCCTGTCTCAACATGGAGAACATAGTGCTAGCAATGAGAATTGTTATATTTGCATGGAACACAGAAAAGTACTTGAGATCATTTAATGTAAAATGCAGAATTTTAAGGTTTTAATATACTGAAAAGGAGAAAGTCTAGGTAGAGAGGACCATAACAAGGCCATCCTTTCAAAGATGGGATCATTTCATAGGCTTGCAGTTTTGATCATGATCTAAGAGTAATTGGATTTACTAAAGTGTCATTTGTGTTGCAGTGAAGATTGGAACCGGAAAAATCCACTTGAGACCTCATTAGCCCCTATGCTCCTCTTTGCTTTGCGTTAGACATGAAATGTATGAGTTCTTCAGACTTCTGAGGACAAATGAATATGTAAATTGTTAAAACAAAAGGTGAACATAGGACTACGTTTGACTAAGAATTTGAACCTCTGTCAAGGACAATCCATTATCTGACACTGTCTGTTATGTATTGTATTCAATATTCACTAAAATACTAAAGATATGTAGGTTTGTGCACAATTAGAGAAAATAAATTAAAATCTCTTAAAAATAATATGAGAATAATAAAAGTGTCAAACAAAAGTGTCGTTCGTTTTATTATTTATTATTTTTATACACATTAATTGTTTGATTTATTTTAAATATATATTTACATATAAATATAATACATATTAACAAATTATTTAATTGAATTAATTGGCTTTAAATCAGGCTTTCTTCATGCTGAAGTCTGAGAGACAAATACTGTAAATTTCAAAGGATTCTACATATATATTGGTTACACTGTATTAGTAAAATGAAGTAACAACTTGTACTTACTAGGGTTAGGATTAGTGTTTGGTTTAGGGTTAGTTGCATCTAATTACAGTATGCATAATTTAGGACATAGGAAGGGGGATCCCTAAAGTGGCATACATGTTTAGTGAAACCATTTCACTTTGAAATATCAACTGGTGTCAACGAAGCACTTGGGTCTGCGTTTGAGAGATGTGCTAGACTCCCACCTGCACACGCATAAACACCATACACGTGCTCATTAGCATGTTCTTTGTTGCTCTTGACATGTCAGCCGCAGCTCAGCGACTGTCTGAGCACCTAAAACAATCCATCAATTGACGCTCTCCAGTGATCTTGCCGTAAGACCTTGTCAGCCACAGATATAAAGCACTGAGCATGCTAACTAGCTTTGAATGGAATCAACCGCATCCCGCAATTTCTCAGTGACAGATACACCACTTTAATCCCCCCTTTCTGCCACCTGTCTCCCTGAAGCCTGTCACTTTTCCTTTCCACCACCATCGTCACTGGAGTAAACTGGGATCTGTTGCACACAGGTGTGTGTACTGTCAAGTTTTTTTTTTTTTGTTTGTTTTTTGTTTAGGAATTCAAAAAGAAAGGTATGAGACTATGAGATTTATATACTGTATACACTACTGTTCAAACGTTTGTTCTCAGTAGGTAATTTATTTTTCTAAAAAATAAATTAATACTTTTATTTAGCAAGAACACATTAAATTGATCATAAATGACAGTAAAACGTTAATTATAATTAATTCGCAGGACAGCAGTTTTGAGTACATTTTCTGTCATCTTGCAATGTAGGAAAACGTCTCGGTTAGGTATGTAACCCTCGTTCCCTGAGTAGAGGGAACGGAGACGTGTCGTCGGGGGAGTTCCCTGACGAATTGGGATCAAGCTAGGGAGCGAATTGCCTTCGAGAGAATGAAAATGAGCCAATGGACATTGGCATGCAGCGAACGTGCGAACGTGTGGTGACTTTTGTCGCCAGAAGGGCGAGGTCTGTCGCAACACGCAGCTCCTGCAGCAGAGGGTCGGGACCACCTGTCTGCAAGTCATGGAGTGCTTTAGCCTGATGGACTTCAAGCAGCGCCATGGAATGCAGGGCGGAAGCGGCGTCTCCACATGCCATGTAAGCATCCCTGGTCAGACCAGAGGAAAATGTGAGTGAAGGGGCAACCCGCCAAGTTGAAGCGGTCTTCGGACACAGCTGCATCGCAACCGACCGCTCCACTGGGGGAATTCCCTCGTACCCTTGCACCGCCATCGAGAGTGGTGAGGAAGAAGGAGAGAGGTTGTCTACGCATGGTCACGAGATGGGCCAGCCAAGACTTCCTCAGCTCCTCATGCACTTCTAGGAAGAATGGTACTGGAGCCCGAAGCAACCGCACGGCCCACTCAGAGACACCAATCATCTAGTCGCAGAGGTTCAGGACCCGGTGGAGGGTTCCACAGAATCCCGACATTCGCAGCCGCCCGTTTGAGCATAGAAGCCATCTCTGGGTCCGGCACAGCTGAAGCCACCAGAACTGAAGGGAGTAGTCCTGCTGAATCATCAACAGAAGATGACCGCTCTTCCCTCAGATCGACATCTGATCCTCAGGCGGAGCCCCAAAGGAGACAACTGGAACCGCACGAGAGGCCTCTGATCGCTCCACCGGAAGAGCCAATGGTAACGAGCATGCTAGAGGAGTGAGAAGCCCGAGAGGATCTTTCACCAGACGAAACATTCTTCATTGTAATTCTCATCCACTCACCAACAGGAATGACTGAAGTAGCCGTCTGCCGAACTGAACCTGAAAAATGGAGGGACTCTTCCATGTTTCAGGGTTCTCAGTCTTGAACGCAGCATCGGCATTGTCATGTTTCTGCAATGAGAACATGACTCATTCACAAATGCTCCCTCAGCGTGCGCTAAGCCCAAACACAAGAGGCAGTGTTTGTGACCATCTTCCCAGTGTTGTAGTACTCGAGACTCGGACTCGGTCTCGAGACTATATTTTAATGGTCTTGGTCTTGTCATGGACTCGTGTCCATTTGGACTCGGAATTGACTTGTACTCGAACATTTTTTTTTTAGGACTCGGAATTATTCCCGAGTCCACTCGAGTTCAATTAAAAATATTTTTCATGATTATTAATGTATGTTAATAAAATGTTTCTTTTAATTGATTGACATGCCCAGTGATTGGTGATTTTCTATTTTCAACTGCGCATGACAAATTGTAATAAAATTACTTTTAACACCACCTACTATGTGGCCTTTTTACCCTAAACTGATCATATTTTTTAAACTCTAAGTAAATTCAGTAAAAAAAAAAAAAAAAAGGATTTCTCTAAGTAAATAAAAGTAAATTAGGTAATCAACCCTCACTGGTCTCGGTCTCGACTCGGACTCGACCGTCTCTGGTCTCGGACTCGACTCGGACTCGACTCTCTATGGACTCGGTCTTGACTCGGACTCGACTCTCTCTGGTCTCGGTGTCGACTCGGACTCGAGTGAGGTGGTCTCGACTACAACACTGCATCTTCCTGAGGGAGAAGCTGACCGCATCCATAAACGCAAGGGTGAGACGACATCCTGAAAAGAACACAAAAAAACCTGTGATACTCTTCTAGAAAGAAAAAAGTGCACTTTCATGTGCCGAAGCACCGAGGGATCACCGCGGCAGACAGACGGGGAAACTGCAAGCCTGTGTGCTGCACTCAACTAGTTGATAGTGGGAGCGATGATCGCTGAAACACCATAACACCAGCACAAAGAGGACCTTCTTCCTTCAAGAGGACTCGTTTTTTTTTTTTTTTCTCAGACTTCAGCAAGGAACAGCAGTTCAACCAGAACACACTGTGAGACTCCAAAGTAAAAAGTAAAAAATGTGTTCACTTCTGCCTTTTATACCCGTGCTGGTAGGCAGGTCGTGGAACGCAAATCTTGCATGCAATTGGCTCCCTAGCGTGATCCCAATTCGTCAGGGAACTCCCCCGATGACACGTCGGAGTTCCCAGGACGAAAGGGAACATAAAATTCATATTATAGCGCATGTGTAAACCTTCATAAAAGCTCACTGAGATGATACAGACAGAAGACACAATCAAGTTATCACGCATTTCTTCCAGCAGGATAATTTCATTTAGCAAAATATCTCACCATTCACCAATCTCACCAATGTGTTGCCGCAGCACAGAAAATGCAAGTGAATTTTCTGTCGTCTTTGCAAGACTATGGCATGAAGAGTGTGCAAAGTCAAGTCACCTTCATTTATATAGCGCTTTTAACAATATACTGTAGATTGTTTCAAAGCAGCTTGACAGTGATAATAGGAAATTAAAGGGTACCTATTATGGCATTTAAAATGTTCCTAATATTGTTCTGGGAGTCCCCAACAACAGTTTTACAAGCATGCAATGACAAAAAACACTTTTTGTTGTCTTATAATATGCATTTATTTTTACCTGATTTGCTTACCGACTCCCATATGAAACGTTTAGTGAGTCCTTTTTCCAAAACCCGACTTTGCGTGACACTAATCTGCGGTGATTGGTCAGATGACCTAGCCAGTTGTGATTGGTATTCTCTGCGCAGAGATTGTCGGAAACGGAATGCCCATCACCTTAAATGGGTTACGGTTTATTATTGAAAACTACCGTAAACAGTATATGAACAGACATGGCTTTGCCGTATCAATTCCAACCAGAATAGTTTTTTTATAGAACTTTTGTATCGCACTTCAAAACACAGCGTCTCGTCGACATGATTGTTTTCCGGTTTTCCCTGGCGTCTCCGAGCGCAATAAGTGGGCGTTTCTTATTCAAATAACTTGTCAAGTTGACGTCAACTAGACAAAGGAAAAGCATCGTTCTTCGAACGATTCATATCAGCGACTCAGAGTCGACTCTTACTTTTGAGAGACAATAACTTTGTATACGGTGAACTTTCATGTTTAAAACTTTGCAGGATGTTTTCGTCCACTTAGATCTATGTTACACACTACATGAAGGGCAATTTTCAAAAATCCATAATAGGTACCCTTTAAAGTAACAGAGATTGTTTTGACTAGGGGACGATAACACAACACCGTTCAGACAGAAAACCCTTAATGCGATCCTGCTGCTCATTTGCACAAAACAGTGCATGGTGGCTTGAGAATGCAAACCATGAAATAGTTTCCAAGGTACAAGCCTTGAAAAATTTAAAATACAGATTTTTTTTTACCGCTTCTGCGTAGCTACATAAACCGGAATTATCCAGACATCTGTACAGAGGTAAAGGGAAGGGAAGAAAGCCTTCACAGGGGAGAGACACTTCAGGACTGCGTTGTCATCGTGTCCAGGCACATGTCCATTATAATATCCGGATTTTAATATTCTAGGTATTATCTACTGGCCGGAATTTTGAGATCGCAATAGACGTGATGGACTATAATGCGTTAAGAGCTCGCTCAAGAACTGGGGAGCTAAACCATTCAGTGCTTTGTAAGTAATCAGATATATTTTAAAGTTTATTTGATGTTTAATAGGGACCCAATGCAGTGTTGTCAGAACCAGGCTAATATGGTCATACTTCCTGGTTCTGGTAAGAACTCTGCTGTAGCTTCTGTGTTTTGGACCAGCTGAAGTTTATAAAGTGTGCAGGGTAATAGCCCAGACAGCAAACTGACATTGAATCAATGTGGAAACGACGTCTCTCATGACATTGAAACAACGTTGATTTTGCTCATCGAATTAACGTTGAACCAACGTCAGACGCGGCATTCTTCAAAGCTAAATGAAAATCGAAAATTGGTTTGCTTTCATAACGTTGAAACAACGCGTTGATTTCAAGTTGATTTTCCGTTAGTTTTGAAAGAATGACGCGTCTGACGTTGGTTCAACGTTAATTCGATGAGCAAAACAATGTCAGATCAACGTTGGTTCGATGTCATGTTTCCACGTTGATTCAACGTCAGTTTGCTATCTGGGAGCCCATAACACCATTACAATAATCTAGGCTTGGTGTCATGAAGGCATGAACTAACTGTTCTGCATTTGTCAATGAGAGCATATGAAGTAATTTATATACATTTTAAAGATGGAAAAATGCGGGTTTTACAGATACTAGACACGTGACTTTCAAATGAAGATGGGTATCAAAGAGCACACCCAGGTTCCTAACCGACGATGAAGAATTGACAGAGCAGCTATCAAGTATTAGACAGTATTCTAGATTAGTATGCAAAAAAAAGTTTAAGTCCAATAATTAGAATAATTATTGTCAGCATAATTAGTATCATAACAGTGAAAACTATTGCCTTCCTTCTAAATGATTTCTTCTAAAGGTAGCATTTATAGAGTGAACAGCAACAGTGGTACACCATACTGAACTTTTGATCAATAAGACATCTCTTCATTTACTGCAACAAACTGATAACGGTCAGGTAATTATGCTATAAGTAGCTAAACCATGCTAATGCAATTCCTCTAATGCCAACATAATTTTCAAGTCTATTTAACGGGGTCATGAACTGGCTTTTTTAAATTTTAATATTGTTGTCTGGGGTTAACTAATGATGTTTTACATTCAAAAATATCAAAATGAATAAGTAATATTTTTCTACCCTAGTTTTGAGCCTAGCTCAAAAAAGCTCGGTTTTTATGGGTGTCTCGCATTGAAGACTTGGAAGTAAACGCCCATTGCTGTGAGTGGATGACAGTACTTCCTACGCAAGGCCGTAGGAAACTTGTGGATATTAAAAGAATATTGCTGCTGCCAGTCTCTGCTTTAACCAAGGAGTTTAAGGAGTTTTAGTTGAGTCACACGACAAATGTGTATTTCTACCAGTTAAAAACTAGTAGAAATTGGTCAGCAACATTTTTTTTGCTAGAGGCAAAGGCTGCCCTTCAAGTTGGTGACATCGTGGGACAGGTACAGCATGGAAGAGGGGGTTTTCAAATGGATGGAGAAGCATTTGTTACTGTACAGCTGCGTCTTATTTTGTGCTTATCTTGGCGAAAGCCGAGTACAAATCAGCATGAAGTTTTAACGTCTACTCTCGTGTAATGGAAATCTTAGGAGAGACCTACATTGTGCATACATAGAAGTATCATTGTAAGACACACTAGGGATGGAGTATGTGCAACTATATGTAACTTTTGTTTGGTTAGTTAGTGAAGTTTTAGTTTTTAGTGGTGTTTTGGCGCTTAAGAATGATTTATTTTCTGTTTTGTTTTCAGTGAGTTTAGAGAGTGGGGATTAGTTAGTGAGTGTTTTGATTTTGTTATTTTGTTTGTTTGTTCGTTTTCTTTCTGTCTGTGGCATTCTTAATATAATTTTCAATTATTTTCTTAAGTTGGATTTAGTTGTAAATAAGTTAGTTTGTTTCCATTTATTCTTTGTGTGTATTGAAAATTGTGTGTATAAATGTAAAGCACCTGTTTGCCGTAATTTGCTGTCATTGATTCATTCGCCCACAATACTCCACAGAGATCAAACTGTAGGAAAGTGTTTAAATTTTATAATGCATGTCTTCCTCACACCCCTGTACCATCAGGAGATGTAACACACAGTCTCTTCAGTTAGATGAGAGGGATGGGGGAATGATTGTCTGTAAATATCAAATGTGCGACAAATGGTGACACCTTTGGCTCTGCGTAGTGTCGTCATGTGCTGAGCTATTACTAAAGGAAGTGGAGCCATTACAATTCAAGAGCACTTCACACATAAACCATTGTACTTTAGTAATGTGACACATTTCAGAATGAAACAGAATTTCACAATAAAAAAAAGGATGTGACTTGATTGGATTGTGTAAAGTAGGGATTTCCACTTCAAGAGGAACTTCTTTCTTCTGAAACATTTTTTTTTCTTCAATATCCTCATTCAGACTGTCAGTCCATATCTGATTGTTGTGTCCGATTGGAATCCAAACTTATACAGCAAGTGTGAACGTAAAAAATGAAATGCTATTCAAGTCGCATAATATATATTTTCATTGGTTCTATACAATGAGAAATGTTTGAAATTATTGCATAATTCCTTTTTATATGTAACATGGTTATTTTTTCTAGCAATAAAATATATTTACGTTTAATTCATAAAATGTAATTAAAATTGAAAATATATTGCAGCTTTATTAATTTAAAACTAAATCCATAAAATTATCCCATGATGGGAACCCCTAAAAGGTTATAATCTTCACAAAATGAAGAATCGGACAGAAATGTTCTAAGATTGCAGTTGCAATGTTATGACGGAGTGTTGTGTTCTCCAAATCTTACTCCTGGCCATTGCAATGTTAAATAGATGCTTTAGATTCTGGGCACTGAAGCATCATCAGCTGACAGTAAGAAAGGTCATCAAGGGGTCGAAGAAAGTTCGCCTTTGGTCCAATTTTGTGAAATTGCTTTGACAGCACAGAACTCTTTTGCTAAAAACAGTTTTCGTATGGATGTTTTAATGCTATGCATTTCCAAATTTGTCAAAGAACGTTAACTACACATAAAGATCTGGTGTGGAAAATGACACGTCTGCTGAGTGGACAACTGATGGATTTTGCTCTGTGATGTGCTTTACTGCTGCTTGTAAAACACACACTGTAAATTTCTGTTGTTGGTCATAACATGATAAACTTGTAATTTGTGGTGTGTTATATCGGCACTCGTAAACAGTACAGCTGTTTCTCTCTGACTACAGAGATATGAGACCAATGTGTTTTGTGTGTTTTAGATCTTTGGAAAAGATACTTCAAAATGAAAGCACATGTCTTTGGATGTTTTACATCCCTTGTGATTAATATCAAGGAAATTCCTAGAACATGATTTTAAAATAAGTATACACTATGCTTTCAAGAGAGGAATCAAGAATCACACCAAAGGGGCAAAACACAGAATAAAGTACCGTAAAACTTCAAATACTAGCCGAGTCCTGAATAGACGCCTGTCTCTTTCACACGCCTGGTGTGGCTACAGGTTTGGATAAATAACGGCCGGTCTCAAACAAAGGCCTGGTCTGTTCGTTTTGGACTTACTTTGGATTACTGCATGGACAGTAATCTTTGTGAAGATCTGCTATTTTGCATTATATAATGTTATGCACTGTCTTAATGATTACTTCACTGAAAAAGGTCTTGATTGGAAATACTGCTCAGGTATTTGCACAGACGGCACGGCTGCTATTACGGGAAAACATTGCGGTGTTGTTAAACAAATCCAAGAGCGAACACCAGAAACAAAGTAGACGCACTGCGGGAAAGTCTTGCAACAAAGCACGTCACATGTCACCAGAACTGCATGAGGTCATGAACATTGCTGTGAAAACTGTAAATTATATTAAAGGGCACCTATTATGGAAAATTCACTCTTACATGGTGTTTGAACATAAATGTGACCTGATCCAGCAAAATGAGTCACATTGACCCAAATTTAAAAATTGAGATTTTGATATTAATGGAAAGAGGACACTGTAAGCTTTCAAATGATACCTTGGTCAAAGTCATACCTTGAATGGTTGTAAAGATATACACATTTGAATTTTGGTTGTCTGCCCTTTTTTTCCAACTGAAAACCTGAGAAAATCGCTTTTAAAGTTTTTTTGCCCTTTTTTTGATATAGCTTTCAAAATCCATAGAATTTTAAGGGATAAACTATTTATTTTATATAGCTTAATTTGACCAAATAGATTAACATATGTAAATACAATTTAACAAGGCTGAAGCTCAATTTATTTTTAAGTTTTTTTGGAATAAATAATTAAAAAGTCACTTTTACAAAAATGTTCTAAAATCAGAAAGATTAAGAGTAGTCAAAGAGAAATTCAGTTTTCATACGGATTAGCCCAAATAAGCAGAGAGCAGTCTGTTTTCTTTCGTTTTGAATGGTTGTGTTTAAAAGTAGACCGGTCTGTGAGGCTAGGATAGCTTACTTTCGGTTCATGAGACTTCGGTTCAAGCTTCAATTCACGTGCCGCGCGTCTCCGCGTCGTGATTAGGCCTAGCCTATCCATTGTCTGCAATTTATTTCTTATTATTAAATACTAGTAATTGGTTGATGAAACATTGATTTAAATTAAGATAATTATTTTAAAACGAAATTCACTTTAAAGAAAGACTTTGTGCTTGCTTTCTGTTTAAGCTCTGTGAAAGTTTTAGTGCTGCTTCCAGAGGGTCACGTTCGGATTGTTTTTTCCTCAAATGCGAACACGGAAAATAAAATAAAGATTTTATGTTCTGGGGAGAGTCAACCCTTCTTCATCCGGTGAGTATTACTTTTGGTTTGTGCAGTGTGGTTCACATAGGCCAATTGATTAAAAGATTCAATTATCTGGGAATTATAGATCTCCTCCATAACGCTGAAATTGCCCAATTTTAAACAATTATTTAGAAATAATTTAACTAGTTTTGTGGTGTAAGTCTACGTATTTTATAATGTTAACTTAAAATAATACTAATAGTAATTTAAAGATGTGGTAGCTAGCATTGGGTCTGGAAGTGAAGGATAACTTCGGGAGTTGAAGGGACGTGTCAGTGTCGTGATTCTGTCTTCTCACACCGCGACACAGGTTCGTGGATCTGAGTGTCGCGATCATTACAGCCTTACATATATTCTTCTTGCAGATAAATATACTCACACAGCTTAGGTTAGAAGCCTCCAGTGAGTTCAACGTTTCAGGGGATACCCGGGAAATGCTCAGAGGTGACGAGGGGAGTTGAGAAGAGCAATGTTTATTTCAGCGAATTTAAAGCTTTGACAACTTTAATCGTTATTTAAATACCTTTACTCAATTATCTGGACTACGAAACTTTGGGAGATTATTTTTGAATGTCTGTTCTTTGAAATTAGCAAAAAAAAAATTTTTTTGTTATTTCATTGTTTTTCCACATAATCGGCCCATATCTTAAAATGGAACGTTGCGACTTCCGACTCATTTCGCCAGAGCGGGTCACAAATGTGTGTTGGCAGTGTGTGAGCAAAACCACCCTAGAATGATAAAAATCCACCCAGTGTTTTTTTTTTTTTTTACAATCTCAATAAATAATATGCACTGTCTCAGAACAAGCTGTTCTAAGATTCAGTGCTTTGTGACGTAGAATTGAGCAAGGGGTTTGATTGACAGTGTGGTTGTGGCATAGACCCCACCCTCGGTGATCTGTACAGCGTCCTCCATTGTTTCAACAACAGCCGGTAATGTCTCCTAGAATCTGTTGTGGGATGGGATGTAATAATGACAAACATAGTAGTTTTCACTTATTTCTGACATCAGAGCCACTGAAAACACAGTGGATGTATTGTATTTTGAAAGTTTAAGTGGTGCCTTTCCTTCGTAAATAAGTTTGTTTGAGCGAATCGTTTTCTGTCTGACTTTTTTTGTGAACGAGGATCAATTCAAAGCAGGTCTTGCTTCAAAGTTAATCCTCAACTGTGGATTGTCATTTACTGTTTGCGATCCAACGACACCTCCAGTAACAGTAAGTCTATTTTTTTTATTTTTGAGCAAATAGTCATTTCAGTCGATGTCAGCCAATTCAACAACAAATGCGTCTAAAGTTGTCGTCGTCATAGGATGTCTGTGTATATAATTAAAACCTTCTTTGTATAGTGTGTAACCACACACGTTTATATATTTTTAAAGATATTGTATTATCCCTTTCACACGTAAGTTTACAATATTCTAATTGACCCCCCAGAGCAGTAATTCTCAAAGTGTGGTCCGCGGACCACTAGAGGTCCGCCATCGCCCCCTAGTGGTCCGCGAAAAGATGACCTAAACTTGGCAAGTGTTTACAAATTCGTCACTTTTTCGCACATACAGTGTGATCAGTCTTCTTGGCTGATCCCTGGAGCGAACGATCACACTGGTGTGATTAGAACGGTCAGTGCATCACGTTATCAACTACCAAATTCAAATGTGCTTCACAATTTCCTATGGCAGGAGTCAGCCCCCCTAAACTTCTGCCTCGCCCCCCTAAAAAATTGTGATTAATGTAGGCTACACCAATTCATGTTCGCTTCAGTCTTGTTATAATCAGATTCAGATCCTCAGTCCACAGCGGTGCAGAGAAGAGAGCACGTCAGAAACAGAGGACAGTGTGTGTGTGTGCGTGCGTGTTCATCTGAGCCTCATTGGTCTGTCACTGCTCGCCAATGTCAGAATATTTGAGATGACAAATCAAATCAAAGTATGCAGGCTTTATGTTCACAGACAGACGCTGCTGAGCGCTAATTTTAACAGTGCGTCTCAACGTGTACGGTCAAGTGCGATGTAAGATGTACGTAGCTAAACTTAACATTTCATATTTGGCATTTTTTAGGTCATAAATGTTAAACGAATGACAAAAAATAATCAGGCAAGCTAATATAGTTGTCTAATTTCGAACTGAAAATAGTAAATAAAAAATAGTAACGTGACATGTAATGTAATAATTAGTTTACTGTCATTGTTGTGAGGGGACAAGAAACAAAAGTCGTTTTTATCATTTTAGCCACATGAGTAATAATGAATGTATACATATAGAGAATATGATACAAATTGTAGCCTTTAGTACAAAGCTAAGCCTTCGGAGGGTAAGTTTGTTCCCCTAGTTTGAAACTGAAAGACCCCATTTACACCTGGTATTAAAATGCGATCTGTATTCAGATAAGTTATCCAGATAATAAAAAGCGCATGTTACAGGTCGGGCTGGGTCATGGCCAGACTGCACCCACCCCTAAAACCCAGGATCACCCCGAGGAGCGTGCCAGAGACCAGATGGACAGACAGGATTAAAATGTAACAGGCTTTATTAATAAAAAGTCATTTAAATGGTCTTGTTAAAAGTTCGAACAATCGTTGTCCCTTCGTTGTCGCTTCAAACAATGCTGCTTTATTTTGAATTTAGTAAAACATTTTGTACCCCTTTACCTTTGTCAGTTTTAAACTTTTTAGAGTAATTGCACAAGTAAATCAGTAAAGGTAAAAACCAAGGTAATTGCTTTTATACGCAGGCCTACCCATTTTAGATTATGTGTGAAGATGTGGAAGAAAGATAGATTCAAAGTATGCATTTATATTTTTATGATAAATATCATCTTGTACAGATATATACAAATCAGACAATGTCAATCTAGTCAACAATCTTTCAGATCTTAATTAAATCTCTTATATTAAAATAGCAGTGACCCATAAAATGGTCCATTTAAATTAGACACTAAAAATGGCAGATTTCTCTTTTTTATCTTCAGAATTTGCAGCATTTCATGACATGCATAATTAAAAGACAGATTACATAAAATAGCATTTTTAGAAATCTCTTGCTGCACCCCGACTTTAAAAAGGCATGACACTCCTGGCCATAAGCCTGATGCGCTTTTGTTAGGCAAAGAATAACACTCATTTTAAAACAAAACAAAAATAAATGTGCTTTCTGTAATTTGATGTGATGAATACTGATTGACTTTAAATGTAAGCCAGTTCTCTGTACTTTTCAAAAAGAGTAATTCAAACATTCAGAGATTTTGAAGCTTGTTTGGAAAATGGAAAATGTGTGGGTTCCTCCTACCAACAAAGAATACTTTAAAGATGCATACAACAATGATGACATCAATGTGATCTCTTTACACACACACACACACACACACAAATTATGTGGATAGAATGTCCCCACAAAGATTTCCAATAGCCTTGTCCTTTTGGGGAAAACCATTTATAAATCGTACCCCACTAGAAATGTTATATTCCCACAACGTTCTCAGAACGTGTCAAGGACGTCGCCTAGTAATATTTCCTGAACGTTCTAATACCTGAGATGATCATGATGTGGAGTTTTTTTAAGGGTTGGTGGACATTATTTGGCAGACCTTCACAGAACATTCAGGATGTTCTCATAAAGTTTAGGGGACCATAATTTTATTTGGAAATGTGATGTTCCCAGAATATTCTCAGAACATTCCCGCTGGTTTCAAGGATGTCACCTGATAACGTTTCTAGAATGTTCTGTGATGGTCATGATGTGGAGTTCTTTTACTGGTAGAGGGATATTATTTGGCAGACCTTCAGGGAACATTCAGGACAATCTTGGAATGTTTGGGACTATGTTTTATTTGGAAATTTGATGTTCCCAGAACGTTCTCAGAACATCCCTGCTGGTGTCAAGGACCTTGCCTGGTAACTTTCCCAGAATGTTCTGAGATGTTCACGATGTGTAATTCCATTCAGGGTTGGAGGGTGTTATTTGGCAGATCTACAGGGAACATTCAGGAAGTTCTGTGTATGTTTAGGGGACCCTTTCTATAGGATGTTCCCTCTTGGTCCCTACTAGGGTTGCCGAAAGTACCGGTACTTCAGTACCTACGCATACAGCAACATAGTGTCCCAGATCCGGGCCACATCTGGGGCCTCATGTATAAAACATTGCGTAGATTTCATCCTTAAAGTGTGCGTACACACATAAGGCAGAATTTGCGTACGCACAAAAGTTTTCAAATTTATAAAACCGTTCGTACGCCAGAACCTGCGCAGAATTCACTTTATATATCCCAGTCAGCGGGAGATTATGCGCACGTGCTACTCCTCCCCGAAATAACCATATATGTAGATCACAACACTTAGTTTTACTATGCATATTCTCATCTGCATATCATTTGCATATGATTATTCATCCACGTGATACCAAGTTTAACGGTACAAGACGTTAGGAAAATATGAAATGCGGATGTGCCGTCACTAGGGCTGTGAATCTTTGGGTAGACAGCGAATCGATTCGATTCACGATTCATAGGTTTTCGATTCGATTCATGAACGATTTGTGCAAATTCAGAACGATTCGATGCGATGCGATTCACATCCAAATTCGATGCGATTCGATTAATTCGATTCGATTCTTAATTTTTTATATGCATTATAGTATTATTTCAATGCTTCACCCATCTTTGTCTGGGTTTGAATTAGCCTACAGCGGCCTTCGGGGATCAGATAGTGGGGATTTTGTCCATTGTTAAAGTTAGTTCATGTTTGTTTTTAATTTTAATGAATATATTATTATAAAAAAAAATTCAATGGCCAACAAATTAGCATTTGCAAGTGGCAAATATTTTGAAAAAGGCTTTTAAAGTATTGCATTAAATGACTACATGCACAATTAATGGAGACATTTTCATTAGTTTCATTTTGCGTCCTCTCAGTGCACTCCTTATCATCTTTTCACTGGATTTTGCTCGCGCTCGGTCCCATAGCTCTCATGCTTTCATAACGTTAACTACAGATTTTTGAGCAGTCCATGTTTGAGCTCTCCAGCTGAGCTCTCTGTCGAGAAAGCAATAGTTTTGAGGCAAACCGCTCAAGCCATTGATAAAGCTGCCATGCCATTGCATGGGCACTATGAAATAAAACGCTTTCATTCATTTATTACATGGACTCTCCGTACACGCAAGGTGGTCTCTCGCTCGCTTTTCCTCTCTGCCGAGTGCGTGCAGCCGTGTGTGAACGCGCGATACGCGGTTTGGAGCACAACCTCTGTATCGTATGCACGCTCGCTCTAGATTCCGGGAGATTTTAACTAATTTGCGGTAATACAAGCTGATCACGTCAATGAGTAGCTCAACAGGTAGAAAGATAAACTCATCTTTCAGGCATTTGACCGACCGGGCTTCAGCGTGAGAAATCAGGGGTGTGTGAGCGCCTGAAACCAATCAAATGCAGATGTCGTATGACGGCCAATGCGTGAGGCAGCTTGTACCAGGAACACTTTAAGGTTGTGTTTATATATTTTAAACCACTGAATCGCTATAAAATCGTGATTAATTCGATTCTTAGCCTTTTAAATCGATTATTCACGTAAATAAACGATTCACGATTCAAAATACATGTTTCAGGATCGATGCATATGCATCGCCAGGATTTATAATCGATGCATCGAGAAAACGAGTGAATCGTTACACCCCTAGCCGTCACATTATTACAAACAGATTTTTTTAGTAGCCTATCCTTGCCTTGTTTTTGAATGAGTAAATCAAATAGTGTTAAATACATTTCAGAGAAAGTTTTTCTCAATCTTCTCCACTGGCCAAATAGTTATGATTTATATTTTAATGGAAACAGATAGACATGGTTGTGCATTACACAACCATGTCTATATCATAAATACAGTGCATGTTAACAATAACCATTTAAATAAATAAAAAAAGGATTTAAACTATGTTTTACTTTTGATATAAACATTTAGATTAAATATCCTATTCTCATTAATAGAGTTAAACACTTAAACTACATGAAATCATTATTGAGAAGTTACAAAAAAAAGTATGTTCAATAAATAGAAATAGATATTTGTTGTGGATGCAATGTTTTGAACACTTTTCCTCTGGCATGCTGTGTTTTAATGTTTTAACTGATTGCTAATAGAAGATTGTCTGAGAAAATTGTTTTGTGCAAATAATGAACAACAAGGTCTATGTGTTTCCATTAAAAATATACTGTAAATCATTTAAAAATACCATTTGGCCAGTGGAAAATATTGAGAAAAACTTTCTCTGAAATGTTATTTAACACTATTTGATTTATTTATTCAAAACTAAGGCAAGGATGGGCTAAAAAAATATATATGTTTGTTATAATGTGACAGCATATCCATATTTCATATTTTACTATCGTCTTGTACCGTTAAACATGGCACCACATGGATGAATAATCATATGCAAATGATATGCAGATGAGGATATGAATAGTAAAACAAGGCGTTGTAATCTCCATATATGGTTAATTCGGGGAGGAGAAGCATGTGTCCACATTCTTCCGTTGACTGGTATTTATAAAGTGAATTTTGCGCAGGTTCTGGCAAATAAACGGTTTTATAAGTCTGAATATTTTTTTGCGTACGCCATTTTTGGCTTTCGGGCGCACGTACACTTTTAGTAAGGATCCTACGCACAGTTTTATAAATGATATACCGATATACGTACACTCACCGGTCACTTTATTAGGTACCCCATGCTAGTAACGGGTTGGACCCCCTTTTGCCTTCAGAACTGCCTCAATTCTTCGTGGCATAGATTCAACAAGGTGCTGGAAGCATTCCTCAGGGAGTTTGGTCCATATTGACATGATGGCATCACACAGTTGCCGCAGATTTGTCGGCTGCACATCCATGATGCGAATCTCCCGTTCCACCACATCCCAAAGATGCTCTATTGGATTGAGATCTGGTGACTGTGGAGGCCATTAGAGTACAGCGAACTCATTGTCATGTTCAAGAAACCAGTCTGAGATGATTCCAGCTTTATGACATGGCGCATTATCCTGCTGAAAGTAGCCATCAGAAGTTGGGTACATTGTGGTCATAAAGGGATTGACATGGTCAGCAACAATACTCAGGTAGGCTGTGGCGTTGCAACGATGCTCAATTGGTACCAAGGGGCCCAAAGAGTGCCAAGAAAATATTCCCCACACCATGACACCACCACCACCAGCCTGAACCGTTGATACAAGGCAGGATGGATCCATGCTTTCATGTTGTAGACGCCAAATTCTGACCCTACCATCCGAATGTCGCAGCAGAAATCGAGACTCATCAGACCAGGCAACGTTTTTCCAATCTTCTATTGTCCAATTTCGATGAGCTTGTGCAAATTGTAGCCTCAGTTTCCTGTTCTTAGCTGAAAGGAGTGACACCCGGTGTGGTCTTCTGCTGCTGTAGCCCATCTGCCTCAAAGTTCAACGTACTGTGCGTTCAGAGATGCTCTTCTGCCCACCTTGGTTGTAACGGGTGGTTATTTGAGTCACTGTTGCCCTTCTATCAGCTTGAACCAGTCTGGCCATTCTCCTCTGACCTCTGGCATCAACAAGGCATTTCCGCCCACAGAACTGCCGCTCACTGGATGTTTTTTCTTTTTCGGACCATTCTCTGTAAACCCTAGAGATGGTTGTGCGTGAAAATCCCAGTAGATTAGCAGTTTCTGAAATACTCAGACCAGCCCTTCTGGCACCAACAATCATGCCACGTTCAAAGTCACTCAAATCACCTTTCTTCCCCATACTGATGCTCGGTTTGAACTGCAGGAGATTGTCTTGACCATGTCTACATGCCTAAATGCACTGAGTTGCCGCCATGTCATTGGCTGCTTAGAAATTAAGTGTTAACGAGCAGTTGGACAGGTGTACCTAATAAAGTGGCCGGTGAGTGTATATCGCAATGTTGTCCCTGTGAATATTAAACCACAAAAAGACTTTAAATTTGAATCCTGCTTGTTCTGCTTGTCTTTGTGTGGATGAATGGTGCAGATGCGTAGTTTCATTTATCACACACACACACTGAAGCACGCAGTGTTTTCAGTCTATAAGGTCTCAAGTCTATAGCGGCAACTTTAGAATTTTGTGTTTAAACTTCCGTTTTGCAATAACTGCATATTTCTATGGCATCGCTGTTGAAGAGTAATAGCTGGTGAAGTGCAATTACTCATTGTAGAGTTAACTAAAGCTATTATGAGCATTAATGTTTGAAGCAGATTTCACAAATGTCAGGTGACCAAGAGGATTTCAAAACAGTTCATTCATAAATCCATTAGATCTTACCTTCATGCTGTGGAAACACGAACCAGAAGACAGAACACGAGCAGCTCTGGAGAAAACAGTGTCATTATCCAGCAGATCAGTTCAGTTCTCATGCAATATTGTCAGTGCTGTCAAATCAATAATACTGCTAAATATTAAGTCTTCTTAGTCAGAATAAGTTGCAAAATGGGCCAGGTGGTAAAGCTAAAGTTCTTGTTTCTTTGTTTGTTTGTTTTTTAGCCAGTATGGTGAAGACATTGGACTTGCCTAACTGGACACTGTATGGGCTTGACAACATACTACAATGGGGATGATGGAATGAGAAGGGCAAACTGGACAGCACAACTCACTTGCTCGTCACACTAGCATTAGCCTTCTCTTTCTGTCACTTCTGGGTTCATATTTTTGTCAAGCTCCTCTGGAGGTGGCACATTGTGAAGTTGTCTAGTCCCAGAGCTCCCTGGAGCTGTGGAGGAGACTTGATCTCTGATCAGAGCTGGAGCCCGAGTCGCTCACATGCTTTTGTCATATCCTGTCAAGCCTATGAAATTTCTTTCATGTGCCTCTGCGTGGAAAGAGAGAGGTCCTATTTTGGAATTTGATGATATGGTGCATGTTAAAGTGGAAGAGGGAGTGTGGGTGTGTATACGATCCTAAAATTGTTCAGGAGTCAGTTGCCGTTTTCCTTCATACCTTACGAGTTAATGACTGGGGAACTAGAAAGAGAGCAGGGATGGTGAAGCGAAAAGAAAGAGCTAAACTTTGATGATACGAGAGAGTTGCGTACAGGGTGGGGGAAAAGGAAAGAAAAGTGAAAGACGTGACTCGGGGGAGGAGGGAGTAGATGAAAAAAGAGGTGCCTGGTGGTCAGATGATGCAATTTAACAACAGTCATATGACATTTTCTGCTGCCTGCCAAAAATAGACCAGGTAAACAGATAGAATCAAACTGTCCGAAAATCAATTACTTCACTGGGATTGCTCTTTCCCAAAGACATGCGTTAGATGTCTAGAGGTCCCGGAAGAAGTAGGAGGACCCTTTTTAGAGTGATACCCTACCAGGAGTGACCTTTCTCACAAAAGGCACTTTCAGTGAATTGCAAATCATGAATCTCAAGCGTCAAAAGCCCAGATGATTTTATTTACATGGAAATCATTTAATCGATTCAAGCTTCCAAAGTCATTATCAGTATGATCATGCCTAATGTCCAGGGGCGCAACTACCCAGTTTCAAAGGGGTATGCAGCAACAATTTTAGCGCCCCCCCCCCCCAAAAAAAAAAAAAAAATTAAATAAATGTAATGTAAGTGTGCTATGTAATAACTGAGTAGGAAGAAATGAGAGCTAACAGAAAAAAATAAGTGCAAAATTGTCGTTTATTAACACAATTAAACTATAGCTACTCCTCCTTGATGAACCCCCCCCCCCCCCCTAAGAAAACTAAGCTCCATTGTAACAGCAATAGCAGTGTTTCTCACAGGATTTTAGGTAAAACTGTGGTAGGTGGACCTCTGTTTCTCTAGGGGGGTTCGGGGGCATGCTCCCCCGTAAGAAAATTTTGTGTTCTGTAATGTTAAATTCAGCAGTCTGGTGCACTTTGAGAGTTCAAAATTAAAAGCTCCAACCCATTTTCAGGGTGCAAATTAAACAGAGAAAAATTTGAACCTCTTTTAGTTAGTGTCTGTCTACATTACACTACTACATAATAATAGTTATAATATGAATCCCATGATAGTAATTGCCATTAAGGCTATTGTAAAACAAATGCACAGAAAAATAAAGGAAACTTTCATAATTAGTTTTGCACTAATTTCTATACTTGAAAGATACTTGCGCATAATGACATATTTCATGGGCCAGTGTGTCAGAAAAAAAAACTAAAGCTGACTTTTTTGACCAATGCATTACACCAGCACAGCGCCGCCAATTAAGCAAAAAACAAAACAAAAACAAACAACAAACAAACAAATGGGCCGCCGATGTATGAGTTTTGTGGGCCGTTAAGACAAATAAATTAAAAAAGGAAAAGCACGTCGGCCCAGCGGCAATCTCCCGGTAGTCCTGATGGCCACCGAGATATAGATAGCCTATGCCTGGATGTCACATTTTAAATCCTACCTGTTGGCTTTCAGCAATGCATGCAGTTATTTAGCTGCTGTTGCATCAATTGACATGCCATCTCCTTTTCTCTCTTTCTTTTTCTATTTTTAGCCCCACAGCATTTTGTTTTATCCATCTTTTTCGACGACAACTAACTACTCGTACCTGCTCGCTCAGAGCTCTCGGCGCCCCCGCCCGCTCGCGATATTACCCGCCCCCCTTCTCCATGAGGGCGCCTACTCTAGCCTGGCTGTTAGTCCTCTAAAATTTTATATAACATTGAAGGAATGCAGAAATGATTTAGAAACGGACAACGGCAGCTACATATAGAAATACAATATAGCCTATATATAATTTTTTTTTTTTTTTACCATCGCTTTGGCGCCCCCCATTGTGCTGCGCCCCTATGCGCCGCATATAGCGCATACCCACTTTTTGCGCCACTGCTAATGTCAATTTAATTAGTAACTCATACATAGACAATGAAATAATTTTTCACCTTAAAGGGGTCAGTTTAAGGTGTTAATATGTTAATTTGATTCTCTAGGTTCTAAATGAAAAGTTTGTAATATACTTTAATTAAAGATTCTCACTGGTATTGTAAGAAAACACAAATTTTACTAATCACTAATCTGGTCAAAACAGCACTATTTTCAGCACGCCGATTCAGTGCATATTCCTTTAAATCAGTTGTTACCAAAGTGGGTGCCGTGACAACTTGCTAGGGGTGCCGCATAATCTCAGCTTTATTTTCCAATGTAAACAGCCTAAAATAACTATCGTACCATATAATAACCTTTTACAGCATATTTTAAAATAATATCAAAACATATGCATGTCCAAACGAAAATGAATAAGCGAAAAAAATCCTATTACTTCCAACGCATTCTCACCCCAAGGCGTCACCTTTGACCATGCTTCAATATTTGACGTTTTAGGCGCCCTTTAGCGTCACTTGCATGACGCGATCCTACGGCGTCATCTAACTGACGCTACAGGAAAGCGTCAGTTAGAGGACGCGGTTAGGTTTAGGTATGGGGTGGGGGTAGGGTACACGCGATCCTAGGGCGTCATCTTACTTACGCTAAAGGGCGCCTAAAGCGTCAGATATTGAAGCATGTCCAAATGCTTCCCAAGGCGTCAGTTAAGTGACGCCTTGGGGGTGAGAATGGGCTGTTACTTCATACATTTAAAGTTGAAATGTTTATTTAAATGTTTATTTGTTAATTGGACTGTTGTCGGAAGGGAATCGTCCTGCTCGCTCCGCCCTTTGTAATGGGCTCAATTATATATTTCAAGCAGATTGACAGAACAGGACAAATGGATAAATTCATGGGTTTAAACAAAAGAAAAGCAGAAATGTCACAGCTCAGAAGACCGATGGTCTTTTTTATAAAAAATAAAAATAATGACACTCTCTCTTTACTTCACTTAACATAAATACTTGTTTTTTTTTTTTTTTATTTATGTTAATAAATAAAAAAGTTGTGCACCGTGTCGTGATTATCTATTGTCCGTTATATACCATATAGGCTACTTTTTATTTATTAAATCCAGGCAATTGGTCGATGAAACATTTATTAAAAATTAAGATACCATTAATACAAAAACAAAATTTTATCTGCCCAAGCTCGTCAGGCAAAACGTGAATCTGATCGACTCCGGACAAAAATGCGGATCAATAGTAAACTCTTGTGAAATAGCAAGGTAAACTACATGAAACATGACATGAATACAAAAGAATGTTCCAGGATAACAAAAAGTCGGTGCTTTAGGAAGTACTGTAACTTATTTTATTTACTAGATCTACTGACTAACATCACTCATCCCACTATTATATCATATTGTTTATAATACACATTTCCAAACCCGTTCAGTACAGTAATGTTAGTTCCTACGATCTTACTGATACACTGAAACTGTTCAGTGTAGTTCACAAACCGTTTTCGTTATCATATTATACATTCACCTGTTGACATTGATTGTGAAAGATACACGAAAATAGTTAGTGAAGTGGCTTATAACATCACATGTCAGCTAAATGCATCGTAACATTATCATGGTAAGAGCACAGAGCATTAGTTCAACGTCAAGCTGATAAAAGTAGGCTATTATTGTACCTGCAGTGGGAGTTTACATTAGTTTCCAGCATGTTGTGTGATTATTTCGCCGTTGCGTTGAAAGTCTCCGTGTGGCCGGTAGTGACTGCTCGCTCTTGAGATCTAGCACGCATACGAGCACGAGCGATCTTGTTGCATTCTGAAACATCACCGCTAGAGGCCGCTAAAAATCGCATACAGCACCTTTAACAAAACCAGCTTTATACTGAGTCTGATCCTCGTTTATAAAGCAGTCTGGTGTGACCCCAGTGTGGGTCATTTTGTGTGGGTTCAGTTGTCCTTTGTCACTTGTTTTATAGGTTCGAGTTGGGAGTGAGTGACGTCATGATGACCAATGGTACACCTGTGCTACAGCTGATGCTGACAAACTAAAGCAGCTTTCTTTAGTCGTGACGGAGTGCTCTCCCCTTGTGCCATTTTTCTGTTGTCTTAGTTATTGTCTTGTTCCTATTTTGGTCTAATCTCTTACTTCATTATTTTTACTTTAATAATTGTTATTCCTTTTTGCATACCACTTTATGACTATGACTTTGCTAGATGTGAAAATGACTTATTCAGTCATATTTCACCTACAAATAAGATTTTTATAATTATATAAAGATATATATGGCCAGTTTCACAAACAAGGCCTAAGCCATGTCTCAGACTGAAATGCATGTTTAAGCTGTCTGAACTGCAAGCAACCATGTCTGTATATGAATACAATCAAAGTTACAGTCTTATCTTTATACCCTTGGATTTTATTCATTATAACCTTTTGTCTATTTTAACTCAAATTTTGTGATGTATTGTCTTTTATACAGTGTTTTTTTTTTTTCTTTGTACAGCACCGTGGTCAACTTTTGTTGTGTTTATTTGTGCTTTATGAATAAATTAATTTACATATTGTTAAATAAACTTCTATAGAGCTAGTTAAGTCTGTCTTATAACTAGTTGAGTTTGTCTTATAACTGATAACAACATTAACACTTTTATTGACCTACATTAAATTAAATTGAGGTTTCACCATGGGAGAGCTGCTTTACAGTTGAAATTGAATTTGTTTTATAAATGACTAATTAACATTGACAATGCAATTTTTCTGTTTATTACTGTGAAAATGATTTGAAACAATTATGTACACTACAAATAAATGTGTAGACTATATAAATATATATAATATATATAATTATTTAAATTAAACATATTTAAATAATTGTGAAAACATTATATATATATATATATATATATATATATATATATGGGTGAAAAATTACCATATTTGACTAAAGAAACTGTGCTCAGAAACATTGTTATACACTTATAGTGCAATAAATCCAGACAGTGCCAGACAAAACACAGTGAGTACAACAGCATTGCTTGAATGCATCGGTGGGGTCCACGAAATAAAGGAAACTCATTACTCCTTGCTGATGTAACGGCAAAGAATAATGTGGTTGGGCACAGCAGGAAGAGCAGGAGGCAACATTTTATTTTATACTGGCAGCAGGGAAAGGTAAATGTCTAACTGGGCTTCTTTGAACACTATGGTAGAATAAATTAGGGTTTAAAGGAGCTCCAATATCACAGAAAGAATTGCCCAGAATGATTTTTCCACTACTCTACTCTCCCAAGGAGTCCAGAGTGAATCTAATGGCTCTGATCTTCCTGATCAGATGTGCAGAGGCTTGGAATAGGTGTTGGTCCTTACTGTTCAAATAGACCAGTGGTTCCCAAACTTTTTGAAAGCAAGGCACCCCTTTGTAGTTATTTTTTTTTCACGGCACCCCAACCCAATTAAACTAAACAAACATATACATAGGCCTATATACAATTAGTGATGCCGGTAACGCGTTACTTAGTAATGCGTAAGTCTAGTCTGACTCTGAACACTTTTTTCAGTAACAAGTAATCTAACGCGTTACTATTTCAAAACCAGTAATCTGATTAAAGTTACATCCAATTTAATGTGCGTTACTTTTTTTTGTCATTTTCTTTAGTAGAAATTATGGCTGTCTGACATGCTATATGAAACAGAAATGTGTGTGAGAAGGCTTTATCCATTGCTGATCTGACGCTACTAGCTAGCTACCATAGACAGTCTGTCAGCTGTTTGCTCGCACATGGAGGGGGGCGGGGGCGGGGGCGGTTGGGTTGGAGACGCAAGCGCCAGGCGGAGTTTCAAGTGGAGCTGGTGATTGGATGAGTGCAGTTGACCCTATATAAGCTGTGCGGCCGCACAGCTTACATTGGTCAACTTTTCTGCGGCTGTACAGCCAATAGAGTGAATGGATTTTTTTCGTTCTTTTTTCTATTCATATTGTTAGGATTGTACTATATAACCATAACCAGCATCTAAACGAGGACATTAATAATGAACAATCTTTGAAATCGTATACTCTAGCTTTAAGGTGAATTTCGTTTTTGTATTAATTTTATCTTAATTTTAATAAATGTTTAATCGACCAATTGCCTGGATTTAATGAAGAAGTAGCCTAAAAAAGTAGTATTTAACGGACAATAGATAATCACGACACGGCGCCGGCGTGGAGCTCGTCGAGTCATAAATTAACCGAAACACAACTTATAAGGTAGGTCTTGCCTCATACACCAGAGAAATATATCTATAGAAAGCTCGAAATGTCTACTTTTAAACAGAACAATTCAAAAAGAAAGAAAACAGACAATTCTCTGCTTATGTAATCCGTATGAAATGTGCTTTTCTCTCTGGCGCATTCACTAGCCATACTGAAGTGATCACGAGTCAGATCAAGAAAGATTGTCTTTTGTTTTATGTTTTAGAAAAACACATGTTAAGTGAAGCCAAGAAAGACGGTCTTTTGTTTTATGTTTAAGAAAAACAGGTATTTATGTTCAGTGAAGTAAAGAGAGACTGTCATTATTTTATTTATTTTTTTAAATAAAAAAGACCGTTGGTCTTCTGGGCTGTCACATTTCTGCTTTTCTTTTGTTTAAACCTATAAATGTATCCATTTATCCTGTTCTGTCAATCTGCGCGAAATATAAAATTGAGCCCATTACAAACAGGCGGAGCGAGCGGGACGATTCCTCCCGACAACAGTCCAGTTAGCGGTAAATAAACATTTAAACTTTAAAAAAGGATTTTTTTTCCGCTTATTCATTTTCGTTTGGACATGCATATGTTGGTCTTTTGAAATTATTTTAAAATATGCTGTAAAAGGTTATTATATGGTACGATTGTTAGTTTAGGCTGTTTACATAAAGCTGAGATTCTGCGGCACCCCTAGCCAGTTGTCAGTGTTAGTGTTGGGCTATTTTGAGCCTTGTTAGTGGTATTAACTAGTGATTTTTATTTTCATTACTCTATGCCCCATATACTAGTGTTATAAGCTAAACAGTTTTACAGAGAAAACCATAGATATACAGACCATTTTGCAAGATGTAAACAACACTGGTCCAGAAGCACTTCCTGTTTCAGTTTTTTAACACTACATAAAAGCTGGGATAAAATACAACCAACAGAACATATAAAACTGAATCAGAAAGTTAACTGAATCAGTAAAGTAAAAAGTTCTATCTTTGATGGATGCAACATACATAACATTATACGCTTATACAGAACGGCTATTTTTTAAGTTAATATGCAACAATAGGCAACTATTGTTGATCTGTCATTATCGGCATTTCCGTTACAGATTTGCGCAATACTTTAAACCTTGCTTATTAATTTAACCTTTAATTACAAAACAAAAAATGAATGGTTGTTGTTTTTTTTAAAAAGCTGAACACCAAAATTTTTATTTGAACTGACACCAAATGCTGAAAAAAAAAAAAAAAAAAAATCGACAAATTTTCAGATTTTTGTGTAAGACTTTTCCACCCTTTGTTAAACAGTTAAAATAATCACACACACACACACACATATATATATATATATATATATATATATATATGTGTGTGTGTGTGTGTGTGTGTGTGTGTGTGTGATTATTTTAACTGTTTTTTCCACAGTACTGAATGAGAAGAGCCATAACCACAGCCTACAGAAAGGAGATTCATTGGCGAGTTATAGGCTATAATAAATGTGTCTGAAAAAATAACGAGGCATTTTAATAATAAACTATTATTTTACAAATCAGTCGGCTAATAACATATCTCCATCTCCTCTGTAGGGTGAATGCATCTTTAGAGGGAAATGCACCTTTCATACAGATTAATCAGAAGATATTAGCTTTCAATTCGAATTTGTTCGTTTTAAAGTGGACATTTCCAGCTTTAGCCTACAGAGGCTATATTTTGTTTCTTGCGCTTCAGTTCACGGAGACGATGAAAGCGCACCTGACTGTTTTAGTTTATTTTACAAAAGCACAAAGTTTTCTTGTTATTGTGAGTTTGCACAAATAAAAGTAGGGGAGAGCGGGGCACAACCTAACGCATTTTGGTTTTGGCTCAATTAATTAAAAAATAATTAGGTTAGATTATTTATTTTTTTACACAAGCAACATACACATCTCTGCTACAAATGAACACTTAAAGTGTTTTTTTCTAGGACATACCATTTTCGTACAGTTGCACTGAAAGTGACAGAAGTGCAAATGTTACAACTAATCCCATATGCGGGGTTAATTGTAACAGACAGAGGGGTTAGTTGTAACACTTGTGTGTAACTCACATAATTCAGAACTATTTTATTTGAATAGTTTGATATTGTTTGTGCATCTGTATAGACAGATATCCATACATCCATACCTCATCCAATCATCCTTCTATTGTGGATCAATATCATGGATAGAGACATAGAAAAGGGCTGCACAATTTTGCGATAAATAATAATAAATACAGACCGATTAGTATACTTCCAGTCGTCTCAAAGATTGCTGAGAAAGTAATTGCGGATTAGATAAAAGAACATTTAAACAAAAACAATATACTATATCCCATGCAATTTGGATATAGAAAACATCATTCCACCGAAACTGCATGTTGTTACTTTATTGAAAATGTCAAGGCAAAGTTGGAGAAGGGCGGGGTTGTGGGAGCTGTGTTTTTGGATCTAAGCAAGGCGTTTGACACGGTCAACCACTCTGTGCTACTGAAAAAACTGAGTAACTATAATTTGTCTCTAAGTGCACTGCAGTGGGTAGAATCATATCTCAGTGACCGTGTCCTAAGCGTAAGAGTCAATAGTAAGCTATCAACATCTAAGGCTTGTTACATGGGTGTCCCACAAGGCTCTGTTCTTGGGCCATTGCTGTTTGCGCTTTATATAAATGATCTTCCTTCAGTGTGTGGTGAGGTGGACATGGGAATGTACGCGGATGATATTGTAGTTTACGTGCATGGAAGTGATGCAACCATTGTTGCTAAAAGGTTGAACCGACGTTATGGGAAAAATCTTAGGTTGGCTTACTTCTGCCTCGCTCACACTGAATGTAAATAAAACAGTAGCAATGTAGTTTACTAAAACTAACCGACTGAGGTCCTCTTCGCCATGCGTCTATGCAAATCAGAGTCAAATATTAAGATTAAAGTCGAAACGTTTCGATATTAAAGTCTAAATCTTGAAATTAATCTCAAAATTGTTCAACTTTAATCTCGAAATGCTAGATTTTTTTTTTTTTTCATTTTTTTTTTTTTCTAATTTGAGGTTCAGGGCTTTCGTACAAAACACTCTTTGTCAAGTATCTTCACGAAATATTATCAAAACTTTCCACAAATTTGCAGGAGACCGTCTTCTGCAGCAAAAATAGCGGAAACACAACCTGCTTGATCCTGACTAACTATGTAAAAGGTCCGTGTTACATTTAACCCTGAATAAAAAGAGAATAAAAACAAAAAGAGGTAACTATAAATGTGGTAACTGTAATCATAGCAATATGGTCAAGACCAATAGGCGAACCATGGAAGTAGCAATACTTTAAAAATATTTGGGATAGAACATGTTAAAATATCACCAAGAGGGGGAGATAGACTCAAAAAAAAAACTTTTACAAAGAGAATTCTTTTGGATTTATACTATAAAAGCTAATCAATTGGCTTTATGCACAGCTGCACAACTTCCTGAATTTAAGCCAGCTCCGTGTTTCTTGTCTGCCATAATTGGACCAATTGATTAATCCAGGTGTGCCTGACCTCAGTAGTCACGGCAACAATAATCAGACACACCTGAATTAATCAAGTTTGGCCAATAATGGCAGACAGGAAACAAGGAGCTGGCTTAAGTTCAGGAAGTAGTGCAGCTTTGCTTAAAGCCAATACCCTGGTCTAAACTTGGAATTGGATTTTTTTCCTTTCTTGTAACTGACCATGTGCATGTCAATGTTTTACTTTACTGATATTTAAAATTGTATCTTGATATTTAAAGTGGTAAAAACCAGTAATATGTGCAAAAACATCTGAGATTGCACATATTTATTAGAGCATGAAATGAAATTTTATGTTTTGTGAAGTAATCTTTTTTTGTAACTTGTCTTATATAAATGAACTTTGCTATTTATTTATATTGATTTTTTGAACTATCTTGATGTGAAAACGTGACTTGTCTTATCTAAAGTAACTTGTTGTGATTGCTCTCTGTCAGGTGATATGTGCAGATGAGCACCTGTGCTTCTAGGTCATGTGACTGCATGCAGATATATAGCATGCATTCTATGGACTGCCATTTTGAATTTGCCCTGAGGAAGGCCCAAGGGGCCGAAACATGTTGGCATATGTTTTTTAATGGATAGCCAAGTTTAAATAAAGGCTTTTTAAACGTATTTGAGTGCCTCAGACTTCCTGTTCATGTAAGAAACAATTACAGCAAAGCATATTCTATTACAGAAAGTCATTCATATTTCGTTCGTCCTCACGTTCTTTCCTAGATCCGTATGTGGGTACTAAATGAAAGTAACAAGTTTTATTATTATATATATTTTTTAAAGCTGATCATGAAGTCCAAAATTTAACACATAAATATTGTTACCATGTTATTGTTATACTTTCAAAATATATTGCTGCATAATCAAAGCAAATGGCCTCTAGTCCCATGGGGAGTGAGGTGCACTGTCATGGACACCAGGACCATGCAGGGAGTATTCCAGAGGCAAGGCACCTTCATCAAACTCAGAGAGAGAGAAAACAAGTAATGAAGAGCCCCACAGCACAGCTGGCACATGTCTTGGGGCCTTCCTGGGGCTTTTATTTCTGCAGTTTCCTCAGCTTTCCCAGCAGCTAATCAAGACTCTCAAGCAAGTCTGGAGACTTCAGAATGATGTCACAAGGAGGTTAAAAGTAAGTATTATATACTATATATATATTATATATATTATTCACCTTACCAAGTATATCAGTTAAGACAGATTTTTTAGCATTCTTTAAAATAAATAAAATACATTATTTTGTAACATTATACATTTCTTTACTCAGTCAATTTAATGCATACTTGAGGAATAAAAGTCATTTCTAAAAAAAAAAAAAAAAATCCCCCTTTTTGGGGGAATCTCATTGATCACAAACTTTTTTGTTGCCATTCCTAAGGTCATAGACCAGCTGGCAATTAATTATGTTACCAAAGTCAATCTTATGCACATTTTGGTGCATGATCTGTTTTCTATATGTACACTGCTGAACTTGGTATGTGACAACAAAATGGGAAATCTCCTTTGGCAGTTAATATGTAGTTTAACAGCAAGTACTTCTACTTTTACAACACAAACCTACTTTAACTTCAGTATATAGATCACCATTACCTCAAGTGAATGTGGGACCTTTCCCACAGAGGCCAATTTCTCCTCAGCACTGCATTGTTCCTCTCTACCATCCCTGAAATTATCTGTCTTTCAGTCTTCCCTCAGTACTATGTGAATAGAAGAGCATGTCTGCAGCAATTAGTGGCTGTCAAAGTGGTACTTTTGTGCTTAGATTAAATGTAATTTCCAATTAATGACATACATTTACAGTATTCAGTATGCAGCGGCAGCAGAGTGATTTGTTCAGTTCAGGGTGAAAGTTTAAAAGTTCAGCTCGGTGGTGTAATCCTCAGAAAAAAACGAAGAGTAAAAAAATGAAAAATGAAGAGAAAGAGGAACCATGAAGTGGATGAACAACACAGTCTCATGAAGATGCGTATCTATACCACGAGTGTCATTTCTCGTGGCATTTATACGCCAAAAGTGTTTTTTTCGTGTATATGGTACGCACTAAAAAACCCTGGGTTAGGTTTAGGGGGGAGGGGGGTGGGGAGTTCGTGCGTACTATACGCAAAAAAGTGCGTATCATATGTACGCGAAAATCACGTGCCATATACACGCAAAAACTGTTTTTGCCGTATAAATGCCATGAGAAATGACATTCGTGCCATAGATACGAACTTTCATGAGATCGGGCTGGGATGAATGATAGGAAGATGTGGGTCAGTCTTCAACAAGGTGCACTTAATTTCTACAAATTAATAAAAACTCATTCATATTTAACCTTTCAACAGGAAAAATAAAAAGTGAACGAATATGAAAAAGTGTGCATTATTTGCCCTTGAAAAAGACAATAAGTAATAATAATTAATAATAGTAATAATAATAATAATAATAATAAACTTTAACATCATCTATAGGGAATAGTACATTTCCCTCCTAAAACATTCACATACCGACAGACAGTACAAGGGGCTCTGACAGAAAGGAAGGAGAGCACCGAACAGTATAGCGTCTCTCATCTGAAGATGACGCCATTTGCATTAACATGCCTTCACGGCGCTGGCAGAGGGCGGTCGCTAATAGAAACCCTTTAAGGTGGAATTTTGGCTGCCCACTCCTTGCCATCCTTCAGTGATCATAAGATTCATGTTGACAGGCTATTAGAGCACAACCCACCCCCAGATAGAGGAGGCGGTGGCGGATCAGTACGGAGTGAGGGGGATGACGGCTTATATCCGTAGGGAATGATTGCTTATGGAGGATTGACCTTCTTCACCTTTATGCATTCCCTCCTCATATCAGTAGCAAGAAATTATCTTCTTTTTTGTTCGTTATTAATAAAGAGGCGTGACATGCTCTGCTGGAATGGAGGGATCACAGTCATGCTGTATTTAATATCAAATGTTATCAACTTTGACTTAAGATGTCATCTACAGCAATATAGCAATGCAAATGTTGCATGTCTGCTTGCAAAATAATTGTAAATGATACTTAACATGGCATGATGGGGTGTGCGATCACCACTGAAGGGCATCACAGCCACTAAAAAACATTGCTGCCAGCTGCCCACTATCATGTCAACATATATTGCACACTGTTTATTGAGCATGCTGAAAAATTAATGATTGTACATGGGGCTTTAAAAAGTGACATAATCAAGACTGATGCATTCTGGGCTGCAGATTTAGCTGCCACAGGCCTCAGCCCCATGGCACCTTGAGGCCCGACCTAAAGATGAATCATCCTAATGTGCATGTTCTTTCTGACACTCATTAATGGCATAGCTGTAACGAATCTACATATAATAATATACAATAATATGTATTTAAGGGGGCCAGAGGTAGCCTGGTAATACCAGACTCTGCTACTTCACTTTGCTTCGTAGACAGAGTCTGGAATGGCATAATAGAGAAGTGTTTTCTCTCTCGCAAGGGGGCGCTTCTCAGAAGTTTAACCCTCCTGTTACCCTCAAATCTGATAACACTTTTTACCCTCTGGGGTCAATTTGACCCCAGTAATTTAAATCTCCACAATATGTTTATTTTTTTGTACAAAGGTTTGTCTCAGTTAATTTATGTCTTTGTTGACTACTTAAGTAACATTTTAAGTTGAAATCCACCCACCACCCCCCTCCCCACCCCACCTAACCCCACCTAACTCCACCTAACCCCTTACACATCCAGAATACCCATTGCCCGACTATGGACAAATTTACAAATCAACATAAAATCTTACTTATTTGATCTAAAATTGGAAAAGTACAAATACATCTGGTGTTTTATTTGTTTTATAATATTTCTAAGTATAGATTTTTGTCATCTATAACATTTGGAAAGAAAAACTATTTATTTTATCAAGGATAGTAACACGAGTTATGTTTGGGGTCAATCTCACAAAAATTATGTTTTCTCCTCCCCCATGGCACGGGAAACATCAAAGTTCTCACAAAAAATCATGTTTCCCCCTCCCAAATACACAGGAAAGAATTATTAGTTATCTTGAGAATTATGTCACATGTCATGTGAACTACTAGTAGTTCTCGCAATACTACAGATATGGTTCTGTTTGGTTAGAGCCCTAAAACAGAGGGACGTTTTTTGAAAATGATTTTGAATATTTAAAATTACAATGAACATTATAAATTCAAATTATAACATGTTATAATGACCTCAATATAACAACCAAAACAAATGTGTGTGAAATTTTAATATTTCTTCTGTTTTATTATACAACTAAAAGAGCCTGGGGTCAAATTGACCCCAAGGAACACCGATGCTACAAAATTTGTACAGGACTTTGAAAAAATATTAGCAGGTTAATTTTATGTTTACAGAGTTGTCCCCATTAAATTAGGAAAAGTCATTAAATTTGAAGCAAAAAAAAATAAATAAAATTATGTTTTTACAGATGTTAAACATTGAATGGGGTCAAATTGACCCCAAGGATAGAATCATTGGTTACCCGTAAGCCAATCAGATAAGTTTATTTATGACGTATGTTATGTGCCGACACGGCCGCATCGAGACATTATGGATCAAACTCAAATCTATGATCGAACTTCCACTGTAAACAGGGAGCGGCGCTATTGTAAGGGCTGCAAAATGTGTGCCAACCGGGAATTAACAATTCACAAACTAGGTTATTTATATGAATTACTGAGTTGCGGCCGCCCCGCAACCTCGGCGTGCCCCGCTCTCACGAGTCATTCCGCCGCGAGGCCGAGACCGAGCCGCTGCTCTCGCGAGTCATGAATAGGAAGTTCATTTTACTGAGTCATTTCGTTTATTTAAGTGGCTTAATGTTATAATTTTAACAGCCAAATTCCCCGATCACATCCACCTATGCAATGTTGATCATATTCTGAATTAAGAAATCATAATGCAGTAAAAAATGATAAATAATCACTTTACCTTCCGAGTCTTACGTTCATTTGTCACATGACATACACAATGAACAGATCGTTCATGAATCACATATCTGGGACTAATGCAGCAGGATGTCGAAACGAAATATGGTGGATTATTATTATGATAATAATAATATGATAATAAGAGCGCACCAGGAGCGTTCACAGCCGAGGAGACCGACTTTCTTGTCATGGCCGTAAAAGACGGAGAACTGGCGTTGAATGGGGGTAAGTTATGTCCTTATAGTTATGCATATAATTATGGCCAAACAGGTCTGATCCGTCATTACTACAATTAGCCTGAACAAATTGGGTAGCCTAAATGCCTAAGCTTGAAGTGTTAATATTTTTCCTTGTTATAATGATTTGCAAAAATAAAAACGGCTGCATCTGTGTTGATGAGAGAATCAAAAGTGTATGCGCGTTGTGCAAGCTACATAATGGCCAAGCATGCTGGTTTTTGCGGGTATACGCTGCAAATAGAGGGGCAGCAAAATTGTTTTTTGCCTAGAGCGGCAGAAGTGCACACGCCGGTCCTAGCTGTAAACACTGATGATGCAAGCGAAATACCAGAGTGAACATGGCTGTAAACGACCTTTGCTTCAGTTTGAAAAACCCCGGAATGTTCTCCATAACAGAGCGAATTGCATCCCGTGTCTTTTTTCCCATTTCTGCGGTTGTTTCGGTTTTCGATTTCTATAACCTACAATGTAAACTCGGCGCTTAGCGTCTACCTCATGGCACTCAGCCCGCCCTCTGTTCGTTGATTGGCCGGCTGTTTTCAGGCCAGTGGAAAACTGAAAGATAGGCCGCTATCTCAGACTCACTACATGAGCAGAATGAAATTAGCGGAAGTAGGAAGTCTGACGTAGTCAGGCGAGGCCAATTTAGCTCAAAAGGAATTATTCAGTGATTTATAGGGAATCTTAACAGAATCACTTATACGGCCGAGCAAATGACTCATTCAGCGTTCATTTGAACGGGCCGTAACTATAACCTTTGCAACGGATATAAATGTCTAATCTATAGTGAAACACTATAGACTCCCAGATGTCCCATCTCCAAACTTTTGAATAGTGTATATTTTTTACACTAAATACTATTATTGGTAAACTATATAGTATCAGGCAAACGTTTGGAAACATTACTATTTTTTTGTTTTGTTTTGTTTTGAAAGTCTCTTATGGTCACAAGCCTGCTTTTATTTAAACAAAATACAGGGAAAAAACAGTAATATTGTTAAATATTATTACAATTTAAAATAATTTTATTGTTTTTTTCTGTATTTTTGATCAAATAAATATAGGCTTGATGAGCAAATATATATTTATAGAAATTTATAGAAATATTTATAGATAGATTCAGATAGATATTTCTTTAAAAATTAAACATTTTGAAAAAAAATTAAATAGCTATGTTTTCAATCTTTTGACCGGTACTTTATATATATATATATATATTAGGGGTGTCAAGATTCTTCAAATCCTCGATTCGATTACATTTTCGATTCTAAGGTCACATTTCGATTCGATTCTCGGCAATCGGTCGGGCAATCAGGATGCTCTCTGTCTTACATGTACTTGATGAGGCACACACGCAAGGTCTCTCGCTCTCTCCCTCTCTGCCGTGCACGCAATACGGTTTGGGGCACAGTTTTTTCTGTCTCGGCATGCGCTCTTGCTCACTCTAGATTCTGGAAGATTTTAACAAATTTGCGTGCATCAGGGAGCCACTATCAATGTGAGGTGAGACTTGGGATGTCTGCAAACTTGACCATAGACTCGCAGCACTTCAACACGTTTTTTTTTTCCACTTGGCAAGCCGAACGGACGTGATATGGGGGCGTGGCAGCATCGATTATTCCATTTTTTTTAATTCGATTTTTGAGATTGTGAATTAATTTTGAACTAAATTCACTTTACTGCGTATGCGTGGAACCTCACAAAAGCTCAGGTGATACAGATGGGAAAATAAATAATAATTTTATCGCACAATAACAGGATAATTTTATTTAGTAAAATATCTCACCATCACTGATGCGTCCAGGTCGCATTCAGTCACCATATGTTTGGTCTAAAACGCATGTTTGCAGTACTGTGCTATGAAGAATAGCACATATTAAGTAACAAAGAAAGTAACATATTTTAGCAACAGTGTAAAAATGAATAACACATAACAGGCACAATACTGATAAACATGAATATCTATTGGTATTACATGGATCACATGACTAAACTTGACAACATCGTTTTGAAATACCTCCGGTTTCACTGTCCACACTACAACGCGAAAACAGCGTTTTCAAATTTATCCACTTTGGAGATTGTTTTCCAAAAGATACGTTTTCATTTACTTAAAACAGCGTCTCAGTGTGGACGGAAGGCCAAAACGGAGAGAAACTATACGTTTTCAAACGAAAATGTATTAGTATGGACATGGCCTAAGAAGTACAATCATTAAGATGAAAATAGTAAAATACTTCTAATGAACCAAGAGCCAGAGAAAATATTAAAAACACAAAACCTGTCACATTTACCATTGTAACATTAAATAACACTCTTATTAACACACAACACATCAAAATAAGTTTAGGCTACTTCTTTAAAATACATCGTAATCATTATTATAATGATATTGTGTCATGCTTTAAAGTAAAATAATTACAATGTGTACTTTTTAAAAGTGTGCTTGAGTGTGCTAAAAACAAAGTGTACACTCTTTAAGTATAATTAAGTGGACTTTTATTTCATTAACATTATATGATCTGCAAGTACGTTTTTTTGTAATACAAAGTACTTTTAAAATGTAAAGTATACTACAAATCAATACAATCAATACAATTCGGCACATCAATACAATTATTCAGTAAAAGCATGCAATTTTCGAGAAATACTGATAGATGCCAATTTCTCAATTCATTTGAGCTTAGCTGGTAAATGTAACAGCCTTTTTTTAGATGCACAATAATGTGTTATATATAAGTATATAGTTCTCTAATGTTGTCTGGATACATTAGGGTTCACACTACAAATTAAATGTGGCCGTATACATCCCTATTCACTCTGCTTCATTCATCCGCTTTTACAATGCACATTACTGAAATACTAAGAGTAAATGTGGTGAAGTGTGCTCTCAACCATGGCTAGTCAACAGAGATATATGAGCAGTTAGTAGTTAGTGAAATGAATAGAGTAAATGAAGGCAGACATTTAGGCTGAAAGTAGATGAATGGAATGGAACGTGAGTCAATCATAACATCTGTTATCTCAGCAGGTGTGCATATATGCTTTTAAACATGCCTGCCTTCAGCTTTCATAACTCTTCACATTTGAGAAACCCTTCATGTCTTCTGATCTGAGAGTTTTTAAACAGCTGTGATGACTAGCAGGTTTCTGGCTTCAGAAATGTTGCTGTTCTATAAACAGTGAGTCGCTGTAATTTGACTTAATTCAGTGGCAATTCATTCCAGGGTTTTTATCAAACATCACAAGAGGCATCAAAACGAAGCAGAAAAGAAAAAAAAATGCGTGCAAAGATGCCCAGTGCTGCTCTCCCTGTAATTACAGATATTGATGAAAGGCAAAAAGCACTTGTAATTACGAATCTTTTGGAAACAGCTGTTTTCACGATGATGCCTGAATTATACAGAATTGGAATGATGTATGGAAAGGAACAAACCACCACAATGATGAGTTTTAACATTCAGCTTTAGTGTTTCATTGGGGGAAAAAAGTCCTTTCTTTTTTCTGATAAAAAGTTTTTCTGACACTTTAATCATTGCTCTTTTTGAACTGCAGGTGTCCATTTTCAAGGAATCTATCTATCTATCTATCTATCTATCTATCTATCTATCTATCTATCTATCTATCTATCTATCTATCTATCTATCTATCTATCTATCTATCTGTCTGTCTGTCTGTCTGTCTGTCTGTCTGTCGTTATTTATTACTGTCCCTTAATAATTTAAATCAAAATGAAAAATGAACCCAATGTTTTGACAAAATAAATAAGAAAGATTCTGCTCATATGGGTCATACATCAATATATTTTCACCAGTGTAAATTTGTGGTAAATTTTTGACTTTTAGAATTTTATTATTAACATCATCTAAGGTTTCTAGAAACACCCATATGTTGTGTGTACTGTATATATATATATATATATACATGCGTGTACACATAAATATACTGAAAATATGTTAGTGAACTGAAACTACTTCAGCTCATGTCTAGCGAGATGTGTCTGACACGACCAAACCATTTCCCAAAAGCATGTTCACTGCTGTGAGCTTTAAGTTTCCCATATGTATTTCTTGTCATTAGCTTCTAACTGCACAGGTGAATGACAAGTGAAATTGAATCACATCAGTACTGCCCATACATTACTGCACACTCTTATCACATCTAATTTCATTCCACTTTCTCACCTCATTTTGTTCCTTACTTCATCCAAGTGTCCCTCTCCTCGGTCCACATCCTAAGCATTCGAGACCTTGTTTGCCTGGTTTGATTAAGTTGGAAATTAATCACCCTGCACTGGTGGATAATATTGTTGAATATGGTGGTTAAAATTGTTGGATACTGTCTACCATGGAGCCCTTAGGTTCATTACAAACTTTAGAGCACTTACCCATCATTGCTCTCTGTATGAGCGTGTTGGTTGGTCGTCATTGTCCACCCGTAGGCATAATCACTGGAATATTCTTATTTATAAAGGTATTCTTGGTCTGCTTCCCCCATACCTTCAATCTTATATTGTAAAGAAAGGCACAGGACGATATTGTCTTCGTTCTGAGGACTTATTGTTGTTGTCCGTCCCTCATGTCCGGACTGAAACGGGAAAAGGGTCATTTATGTATGCGGCCCCTAGCACATGGAATCAACTACAAGATGTCTTACATCTTCAGGAACCAGTTTCACTGATTGCTTTTAAAAGACTTTTAAATGATATAGAGGCTACACATACTGTTTGTAAATGCTATGAATAATTAGTTGGATGATTCTTGCTTCTATGTTTTATGTTTATGCTATATGTTCCATGTTGTTGTCATGTCTGCAACTTTGTTATTTTTGCTGCTGCCTGTCTTGGCCAGGACACTCTTGGAAAAGAGATTTTTTAATCTCAACGAGTTTTTTCTGGTTAAATAAAGGTATAATAATAAAAATAATAAAAAATAATAATACAAGCAAATAATGTGATATAAGGGTCATATTTTGCATTAAACTATTTTTTCTGCTTTGGATACATTCAACATATTTCTTACTTACAGTATCTCTTCAGTGTATCTGCCTCAGGATTTTTAACAATTAAAAATCAGGTGCGAAACTTACCAACATCCATGTTTAGGTGGTTGCTAGGGTGTTTTGTGTTGCCACCTTGGCATTATTGGAATTCTAAGAGTCACTTCTGAACCTTAAAGGGGGGATTGACTGTGTAGACTGCCGCGGCGGGAGAGAGCCGTCTTTTCCCAGCTGTGCTAGGCAGACTTCGGTTGATCAGGCTTCAGCGTGATCTTGGGTCGAGGCCCCCGGGGAGGCGGCTGTCTGCGCTGGGAGGATTGAGCCCGCTGAGATGGGCGCTGGGGTGGGGCTCTAGCTGGGGGCTGGTCACGAGAGCGGCCTGCAGAAGAGCTAGCGAGGCGGGGCAGAAACAGTTCCATAGCCTGGGTTGCTTTTTGAACTTCGGAGAACCGGTCGACGATGCCCGTGACAGCAGATCTGAAGAGGCCGGTCGGGGAGGCCACAGCGCGTTCAGAATCTGTCGGCGAGTGTGAGCCACAAGTGTCTCTCAGACACACAGAGGGCGGCCATGCATCTCCCCAGAGCTTGTGCGGCTTTAGTGGCGCGAAGGGCGAGGTCCGTAGCACTTATCAGATCCGTAACAGCGGGGGGTGGGGGTGGGGGGGGTTTCTACCACTCTCAGCCCACTCACGGAGAATGTTGCTCTGGAGGATTTGGAGGACTGACATGGAGTGGAGCGCCGAGGCAGCCTGACCGGTGGCGGCATAGGTGCGAGCATGAAAGTTCGAGGTCACTCTGCAGGCTTTAGACGGAAGCTCTGGAAAAGAACGCCATCTGGCAGAGGGCGGGCAGAGGTGTGCATCGACCAAGTCCTCGATGGGCGGCATGGCTGTTTATCCCTTCTCGCCGCGAGGTGGAAACGTCAAAGTGGTTTCTGGCCGAGAGCGGGGCATTCCAGGACTTCGTGAGCTTAGCATGAAGTTCAGGCAGGAATGGGGCGGCCCGATTACAAGTGGAAGCAGAGCGCCGATGAAAATAGCTGCCGTCCATCTGGTTCGGGGCCTGCTCGGGTGGTGGCGACCACTCGAGACCAAGGCGTTCGACGGCTTGAGAGAGAAGACGCATGAGTTCCTCCTCAATTCCGGCGCGGGTCCCCGCAGACTCTCTCGCAGAAGAACCGAGAGAGGACCATTCTTCACTGTCGGAAGCGAGCAGTGAACAGGAATCCTTCTCCTCCGCGGCGTCACCGGAGGCGACAGAGTGGTCACTCGGCGGCAACTGCATGTCCGGCTGGGGCGGGGAGGGAGAGCGGGAGGCGGCGACGTCCCACTTGAATCCGCAGGGGGCTCCGGCGGCCTCTGGGAGCGGCGTTTCTTTTTCCACGGCGAAGTGAGAGGCGGCGCGGAAGTGGTTGTGACGGCCTGAAGTCGTGCCCGCAGGGAAGACAACGGCAGGTCCTCGCAGAGGTTGCATCCTCCATCAGCGGGGGCAAGCTCTGCGTGCTCCAATCTGAGGCAGAGGGCGCAGATGACAGGGCGATCTCCATCCTTGAGAGGAGCACGGCACGAACCGCAGAAATTACGAGGCATCTTTAAAAAGATGCTCGTGCTCTTTTAGTGGTAGAGTGAAAAGGATACACGTCATCGGATGACGCTAGCTCGCAGGGCGGCTGAAGGTGGCAGATGGCTGGCTTCTTCAGTCTCCGGTAGCTCGCTAGAAGGTGTCTTCTCGACGCCGACGGCTTCTTCTCAGCACAGCGGAAGCGTATAGCTCGCTGAAGGATGAAATAATCAACTTATAAGCCTACGAGAGCTCCTTTTATACTCTCTAGCCACGCCCATTCTGGGGGGCTCTGACGCAATGAGAGCGTGCCTGCTTCTCATTGATCGCGGGCTCAGCCCTGCTCTCCCATAGGCTTAAGCAGTTCTCTGTGAGCGAACCAATGAGCAGCTAGCCAGCCCGCTCATGGTCTGCTGCAAAGGAACTGCGTTGACAATGGATACAAATTATGGAATCATTTTTTTTGGCTTCAACTTCTCGGAAAAGATTAATCTTTCCTGTAGCATAAAATAGCTTACGCAATACGAGAACCTCTCGTAAGAGAACAAGCTGTTCACAGTCCATTTTGAAAATGAATGGCGATCGTAGCGGTCTGTGGTGCGACCGGAAGTTTTTTTGCTGTCTGTGCCTGGCGTGATTTAACTTCTCCCCTGTTGTTCCATGAAAACCCACAAAACATGGAAAGCTGTGAAGTAATAAATAGGGTTGTTTCTTCTTTGGGTTGACATAAACATCATAAAAAGGCAACAGGACTGACCGCTTTTAGCCTCTGCATTTGTCCTCAGACTGCAACTACTAGCGCTTTCACTGGAAAAGAGTTTACCCTCCTTCCGGTCTCGTTCGCCATCTTGAGAAATAGCCCTATGCTATAGCATGCTCTTGGTTAATTTGGGAGAAACTTACTGCCTCAAGTAAACAAAATGTAACAAAATAAATATCTTAATGTTTATTTTCAACGTTTTAACACATATTGAAGGAGTAAACAAGCCAAAATCTGTGTGATTTTGATAAGTGATAATTGTGATAAATGCTGTGTGAAGAGTTGAAAAATTTTTCCTAGGTAATGAGAAACATGAAAAAAACTGTGAATTGGACCAATAAGCAACCACCCAGGAAACCCTATGAAATGTAGTGAATCCCAACCCACCGTAAGGTTTGCATAGTCTCACATTTCTAGTATTATTTTACAAAAGTAAACACTTATAATTATGTTATGCATATTTAACAATCTACTACATAAACCTGAAATGTTTAAAAATTTGGACTACAGTCAATATTAGTGGTTTTTATTATTGATTTATTTTTACACACACACACACACACACACACACACACACACACACATATATATATATATATATATATATATATATATATATAGTTATTCTCTGTGTTCATAGCATTGATTTAGGGGCTGTGCGCTTCTTTTTGGTGACTTTCAAACATTGATCGCCCAAAAATCATTTTGCATTAGCTTTAAATTAGGTTTGAAACACCATAGGAAAGCATTTCCCATATGATGGCTGTGCTTTCAAAAAGTTTGACTTTCAAGAACCCGAGAGAGGTCGCTGCAGAGGTCAGTAGTTGAGAAAACTGGCCGTATATTTTGAAATGTTTCATTTGGAGACATTGCTTTTAAAAGACACGCTGTTTAAAACTACTGCCTCTCAAACACAGTTTGAGCCATTGTTCTTGGGAATGATTTATTCAGTTTTAGAGATACCGTGGAACATTTATTCTCTGTGGGTTATCGAATGACCCATTTTGACAAATGCATTAAAATCAGTTCACGTCGCATTGGATTCAGTTAATCTTTTCATTACATTCATTCCTGTTAAATAAGTCTATTTTCTCTTGACTAATAGTGTATTTTCATTTGCTAAGTGTCTCATTTGCTGAACTTTATTGAATTTAAGAGGAACAGCTTAATTTCCGGCTTTGTGAGTTGATATTTTAAAATGGTCAATTGGGAAACCTGCAAAATGCAAATGCTGTAAACTGGTCAGTTTTTCCTCTCATTTTCACATTTGACTAGTAAGATTAATTCGTCTTTTTAATAAAAATAGGCATGTTTAATTAGACTGGCTGATTAGAGAAGATTAGAGAAGACTGGCACAGAAGAACTCATAAAACCTGTTAGAGAAAAGAGAGATATTTCATCACTAAATTAAAACACAGGAAAAAAGAAAAAAATCCTATTTTGCTTAAAAAAAATTGTTTTAGTTATTATTAAGGTCATTCATATTTTTTATTCATTGTTCATCATTTCCATGACAATTATGCACAATTACCCTGTAAATGTTATTACTGTAATTATTTTTGTTATTTTGTAGTCTAAAACAAAAAATAATGATATACTATTTACACTTCAAAATATGTATGGATTATGGCAATATTTGTTGTAACACAATTAATGTTGTAACACACTTCCTGCTCAGCTACTGTTCGGACGCTCTTGCTTACTGCTCCGCGCTTTGCTCTATCGCTTTTATATTTTTTTAGATATTTTATCTCCTTTTCACCTAATTTTAACTTCAGCAAATCAGCACAGTGCTCAAACGCTTGGATTACTTAAAAGTACTTCACACTTTTATTCAACCAGCTTACTGCTTACATTCCGGGGAAGAGAAAACTCAACTCCCTACATTCATAAGGATAAGAAAATGCCTCTTCTGGAATCAACTTGCTGCTCTAACTGCCACAGACTTTTACAAAGGGTTGTAGTTCTTGAAACAAAGTTAATTGCGGGACCGACAAACCAGACGGAACGCACAACAGAGCTTCGTCATGGATGCCCTCAGCACACAGCCGGTGAGTCCCATGAATCTAGTGCTCCTCAACAGGCTATACTGACTGTAGAGAAACAAGCTGCTCAACTTACAAATCGATGGCACAAACAGGGAGCAAGACCCAAAGGCACTCGAGACATCAGATTGTCACAAGCACCACATATTTCAGCAGTAGCATCCTCTACCCCAGTTATGAGTCTGACAAGGATTGCAAACACTGGTCTCCTACCACCGCCTATAGATCTTGAGAACAGATTTGAAGTATTAATGAATGAGGAATCCCTGAATTTGACGAATGTGATCGAACACAGACTGAGTCAGCCTGTAGCTAACACTGATGCTAACCGGCGCTCAAGGTCGAGCAAACAGCGGCATTCAGCTCAGAGCACAGCGGGGCCCAGGACTCTGATAGTGGGCGACTCCATAATCAGAAATATTAGTATCAGGAATACAACTACTGTACATGCTGCCTTCCACAAGCAACAACTTCTGATGTAAACAGAGAACTTCAGAACATTCTGGTGAAACAAAACTGCAAATCGACTCATCATTCATGTGGGGAAAAATTATATTCATTTCATTTGATTTCAATGAATTTTTTGAAACACTTAAAAGACTGAAAGTTGAAACATTCATCAGTGGACCACTCCCAGCAAGAGGAACAAACAGGTTTTCACGGTTGCTTGGGCTCAACACATGGCTGCAAAAAACCTGCAATGTAAAAGGAGTGAACATCATTGACAACTTCAATCTTTTCTGGAGTCAGAGGCAACTGTTTCAACAGGATGGCCATCACCCAAACAAACTTGGTTCAAGAGTACTAAAGGACAATATCTACTTCTCCCTCCATCATCCTTCTGCAGTGTGTGCCAATCCATTCATCCTGAATGGCGCACACATCTGGATACAGTATTAATGAACACAGGACTTCACTTCAGCATCTGAATGGACATATTGTTGACACATAACACAAGAACAATGAAAACACCACTCAGCCAAAACAACCTCTGCTCACAGATACAATCTCAGCAGAGCCCTGCACACAGAGCTCACCACAGTCAGACTATGACATATCAGAACTGCTCCCAGATTCAGCACCCAAGGACAACTTTCTGGAAAACAGCGAGGGAAACCAGGACAGCATTGTACAGCCTCTGATAACACCAGAGAAACAGCCCCTCTCACCTCACATGTTATCCGTCTCTCCACCATCTCCACTTCTGTGCTTCTCAGAAAAAATTTAACAACTTGTGTCTGCTGGAACCAAACTGTCCCACTCTTTTGCTGCAAGCCCCTAGATACCAACCAAAAAATGGCAGGCCCCACAACCACCAAAGCTTTCGGGCCCAGCTCCCCCTCCCCCCCCCCTCCTCCTCCGGGAGTTCTTCGGCCTCTGGCACAGCGCCAGGGCTCACACCCTCCTCCATCGGCTCGAGGTGAACCAAAACAACTGATACCAGCTCTAAGTGATATGCGCCGGGTCCTCGCTATTAAAACAATATCTTAATCAAATTTTTACAGAACAAGCGGGAACCCAGTGTGCCTGAATCTTTCTCTATTGCTGCTCAATTACATGATAGAAAATCTAAGGCCTTCAACAGCCGTACAGCAAACCCATCTAATCTGGTGCCTATTCCACGCCAGACTAACACTACTGTGGGGACAAAAAGTAAGACTGTTAAGTTAGCACTTTTAAACATCCGCTCACTTAAAAATAAATCACTTCTAGTCAACGACTTAATAACCACATACAACCTGGATTTCATGTTTCTAACTGAAACTTGGCTAGAAGACAGCTGTAGTGCAACGGTCCTAAACGAAACATCCCCTCCTAACTTTACTTATATGAGTGTCTGCAGAGCGGGTAAGAGAGGTGGGGGTTTAGCTGCTCTTTTTAAAGATGTTTATCAATGTAAGCAAATATCATTTGGGAATTATCCCTCTTTCGAATATCTGGGTATTGTGTTAAAAGGTGCTCCACGTATTTTACTTATCATTGTTTACAGGCCTCCAAAATACTCTCCAGCCTTTGCTGAGGACTTTATAGAACTGTTATCAACAATTGCCTCTGAGTTTGACTGTTTTGCCATTGCTGGAGATTTTAACATTCACATAGATAATGCATAAAACAATATGGCAAAAGAAATCATAACTGTTTTAAAAACTTTTGATCTGACTCAGCATGCACATGGTCCCACACACAATCTAGATTTACTTATCAGTACAGGTTTAAACATCTCATCGATTGTTATTAAGGATGTAGCACTGTCTGATCATTTCTGTATTTTCTTTGATATATTAATCTCTCCTGCCGTTGAAGCTAGATCTGTGTCTGTCAAGAAGAGATGCTTAAATGAAAACACTGGTGTGCTATTTATGAAGGCTATGTCTTTAAAACCAAGCATATCTGCTGACTCTATTTATTTTCTCCTTGTTTCTTGGAGAAACTCAACAGCAGTGCAAAATATGAAAAGACAATGCAGAAGAGCAGAACGCATGTGGCGGAAGACAAAAATTGTAGTCCATTATAGCATCTACAAAGACAGCATCCATGCTTTCAATAGGGAACTAGGCAAAGCTAGACAGACTTTCTTCTCAAATATTATTGTAAACAGCAATATAAACACACGCACTCGTTTTGCTACTGTAGAGAGACTGACAAACCCCCCAAGCCAGATTCACATAGAAATGCTTTCAGAAAGGAAATGCAGTGTTTGCTTCTTTCTTTTCTGAGAAAATCAATAACATCAGAAAGATGATCAGCACATCCTTGAGTGGCACTGGGGTCAGGCAGATCAGACCACAACCTGAGAAAGTTACTATGTCTGATTTCGAAGAAATCGATGGCACAATTTTGGTAGAAACCGTACATCACCTTAAAACATCAACCTGCGCCCTTGACGCACTTCCCACATCTTTTTTCAAAAATGTGTTAGACAGCTTAGAAGCAGATCTCCTAGAAGTGGTAAATGCCTCACTTCGCTCTGGGAGTTTTCTGAACTCCCTGAAAACTGCAGTTGTCAAGCCCCTACTGAAAAAGAGCAATCTGGATAAGACCATCTTAAGCAATTATAGACCAATCTCAAATCGTCCTTTCATAGGCAAGATCGTTGAAAAGGTTGTCTTCAATCAGCTGAACAAATTCTTAAGCTCAAATGGATACTTTGACAATTTTCAGTCTGGTTTCCAATCGCATCACAGCACAGAGACAGCGCTCATAAAGATAATAAACGATATTCGCTTAAATACTGATACAGGCAAATTATCCGTGTTGGTACTACTCGACCTCAGTGCTGCATTTGACACTGTCGATCACAACATACTTCTTGACAGGCTGGAAAACTGGGTGGGGCTTTCTGGAATAGTCCTAAAATGGTTCAGGTCATACTTAGAAGGGAGAGGTTATTTTGTGAGTATAGGAGAACATAAGTCTGAGTGGACATCCATGACTTGCGTAGTCCCTCAGGGCTCGATTCTTGCTCCACTCCTATTCAACCTGTATATGCTCCCAATGAGCCAAATAATGAGAAAGAACCAAATCGCTTACCACAGCTATGCAGACGACACACAGCTCTACTTAGCCCTATCGCCTAACGACTACAGCCCCATTGACTCCCTGTGCAAATGCATTGAAGTAAACAGTTGGATGTGTCAAAAACTTTCTGCAGTTAAACAAAGACAAAACTGAAGTCATTGCGTTTGGAAACAAAGATGAAGTTCTCAAGGTGAATGCATACCTTGACGCTAGAGATCTAACAACTAAAAATCAAGTCAGGAATCTTGGTGTGTCTCTAGAGTTAGACCTTAGTTTCAATAGTCATGTCAAAGCAATAACTAAATCAGCATACTGTATCACCTGAAAAATATTGCAAGAGTTAGATGCTTTGTTTCCAGTCAAGACTTAAAGAAACTTGTGCATGCTTTCATCACCAGCAGGGTGGATTACTGTAATGGCCTCCTCACTGGCCTTCCTAAAAAGACCATAAGACAGTTGCAGCTCATACAGAACGCTGCTGCCAGGATTCTGAGCAGGACCAGAAAATATGATCACATCACACCAGTACTCAGGTCTTTACACTGGCTGCCAGTTACATTTAGGATTGATTTTAAAGTTTTATTACTGGTATATAAATCATTTAATGGGCTAGGACCTCAATATATTGCAGATATGCTCACTGAATATAAACCCAAAAGATCGCTCAGATCATTAGGATCACATCAGCTAGAAATACTGAGGGTTCACTCTAAGCATGAAGAGTCTGCTTTTAGCTATTATGCCAGCCGCAGCTGGAACCAGCTTCCAGAAGAGATCAGGTGTGCTTCTACAGTAGTAACATTCAAATCCAGACTCAAAACACATCTGTTTAGCTGTGCATTTACTGAATGAGCACTGTGCCACTGTTCATCCGACTATTACTGTACTTTTTTATTCTAATTTTTTTAAATTATTTACTGTATTTTATTTGTATTATTATGATTTTTTATTCTAAACTGTTTTAATTATTGTGATTTCTTTTGATTATTTTAATTTCTTCCATGTAAAGCACTTTGAATTGCCACTGTGTATGAAATGTGCTATATAAATAAACTTGCCTTGCCTTATGCATGCTTTCGACTGTGTTAGGCCTGTCCCCCCCCCCCCACCCCCCTGGTTCCGTCCCTAATTTTTTATTTTTGCAAATAACAATCGAGGTGAGTGACTCAGTGACCTGCACATTGAGTGACCTTGCACATTAAGTTAAAATATGATTTTCTCCAGTCACTGTAAAAAAAAAAAAAAAAAAGCCAACAAAGCTTGCAAACTAGCATTAAGAAAAGCGGCCAGAAGGATCAAGTTTACCAACCGATAAGGGGTCTATATGTTCATCAAATACTTTCACTTAAAACTCACTAAATCCTAGCCTCTGTCCATTCAGAAATGTCAGTACTTACTGTAGGTAGAAACTTATACATAGGAGCCTGATAAAAAATGTTAATAATAAAGAAAAATGTTAGATGGACTTAGCTTTTGCATCTGAAGTCTTCATATATTGATTTTAACAAATAAATTACTTGCATCCTATATAGAGGTCAGCTGGGATTTTTTGTTTCCAGTGCATGTTAAGATGAGTTTTATGAAAGCTCCCTTGTCCTTAAGCATCTGTCCTTGAGAATAAAATCAAACCCTTGAGTTTTCTCGGCTGTATGTGCAGCTACCTTTGATGTGCATATGGTTCTGTGTTTAATTCATCCTTCAAAGTGACAGTAATTGCTTGACTCATGTTTGTCTGGCCAAGCACAAATTCCAGCAGTGACCAGGCATCTGTCACATCATATCTGTGAAAAGCCAGAGTAAAAAATGAAAGCAGGCCATTGGGTGAGCTCACTAATTGGGATCGAGGAACATCTTGTTGAACCTCTAAGGAACGGGAACATGTGCTTTTTATTCCCTCACCTCATGCTCATGGAAGCAGCGGAGGAAGTGTTATAGTTTCATAGGGGGCCACTCTCCCAAAACACTCGACACAGCTGAAATAAAGAGAGAGAGGGACAGAAGGAGAAGACAACAAAATGAAAAAATGCATTTGAGAGAAAATCTGAGAGAACAATTTAATCTCCCAGAGTTGGTGGGCAGCCACATGTCTCTGAATCACATCACTTCCTGCTGTTTTTTACACTTCTGGGGCTGAAAGATTTTATAGGCCCAACATCTCATGAACTGTGTCAATTTCCAACAGACAAATGAAGCACTAATGTTATTAGAATTCTGGTGCATTGGCTTCATCAGCAGGAGAACCTAAATACTGCAATATCTTATCAATAATATAGGCTTTATAACATATATAAACATTAAGTTTGGGCTGCTTAACTGGCCAAAAAATTAGAAAATCTGATCACAAGTAGGATGTATTAGGATTAAGATGTTATTCTGTTTTCTTAGCATGCAGGTAAGGTAACATTTTGCATATAAATTGCAGCGGTGCATAATGAATCACAAAAAGTAGAATGTAGGACCTATGTTTTTTACCTATGTTTTTTACCTATGCACCTATGTTTTTCAATGCATGAATCAAACTCACCTGGAATGCCAACAATGTGGATTTCCATCATACATTTCTGCAGAGACAGACAGAATCAAATTTTCTGCTCATACTCTAATGAGAGTTAGTTGACATGTAGTTGCAAAGTAAGTAAACAGTGTATTATCATAGTTAGTGTCTAAGTGAAACTGCATTAACTTCCAGCTGCTGGGAAACTTGTTGAAGTAAGCTGTGGTCTTCCAATGAACCGGCTGATCCCCGTTCCTGCTCGTTTTATGAATTGCTGCCCTTTTAAGCCAATAAAAAGGAAAAATATACATTTGGTTTGTATGACCGATCTGCCGTAGTACTTCTGATTTAAAAGGCAGGTTTGATTTGATGCATTTTTCAAGACTCTAAATAATAAAAAATAAATAACGCTTCCTTGGAATAAAAATCAAATAGCTTAGATTAATTTAAACTGCACATTGCCGACACACAACTGCAGCATCTCAGTAATTAAGCATCATAATCTAATGTGCAATATATTTATACACATACATGTACCTCTTTTGCACATTATACATATCTCCTTGCCATAAAATATATATTTTTTTTAAATTCTATGGCTTTAATTGTCACAGGTTGGTTCAAGGAAGTCGGAGAAGAAGGTAAAATTAACACTTTCTTTAATATAACAAAACTCAGGAACAGGCAGACAGGTCAGACAGTTTTAAACACAAACACACCGGACACTGAAGTGAAGACAGGCAGGAACTTAAATACACAGTGAAGATGATAACATAATGACAGGCAGCTGTGAGGGAGGTGATCAGTGTCCATGGAAACAGATTAATGGCGGGAAACTCAAAAACAAACAAACAGACAGTCCAAGTCCTGAAGACGGTCCATGACATATCCCACGCCCCCCTCAGGCAAGGCGTGACCTCACGCTGTAACAAAATGACGGAGGGGGGACCGGGGGAGGTTCTGGTGGAGGATGAGATGATGATGAAGTGCAGGAGATAGGCTGGAGTGACAAGGTGGTGAAGGCACGATGACGATTCCCTGACGGCATAGGTGGAGATGGCCCGGTGGCGCAGACCCAGAGCCGTCCATTACCGACAGCCCACAGCAGAGTAGATGGAGGGAAGAGACCAGATGGCGAGGAGACTGATGAGGGATGACTGACGGAGACTCTGTGGCAGAATCTCTCGGCGCAGACGGAGCTGGCAGGTCGATAGGCCGAGATTGAGTGCAGAGAACCGAGGCTGGAGGTGAAGCCATAGGATCCTCATGCACAGGCGCTGTGGATGGTGGGCTGACCTGCAGCTCGACATCGGGGATACTCCTTGAAGACGGTGCAGGGCTGCACACATCCAGCAGCGGCGGGGCTGGAGAACTGACTGAGATGGGTGTCACGATGGTATTGAACTAACAGAAGGCAGGGCAGATACAGTCACTGCACAGATCGGAAGACGATGAAGATGCAGATGACGGGTGGGATAGGGTGGGAAAAGTATCTTTGTTCCTGAAGATCATCAGCCAGTCCTTCTGTTCTATAGAACGAGTCCCCTCGTCCGCAGATGTTGTGGGCTCACACCCCTGGTCAGTCTCCTGTTGGAGCTCCTCCTCCGGGACGAGGGTCAGCTCTGTCCTCTTCGTCTCGGGCTCTGACTGACGCGTCGCGGTGGGTGGTAGCTTTCCGTCTGCGGAGGGCATGCATGAGATCTTCGCAGTCGAGGGTGGTAATGCTGGCTCTGGGTCTGGCTGTGTTCTGGATCGGGCTTCGACGCTCTCCAGACACCTGATGACGGCCTCCATCCAGTTCAGGTTAGAGGTGTCTGGGAGGTCGATATGCTGGTGGAAGGTGGCCCCGAACCAGAACTGGGTCTTCAGGATTTCGTCATCGAGGGGCTGGTGAGTGCAAGAACAAAAAAGTCTCTGGAGAAAGACAGAAAATCTTGGGTCTTCTCAGCTAGGGCGATGAACTCATAATCCATCTTGTTTGGGGTACGGTATTCTGTCTCGGGTTGGTTCAAGTAAGACGGAGAAGAAGGTGGAATGAACACTTTCTTTAATATAACAAAACAGACAGCGTGTAAACACAAACACGAACAATACCGGACCCTGATAGCAAACCAATAACCATACAACCAATACCAGATGAAAAAAAACAATTTCATCCCTACAATTTTTCTTTTAAGACATTTTTTAGGGAAGAAAAGACTATTGCAATTTATATTTCATGCTGACTCAAGTTGATTTTGAAGAGCTGAAACATTTCTGAAGAGTGTACAAGCCTAGAATCTACATTGCTTTACTTTGAAAAATGTACTTGTTGTAATGTTTTACACCCCTTTACACATACACATACTCATTTACATCTTTTATCTTGCACTCTCTTGCACCCATGATGCTGTTTTGGGACTTTTGAGAAACCTTCTCCCTGCTTGCCACTGCTTATTCTAAGGGGTAAAACTAATCTAATGATCGCTACTTGGGCAATAATATTATACCTGCATGTGAGTGCTGGGATTCGTTTGGGAAAGGTCAAGTTTTGCATATCCCACCCCTTCTCTGTCACCAGGGCATGCAAGTCTTCATCGTGGTAGGATTGCATAATTATGTGGCGGGCGCTGACGGTACCTGTGTCACCGGTGAAGACACCTCTCTCAGATACGTCCTATCTGCCTTCACACAGGAAGTGGTCGGGGTTAAGAGTTTAAAGACTGCTTGTCCCAAACTCCAAGATTAATTGACTGTGGTAGGAGTGAGATGAAGAAGCACATTAAGACTTAAGAAATCTTTTGCTCCAGGTTTTAAGCGCTATTTTAAAGTCTGTTTAAATTTTTTCCTCAGAGCTGTCAAATTCAACATCATCTCCGTTCCATGACCATCAGACTCATGGCGCATTAGAAAATAATTCAAAATTCTCTTTCTTAAAACAGCAAACTCGTCTCATGCAATAAAAATCACTGTCAGTCAATCTCAATGTCTTATATTTAACAGAATCCTATTAAAGAATAATTGTTCTTTGCACTGTTTCTCAGATTCATTTCTTGGCTGTAATTTTTACATAAACATAAAGAGAAAGACATTCAAAATATTAGACTTACTCTTTAAAAGTTGTTGGTTAGTAAGATTACCTATTTAAAAATTAATATTTTTATTCAGTAAGGATGCTCAAATTAAACGAAAGTGTCACGATTTGGTTTTGTTTCATGTTCCTGTTTCATGTGATCCTGCCAATGCCATGTGTTCTGTGTTGTTGCTACCTGTACCATGTAATTGGTTCATTGTCTTGTAATTAGTCTTGTGTGTACATAAGCCCACGTTTTCCATGTGTCCTTGTCAAGTACTGTCTGTGTAACCAATGTTGGTAAGTGTTCTAGTCTTGTCCAATGGTTTATGTTTAATCACATTTTGATTATTTGTAAATAAATGGCTTTGGTTTCTTTAAACTTGCCTTCAGTGGACTAATCCTTACAGAAAGTGACAGCAACAGCATTTATAATGTTACAAAAATGTATAATCCAAGTAAAATTTTGGATTACACATATTCAATATTAACTAGCTGCTTATTTGAATGTTTCTTAATAGCATATTGGCTGTTTATTAGTACAGTAAGACTTTATTTTACGACCTGTAAACAACTGCGTAAGTAAACCGAAAATACGTTGTACGTTTCTGTAATTATAGAGTATCTCCGTGTAGGTATAAGGGAAAAAGATGTTATGTTTTGGGTAATAAAGGGGTAACAAGCAGATATACAAGAAAAATATATTTATAATGTAATTATTTTAAAACTAACAGGTACCTATTCTGTTAATATATTCCAGGCAAAAATTGTTAGTCTGTTGTATATTAAAGTTATCATCACATTTCTGGCAAAATACTGTATGTTCTTGTGCAAAAAGGGTTACGGCCTGTGGGTTCTGAACCGATCCTTTCATAGAAAGGCATACATTTAGGCCAGTGGCGAAGATAAAAATCTTTGTCATTATTTTCTTTGTTATTAAAAAAATAAGACAAGATAAACATTACACAAATTAATATTAAAATTAAATAAATAGTGCTTTATTTTTTCAGATGCAGTAGGTGTATTTAGCAGTAGCATTGAAGAATGTAATTAAATTAACAAATATGAAATTAAAACACTGCATAGACTTCACTGAATAAATTATTGATTCTTATTAAAGCTACTATTAAAGTTCTCAGTCAGTGAGTGATTTTCTCCTTGTGTTTTTTTTTTTTTGTTTGTTTTATTAACACTAAAGGGATAGTTCCCTCAAAAATGAAAATGGTCTTAATTTACTCTCTCAAGATGTTTTAAACCCGAATAAGTTCCCTTTCGAAGGGAACTCAACAATACGTCGAATGACGCTATGGGGAACGCCTCAGGCGTGACAGGTGTCTGAAATCAAATATCAACTCACAGTAATCAGGTTGACCGGCGACAGCCCGTGCATCATCAGCTTGAATGATGAGCGCGACAATCTGGATGTATAAGAAGGGCGCCTTGAAACCGTGACAACATCTTTTCGTCTTCAGGGACTGTTTGTCTGTTTTCGATATCAACGATTCAAGATGAAGCGTGCAGAGAAGCGGCCAAAGAATACTTTCCGCAAGTGTGCTGATCCGTGTCTTAGATATTTGACACCGGAAGATCCACACGATCTGTGTGTGTTCTGTCTGGGTGAAGAGCACGCGCGGGAGGTTCTCGAGGGAGCTTCTTGCGCGAAATGCGAGGGTTTTTCCATCAAAACTCTCCGCTCTCGTCTGTCCCTCTTCTCGAGGGAAGTGGGTAGGGCATCTGAACCCCGCGGTGCTGGTCCCGCTCGGGCTGAGGCTCGGCGGCGATTGAGCTCGTGGGGCTCTCAGATGGAGCTGGCGGATCAGCTGGAAAGGGGCGTTAACCTTTCGGATGATTCGCCAGCTGACGAGGACGTATTACAGATCAATGATGAGGATGTGCTCTCTCTCTCTGATGGATCTGTAAATGATTCTCTTCGGGCCGGGCAAGAGTTGGCTTTGGATGATGTCAGTTTGGTTGAGACCGAACCATCTCAGCCCTCTTGTCCAGTGTACGCTGAGCTGGTGGATGTTATGGGGCGCGCCACGGATAGATTACAGCTAGAATGGAGGCGCATCCGGGAGGAGCCCGTTCGTGGTATTTTGGACGACCGGTTCCTCCCCACCCGTAAACCACCAGCTCGGTTGAGCCTTCCATTTCTTCCTGCTCTCCACTCTGAGATCGAGAAGGCATGGAAGAACCCGTTCTCTGCGCGTCTCCATCTGCATCAGCGGGCTAGTTTCGCTGATGTGGAGGGAGCCGCAGAGCATGGGTATGTGTCGATGCCGCCAGTAGACGAGACGTTGGCTAACTATCTCGCCTCTGGTCGGCCATCATCACTAGAAGCTCCAACCCTGCCATCCAAGGCGCTCAAAACAACTTCACGCTTGAATGGCAGAGCGTACAAGGCGGCAGGTCAGGCGGGTGCGGTTCTGCACACCCTCGCGGTCCTCAGCGCCGCACCACGGATTTGACTCTCCGGGCCACCAAACAGTCTGCGGGTTCCATCGGTCGTGCGATGGCTGCTATGGTGGCCACGGAGAGGCATCTGTGGCTCAACCAGGCTGACATCGGGGAGAAGGATAAGACTTTTCTCCTCGATTCGCCGGTTTCGTCTTCTGAACTTTTCGGACCTTCCGTCGAGACGGTGGTTGAGAAGTTCAGGGAGGCGAAGGCGCGTTCTGCGGCATTTAAGAGCTGCATACCGCGGAGGTCCTCGGCCCAGCCCAGGCAGGCGGGAGAGCCCGGTCCGTCGTGGTCTGAGGATCACAGGCGGGCCCAGAGGGCTAGTGTCGCCTCCCGTGCGCCCCCTCCTTCCAATAGGGGGAGCAGGGCGCGCAGGAGACGAAACTCCCGCGGGAGGCGGGATCTTAGAGAGGTAATGCAGAATAAACGTTCTTAGACATCGCCTCTTGGGATCCTGTCTCCTAACACCATCGCTCCCAGGCTCTTCCTACATCAGGCCTGGGGTGGGGCCCATGATGAGTTAATAATTTCTGATGGCCCGCCTCAGCTTGGTGTTAGGAGCGCCTTTGTTTCCCTGGTTTATTAGTAAAAAATAGTGGAAATGGTTTTTGAAAAAGCAATGACTCTGTTTCTCTTCTTTTTCAGAAATCGTCTCCTGTACAGAGCCGGGGATCATGGTGAGCGAGGTGATGTGTAAAAAAAAAGAAAAAAAAAAGAGGGAAACAATGTGACTGCCAGGTTACAGGCCTCACTAGGCCTTCCTGGTTATGAGCTCCCACTTGTTGTGGTCGCCGGGTTATAGGCCTCACCAGGCCTTCCTGGTTATGAGCTCCCACTTGTTGTGGTCGCTGGGTTACAGGCCTCACCAGGCCTTCCTGGTTATGAGCTCCCACATACTGTGGTCGCCAGGTTACAGGCCTCACCAGGCCTTCCTGGTTATGAGCTCCCACATGCTGTGGTCGCTGGGTTACAGGCTTCACCAGGCCTTCCTGGTTATGAGCTCCCACATACTGTGGTCACCAGGATACGAGCTCTCACATACTGTGGTCGCCAGGTTATAGGCCTCACCAGGCCTTCCTGGTTATGAGCTCCCACACATTGTGGTCGCCAGGTTACAGGCCTCACCAGGCCTTCCTGGTTATGAGCTCCCACATACTGTGGTTGCCAGGTTATAGGCCTCACCAGGCCTCCCTGGTGATGAGCTCCCACACATTGTGGTTGCTAGGTCACAGGCCTCAAAGGGGCCTTCCTGGTTATGAGCTCCCACATACTGTGGTGGTCAGCTTATAGGCCTCACCAGGCCTTCCTGGTGATGAGCTCCCACACATTGTGGTTGCTAGGTTACAGGCCTCAAAGGGGCCTTCCTGGTTATGAGTTCCCACATACTGTGGTAGTCAGTTTACAGGCCTCACCCAGCCTTCCTGAATGTGGGCTCGCACATGATGCGGTAGCCAGACTACAGCCTCACCACCTTCCCTGAGCACTTTGCTCCCACTCTGTGGTCACCAGGCCTCAGGCTTCATTGGCCTTCCTGGTTGTGAGTTGTCACATGTCAGGTTGCAGGCTTCACCAGGCCTTCCTGAATGTGAAACCCCCACTTTTCGTGGTCGCTAAGTTGTAGTGGTGAGTCTTCACATGTCAGGCTGCAGGCCTCAGCGGCCTTCCTGAATGTGAGCTCCCCATGCATTGGGACTATCGGGTGTTAGGCCTTGTCAGGCCTTCCTGATTATGGGTTCCCACTTGTTGTGGCTGCCAGGTTACAGGCCTCAAGTTCGGCCTTTCTGAATTCAGAGTGAAGTACACTAACTCCTACTTCACCTATTATTGTGGTAAATCACATGACGGGATGTCTTGTGTACTTTCTAAAATCCATTTTGTATGGTAAGGGTCACGCGTGGTATGCTTCGGTCCCTTCTTATGTGGCTCAGACCCCGGTCTTCCCTTGGGTCCCACTTTAAGTGGCGTCCTGTCACTGGCTACAGGGACGCCCTTCTCTGGCTAACTTCTGGAAGAAGTAGCTTCCACTTGGTGGAGTAAGCTCCCACAGGTTGTGGTCACCAGGCTGGGTCTCACTGACCTTCCTGAGTACGAGCTCCCACCCAATGTGGTCGCCAGGTTACAGGCCTTACCAGGCCTTCCTGGTCATGAGCTCGCACACACTGTGGTCGCCAGGTTACAGGCCTCAACAGGCCTTCCTGGTTATGAGCTCCCACATATTGTGGTTGCTGGGTTACAGGCCTCACCAGGCCTTCCTGAATTCAGAGTGAAGTACACAAACCCATACTTCACCTATTATTGTGGTAAGTCACCCGACGAGATGTCTTGTGCACTTTTCAAAATCCATTTCTTATGGTGAGGGTCACGCACAGTATGCTTCGGTCCCTTCTTATGTTGTTCAGACTCCGGTTCTTCACTTTGGGTCCCACTCTAGATGTGTCTTTGTCGCAATACATTACGACAGGCACTTCCCTTGTTCGAGCTATCTCCCACAACTTGTGGTTTTAGGTCTCATTAGACCTTTTTCGAAGGTAGCCCCACATTGTGGGTCTGTCAGGTTCTAGCCTCTGGCTTCCCTGAAGGATGAGCTTCCACATGCTGTGGTCGTTGGGTTTCAGGCCGCACAACGTACGGCCTTCCTGACATGAGCCCTCATGTATCGGAGCTCCCCACACATGGGGTCATCAGGTCTTACGTCACTTTGACCTTCCTGATTTTGATCCCTCTCTTACTTCCTCAGTGCTCAAAAGCGAGCACTGGGTGGAAACTCGTGGATTGAGTGTACGATTCCCATTGGTTCGAGGTTAAGTCACACTCTCCGGAGGATCCCGTCTCTGTGATCCGAAACTCGATGGTTTCCGCCAGCTTCGCGGGCCTTCAGTTTTTGGATGCCTTTTCTAGGCAATTTCCAGAGGCTCTGTCTTGGACGGACAGGCTATGGCCAGACTGTGTGTCTTAGTACAGATCACCAGGCCAGCCTGGGGGCATTTCAGGAGGAGTGTTCTCCTGAATAGTGACTGGCTGGGGGTCCCTTTGGCCCCCTAGCCACACTCCCTAGAAGGGACCCCTTCTATTTTGAAGTTGTGGTCCTAAAGCCTTTGAGCTGGCCCTGATTTACTCACATTATTACGTTCTGGTTTTTCTTGGTTCATTAGCTTGGGCTATGACCGGTAGGGAGTGCTGTCACTGACAGCCCGATGTAACATAGGGTGAGTGGTTTCAGTGTTCCTTGGAATTACTGGTTCTGACAGTTGTCACTGCCTTTTGCCATGCACTCCCCTCAGCATGGCGGAGTGGGTATTTCGTTCCCCATAGCGTCATTCGACGTATTGTTGAGTTCCCTTCGAAAGGGAACGTCTCAGGTTGCCATGCAATACGTCTCGTTGCCATGCCTCGGGGCCTGCCTGCAACAGTCCCTTCAGACGATAGGATGTTGTCACGGTTTCAAGGCGCCCTTCTTATACATCCAGATTGACGCGCTCATCATTCAAGCTGATGATGCACGGGCTGTCGCCGGTCAACCTGATTACTGTGAGTTGATATTTGATTTCAGACACCTGTCACGCCTGAGGCGTTCCCCATAGCGTCATTCGACGTATTGTCTCGTTCCCTGTTCTCAGGGAACATAGGTTACAGTCGTAACCTGAGACGTTTCTTTCTTCTGTTGAAAATAAAAGTTATTTTGAATAATGTGGGTAACCGAACAGTTGCTGGTCCCCCTATAGTTTTTTTATAGGTTCTCTCCTGAAAGTTAATGGGGACCAGCAACTGTTTTGTTACCCACATTAAAAAAAATCGTCTTTTGTGTTCAGCACAAGAAAGAAATGAATACAGGTTTGGAACAATATTAGAGTGAGTAAATAAAGACTTTTTTTTGTGAACTATCCCTTTAAGGACAAACGGCAGTAGGCTACTATTTATTCCTGTCGCTTTTAGACCAGCACGCGACGATAGACGCATATTACACCAGATATTCTCTCAAATGTTTGCTTTCACTTTAGACATAGCCTGTTTATGTAAACATTGTGTGTATTTAACAGTATTAGCATAATAAGACTTGAAAGATAACTAGTCCAGTATTCAGGTGCTGTTTGACAGGCTTCTAGTTCCTGTGAGCGTCAGGGGTATGCACTCAGAAAAGCGCACGTTAGAACAGTGCATTAGCGCGTGAATTAAATGTTTAACCGGCAAGGCTTATGCAAATAATGAACTTTTGTGAATTGCAGTGTCCCATACCAATTCATTAACGTGTGATGTGTAGGCTACATCGCGTTATACAGTTGAGACAGCGCCAGAACTGAACTGATAGAATGCACTGTAACACGATACTACGATATTTCTTCAAAAGCAGATCGCGCAGTCACTGCTGGCTTGCCTGAGACAGTTCGAGGGCAAGACTGTGGGTCCACTAAAAATTTTTCAGAGACTCCTGGGGCATATGGCATCTGCAGCCACGGCAACGCCACTCAGATTGCTTCATATGAGACTGCTTCAGCTTTGGCTTCACGACCGAATCCCGAGGTGGGCATGGTAACACGGCACCCTCCGAGTACCAGTTACTCTGACTTGCCATTAGACCTTCATCCCCGTATTACGAAACAACACTATTTGCACAGTAATTACAGAGAAAGGTACTCTTATTAAGAAAAAAAAAAACGTTTTAATTACACAGTATATTTGTCCTGTCATTGCAATACAATGTGATAAGTAAGGTAAGTACTAAGAACTACATGGTACAGTCTAAATCATAAAATCTAAAATCATAGCAGAAACCTTTTTTTTTATACTTTAAGTAATCTAGTAAGAAAAGCCAATAATATAATTTTAGTTTTTATCATACTGTGCTTACTTACAGCCATGTATATATATATATATATATATATATATATATATATATATACACATATGTACTTACAGCCATGTATATATATATATATATATATAAATATACACATATGTACTTACAGCCATATACATATATATATATATATATATATATATATATATATATATATATATAACTTAACGTATAGTTCAATAAAACCTACACAGAGGTACAGTACACTATAATTACAGAAACGTACACTGTAATTTTGGTTTCCTTATGAAGTTATGTGCAGGTTGTATATCTGCTTGTTACCCCTTTATTATCCAAAACATAACATATTTTCCCCTTATACCTAGACAGAAGTACACTATAATTACAGAAAAGTACACCGTAATTTGGGGTTTACTTACGCAGTTGTTTGCGGGTCGTAAAATAAAGTGTTACCATAACTGCTGCAACTATCAATAAGCAGTAATTATGAGATTGTTGGAGGAAAGCTCCTAGTTAGTGAATATGTCTACCCTAATCAAAAGTGACCTTATTTTTTAAAAAGTGAAAGTTCTTTTTTAACTTTATTCCTCAACATATAATATATTCAAAATATATATTTTAAAATGTACAAATATTTCACAATATTGATAACTGTATGTTTGATCACATTGAGAAGCATAATAAGTCAAATAATAATAATAATAATCCAAAACAAAAGAACAACCAACAGAACAAAAAAAACGTACCAACCTTAAATATTTGTTCATGTATGTTGATTGATTGGACAGACAAGAAGGTGCAAGAAAGAAAATGCATCAGTAGACATCCATGTAAAATATCCATGCTTTCAAATCTGTCAACATTGGATATTACTGAAGAAGTATAAAAATAGTTTAATCTATTCACCTTCATGATGTCTAAACCCATATGACTTTCTTTCTTCTGTGAAAACCCCAACAAAAATCAATCAAATATGCATAATTGTCGAGTCCTTCTACAGTATGTAAATGGTTTGGAACATCTTGTCATGAATAAATTATTTTCAAACATATGTATGATTTTTAATGGAGAACATTTCATGCATGCTCTTAAGAAGAAATTTATAATTGTATTTCTTTATTTTTTTTATTCTTGCTCTATTAAAAGACCTCAGTAATAGGGTTCAGCATTATACAGAATCACTGCATAACAGACGTCTCTTTGCCTATTACAGATGAGATACAAACACATGACTCCCAGGAGAGTGAAACAAAGATCTCTATTATCTGTCAAATGTCATCTGCACTACTGCACATGAGTGTACTTTAGGGAACAGTGCTCTTTAAAAGGCAGATTTAGAACATGGATTTAAATGCAGAGGCAGGATCATAGTGAGCACTCTGCGTATATATTGGTTAATGCTCGACTTTATGAAGACAAATGTGGGAATGATATCCACAGTTTGTTTAATGTGATGCCGATCCGTAAGTGTGTATCTCAGCTCATGAACAGGCTAAGGGTGAGGCCAAATCCTCTTATACCAACATGTGCAAAGCTTGATTCAAATACTCGATGGAGAGAGAGTTCCTTCATATAAGATAGCAGAACTGCTGAGAATTTGTTGTCAATTTCCCATCATTAAATTACATCTATGGTCACATCCTGGATTTTATCAACTTCGAGTATTACAAAACGAGCCAATGGCAAAGAAATGCCATGGGTCTGCGGAATTTGCATGGTGGAAATCCGCTCCACATCATGGGTATAAAAGGAGGAAGTCGGCAGAATGCATATGTTTCATTTGGAAATCCTTGGAAAATACATGACCCAGAGGGATGCATAAGGAGAACACTCCAGCAGCAAGTGTAATATTTCAACCCCAGGAGTGGCAAGGTGGCTTGCCAAGGGAAAGACACATGCTCAGAGGCTTACAGTGAAAAAACACATGTGGGAGTCGCTCAGAAGAGGGACCATGCACACGGGAGTCACCTAGTCAATGCGCAGGCAATAGACACTAACGCCGACGTCTGGAGTGCTGGAGGCTTTCGGGGAAGCTCACCTGAAGAGAATATCGCACATATCCAGCTCTGGGACAGAGGAGGATGAGGGGTACACAGCCCGGGGGTGGCTCACCATGTTGTCCCAGAACTCTGTGTGCTCAGGGATGGATGTGTTACTTCTTTCTTTAAAACATAATCCATCTCATAGTCATCCAGGCAAGGTTCAAAGTCCATGTTAGCAATCCAAATCCAAATAAAAAAACACAAGAAACAGGCAAGGAACACAGAACTCTGAAGTGTGGTGACCATATACAATGACTCCGTGACAAGGACAGAAACAGACATGGGGCTCTATCTTGCACCCGGCGCAAATGACTTTATACACTGACGCATTTATCATTCCTATTTTGCACTCGCGCAAAGCGGGCTTTTTTCCTTCACAGATGCACGTCGGTAAACTAGGGAATGAACTTGCACTCCCTGGGCGGGTTGGCGCAAAAAGGAGGCGTGTGTCGGCGCAAACAATCCCTGGTACTATTTTGCAGTTCCAGAAAACAATTGCGCCAATGACCAGAAAAAACCTGGTCTAAAGTCGGTGGCGCGTTGCACGTTCATTCAGATGCTATTTTAATCGCGCATGCTTGGCCATAATACACAGTGTGAACAACACGCATACACTGTAGATGATTCTCTCAGCTACACAGATGCATTTTACTTTTTGCAAATCATACATTATTATAAGGAAAAATATATAAACATGAGGGAAATCATTGTTGTGTCCGTGACGATGGGAAAAATAGGCATAAAACTTACACATTTACCCAAATTATTATATGCATGTTTAACCGAAGTTAATTTGGGTGGGTTTGTCCCATCTCCAATGTCCCTTTTCTTTCTTTTACGGCCCTGACGAGAACATTGATCTCCTCGGCTGTGAACCGATGCTGAAGCACGCCTGGTAAATGCACCGTTAAAATAGTATTGCTCCATGGAACAAGCGCACCTTGTTCATCATGCTCTTAAATGGAATGTGATATGATGCTCTTATTGGTTTATTTCCATTATGCCTAAACCACACCTATGAATAATGAAGCTACTCCAAAACAACCCCTTTTAGATTTGCGCCAGGCGCAAGAGGCATTTATCCTGCCGGGAAGATAGCAACAGCGCCGGGATCCTCCCACAAAGTTACTTGCGCTTTGTGCTTTGACACTTGCATTTCAGATCGTTAAAATAGGGCCCATGGTTTTTATAGACCTTATGTAGCCCCGCCCCTTTTCAGCATTGCGCTCGTTGTCTTCTGACTTCCGGTCTGTATTTTCACAACGACCTTGCATAGGTAAGAATAACTGCTTGTAAAAAAACGAGTCGAGATTTGTTAAGACATCTGCTTTACAATGTTTATGATAAACCTTACAATGCTCATGATAACTTTTGTTAACTCTACAATAAGTAAATCCACTTCACCAGCTAATTACTCCTCGTCAGCAATGCCATAGAGATATACAGAGCAACCGCAAAACGGAAGTTCAAAGACAATATTCTAAAGATGATGGTGCCCACGTTTCTCTGGTGCATAAGGTCTATACACAGAACTAAACAATGTAATTAGATACAGCTGTGTGCAATGATGAGTGATGAGAACAGACAAACACAGTAGACTCTAGCTCAGGAATGGCAGACACCGACTCAGGATCAGGAACAGACGATGGCTCAGGAACAGGAACAGACACCGGCTCAGAAACAGGAAATGTCTCCGACTGCACAGATGTCGTGTGAGCCGTCTCTGTCTGGGCAGACGTGGCGTGAACCATCTCTGGCTGGGCAAACATGACCTGAACAGTCTCTGACTAGGCAGACGGGATGTGAACAGTCTCTGGCTGGGCAGATGGAATGTGAACAATCTCTGGCTGGGCAGACAGGATGTGAAGAGTCTCTGGCTCGGCAGACGTGACACGAGCTGTGAACCGTCTTTGGCTGGGCAGGCTGGCTGTGTCTCCTACTCCTCCTTCTCAAGACCACCGGACTCGGGACCACCAGAACTGGAACCACCGGACGTGGGACCACAGGTTCATTAGGAAGACGGGAAGTCTTCCTCCTCCTTGTCCTCGAGCAACTGGGTGCTGTTCTCTCCCCAGAATTAACCGGGAGCACAGCATTCTCCTCCCTGATACGAGCACACAAAGCATAACACTCATCTAATGTCATGCGTGGCTCCTCCTCTTCAGCTTGATTCCCAATCCGCTGTCTCGTCTCCTTTTTCATGATTGAGGAAAAAAAAAAATTATAACGCTGGATCTATAAGGTGACGGAGTCATTCTGTCACGGTGACACACAGGATAATAGGTAGATCCAAATGCAGTATGGCAGTAGGTGTTTATTAAAATGTAATCCATCTCATAGTCATCCAGGCAAGGTTCATAGTTAACAGGGGCGCAACTACCCAGTTTCGGAGGGGTATGCAGCAACAATTTTAAGAGACGGCCATCTTGTCCGTAGACACTGGCTCGGAGATGGCCGTCTTGTCCGTAGACAAAGGCTCGGAGACGGTGACGTGAACAGTCTCTGGATTGGCAGAAGTAATGTGAACAGTCTCTGAATCGGCCATCTTGTCTTTAGACACTGGCTCGGAGGCGGCCATCTTGTCTTTAGACACTGGCTCGGAGGCAGCCATGTTGTCTTTAGACACTGGCTCGGAGGCGGCCATCTTGTCTTTAAACACTGTCTCGGAGGCGGTGACGTGAACAAACTCTGAATTGGCAGAAGTAACATGAAGAGTCTCTGAATCGGCCATCTTGTCCATAGACACTGGTTTGGAGGCGGTCATCTTGTCCTTAGTCACTGGCTTGGAGGTGGTGATGTGAACAATCTCTGTATTGGCAAAAGTAACGTGAACAGTCTCTGAATCAGCAGAAGTGATGTGAATAGTCTCAATTGGCCATCTTGTCCGTAGATACTGGCTCGGAGTTGGCCATCTTGTCTTTAGACACTGGCTCGGCAGGGCTGACGTTAAGTGTCTCTGGCTCGGCAGGGCTGACGTGAAGCGTCTCTGGCTCGGCAGGGCTGACGTAAAGCGTCTCTGGCTCGGCAGGGCTGACGTGAAGCGTCTCTGGCCCGGCAGGGCTGATGGCGAGCGTCTCTGGCTCGGCAGGGCTGATGGCGAGCGTCTCAGGCTCGGCAGGGCTGACGGTGAGCGCAGGCTCGGCAGGAAGCTCAGGCATGTCGTGGTGAAGCTCTGGCTGGACATGGCTGACGTGAAGCTTTGGCTGAGGGGATATGGTAAGCTCACGGAGGTCCTCCACCACGTCCACAGTAAATGATGATCCGCTCAACAGCAGGGCCAGGTCAACGTAGTGCTCTAAAGTCCCATGAGGATCATGCAAGGGCATGAATGACCTGAGCGGTTTAGATAGTCCTCCACGAAAAAAGATCATTAGGCATACCTCTTCTATGCAGGTCAGGTGAGCCAGCTCCAAAAAGTCAACAACATAATTCTCAATGGGTCGATCTCCTTGACGGAGACACATAAGCTTGACTGCTGGATTCATGATGGTGATTGCTGCTGGATCTTGGCAGGGCGAAGTCTTCTGTTATGAACTGCTCTGAGGCTTGTAGATGTAGATCCAAACGCAGCTTTATTTGAGGGCAATCCAGAGGCGTAATCCAATGTACAGGCAAGGGTTATATACAGATAGGCAGTCCAAAAAAGATACACAAAGAAACAAACAAAACAGGCAGGGACCAGAGGCAAGAGAGTAATCCGGGGAACAGGGCAAGATATCCAAAAACCAAGAGACAAGAAAACCGCAAGAATGCTCAGAATTGCAGTGTAACACTTAAACAAGACTTCGCGGTGAGTGACTGAATGAACATGGTATATATAGACAGACTAACAGGATGATGAGACAGGTGGATGTGATCAGTGATGATGAGTCCGGGCAGTGAGTTCTGGGAAATGTAGTTGTGAGTGAAAATAGTCTTATCTGGAGTGCCCTCTGGTGTCTCTCAGGGGCACTCCAGCTGGTGATCGTTACATAGATAGCCTACATGCCTGGATGTCACATTTTAAATCCTACCTGTTGGCTTTCAGGAATGCATGCAGTTATTTAGCTGCTGTCGCATCAATTGACATGCCATCTCCTTTTCTCTCTTTCTTTTTCTATTTTTAGCCCCACAGCATTTTGTTTTATCCATCTTTTTCGACGACAACTTACTACTCGTACCTGCTCGCTCAGTGCTCACGGCGCCCCCGCCCGCTCGCGATATTACCCGCCCCCCTTCCCATGAGGGCGCCTACTCCGATGAGGCGAGTGAAGAAGTAAGTTACTGCTGAGAGTATAAGTCCCTGGGCTGAAGGCCAAGTAGCACCGTAAACCAGCTCAATCTCTTCCATCTCAGCTCAATCTCTTCCATCTCAGATTGGGGTATTACTTTATTTTATTTTATTTTTACTCTTAACTGTTTTTATTTATATTGATTGCATTTACTGAATGAGCACTGTGCCACTGTTCGTCCGACTGTTGCTGTACTTCATTTTATTTTTGATACTGTATTTAATTTTTATTATTATGTTTTTTTTATTCTAAACTGTTTTAATTATTCTGATTTCTTTTGATTATTTTAATTTCTTCCATATAAAGCACTTTGAATTGCCACTGTGTATGAAATGTGCTATATAAATAAACTTGCCTTGCCTTGCCTTACTCTAGCCTAGCTGTTAGTCCTCTAAAATTTTTAACATTGAAGGAATGCAGAAATGATTTAGAAACGCGCAACAGCAGCTACATATAGAAATACAATATAGCCTATATGTATATAAATATTACTTTTTTTTTTACCATCGCTTTGGCGCCTCCCATTGTGCTGCGCCCCTATGCGGCGCATATAGCACATAGCCACTTTTTGGTAGCCTGGCTGCGCCCGCCTACGCACTTCCACTCAATTTCATTTTCCTTCAGTACTGCGTCTGGGACCGCTCCATATCCTTAGGTTTCCAGAAATCAATTTTTTGTAGGACCAATCAGCGAATAGAGGGAGTGGCTGAGAACGATGACGTTGATGTAGTGCGTCAGTTTGAGTCAGTAATGGCAGCGGAGAAAGACGTGAGAAAAGCTATTCGGTCCGTTGTTGGAAAAGAAACTGCCGAATATACAGAATTTAAAGCCGGATTGTTGTTGTCTCACCTCTTGTTGCACAACTGAGGACCAAGTGAAGGAGGCAGAAAGGTTGGAAGTTTGTGCTGGGCAGCTCGTGCACAATGACCGTGACATTTTGGACTTTAGCCTGGTGTTCGCGGTGTTCGGAAGCCCCGAGTCCTGGCTGCTAAACTATTGTTGAAGATCCGCTCAGGAGTCATGTCAGTCGCTCAGATTCCCAACAGTAAATTTACTGATTCTTGTGATGAATAGAACATTTTGAGCCCCTTTGTGCACTCGTACAGGAGGTTGGTGTGTCCGTTTTACATGTTGTAAATCATACAAATTGGTTGTGATTTAAAAAAAAAATTGTCATAAATAAAAATTTGAAAACCCATACTTTGGAGACTATATTTGATTTTCAGTTTTAGATGTCAATGGTTAATTTGTTTTAATAAAAAAACAACTAAATGCCATATAAAAATGTACAAACACATACTTTGAAGACCATAATTAAGGTAATTAAGAAACAAAAATATGTAATATGAAAAATTGTTGTTTATTACACATCTGCAGACAGACTGATCATTCACTGTAACTTACAGCATTGACTGAATAATCACTGTCCTTCATGTCAAATATACATTTCGAATTAATAATTGTTCCTAGATTAACAAAACCTGCAGCTCTCGTTGACTGAAATCCTATTGTAAATTTAATCCTCTGATCATTAGGAGTTCGGACTTGTTGTTTCTTTTACTGTCTATGGTTGTTTCCAGCCGTTTCGGCGCATGACATACGTCACTCACGACCACACATTAGCGATTGGCTATGGCAGATCGTGAGTGACTCTGGGCAGATCCAATAGATTTGAACTTTAATAGTGAACCCGCCTACAAGGAAGGAAACGTTTCTCAATTGAGGGAGGCCAGACTCTCTGTACAAATGAAATGTATGTACGAGAGTCTGGTAGAACCAGGCTAACTTTTTGGGCCACTGATAGTTAAAAACAAAACAAGAAACAGGCAAGGAACACAGAACTTTGAAGTGTGGCGACCATATACAATGACTCTGTGACAAGGACAGAAACAGACAGGGTATTTATACACAGAACTAAACAATGTAATTAGACACAGCTGTGTGTAATGATGAGTGATGAGAACAGACAAAGGATTGCATTAATGCATGTAGTTGATTTTGAATGAATATTTTATGTTGATATACAATGGTTACACAGTTAGACCCTATAGAACAGTGGCTAGAGAAAACAAATGTCAGGCGAAATATCGAACGTAAAACTTTAGCGTGCTCAACCACCGTGAGTGCATTTCACGCATTTGCAATCGCTCGTGTTTAGCGGGGAGGAAGAGAGAATGGCCGGTCGGTCGGCCAGCCCATATCGGGACCAGCGAGATTCGTTGAGATTAATGAATCTATTTATTTATTAATTTATCTGAGGTGTCTTATCTTATATATATATGTGAAGAGTTCAGATGCAAAAGCCTCTAAATGCCATTTGAAATTTTCTTCTTTAATGATGATTTTTGTCAAACTTGTATATTCAAGTTCAGTAAATTCACTTAAATAACAATTAATAGGTAATTACCATTGCCATTTATGTGAAATCACTGAACTTAAATATACAAGCTTGACATAAATCATCATTAAAGAAGAAAATGTCAAATGGCATTTAGAGGCTTTTGCATCTGAACTCATCATGTATGTGTGTGTGTGTGTGTGCGTGTGTGTGTGTGTGTGTGTGTGTGTGTGCGTGTGAAAAATCTATATTTTGCATGTTGTAATAAGACAACCATTCCAATATAATTTTACCATCTTTGAGAGAATATGATCCTGCCGTGAATGAATATGAATTTTCATGTTTCTTCAATCAATTAATATCTTTGTTAATTGTTTTGTTAATTAGTTTGTAAACAGGATTTACAACCTATCTGACATTCTCACAGTGATGTTTATGAGTAAAACAAGATATTCAAAAAGATCAGAATGAAATGTGTCTACTCAGTTCCCTTTTGTTGTCAATCCGAGTTTTGTCAGATGGCGACAAATGGGGTTTTACTTAGAAGCCTATCAACTTTTGAGTATTACAAAACAAGCCATTGGCAAAGAAATGCCATGGATCTGTGGAATTTGCATGGCACAACTCTGCCCCACCTCATGGGTATAAAAGGAGGAAGCCGGCAGAATGCAGATATGTTTTTGCTTTGGAGCCAAGTTAATTCTTCGCTCCTTTAGCCTTTGATTTTGTCAGCTTCTTATGAGGCGAGCAAACTCTCCAGTGTTGGTATAACGGCAATCTCCCGGGGAGTGCACACTTCCTGCTAATATGTGCGTGGTTTGCCAGTTGGTGTGTTTCTCTACTGGCACTTCAGTCACAGGGACACACAGGAAAATAGGTAGATCCAAATGCAACATGGCAGTTGGTGTTTATTAACCCTCTGGGGTCTAATGTGTTTTTGGGGTACTTGAGATGTTTTGACCTGCCCTGACATTTGTAGCGTGGCCACATAAGGGGAAGCATATTACAGTAGATCGACTAATAAGAGTGATGGGTTGATCATTTTTGTTTGATTTGTTTTCTTCTGTATTTTTCCCTAAATGTGTATTAGTTGTTGTTTGACTAATGGAAGTTGTCGCCTAGTTTTTTCTTCAAAATGACCTGAAAATCATCCTGCCTAATCATTCACATAACACAATAGATTCTTTTCAATTAATTGTGAAAAACGTTTTTTTTTTTTTTTTTTTTTTGCCAAGGCAATATGTGAATGGGGGAGAATGGCTCACCCCATTGTGAATAATTAGTTGGTTCACACCTGAGAAGTCAAAAACCTGCATAATAATGAGTCTTATATATATATATATATATATATATGAATATATATATATGAATATATATACACACACACACACACAATGTATATCATATTTAATAAATCAACAAAGTAAAGCTCAGGAGATAACAAAATAACATTGATGATACCTGACATTAGAATAAAGGAAACTCAGGGCTTAAATATATAATTAACACAACTATAAACATCCGCAAACTCAAAAACCATAGAGACAAACTGGCAAAGGGAATACATGGAAAACAGGAACAAAACACAGAGAAAATGGAACTAAAACAGACTACATGTAACACCTACCATTACAAGGTAGTTTAATACCATCGCTGCACCATCTATGTTTTTTATAATTATTAGGGCCCGAGGACCCTATTGAAACTGTTAGGGTTATTTTTTTTTCTTTTTTCTGCAAAGTAAGCACCATTTTCGGGGCCGCAAAATGCTCAAAAACTCACCAAATTTGGCACGCATGTCAGGACTGGTGAAAAATTTCGTATTTTGTGGGTTTCGCGGATGGGCATGGCAAAATGGCTCCCTAGTGCCACCTAGAAAATTGCAAAAAATTAGCCCCTCGTCCACATTCAACCTACAAACACGAAATTTTAACTCAACAGGAAGTCGGCCATTTTGAATTTGGCGCCCATTTTGGGACGATTTACACACTCCGTACTTTAACGAACTCCTCCTAGGGATTTAGTCGGATCGACTTCAAATTTCTGCTGTGCCTTCTAAAGGCATTGATGATGTAAAGTTTTCGTCGATGGGCGTGTCTGTGGCGTCGATGATTCGCCATGAAAGAGGAAGTTGTAGTAACTTGGCTGTAAATGCCCAGATCTGCACCAAATTTTACACATTTGACAAGAGTCCCGCCCTGAACAAATCTACATGCCGACATTCACCCACAGTCATAGCGCCACCTAGTGGCAACAGGAAGTGACCTTTAACGAAGCAGCCCAGGCCGCATGTTTGACCGACCTGTACGAAATTTCTGTGGTACATCTACCATGTCCAGACGCACAGAAAAGTCTCTTGGAGCGATTCCCTAAACTCGACAGGAAGTCCGCCATTGCTAATTTTACCGCCAGTTTTGGATGATTTACTCATTACGTACTTTAACTAACTCCTCCTAGGGATTTAGTCTGATCGACTTCAAATTTCTGCTGTGCCTTCTAAAGGCATTGACGATGTAAAGTTGTGCTATCTGCGCGTTTTCGTCCATGGGCGTGTCCGTGGCGTCGATGTTTCGCCATGAAACAGGAAGTTGTTGTAACTTCAGTGTACATCCTCAGACCTGCACGAAATTTTATACGTTATACAATAGTTCCGCCCTGAACACATGTACATGCTGAAATTATCCCACAGTCATAGCGCCACCTGCTGGCAACAGGAAGTGACCTTTGATGAAGCAGCCCCGGCCGCATGTACACAGCTGAGCTGCAGAATATGCAACGCGGCTGCCTCACACCCCGACGCGCTACAGGTGCGAGGGCCCGCCCATTTGCGGCAAATTTGGGCAAATTTGGCCAGGATGCCGGGGTTCAACCCCTACTCTTTCGAAAAACATCCTGGGATTTTTAATGACCACAGAGAGTCAGGACCTCGGTTTAACGTCTCAACGTTTATACAGTGAATCTGAAATTTATGTCCTCTATTCCTAAATCTAACACTCAAAAAGACAAGTGTTTATTATCCACAGTCAATGTGACCTATGTGAGGTCAGCAGAAAAGGAAGAGCATGTTGTTACATTATGATTAAAGATACCATAATTTGTTCACAATAAGACCATTTACATTTTGATTTCATGTTGACAGAGGGAAATATCACAACACAGCCACAGATTCTTGGGTGAAAAACAGACAAATAAATAAATAAATAAAACCCCCAAATCGTTTCAGATGAAACCCTTTACACTTGGGTGTGACGTTTGCTTTCAGATATTAATGGCTTCTTTCACATATTCGCAGTCTAATCCAGACTGTGGGAATGGAGGAAACATATTTCCATTGAATTGCACTAGCAGGCAAAATTGCATAAATGCAAGTTGGTGAAAAACCCCTTTTCATCACTCTGTGGGATTAAATCTACCAGCTAAGCCAAGATCAAATATTGGATTGTTTAGGCTACCTCAAGGTGAGATGGGAATGAAGGGGGAAATATAATTATTGCATATCCTTCCTCCAAGTGGGTTTACAATCTTTTATTTATTTATTTATTTATTTTTCTATGGTGGTGGTGGGGGGGGGGGGGGTGATTGCATGTTTTTTTTTTTTTTTTGTCTCATCATTGAAATGGTCAGAGGTCTCCGATATGCCTCTAGAAATGTTAAGGCTTGCTTGCAGGGCATAATGTCAATATTATATAAAACACACAGATTTATGTCAGTTTGTTTGCCCCAGTTTTTCATAACTTCCAGGTTCATCAATCTCGCTACAACAGCACTAAATAAGCAACATTCAATGATAATAGAAAGAAACCATAGAAACAACTGAACACAGTCAAACAGGAATAGAGCAGAACCAAACCAAAACACAAAGAAACTACCGTATTTGTAAACTCTATATTCTTTTAAATATAAAATGAACTAAGGTTTAACATTAGAAACATTAAAAAAAACATTAAAAAAGATTTTTAAATGGCCTGTTTAAAGGGACATCAGGCAGGAATTCCGTTTCTATCAAACAGCGACCCCTAGAGTCACTGTGGAGTACTTGTATTTAACGTTACTGTCGTAAATACCACTTACGCAGAGTGTGACGTATAACATCGTATGCAATAGTTGTGTTTAATTTGTCATTTAATGAGATCTAATATATATTGTTGGTGAGAATTTTCATGTGGTTAAATACATAGATCCGACAATTATCCCCATTAACTTTAATGGTCCAGTGGCAGAACTTTTGCCAAAGTGTGTCAGAGGTTGTGGGTTCTAATCCGTATAGCTATATAGTTTATCTTCCTCATCAAAACCGATTGTTTATTAGTGATTGTTTATCAAGCAGTGATTGTTTATCAAGCAGGTACATGTATTTTTGCGCAGGTTTTGTGATTTCACCGTGAACAAATATAAGAGAGTCTCTTAGTCCCCGGAACGGATTGAAGCGTGCGTCCGTGTGAAGACTGTGTGCGTCACAACAGGGCGAAACGGCCACCATTCAACCCGAAATAAGTCATATAACCATTTCAATAACTCTGAAACTATTCAGTTAAGCTAAAAAAATGCATATAATCCCTTTAATATATTCTACTGAAAGGCTGGAAGTTGTGATAGAATACTTAAATCATAGGTTATTAAGGAGTACTGACAGAAAAGGAGCAGAGAAAAAAAGACAAATTGTGGCCAAGATAAGTGCACAGACAGCTTTGATGAATAATAATTGAAAAACTGTTCAATAACTTCACTGAAACGAAAAGAAAAACGAAACAAATACACTGCTCTCATTTATTTGATAGGGAGACATGTCTTATAAAGCAACTTGTTCCACTGAATTATCTTTTGTTGGACAAAACTGCTGGGGTCTAATGTGTTTACAAAGGATGTGTTAAGGATATTTACAAAGTGAAACTTTTAATGCCCACAATCAACAATGTGTTTAATTAAATTTATAGGCCATATTTGCGATTAAGCTTCTATTGGTTCAGTGTGACCATATCTGTAAATCTGATTGGGTTATTTAGTTATTCATTCAAATTCTTTCAATCTGATCATTTTAAATTGAATAGTGCACTTTTCAAATTAACCACCATTTGTACTGCATACGACCCTGCTATAATTGGTTTATGGAATATTCCTCATCACTGCTATTATGTGACCATGTGTTCATAACTTCATCTCCTCTTTCATTTTAATTATAATCATTTATGAGAGAGTTTAGCAAATGATTGTAATTTAAAATTTACAACAAAATACTCTTCTATAATCAAGATGTGAACCTTTAACGCTGATTTAAAGAAAAATAAACAAAAACCTGAATAGTAGAACTGATGGCATAAATGCAAAATTCCTAAACTAATTTTTACCAAAATCAAATGCTAAACCAATTTTAATGGCTTATTATGAACTGACGGCATAAATGCAAAATTCCTAAACTAATTTTACCAAAATCAAATGTTAAACCAATTTTAATGGCTTATTTTGAGCTTGTTCTAAGAAGACAGAGCTACTTCATCTGTTCATGAAATGCCATTGTCCTGTTGAATGATTTATTTGGTCTGGATAGAAGGTAAAGGATACATCCAAAATCCTGAATAAATAAAACCACGGTCATCTCAAAATAAAACATTCTGAGATGCTCCATTTAAAAATGTCCAAATGTGAAATAGATATCATGTCGGATTCAACGGCAAGATTTACATCTATATAAAAATAAGAACTAGTTACAAAACCACTAGTACTGTCACCAAATGTCATGTCATACATAAACGTCATATCTAAATGTCATAATTAAAAGAAGCATGGACAATGTTTCAGATAAGTTAACTTATGATCAAGGATGTAGTTTCTACGGTATCAGATGTACAAAATTAGGGATGTGCACAGCTGCATTTAGTGGTTTTAAATGTATGTGCTAAATGTACAGCATTGGAAATCCTCAAAAGGATTCTGCAATTGAGACACCCTTTAAAATGGCCAACTCCCAGATCAATGCCCTGACAACTGAGCTGATTGAGATGCACATGCAGTCATTTTTTAGGCTAGACATCATAATTAGAAAGAGTTTACATTAAATCTGATTAAACTAGGGTAATTTCAGATAGGCTACGTAAACATATTTATCCACATCAAATTTTATGTTATTAAAGTAATGGTTTCAGTTCAGATTTCTGGACAAAATGTCAGTTCAGCCCAGTTAATTTATCTGAAGGGGTTTGCTCTGATGACCAGTTCTGTGAGGACACGGACTGATAAAGAAGCATCTCCATTGGATGCAACCTACAGTAACTAAATTACTTGTAGTTGTCTCTACACGTCAAGTGAAACAGGAAAAAGTACTTAAACACTCCAAAAGTTACATGCTTTACATTTGCTGGAGGAGCACAAGAAATGTCTGTCATTTTCCCTTCTGACTTCTTGTGGACTGGAGTCACTCTTCAGCATAGGAGGTATGCACAAACACAACAAGATGGCTGAACGGCATGCAACCACATCTCCTGTTGAGAGAGATAATGAACCACTGTCAAGTTAATAAGAGATCAGGGCGAGAAGGGAACTACAGACGGAGCAAAAGCACTAATCTGACTGTGAGTGTATGTGTTTGAGAGCACACATGCAGGAAAAAGATGGGTCCATGCTGCTTTGGAAGAGGGATGAATGAGTTCAAGCCCATGTTAGATGTCTCAAAAGCTCATAGACAGAAGCTACGGAGCTCCCTTGGTGACATAGAAACATATCAAGCTTCCTTATGCATGATGCAGTTTCCTTTTCATAATTATCTACTACCAGGACAACTTATTTGAATGCTTCCTCTGATGTTTAAACGTCAAAGGAAAATATTGATAGCCAGTACAGGGGAAGAAACAACTCGGTTACGGATGTAACCCTTGTTCCCTGAGTAGGGAACAGAGACGTTCCGTCAGATGACGATGAATGGGGTTTCGCTGAGAAAGCCTATCAGCTTCGATCAATATAAAACGAGTCAATGGAAAAGAAATACCATGGGTCTGCGGATTTTGCATAGCGCAACTCCGCCTCTTGCCAACAACAGGAGTGCTGGAGGAACTCAGGGCTTATGAAGCTCACCTGAGGAGAATATCACACATATCCAGTCCATAGAGTGGAATGGCGAGCAAGCGAAGACACCTGAGTAAGCCAAGTACTAGCTGGTTGAAGCGAGTACACGAGAGGACACAGGCTCCACTCGGAGATAATAGAATCTGGCGAATGTGTTGGGTGCCGCCCAGCCTGCAGCTCTGTCTTTTAGCAAGGCGCCAAGTGCTAGAAACCAAGAGGACGCCACACTCCTAGTGAAGTGGGCAGTCACACCAAGGGGGCGCGGTCAACCTTGCTGCTGGTATGCCAAAGCAATGGCGTCCATTATCCAGTGAGACAGCCTTTGCTTGGAGAGAGCCTTTCCCTTCAGCTCCCCACCAAAAGAGACAAAGAGCTGGTCTGAGGTCCTGAAACACTGCGTTCTGTCTACATAGATGCGGAGAGCACATACTGGACAGAGCAGTGCCAAGGCTGGGTCTGCCTCCTTCAGGGGCAGCACTTGCAGGGTCACCATCTGGTTCTGGATGGGAGTGGTAGGAACCTTGGGCACATATCCAGGCCGGGATCTCAGGATCATGTGAGAGTAGGCCGGCCCCAATTCCAGGCACGCTTAATTAACGGAGAATGCGTACAGGTCCACTACCCTCTTGATGGAGGTCAATGAAACCAGAAGTGCTGTCTTCATTGACATGAAGTTAAGCTCTATTGATTGCAAAGACTCAAAGGGAGCATTCTGTGCGGCAGTTAAGACCACTGAGAGGTCCCAAGAGGGAACGAGAAGTAGTTCTCTCAGGAGTCCTCGCTCCTTTCAGGAACCTGACGATAAGGTTGTGCTTCCCTCCCGACATAGACCTTGAGGGTGGAGGGAGACAGCCTTCGCTCCAACACATCTTGAAGGAAGGAAAGCATGACACTGATCAAACATCTTCGGGGGTCTTCTCGGTGAGAAGAGCACCAGTTGACAAAGAGGTTCCACTTCAACGCATAGACGTGTCTCGTGGAGGACACTATGGCAGAAGTGAGGGTAGCCACCACCGCTGGTGGAAGGGTACTCAAACCTGCCTCGTCCCATCCAGGACCCACACGTGGAGGTTCCAAATATCGGGACGAGGGTGCAACAGGGTGCCCCGTCCCTGAGAAAGAAGGTCCTTTCTCAGAGGAATGGGCCAAGGACGTGCTGTCGCGAGGAGAATGAGTTCGGAAAACCAGCTCTAGGTGGGCCAATACGGCTCGACCAGAATGATCTCTCCTCATCCAAGCAAAACCCCATTCGTCGTCATTCAACAGAACTTGGAGTGACAACAAAAGGGAACCAAATTTGGTGTGCTACATTCTTCTCACAATTTAACTCTTTCCCCACCAACATTGAAAAAATAATACTAATAATTGCCAGAGTGCTCTAGTGTGACAACCATTAAACCAGTCACCATTCCTCGTGGTGACCATTCCTTAAACCAGTCACCATTCCTTGTTAACTGCCCATGCTCTAGCTGTTCCCATTGATAAAATGCTCAAAACAGAACTTTAAATGGGACTGATAGCAGATCTGTCCTAAAAATACATAATGATAACAAAAGTTGTACCTTTTTGTGGCAAATAGGGTATCTGTTATAAGAGAGGCTTCAGATGTGACACAATGGAAGTACATCCATACTTCTCAATATCTGACAGATGATGTGTCAAGAGGAATGATGGTACAGAAGCTCGCGGCCAGAAAGTGGTGGTTAAATGGTCCAGAGTTTCTGTGGAAGCCAGAAGAGGAGTGGTTAAACCATATCATTGAGACATATTTCGGGTGATGATTCAGTAATGAAAAGGGAGCTTACAACAGATGTTGCGGATAATCACATATCACATACTAATCACATACTTTTCTGGTTGGAAACACCTCAAAGTAGCATGGTTACTGAAATTAAAGAGCATTTTACTGGAACTGAGCCATATATAGCTGCATCAGATGACCTGAGCAAAGTGGAACAAAATTGCAGGAAGTTAAAGCTTCATCAGAAGGACAATGCTTGCCTAAAATTAGAAGGGATATCGTCTAAGCTAAACCCCATTCTTGAAGATGGACTGTTGAGAGTTGGTGGTCGGCTTATGCAAGATCACAATGTCGGAAATAGTAAAGCATCCTGTAATTCTCACCAAAGATCTATATATTTCCAAGCTTATACTTAAGCGTGTCCATGATCTAGCCGTGGTGGAAGAAACCATATTCATCTACATTGAGGAGAAAGTACTACATCACCCACACCAATATATCTGCCAGAAAAATAATTTAAAGTTGTGTATTTTGCAGACAACAGAAAGGGAAATTGCGTGAGAAAATAATGGAAGACTTATCTTTAGAAAGGTTAATGGTAGATTCGCATCCATTTACAATCGTAGGAGTGGAATACTTAGGGCCGATTAAAGTATTCCATTTGGGTATTGCTTATTGACTCTTGCATCAATGTATTCTGCTGGTTCATATGCAGAAGAGGACAAGTGTGTCATTTAAGATCTGACAAAGGAACTCATTGTATTGGTGTAGAAAAGGAATTGAGGAAAGCACTTGCAGATTTGAATCAAAGCAAGATTCGAAAAGCCTTCGCAGACTGAGGCATCAAGTGGAGTTTTACCCCACCTGGAGCTTCACAATATGGAGGCGCATGGGAATGCATCATGAGGATGGTAACAAAATTTGTCTTCAGTTCTACATTCGACAACAAACATTCGATGATGAGGGACTGCACACTTTTCCTTACTGCGCATGCGTCCACTTCAACGCTGTCTGAACGCTCGAGCGTCTCGCTGGGCTTGGCCCTCTGGCTGAGAACTCAGCCCCTGGCTCTGCGGCCGACTGGTAGCGGTGGTGTGATGATGGAAGCTGTCTTATATCGGAAGGTGATCCCAACAGATGCATCCAACTCGGCTCCTTCACATAAACTGGAAATGATGGCGGTCAAGAGCGTGCTGAAGCGCTTCCTCGCGATCCATATAGAACCACCATGTTCTAGTCTGTTCAGACAACATGTCAGTGGTGTCGTGCATGAACCATCAGGCCGGTGTCAGATCCAGGAACCTCTGCGATCTAACAGAGTGCATACTCACATGGTCTCAGCATCACCTGTGCTGGCTGAGAGCTGCGTATGTGCCAGGCCACCTGAACGATAGCCCAGACAAATTCAAATTATCCAGGGACAACGTTCCCCCAGGGGAATGGTGCCTGCACCCCCAAACAGTCCAGGAATTATGCCACCTGTTCGGCAAAGCGGAAGTCGACCCATTTGAGTCAAAAGACGACGCTCAGTGCCCAATGTTCTTTTTTAAAGAACAAGGACGCGCTGGCCTAAATCTGGCCAAGCCACCTGCTGTAAGCCTTCCCTCCAATCTCTCTGTTGCCAAAGATAATCAAAAGGATCTGGGAAACGCGACACTCGGTGCTCCTCATAGCCCGTTGGGAGAATCAGACTTGGTTCCCGGAGCTGACACGGCTGTGACAAACAGCCCCGTGGGCGATTCTGGTGATAACAGATATCCTCACTCAAGCTTGCGGCTCGATCTGGCATCCCCATCCAGAGCGCTGCCCTGCCAGAAGGAGAGATGAACACGATTACACAGTCTAGAGCACCCTCTACCAGAAAGCTTTATGCATCTAAATGGTCTGTGTTCTCCAAATGGTGCACCGACAAAAATCTGGACCTTCGGACATGTGGGGTCTCACGGCTGCTCAGTTTCCTACAAGAGCTGTTGGATAAGGGGAGGTCTCCATCCACGCTTAAGTCTACATGGCAGCGGCTGTTGCAGCATTTTCAGAGTCGACACCGGACCGGTCGCAAGGGAAAAATTAGCTTATCATCCGTTTCCTCTGCGCCCTATGTCGGTTCCTATGTGTGATCTTTCATTTGTCCTCGAGGCCCTGAAAGCTTTTCCCTTTTCCTTTCCCTCTATCAGCTCTGCTATCATCCGATATGGAAAGCAATGTTAATCTCCTCTGCCCAGTCAGACTTTGTCAGGTTCTATAACCTTGAAGTTCCCACTCTGCAGGCTAAACTTCTGTCAGTTTAAGAGATGTACATTTCAGATATGATCATGCGCAGGCTACTCTGACATGTCTTAGCTCTTCTGGTTGAGCTGCACCAGTGGGTATGTGCTATGTGCTTATACAGACCGTCGTCGCTTTGTATTCCCTATGAGTGCTTTTGCGCTGCTGGATGCCTTTTTTTCCCCGGTTCCCTGGGAAACCCTGGGACTCATGAGTGGATGCTTGGCGTTCACGGTGTTGACAAAGGGTTCCCATAGCTTAAGCTAACTTACACAATATGAGAGAACCTCTTGTCAGAGAACGTACCAGTTACCTAACGTAACCTCGGTTCTCTCTAGAAGAGTGAACGAGCATTGAGTAACCTGCAGTGTTCGCACCACGAGCGACTTTTGCGTCAGTCGATGAAAACCAGCGAAACAGCCTCCGAGCCCTGCTTATATAATCTAAGCCACGTCCATACTGGCGGTCTACGACGCTGTGAAGGCACGAGCACCCTTCATTGGATGTGACGTTCAATGAAGCGTCACATCCAATGAATGTCTTCATTGGACGTGACGTCACAGGCTCAGTGGTAGGCAGTTCCCGAAGGGCAACCTATGAGCACCCTAGACAGCCTGTTCTAGGTCTGCTAGCTGCTGGACTACATTGACAATGAATACAAAATTAAGGATACTTTTTTTGGCTTCAATATCTCGAAAAGATTAATCTTTCCCGTAGCGAAAGCTAACTTACGCAATACTTGTACCCTCTTCAAGAGAGAACCAAGGTTATGTAGGTTAGGTAACCGATTAGGTAACCAAGGTTAGGTAACCGATACGATTTATATGTTGATTCTTGATGTCTCTTTACTCGTGAACTGGAGCTCATAAATGAGCCTAATCTAAGAAATATATAGAAAACTTGAAATGTCTACGTTTAAACAACATCGAACAACAATTCAAGACGAAAAGAAACACATAAATCTCTCTTATATCATATAATCCGTATGAAGTGCACTAGCCAACTCCATAGGCCTACTCCACTACTCCACTAGCCTACTCCCTACTCCTACTCCAAATCAGCATGTTATGAATGATTTCTGGAGTAATGGTACTGAAAATTCAGCTTTGCCATTAAAAAAAAATACATTTTAAAAATAAAATAAAAACAGTAATTTTAAATGTATTATTTTCATTGTTCATTTGTGTTTAAACAAATGTAGCTGTCATGATTCCTGTCTTGTGTTCCCCTAGTCTTGTATATGGTGTCCTTAGTGGATGAATAGTGTGAGTTGTGCTCTTTGTTTGGATTACACTGTGTTGGATTTACTCTGCTTCTTGTGCTTGTTTCTCTCTCCTGGATTTACTTTAGTTGCTCATTTCTGAAACACTCACAGCAGCCTTGGTGAGCATAGGAGACTTTTTGACAAATCTACCAACCCCAAACGTTTCCATAAACAGCCATGTACATAACGCAACTTGGAAAAACATGTTTAGTGTGAGCTACTCTATGCTTAGTTTGCATTTTATCTGGATCTCAAAGTTTTGCCAAACTTCCCGATCTATAGAGTTCAAATTAGCCTACCTCGGAGCTTGGAACACATGAATTACAAAAAGTCTGACAACACAGCAAAACCCAACCAAAACAAACAACGCTGTACACTGGAAATGGTGGGGTAAACGACATCAGCATGAGCAGTGTTGTAGGGCTTCAGTGATTGATGACCATTGAATTGCATTAATTTCCATTTATTTTCCCACTCTGTGATTGGACTGGCCAGCACATGTTAATGGTTTATTGGACCATTGGTTTGTCCACCCACTCATGTACTGACAGGCTTCCATTGCACCACTGGCAGAAATCAAGCCACGGTTGCCCCTCAACAAATCAACATTGGCACATGTATCTGGGGTGAAACACTGAGGTGTTTGGCTTAAATATCAATACAATCACAGAGAGCAAAGCCTCGTCCATGCATAAACCTGAAGGTTGGATACACATTAGATCTACCGCTCTGTCTTAAATTACATAGTATTGAGTACATAGTATCTTGTTGTTAAATAAATTGGCATTACAATTGAAATGATTGCTTTATTCAGTTTAAAACAAACCATTACAAAGTTATGAAATGACTCAAATATATGTAAAGGAGTTTTGATGTGGTAACACTTTACTTGAAGGGGTGTGCATAAGACTGACATGATACCTTCATAACCATGACATGACATATGTCATGAATATGAAATAGGGTTTATGCTTGTGACAACTGTCATTAAGTGTCATTTGCTCAATAATGACATTTTGAATGCAAATATGACATTGTTTAAGATGTCTTTGTTATGATATCTTGACATAAATCATAACATCATAACCTGTCAGTGTCTTTGTCATAACAACTTGCCATTAAATTAAGTTAAACTGTCATGTGGTTGGTTTTGACATTGGCTGTCATGAGGCCATTATAAAGTGTCATGAAATACACATTGAATTTGTCATTAAAATGCTATAATGGTTTCAAGACAGCCAATGTCAAAACCAACCACCTGACAGTTTAATGTAATGTTAACCATTAAAGCTAAGTGGTTTCTTAAAGAGAGGGGGGGGGGGTTGACTGTGATTTCACTTTTTTCATTTTAAATAGAGTATAATGTTGCTGTTGGTGCATGAACAGTATCTGCAAAGTTGCAGCGCTGAAAGTACAGTGTAAGCAGAGATATCATATTTTAAAAATCAGGAAGTTTAATGCCTACAAAAATGACTCGATTGGGACTACAGCCGGGTTTTAGATGTCACTAACCCATGCATTTACATCAACCCCTCCCTCCGGAAAATGCTAAAAAGGGCATGGCCATATTTCTGTGGCTTGTCGAAAGTGTGTTATTTTCACCCAGCTGTCAGGTCTTCTGTGTTCGGACTTCCCACGGATGTTGTAGTTCGTCAACAATGGATACAATTTATGTTTGATTATGTTCCTGAAAATTAAAATCGTAATTTAGCTCTCTGTGCTACGCATTTTATGGAAGACAGCTTCCAGAATCTCCACGGATTCAATGGCGGATTCAACAAGAAACTGTAATTAAAACATGTTGCAGTTTCAACTTTAAAACCAGAGGCAGCAGTTATTGGGCCACAATGCAGTTATTTAGCTACAACCTGTAAGTAAGACTTAATAGTTTAAATGTATTTGCATGTATAATTTAAGACGTAACGTTTTAGTTTTAACAAATACCAGTGCTGGCTTTATAGCCACTAAGTTATGCTATTTCGTGTCTACGACAAACGCGTACAAACATTTTGGACCTGAATTTGTATATGTACTAATTTTGTAAATGTATTCTTTATATATACTTTATGACATAATTTTTCGATTTGATCTAGAACGTAAACCAATGCCAATGCTGTTTGTGTAGTAGCCAGTTAGTTCAATGCTATTTTGTGTAAGACAAATGTGTATAAAGTTAATATATATATATATATATATATATATATATATATATATATATATATATAGGCTATGTAATCGCGGCAAACTTCAGCTGCTGTTATCAGTGTACAGTAACGTTATAGTTTTAACACAGTTGCCACATAGGCTACACCTGAATAAAACGATACACTGTATAAGTATAAGTTTTGTGAATAGATAAACGGTTGTTCATTATATCGATATATCGATGTAACAATGTATCGAAATTCTTATAATAATAGTAGAATATAATATAATAATAAAAAAAATGTACCATTCAGAAACGTTTTGTAAGAGCCGTGTTTAGGGAGGTTCTGCTTGACTCTCTTCATCGCCACTTTCTGGGTCTGATTCTGGCTCAAAGTGATACGGCAGTATCGACACCATTATTTCCATGACAGGAACACATGCAACTCTCGCCTGTAAAAGTAATGAGCGAGTCACAACACACCGGCCCAAACTAGCTAATCTGAGCCCATTGCCTGTTTTTGAGGGAGTGGTTTCATAGAATCAGGATGTAAACCTGTCACATACTAGCGTACCAGCATTATCACTAGCATACCAGCACCCCATGCTGGTCACCAGCATACCAGCACCAAAACACAACACATGCTGGTCTTGCTGGTATGACCAGTGTTGCTGTCTATACTGTTTGTTTTTTTTCAGCAGGGAGAGCACTAAGCGCCCATTCCACCACATCCCAAATATGCTCTGACTGCGGGGGCCGTCTTGGTGCAGTGAACTCATTATCATGTTCAAGAAACCCTTTTAGAAATGATTCAAGCTTTGTGACATGGTGCATGCTGGAATATCATGGTGGCCATGAAGGGATGGACAGTCAGAAACAAGGCTCATGCACAGGCCGTGGCATTTCAACGATGCCCAATTGGCACTAAGGGGCCTAAAATGGGCCAAGAAAACATCCCCCAACCATTACACCTCCACCTCCGCCTGCACAGTGGTAACAAGGTATGATGGATCCATGTTCTCGTTCTGTTTATGCCAAAAATTTTGACTCTACCATCTGAATGTCTCAACAGAAATTAAGACTCATAAGACCAGGCAACATTTATTCAGTCTTCAACTGTGTAATTTTGGTGATCTCTTGAAAATTGTTGCCTCTTTTTCTTATTTGCAGTGGAGATGAGTGGTACCCGATGGAGTCTTCTGCTGCTGTAGCCCATCCGCCTCAAGGTTGTGCGTGTTGTGGCTTCACAAATGCTTTGCTGCATACCTCGGTTGTAACGAGTGGTTATTTCAGTCAAACTTGCTCTTCTATCAGCTTGAATCAGTCGGCCCATTCTCCTCTGACCTCTAGCTTCAACAAGGCATTTTTGCAAACAGTACTAGAAATGTTGTGCATGAAAATCCCTACTGAGCAGATTGCGAAATACTCCGGCCCGTCTGGCACCAACAACCATGCCACGCTCAAAATTGCTTAAATCACCTTTCTTTCCCATTCTGCCATTCAGTTGTTCAGGAGATTGTCTTGACCAGGACCACACCCCTAAATGCATTGAAGCAACTGCCATGTGAATGCAGGGTTCTCAAGTCTCACGCATTGGCCGTGAGACACACGCATTTCGACCGGTTCACACGCTCACACGCCATACTGTGTATTTCTCACGCTGAAAAGGCAATGCCAACCAAGTTGTCCTGGCTGAAAACTTTCTAACGTTGTATACGAGGCGCAGGCAAACAAAGTGAATTTTCCTGCCGCCAGCGCGTATCTCCGCCAGATTGCGTTCGTTACTAGGCAACATGCGCGATGTCATTCAGTAGCGCGAACACACGGAAATGGACGGAACATCCTCGGCCACCGTACGTTCGTTACTAGGTAACCAACAACATCGCGCGAACACGTGTCGTGATGGCGAAGAAGGTAAGTTGGAAGAAGCTCGTCTAACATTTTTGGGCTAGAACATTTAATATGTAGCCCATCGTACATTATTATTGATGCAGTCAAAAACTCTACAACTACTTTGCAACCAGGCTCAGTTTGGCTATCTTACGTTATCTGGAACTAAGAGAAAGTGGGTATGGAAAGGAATGAAGATTTACTCATTTTATTTTAAATTATATTATACTGTAATATTATAATAGTCTTTCTAGTTACATTAAGGATGTTTTACAGCAGATTGCTCTGGGTAATATTTAATCATTGTCATAATGTTGCATTTGTATTTTTCAAAGATGTCAGGAAAAAAGCAGAAAGATATTTTGTCATTTTGGGCACCAAGGGGTAAAAAGGTTGCCAGATTAGAGGAGGAGACAGTGGAAGAGGTGGTGCACTCTAATCTGTCCATTTGTTCTCAATGTCCAACCACACAATAAATCATTCGTCTAGAAGATGCATTCAAAAATCAAAATGCAATTTTTAAAGATTTGTTTGAAACTGTTTGGAGCAATTTGTTATATTTTTGGTTAGCTATATTTGTAATACTGCATTAAAGAGTATATTTGATGTGATGAATTGCTCTGTCATTTATCAGATTTACTAATTGTTATAATTTTAATTTGTTCAGGTTAATTATGAACAATGGGTAAAATTAGGGGCGGGGATTCATTATGGCTCCTCCCCTAACCGCGTGTGATCTCACTCCAAGCTTTTGCTCAAACTTGAGAACCCTGTGAATGATTGATTAAATAATTGCATTAATGAGAAATTGAACAGGTGTTCCTAATAATCCTTTAGGTGAGTGTATATACAGTATGTATGTAATTTTGGGGAAAACTGTAGACCTTATGCACCAGAGAAACATTGTGCGCAGCCATCTTTTAAATTTTTTTCTTTGACCATCCATTTGTGTGGTAGCTCTGTTTATTTATATGGCATTGCTGTCGAAGAGTGAAGCGGATTTACTTATTGTAGAGATAATGAAAGTTATGATGAGCCAGTAGACTGGGGAGATTTTAAAACGAGTGGTTCATTCATACAAATCCGTAAGATTCTCCCTTCCTCCTGTGGAAAAACAAACCATAAGACAGAACAGAACGAGCACAGCGCTGAAAGGGAGCGGGGCTACACAAACATTGAAGTTTTGCTGAATGTTTGAGATGGTCCTCACTGCAGAACATGAAATCCACGGGAGCAGTTGGATCCAGATCCAACTCCTCCCATCTTACATATACCTAAAGCTACCCAGCTCCACCCCCTGATCCCTAAACCCACCCCTAAACCTACCCAACTCGACCCCCTTTAGATCTGGATCCGACTCCGCCCCCTGGATCTCATGTACTGCAATGAGGTGCTACTGGAATATTCAGCATGGTCAAGTATAATAAAATAACTAAATAGGCTCTTCTATGAAAATCTTTTCTGTTTATTTTCCTCTGTTCAGAGGTTTATTAAATTTCTTATTGCCTCTTAAAACCTTTTGATCATGTTAAGTCACATACTGTAAGTGTAATATCTGTAGTGTTTTGATCATAGTTCTCTTATGTATTCATTATAATTCATAGTTTCATATACAGCAAATTATGACTGATGGATTATGTGTGTTTTGGGAGAATATAACCCACTGCTTACAATGTTTTAAATAAATTATATCTTTGCTCCGAGCTTTGTGTTCATAGATATGAACAAAAGTATCAGAAGCAGTCATTTTTGTGTTTTATGTTCGGTATGACTATATAACTCGTTAACAGTAATTTGTTTCTAATGTGTTATTTCTCACGGGAGCTCTTAGTTTCTCTGTGAAAAAAATAAGATGAGGTTATGATGGAACACTAAAGCTCCTCAACACAACGGACCACGTGGCTGATGCAGAGACCAACCATGTTTCTGTTTAGAACCAACACGCAATCATTCAGCTCCCATAGACTGTTCACATGAATTATTGCATTCTGTTTGTGATTGCTATGGAGACCAAAATAAAAAATAAATAAAAAAAATGTACCAAATCTGTCATTCCCTGAACATAAACAACTTTATGTTTTATAATAATTTGTATTATATTATTTGTATTAATCTTTAGTTATATATTAGGTCCTAGCTATTAATTATCTCTGCATATATGTAATATGTTCATGTATATGTTCTCTGTACAAACACTGCACTGCTGTAACTAAAATAAACAGTTTTACAAGATTACAAGATTGTATTTTAAGTAAAAGTTGAGTTAAAAAAAAAACTCATGTCTTTTCAAGGATATTGATATTCAGACAAAATATCAGGGAAATGAGATTTGGATCTCTAATAGGGTAAATAGAGTGCTTCTGAAAAGGGAAGTCCTAGTAAGGCTTCATATCTTGGCTGCCATGGCATCAAGAACTTGCAAAAGCCGTCTCAATCTGAAGGATCATTAAAAGTCAGCCTTCATTTCGCGTCCTTCATTCAGTGCATCTTAAAGGATGCATCAAGTGCATTCTTCACCTCTCATCACCAATCATTCTCACACATTCCACTGGACATTTTTTTACAGACTGTGCTGACACATTTTACAGTAATCAGCAATGTAATTACTGCAATTTTTTTTCATTGACTATAACACTATTGTCACGGGCCGAGGGGTGCAGGGCCCTCCAACACACCACCCTCAATGAATACCACTCTGGGGAGCTACACCAAAGGGACAACATGTGGCAGGTCAACAAGGTACAAAGAACAGATTTTGCTTTTATTGAATATAAATTACTCTAAAACACTCTCAAATATACACAAGACTCTTCAGGACAGCGGTGATGGAGCAGAGTATGGTGAGCTTCAAATGAGGAGGCCCTCAGCAATACAAGTAACTCAGACTCCCCATCCTCCAAGATAGCGGTGATGGAGCAGGGTGCATTACTCTTCGAATAGGAATGTTCAAGACATCAAGGTAAGCAACTAAGTTTCTCTGTCTCCAGAACAGTGACGATAGAATGGCAGACAGCATCTCCCAGGTAGGGAGGCTCAGAACTAGGTAAATTACCCGAATCCTCCGGGAGAGCAATGATAACACAAAATGCAGCGGCCTTCAAAGATGAAACGCTCGGAACAGCAGATACCTGAATTTTCTCCATTTTCCACAACAGTAATGGTGAAACAGGATATAGCAGCTTCTGATGTGAAACGCTCAGAACAGCAGATAACTGGATTTTCTCCGTTCTCCACAACAGTAATGGTGAAACAGGATACAGCAGCTTCTGATGTGAAACACTTAGAATAGCAGATAACTGGACTCTCTCTGTTCTCCACAAAAAGCAATAGTGAGACAGAATGCACTGGCTTCCGGCAAGAAACACTCAGAACAGCAGATAACTGGATTTTATCCGTTCTCCAGGACAACATCAATGTGAAGTTAGAATGCAGTGGGCTTCGGACAAGACACTAAGAACAGCAGATAACTGGATTTTCTCCGTTCTCCGGGACAACATCAATGGTGAGTGGAACACCTGCACAGAGCTCCCACACAACTGATATTACTGGCCTCCCGCAGGGCCGGACAGTACCCAGAAAAGATTGGAAAATGAAGGTAATAACTAATCTTTCCCTCATTCCTTCATTCCTTCACATATGCCACTCCAGTCTTCAAAACAATGCAATTACACAACCTCACAGTAAACTTAAGCCTCCACTCTGTCCAGCCAGGGTCCCCCAATCCACAGCTCTGATCTTTGAGAGGGAAATGCCAGGTGACGCGAACGCTGAAGAGAGTCGAATCCTCGCTTACTAGCCTCAACGACAAACACAAAGGATCACATTAGCAGATAAACACACCACCTTGTGCCGAAATATTCTCATGAAGCCCGGATGAAATCATCACTCGAGTAACGGAATATATGTACTTAACTTCTCCCAAGATCGTGACATCTATAAGCACAAGATTGCTCTCTCCATCTGCCAAGTTTTCCTCATGAATTATCCACCCGCTCCAAAGCTGACTTCTTCTCCTGTTTTCTTCTCTGTCCACAATCGCTTTCATTATTTCCCCTGCTGTCTTCCACACGACCACTTTTCTACCAGCTGTTGAGTATATGTGCTTCAATTAATGCCCAGATCAGCTTCCAACCTGCTGCAGCTGCCAGTCGTTTCCTCCGAACCACTGCCGTCGGCCATGACATTGGGGGTTTCTCAAAACCAAGAATGCAAAGAACGGACTTCTTGGGAAGAAAACTCTTGCTTGTTGTTCTTGGAAGAATGAACTCGAAGACGAAGATGAAGATGGTGTGTTCTTGTTGGTATTGCACAATAGTACCCCCGCACAGACGCCGTCTGCAGTGCCCAAACATAACGAGAATTATTGACAATAACAGCCAGGCTTTATCCCCCAAGCCTACCCTCAGCTTAAGGGATGACTATACATACACTACAATGTAATGTATATTCATAACAATAAAGCAACACCTATCTCATTTTAATTCTGCATCTGTTGTTTTTTTTGTGTACATCACTAGGCAACGGTGGGAAAAAAACGCTGGTAATATTCAGGTAAATTAAAATTGACCTACCTCTCTCTTCTTCCCGCTCCTCCCTTGAATGCCGAAATGAATGATGGGATATTTCTGCCGTCAAGTTCACACAAGTTACCAACCGATGCATCCACGGTAAAATGGGCATGTCAAGAACACATCCGGGATTTTTAACCGTTCTCGCCAAAATGCAAACTTGTGTATTGGGACAGTACTTGGGCCGCAACTGATGACGCTTCACAAGTCCACAAGAATACAAGTACAAACAAGGCATATTGAGAAACGGCCTGGTGTCACACCGGAAGTGCCTCCCCGGGGAAACCTACATCCCATCTTTCTAATTCCTATCTATCTATCTATCTATCTATCTATCTATCTATCTTTCTATCTATCTATCTATCTATCTATCTATCTATCTATCTATCTATCTATCAAATTCCAATTGTTATTTAATTATACTTCCTTGCATTGAAATCTGAATTGCAGTTCTGCATCCTGTTTGGTATCTCAATACACATTCAGGAACTGATTTAGAATTGGAAATGGATTCTGAATTAAATTCAATCCTCAATTGTGCAAAACAGGTTAAGTCTATGTTTCTACAATAACACAAATGGTAATGAAGTTTAACTTGGTGGAATAATTTATTTATTATTTTTATCTGAATTATTAATTGATTAATTGTTATGTCCTTTATCACATTGTGCCAATAAGAACAACATGGGAAACCACTATAAGTATAAGACATATTATTTTAACATACTTGTGTAGGCCTGGTTATCCTGAGAAAAGTGTCGCCATTTTCAGAGGATAGTCAGCAATCACAAGTAGCTTCATCCTGATAAGAGAACAGCGTGCACACATTAAATGACAGTTTGACTGCTATAAGCCTGACCTTTGACTGTTCTCTACAGTCCAACAAAGGGTAGTAAATCAAGTTCTTCTTTCAGCTCTAAGATCTGTGACCATCATGATGAAAAGAGCTTCATCCTGATGGTTTGTCCAATGAGACGTAAAATGCTGTTGTTAACGTGATAAGATGCTCAACACAGGGAATGGCGATCGGTGAGAGCTGTAACAGATGTGAAGGGTTTTGAGTTGAGTAAAACATATATAGACGTCTGTCTGAAATGCTTTTCAAGCTGAAACCATCCAGGAAGGGCCAAAAACAGTAGCTAGCCATAAGCCATCCTCATTACAGAGACACTTTCACTAAATGTTATTAATGGGCTATATCTGAGTGTAACGCACCATGAGCACGGCACTGCAATTCTGACACCCATAAACATGGAATCACATTTCCCCATATTTACAACAGTTAAACAAGTCAAAATCTATTACATCAGTTTTTTAATTTATTGAAAAAGTTTAAGGGAGGAATATAATTTTAAGAATTTCTGTCTGCTGCCTCATTTTAGTCAGAAATTTTTGGTCATTACAGGCATTTCTGTGCACTGCTGACCCTGCTGATATACTGCAAACAACAAATTTGAGTTAAAAATTATTATTTAGGAAATAATGCATATTGTAATCGCAGGGTAAAAATGATAGTCCTGTAATCTTTTTTAGTTTCTTAAAAAAAAAAAAATACATAAAATAATTTTAACCGATCAGTTAAAATACACTTTTTAAAATTGAATATTTATTAATAAATAAATATATATATATATATATTTTATTCACCATATCCCCCAGAGTTAGAGAAGTCCATACATACATTTTTCATCTATGTGCGTGGTACTCTACCTGACGCACCCACCATAGCCTAGCTTAGCACAAAGACTGAATGTAAATGTCTCCAGCTAGTATACTGATCCCAATAAGTGACAAAATAACGCAAACATTTTTATATTTACATGTTGTGATTTGTATAGTCACAGAGTGTATAAATAATAAGGTCATATGAGACACAGCCATCTTTTAACTGCATAAATATTGGAAACTATTTTATCAGAAGGCGAAGCACTGCTACTGGGGCGGAGTGATTACCGCAGTCGTCCTCAATGTACACCCATAATTGTAAACTATGCTTTTACTATCTAGTAATTGCTGACTCTATACTCCAACTCTGAACAAACTCTCTGCTCCTCACCACGGTGTGTCTCAGGTGCTGTGGTAATCACTCCGTCCAAGTAGCAGTGTCTCTGGTGCTGCAGTAATCACTTCACCCGAGTAGCAGCAATTACTTGTAGATAAGTAGAGTAAGCAATTACAATATAGTAAAAGCATAGTTTACAATTATGGGTGTTCACTGTATTGTAAAGAGCTGCAACAATAAACAGGGGAGACCAGGAAATACCATGTTTCATAGAATTCCAACCAAAAAATGCTGACCTGATGAATCAATGGCTAAGTTACTTGCTCTGGATATAACGTTAGATCCAAACACACCTGAAGAGATCATCAATGACCATCATGTTTGCTCAGTACATTTCCGAGGACATTCTTCTGAGAATATATTTCCTAATATTTATGCCATTAAAAAATTATTATTTGTTATTTGTACACTCTGTGACTATATAAATCACAACATGTAAAAAGAAAAATGTTTGCCTTACTCTGTCAATTATTTGGATTAGTATGCTAGCTGGAACCATTTACATCAAGTCTTTGTGCTAAGCTAGGCTAGCGGTGGGTGCGTCAGATAGAATTACAGCATCCACAGAGATGGAAAAGGTATGGACTTATCTAACTCTGGGGATACGGTGAAATAAACTAAAGTCCCACAAAGTCGGCGTGTTCCTTTAACATATTTAGTTAATTGAACTAACATCAGTGTGAACATTTTTATTAACTAACATTAACAAAGATTAAAAAAAAATGCTTTAAAATATATTGCTCGTTGTTAGTTCATTTTTATCTATTTATTTATTTATTTTATTTATTTATTAGGGACAATGCACAAAATACATTTATCTTAAGAAAAGATGTTTTGTGCCAGAGTTAGCCGAAGCTAATTTTCATCCACAGTGCCCGGGCAGGTGCACACAATTTTTAACACATTACATTACAAAACAACTATCAATAGTAATAATAACGGCAAGTAGGCTACAAATAATATTAGTCAACGAAGAAAGAGAAAAATGATTGAGAAAAATTATTCACATCTATAGACAGCTTTAAACTATTGGGGAGTTGATTCCATTGTTTAATGATTTTAAATGAATAAGCTGTCTGTGCAAAGGCAGAGGATCTTTTCGGCATAGCAAAATTTCTGTGAACAGTGGATCGGGATGTTCGGTTTGTTTGTTCCGAATAAAGTTTTATGTTAGTTAATAAGTCAAGTATATCAAGTATAGTAATACATTAACTACTATTAATAAATGAGATCTTTTTGTAAAGTGTTCCCATACACTTTTGAGTGTCACAAAATGCTCATTGAAGTTTAATGACTTGAAGTTCTGTCAGGTCCATTAAGTCAAGAACACATGACAATAAATGATAAGGCAATTGTATTGAATAAATGCAATTCAAGTTTACAATTAAAATTTGGTGGTATGGCTCTGTTTAGAGAGTCCTCTAACCTTTCATGAGCACCATGAAATAGCAGAGAGTCAGAGGACAGCAGCAGCATTAGGGAACGCTCACAGTTTAGTACTGAGAGAGCAGAACTATTTCCCCATATGAACAGAGCAGCAACGATGACAGAAAAACAAATGCCACGTTATACACAACAAGGAGGAGCTGGGGAGGAGGTGGGTTGCAGAGAGCGAGCAGTTAGGAGCGAATTGAATCTGCTTAAATAGGGCGCCCTGATTTGAACGTAGTCATTAGCAGCGATGACTATCAATGACTAGATAAGCCAAAGCACACGGATAGCATTCGCAACACGCAACAGTCCATGTCCTAATAGGTTAACAATGAGCATTAAAAAGATACTTAGCTTAGCTTCGTGAAGACTTCAGGGAGAATGGAGAGTGAATACATCGAGTCCTGTTTCAATATTGCAGAGAGCGAGCAGCCAGCAGTTAGGAGCGAATTGAATCTGCTTAAATAGGGCGCCCAGATTTGAGCATAGTCATTAGCAACGAGGGGAGATGAACAACAGATGCACTGATGTAGATCAGCTGAGCAGATCGCTGATGAGACTGTGTTGACGCAGATAGCGTTAGTAGCATCTTGACAACATGGCCTGCAAGAACTGACGATGACGCTCAATTTACACAGAACTTGCAGTAATTTGTATGTCCACAGAGGTCTGGTCTCTCCACAGCAAGTAAATATATGGACTGAAATAGATGTGAGCCTGGTAAAGGTTTATAATAGCACTTGTAATGACTTTCTTCCGATGTCTCCACAGGTTTTGGCATGAAATCATTACTTAGACCTAGAAAAACTGAATTTATTCAAAACATTTCAATCTCTGAGGGATGTAAGTAAGAGCTCATACTGAAGGCTCCCTGGGGAACCAACAGGTCCATGTTTTAAAATGAATAAGAGGCTTTGCTAGCACGGATTTTATTTATGTCAGACTTTGTGACACTTTTGAATGTGCTTAGCAAAAATAAAAGAAATATGCCTAAACTAGTTTTATGAGAAGAATAATTGGTTAATTGAAATCTGCAATATTGCATACAACATCTGCGGATAAAGCACCGTTTCCACTTCCTGTAAAATTGGTGCAAAATAAATTGTTTCTGCAATCCAAGATGCCATTATGGCTCTTTTTTCACATAATCATGAATGCTGTCACATTATCTTGCCTTCACAGGTAACAATTTAGAATATGGTTCCTTCGTTAATGAATAACTACTCAGGGAACTAATGAATAACACAATATTAACAATCTAGTAACTATTATTAACTAACAAGAAACTCTGATTAACGAACTAGTAAGTAGTAGCGCACAGACGAAAGTGGTAGTTCACTATTAAGTAATCAATAACTACTATTTTTTTAATACTTCCCAGAGAACTACTGAAAAAGTTTATTAACAATCTAGTAACTACTATTAACTAAAAGAAACTCGTATTAACGAATTAGTAAGTAATAGCTCACAGATGAAAGTGTTACTAGATACTTCTGTGGGAATTACTAATTATTTGGATTTGTATTATAAAGTGAAGATCATTGGAACTAACTAGTAATTACTCAAGTGTTACTAAAGACATTTTCTAAAAGTATACTAAATTTCACCAAAAATCTCAAACGGTTGCACAAATCATGACTAGATCATGTAGTAACACTTGAGTCATTACTAGTTAGTTCCAATGATCTTCACTTTATAATACAGATCCAAATAGTTAGTAAGTAATAGCTCACAGATGAAAGTTTGGCACCCAAATGACAGTTTCCACCACATTATGTGGTGCCCGTCTCCCCTTGATGCCCTCCTCCACTCCAGATCTCCATCCACAAGGAAACTTTACGCCGTGAAGTGGAAATTATTCACTTCCTGGTTCGGAGAGCACCAGCTGGAACTGCCCTGTGGGCAGTATTGCCAGTTCCTGCTGGAGCGTTTTTCCACAGTGCCATCCCCCTCCACACTAAAGGTCTACTTGTAGGCCTTAGCTGCTTACCACGTCCCTTTAAGTGGTGCATCCTCAGTAACTTGTTTCCTTCGTGGCATTTGAGGCTAAGGCCAGCTGTCCGCAAGAGTGTGCCGACTTTGGAATGGAATTTGGCCATTAATTTGGAAGGCCTTTCCCTGGCACAACACAATCACGAAGGGGTGTCCCCACAGCATTTCGGTGCAGCATCTTGTTCCGTCTTCAGGGAACTAGGGTTACATACATAACCGAGAGGTTTAAGGTTCGTTCAATTAAAAACTGAAAAGGCTAAATTTAGATTGACTCTTGAGTCAATGTTGGTCCATAAAAAAATAAAATCAAGAATCGATTAAAATCAAGAAATCAATATTTTTTACCCAGCCCTGGTAAAAATATGAATTGTGTTAAAAATCTATAAAGAAAATTTATATTTTAATTAACAAGACAATGTATTTTACTTAGGCTACCATTAATGTTATGGTAAGGGTGGCAGATGAACCCAGAAGCAGACGGTGTGCAATCACAGATAGTTTATTGTAGACAAAAAGGGGAAAACAAAGCCCACGAGGGGGCAAAACAAGACTCTGACAAGGTGACTGACTAGACATGGTACTGACAAAATTCTACTAGATAAACAACTGACACGAGCAATAGATAAACAGGACACATACTCTTGACAGGTACTCACAAACTTGGCACGGATAACATTTGGCAACATCTGGCAATGAACCGACACAGGACAGCAAACACAAGGGGATTAAATAGGGAACACTAATGACGAGGACAGGTGAGACTGACTAGACAGTAATGACGAGACGAGGATAACAAGGGGGCGGAGTAAAGAAACGAGACAACACAAGCACATGGCCCAAACAGGCCATGCGCTTGCACACAAAACATGATTCTGTCATGATCCTGCCTCACGACTAGAGAAAATCAAAGACAAGAAGGCAGAATCATGACAATTAAAGTAGATAAATAGTATATTCAAATATTGGTATAATTATATTTTTAATAAGTGAAAAAAAGTAAAAACCACCTTCAAATTTATTTGACTAACATTGTTCACTGTATGTAATTATTAGCCTTCAGTGAAATCAGCAGGGTTAAATATCATGTAGACAAGTAGCAGCTGATATATGAACTGTAAAATATGCAGTTGAGTTACCAAAGTGTTTTTGAATGTGTAGTTAATGAAATAAAATGAAAACCTTGATAAATAATTGCATGGAAAGTTTTAATTTCTCTACCTTTCCTTAATATGAAAAAAACTTGGTGTGACCTGGTAATTTCTCAGCAGAAATGAATGGGCACGAACATGGCAGGGTCTTTTCACTAAGCAGTATGAGGGTAATGTAATTTGCTATTGTTTAACCTCGCACCGCCAGGTCTCTTGTTTTAATGGAGTCTCAGATTAGTTTCCTCTAACACATGTAATTGGATAAGTGATGAAACATATTACTGCTATCCAACCACTAAACCAAAAAGACACGTCAACTTTTTTTTTCTCCACTTCTCACAATACAGTTTCCATCTCCAGATCTAGATGTAATGTCAGACATTCTTATTAAGAACATTATTCAAAATTTAGAAGGCGGCAACTTTGGGAATACAATACAATTGTGAAAAGGAACATTGTGAGACTGCTTTTCAGATGACGTGCCAATGTGACACATTGCCAAATAAATGTGACATTGATGATTCTAGGCCCTACTTGCAACATCTTATTGTAAAATAATGTCTTAAACCACTCAAAAAATAAATAAATCTTTTGTTATATATTAACCTAAAACTTAGAATGGCATCCCTTTAGCCTGGCTGCGCCCTCCTACGCTCTTCCGCTCAATTTCATTTTACTTCTGTACTACGTCTGGGATCGCTCCATATCCTTAGGTTTCCAGAAACCAAATTTTTGTAGGACCGATCAGCGAATAGAGGGAGTGGCTGAGAAAGATGACGTTGATGTAAGCGCGTCAGTTTCAATTCAGTAATGAAGGCGGAGAAAGACGTGAGAAAAGCTATTCGGTCCGTTGTTGGAAAAGAAACGGCCGAATATACAGAATTTAAAGCCGGATTGTTATCGTCTCACCTCTTGTTGCACAACGGAGGACCAAGTGAAGGAGGCAGAAAGTTTGGAAGTTTGTGCTGGGCAGTTCGTGCACGATTTTGGATGACATTCGATTTTCCGTGACATTTTGGACGGATGGTTTAGCCTGGTGTTCGCGGTGTTCAGAAGCCCCGAGTCCTGGCTGCTAAACTATTGTTGAAGATCCGCTCAGGAGTCATGTCAGTCGCTCATATTCCCAACTGTAAATTTACTGATTCTTGTGATGAATAGAACATTTTGAGCCCTTGTGCACTCGTGCAGGAGGTTGGTGTGTCAGTTTTACATGTTGTAAATCATACAAATTGGTTGTGATTTAAAAAAAAATAATTGTCATAAATAAAAATGTGAAAAACCATACTTTGAAGATATTTGATTTTCAGTTTTAGATGGCAATGGTTGATTTGTTTTACTAAAAAAAATAAATGCCACATAAAAATGTACAAACACATACTTTGAAGACCATAATTAAGGTAATTAAGAAACAATAAGACGTAATATGAAAAATTTTTGTTTATTACACATCTGCAGATAGAGACAGACAGATCATTCACTGTAGCTGCTACAGCATTTGCGGCAGATCAGAAACGACCACAGCGGCGTATTTGTAATAATAATAATAATAATAATACATTTCGAATTAATAATTGTTCCTAGATTAACAAAACCTGCGGCGCTCGTTGACTGAAATCCTATTGTAAACATAATCCTCTGAGACTTGTTTCCAGCCATTTCGGCGCGTGACATACGTTACTCACGACACCCCGTTAGCGATTGGCTATGGCAGATCGTGAGTGACTTTGGGCAGATCCAATAGATTTGAACTTTAATAGTGAACCCGCCTACAAGGAAGTAAACGTTTCTCAATGGAGCGGTTCCAGACTCTATGTGGAAATGAAATGAACTAGAGTCTGGTTGAACCAGGCTAGCATCCCTTAGCTTGCGGAGCAGAATTTGGTCTGGTGTGCTCTGCACTGGCAACTTGCTGGGTTTTGGAGCTGAGTTACTGAAAAGGCTAATCTGGTTGGTATGGGAACAGATGCAATTCCTTTCCTCTCTGTTTCACAGTTGCAGGGGTGAAAGGTCTGCCTGTCAGCCTGGGAATCAAAGGTGAGGGTTTTTTATGAGGGTAATGAAGGGCTTTTTTTCTTGTTCATCACTAAACCAGCTAAACAGATTGTGCTGTGGTGATCTATGCATCCTTCAGCATAATAAACTCTTAATTTTTGCTGTGAGAGGCTTTTGAATGGGGTTTTGAGGAATTATTGGCACTGCTCTCACTTCCTGCTCAGACAAAATTAGATATGAGCATACCAACACATGTCAAGTGAGGCCATATATTCTAATTTTAGACATGAATGGAAAAAATAATTAGATGGATGACTGTCATTTGTAATGCAGACAAGAGAGTGAATCGGCATATTGAGTCTGGATAAGCAATTATGATGAACAAATCCACAAAAACAACGACACTGGAACAATACTGAATATAATGTCAAGACCAATTTGATAGGATGGATATAATGAAATAGAATAAGTGTGTGTGCATGCTAATGCTTTGTGTTTGTTTGTGTCTAAAAGCCATTATAATAGTACGAAATAAATGAATAAATACAAAAATAATACAAAAAAATTAACATGGCCAATAAAACCATAGAATTACATTTTTTCTCAGTCGCTTTGGTGCATTTCTCAGATCAGAAATGAAATATTCAAAATGACTTGTTCAACCTCCACATCATCAAGTTGCTTGGGCACATCATGAAAGCAGTTTCTCATTCTTTTTAACAAGTTGAGATTGCTTTGGTAAATTCATGCAATTATGTACAATGTGTCTGCGGTTTCCTAAAGTTACTAATAATGTATTAAATAGTTCCCTGTGCAATAGTCTTACCCAAAAAAACATCTAGTCATCAGTTCATTGTATGTGTCATTAAATGCAAAATGATTGATCTAGTTGTCATACTGTTAACTATATTTTCTACACACTTCTATTAGACTTTTTGTAAATGTGCCATGAATTAATGAATTGTGCAGGTGAATCTTGACTTTCACTAATAAAGAGAATGTAGAACAAACAACGAGAAACCAGTTCCCTTTCATTGTCACTCCGAGTTCCGTCGACTTTGAGTATTACAAAACGAGCCAATGGCAAAGAAATGCCTTGGGTCTGCAGATTTTCATAGCGTATCTCCCCCTTACCTCGTGGGTAAGAAAGTAGGATGTTGGCAATATGCAGGTTCGGAGCCAAAAATGATTTGTTAATTTGAAATTGGTCAAGTTGAAAGGTTAATGTGTGAAAAAGGGAATTGATTGTGAGTAATATTATCTTTCTGCCTTGTGTTGCAAGGTTGTTGTTTTTTTTTTTTTTTCTGTCTTGCTTTTCCCTTTCCTTATGTCAAGTTCCTGTTGTGATGACTTGTGGAATCGGACGAGAAGTATGAGCTGAAATCTGTCTCTGCCATCAAAGAGGTCAGCTCGGTGTTGGTGGATACTGGCGAGCCAACCCTGTTTTTCTGAACTTGGACATTTCCATACACGTTGATCGAGGTGGTAGGACCACATGTGTATATGCCTTTGTGTTTCTTTTTTCAGTCAAGGACATCGTTGTATATGTGAAGTGAAGAGTTTCCCATCTCATTCGTTTACTTTGCATTTTTTGCAGTTCATAAAGGACATTGAACGAGTGAACTGAACATTGAGTTGAAATTTACTCATTTGAGTCAATCTTGATATTATTCAGTGTGTCACTGAGTATTGTGCATTGAAGTCTGTTTTTTTCCTACTTTGAAATTTCATTTGAAATAAGTCAACAGAATTAAGTTAACTATTCATTTGGCTTTGAGTGAAACTGATTTCAAGAAATTATCTTGAAGGTTTCCACATGTAATTTATTTGTTTTGTCATATTTCCCTTCAATCTGAACTAATAATTTCAAAGTATAGCCTACTAAAAAAAGGAAAGAAAAATACTTACCATTTTAAACTATATCTGTTTCATGTCGTTATTTCCCTCTGTCTTGCTGCAACACTAGGCTTTCAAACGTAGCAGTCTTCTGAATCTGGTCTGAGATATAGAAATTAATTCTGTGCTAAGACCGCTAAGCGTGCGTGCTACATTTGCACTCATTTCTCTGACCCGGCATACACAAACCTGTGGGACCTAGAGTTAATTGCTGGGTTATTTTGATATTCCCAGGTTGGTTCATGGCGGCGTACTCAACAATTATCACAATAAGCTAAATCTTTTTTTTTTTAATCTTACACCACTGCATCACACAGAACATTTGAACATTTCCATTTGAATAAATATGCATATTGCCAGATTGATGTCAATGATGACAAACACCTTTGCGTGTGAATTAATGGATGATGCTTGTTTCAATATGGCAAGTCTAGTCACCTTTATTTATATAGCGCTTTATGCAATACAGATGGATTCAGATCACCTTTACAGTGATAAAACAGGAAAATGATGATGAATGATGCAAACGGAATTCAATTCTGCTCCAAAGCAGCTCTAAACAAGAAAAGCGTGTCATTCTTCATCTCAGCTTAGTTCAGTGTTGATTTAATTCAGTTCAGTTGTGTCGATGTGCCAAAATCTCTGACTGAGATCTACAAGCATTGATGTGGAGGTAAGATTTTTAGTGAATATTTTAAGTATAATATACAAGCTTAAATAAATAATCCAATATTTAATAAAAAAAAATAATTTAAAAATGAAAATAAAAAAAGATGAAAGACTTCTCACTTCACTAATACAGTAGATTTAGAATAAATTGTATCAGGGTTATGTATAACGAAACATCGCGTCATGGTGTTGATGGCAAGGGAGCGCCTTCAGAGTGAGCCACGTGTAGCACATAACAAGCAATTGGCCAAAGACAAAGTCAGGTGATGTGAGGTTGTGCATGATCAAGTCTATAAATAGCACCTGTGTGAGAGCATCACCAGATTCAATTGTCTGAGGTAGCCATGCAGGCATACTGAAGTATCAGATCCTTCTGTCCACCCTCTCATCACTGGGCATTACAGGTACTCCTCTCCACTGGTTTGAGTCCCTGGCTGAATTGTTGAATTTTGAATTTGTTGAAGTGAACTGGTTGAATCTCACAGGTAGGTCCTTCAGGGTCACATGGAGAGGTAAGGTATCCAAAGCACATCAACTGACGACAGGGGTTCCCCAGGGCTCAGTTCTTGAACCGCTCCTCTTCTCCATTTACACCACATCACTGGGACCCATCACACAGACACGTGGTTTCTCTTACCATTGCTATGCTGATGACACCCAGCTCAACCTTTCATTTCAACCAGATGAAAACATCAGGAAGATCAGGCCCCCTTCCTAACTGAACATGCAACATAACTTCTCGTCCAGGCCCTGGTCATTCCTACTTGATTGAACCTCATTTTCAAGACAGAAAATGAGGTTACACATTGGTGAGTTGACCCAACCGTTGGTGAGGATGTGCTCATCCAGCTTAGTTTGTGGTGCTTCCATTTTCTTATAGGGAAAATGTTTGTTTTCACCACCACATGGGTAACGACCTCGGGCAGCTCCTCATAAGATTTTGACACAGAGAAAACCCCTGATTCGTAACCCCCATCTACATCTAACCCTCAGAGATTGATTCCCCAGGGAGCAGGTCCACATCCAGAATGGAAAAAAATCGCAGATTGCTCTTTTAGAGTAGTTTGGTATTTTAAAGGAAATTCCCACTTCAAGATCGGCACTGAGCCACTCAGGGGAACTCTTTCTTTGCTACTTAATATTTTTGTGGAAACTCTAATGCATTCTTTGATGAAAATCAAATTTAAAAACAGCATTTATTTGAAATAGAAATGTTTTGTAACATAAATAATGTCTTAAGTGTCACTTTAAATAATTAAAATGAATGAAATAATAATGAAATAAATGCAGTATTGAAGGATGTAAGATATTTATAAAAAAAAAAAAAACATTCAAATTGTGATCATTCCATGTTCGGTAGTGTGTTTATGTGTGTGCATGTTTATATAAGTGGTGTGGAAAAAAAATGAGGAATGCTCTATAATGAGAGTGAGCCCATTAAATGATCCCAGATCCCTGGCAAAAGACCTGGCCTTGTCTTGCTGAAGATCAACTTCACTCAATTGCGAGCAAATGCATTATTTAGTCAAACAGCGAGAGTGCCGTTGAATTAGGAAAGATCTGATGCTTTCCGGAGTCAACAATGGTTTTCCTCACGTGTGTCCATGCGTCAATCTGTGGGATGGGGGTGTTCATTCAGATTGAATAAAATTAAGGAGAGTGACTCTCAGCATTCAGAAAATTGTCTAAAGTGGGTTACTGCAGCACGCTGGGAGAGTAAGAAACAGCTTCGGCACAATGCACTCTGGGACTGCATATCCCTTGTTGCACGGCACAGTTAAACCTCTCTTTGAACATGTTTGAAAGAGTAACACAACAGAGATTCTGCACAATACCATTTTTTTTTCCTTTTTACACTCACTACATTGAGGATGTTTGGATTATGACAGAAAATAATGAGAAGCAGTTATAAAAAATGCAGGTTTACAATGAAAATGAGATGAGGATGGCAGGCTCTTCTTTAGAAACTAAATTAAGTTTTTTTTTTTAAGTTCAACGGTTGTTCATCTACTCCTTTCAATCAAATCTCAATGGCATGTGAGTGACTGCTAACTTCAAGCCTGTTACACAACTCTTCACCTCCACATCACCACTCTTATTTTTATAATCATTAACTAAATTTAATTTAATTTAATTTAACACAAGTAGTAGACTTCTTATCAATAAAGTGAACAAATGTAAAAAAAATATGTAAAAAATGTAAAATAATGGTCCATAGTTAACAAGTAGCTATGCAGGAAGTAATAGGTAGTACTGCATTAACACCGAACTTAATACTATTAACTAATATGGAAGCAATATTAACTAAGCAGTAAGTAATAGGTAATTTAGTACAAAGGTAGTTCCTTGGTAGGTATTTGATTATTACTAAAGAAAGATATCCTCATTGAGAACTACTTGTGAACTAAGAAATAATAACCAATTAATTACTAATCACACAAGTAACATGTCTAAAAAGTGAACAATTGTGGGGGGGTTATTCTTAACATGGTCATAACATTTCAGAAGCATGTGCCTCAAATGGGTTCTTTGTGGCAACAAGTTTATGAATATTACATCCCCCCCAAATACATTAGCTAGGTTGAGATTGTGACTACTACTCTTCCCAGGATGGACGCATGTTCTCTGTTTATTTAAAACTTAAACAAAAAATAATCCTACTATAAAAATTTAAAAATAAATCTTAAATAATTAGGAAGTGATGCTGACACTCTCATGATTGGATTAGTTTACTATTATGAGCTCTATTGAATGTCAGTCACATACAGTATATCTCAGACTCCAAAGACCTATAACTTTATGTTACAGTAGCTGCCTGAGGAGGACTTCTCTTTAGGACATGAATATAAACATTGATGTTCACTTGTCAAAAAAAATTTGCATCTTTAATGATGAAATTGGCTGCATTTATGTTACGATAAGCGCAAAACCACATCTTCCAGATTACAGTGTTTGTTAGAATATTAGTGCCTCACCTGTACAGTGTGTGTCAAATATAAAATTAAATAACTTGTATCATTTGTGAAAAACATGTTAACTCCTCAATAACTGCTTAAGTGTTACCTTGTCATCCCGCAGGAACTACTAGTGATGTGGCCCATTATTATAAAGTGAAAAACATGTTAACTCCTAACTAACTACAAGCGTTAACGCTAATATTCTAACAAACACTGTAATCTGGAAGATGTGATTTTGCGCTTATTGGAACATAAATGCAGCCAATTTCTTCATTAAAGATACAAATTGTTTTTGACAAGTGAACATCAATGTTTATATTCATGTCCTAAAGAGAAGTCCTCCTCAGGCAGCTACTGTAACATAACGTTATAGGTCTTTGGAGTCTGAGATATACTGTATGTGACTGACATTCAATAGAGCTCATAATAGTGAACTAATCCAATCATGAGAGTGTCAGCATCACTTCCTAATTATTTAAGGTTTATTTTTAAATTTTTATATTAGGATTATTTTATGTTTAAGTTTTAAATAAACAGAGAACATGCGTCCATCCTGGCAAGAGTAGTGGTCACAATCTCAACCTAGCTAATGTATTTGGGGGGATGTATAAACTTCATAAACTTGTTTCCACAAAGAACCCATTTGAGGCACATGCTTCTAAAATGTTATGATCATGTTAAGAGTATAAAACCCCCACAATTGTTCACTTTTTAGACATGTTACTTTTGTGATTTAGTAATTAATTGGTTATTAATTCTTAGTTCACAAGTAGTTCTCAATGAGGATATATCTCTTTAGTAACAATCAAATACCTACCAAGGAACTACCTTTGTACTAAATTACCTATTACTTACTGCTTAGTTAATATTGCTTCCATATTAGTTAAAGTCCCTGTAAAGTCAATTCTACAAAAAAGTTCTAAACACATTATAAATGTTACATATGTATTGCTAAAACATATTACAAAGTCTGTGAACTGTGAAGTACTGAAATGTGGAGTTAGACCGTTGAACAGTTTTTCACCATTGCAATTTTACGGATTAATTGGGCGGGGCTAAAACAGGGCTCCGTGACGCACTGGAACCCATGAGCTGCTGGACACCCCCCTATTTGATGACGCACAGAGTCTGATCTCTCCCCGAACACACAATAACACTCCCCGAGCACATTCGAATTCACTGCTCAATTGCGAGTGACTGTCAGTACTATTAGTTACTACAGCTGAGCCTACAGTTTTCTAGCTAGCTATGCCTTCGACACGGACATGCATAGGCTACTACCTGGATGCGATCATGTATACAAAACAGATCGGTATCTTCATTTAAATTCCCTTAAAAACGATCACATCAAGAAGAGGTTTTTAGAGAGCCTAACGTTACCTTGATGAAGAGCTGAGGATCACCCCCAACACCCGCCTCTGTAGTGATCATTTTACACTGGATCGTTTTATAAACTTTCCTCAGAGACAACTTGGATTCAGTGATAATTCACTGATAATCCGCTGTTACTGGTGAACGGGGCCGAAACGACGATCTCCCGCCTCAGCTTTCATCCTCCCGTCTCCACAAGCTAATCAGCTAATATCACCGTCAACAGCTTTCCCGCTAGTGGGCGTGGTTTCAGCACAGCCAGCGGACACGCCCCCAGCGTTTGAGAGCAGAGAATCTGCTCATTTTTTTCATGATTTTGATAGCTTATTTTATGTACTTCCCGACTTTTTTTATCATTCAAATTTGGCTGGGTGGCTAATTACACATTTTTCTGTGGTGTGACAAACTCAGAACACATACTTAATTTTGACTTTACAAGGACTTTAATAGTATTAACTTCGGTGTTAATGCAGTACTACCTATTACTTCCTGCATAGCTACTTGTTAACTACAGACCATTATTTTAAAGTGTTACCGAGAAGACTTAATTGACTGGTATGGCCACCATGCATGTCTGACAGCCCCAGCCAGCCACATTTTGACAAAAAAGAAATGAATGAATTTTAAAGGGACGTCAGGGTTAAAGTGTAATAGAAAAGTACTATAAATACCCACCGGCATCTGGCCACTGTAAGATGACCTGCATCCCAAAGGCCCAGACCAGCCAAGGTTTCCGTTATGCTATTTAGTAGTGCACCAAACAGAGACCTACTGTGCTGTTTGTCCTTCAGTGATGCTTCTGAATCTTATGAGGCCTGATATCAGGTCTGATCACTTATGCACATGATTTACACCCGTTATCGTTAATATAACACGTGCTGTGAGGGCTAAGTTTAGGTGTGGGGTAGGGTGTGCGTGTCATATTCACGCTAAAGGATTTATAACGTCTTGGGTTCGCGTGTTATATTAACGATAAAGGGTGCCATGTGCGTAGTATAGGCTGAACATCATCATGTTAGTTTAAATCAAACAATCATCGGAATGGTGTGTGAACACAGGAACAGAATATTCAGCTTGCGTTTTCTCTTCAGAATCATTTCCGTGTAAACATAGCCTCAGTGGGTCAATCTCAAATGACAAACACCTGTCTGTGATTTCAGTAATTGGCGTGAGGAGACCGTATAAGCGGGCCGTGCTGACAGCAGTTTGAGAGAGAGACTGGGAGCTCGTGCACATATCCTGAGAAGTGTTGCTGAAAGAGTGACTTCTGAAAGCTGCATCCAGCGGGAAGAGTATTGCTACAACTGTATCCAGTGAAGCTGTGTCCAGGGGGAAGAGTATTATTGTCTAACGTTACTGTTTCTTTTGCCTTTGATATTCTGAGTTAACTTTATTTGAGCACGACCATGCGCCGTAAAAGAGCTTTGTAAATAATAGTGCACGAGTCCCAGTATTCGCCAACCCTGTGTCTCCTTCCATCACCCACATACAACTAACCTGTTTTCCATCACAGTGGTACTTAACTTTTTCCAAAGATAGCATGTGCACATCCTTCGTTCTCCGAGAATCCTCCTTTACAGAATCAATTTTACCCCTGTGAAAATCCATCTCTGTCCTGCTTCTCTACCCTGCCCCAGCCCAATGTTTTATTATATTAGTTTCATGTTTCACAGCATCAACAGAAATATTGTTACACTACACTAATTACATAATTAACAGATAATTTATTAACCAGTCTTTGCAGTTTTCCAGAGAGCCAATATCACCGTTGAAGAGCTCAAAACATGACTTACAAAGTCTTGACTTTTCATTTCGACTCCTTACATAACTCCACCAGTCAGGCAATCAGAAACCCACATCTGCCCAAATATTGTTGCGAAAGAAATTTATTTTAGTATAGCACCATGTTTTTTAGATTACCTCTGATAACTGGCATATTCTGCAATAACATTTCCCATTTCAGACAATAGGATATTTGAAAGAAATATCTCTCTGGGAACTCTGTTAGGATGCATGAGTAGTTTGATGGGACAACAGTGTGTGCATAAACACTCAGAAGTAGCAGAAGATAAAACAGCCCAATGATAACAGTGAGGTACAAATCAGAGGAAGTTCAGCCGCCTCGTCTCTCTCATTTGCTGTCATTATTGCTATAAGTAATGGAGACAGGTGGATAAGCTTGCACTGATGGATTCCAAATTAGATGGCGAAAGATTTTTTTTTTAAAATGGACGTTAACAGCATATTGGTGACATTAACAGGCCCATCTCCTTCAATGGAGCCTTTATAGCACTTTGACTAATGTGTTTCATTTTAAAAGTTTTACAAAACAATTGGGAGGACACTCTTTGGATTTGTTTCATAAAATATTCTTACAGAGGATGTATTTCTCCGATAAATAAATTTAGGTTGCAGCATTTCTTATATATTGCCAACAGTTGCGGGAGTGCAACCTTGAAAAGTTATCTAAAATATAACAAATTCTCTAAAGCTATAAGGCCTTAAAGGTATGTTATGCACAAAAGTCAGTCATTTACTATCCCCATGTCGATCAAAACTTGTTTTTTCTTCTGCAGAACACACTAGAATAAGTAAGATAGAAACACAATAAATGAACAAATTAATGATTTAATTTTTAGTGATCTACATTTTACAACTAGTCTATTTTTAGCACAAGAAAATGCTTCATGGAAAATCCTTTTGGGGAAAATGCTTTTTGGTAAAATCCTTCATTCAGATATCATAATTGACTGAAAAGTCATAAAAATGCATTGGTATATTATGGATATACAGTATGGAGTGTGAACTATAAGCACCAAGGATATATTATTCTTAAAGTGTGTTGAAGAAAATGTGTTGCCTTTTTAACATTCATTTCATTCAAATGCAGAAGTAGTGGCAAATTCAAGGCAGCTGAGTGGTGTTTTGTCAGCGCCCAGTGCAATTGTCTCATTTCCTGTCAGGCTGCTGAATGATTGGATGATTGATTCTTCATCTCAGGGATTTTCTAGCACGACATGGCACGCATACACAAGGCTGATTAGACACCAGAGGGATAACGCTTAACGGCAGCAGGGGCCATTCTTTAAAGAACGCGGCACCTGAAGATTGTAATCAGACATGACGGCTCTCACACAGTGGCTGTGTGTCGCCTCCACCAATCAGATACTTGTCAGGGCAGATTTATTAAATCAGAATGTCCTTAACTACTTCTGATTGAAAATGAAGGGAAAGAAAATAAAATCTGCTCATCAGTGATATTTATCATATCATCAGCAGTCCTCCATGATTTCTCTCAGCTCCACTGAACCACAAAAATGTAATTTTTCAAAATTTCACCACAAAATAATAATAATAATCATAATCATAATGATTAGATAGATAGATGGATAGATAGATAGATAGATAGATAGATAGATAGATAGATAGATAGATAGATAGATAGATAGATAGATAGATAGATAGATAGATTTTTGGGAATCTCTGTGACCAGTGGCGGTCTTAACATAGAGGGATAGGTAGGCGGCTGCTTTGGGCCTCCTAACAGTGGTCAAAGTAGGGGGGCCCCCAACCAACCTGTATATATGTATATATATATATATATATATATATATATATATATTAGTGCTGTTAAACTATTAAAATATGTAATCGTGATTAATCGCATTAATGTCATAGTTAACCCGCGATTAATCTCACATTTTTATCTATTCTAAATGTCTTTTGATTTCTTTTTGTTACATTATTTTTTTTTTCTCATTTTAATGCTCTTATCAACATGGAAAAGAGGATTGGCTTGTTTAGTGCAAATGTTTTTTTTATTATTATTATTGAAAATAACATTGGAATAGAGCTCAATTTCACACTAACATATATAAATAATCTCTCACACAATGTAACACTGTCTATCAATAAAAGGGTGAAAGAAATACTGACGCGGTCCTGATATTGACGAGGGGGTGGAGAATTCGCATCATCTCTGTGTGTTTGGATGTGCTGCGATGATGATAGTTCAGTTCATAATGGCAAAACACACAGATCACTTGGTCTTGTCAATGGGACAATTTGGCAACTTTTTAAAAGTAAACTTTCCATTCAGAATCTTAGGGCATCCATTTCGGCGTCTCGCGCTCGTCATCCACTCAAAACGTAACGTTACTATTTGGCCGGCTCACATTACAAGTAGCTCAATTTCGTTCCACTTACATTACATGTGCCATTTGATGTTGGGCAATGTTGTGGTCACACCAGCGTCTCTTACATTATGAACGCGCTTGCTATGCACAACGTGCCTACATTTGAAATAACAAAATTTTGGTCGACAGGAAAAATGCTTACTGAAAACCAAACCGAAAGCCTCGTACCGAACAGTTCAATACGAATACGTGTATCGTTACACCCCTGATTTATATATATATATATATACAGTATATATATATACTTTCACAATGAAATGGACTAGTCCGTAGCTGTGAAATTATTACATTATAAAATATATAATCCTCACTCACTCACTTACTCATATAAAGTCAGTTATTCATCTTGGCAATATTTGCTATGTGTATAGATGAGCAAAATGATGTCCAAAAGACGTCTTTTCAACGTCTTTCTCACAAAAGTCGGACATTGAAAAGACTAGGGCCAGAATGAAAGTTTTTATGACGTCTTTTTTTTTTTTTTTTTTTACATGTTCTGGACGTCTGAAAAAGACGTTAATGGATCCTTCGTACAAAGTTAAAAACTATTTCAAATGTGGCTATTTTCAACATTATTTATGGTCTCAGAGGACAAGTCATCACCTCTGATGATCAGCATGAGCATTTAACATTGTGTTTAGAGTTTTCTGTTTATATTTGGAGTTTATAACCACCAACCTTGTGGAACTGCATTATTTGGGCTAGTAGCTTGGAAGGTGGACAAAAAGCAAGTTGAGACACAATATTTTGCAATATTTTGAGAAAATGTTCCATATAGTCACACAGACATCAAGATTTTGCATATGATTCACAACAATGGTGACGATAAAAAATGTTTCATGCTGCAATGCATGATGGGTAGCTTTCATAGTATTAAACATCCTTGATTCCCAAGTTTTTTTTTTTTTGTTATGGTTGTCACCATTGTTGTGAATCATATCCAAAATCTTGATATCTGTGTGTGACTATGTGATTCACTTTCTTAAAATATTTTGTACACAGTGATCATTTTAAAGTTACTGATCCAAATAATGCAGTTCCACAAGATTGGTGGTTATAAATATCAGGTATACAAACAAAATTTTAAATGCTGTTTAATGCTTGCATTGTGTTGATTTTATCATCATCAACAAGCAGCTGAAGACAGCTGATTTTTCATTTTCATTTCTGCACAAACAATAGTGTTATACAAACACACAATTACAACAGCCAAAGAAAAGCTAAAGTAAGGTGATCTGTGACCAAGAGCCCAACTAAAGCAAACACTGATCACCACAATGGTGATTTAAAATGAAACAAATATCACCATCTAAACTGCATCTAAACAATGTAAATAAACATGAGTTTTAATTTAATGCATCCTGAGAGTGTTTATTTGCTCCAGAAACAGAATAATTTGTCTAAATGACACCATAAGTTATGTTGAAAACATGTCCACAATGGCCACATTTGAACTAGTTTTTAATCTTGTCCGAAGGACCCATTAACACGTCACAAAAAGACGTCATAAAAACTTTCATTCAGGCCCCTCAGATGACATCTTTTCAACGTCCGACATTCTTTGGGAATGAGAATACCCAAACTGCATATGTGTGAATCACTGTGAACATACTAAGACGAAAGCACCAGTAAGCCTGGTGCAGCACCCAGGTACAGGTTGTAGAAATTTATAAATGTGCGCAGAGAGGGCCACCCTGCTGCATCACAAACATCTTGAACTGAAACCCCTGACCATAAGGCCGCCATATTCATTGTTGAGTGTGCTCTGATAGCCAAAGGTGAGGGCTGCCCAGAGGCCTCATAAGCAAGAGAGATAGCCTCGACTATCAAATTGCTCAGAGTCTGCTTGGTTGCTGGCAGTCCTTTCTTGGGCGAACCAAAGCACATACACGATTGATTACATTTTCTCCACAGGGCAGCTCTGTGGATGTAGGCATCCAGTGCTCACACTGTACACACTAAATTAAGCTTTTTTTCTGGTCTGACTTTCTGAAAGGAGGAGGATAGAAGGTCTTCTAACAAAACGTGGCACATTAGTATGTACTTTGGGCACATAACCCACCTTAGGGTACAGGAATGCCATCCCCAGTGCAAACAGGACACAGACAGGGCCTGGAGGTCTTACCTACCATAACAAAACACCTACCATAGTCAAAACTATCCATTCCGATAGATTTCCCGGAATTTGAGTTAATTTTCTCTCAGACATCAATTTAGATATTCTGTTTGCTATGATAACATTTTTGCTATGATAACATAACCCAGTGCTTGAATTCCCTCCTCTTGAGTGGCTTTAACACTCTTTTTAACTCTTCTAACCATTTCATAATACAAGATTTCATAATTCATTTCTTCTACTAAATCATTACTATTGTGGCTCTAACTGCAAACAACTGCACCGGTCGAACATGAATTCCACCCCAGTGAAGAGGATAGAGAAGCTCAAGACAAAATGGATCAGGAGGAATTGGACACAACTTATATATCATATTATCATATTTTCACTTTTTCCATCATGTAATATGGACCACTGTGCTTCTGACACCTGCCATGCATCTGTGGCTTGATTTAAAGGAACTACTTCCAAAACTGCAGAACCATTAAGAGATAGACTAAACATTGTAGAACATTAGCAAATTACCCACTCATGTTTCTCAGTCTGGTAGAAATCATCAGTGTTTCACCTTAAAGGGTTAGTTCACCCAAAAATGAAAATTCTGTCAGTATTTACTCACCCTCATGTTGTTCCAACCCCGTAAGACCTTCGTTCATCTTCGGAACACAAATTAAGATATTTAAGATATTAAGATCGCTCCTGCATACAGTCCATAGGCTTCTTGAGGGACTGGCTCTTGCCGTCCCCGAAAAGTCATAAAAGACATCGTTAAAATAGTCAAAGTGACTACAGGGGCTCAATCTTAAGTTTATCAAACGACGAGAACACTTTTGTGCACAAAAAAACAACAAAAATAACGACTTTATTTCAACTATTCGTTTATTTCTCCCTCTGCGCGAGTCAGGTTACTAGTTTAATAGCGTAAGCTTCTGTTATTGTACGTCACACGCATCACACACACATGACCAGCGTCGGCCAATAGTGAGCATACGTGTGACGTAGCTCTACGCAATCACACTACGTTAACGGACTACAGGCTTATAGAGAAGGAAGTGAATAGTTGAAATAAAGTCGTTATTTTTGTTGTTTTTTTGCGCACAAAAGTGTTCTCGTCGTTTGATAAACTTAAGATTGAGCCCCTGTAGTCACTTGGACTATTTTAACGATGTCTTCAATTACTTTTCGGGGACAGCAAGAGCCAGTCCCTCAAGAAGCCTATGGACTGTATGCAGGAGCGATTTTAATATCCTAAATATCTTAATTTGTGTTCCGAAGATGAACGAAGGTCTTACGGGGTTGGAACAACATGAGGGTGAGTAAATACTGACAGAATTTTCATTTTTGGGTGAACTAACCCTTTAAGCCCAATATCCATTCCTTCCTACAATCCAATTTCCACATTAAGAAACTATTTCTCAGTATATACACTAGTGGTATACAAATGGTACATTTGCATCAGTTGAAAATTTCTTTTTTTTTGCAAAGTGCAAGAGAATGGAAAATAAAATTGAGGGATGTAAATCAAATAAAAAAATGTGACTTGAACATTTTTTAATCAGTTTCACTCTTAGACTTTGCCACTTGTCTAAGCCATGCATGCTGTCCTTTACAGCAGTGTGGCAGGCAGCCACCATAACTAGATTGTCATAGAATTGTCACAGAGGATGAAGAGGGTTGAAATGACATAAACAAACAAACCGACGCAACCAGCAAAATGTACAATGAGCAATAAATAGCTTGAGAATGAGAATTTAATATGATTTAAAACCTCTCTGCTTTGATTAATCCAGCATACTGCAAAGGAGAACAAGGGAAACATAGTATAGTCCCAACTGGAAAAGCCGATTAAAAGAGAGTTTAAATAGGAACTGAAGTGGTTTGCAAAAAGAGAGAGAGAGAGGGGGGGGGGGGTGTGATAAAAATGCATGATGGGTAAAGTGAGAAATGGTGGTCTGTTGTGAGTTCTGTCAAATAGGACAAGATGGTTAAGAGAAGCCCGCTGAGTTAGAGGAAGGCCTTCAACAATTTCCAACACTTCACACATTACACGCTGTAATGGTCACCAGCTGGAGTGCCCTTTTGAGCCAGCAGAGGGCACGCCAGATAAGATTATTATCACTCACAAACTACATTTCCCAGAACTCACTGCCTGGACTCATCATTCACTGATCACATTCACCTGTACCTCATTCACTGATTGCATTCACCTGTGTCTCATCCGGTTAGTCTGTCTATATATACCTTGTGTTCACATTCACTGTTTGCGAAGGCTTGTTGTACTGTGTGTCTGCACTTCTGAGCATTTTCCATGTTTGTTTTCTGGTTTTTGACTTTGGATTGTTTTTGGATTCTGATTATTGCTGCCTGCCCTGACCTCTGCCTGTTTCTTGAATTCCCACTGTGTATTCTCCATTGTCTTATCTGCTGATTCTCGACCCTGCCTATACGACAATTCTTAAATAAAGCTGCATTTGGATCTTCATCTCCAAGTCTCGGAGCAGTTCATAACACACGCACACAAACATACACTCATTTAAAACCCGCCAAACTTACATTGAAAATTTGACATTGAAAGTATAAGCATGTCAAGTCATGTAAAGCATGACTTTACATGACTTCATTCTCAGAGCAGCGGAGAGGAAATGGTGCAAAACCCATCTGACCTGAGTGTATCTCTGCTCTCTGCCTTTTTGGTTGACGTTCATGCTGAAAAATCTTCATACTTCCACAACAAGATCAACACCACCCCTAACACACGAACACTTTTCAAGACATTCAACTCTCTCCTCTGTCCACCACCACTCACCTCCTACCTAACTGCTGATGATATTTCTAACATCTTCACTTACAAAACAACAACTATCAGAAGTCAGTTCTCTAATCCAGTGGTAAATAAAAGACAGTCTTTCTTGACCTGACTCACGATCACTTCAGTTGTGAATGCGCCAGAGAGAAATGCACATTTCAGATTACATAAGTAGAGAATAGTCTGTTTCTTTCTTTTTGAATTGTTTTGTTTAAAAGTAAACATTTCAAGCTTTATATATATTATATATTTCTCTGGTGTGTGAGGAAAAGTAGACCTACCGGTAACACTTTAGAATATGGTTCCTTCGTTAATGAATAACTACACAAGAACTAATGAGTAACACAATATTAACAATCTAGTAACTATTATTAACTAACAAGAAACTCTGATTAATGAACTAGTAAGTAAAAGCGCACAATGAAAGTGGTAGTTCACTATTAAGTAATCAACAACTACTATTTTTTTAATACTTCCCAGAGAACTACTGAAAAAGTTTATTAACATTCAAGTAACTACTATTAACTAAAAGAAATTATTATAAACAAATTAGTAAGTAATAGCTCACAGATGAAAGTGTTACTAGATAGTTCTGTTGGAATTACTAATTATTTGGATTCATATTATAAAGTGAAGATCATTGGAACTAACTAGTAATTACTCAAGTGTTACTAAAGACATTTTCTAAAAGTATACTAAAGTTCACCAAAAATCTCAAACGTTTGCACAAATCATGACTAGATCATGTAGTAACACTTGAGTAATTACTAGTTAATTCCAATGATCTTCACTTTATAATACGGATCCAAATAATTAGTAATTCCCACAGAAGTATCTAGTAACACTTTCATCTGTGAGCTATTACTTACTAATTATTTGGAATTATTTGGATTATTTGTAGAAATAACTCAACGCATTCTCATCCTTTAACGTCATATAGAACGCTATATGACAAAACGGCGCTATACTACGCACATGGCACCCGTTATCGTTAATATAACACGTGCTGTGAGGGCTAAGTTTAGGTGTGGGGTAGGGTGTGCGTGTCATATTCACGCTAAAGGATTTATAACGTCTTGGGTTCGCGTGTTATGTTAACGATAAAGGGTGCCATGTGCGTAGTATAGCGCCGTTTTGTCATATAGCGCTCTATATGACGTTAAAGGATGAGAACGAGCTAAATAACTACAAAGGTTGCCAAGCTTTCAAAAAGTTTGGGAACCACTGCTCTAATCCACACACACACAGGAACACAGACTAACCACTCCAGCAGCCAATAAAACTCTCTCCTCCTTCTAACCAAGGAAGAAGTACAGTATCTAAACTTCTCTCCAGTCATCCTACCACCTGCTCGACCCCATCCCCTCACACCTTCTATAAGCCATCTCTCCCACACATTATAAACTCTTCACTACACACTGGCATTTTTCCTACAGCATTTAAGCAGGCTCGGGTAACTCCACTGCTTAAACCAACATTAAACACATCACTTTTTTGAGAATTACAGAACTGTCTCTCTCCTACTATTCATGTAAAAACACTTGAACGAGGTGCTTTCAACCAAGTATCATCTTTCCTGTCTCTGAACAACCAGCTTGATGTCAACCAATCTGGCTTCAAAAAGGCATTCAACCGAGACTGCATTACTGTCAGTCACAGAAGCCCTGCAGATACCAAAATCTGCTTCCAAATCATCAGCTCTTATTCTCCTGGACCTTTCTGCTGCCTTCGACACTGTGAAGCATCAGATCCTTCTGTCCACTCTCTCATCACTCGGCATCACTGGAACTTTCCTCCACTGGTTTGAGTCCTAACTCACAGGTAGGTCCTTCAGGGTCGCATGGAGAGGCGAGGTATCCAAAGCACATCCACTGACCAGAGGAGTTCCCCAGGGCTCAGTGCTTGGACCCCTCCTCTTCTCTGTTTACACCACATCACTGGGACCCATCATACAGGCACATGGTTTCTCTTACCATTGCTATGCTTTACCTCACACCCAGCTCTACCTCTCATTTCAATCAGATGATCCCACAGTACCTGCACGAATCTCAAGCTGTCTGGCTGACATCGGCATGGATGAAGGAACATCACCTACAGCTCAACCTGACAAAGACTGAGCTTCTTGTCCTCCCTGCCAATCTGCCTCTACAGCACGACTTCACTATTCAGCTAGAGTCTTCCTCAATCACCCCATCAAGGTTGGTCAGAAATCTTGGAGTAAAATCTTGGAGTAATCTTTGATGACCAGCTGAACTTCACAGACCACATTACAAAGACAGCTCGATCATGCAGAATACTTTGTATTTTGAGCACTGTGTTGTTATTGCCTCTTCACGATGACTCATTTTGTTTAGTTCTCAGATGTAAGTTTCTTTGGATAAAAGCGTCTGCTAAATGACTAAATGTAAATGTAAATGACTGACACTAGAAATATGACGCACACTTCATGTCGCCATCTCATTAAGCATTATTAAAGTTAACCCATCTATTCAGTCAAATAAATGAAGGGATGACTAAAAACAGCAAACAAAAACAACAGTTACGTCACAAGGAAATAAACTGGACATAAGATGCCCATGGAAGAGATTTAATGAAGATGTGAGCTTTGTCCTCTTTCAGAACTATTGAGCATCACATGCTGGCTCATTTCATTTAAAATAATTTCAAGCATTTGAGGAACAAGAGGTTGTTGTGAGAACTATTAAAAATGTTGAAAATTATGAAAAATAATGATTTTGGCTTGAACTCTAATCACACATAAATGCCACTTTGACACAGTCTGTTAAATCTATATTCAACTAGTTTATAATAAAAATATTTGGTAATACTTTACTGTTATGAACTGCTTGATGGTAACAAACAGTGTTGATGCAAATGCAGGCTTTATTGAGAGGAAGATCCAGGAACCAGAGAACAGGCAGAAGTCAAAACCAGGTTAGCAGTCCAGATCAGTAAACATACAATGCAGGGATAAGGCAAACGGGAAAACCAGATACCGGCAGGGAGTCCAGGAACTGTGAAAACATGAGGAGACACTAAGAAACAAGAAACTAGAAAAACACTCAGCATGCAGTATGACATTTACAAAACTCAGCAATGGTACAAAGGGCCACTCAGGCATAAGACAGGTGCACTAAACAAGATAATCAAACACAGGTGCACAAAATCAAAGGTAATGAGACCGGCTGGAGAATGAGAGAAAAGATGAAAATAATAAACAGGGAAGGAGTGTCTTCCTGAGTCTCTGGAGGGCACTACAGCTGCCGATTGTCACATTTACAATACGGGTGCACTAATATGCATTAATTCATACTTAACAGATAATCATGAGTTAATGTATGACTCCTGAAGAACTAAACCGTTAATTAATTATTACAGCATCAGCAGCAACTAACAAAGAGTTTATATGATCAATAGATTAAGTAATAAATTAATTGCTATTAATTAAATGTGTCAGTGTCACGAAGGGTCAGAGACGTGCAGATCCATGTGCAGTATATATTTATTAAGAATAGTCAGACAGGCAGAAGTCAACGATCAGCATTCAATATAGAGCAGGCAATCCAGAGCATAAACAATACCAGGCAGAGGTCAGGACAGGCGGCAACAATCGTAATCCAGAAGAGACAGGCAAGGGTCGGGGCAGGCAGCAAACAGAGAATCAGAGTCCTAAAACAGTCACAGGTCAATACACGGGCAATCCAGAATATCAGTGTAGAAACGCTCAGAAATGTTGCCAGGGCAAAACAAGACTTCGCACTGATAGAGAGTCTGAGGGCTGTTTATATGGAGCGTTGAAATGAGGAACACCTGTGCCGGTAATCAGTGCTAGGTACGGGGCTTATGGGAAATGGAGTTTGTGTGAAACCTAGTCTTATCTGGAGTGCCCTCTGGTGGATAAATAGGGCACTCCAGCTGGTCACCGTTACATAACCCCCCCTTTAAGGAGCGGATTCCAGACGCTCCTCACAATGTCCAGGAGAGAGGTGGAGGACCAGGCCCGTGGAGCGGAAGGGGACCTGGAGACTGCGGCGGAGCTGGCTGTGGAGGTGACCAGGTCAGAGCAGGCTGTGCAGGCGGCCAAGGCGATGCAGGCGGCCAGGGCGGAGCAGGTTGTAAGGGAGGCCAAGGCGGCGGAGACCCCTCGGGCGGCCACGGCGGCGAAGACCCCTCGGGCGGCCACGGCGGCGAAGACCCCTCGGGCGGCCACGTCACTTCTGCCGATCCAGAGACGCTCCACGTCACTTCTGCCGAGCCAGAGACGCTTCACGTCACTTCTGCCGAGCCAGAGACGCTTCACGTCACTTCTGCCGAGCCAGAGACGCTCCACGTCACTTCTACCGAGACAGAGACGCTTCACGTCACTTCTGCCGAGCCAGAGACGCTCCACGTCACTTCTGCCGAGCCAGAGACACTCCACGTCACTTCTGCCGAGCCAGAGACGCTCCACGTCACTTCTGCCGAGCCAGAGACGCTCCACGTCACTTCTGCCGAGCCAGAGACGCTCCACGTCACTTCTGCCGAGCCAGAGATGCTTCACATCATTTCTGCCAAGCCAATGTCTAAAGACAAGATGGCCGCCTCCAAGCCAGTGTCTAAAGACAAGATGGCTGATTCAGAGACTGTTCAAATCACTTCTGCTGATCCAGATTCTGTTCACGTCACCGCCTCCGAGCCAGTGTCTCCGGACAAGATGGCCGCCTCCGAGCCAGTGTCTCCGGACAAGATGGCCGCCTCCGAGCCAGTGTCTCCGGACAAGATGGCCTCCTCCAAGCTAGTGTCTCCGGACAAGATGGCCGCCTCCAAGCTAGTGTCTCCGGACAAGATGGCCGATCCAGTGTCTCCGGACAATATGGCCGATCCAGTGTCTCCGGACAAGATGGCCGATCCAGTGTCTCCGGACAAGATGGCCGATCCAGTGTCTCCGGACAAGATGGCCGATCCAGTGTCTCCGGAGAAGATGGCCAATCCAGTGTCTCCGGACAAGATGGCCGATCCAGTGTCTGCTCCCGATCCAGTGTTTGTTTCTGTGTCTGTGTCTGTCCTTGTGACCATTTCTGTTGTAGTGTCTGTTCCTGAGCCGGTGCCTGGTCCTGAGAGGGCATCACCGCCGTGGCCGCCCGAGGGGTCTTCGCCGCCGTGGCCGCCCGAGGGGTCTTCGCCGCCGTGGCCGCCCGAGGGGTCTCCGCCGCCTTGGCCTCCCTTACAACCTGCTCCGCCCTGGCCGCCTGCACAGCCTGCTCTGACCTGGTCACCTCCACAGCCAGCTCCGCCGCAGTCTCCAGGTCCCCTTCCGCTCCACGGGCCTGGCCCTCCATCCCGCCCCCAGGTCCGCCTCCGCTCCACCTCCCTCCTGGACATTTTGAGAAGCGTCTGGAATCCGCTCCTTAAAGGGGGGGCTATGTAACGGTTACCAGCTGGAGTGCCCTCTTGAGCCACCAGAGGGCACTCCAGATAAGACTATGTTTCACACAAACTACATTTCCCAGAACTCACTGCCCGGACTCATCATCTCTGATCACATTCACCTGTACCTCATTCACTATTGCATTCACCTGTCTCATCTTGTTAGTCTGGCTATATATTAGAGTTGAGCCGGATACTCGGCTGAAACGAGTATCCGGTACGGATAAAGCACTTTTGTCGAGTACAAATATTATACGAGTAATACGAGTCAATATCTGTGCTCGGATAAAAAAAAGAAAAAAAAAAAGAAAAAAAAAGTAATGTTGAAATTAGGGCTGAGCGATATATCAATATAAAGAATAGCCTATATATTTTAAATGTGATATGTAATTAGAGTTTGCGCTGCACGCCTTGCTCCAAGCAAGCTGCTTAGTGCTGACCCAGAGCTCTCTGCACTGCTCCCCGCGCCCCAGTCACTCCTTTTCCACTTTGCGTGCTTGATTAAAGCATGTTATGTTATAACATGAAATAAAGTCTTTCACCTCAGCAAAACGGACTTTGTCCTGTCAGCCGTTATACTGTAACGTTAGTCGTAGCGCACACTCAATTGCACGCGCAAATGCGGCGGCGCGCGCTGGATCGCCTCATTGTATATAAAGTGCAAAAGAAACAACGAGCATGCAACACTGTTGCGTTGTAAATAACACGAAATAAAAACAAAGCAGGTATGATTTTAATTCTATTCACCAGGAGCAGTTTCAATGTTTCATTAACAGTATTGTCTATTCACCAAGGTAACTGTCATGTCTATATTAACCCCTTAATGCCCCTATTTTTCTTTGTGTTATTTTTTATATTTTTTAAATGAATGTAATGGCTCATACCAACGTTGTATTGACAAAATAAATAAACCAATTAATAAATCACAATTACAATTCCAAGGGAATAATCTGCAATTAAGATTTTTGTCATAATCATGCAGCCCTAAGGTGAAGAAACCTGTTAATTATTTATTCATTTGATTTAGCAAATGTTCATGTTTCAATAAAACTACTTGTGACATGTCATATTTGGCTTTGACTGAACATTTGCTCTCACTTTGCAGAAAAAATATCGGGATATATTTTGTATATTGAAATTCAGCCTAAATATATTGGGATATGACTATTGGTCCATATCACCCAGCCCTAGTTGAGATGAACTCTTGTTCGTTACATTTTACTTCATATTTGCAACCACATGTGTTGTATTCATTGTTGCAAAACTTGTTCTGTAGTTCGTTGTTATCGTGATCAAAACAGCTCAATGCTGATGCTGTCATGTAAATAGTTTTCTTATCAGCAATAAATATAACAATTTCTGATCAACCCATATCAATTGCATGCATAAAATAACATACCGGTTAAAGCCCCGCCCATTTCAAGACTACCCGACCCACTTCCGGGTTTAGGCCCCGCCCAGTCCGAGTACAGATACAGATACAGATAATTCATATGGTTAACAGATACAGATACAGATACAGATAATGCTGTACTCGCTCATCCCTACTATATATACCATGTTCATTCAGTCACTCACCGCGAAGTCTTGTTTAAGTGTTACACTGCATTTCTGAGCGTTTTCCGTGTTTGTTTTCTGGTTTTTGATGTTGGATTGTTCTTGGATTTTGATTACTGCTGCCTGCCCTGACCTCTGCCTGTTTCCCGGATTCCCACTGTGTATTCTCCATTGTCCTGTCTGCTAATTCTCGACCCTGCTTGTACGACTAATCTTAAATAAAGCTGCATTTGGATCTACATCTCCCAGTCTCGGAGCAGTTCATAACAGTCAGGCCTGTCACGATAACAAATTTTGCTGTACGAAAGAAAGAAATTATTCCGACAAAAGATCAAGATAATAAAATTTTATTTCTATTTAACACTGAAAATGGAAAACATTTTAAATATCCACAACAAATGAACAAAACAACCAAAAACAATAAAAGCAAGGTCTCTGTTAACATAAAATGCACTAAAATAAATGCCAAAAGCAATAAATAAAATGGATGTAACCAAAGTCCAACCTTACCTTAAATTATTTATTATTAAAGCATAACATACAAACTGTTAATTTAACAAAAGAATGAATGAAAAAGAAATGTGCATTAATTAGTAACGCTCCCTTAATTATTCCTAAAAAGCTGACAGTTAATCGCGATCTCAAACATTTCCGTTATTATTAATGAAGTTGACTGCACAATGAATCTTTCATAATATCCATGTCACGGGGTGGTCAAGGAAGACGACAAGGAGGGTAGAATTAACACACAACTTTAATTACTGAAGCTCAGGAACAGGCAGACGGGTTGACAGCGTGTAAACACAAACAATACCGGACAAGGGAGTGAAGACAGGCAGGAACTTAAATACACAGTGACGGTGATTAACAAATGACAATCAGCTGTGCGGGAGGTGGTTAGTGTCCATGGAAACAGATGAGGGCGGAGAACTCAGACGAGGGGAACACGTGATGAATCAAAACACAGACAGTCCAAGGGTGGTGACAATCCACACTTTATTTGTTATAATTAGAGAATTTGCCATCATACGGAATTCAGCACTGAACAAAAAGTCAGTTTTGAGTGCCGAGGGGAGTCTATCTTAAATGCTTCTGATTGGCCATTGCATTCAACAAATCAACACATGTGATTGGCTACATCGCTCAATGCTGCAAAAATGTTATGAATAGAAACTCTGGCCTGTGAATCATTTCTATTTTGTTTTAGTTGTTCTTGTTGCTTTTCTGCAACGGATGAAAAAAAATCTATACGATTTTAAAAGTTTTATTTATAGATATTTCTAGTTTGCGGGAGTCGGGCGAATCGTTTTATTTTCCTGCAACGCACACACACAGATAGAGTGCATTTGCACCCGCGCTCGCACTCGGCCATCAACTCCATTGCATTGGCAGTTAGGGTGGCCATACGTCCGGATTTTGTCCGGACAGTCCAGATTTTAAGCTCCGTGTCTGGCGTCCGGCGCAGCCTCAAGCCGGACACTCATTTGTCCTCCTTTTTGGAGTTGATCTGAATCGGCCAAAAAAAGAAAAAAAAAATCTATCCATTTAGATGACTTCACAAATGAGAAATGGTGACACCGTCGGCAGTTGGAAAAAACATGTGAAAGTGTGTGAAACTGTAGACGGTTGTGTAAAATAAATTGCAATACTGCCTCTCATAAATAACACGAAGACTTCACAAAGCAAGTCTTACAATTAACAGCCTACACGAACACCCGTTTGATCGATCTGTAACAGAAATGCAAATTAACACATATTTCCAAAAAGAAAGTGAAATATTTTCTGCTTTAATATTGGGATGCATTTCATCCTCATAAATAAGATGGTAAACAGAAAGAAATAATGTACAAAACTGATATTCTCGCCAATATGTCCGTCTAACGGAGCAGATATAGCAAATAGATAGTCAGTCAGATAGATAATTAGGGAGATATATACAGTAGATAGATCGATAAATATTATTTGTCCACTGGGGAAAGTTGTTTTCATAGTAAAAATGTCTTCATAATCCATGGAATCATGGTATTCATGCATATGCCTTTAGTTTGTTTTATTTTTGATAAAATAACGTATGACGTGTCTCAACCATTCAGAAAGCTGCAAGAAATTACATTTGCACTGAACTATTTCCCATTTCCAAGTAGATTATAACCGACATCCGTAGCTTGTCAGATGCAGAATTAAATGGATGTAAATAAAATGCCCCTTCACAATGCGTATAATGACGCACAATGGCTGATCTTGAGCTCTTAGAAGATGTGGAAATTAAATGGAAGGATTCGGAGTGAACGCATCATCTTCACAACAAAAGGTGTGGAAAAATATATTATTTAGGTAACACTTTATTTTGATAGTCCACTTTAGACATTCAACTAACTATAAGTAACTTTGCCGCTACATGTCAACTAACTATCATTAGAGTATTAGTAGACTGTCAGCTTAATATCTGCTAACACTTTATTTTGTTGGTCCCTCAACAGACATTCTACTGACTATAAGTAACTTAGCAACTACAAGTCAACTTGTTCTCCTAACCTGAACCCTAACACCTAACCCTAACCTAACAGTCTACTGGCAGTCTACTACAGCCTACTAATACTCTAATGACACTTAGTTGACATGTAGTTGAAAAGTTACTTATAGTTAGTAGAATGTCTAAAGTGACTATCGAAATAAAGTGTAACCATTATTTATTCAAGAATTCCCTCATTATGCAGTTTATTTCAGTTAGGACAGTCTTGATTTTCGCCCAACTCCTTGGCCACCTCTTGAATTAATGACTAGACGCTTTTTTGCCTCGACTTTGATGTCCTACCATTTATTTTTTATTTCAGCCACAGGTTGTGAGGCTACAGCATTTACGGCGTCTGCAACCTTTTGCCACTCAAGTGCCTTTTTGGCATTAGTAAAGCCCACACTGTGCCCTCCAAACAACATTTTTCTCCTCTTTTCCACCTTGCCAACGATAACTTCTACTTCACATTAAGTGAAGTTACTTTTTTTTATTTCCTCTCCGTGTTTAACATGATTTCGCAATTCATGAATATTAACTTTTGGGCGTTTCACAGACTATTTATGGGCAACTATGGGCGTGACATGAAGCCGCAAAAGCTGCGCTACATTTAGAACTGATTGTGATTTATGAAGGGAAAAATGCGTAGGATGTGCGTGCGCACGGTTTTATAAATCCCAGTATTTCTGTGCGTACTCACGTCCTATGTTTCATCCGTACGCCACTTCTGACGCAAATCCTACGCAAAGTTTTATAAATGAGGCCTCTGATCATGATTCAGCTCTCCAAGCACCTCGTCAGTCATTTGTTTCAAAAATCGAGCAGATTTTATCCCAGTTCTCACTCAGGGTCTCCAAATTGACGCTTAGAATATGTCTAAGTTTTACACATCCGTCGTGATGACACATTGACAGAGCACAAGTGTCTTGAAGGTAAAAGGGGATTCTGAAACAATGGCTCCTCCTTCAGCCAAAAACCTGCATGTATTCCAGCAGGTCTTGAGACAGAGAAAACTTTCCAGGCTTCCATCACAGATCTGTAGAATGGAGTCAAATCTGCTAAAGTTCTTTCATTCAGATTCAACAAAAAGAGATGTTTATCAAGTCCCATGTTGCCTGCTTTCCTCAAAAGTGCAACTGCAGTGTTGGACCAAGCAATATCGCCGTAATACAGCAGTCTCTGAGCAGCTTGCAGACGAAAGGCAATGAGTCTTGATCTGATGTCCACAAGACCTTGCCCCCATTCTTGCACTAGCAAAAAAAAAGTACAGCTGATCGGACCCAATGCTGTCCTGTCTAAAAAAAATTCACCAGCATCCTTGAAAGTCTTGAACTAGTCTAACGGGAGGCTGTAACACAATACATTTATGCCACAGCACGGAAGCAACCAAATTGTTGGCAACTAAAACTCTCCCCCTATAGGATAGCTGGGGTAGCAACCAGTTCCATTTAGACAATCGGGTGCACACTCTCTCCAAAACTCCCCCCCAGAAAACAGAAATCACAAAAACATACCAAGCAATTTAAGCCCTGTTCTATTCCAGTTTAAAGTACCTGGTAGTTGTGGGAGATTTTCAAAATGTCTTTGACCTGACCAAAAAGCTTCAGTCTTTATCCCAGTTTACTTTAGCTGATGATGCCCCTTCATACAACTCAAGTGCTCTAGACAAAGCTTTTACATCATTATCATCATTAACAAAGACCGTTACATCATTAGCATAAGCGGTAATTTTAGTTCTTAAACCTTGATGAATTGTGGGTATTGATAAACCGTTTAAAGTTTTTCTTATATTAAAAAGTAAGGGCTCAATGGCGATACTATACAATTGACCCGATAGAGGGCAACCCTGTCTGATGCCCCTTGACACCACAATGGGTCGACTTAGGCCACCCCCCACTTTGACCATACAAGAAGCTCCAGTGTACAACAAACGTATCCACTTGATAAAATCCTGACCAAACCCGAATGCAGCATGTAGATTAAAAATATAATTATGATCGACACGATCAAAGGCTTTCTCTTGGTCTAAAGCAATCAATTCAACTTCTGCATTAAACATTTTACAGATATCCAAGGTATCTCTAACTAAAAACAGGTTATCCATAATGGATCTTTTTGGAATGCAATAGGTTTGGTCTTGATGAATTATCAAATGTAAAAACTCCTTAAGCCTATTTGACAGACATTTAGACAAGATATTATACTCTGTTGTTAACAAAGCAACAGGTCTCCAGTTCCTCAGCAGAGTCAAGTCTCCCTTTTTAGGTAGTAGGGACAACACAGCACGTTGACATGTGGCAGGTAGAAAAATAAAAAAATCTGTATGTTTAGTCCAATCCTTTCGTGTGTCCGCATCCTTTCCGATCTACTCTCTCAGGCGGGCGGCACGATATTTCACCCTAGTCCAGAGTAATGGAAACTGTGGACTTGGCCTCTGAGGGGGCCCAGCTCTTAGATTCCGGTCCCTCAACCGAGGTTATTGAGACCATGCTTCACTCCAGATCTCCATCCATGAGGAAGCTATATGCCTTGAAGTGAAAACTTTTCACTTCTTGGTGTGGAGAACACCTGCAGGACCCAGTTAACAGCCCAGTGAGGCAAATCTCCTCACTTAAGAGAATCAGAGATTTGCAGGCTCTGTCGGTTGCACCCGCGTGCCTGGAATTGTCGCCTGGTATGGTTAAGGCTTTTCTATACCCTAGGCCAGGTTATGTTTCTAAGGTCCCTACTAATGTTGTTAGACCTACAGTTCTGTAGACTTTCTGTCCTCCTCCATTTCTGTTGTCAGACCAGGAGTTATGTGTGATGCGATCTGGGAAAACCCACCACATGGTGAAATTTTACATATTACAGGTTTTGAGACGATATTAAAGCTGGGTTCAAGCCCTTTCCAAATCTGTTTTTATTTCTTTTATCGTTTGTCTGTAACAAAAGTTATGGTTATCTGAAGTCAGCTGATTGCTGTGATCTTCAGAAACGGAATTTTGAGAAAAACAGTTCTCTTACGAGAGGTTCTCTCGTATTGCGTAAGCTAGCTTACGCTACGGGAAAGATTCATCTTTGCTGAGAAGTTGAAGTCAAAAAATTATTCCATAATTTTGTAATCATTGTCAACGCAGTCTCTTCTGAGGCAGACCATGAGCGGGCTAGCTAGCGGCTCATTGGTTCGCTCAGAGAGAATGCACGAACCTATGGGAGAGCAGCGCTGAGTCCGCGGCCAATGAGCGGACGGCGCTCGCTTACTGCGTCACAGCCCGCCAAAAGGGGCGTGGCTACAGTGTATAAAGGTCGCTCTCCCAGCTCGTTCGTTGATTCTTTTTCATTCAGCGAGCTACACGCATCCGCTGTCCTGGGAAGAAGCCGCCGTCGTTGAGAAGGCACCGTCTAGCGAGCTCCGGAGTCTGAGGAAGCCGGCCGTCTGCCACCTTCAGCCGCCCAGCAAGCTAGCGCCATCCGACGCGTATCCTTTTACTATTCCATTCTAAAAGAGCACGAGCGTCTTTTTAAAGATGCCTCGTAATTCCTGCGGCTCATGCCGCTCTCCGCTCGAGGATGGAGACCGCCACCCCATCTGCGCTCTCTGTCTCGGAGTGGAGCACGCAGAACTCGCCAACGGAGGATGCGACCACTGCGAGGACCTGCCGCTGTCAACCCTGCGGGCTCGACTACAGGCGGTCAAAACCGCTCCAGCGCCGCCTCTCACTTCGCCGCGGAAGAAAAAACGCCGCTCCCAGAGGCCGCCGGAGCCCCCTGCGGATCCATGTGGGCCGCCGCCGCCGCCCACCGACCGCTCTCCCTCTCCGCCCCTGCCGGACTTACAGTTGCCGCCGAGTGGCCGCTCTGTCGCCTCCGATGACACCGCGGATGAGAAGGACTCTTGTTCGCTGCACGCTTCGGACAGCGAGGATTGGTCGTCGATCGGCTCATCGACGAGAGAGTCTGCGGGGACCCGCGCCGGCATCGAAGAGGAACTAACGCGCCTCCTTTCACAGGCCGTTAGCCGCCTGGGTCTCGAGTGGTCTCCTCCCCCTGAGCAACCACCGAACCGCATGGATGGGAAGTTCCTGCACCGGCGTCCGGCCCCCGCCTGCAGCCGGGCTGCACCTTTCCTGCCTGAGCTTCACAGCGAGCTCACGAAATCCTGGAATGCTCCTCTCTCGGCTCGTAATCGCTCTGATGTGTCCGCTTCGCTGCGCTCAGTGGACGGAGCCGCCGAGAAGGGTTATACTGCCATGCCGCCCGTCGAGGACTCGGTCGCCGCTCATCTCTGCCCGCCCTCTGCTAGATGGCGGTCTTCTCATACGCTTCCCTCTAAAGCGTGCAGAGCGACCTCTAACTTCCATGCCCGCGCCTATTCCGCCGCCGGTCAGGCCGCTTCAGCGCTGCATTCGATGTCTGTCCTCCAGGTGCTCCAGAGCGACATCTTGTGCGAAATGGCGAGCAGCGGGAGGCAACCGCCCGTCCTTTCGGATCTGAGAAGCGCTACGGATCTTTCCCTTCGCGCCACTAAAGCCGCCGCACAAGCTCTAGGGAGATGCATGGCCGCCCTCTGTGTCGCCGAGAGACACTTATGGCTCACGCTTACCGACATGGGAGAGTCAGAACGTGCCGCGTTCCTCAACGCGCCTATTTCTCCTACCGGGCTCTTCGGATCTGCCGTCACGGGCATCGTTGACCGCTTCTCCGAGGTACAAAAAGCGACTCAGGCCATGAACTTGTTCCTGCCCCGCCGCTCGGGCTCTTCGACGGGCCGCTCTCACGAGCCGCCTGCCAGAACCCCACAGCAGCGCCCGCCTCAGCAAGCTCAGCAGCCCCAGCGTAGACAGGGCGGCCGCCCTCGCTCTCGCTCAGACAGCCGCCGCAGACAGCCTCCTCCCCGGGGGCCTCGACCCAAGATCGCGCTGAAGCCCGATCAACAGAAGTCTGCCTAGCACAGCTGAGAAAAAGACGGTTTTCTCCCGCTGCGGCCGGACCACCGTCAAAGCTTCGCCCACTGTTAGTCCCCGTCTCACCGCTGACTACAGTAGTGTTTACCGCCACAAACAAGCCGGTTTCCCTGCCCGCTTGCGAGCGACTAAAAGCCGTTTTCACGGCTACCCAGAGAGTTCACAAAAAGAGCATAAAAGCCTCAAGTGTAAAAAATGTGCCCACAACCATGTGCTCACGTACACACACAAGCACTTTATGCCCAGGGTCTCTCGCAGAGCCCATTCTCACGGAGCGTGCACTATCCGCTCCAGTAGCAGAGAACATAAGCACGCCCACGAGCCCGTGCGCGTGTCCCCCCTCTGCCCGCTCTGTCTCACGGCCCATAAACTCCTCTCTGAGTGTAAGTCCCGTTGCCTTCCACATTATAAGCGTGCCCACACCCAGTGTCCAGCCCGCGATGTGCAGCAATCAGGGCGAAATCGCCATTCAACCACTAGCCGCATGCTACGAAGCGTGGGAAGCCATCCCCGGCATCTCCCCGTGGGTTTTAAGCATAATAAAGAATGGGTATCGATTACAGTTTCGTCGCCGCCCGCCACGCTCGCGCGTGCGGCTCGAATCCACTGTCAGCCCGGCTGCTATGAACACGCTTCGCTTAGAAATAGCCAAGCTACTGCAGAAGGGCGCTATAGAGAGAGTCCCACCATCTATGACCGAGTCGGGGTTTTACGGCCGTTATTTTCTGGTTCCCAAGAAAGACGGCGGCCTCAGGCCGATCTTAGATCTCAGGGCTTTGAACAAAGCGCTCATGAAGAGACCGTTCAAAATGCTCACAGTCAGGAAACTCCTCGCGCACGTCCGCCAGGGGGACTGGTTCATCTCTCTAGACCTGAAAGACGCCTATTTTCAGATCCAGATAAACCCTCATCACAGGCCATTCCTACGTTTCGCCTTCGAGGGCCAAGTTTACCAGTATGCCGTTCTCCCGTTCGGCCTATCCTTAGCACCCCGTACGTTCACGAAGTGCATGGATACAGCGCTCGCCCCCCTGCGAAGTCAGGGGCTGCGCATACTGAATTATCTGGACGACTGGCTGATTCTAGCAGATTCCCAGACGGAGCTGCTGTCGCACCGCACAGTTCTCCTCAACCATCTGGAAGCGCTGGGACTCTGTCAACTGGACAAAGAGCTCTCTCCAGCCCAGTCAAACTATTTCGTTCCTTGGAATAGATTTGAACTCTATCACGATGACGGCTCGCTTATCCACACAGCGCGCGCGCCGTGTTCAGCGCCTAGCCGCCTCGTTTCAGATGGGTACCCATACATCCCTGAAATCGCTTCAGAGGATGCTGGGTCATATGGCTTCAGCCTCCGCTGTGCTACAGCTGGGTCTTCTGCACATGCGCCCCCTTCAACTCTGGTTAAAGAGCCGCGTATCCCACCACGAGTGGACGAAGGGCCGCCAGATGATCAGGATTACTCAGACATGTATCACTGCACTGCAGCCATGGGCAGTAAGCGAGTGGTTTCAGAGGGGCGTTACCATGGGAACCTTCTCTCGCCGGAAAGTTATCTCGACAGACGCATCCAACTCGGGTTGGGGAGCGGTTTGCGAGGGCTCACCGGCCGCCGGCCAGTGGTCGAGCCACGAGAGTTCCTTACACATAAACTGTCTGGAAATGATCGCGGTCGAGAACGCGCTGCTGTGCTTCCTCCCGCGCATAAACGGTCACCACGTCCTGATTCGCTCCGACAATATGGCCGTGGTATCATACATCAACCGTCAGGGCGGCGTCAGATCCAAGAATCTCTTTCATCTGACACGCCGCATCCTATTGTGGTCCCAGAGTCACCTGCTATCGCTCAGAGCGACGCACGTGCCGGGCCATCTGAACGACGGTCCAGACAGGCTGTCCAGGAACCTGGTCTCCCCCGGAGAATGGTCCCTGCACACTCAAACAGTCCAAACACTGTGGCGCCTATTCGGCAGAGCGGAGATAGATCTTTTCGCGTCAGAAGAGAACGCTCACTGCCCAATATTCTTTTCAAAGAGCGAGGACGCGCTAGCCCAGGATTGGCCCCGCCGCCCGCTCTATGCTTTTCCCCCGATTTCTCTGCTACCGCAGGTCATTCAGAGAATCAGGGACTCACGCCACTCGGTGCTCCTCATAGCCCCGCGCTGGGAGAATCAGATTTGGTTCCCGGAGCTAACGCGGCTGTCACCGACAGCCCCGTGGCCCATTCCAATCAGAGCAGATCTCCTCACTCAAGCTTGCGGCTCGATCTGGCATCCCCATCCACAGCGCTGGGCGCTTCATGCATGGGTGACCAATGACTACGCGTCGAATTGCCAGAAGGGGTTTTGAACACGATCAAACACGCCAGAGCGGATTCTACCAGAAAGCTCTATGCTGCAAAATGGTCTGTGTTCTCCAAATGGTGCACCGACAAGAATTTGGACCCACGGACGTGCCAGGTTTCGTCTTTGCTAGTGTTCCTTCAGGAGATGCTGGATAAGGGCAGGTCCCCATCCACTCTTAAGGTTTACGTGGCAGCCGTCGCGGCGTTCGTTGAACCCCGGCGCGCCCAGTCTCTGGGCAAAGACGAGCTAATCATCCGCTTCCTCAGGGGAGCCAGAAGGATGAACCCCCCTCGCCCCCCTACGGTGCCGGTCTGGGATCTTTCTATAGTTCTAGAAGCTCTGAAAGCCCCACCGTTTGAACCACTTGAGTCCGTGGAGCTAAAATACATCTCGTTAAAAACCGTTCTTCTGACGGCTCTCGCCTCAGTAAAACGTGTGGGGGACATTCACGCGCTGTCTTCGAGCACCGCGTGCCTAGAGTTTGGACCGAGTGACTCCATAGTCATTCTAAAGCCTAGACACGGTTATGTTCCAAAAGCGATTGGTACCCCCTTCAGGGCGCAAGTGATCTCTCTATCGGCGCTGCCTGCATCCGATAGCGAACGTGACGCTGACCGCCTCTGCCCGGTTCGGGCTATCAGAGTGTACACTACACGCGTTGCCGCGTTCAGACGCTCGGAGCAGCTGTTTGTGTCGTTCGGTGGCCGCACCAAGGGACTAGCCGCCTCGAAACAGACCCTATCCAGGTGGATAGTAGACGCGATTGCCTCTGCTTATGCCGCTAAAGACCTGCCTTGCCCTCTGGGCATCAGGGCTCATTCCACCAGCGGCATGGCCTCATCGTGGGCATGGTCCTGCGGGATTTCCATCCACGACATTTGTGTGGCTGCGGGATGGGCCTCCCCCTCCACTTTTGTCAGATTTTATAACTTGGAAGTTCCAGCCTTACAGGCTAAAATTCTGGCGGTCTAGTACTCACAGCCATCCTATAGAAGCCGCACTATCGGGAGTTCCATCACAACCGGCTCACCCCTTGTGTCCCCTATGTGCTTATGCATTAGCCTACACATCACGGCCCGCCTTCGCCGGCCGCCTTGGGCGTTTTTGCACTAGATGATAACGGCCGCTATGCTGGCCGCCGTATTATCTTCATCCACTTATAGATTCCCCCGGTGTTTCCCCTGGGATGCTTAGTGGTTACTTAGCGCGCACGGCGTTGACCAGGTGTTCCCGTAGCGTAAGCTAGCTTACGCAATACGAGAGAACCTCTCGTAAGAGAACGAATCGGTTACCTAACGTAACCTCGGTTCTCTCTAGATGAGGGAACGAGTATTGCGTTCCCGGCCGTGCTTGCGCCACTAGCGTTTCGCTTCATGCTACAGAATCAACGAACGAGCTGGGAGAGCGACCTTTATACACTGTAGCCACGCCCCTTTTGGCGGGCTGTGACGCAGTAAGCGAGCGCCGTCCGCTCATTGGCCGCGGACTCAGCGCCGCTCTCCCATAGGTTCGTGCATTCTCTCTGAGCGAACCAATGAGCCGCTAGCTAGCCCGCTCATGGTCTGCCTCAGAAGAGACTGCGTTGACAATGATTACAAAATTATGGAATAATTTTTTGGCTTCAACTTCTCAGCAAAGATGAATCTTTCCCGTAGCGTAAGCTAGCTTACGCAATACTCGTTCCCTCATCTAGAGAGAACCGAGGTTACGTTAGGTAACCGATTCGTTTTAATTAACGGTCACATCCTGCTAGCGGGACAACTGGCGCTCCTTTTTATTGCCTTTTTTCATATCACAAATTTTAGTAATCATCATAGATGAGGTATCTCTTACGAAAGCTTACGAACTCAAAATTCAACCTGTTAAAACTGTTTTGAAATTGGACGATTGAGAGGCGAGCAAGGTCTTTAAAATGAGCAGTTTCAAACTCTGTTGTTCTCTTGTGCTCCGCATCACACCACACGATATGGCTAGATAAAAATAAATAAAAACTTGCGGGCTGTGTAAGTTCACCCAGGACTGGACTTTATTCTGTTATGTGGTTTATTTTGATAAGTGAACAAGATGTTATACAATAATAATTTAATAAAAACCCAATTTTGAAAATCCGACGGGTTTTCCCAGATTGCATCACATATTGTCAGCTATTTTTTGTTTTCTGATATGTTGGGCATCTTATTATCCTATCTTACTCATGTCATGCGGTTCCCTATTCATATAGCCTACTCAACATAGATAAAATAAAAAAGTAACATAATATTATTAAACATAAATATGAAACGTATGTTTATTTATTTATTTAAGCGTCTAGCCGCTCTGCTTTGCTCACATGCTATGTAGCCTATATACACATGTGTATGTGCATGTGGTGGACGGGTGCCTATCCTTACATTTGAATATTGTTATCATTATTGAATATGTTTAATAATTAGTTTTTTCATGCATATGTAGTGGACAAATTGGTCCTACTTGTTACAGGTTTGACACTTTACTAAAAATGACTCTGAATATATTACTTAATAACGTATTGAATATTCATATCATTACTATCAATACTTTTTTTTAGGTCTGGCACCAAATGAGCCTAAATGTGTTACTAAATTTAATTTATATTAATTTATAGTATGAGCCCCTGATTATATGTTGCATGTTCAAACCATACATGTTCAAACCACACTGACAAACCATACATTTTTGGAAAAAAAATTATGGATTTATTGCATTAAAAAAAAAACCCTTTTTTAATTTATCATATACAACATTGTTGTTTGATTTAATAATCGTTGTACAACATGTGCAGACTGAGCCAATAAAACATTTTAACAGGATAAATTGAATATTCACAAAATGTGTGGGTCTAGGTAAAAATTTAATTTTCCTGAAAACTATTCAAATGGATTTATAGTGTTTTGGAAAATAACTCCTCAAATTCAAAATGATTTTTTTTTTTACACTGAAAGTCACAAATAACGATATCAAATAACAATACATTTTGAAAAGAAATATTTTTATTTTTATTTATTTATTTAACAGGGACCATACAGTCAAACATAGTCACAATACAAAGCCTGTAACTGATGCGCAGCATATAGAGTTTATAGCTAATGCTAATTTACAACTCCTGTCCCTGGTTGGGCATTTCTAAATACATTATAAAAAAAAAATACATACAAATATAAAACAATCCCATTTCTTCAAACACACTATCCATTGGGATATGTAGATATGTTCTGCAGGATAAACTTGACATTCAGCCTCCATGTTCCAGTCAAAAAAGAAAAAAAAACAAAAAACTGAAACACACCAAACTTACATTCAATTTGACTCCATTCTCACTTTTCACGATCCATTTTATATCACATGAAAAATATGTCATATTACTGAAGAAATAAGGAATTGCGCTTTCATTTCATGTTGACTTTAACATCAGGATAGTTTAAGTACACATTTTAAGGCACATTGCTTCTCTTGATGGGTGATAAAAGAGCTGCAGTAAAAATCATGAAGTCGCAGTCCTGTGAAACCATGAGTCTGTTAATGGGATTTCACTTACACGCACAGACATACAGTATTTTACAGCCAAACAGCAATGAAATGCACATTGGTGGCCTTTGTCTCTTGTTAAAGTCAGGGAAATGTCTTACTCTCTGACCACCAGCCAACACAGCCAATAAAATGGACACTGGTAACCCTTATAAATACTTTTCGATGACTTTTCGAGTGACTTAACAGTGTTTATAAAGTTATAGTAGTGATTTGTTATCTGGTGCATCCATGTATTTGGGTTCAAATAAATATGGCTGGGAAAAAAAAAATGCAAGTATTCCTCTGTGTCGATGTCCTCGCCCATGTTTGCGAAAATTGTTTTGTTTACAGCTTGTGTCTCCCTCAAGGCCTGTTCACAGTGGAATTTCATCGCCAGCGAAAATACGATGAAATCACTCGGCTCATCGTCAGCGAAAATAGCTTGGGTGAAAAAAAGCCTTGAAAAAACATTGGCGAATAATGCATGCTGTGTATGGCCCTTTAGACTGTAAACGAAACTCGGTTGCACCAGATCATCAATATCACTGAACGTGGATTGACAACAGAACCAAAAGACAATACAATGCTGAATAAAGTCATAGTTTGTTATTTTTGGACCAAAATGTATTTTATAAAATGTAGACATCGAGGCAACCACTGATGTCACATGGACTACTTTGATGATGTCTTTATTTCCTTTCTGGAGAAGGACAGTATACCATACATACATTTTCGATGGAGGAACGGAAAACTCTCTGACTAAATCTAAAATATCTTAAAATGTGTTCCGAAGATGAACGGTGGTCTTACGGGCTTGGAACGACATGAGGGTGAGTCATTAATGGCATAATTTTCATATGTGGGTGAACTAACCCTTTAAGTCGGGGCAAGACTCCATCACTAGCCTGCCAAGGCATGAACAAATCAGCTACAAGGGACAAAATATCAAACCATATATTGTTTCCTTTGCACTCAGCCATGACTTAACAACACTTCCATCCTTGGATACAAATGAAAACAGTCAGTGTCAGTAATTTACTGGAAATGACAGTCACTCACCTTAGAGAGATGCTGCCGAAGCTATAACTGCTAGAAATGACGGTCCGATTGAAGTATTGTGCTGTGTAAGCCTGTTACTGCCATGACCTTGACCACCAATCGATGAAAGCTTGCCGATTCATAAGTGCCAAATTCCCTTTGAGGATAAGAGGGCAAATGAAAGAGGCACATTAGAAAGAATAGCACATTAAACTGCCTGGCCTAATAAAAAATCTGAAGGAGCAATAGAACATTTCAACTATATTTGCCTCTCTATCCCACCCTTTCACACAACCTAAGTCCTCATAGTCCCCCATTTATAACAGACAAACTATTCTGCTCCAAAAAATATTACACAATTTACCATCAGAGGTGGAAAGTAACTAACCATCACATTTTTTACATTTTTCTCTACTTTCTAGAGTAACTATATTGTTGTACTTTTACTTTTAATTGAGTTGAATAAATATGTAGTATTCAACTAGTATTCAAGTAATCAACTTTGCTACGTTTATTTTTCACCAAAAAAAACTTTGTCAAAGGTGCCGATGGAGCAAAAGAGCGAGCTGGCATTTGACAGACAACTACTGTGGTGGAGCCCTGGTTGTCAGCCAATAACAGCCTGGGGTGCGTTTCCCGTACAACTATGTAGTTCGCAGATTCACTACCATAGTATGATGCATCGTTGGAGAAATCAACAAGCTAGTCACGGCTGTTTCCCGAAACCCATTGTCGCAAAGTTTCGTTCAACCACATTGGTTTCGCACGTGGTGGAGTAATAACTGCTTTTAATGGAACTGTTTGAGATCCAATTAACACTAGATTTTTTTATATATATAAATTACAGACATCTCATCTGAGGACTATTTCTAGTTGTTCTCAGTTATTTTGCTTTATTACCAGACTCAATATTTGGCTCCTTCTTACATGGTAGAGCACGTTCGCACATGCGCACTCTTCAAACACGGTACTTTAAATCCTTTGAAAAACTATAAGACGTAAATTACATTTGTATGTATTCTAAATAAAAGGCACCCATTGTACTGAATGTCAGCTTGCTTATTTTGCTCAAGATAAGGATTTATTATGTCAAAAAAGTCAAGCAATATAGAAACGATCCCTCTAACCACAGGTCAGGAGCAGTTGTTCAAACCACACAACTTTGCGATGCTGTTTGCGAATGTTCGTTGGAACGATTGTTTCTGGAAACACAGACTCATTGAACTATGCTGATAACGACGGAACTTGCGATCAAAGTTGGCTAACGATGCTTTCGGGAAACGCACCCCAGTTTTAACTTGGGTGCAAAACCAACCAAAACTTACAGTTCCTCTATGGGCAGGACATTCAAATTGATTTATCAGTCAATCAGATGCACTTAAATGTTTGCAACAGTGGTATTCCCGGCACTTTTTTTTTTTTTTTTTTTTACATTTTCTTTGCTTTTGCTCTTCTTAAAGCATTCAAATGATCTTATGTGGACATTTGCTTAGAAGATTTTGCACCTTTTGTTTTGTACCAAATGTATTCCCAGATAGCAAACTGACATTGAATCAACGTGGAAACGACGTCTCTCATGACATTGAAACAACGTTGATTTTGCTCATCGAATTAACGTTGAACCAACGTCAGACGCGGCATTCTTCAAAGCTAAATGAAAATCGAAAATTGGTTTGCTTTCATAACGTTTAAACAACGCGTTGATTTCAAGTTGATTTTCCGTTAGTTTTGAAAGAATGACGCGTCTGACGTTGGTTCAACGTTAATTCGATGAGCAAAACAATGTCAGATCAACGTTGTTTCGATGTCATATTTCCACGTTGATTCAATGTCAGTTTGCTATCTGGGTTACTTTTATTCAGCAAAGATGCATTACATTGATCCAAAGTGACCGTAAAGAGATTTACAGTAAAGAGATAATACTACAATAGATTTCAATTTCAAATAAACGATATTTATTTGAACTTTCTATTCATTAAAACATCCTGGTGAGCGCAAGAGACTTCTACAGTGGCAGAGAGAGCTCAACGCGCTGCAACTGAAGAAAACACACGCAAATAAAAAAACACCTGTAAATTAAGAAAACATCTTCATCAGTTTCACAAAACACATGTGCTCCAAATAAACACAATCAAATACAAAAATGTGTTGCAAACGTTCACAGCACAACCAAATACAGAAACGCGCTGCAAATAGCACAGACACCAATGGAAATGTTTTCAGGGGACCCCAATAAGTGACGAACCCTACTGGGATGTGCTTATTGCTCGTGAGCATCCCTATGCCCTACTCCCTTTGAAGGGCAGATGGCAGAGCCCTTGGAGGTGGAGACTTTGGAGAGAGCAGGGCACTTGTGTGTCATTATGTAGCCGTTTGGATCGCACCTGGTGAATGGAGCAACGAAAGACAACTTAATTTCCTAATAATTTTCACCTGGGATATTCCCACGACAATGCAGCGTGGTGTCCATTAGATGAATCGCTGTTATTACAACAGAAATGTCTTATTAGTGCTGTTTATAAATATATACATTTAATACAAAAACATTTTTAAAATATGTGTTCGAGTGTCTCAACTTAAAAACGTTCCTTCTCATCTTTGTACCCTGCATTACCTAACATTATTATGAAACTTATTTCAACATAGCATGACAACATTTTTGCAGCGCATTTCTGTATTTGGTTGTGTTGTGAGTATTTGGAGCATGGTCACCATGGCACTTGGGTCACCATGGCATGTGTAGAAGATGATGAAGTTGTTTTCTTAATGCGGAAAGATTCATCTTTTCTGAGATATTGAAGCCAAAAAATGATCCTTAATTTTGTATCCATTGTCAAAGCAGTGCCGCAGCTGCAGACCTAGAGCGGGCTAGCTAGCGAGCTCATTGGTTGCTCTGCGGCAAACTGCTGCAGCCTATAGATGAACTTGAGTGAACTTCCGTCCAATGAGAGGCGCTTGTGCCGTCATTGCATCATAGCCCGCCAGAATGGGTGTGGCTAGAGAGTATATAAGTGAGGTTCGTTGGCTGTAATCCATGGTTTTCATTGAATGAAGCAAAAATCGCATGTGGCGCGAGGTTACGCAATACTCGTTCCCTCATCTAGAGAGAACCGAGGTTACGTTAGGTAACAGATTTGTTAATATTCAATTGACTATTTAAACAAATATTTGGTGTCATTGGGACCACAAACAATCGTATTGAACAATCATATTGTGCACATTCAAGCCCACAAAATAACACTCTTTTGAAACACTTGTATAAGTGCTTTTGATGTTTGAGGATATTTGAGCTTGTACAACTAGCCGACCTCTTTCTGAGCTTTTTATAGTTGTATCAAGGGGTACAAAAGAGGAGCAAATATTTTTCATCGGAAGGTATAATTTGTCTTGATTTATCTTTCCTGTCTACCATAGTAACAGACAGTTCTTGTGCATCACTCGTTGGATTTACAGAGCACCTGACTCTTTTGGAAGTATTTGACAGAGACTTAATCCTAGTTTTACACCAATTCTTAAGGCTACAAGTTGAACCAAAATACAGTCATGGTCAAAATTGATGGCACCCCTGGTAAATATGATAAAAACTGGCTGTAAAAAATAAATCTGCATTTTTTATCCTTTTGATCTTCCATTAAAAAAATTGGCAAAATTCTAACCTTTCATTGAAGTAAAAGAATTGAAAGTGGAGGTAAATCACATTATGAAATAGATGTTTTTCTCCAAAACACGCTGGCCATAATTGTTGGCACCCCTAGAATTTTTTAAGAGAAAAATATCTCTGAAGTAGATTCCCATTAATATTTATTTTTTTAAGCACACCAGGGTGACTAGGAACATGAAACTGTCCAGCTATGACTTCTTGTTTCACAGGAGATATGAGGAAACACAAAGGCCAAATTCCCTTAATCATCCATCACAATGAGTAAAACCAAAGAATATAGTTCTGATGTGCAGCAAAAAATTGTTGAGCTTCACAAAATACAAAGTGGCTGTAAGAAAATATCTAAAGAATTGAAAATTCCCATTTTGACCATCAGGGCAATAATTAAGAAGTTATAATCAACTAAAGACGTTACGATTCTGCCAGGAAGAGGACGTGTGTCTATATTGTATTAATGGACGGTGAGGATGAAAGTTTGAGTGGCCAAAGACTCTTCAAGGATCACAGATGGAGAATTGCAGAGATTAGTTGAGTCTTGGGGTCAGAAAACCTAAAAAAAAAAAAAAATTTATCAAACCCCTACATCACCACATGTTGTTTGAGAGGTTTTCAAGAAAAATCCTCCTTGCTCCTCCAAAAACAAACTCTAGCATATTCAGTGGTCAGACATGACTGAATCTTCAAAAGGGACCGGATTCTATGGTCAGATAAAACGGAAAAAAAGGGCTTTTTGGCAACAAACCCAGCATATGTGTTTGGTGCAAACAGGGATGAAGAGTACCCCATGCCTACGGTTAAATATACTGCTAGATCTTATATGTTGTGGCCCTATTTATTTGCTGGAGGTCCTGAACATCTTGTTCAGATACATGATATTATGGATTCTGTCAAATACAAACAGATAAAAAAATCAAAACCTGACGCCTTCTGCTAGAAATCTTATAATTTGCCATGGTTGAATCTTCCATCAGGACAACGGTCCCAAATAAACATCAAAATCAACACAAAAATGTGTAACTGAGCACAAAATGAAGCGTCTGCCATGACCGTCCCAGTTCCCTGACCTGATGAGTGGAATGAACTGAAGAGAAGAAGCACATGAACTTGTGAATCTGAAGGATCTGGAGAGATTCTATATGGAGGAATGGTCCCTGATCTCTTGTCAGGTGTTCTCCAAACTCATCAGGCATTATAGGAGGAGACTCAGAACTGGTTTCTTGGCAAAAGGAGGTTGGCCAACGTGTTTTGGAGAAAAACATTTATTTCATAATGTGATTTACCCCCACTTTCAATTCTTTTACTTCGATGAAAGGTGAGAATTTTGTGAATTTTTTTGTGAAAGTTTTGATCATATTTACCAGGGGTGCCATCAATTTTGACCATGACTGTATGTATGTTTTGCACCATATACATCCGTGTACAAACATGTTTTGCTACTCATAAAGACACACCCGAGTCAACATTCATTTAAAGGAGCAATGTGTGATTTTTAGCGACATCTAGTGGTTCGGTTGCGAGTTTGCACCAGGTTTGCACTAAGGGCTCAGCCCACTGCTCACCCCTCCCTTTCGAAGCTACGGTTGCTAAAACGGGACAAACATCTCGTCGGCTGAGACAGCAGAGAATAGCCAGAGTAAGCCAAGAGTGTGTAACATTGTCACTGTTTCTGTACCACAGTCCATTATAAACCACATCATGGATACTGTTTACAAAGCCAGTCAGGTGAGGATTAAGGGTTTTAATATATAATTTAATATAATAATTTTAATCAGCTGATTGTCTCACAAACGTAACCAGCAGCACATTTCTCCCCACATACTGTAGCAAACCTATAATACAGCGAGGGAGCAGCTATATATTTTTTTCTAACAGGGTAGTAATAGTTTAGCTGGCTAATATGAGCTGTTACTGTGGCTGAGCTGGGACGCGTCCGCATGAGTCCAAAGGTCGGAAGTGCGCGCGCTGTTACAATCATGTCATCTCCGCATCCCATAGATACTATTTACTACACACAATAGGCTTTTTTCTCTGATTTTGAAAACTCTTCGCGATCGACTTTAGTGATAAAAGACTTTAGTAAAAGTTTCTATCGACGGGTTAGTGATTCCTGTAACGTACTGTTTTACGGTCAATGACATGAATACTAATCATCAGCTGTCTCACGAACGTAACAGCACATCTATCCCCAACATAACAAACCCATAACACAGCGAGGGAGAACTAAGTTACATGAAACAATCCTAACTACATATTTTACACCACTCACAAGGGAAAAAACACTACTCACGAAGTGTAAGGCTAGCTTCCAGCTTTCCGCTACTTCTCTTTCAAGGTAGTGATGAAACGCGTTCTGTAGCGCTGTTTGTTCGCGTTCGGCTACGGTAGGAATATGACGTCACAACATGGCGACCTTCATAGAAGGGGATTCCCTCGGTTATGGAGCTATTAATGTCTCATTCTAAGGTAATAAAAACATTACGGTTAATTAAGTAAGTTCTTTATACACCACTGAAAACATAGTTATGGATGTCATATTGCATTTCTGTTAATAGATAATCAACTTATTTACACATTGCACCTTTAAAGGTGTTTTATCTGCTTGCCTTTCTAAGATATAGTTTTTTTTGTTAGCATGCATAAAGAATATACATCCTAGTTTTAGAGTCATGCATTTTCTTACTCCTTTTCATCTTACCTTTTCATCCTACACCATCATCATTTGCCACATATATGCTCAGAAACAGAGAGACTCATTACGGTATTCCTTTCTTCTTTTGAGTTTGTTTTTGTTGCTCATTGTGTGCTGACAGCCACACACGTTGCCTGCAAAACATCAGTAGAGTCCTTGTAAGACCTGGCAACCAATTTAGTTCCATGCCACTCAAATATCATCAGGATAATTCAGTTTTGTATGCCTATCATGTGTGAAAATATGACGTGTAATATAACTGCCACCTGCAGCTGTGCTTTCCTGTCACTCTTTGATCACATTAATATTTCTGTCTCTTTTCCCCTTTACTCTTTATGCATTTCTCTTTCATAATTTTGCCGACACCTTGTGCTGCAGCTAAAGCAACGGTAATTGGCTCAAAATATTCCTTTTACGATAAATGAAGCTCCAGGAACTATCTGCTCTGCCATCGTGTTAAACACTGTGCCATACTGTGAAGAGAAAATAAAAGACAGAAAAAGAGCGGCACACAGTACACAACAGTTAGGGAGTGGGAGATGCAAGCATGTGGAGAACAAAGAAAACTAGACATACAAAATGATGCTTTGTGTTGTGGGTGAGGTCCAAGACACTGCTACCTTGCTGAAAAATAATTAATCTTAAGGGTGCTTTGCTGGCCTTAACAGGTTAAAGTTGGTCTAGCTGGTCTTCCAGTCATACCTATGTGATGTTAAGCTGGTTTCCCAGTCTGTCAAGTGTTCAAAAACAGTCTAAAACCAGCAAACAGACCTGACTTGTCCCAGGGGGGCCAGGTCACCTTCAGACTAGTTTGAACTGGTTTTCCAGCATGGTATGTAGTTGCTAAGGTTTTAGAAATGAATGCTGCTATGGTTGCAAGGCTGTTTCTATGTTGATTCTAGCCTTTAGATCAGGTTTGTTATTGATAACTAAAACTGTTAAAATTATTTTTGGTAATTAACATAGAGCTGAAATAAATATAAATATTAGATGAAAACCATAAAATGATTTAGTTCAGTTAGTTGCCAATTGGCAACATTTCTAATTTCTGTACAAACTGGAGTACTAAAATTACTCAAATTAAAACAGAAATATAAAAAAGATATATAGATACACATAAAAAATATCAAAAGCCCATAATGATATAGGCTAAGAAAGATAAAAAAAATAAAAACTAGTTCAAAATAAAAACACTCATCTATAGCTCAAATCTCATCAATGTTTATGCCTGGTATTAAGATGTGTTTTAGTTGATCAGGGGCCCATTTCAATAAGGAGGTTCAACCAACTCTGAGTTAAAACTTGAACTCTGAGTTGACTTATCCTGAGATGGGAAACTCGTGAGTTTTCGGTTACAGAACAGCTGAAATTAGTTAGTTCAATCAACTCTAAGTTGATTGACTCTGAGTTAAGCATGTGCACCACAACTATAAAAAGCCATTATCAATGGAGCACAGATTTTATGAGTCACCATGGCAAAAGCACCAGACAAAATGGGGTGGTGATGGTGCAGTGGATAAGACACATGCCTTTGGTGTGAGAGCCACTGCGAGACACCAATGTGTCCCTGAGCAAGATACTTTACCCCCTAGTTGCTCCAGAGGCGTGCAACCTAGAGTTGTTCCGATTCCGATACTAGTATCAGAAATGCCGCCGATACCAATAAAAATTCTGAAATCGGTATCGGCAAATACTTCTATCAGCGAAGAAGAAAACGCGTGTGCGTACGCCCTGGAATAATGTACGCAGTTTGGCTGTATTTCAGACTGGACCAACAGCCAGTAAAACGGCAACATGTCTCATGCCATACTGCAATTTCGAGGGGTAGAACCATGGGTAGAACAAGTACTAGCAACTTCAACATGAGTAACTTAAGCATTTGAAGACCCGTCAACCCGCAGAACACGATGGCAGACGGAGGATGAGCCACGTCAGAATCAACAATCTCTGAAAGCTTCATTAAGGCTATGTTTACACGGAAGCGATTCTGAAGAGAAAACGCAAAAGTGGCATTGCGTTATCACTTTTTATTCTGCGTTTAGACAAGCGTTTTGGGTGTGAAATCCGCGTGCAGATGGTGATGCAGAAGTCTGTGAAATTCAATGTAGTATGCACTCCAGGCAGCTAAGAGTGCATACTACAACACCAAGCCCGTGCGCCTGGGTACAACCTTCACTGTCAAGCAGACCTTTGCGTTTTTACCATTTACACGAGAAAGCAGCGGTGGAGCGTTTTAAAGATTTCCACTCTGGAGGTTGGTTTCACTTTTTTGCGTTTTTAAACTCCAAAAACGCTGTCACCGTGTAAACGAAAGGCACATCCGATAAAATATTTTTGACGTTTTCACCCGCGAGCATTCTCGTGTAAACAGGGCCTCAAACGAAGAGAAATGTTTTCAAAAGACATCCAACGAACAATAAATATAACCAACAACATGAAAGTTATTGAGTTTAATATTATTCTGGATGACCAGCCGCAGTCAAAACTGAAATGTCCTTTATTTGACAAAATTGTTTATTGATCTTCAGTTATAAAGAGATTATTTTCTTATATTATTCATATAATCTTTTTAGATTCCTAGATTTATTTGTTGCACTTTATATATATATATATATATATATATATATATATAGTTATTTTGTAAATCTTAAATACCTTTTTTAGTTTACTATATTAGATGTGTAGCTGCATTTTAAGTTCTTTTTCACTTAAGATAAATATTGCTATGAAATGTAATTCAGAAATAATAGTTCGCTCTATGTATTTGTTTTTGTTTAATTTAGGGATAAGTCTGAAGCACACCATAATAATTCTATCAATTCATACAGTGCTCATTCCTTCGAATTGCAGCTGAATAGATACTATACACACCCAGGTATCGGATCGGTACTCGGTATCGGCCGATACCCTGAGTCCAGGTATTAGTATCGGGAAGAGAAAAAGGGTATCGGAACATCTCTAGTGCAACCTCTGACATATATAGCAATTGTAAGTCACTTTGTATAAAAGCGTAAGCTAAATTAATAAATGTAACAAAAAAATCATTAATAAACAAAAAGAGGTCTGCATATTTCTCACCAGCAGAACTGTTTTAGCTTGGAAGAAAATAGTTGCTGGAGTCAATGCTTAAGTTTACATTTTTATTATTGTTGTACAGTGTTGGGTGTAAATAATTACCAAGTAATCTAAATACTGTAATTTGATTAAAGGGAATACTCTTAATTATTCTGTAATTTAAAGGAGCATTTCACCCATTTCAACATTAATCTTTATTGAAAGTGGATCATATAGATAGTCTAAATGTAAAATATATTTTTTTTTTAATTTGGTGCCTTCTTGACCGAGAAAATACAGAAAATAACTGAAGGGTGCATTTCTATGAAAGACTACAACACCCACAATGCATCACTTTGCATAGCTCCGCAAGCCACACGCACTAATCCAGAACTGCGCGCACATCAGAGAAATCATTCTTTCGTCAACAAGGCTAATGTTAGCTGCCATCAGAGTTTGAAATTCGTTTCACGCTAAATTTCTAGTCAGTTGGCTGTGGCGAGCAGGACGATCGAGGGCGAGGGATGTGAGAGCGGCGCGAGAGGACAGCGCGAGGCCTGTTGCGTGAGTGATAATGAAAGACAAGTGACGCACCGACCAGTTTCGTATCTCTCACTGAGGAGCGGGAGCATAAACGGCAGATCGAGAGAGAAACAGGCATGATTTTATGTTGTGTGTGGACATCAGTCGTCAATGAGGGGCTGTTGGCTTACACTTTCATTTTGTATTTGTTTATTTTACTATTAAAATGTTTAAATGTTCGCCGATTCCCGCCTCCTTCTTCCCACAGCAAAAAACCCCTTTAACGTTACATTGGCAAATTCATTAGTGAATTACTCCTCGTTTGTATTTCTTTCTAAATATGGTGTATTACTGCATAATACCTGGATGTTCAGTCAGGTGAAACTATGATGGTTCACATCACAACACAAACGTGCTCATCTGATTCAGAGATTTCATCCAGGAGAAATTGCCATTGTTGAAATTCTCTGTAGCAGACGAACAGTCCGTAGCACACAGCGAGAGCGCACGCATAGCAGTCCGCCTCACCTCGAGCCAGTCTGAGCTCCTCGTCGACGACAAGCAGCCGCCTCCTGCTCCTCCATCAGCCTCAGCTGCTCTTCATTAACTTATATTGCGGCTCGTAAAGATAGCCACGAACATCGGATTCAAGCAGCAGACTTTCAAAATCCTCTTCTTCCATATCATGTTTAGTTTCTTCTGTTATGATCATACTTCTCCACAGTGCTTGTTAGCTTAGCTTCCAAAAACAAGATGGCGGATATTGATTTCAATTTCTGCAAGTGAAGTCCCACCCATTGATCTATAATAGGCCTGTAGGCTGAGTGGGTCCCACACCCTTAAATAAAAATGAGCTAATGTCATTATTAGCTAATGCTAGTCTCTACAGATTAAAATGAAATGTCACTTCCTGCTTATTATGATGCAAAACGTCTTGGTTACGTATGTAACCCTCGTTCCCTGAGTACAGGGAATGGAGACATGTCGACGCGGAGTTCCCTTACGAATTGGGATCACGCTAGGGAGCCTTATTACCTCTGATAGAATTTACAACGAGCCAATAACAATTGGCATGCAATCTTTGCATTCCGTGAGCCGCCTACAAGCGCAGATATAAAATCTGTCTATGTCTGGCCTATCGTGGCTATATATGTGCGGTCTATCGAGACCTGTCTATGTCTGGCCTATCGTGGCTATATGGGTTTCCGTTGTCCGGTAATTACCGGACATTGGCCGGGAAAAAAATTAAATGTCCGAAAAAATTAAATCTCTCCGGTCAAATTGTCCGATTAAAATTGCCTAATAATCCCGCCCCCTACCACAATCTGAATTAGGGAATAAGCCTAAAATGTATTAAGCAAAAATACACCGTCATTTGGCTATGTTATAAAGGAACAGGCTCTACCATTTGAATGTTATTAAAGACGGCACATGGCACACACTTAAAATCCAGAGCAAATGGATCAATCGGTTAATAACGCTCCACGTTATTAACTCACGCTCGTGTACATCTTATGCCGCTCTGTCATACGGCCAGTTCAACCTCGTAATCAATAATAAAATCACTGTTTTATTATGTTATGTACGTCACAGAATGTTCATTAAGCGCTCCCCATTCAGCGCTTCGTGCTCCACTCAAATCGCCTAAAAATAATATATAGGCCTACATAAATGTTTAAAATTAGGCTAATTAATTATTAGGTCAGATTTTGATAAGCCCAACTGATTTTTGCGCAGCGCGCAATATTAAAATTCAAATTGGCTTATATCATCTGTACACAAAAAAACAACACACAAAAAATGTAAAATTAAACAAATCAATGGGCCTATTTATATAAATAAAAAACATCACATCAACGTGTTAAATTAAATACATTTCGGTAAATTAACTATTAGGCCACCAGACGCCGATATCTAACTGAATTTTTGCGCAGGGAGCACATGGATGACAATTTAAATTGTCTCAAACTTAAAAAAAAGACAAAAAAAAAAGAAATTCTTTCCTTATCTAAACTACAGTTCTTGTGAGTTCACCTTCAAGAACACGAATTTGGACAATGTCTGAGGCTTATTCAAACACATGCGGTGGTTTCTTGAAAGCAGGGCAGCAGCGGAGAAAACCCTCTCTGCGCTGGCAGACTCGCTAGGGGATACTGAATACAATGCAAGCAACTTTGCGGAGCGGAGCGGGAAATAAGCCGACGCTCCGTCCTTTTAAAAATGCCGCTCTGCGCTCTGTCCAAGATCCGCTCACATGCTCTGCTGCGAATCAGCGAATCAGTCCTCATATGCGATTTCAACTAAATCTATCCAGAGTGGACCAAGCTCGCCAAGATAGCCAGTGTAGTCCCTGTCTCGAGTGTTCCTGCAGAGCCAGAGAGAGGGTTCTCACTGCAGAATCGGATCAAGATGAAAGTAGCGAAGTCGCCTTGCAGAGAACAAGGTTACGCGGCTTATGCGCAAGTTGTGGAGAGACACTGCGAAGTTTTGATTTTAAGTCGGCAGCTGCACATTTCAGCACTGCAAAACAGCGTAAAAAAGTAGCTTTAAATTACGCAAGACAATGTTATAGGTCTAGTCATTTGTTTGTTCCAATTAATTTGACAAGGAATTTCACGAATTTAAATGTTACCAGCTAAATGAGACGCTACTGAGGGTGTATATAATTGAGTTCGCTTGAGTAAAAACTATATTCAGATATTGTATGTGGGGAGGGGGGATTGGTTTGTTAAACTAATGTGAAACCATAGCAAAAACAATTGGCGTTGATTGACGCCAAACGGACGTTCATGTTTTCATGGTTTCCGTCTATTTGAAAGTTATGCTAATAAACATGTTGCATTCTATACGGCCTGATTATGTCATTTTTTAAGTTACATAGCCTGACTCAATGTAACAATGTAAACTTTGCCTAACGCTATTGATGTCGTACAACATACAGAATAACATAGTACTGATAAAAGTTACTTTACTAAGATTAACTTGCATTCATCTGGGAACCTGATACCTGACAAATTAAATTACTGCAAATTATAATAGTTTTCTAAAATAACCTAATCACTTGAAGGAACACTCATGGACGAGGTCGAACTGGAAGCCATGTTAATCTTGGACTACATTTGCCACCGTAGTAGTTAAAATGAAATCGGAATTGAGAGGAACAGAAACTAAGGCCGTTTCTCAATATGCGTACTTGTCTGTACTTGTGTTCTTGTGGACTTGTGAAACGTCATCAGTCGCTGCCGAAGTACTGTTCCAATTCAAAGTTCGCATCTAGCCACTTCAAATCCCTGGATGTGTTCTTAATCCGCCCCGTTTACCGAGGATGCATCGAGAGGTGACTTGTGTGGACTTGAGATAGCCAGGTATCCCAGAATACACCTCGCACCAACCAGCAAGCGTCAATGGGAGAGGAGAAAATCCGCGAAATATCAAAATACTACTGTTATTGAGTCATGAAATGTAATTTTAAGAGTGTTTCAGGTGAGAATGTGGTTGTTTAAATCTCAAATCTGTAGTTTATTTATAAAGATAGCGCCTATATTGTAAAATGCATCTGACGTTTTCGGAGTTCTGACATCCAAGCCTTCAGCGGACACTCAGCGAGATCAACCCCGACTGGAACAGCTTATCCTCGGCTAGTGCTTCTGACGTTTGCCGCCGGCTCTGATCTCTCTAGTCTAGTGGATAAACCTTGACGTATAACTCGTCTTGTGTATAAGTCTATCTTTGGTCTCATTAAACTATAATTTGTTCCATGGCGCAAAAAAAAAAAATAGTTTTTAAGGTTTCATTGCTAATTTTTTTTATATTGTCTTCACTATATAAACAATAAAATAAAATGACATAACCCTGTCTCTGTTTGATAAATGTCAATAAAAATCCAATGTTTCATATTTTTAAAATGAAAACAAAAAGATCATGTTCATTTTGTTATAAATGTATGCAGTGAAGAGAATCGCGTTGCCTGAACCACATGGCCATTAGGCTATTATAGGCTATGTTGTTTTTTGTTAATGAAGAGTCAGAGGGGTGTTTTATAACATATTTCGTCTTATTGTTGACGAAAAGATGCAGAGTTGTAGCAAATTTCGTTTTATTGTTGCCTAAAATATAGAGTAGAGCGTGCTGAGTGAAGCGATCAAGTACGCTCTGTTCCATTTGCAGAAGAACCGGACTTGCGTCCTCGCATCCTCTGGAGTTCGTTCTCCGGAGTCGAACTTGCAAGTCTGAACTACCAAGGACGCAAGTCCGAAGTCTGCGTACTTGGTATTGAGAAACGGCCTAATATTCACTGGATGCTCATATACCTTTTCACCACTAGATGGGGATGAAAATCACACCGTGTAGCTTTAAGAAGTGTGAAACAAGTGGAAACCTTCTAGATGTGGACATCTCTATATGAACTAAAAAGAGCAATTGCTAATGTAAAAGAAACTTCTGGGGAGGAGAAAAGATACTGAGATACTTTTAAAGATACTGAAGTTACAACAAAATATTGGCAGGTAAGCCATGTCACACTGTAAGATCTCAGTTGTCAGACTGTACGTAAATCAAAATGCATTAAAAACGGACACATGCAAGAAAACATGTCCGAAGTTTTACATCATCAATCAATGACACATATGTTCACTGTGAGCTGCATTACATGTGGGATAGTGGCTACAAAGAAATATCTAACGTTAATTTTGTTCACGGCTTGTCTTGAAAAACGAAGACAATTTGACAGTTGTCACAGAAGTCACACTGCAGGATTGTGTCAAATCTTCTGACACTGCCAGAATTTCATCAGAGGTAAAAATTTTATCACAATGGTCATTAATCGGCTGTCTGTGAACATGTTGAACTAAAAATTAAAGAGTTCATATTTTAGCCTAGGATTCCTTTTTCACAAATCTTACCCTGCACATGCAGTTTTTTAGGCAATTTTACCTTCATAAGCTGTAACATAACAAAATGCGAAAAAAAGTGAACTGCTGTGAATACTTTCTGGATGCACTGCATATTACTATTTTTAATTAGAATGTACTTTTATTGCAAATTTTTTAAAGCTTACCTTTTTTTCAAACTTTAGTATAACTTACTAAACTAGAGAAATGTTGCCTTGACAACTAGCTGAAATAAGAGTCCCCTCTACTGTTTTCCATGCTATTCATTTTTCTTTTAACATGTCAAGTTTATTATTTGTATCTATTGTTTGCAGCCAGTATGATTCCTCTTTCTGTCTTTGGATGTCATTGACTTTCAAATAGACTCAAATTTTGTGCTGTGCCCCTCAGTAAATTGTGCTAAATGGCTAATTTCTCCCATCTATTCTTTCATGATCCTTCTCTCTTTCTTGTCCCTCTGTGCACCAGGTCGTTTTACGGTAGTTGCTGTGGCTTTATCCCGCACCTCTCATTTATCACTCCAGCTCTCTTACCTCTTTTCTCTCCTTCAAATGGGGAGCGTCATCCCTTCTGCATACATTTATCTTCTCCTTTTTTACAGTGTTTCTCCTTTAACACAATTCATCAGCTCTCAGGATGTCTTTTTACATAACATTCACAATGCCTGTTCCATGACGAAGGGACGCGTACGTCATTAAGCATCTGTGAGTGTGTACGTGTCATGCTTTTTCACAATCTCCCATGGAGCAGCTATACGTTTTCTGCTTAACTAGTATGTGCACCTGCAGTGGGGGAAGAAATAACAATAAATAAATAAATAAATAAAACCTTTAGTGACTCTCCAATAATGTGCATTTTCGCTATTTTACTTATTTCCATGGACAATTAAAGCTAATACCAGATTAAACGTAGAATACAAATCTTAGAAAATGTTCTATGATTTAAGGAGAATTTTAAGAGAGGAGAAATGAAATTAGAGCAAAAAAAAAAACCCTAACCCTTTTTTTTAAGCCGAGTTAATTGATGCTTTTCCAATTTCCATTGACAACCAACACACTCAATATGCAGAATAAAGGTAATTATAATTAAATATATAAATAGGCAGGGTAAACAAGTATGGAAATAGATGGAACTAAGAAAACTAATCACAAAAAAATCACACACAAAAAAAAAAAATGACATCTTTACCTTTGGTTAAATTGTAAATTATGAACATTCTATCATTGTAACTTTCTTAATACACAACGATTAAACCAACAATAAATAGCAAATTTCAAATTATCTTCAAAACTAGAGTCTACACATGAAGCAGTCCAGGCTAAATTAATTGCAGAAGTTATTCAGGAATAGTGGTTTAGAATAAACCTACACCAGAATGTTTAAGAAATATGAATAAAAGGCACTTTACAAATGTTCTATCTCCATTTAGGGTATCGAGATATTGAGCATCAAAGTTTTTACATCCCAGCTGGCAAAACTGTTATGTATAATCTTCTATTATAGCTTTATCTATTAATCTTTTTTTTTTTTTTTTTTTTTTTACAAAAATAACACCACACAGGCATTAATAAACACCTAATGGATCAGATTATGTCAAAAACTCAATTTCGACCAAAAGTGGAGATAGAACCTTATTAGAACCTTACCAGCTCACGTGCTGTCTGTATGTGTTCACACTGAAATTCTCTCTCTTTCCAGAGATCTCTACCTGTAATGAGCTATTATCCCATGATGCATTGCAGCCAATCCCCCTGGACCATGGTACAGCACTGACACCTGCAGGAGAGGTACTACGTCAAAGAAAAACCTCATTCCCCCTCCCATCCTCTGGATCTCCCAAAAGGACAAGTGCACAGTGTGATCCAGGGCACAGTGGGTCGCCTTTCTTCCTAATTAATATGCACAGCAAGGATGAGGTGGCAAAATCCAATCAACACTGAAAGAGAGCAAAGAGAAAGAAGGATCATGAACACACACGTGCACACAAATAAATACAATCACTTACATGCACAAACGAAATAGATTTTTTACAGGAAGATCTACCAGCAAGCCAACCATTAACTGTGCAAATGCATATGTAAATGTGATTGGCGGCATGATTGTACTGCATCACTGCTCTTCCCACTAGAGGCATGCTAATGTTGCCATGGTTACCTCTGTGAGTGACAGACCTCATGTTTTCTTGTCAGTCTATCTGTCTGCGTTGGGTGTATAGATAGGTGAAGCATGTAGTTTATCCAAAGTTAAAATGCTTCATAAAGTCTAGAAAACAAATGTGGAAAATCGATTGATTAAAAATGTTGGCTGGTCAAAATGTTGCCAACGGTGCCAGCATAGTGATATTTATAAATTGTGATTGTGACATACTGAGCTTATAAACTACTTACATTAAGATCAAACAGTTTTATAGCACATATACTGCCTTACATTTACAAAGCAGGTACCCTGTTTAATTAAGTGATAAAAATTTCTTGCATTCATCAGTTCCGTGTTTTTCGAGGGGTTTGGCAAGTGTTTGACTGATCTATTACACAAAAATGGTACACCACAATGCAAAACCTGTCTATCATGGCGTATGTGACTTATATTGACATTGAGAACAGATGTATGTGGGAATTACGAGTCAGCCAGCAGAGTGTCAAAGTGGGGAAAAAAGATTTGTAAATCAGTACTAGGTTGTAAAAAATAAATAAATGTTCTATTTTAATGCAAGGGTATTGTGGCAATAACTTTTATTTCAATGTGCCTAACATCTTTACTAAATGTAAGTCAGCAATGTAGTTCACTAGGTTTTGGAATTCAAAAGAAAGATAGTAACAGGGATGTGAAGGTGTAGCTGTGTGGTACTAGGCAGAACCTGATTTCACCAAGTGCTCAACATTGTTGTTGAGCCTTGAACAACATTCCAATCAAACAATCAGATTTGAGTGACAGGTTTACAGTTAGTCACTTTTCAGCTTGTAACCAAAGTTAGATGCTTCTACATTGGTTTTATTCACCAAAAATTTCCCACTGATTTTAAGCATAATTTATGGTTACGGTTAGGATTAGAGGTAGGGATATGGTTTGGATTAAATTTTTAGACAAGAATGTTGTTCCAGGATCAGCAAATATGTTGGTCCAGGAACGTGTCTAACTCTGAAAAATCAAGACGTACCCGTAATAGAGGGTTTGCATTATCTTTTTTTAATAAACACTGACAAAATCTTCACAGTGACGCAGAATATAAGATGTAAATGTTCAATTGATGAGTCAATAAAATATATGACCTAGGGTATGGTTTTACCCCCAAATTCAAGATAATGCATCTTGCATAATCGGATGGGAGTTCGATATTCATAGCATCCTATGGGTAAGCCCACTGGCAGTCGAAATGGGGATAAAATATTTGGCCAGGAGGGCTTTCGCAGCATTTAATGGGAGTTCAATATTAACAGCATCAGATAGGAAAGCCTCGTAGGTAGTTGGAAGGGGGCGGTCGTGCAGCTGTTGTGGGAACAGAGGAGATATCACCATCCATGGCAGTGAAGCCAAGGTTAGAAGGAGAAACAAATCTCCAACAGGATCGCAGGGGAAATCACTGCTGCAGCAGTGAAGGAAAGGTTAGATGGAGAAACAGAGCTCCTGTTGGAGCGGAGGAGATATCACTGCTGTAGCAGTGAAGGCAAGGTTAGACAGAAACGGAGCTCATGCGGAAGCGAGAAATCACTACTGCTGCATTGAAAGAAAGGCTAGACAGAGAAATAAAGCTCCTGTGGGAGCCGACTGACATTAATATATTACACAAAGAGAATTTATCTTAAATTAAACTAATTTAAACAAATCTCAATTTAAAATGAACTCGGACTGGTAATTTGTTAGTTGTTAAATGCATCTGGCACATCTGCATGTTCTACCAGATTAGCAGCACAGACACACTTTTCTGAAATATACACAGCCATTGTTTTTTCATATTGTTTGTGATCTTGATATAGCTAATTGGGAGCTGCAGCCTGTACTACTTCGATAAAAGGAAAGCCATAAAAGGGGGATAGCGATAACATTGATAAATGTTAAAAGCCACGGAACCCTGAAGGTGGAGGAGAATGGTATAAAGAATGGTTCAAAACGGTCCCACTTTATATTAAGTGGCTTTAAGTACTATGTACTTACATAGGAAAATAAGTACAATGTACTTATTGTGTTCAGGTTGTATTGTAAAACACTTTTGCTGCTATTGAGGTGTGATATGGGTATGGTTAGGGACAGGTGTGGTGGTATGGGTAGGGTATCATGGTGGGCTGAGGTGTAAGGGAAGGATCAACTGTGTAATTACAAATGTAGTTACATGAATTAATTACAGTTGTAATTACATTCAGGTATTTTCAAAATATAAGTACAATGTAAATACATGTATGTACACAATAAGTCCAATGTATCAAAGTAGTAACTTCAATGTAAGTACATAGTACTTAAAGCCACTTAATATAAAGTGGGACCGGAAAAAAAATAACGTGAAATAATAAGAGAGGGGATGTGAGCATGAAATAGAAAGTAAAAGATAAACCAGGAGTTGCTGTCAATTACCGTGTGAACAGTTAGTTGCTGTGGAGGACTCTGGTTGTCTCTGCAGACTCGAACATTCTCCCAAAACTCATTAAAATGGTTTAAGGCCCTGTAACCTTCTCCTGTCCACCCCCCTCCTCATCATCTTCAAGTTCCCATGGAAGTAACAGGGTTAATACTGTATGCTAAAACTACTATTAATTTAAATCATTGTATCTCTCTATTTCTTTTAATTCAGATTCAAACAGGAACAGGTACAGACACTCAAACTCCATGTAGACATTAACATCGACCGACAAGGACATACAGAACTGAAGCAAACTAAATACAAGCAAGAATCAAAAATAACAGGGTGGAGACAGGTGATACAGATGAACATGACGATCAACAGGTGGATGATTGCGGGAGTGAGTTCAGGTGTGGAGACAAGAGGATCCTGGGAAGTAGTGCAGATGACAAGACAGACTGGTGCAGACGAGGACTGTGACATATACACACTACCAGTCAAAATTTTTAGATCAGTAAGATTTTTTATGTTTTTAAAAAGAAGACTCTTCTGCTCACCAAGGCTGCAATTATTTGATAAAAAATACAAAAAAAAAAACAAAAAAAAAAAACAGTAATATTGTGAAATATTATTACAATTTAAAACAGCGGTTTTCTATGTGAATATATAGTGAAGTGTAATTTACTTGTAGTTAATCACTACCATTCAAAAGTTTGGGGTCAGTAAATATTTATTTTTTTATTTTTGGGGGAAAGAAATTATAAAATACTTTTATTCATCAATGATGAGTTAAATTGATCTAAAGTTACAGTAAATACATTTATAATGTTAGAAAAGATTATATTTTAAATAAATGCTGTTCGTTTGAACTTTCTATTCATCATAGAATTTTGGGGGAAAATGGTACACGACTGTGACACTGAAAACTGATGTGTATTCAGCAACAGTAATGATGTTGAAAATTCAGCTTTCAGATTACATTTTAAAATATATTAAAATAGAAAACAGTCTTTTTAAATTGTCATAATATTTCACAATATTACTGTTTGTCATTTTTTTTTTTTTTATCAAATAAAGCAGCCTTGGTGAGCAGAAGAGACTTGATTTAAAAACATAAAAAATCTTACTGATCTAAAACTTGTATGTATATATATATATATATATATATATATATATATATATATATATATATATATATATATATATTGTTTTATTTAAACAGTCCATGAAAATCTGAGATTAATAAAATAAAAAAATAAATAAAATAAAAATAACACAGCAAGATGAACAGTGGCAAATATGGAGACCACATAGTCTTTCTCACTCTCGGTGAGCGCACCTTTAAGAAAAGTCATTCACAATTATTTCGGTCACAAACTGTAAACTACCATCACATTCACATCTGCTCCATACCACAGTAATGGATAAATTCATTGATCATCCCACTGTTGTACCACCACTGTCGGCCTGTACAGTATGTCTATGAAATATGTGGCAGATAAAGTTAATATGTTATATGAGAAAAAAAAAATGTATTAAATTATTAGCTTTATTCAGCTGTAAACAATGAAGGAGGTAATCATTTGAAAAAATAAATAAATAATAAAATACATGATAATTATGGAATAAAACCATCTTGCTTGATCTATAGCTAAAACAGCTTTGATTGTCATGTATAGTCATTAGTTTATTCAAAGTGGTCTAGATGAGTCGATAGCCACATTAGCAACTGAGATTAACCTGTTAAGACATGCTGCTAAACTTTCCTTTTGTTCTCGGATTTGGAAAGACACATGGGTTAGTAAATAACATATTTATCATTTTTGGGCGAATTGTCATTTAAGCTGGTATAGCCTGGTTTTCCAGCAAAATCATGGGATTTTTTTTCCCAGTTTATAAAACCATTAATGCTCTATTGAGTGCTTTCTTAATTTCCTAACATGATTTTTCTCCTTGCTCTTTTTTTTTTTTCATTTTTCTTCCTCATTTGCTCACCCTCTTTTTGGCTCACTTTGATGAAGCTTCATCAAGGCTGAAAATGAATCGTCTTTCTAAATTAGATTAAGAACACTTTATACAAGACGTGCCCTTTTCCCGACATCACGTGTCAGATAACCGAACACAGCTAACAGGAGACACTTTTAAGTTCTCTGCGTCAGATCAAAAGGTGGCAGGAAGTGTGATTAAGCCCAGTAGGAAGCAGCAGGCATAGATCATACGAACGATGCCCTTTCCTGTGCTCACACAGGCATGCGTGTATTAATGGCCTTGGGTTGAATTTAGACATCCGGTAGAAAGGGCACACATGTAACTGCATATCTTCTCTGGCCCAAGTGAAAGATCCATCAGATGCACAATGGATTTCTCACAATCTTTGCCCTTTTTGGGTTTGAGAGGACTGAAGAGGTGAGAGATTTATGAAGGAAGAATACTGACTTGAGGAGGAAGCTCTTGAATCATGCTGGATAATAATGTGTCTGTGTGAATCTCACAAAAACATATCCAGGTCATACTTCAACTATTGAATTTTTCATTATTCTAAATGGTTATTCTCATGTAACCATTGGGGGGATTATTTGACTGAGTCATATATTTTTGCCCAGTTCATGAAATTCACCCATCTAGAGGAAAGAAAAAGAAACACTAAAACACACAAGCACACACACACACAGACCTTTTTAGAGTTGTGCAGTCAGAGAGAAGCATAGGAGAGAGACTTTGGGAAAGAAGGTAATACAAAGAGACATGCAACATCCATCATACTAGCAGCTAGTGAGATGGAGAGAGAGAAAGAGAGAGTGAGTGAGAGAGACCTTTAAAACCCCTTTCCAAATTTAAACCCAATTTACCCCATTTTCCAAAACATTACAGAACTAATATACAAAACACACACTTAAATAAACAATAATAATAACACACACACATACCCACACACACAATTTTTGAGAGAGAGAGAGAGAGAGAGAGAGAGAGAGAGAGAGAGAGAGAGAGAGAGAGAGAGACTAGAATAAAGCCACAAAAGCCCAGCAGGACCCTCAGCTCACACACTTTTCATATACCAATCCTTTTATTTTTTCAGTTTACCTTGGGATAGTCCTTTCTACAGATCCATTTTTTTTTTCTGTCACTCTATCGGCACTCACTGGCTTTATTCTCATTCTCTCTAGGGTTTGGAGGACATGTGTTCATCATGTTGTCCCGAGTCACCGAAACCTGTCCTCAGTCCCAGGGACCTAAAGGTGAGCAAACAGAAGACATAAACATGAAACCGATTACTTGACCATTTACTGTTACTATTTTTTTTCTATCTCTGTGGTTTTATGCATACAACACTTATATATATATATATATATATATATATATATATATATATATATATATATATATATATATATATATATATTTCAACACAAAAAATAAAAAAAGTTCCTGGGCAAAGTTCCTGCGGTGGAAACGCAGCTATACAGTGTTATAAAAGAACTCGACAACACTGAATCTCCTGAATCTCTGTTTTAAAACAGAATCACCGCCTTGAATCCCAATGACATGTGACCTCTCTTTGATGTGGCCACAACATGCGAGTCTTTTTCGTCATTGGTAATGGCATGCTTGTGCAGATCCTATTAGCTCCAGCAGTAAATCAATTTGAGTGTGAATCCAGGGAGAGAGCAGCAGCCGAGTGAAGGGGAGGATAACGGGGTGCATGTTTATGTGGTTGTGGATGCAGATAAGTGGGCAGCATATCAAACTCTGTGTGTGTGAAGAGGCTGAAAGCTCAATGTGTCTGAAAGGTGAATACAGCTCACTCTCTTTGGCAGAGTGAATTACCTCCACAGCATGTGTCGAATGGGCACGTGGGGTGTGGAGCACTTCTGGCTTGTGGACTCGTTGCTCAGAGGTCGCTCTTTCACAGCTCAGGACATGTAATGGAGTTCTCGGTAATGAGGAACTTCAGTATCAGCTTGGGCTTAGATCTGAAACAGGAAAAATTCAAATAAATATTTGATCTAAATAGTCTCCCAGATTGTGCAAAAGTCACCCTGATGAGGCAAGAATGCTGAGATTGGTTGCCGTGGCATTGCTAGCTTGTCGCTAAGGTGTTTTGAATGCTTATAATTCGAAATGCTTTTAATTGCTATAATAATTCTGGGTGGTTGCTAATTAGTCCAAATGTAAAAAAGTTTACTCCCTAGAAATTAATTCAATGCATTTTTACGATTTTACAGATCGCCAGAATTTAAAGTAAGTCCAAATTCTTATGTGAGAACATACAGTAAAATTACAATATTGCTATACAGTTAACAATTCTGACAGACATGGCCTATCATCAAATCTGAGCACAGTTTGAGACATTATAGACATCTCTTCTCAAACTGTAGCAGAGACAGCCTTGAGATTACCAGTCATTTTAGTTGTATATACTAGTATTAGATTATATAAAATAGTATTTATTAATATTTTGAATTAGCTTTTATTTTTATATTTTCACTTTTCATTTTCATTTAGTAACCCTGTATTGTGCCATTCATTTTATTAGTTTTTTCCCCCTAGATAGCTGTAATTAGTTTTAATTTTATTGATTTTAGTACTTCAACAGACTTGTTTAATTGTGTCTGTGACTATGTCATTATTACCCCTAAATTATTACCACTATGTATATGCCCTGTGTTTGTTTTGTGTATAGTACTTGCATAAATGTTAGTTTATGGCTCATATTGTTTGTTTAAATATAATTTTGTTCACTTTTTCTAGTCTAAAGTGAAAATTAGACTTGTCTCTTACTTGTCTCTGGGTTCATGGCTGAACCATGGTTTCGGAGGTTTAAGAAGAATGCAGTCTTCCTGGTCCCCATTTTATGCCATCCTGGGGGATTATGGGTAGTGTGGGCATTGTCTATCCCATTGTGAGCAGAGGGAGGGGGGTGTCATTGTTTTATGTGTTTTTATTTTGCTAGTACATTATTTGTTTGTTTTTTCTGGTAATGGTGATGTTAATTTATATTGACATTGTATTGTCAATGGTTAAGTTCATTTATGTGTTTATGTATGTGTATATAATTTCCATTTCCCTATTAGTATGAAATGGTTGAACCCTGGAGATAGAAAGGCTTCACCTTGTCTGTCTGGAGTCAGTTTTGGAGAGATACTTCCTTGAGGTCAGCATTAGTGTCCCTGGTTTAAGGGTTTTTTGTTTGTTGCAAAATGCAAGTTTGGAAGTCAATATATATATAATATATATTATTATTATTATTGACTGCAAGCTGTGTCTTCTGCCTTTGCTCTGGCCATGTCTCCACAGCAGAGCCGGCTCTCCTTATAAGCGAACTAAACGGCTGCTTAGGGCCCCGCCGCCACCAGGGGGCCCCCTAACTACAGATGGTATTCGCCGGCATCGATGCTCAAAGTGTGGGGCACGCTCATCTGGTGGGGAGTAGAGACTTGACAGGTGGGCCGCATCAACGGGAGGAATTTTTCCTTTTTTTATGCCTTTTATAGGCTATCTTTATTCGTTCATGGTGAGTCCGTATCGTCAACTTCACATTGCTGTGACGCAGAAAACACCAGTTTATTAGTAAACAATTAAATGTCTCCTTGCTATTTTTTTACACATTCATAATCATTAGACTTTTGCAGACTCGTGCGCTTGAGTGCGGCTTTATAACACTCATTATCCTGTGTAGCCTATTTAAGTTATTAAATCAATATAAAAGGGCGATTTGTCCACTAATGGCTTAAATAAACAACTACTAGCTGACCAGAAAAAAAATTAACTTTAGTCGGAGGCAGCCCTTATTCCACATATTTTCGAGCCAGCAGGGTTGAGCGAATATTCAGAAATGTGCACTCACATGCTCTGATCGGAACAAAGAATAATTTAATTAATCATTTAGTTTTCTCATGCACTGCCCATCATTTTTAATCCCATATCAAACACAGTAGCCTACGTTATGTCTACTTTTTTTTTTTTTTAATAGACCTGTCTTGCCAAACGGATTTCTCTTTTTTTCTTTTCATTTTTTTTTTCTATTTCTCTATTTTTCGAATTCCATGTAAGTTATGACACAGTTGCACTTGTAGCCTATTTTCTTTCTTTTTTTTTTTTACTTGCTGCTATGTTATTTGATGTAGATAGTTAGTTTGTATCTAGATACTACGTACTTCAATAAATTGGAACATTTTAAGCTTGTTGCGTATTTCATTAGCATTGTGTTGGGGCGATGGAGGCAGATGGGGCTTGAAAATTCCCCCTTGTTTAAATCACTTTAGAAGGAAGCAAATAAATTACTGGTCTAAGTTCTCCTTCTTTTGAAAGTGTGGAAAAGAAAAAAAAAAGTTCAAAGATCGAGACTCCAGCAACACCTTAGTAGCCTATATGCATCAACTTTATTGAAGATTTTTGTATACAGTTACCGGTTTGCTGTGGAAATACTCCATTGTTAAGTGCAAGACAGGGCCCCAAAATTATCCTGCTTAGGGCCTCATTTCGTATCATTATTTAAAAAAAGAAAGAAAAAAGAAAAAACAGGTTTTTCTAACACAGTCTCATCCCAAAAAGTCATATAACTGACGTCTTGGGACGTTTTTTGACCATACGTCAATATCCGCCTTTTTAGGGCCCCCTTAAACGTCGGTAGATGGCGATCCCGGGCCGTCATACAACTGACGCTTACCTTTAACGTTAGTTAGGTGGCGGGTTAGGTTTAGGTTAGGTTTAGGTTTAGGTTTAGGTTTGGGGTAGAGTTAGGATCCCATAACCTCATCTACCGACGTTTAAGGAGGCCCTAAAAAGGCGAATATTGACGTATGGTCAAAAGACGTCCCAAAACGTCAGTTATATGACGTCTTGGGATGAGACCGGGTTGGTTTTTCATCTAAATTTTTTTTTTAGCATTATTTCAATTACCAAAAACATTTTTAATAGTCTTAGTTAATAACAACTGGAGATTACCGGGTTCTTGTTCCTGAAACATCCGAGAAGCAGGAGGTTTAAGGTAATGTCTATAAATCTCATTACTTGATAAGAGATTTTCTAAGATATGAGATTAAATTGTGAGATATCTTTAATTGTGTTTTTCTTTCTCTTTCTCACTGAATTCAAAATATGTCCAATACCCACACACATGCTATGGTTGTCTTTTTTCCTCAAAAGAACATCACTTTTTATAACATTAAACCGCACTTGTCTTTTACACATCAAAGTAATTCCTCCTTTCTGTGTCCCTACCGATACCTCGCTCCATTTTATTTTCCTCGTGTGCTCAGCTGTGGACCCCTTGTGCCACATAACAGTCTTCCTTCCACGAGAGCTGGAGCTCATTTCACCCCTGACCGAGTCTCCGCATGATCCTCTCACAATCCACTGTAGGTGAGGAGATATTGGTCATGTTCATCCAAGTTTTTGCCACTTCTTCCTTCTGTCTGGAGTTTGCCATAACCCTTCACTGTTTTAAATTTACCCAGGCAAATTTACCCAGGTGTATCATGGAGTCCACCACAGAACCTGACTGGTTGTTAGTGAATGTAATGAGCAATGCCAGTGCACACCTGGAAGATGGAGTGTGGCAACAATAAAAATGATCGTGATTTTAACAGTAAAAGATGTGAAAAACTGTTAATTGGTTAACAGAACATTTCCTTATTATATACGGTAAATAACTGTGATAGACCTAATGGTAAATTTCATGTAATTTTACTTAAAAACACCGTTAAATTTACAGTTTAAAGGTGAAAATGAGCAACTAAGTGAAAAAAAAAACAACGTAAATTGACATTCCCACAATTCTCTGCGTGACACTTTGCATTTGATGTATTTTTGTTGAAATAACTTGTTTCTTCATAGTTTGCTTAGTCTTTTCTAATCAGTCATGTACATTAGGGTTTTATATGACATTTAATGTTAAATTAATATTTATTGCCTTTTTAAAATTTCATGTGTGTTACCATGATGGTGTTTAATGTTTGGGTTAATGACACTGTGCAGCATATTATTATTAAAGGGTTAGTTCACCCAAAAATGAAGATTCTGTCAGTATTTACTCACCCTCATGTTGTACCAACCCCGTAAGACCTTTGTTCATCTTCGGAAAACGAATTAAGATATTTTTGATGAAATCTGAGAGCTGGATCATTCCTGCATACTAGTCCATAGGCTTCTTGAGGAATTGAAAATTGCCGGCCTCGAAAAGTTATTAACCCTTTAAGGTTCTTGTGAAAGAGCTGCATGTGATGACCTTCCATATATCATGTGACTCTCATCACTGCTGTGATTGTTGGTTGTCAGTGCATTACAATGGTACAAAACAGATATCAATACTTCAATAGGTCGGTAATTTAACATTATATCAGATAATGAAATACAATTTATTTCTGTAAATTTTAAGTTAAGTCTGTAAAACCTTGTTACCGTAAAGTCTTGCTACGGTATTTTATGCGGTAAATTTCTGGCAACCACAGCCGCCGGTATTTTGAATAATTTTTTTTTACAACCGTAAATTGAACACATTTTTTTTTCACTGTCATTCTTGTTTACAGACATACAGGCAGACAAGAATAACAAAGTGAAATATACGAATTAAAGCATGTTTTTGGCTGTTAAAACCCAAGAGTATTAAGCTTCATAGCCAATGAAAGGGAGAAAGCAACATCCACCCATGGAGACAACATTCAACCTTTATGTCCAGCAGGGCACTTCCAATTACAGAACGTCCTTCAAACCAGACAATGAGTGTAGAGAGAACAAGACGTGGATTATGAGAAGACATAATGGCACTGAAGATCAAAAGACCATTGCATGGACAACGAAAGAGAGATATGGGGAGTGTGACAGTGTGTGTGGCGTGACATGAGTTAGTGTTTTAAGATTGAACCGTTATCTTTCTTTAAGGACAGGTCTTAGAGTTACATGCATCTTATGTCTAGGGTTTGGGAGTAACTAACTAAAAGTAGCAAAACTCAATTGATGTCAGCATGCAATCCAAACCAACCCACTTTACTTTTTCAACACACAGAGCTGATCACAGTTAATCGGTGCACAAATGTTTGTCTTTTTAATTTTTCACTGACATTTAATAACTATGTTTCACTTCTGAAATTACATGATATTGCTGAGGGTACACACAGAAATATGGCAGAAATAATGGGAACCAATAGCTAAACATTTTGTCATGTCTTAGGATGGTTTCATGACAAAATCACACCCACCGACCGACCGACCGACCGCTTTCTGGTCTGACTCCATTTTGCCATTAAATACTACTGTTTCAATAGATTCCTCATATTTTAAGTCACATTTTGGAAGTAAATTACTTTTGTATAGTTACACATTCCTGTAGTTCAAACTGTAGTACATGGAGCTAGGATGCAAGTATATGGGTTTGATAACCCAGGGAATGCATAAAGAGCAAAAGTTTTGTTGTCACCCAAACTAAAATCCTTACTGTACCCTGCTGCTCAATAGTGATGTAGCAAATTAGTGTTCAGGGGAAATATGTATATTTATTTATGATCAATAAAAGTAAAATGTAAAATAAAATAAATAGATGAAACCCCCTTTTTTATATACAGTAATTAAACTGCAGAGACATGACCAGAGCAAAGGCAGGAGACGCAGCTTGCAGTCAATAAAAAATAACTAGAAAAAAAGTTTGATGAGACAAACTTTAAGTTGGCTTGAGAAAGCCAGACCAGAGAGTTTGAAGAAGTTCAAAGTAGTTTGATGTTTGATAGATGGATTAGTTAGAAAGAAAGAATAGTTAGTATAGTAAAGAATAGTAAGAAAGTAAACGATTGGTTAGAAAGGTAAGATTAGAAAGAAAGAAAGAAAGAAAGAAAGAAAGAAAGAAAGAAAGAAAGAAAGAAAGAAAGAAAGAAAGAAAGAAAGAAAGAAGGAAAAAAAGAAAGAAAGAAAGAAAGAAAGAAAGAATTAGTTAGAAATAAAGAAATGATTTGTTAGAAAGAAAGATAGATGGATTATTTAGAAAGAAACAGATAGATTAGTTAGAATGAAAAAAAGATTGATTATTTAGAAAGAAACATAGATAAATTAGATAGATATAAAGAAAGAAAGATAGATATATTACTTAGAAAGAAAAGATAGATTAGTTAGAAAGAAAGAAATATAGATTAGTTAAAGAAAAAGATAGATTAGTTAGAAAGAAAAGAAAAAATATAGATTAGTTAGAAAGAAAAAAGATAGATTAGTCTGAAAGAAATATTAGTTAGAAAGAAAGATAGATTACTCAGAAAGAAAGATTGGTTAGAACCCAGATAGCAAACTGACATTGAATCAACGTGGAAATATGACATCGAAACAACGTTGATCTGACATTGTTTTGCTCATCGAATTAACGTTGAACCAATGTCAGACACGTCATTCTTTCAAAACTAACGGAAAATCAACTTGAAATCAACGCGTTGTTTCAACGTTATGAAAGCAAACCAATTTTCGATTTCATTTAGCTTTGAAGAATGCCGCGACTGACGTTGGTTCAACATTAATTCGATGAGCAAATCAACGTTGTTTCAATGTCATGAGAGACGTCGTTTCCACGTTGATTCAATGTCAGTTCGCTGTCTGGGAAAGAAAGATAGAATAATTAAGTTGGCTTAATTATTCTAGCTTTTTTTATAATTAAGAATAATTATTAGATAATTATAAAGAATTATTAAGTTGGCTTTCACAAAAAACCTCTCCAAAACGGACTCCAAGTAACTGATTTAGGAGTGAGGGATTAGACGTCCTGTCAACAATTGTCCAGCAAAGTTTAGTCAGAACCTAGATAATACTCTATTGGCCATACAAGGAATATGTAATATATTTAGCTGTGAGCAGCATGATTGGGTACTCCGATTATGAGAAGAAAAAAACTTTCATGTGCGACACAAACAAGGTTTTATTATCTACAAAAAATAATCAAGCTATTCTAACATACACACACAGACTGCAACGCTGGCAGGAATAAAAGAGATGGCAGGTGTAGAGCAGATATGTTCAGGGTTTATTAGTGCAAACAAACAAAACATAAACAAAGAGCTAGGGAACAAAAGATCACACACCATCTATATGCAACATAAAACACTGGCTAAAAAGATAGACAAAATAACTTTATTCGAGCGTGTTATTAACAGGGCTGTAAACTGATTGAAGGAACAAAAAACAAAACAAAAAACGAACGAACGAATTAATGAAATTTTCACAGAAACAACAAAAATGAAATCAAGTTTAAATGTTCTGAACAGCTTATTTCCATTAACTGGTTAATAATATTATTGTATTGTTCTGTTTAAGCTTTTAATATGGTCATCCATATGGTTTCAAGCCAACCAATCATGAATTCAAAAACCATGGTCTATGCAAATGTGATGTTGGCGCATCCAATGTCTGCTCAGTTGTCAAGTCATCCTATGGAATGTATTGGTATAGTGTTAGCCAATCCACCAGCCGGAAACTGAAGTCTCTCTGGGGGCCATTGACTAGCAAGCCTTGACCTGCTGTTAGCATTCCATTGACTCCCATTCATTTTGGCATCACTTTGACAGCGAACATCTGAGGTGCTTAAAGACTTAATTTGTTGATTGTTTATTTCTAATGAAACACAACAATGTATGAAAGACTCCATTACCTCTTATGGCCCCTTCAGAAGCAGTTTTTGTAAAAAAAAAAAAAAAAAAAAAGGCTAAAGATGGCGTCATAACACATGAAATTACCGTATAGACAGGAGGAGAAGCTCGTTGGCAATCAGGGGGACGTGGAGGCATAAAGTCAAGGGAGAAGCCCATAGAATCAAAAACTACACACTCTCTCCGGCTCAACTGTGTATCACACGAAATACGTTCTGAGGAAACTATTTTGCAAATCGTAATTACGTTACATGCCAACATATAAGCAGTGCTATTACGTTTGTCCTTAACGTAATACTATTGCAGTGCTATTACGTTTTTCCTGAACATAATACATCCAAGCAGGTTTCTTTACTATTTATGCATAATCGTGGCATTAAAATTTTGACTCTTTTGCATTCAACTGTCATATCAATTAAGTTTTCCTTCCAATTTATTAATATAATAGACCAACGTTACTCATAAATATATAAAAAGCATTTTCTCCAATAAAACACAACATACTGATACATTCACAAAAGACATACATTTTATTAGCTTGATGTAAACCAAATCCTAGAATCCATACGTTGTTTGCAAGAAACAGATCCAAATCCAGCATTTTTTATCCAGTGATCTTCATCTTCATTTCTCAGCAGCGACCGCAAACCTCAAATCTGGTGATTCATTCAAATTCAAATAATGCGCCTTCAAGAAGCGTTATGACATGTTTTACGGCAGTGATATCAAACGCTCATTGGCTCTCGCCTGCTTCGTCACAGATTGCGACATGCCGTGTTTCAGTCGGTGTAGTACATTCACATTTGAAATGGAGAAGAGCGCGCGCCTTCAGACAGAGAGCGAACCGAAATCAGATTAACATTTTGGATTAACGTTAATAACTTTAATTCTGATCTGTACCTCATACACAACTACTATAATACTGCCAGAGGACTGCGACTGCAACGCATCATCATGTGAACGACTTTTGGTAATGTTAATAATAAATAAATAAATTATTGTGAAATGTATCTGTCTGTTATGTTTTTCTTTCTTAATTTTGTTACCTACGTAGTTTTAAGGAATGGTTATGGTTAGGTTTAGGGATAGGAGTGGGATTAGTGGCTCAAAATATATTTTAATGCTAAAACTCATTTAACTACACATCTCTGTCCATTAAGTTTTATCCTTTTTATATTCTGTATAAAATAAATATGTTTTTGGGAGTAGGATTAAGGGGTCTTGTTACATTTATCTTTAAAAGTGAAAGTATACAGATATCGTTATGATATGAAACATATGTAAATAGTTAACGTTTTGTAGCTGTAAAAACGTAATAAGGTTACGTTTAAATGTTGCAAATACGTCCATATTATACGTTTTAGCATCTATCCAAACGTACAAAAACGTACGTTACATATCTTTGAATATAACGTATTAAATCTACGTATTAACAATGAGGCATATTACGTTAAGGACCAACGTAATAGCACTGCTTATATGTTGGCATGTAACGTAATTGCGATTTGCAAAATAGTTTCCTCAGAACGTATTTCGTGTGATACAGGGTTGCTCCGGCTCTGCAAGATTCGGAAGGGAATGTTTCAGATTCCTTTGTTAATAGATTTAAATGATTAAACACTTTGTTGTCAAAGTTAGTATTGTGGCTTTAAGGTCAGACAGGTGTGTGTGTGTCTGACCATACAAAATTCATATTTAATAATTAATAGTTTTTTGTACTATTTTTTTTTAAATCAAGCTCAAATTGAGCTAAAAGGTCTATTTCTGCAAATGGCAGAAATTTGTGTTTTGTCAGTTTCATCTGGAGCAGTAAATGTTATTAATGCCCAATAAATGCATTAAGTTATCAACTTACAAGTTACAAAGGTTATTCTAGCTATGCAGGTGCTCATATTTTACTGTTGAAGACGCAGTGTTACGCACAGGCTAGACAGAAACCAGGCTAAAGCCGTATTCGGATGGTAATTGTTTCTCATGTGGATTTCTGTAAAAATATATTTGCAGTTGAAGGGGTGTGCTTAAGACTGACATGACACGTCTTGATTATGAAGGAGGTTTTTTGCATGTTTATGACAACTGTCATTAAGTGTCATTCTCTCAATTAGTACATTTGTAATGCAAATATGACATTGTTTGAGGTGTTTTTGTTATGACACAAACCAATACATCATAACCTGTCAGTGTCTTGGTAATGACAACTTGACATTACCAAAACAACATAAATTGTCATTAATATGTCATAAACATGACATAGCAGATTAATTATCAAACTTAAGAAACCACTTAGCTTTATGGGTTGACATTACATTAACTGTCATGTGGTTGGTTTTGACATTGGCTTTCATGAGCCCATTGTTACTGGCCATTAGTGTCATGAATATTTTCCTTGACCTCAACTACAGTGGTACAAATTGAATTTGTCATTAAAATGTTAGAACGGCCTTATGACAGCCAATGTCAAAACCAACCATCTAACAGTTCAATGTAATGTGTTTTTTTTGGGGGGGGTTTTGGCTGCTGCTGCAGCTGTGTCTTAAAAAAAAAAAAAAAAAAAAAAAAAAAGACCTGACACTCTTTTTAGTGTGGACACACAGGTGTTCATTGAAAACTGAAGATTTTGCAGGTGGGGTTAAAAGGGTTAAAATAAAAAACCAAAGTGAAGCAAAATTTAACAGTGATTAATTGCATTTAATTAACAGTATAAAACTGTAGAAAAACAACTGCCAGTAGATTACTGTAAAATCAAGACAAACTGAAATATACGATAAAATGTAACAGTCATATTTATTAAACAAAATAAATGAATAACTGAAATATTAGTAAAAGTTCATAGAAAAAAATTATGCAAAGTCAATAAGGAGAGAAAATATTAAACTGAGGTGTTTTATGTGTTTTTGCACAAAATGATATAGGAGAGATCTGTTAGTTTTTAATTTGTTTTGTGGGTCACCATTATGATAGAGAGAGGAGCCTGTGCCTTAGTCAAAGATGAGCAGAGAAACACTGATGTTATGCTGCCTGTTGCTTTATTTAAAAGCAATGTCTTGGTTATGGATGTAACCCTTGTTCCCAGAGTAGGGAATGGAGATGTTATGTCGAAATGACAATGAAACGGGGTTCGCTTAGAAGCCTCTCATCTTCAAAAGTAATAAAATAAGCCAATGGCAAGGAAATCCTATGGGTCTGTGTAATTTGCATGGCGTAACTCCGCCCCACTGTGTGGGTATAAAGAAAGGACATTGCAGGTGTACTGGAGGGGGTGCATACGGAGAACACTGGGGTGTCCAGCCTGTAGGGTGAAATATTTCAACCCCACGAGTGGCAGAGTGGCTTGCCAAGGGAAAGACACATGCTCAGAGAAGCTTACAGTGGAAATACACATGTGGGGGTCACCCAGAGGGGGAACCATGCACATGGTGTCACCTAGCCAATCGCAAAAGCTGCCGGAGACATATCTATGCCGTTGATGTCAACAGTGCTGGAGGAACTCAGGGCTTGTGAGGCTCACCTGAGGAGAATATCGCTTGTATCCAGTCCGTGGAGTGGAATGGTGAGCAAGCGAAGACACCTGAGCGGGTCCTAGTACCTGCTGGTTGAAGCGAAGGACACAGAAGGACACTGGCTCCACTGGTAGATTGCAGAAACTTGCGAATGTGTTGGGTGTCGCCCAGCCTGCAGCTCTGCAGATGTCTGTTAGCAGGGCGCCATAAGTGGAAGCCACAATCTGGGTGGAGTGGGCATTCGAACCAAGGGGGCAAACACAGATGACACAGTGAGGCGCAAAACAAACCGAGGGAACGGTCTGTGTCGAGGAAGAAAAGAGACATGGAAGTAGGCGTCCTTCAGGTCGATCGCTGCAAACCAATCCACACATTCGAAAAATGCGTTTGGCCATGAGCATCTTGAACAAAACCTTTTTAGAAGGGAACGGTTCAGACGCACAGGTCCAGGATTGGTCGAACCCACAGGTTTTCTTGGGCACAATGAGGTTGAGGCTGAAGGAGCCGGACTTCATTTCGGCTGGAAGGGTGGTCTCGATCGTACCCTTCGCCAATAGGGTGACGACCTCCATATGCATGACAGGGGGATTCCCACCCACCACTGTATAACAGATTCCCCAGACCGGGGAGAACAACATGCAAACTGTGAGCCAGTGGGACATATTGGAAGCTCCAAAACTGAACCAGTGAGATCATGTGAACCACAGATGTACCCACAATGGAGCAGCGAGGCGGGATGACCAACCCAGACGTGGGAGGTGGAGTGTCCCGATGTGGGAGCATGGTCATATACCACATCCTGACAGAGAAAGGCCAGGGAAGGACCAGCTGTTGGGCAAAGTCTTCGACTGTGCCGCTGAAGAGGCCAACCTGGGATATGGAGAGTTGAGGAAGCGGGTCTGCTCTCTCTTGCGGATGTATCATCTGTTCCATGGGGGCCTACTCTTTCAGGGGTCTGGCGAGAGAGGGGGACGAGAGTGGCGAGGCTTGTAAGTGGCGCGCACTGCCATCCGCGTCCTCTGGGGGACGGGTAGAAAGGATTTGGGTTTGCCTTTCCAAAAACCAATCATCAGCCCTTAAGTGCTCGGGATATGGAGAATGGTTCCACAAAAGCCAGATAATCTGTACAAAATACAATATACAAAATACACCTTGGTCCCCAGGGGGGTTAAAAAGACGTGCTGCATGCAGGCTCTTTTAGTGAGAGAAAAGCTTGGAGAAACACACACACTGTTCAGTTAAACATGCAGGAATGTGAAACTCGCCGGAACTCGCCATCACACCAACACCGACTGGAAGCTGCTCGTCAAGAAGATTCTCGAAGATAGTCAGAGAATAAGCTGCGGTAGTGAAGAGAATTTCTTGGCTCCGAAATACATATCTGCATATTGTGGCATTCTTCCTTTATACCCACACGAAGGGGCGGAGTTATGCCATGCAAATCCCGCAGACCCATGGCATTTCCTTGCCATTGGCTTTTTCTTTCTTTCGAAGATTAGAAGCTTCTAAGCGAACCCCATTCCATTATAATTTTGACGTAACTCAAATAGAACAATTTCCTTGCTGAGTACATACATGTGTGCTATTGTTCAGTAAATATGAACTGCAAAGGATTTAGTTAAAGTTTTTTAATGAATGTTTTTAATGAATTTACTCAGTGGACTCAAATTTGACTCAAAGGTTTGTTCACAGTACTATCTGTATAAATACTAGTTTTTGATGTTTGAAGCAATCGTTTTCCTAAATGATATGAGTTACCTTCCATGGTATTTTTACGGTAACAACCTGTAGAAAAGGAGAGCTGTAAATTAACTGTAAAGGGCTGTAAATGAACAGTACATTGCTGGCAACCACAGTTATTTTGCACCTAGACTAGATCTTTAAAATACATTCAAAGTGCAACAGTTATCGTATGGTTCTCGGCAGTGGTCAAAAATCGATTTTGACTGTAAATTTTTAATTGATCTCTTCTTGTATACTCAGTGGTGTGGATTTGATTGGAAATTAATGCACGACCTTAGTATTTGTAATATAAACAGTATGTAATTCAGGTGGGGATATTTACGTAGGTGGTAGGAGAAAATAGCCTGACTTTGTCATACTCATATTCTAGTGAGAATATGAGCCTGAAACTGCTCTGTAGGGCTTTGATTATGAGGCGTGTCTTAACCGAACCAGGAAAAAAAAAAAACCCTCTGCACTCATTTGGATAGTCGGTAGACCTACAACCAATCAGAGCAACACATTAAGTCAACTCCTTTGCATAGCACAGTTTTCAACTACAGAACTTACTTATTTTATAATTTAAATGACGAGTGTTGCTTCTTTTACTTACTTCCCCATGAGTGCGACCAAAGGAGAAACCACAACTACCACAGGCTTTTCATTACGTACCATCTTCTTAGCGACCGTCAGAGCCAGCTGATAAGTTACACTTTTCCCAAATCATGTAGGAAGGATAACAAAAATATCTTTCCGATCGACTAATGCCTTGATTGCAGTTCTCTGTTCGTCTATTAAAATTAATGCGCTGTCGATTTATTTTACAACAAACGCGACAGCGGAATCTATACATCTCAATTCTCCAGCTGCAGTCATCTCTGAGGGAAATCAGTTAAGCGCTCTTTGATAACGTGATGATTACATCCTTGCAGATCATCTGCATATCATCGTATAAAGCCCGCCCTGGCAATTTGATTGGCCCGAACGTTTCTTGTCTGATCATAATTACTCCTCAATAGATCGAGTCCAGACCGAACTTCCCGACCAAAAAATGTTGTGGGAGGAGTTCAGGCTGGCATCCAGGCTAAGGAGAAAACGCTGACATTTTGAATTCGCAAATAAATGTTGAAATTCCCTTACAACCCCATGAGAAACAAGATCCGTCTGAATAGGGCCATCCTGACCTGGAGCAAGTTCTGTTCCATAGTTAGTTTACTTCAGATGTTTTCAATTCCAAAAATTGCACAACCACCAAACAGTTAGTGATATGCACTAATAATTCATTACATTTATATTTCACCTTTCTAGACACTCAATGCGCTTCACATAGAGGGGGGGATCTCCTCAACTTCTCAATCTCCTGGATGATGCGACGGCAGCCATATTGCACCAGAATGCCCACCACACACTAGCTTACTGGTGGAGAGGAGACAGAGGGATTAAGCCAATTGGTATATATGGGGATAATTAGGAGGCCATGATGGACAGAGGCCACTGGGCAAATTTGGCCAGGATGCCGGGGTTACACCCCTACTCTTTCGAAAGACATCCTGGGATTTTTTATGACCACAGAGAGTCAGGGCCTCAGTTTAACGACTCATCCCAAGGACAGTGCTCTTTTTTGACAGTATAGTGTCCCCATCACTTTCCTGGGGCACTAGGACCCACACAGACAACAGGGTGAGCACCCCCTGCTGGCCTCACTAACACCTCTTCCAGCAGCAACCTGGTTTTCTCATGTATATAATAATGTATGATTTGCAAAAAGTAAAATGCATCTGTGTAGCTGAGAAAATTATCTACAGTGTATGTGCGTTCCCAGACAGCAAACTGACATTGAATCAACGTGGAAACGACGTCTCTCATGACATTGAAACAACGTTGATTTTGCTCATCGAATTAACGTTGAACCAACGTCAGACGCGGCATTCTTCAAAGCTAAATGAAAATCGAAAATTGGTTTGCTTTCATAACGTTGAAACAACGCGTTGATTTCAAATTGATTTTCCGTTAGTTTTGAAAGAATGCGCGTCTGACGTGGTTCAAAGTTAATTCGATGAGCAAAACAATGTCAGATCAACGTTGTTTCGATGTCATATTTCCACGTTGATTCAATGTCAGTTTGCTATCTGGGTTGTTCACACTCTGTATTATGGCCAAGCATGCGCGCTTAAAATAGCATCTGAATGAACGCACAACGTGCCACTGACTTTAGACCAGGGGTCCTATTTTAACGATCTGAAACGCAAGTGTCAAAGCACAAAGCGCAAGTAACTTTGTGGGTGGGTCCCGGCGCTGTTGCTATTTTCCCAGCGGGATAAATGCCTCTAGCGCCTGGCACAAATCTAAAAGGGGTTGGACTGAAATAGCTTCATTATTCATAGGTGTGGTTTGGGCGTAACGTGAAATAAATCAATCAGAGCGCCATCCAACATACCCTTTAAGAGCAGGTGCGCATGTTGCATGACGGATTGTTATTATAACGGCGGGTTTACCAGGCGCACGCCAGGAGCATTCACAGCCGGTGAGGCTGACGTTCTTGTCAGGGCAGTGAAAGACAGAGAAGTGACGATTTTTATGATTTGCAAAAATAAAAACTGCTGCATCTGTGTTGATGAGAGAATCAAAGTGTATGTGTGTTGTGCACCCGCTACATTATGGCCAAGCATGCGCGCTTAAAATGCATTATGAACAACGCGCAACGCGCCACTGACTTTAGACCAGGTTTTTTCTGGTCAGTGGTGCAATTGTTTTCTGGAAGTGTAAAATAGCACCAGGGATTGTTTGCTCCAAAACAAGCCTTCTTTTTGCGCCGATCCACCCAGGGAGCGCAAGTTCATTTCCTAGTTTACCCAAAATGCGTCTTGGAGGGAAAAATCCTGCTTTGCGCACGTGCAAAATAGGAATGAGACATATGTTTGTGTATAAAGTCATTTGCGCTGGGTGAGAGCGCCGGTTTTTAGAGCCCAAAGTGCTGAGGTGTAGAACACCTTCATTAAGTTGAGGAAGTCTTCAGCTTTCCTAAAATCCTCCTCAGTTAGCTGAGCAAGTCTGTAAAATAATTAAGAACACATAGATTAGAGATAGAAATATTCTCTTTTTTTCTTAACAAAACACCTAACATATAATGCATTCCCTACATTAGCACATTCACTCTAATACTGTTCTTTGAATTCGTAATTTGTGTGTACTGGTATTTAAATACAAAAAATACAAAAAAATACAAATACAAAAAAAAGTACAAAAAATTCCAGTACACACAAAATACAAATTCTGTCTATCTATCTCTACCTGTCCCTATCCATATTTTTTCTCAGCCGTTGATCCAAGCTGGCGGCTTGAATTGCAGGGTACTGCTCTTTGAACCTCTCCAGCATTAGATACAGAGAGTTCCATCGTGTTCTCACGTCAAGTATGAGTGAGTGTCGGGGCAGCTCTGACAAAAACAAGAACATCAATTTTAAGTCATATAACAGATGCTTTTCACCCAAGGAGACAAACAATACTTTTGTAAAATTGGATTCTGCAGAGCTGATAAATAATAATAAGATAGATCAGACATTATGTGTCAATGCACAACAGTTAAACAAAGTGAACTTTGTGTGTCTTACGTAGAAGTTGTTGCTTCTCTTCGAGAACCACCTTGGCCATTGAGCACCTCTTCATCAACACAACAATGGTTCGGACCTTGGCCACCCACTGACTCACTGAATTTAGGGAGTATAAACTTTGTGCTGCTAAATTAAGTGTGTGGGTGAAACAGCATAGTTTCACAAATCGCATGTGCTTAATATAGCCACATCCATATTGGCAGCATTATCTACAGTGACTGCTACAATTTTATCAGATTTGCCAAACTCTGACAAAACATCACTAATTTCCTCTGCAACAACACAACCGGTCTGTGCTTTGTACTCAGCCTTTGTTTTTAGCACTTTTTGCTGAATTTTGCCCTCTGCTATGTAGTGTGCTGTGATGGTGAGGTAGTGGTCCTGTGTGATGCTACTCCAGCCATCCTATGTGAGTGCAACAGCACTGACTTCACTGAGCTCTGTAATAACATTAGACTTCTCAACCTTGTACCACGATGGGATTAATGTGTTTGAGAGGTAATCCCTGGAAGGTGGTGTGTATTTTGGGTTTAGAGTTTTCACCCTGCACACATAAACATGTAATGTTGCTGTTACTGTTTAGGGGAGAGTTTCCCAAAATGATAGTTGCTAACTAAGTTAGCAATTTTGTTGGTTGCAATGCAATTTCCCATTGCCTAGCAACTATGCTTTTGGGAAATGAATCATAGCTCAGTATCAATTAGCTTAGCTCCATCGTTATTGCCTAACTAACCTGAATGTTGGTGATTCCACCTCTGAGAAGGGATGCAGTCTTTTCACGATGTGTGCAGTGACCTTTCTGTGGCACTCTTCTTTTTGTTGCACCGACATCTTCCCCCTTGCCACTATGGTGAACGGAGTTGGCTCAGCACATTGCTTCGTAAAGTCATGGCTAACGTTCGCGATCTCAGGTCGTAAATTGTCTATGAAAAAATACGTGGGCTAATTTGTTAGCTGCCTCAATGTTAGCGCTAGATATATTTTTTATTGTATATGTATTGTTTTACTTACCGGATTCGGACTGCAGTGCAGTCACTGCGGTGCCAGGCTGGGGGTCAAAGCCAGAGGAAGAGGCAGCGGAAGACAGTCGGTCAAATACGGGGCACACATTTATCTGTACTCCGTGTAATCGGAGGTGCTTTATCATGTTCGACGTGCACCCTCTGATGCACGAAACACTTTTTTCACAAATTTTGCATTTTGCCGAGATTTCATTATTTTGGTCACATGGACCACTTTGGACCATTGACGTAAGCTACTCATGTTCGTTTCGCGCGGTTATGGCAACACTTCCGGTAGACGCTTCTTCGTTGGTGTTCAGCAGTTTCTTCCTCCGGTCGGCGACGGCGGACTGTTAATATCTAAACTAAGAATCGAAATTTTAACTTTTGAACGATTCCGGGAAAAACGAAAAGTTAGTCCCGATTCCAATCGATACTCGATTCTTGATACTAAACCCTAGTGTTAACCATGAACATACTCTGAGTTGGAGGAACTTACTGTATTCCCGGACGTAAAGCAGCATACCTTGAGTAAGCAAGGTTTGGTTTAATCAAATGAGAGTTCAGGCTATGTTTGACAGTAAGGTAACCTTGCTTTCTGGAATACCCGCCAGGTTACACCGTGGCAGTAATGTTTTCATAGTACAACATCCCTAGTTGTATTGTCTAAAGTGTTTCACTGTCATCTAATGGCCTGGCAGCAGAATACAGGAGCAGAATCACGTATTTGTGTGAATGGGGATCATTTTGTACCATGGTGTCGTCTGTACGCGGAAACACTCAGGAAAAACTTCTTCGTTTTAAGCATATTGGTGTCGTGTTAACGTACCCTAAATATATTTAATAAAAATAAAATGGAGAAAAAAATCACACTCACAGGGCGGGAGAAGAAACATGCAAGAAAGGTGACGCACACACCGCTGAAAGCGAAGCACCCTCGACCCTATTATGGAGCGAATTATGGCCAGTAAAAAAATACTTTGTAGGAAAAAAGTGTGGCTGTTCTCAAGGATTGATATCCAATTTGCATAAAACGTGGACGCAGGATTGGCTGCAAATCTATAGGACACCATCTCTCCTGCAGATAAAGGTATGTTAAGGCGCAAATGACTTACGTGATGCAGAGGGAATCCAGTCATGAAAATTTAATTCTTCACTTAATGCAGATGTCAAGTAAAACACACAAAATAATAGGAAACAGTAGAGAGAAAAAAAATCTCTGATGACTGCGAGGCACTCCTTCATTAAAATGTCTTTATCATACAAATGACATGTCCTAAACGGACAAATTTAAAAAGCCCACGCGTAGCGGCTTCATTTTTTTTTCTCTACTGTTTCCTTGATGTCCTACCTTAGACCGAAGAGCACCCAGGTTGAACTTTTTAAAAAAGGAATTGAGCACGCCACTCATCTTGAATCCAAACACAAAATAATATGAAAAATAAATTATGATGGAAATATATTATGGCTATTGTAGGTGTCACCCGTGACATCCCCCCTTGCCAATCGGTTCCAGTCCCTGGAACTGGCGTCCCTCAATTCCATTCGCCGTACCTCTCAGGTGGTTGTCCTCGGGTGTTCCGTTGAGATCGTCGGGGTGGCGAGGGCAGAGCCGCTCTGGCTTCAACCTCAGGGTCCCTCGGGACCACAGCCCACCCTATCATAGGTGCCTCTAAGGCGGGTGGTGCACTTGGAGCCTCAGCCGCTAGTTGCGGGTAGTTCGGACAGGGACGGAGCAGGTTTCGATGGAGCACCCGTATTGGTCCGGGCTTCCCTCCGGGCCGTACAGAGTAGACGGGGGCATCAGGCCCTTGTCGTTGTTCCACCACATATGGCGTCGACTCCCAGCGGGCACTGAGCTTCCCTTTCCCTGGGCGCCGGTTGTCCCATACCAGCACTCGCTCCCCAGGTAACAAAGGGGCCTCTCGGGCAGTCCGGTCGTATAGTCTCTTATTCTTGGTGGCTGCTGCACTCAGATGGTCTGAGACTCGTCGGTAGGCATTGAGCAGTTGGTGGTGCTGCCGATTTACCCAGTCAGTGGTACTATACCCTCTTTCTGCAGCCTCGGTCCCCATGAGCAAGTCCACAGGCAAGCGGAGGTGGCGCCCAAACATAAGGTAGGAAGGAGCATACCCGGTGACACTGTGCACACTGTTGTTGTATGCTTGTAACAGCGAGGGAAGACTCTCGGCCCATTGGCCCTGTTGTTCACTCTCTAGGGTCCCCAGCAACCCCAGCAAGGTCTGGTTGAATCTTTCGCACCCTCCGTTACCCTGAGGGTGGTATGAGGTCGTATGGGTCTTTCGGCACCCATAGAGGCGGCTCAGCTCTTGGATGACCCGGGACTCGAAATTTGAACCTTGGTCCGAGTGTAGGGTTTCTGGGCAGCCAAAAGGTTGTATCACTGCTCTCCAAAGGGCGTTGGCTGTGGTAACTGCCGTTTGATCGACGGTGGGGACGGCCCAGGCATATTTAGTAAATAGATTGGTCATGACCAGAATATTCTGGAATCGGTCTGTTGGTCGACCCAGAGTCAGGAAATCTATCCCTACGATATGCAGAGGTGCTTTCGGTCGCAGGGGGACCAATGGGGCTCGGACCTCCTTCCTGCGTTTGAACAAGGTACACCGTGGGCAGCTCTGAACAAATTCCTCAACTTTCTTTTCCATCCTAGGCCAGTGGAAATACCTCCTCAGCAGGGACAGTGTCCTCTCTTGGCCCTGATGGCCAGTATGGGTGTGATAGGCATTCAACAGCTCCGAAACTTGGCCCTCTGGTACAACAACTTGGTGTACAGTCTCCTGTGTGCGGGGATCCCGCCTTGAACGACAAATTACTCCTTCTCGGAGTTGCAGCCTCTTCCACTGTCTCAGAAGCTGTCGTACCCCCACCGTCTGAGACCGTCTTTCCTCTGCCCTCGGCATGTTTCCCTGTCGGAGGTACAACAGGAGCTGACCCAAATCTGCATCTCTCTGCTGCAGCTCTCTCCACCGTCCGGGGTCCCACCCCCAACTAGATGGAACAGACTCCGGGGCCCCGGGAGCTTCCACCACGGCCACCAGCAGCTCATCTTCGGTACCAAGGGCACCGAGGGGTGCTTGATCGTCTCTCTGGGTGGCTGGGAGTCTGGACAGGGCATCTGCATTTACGTGCTCTCTGCCGGGACGATATTTTAGCTGGTAATCATAATTTGCTAGCTGTGCCACCCAGCGCTGCTCCACTGCCCCCAATTTAGCGGATTGCAAGTGTACTAAGGGATTGTTGTCTGTAATCACCGTTACCTTGGCTCCCCACAAGTAGTCTTTAAACTTCTCCGTCATGGCCCACTTCATCGCCAGTAGTTCAATTTTAAAGGAGCTATAGTTTGCAGCGTTTCGTTCGGCGGGATGTAAACTTCGACTTGCGTAAGCTATCACTCTCTCCACTCCTTGATGCTCTTGGGCCAGCACGGCCCCCAATCCTGCATTGCTGGCGTCAGTGTACAGGAGAAACGGCTGGGTGAAATCTGCATAGGCTAAGATTGGGGCCTTCAGGAGTTCCTGTTTAAGGTTCTGGAAAGCGGTCTCACAGGTGGAATCCCAGTGTACAGAGGGGCAGCCTTTACCACGGGCACGTCCAGTGCCAGCCAAGAGTTGGTTCAGTGGCTTAGCAAGCCCAGAGCATCCCTTTATAAAGCGACGATAATATCCCACAAAGCCCAGGAACGACCGCACCTGTCTTACTGTCCGGGGTGGCTCCCATCCTTGGACCGCCGCCACCTTCTCTGGGTCCGGGGAGATCCCTACCGCACTAACACGATGTCCCAAGAACTGCACCTCTTTCCGCAGTAACTGGCATTTTTCCGGCCTAAGCTTCAGCCCATATTTCTCCATGGCCCTGAAAACTCCTTCCAGATGATGCAGGTGAGTGTGGAAATCAGGGGAGAAGACGATCACATCGTCTAGGTAGACCAGCGTTGAGTCGACTAATTGTCCTCCTAGGCAGCGCTGCATCAGGCGTTGGAAAGTCGCAGGAGCGTTGCACAGACCGAACGGCATACGGTCCCATTCAAATAACCCAAACGGGGTGGTGAAAGCTGTCTTCTCCCTATCTCGGTCATCCACCTGCACCTGCCAGTATCCACTTGCCAGGTCCAATGTCGAGTACCATGCCGCTTGGGTAAGACTGGTGAGTGAGTCTTCAATCCGTGGCAACGGGAATGCATCTTTCTTCGTTACACTGTTAAGTTTGCGATAGTCGACGCAAAACCTCCAGGCTCCCGTCTTCTTCTGCACCAGAACGATGGGCGCAGCCCAAGGACTACTGCTTTCTCGGATGATTTCTCCCTCCAGCATACCTTTCAACAGGGTGCGGACCTCGGTATAAAGAGTGGGGGGCACCGGACGGTACCGCTCTCGACTAGGCGTCGCCTCACCAGTGGGTATTTGATGCTTCACCACCCCTGTGCAGCCATAGTCCTCTTCATGTTTTGAAAACACATGTTGCCACTTCCTCAAAAGCTCCTGAAGCTGTACCACTTGCTCCTCTTCCAGATTCTCACCCTTCAGGGACTCTCCCATCAGATGGGCCGGCATCCCTCCTCCAACCGAACCCAGTTCTACCTCAACAGGGCGGACGGCAACTTCCACCACCGCAGGGCTCACCTGTCTGAAGCAGACAGCTTGGTGCTCGTGCACCTGGGCAGGACGTACCGAGGAAACTCGGGCCAGACGTTGATGTCGACGAAGGAGCACTGGGTAAGGATTTGTGTTCCGTACTTTTACTGAGACTCGCCCCCGATGGACAACCGCCAGTCCGTGAGCCACTTCAACTGGCTGACAATCTTCATGAGGCTCTACCAGGACACAGGTGCCTGACCCACGGGATCTTGCGGGTACTCGGATCCAAAGAACGGTCTCACTCTGAGCTGGGATGGACAGCGCATACCTACAGGCAACTCGACCGATGTCTTCCCTCTCTTCTATGTGATTAGCTGCGTGCACTCTTTTACAATCGGCCAGAATTCGGTCCCAGTCCTGTTTTGCCGGTGACGGAGACATCCGAGCCGGCGGGCCCCGAAACAATTCTTCCCAGCAATCCAGTATAACGTTCATCCCTAAAAGTGCTCGATGATTTCCCAAGCAATGATCTCGGACAATAACTACCCCTTTTTGTTGGACGGGGACCCCTTGGACAAGAAAGTCTACCACGATGTACCCTGTGTAGGGGATGTCCAAACCATTGGCCCCCCGTAGGGTCAGCCTGGAAGCTTCAGTTGCTTGGAGCCGATGATCTGCGAACAACTCCTGGGCCAGGCTCTCCGAGAATAGCGTAACTTGAGACCCTGTGTCAACCAAACAGTCTATCGTGACTCCATTAGCTTGAACCTCCATGGTAGGGCAATGTCCCACCCAGTCATCTCGTGCAACAGGAACAGAAAAAGGGTCACACAAAGGGGTCCCGGCCACTTGACCCACAGTGGCCGGTGGAACTAAAAACCCCCTTGAGAACCCCGACGAAGCCCACACTGGCGACTGATATGTCCAGGATCTCCACAATTTATACAAATGGGCCTTCCTTGGTCGTCCCACTGGAACCGGGGGCCCACAGGGCGTAGGGGGCGGCGCAGAGGACCTCGCCCTTCCTCTGAATATGACCTCTCTCGCCCCACTGCTCCGCCTTCAACTCGTCCTCGACGAAGTTCACCCAGCAGGTTCCGGGATAATTCCGCCATCTGTCCCTTGACATCCTCCAACAGTTCGGCCCTCAGTTTCTGCTTCCAATCGCTCGGTTCGACAGGCGCAGGTCCACTGGCACTACTTGCTGCCACACAGACTGGTGTGCGAGTTACCTCTCCCTGGTCCAGTTCTAACGCCAAGGCCTCTTGTCGCAGAGCCTCGAAGGTCATAGTGGGGTCTCGTCGAAGCTGGAGTTGTATGCCCTGATGTACTGGCCCTTCACGCAGCCCCAAGACGAATTGATCTCGTAACAAGTCATCCCCTTCACCCAGTCCATGATCCGGTCGCCCCTTCAGCCAGCCAAACTGCTCCCGCAACTTCAAGGAGTATGCCCGAAGTGTCTGCGTAGGCCCCTGTTTATAGTTAAAGAACTGGGCACGAAGAGTGGCCACTGGGGTGGAGTCTCCATATAATCCGAAAAAGAAATCGAAGATAGTTTTTGCGGTAGCACGTGTGGCTTCCGATGCAGCCAGAACTTCCCTTTTGGCTTCTCCTTCCAGCGACCCCAACACAAACTGTACTCTCTGTGCTGCACTCAGTCCCTGTAGTCCAGCCAGATACTCCGTCTGCGCCTTCCAATCATGTAAGCTTAACTCCGATCCCGGTCCTCCATAGCGCTGCGCCCAGGGAGCTCCCATGAAGAGGCATGCCACTGAGGACGAGCCGCAGGTGCCTCTTCGTCCGCCATCGCGTACCTGTGGCCGCTACAACTCACGGTGTGTACCCTGCCGACTACGCCACTTTTGTCACGGGGGAGGCCGGACGCCGGATGACCGGCCGTCCCAACCCCCTCCGACACACGTGCCACCGCGAGGAGCCAACACCACAGAGGACACAGAGGCCAAGTCAGTTAGAGAAAATCACAGAGTCTTTATTGAATAAATTATGTTAAAACGGCCTCCAGCCAGCTGAAGGAAGGTGAAGTTTCAGCCGTATAGCTGGCTCTTCTCAAAACTCAGGTAGGCAGAGCAGGTGAGGGTTCACAGCTGGACTGGTTCTCTCGAATTCACAGCAGAACAGTTTCTCTTTTCACAGGATTCGGATGGACGGAGAAGAGTACGGAATCCACAGCCAAGCTGGCCCTCTTCTCAGGACCCAGGCCGACAGAAGACAGGTGAGGATTCAACAGCATAACTGGTTCTCTCAGTTTCACAGCAAAGCTGGCCCTCCTCTCAGGACCCAGGCCGACAGAAGACAGGTGAGGATTCAACAGCATAACTGGTCCTCTCAGGTTCCACAGCAAAGCTGGCCCTCTTCTCAGGACCCAGGCCGACAGAAGACAGGTGAGGATTCAACAGCATAACTGGTTCTCTCAGGTTCCACAGCAAAGCTGGCCCTCTTCTCAGGACCCAGGCCGACAGAAGACAGGTGAGGATTCAACAGCATAACTGGTTCTCTCAAGTTCCACAGCAAAGCTGGCCCTCTTCTCAGGACCCAGGCCGACAGAAGACAGGTGAGGATTCAACAGCATAACTGGTTCTCTCAGGTTCCACAGCAAAGCTGGCCCTCTTCTCAGGACCCAGGCCGACAGAAGACAGGTGAGGATTCAACAGCATAACTGGTTCTCTCAAGTTCCACAGCAAAGCTGGCCCTCTTCTCAGGACCCAGGCCGACAGAAGACAAGTGAGGATTCAACAGCATAACTGGTTCTCTCAGGTTCCACAGCAAAGCTGGCCCTCTTCTCAGGACCCAGGCCGACAGAAGACAGGTGAGGATTCAACAGCATAACTGGTTCTAGTCTCAGGATCTAGCTGAACAGGGAGGAGTAAGGATTCAACAGCGAAGCTGGCTCTCTTCACGGGGCTCAGGCAGACAGAGAATACAGGTGAGAATTCAACAGTGTCACTGGTTCTACTCACAGGATCCAGCAGAACATGGAGGAATAAGGATTCACCAGCAAAGCTGGCTCTCTTCACGGGGCTCAGGCAGACAGAGAGTACATGTGAGAATTCAACAGTGTAACTGGTTCTACTCACAGGATCCAGATGAACAGGGAGGAGTAAGGGTTCAACAGCAAAGCTGGCTCTCTTCACGGGGCTCAGGCAGACAGAGATTGACGGTGCGGGTTCAACAGTGTAGCTGGTTCTACTCATAGGATCAAGCAGCACATGGAGGAGTAAGGATTCAACAGCAAAGCTGGCTCTCTTCACAGGGCTCTGGCAGACAGAGAGTACATGGGAGATTTCAACAGTGTAACTGGTTCTACTTACAGGATCCAGCAGAACATGGAGGGGTAAGGATTCAACAGCAAAGCTGACTCATGCAGGCAGAGTGTCAAGCTGGCAATTCAACAGCAAACTGAACTTCACAATCCTACGTAGAGATTAAAGAGGAGAAAAGAAGAATTTCACCACTAGATGACTTCCTCCATCCAATGAGATGCGGGCGATATATCCACAGCCAGAACCGTTTCCCCGATGTCACTGCATTACACTTCCACTCGTGTTTAACTGTAATTCACACAAATCGGCACACGTGATTTAACGAACAACACTGCAAAGTCTTGTCACTCACAAACTAGGGCGTAGACAGGGGATCTGGTCCACTGCACAGCACTACAATCTCTTGGACTTCTTCCAATAAAGCGTGGGAAATTCAAACTTCCTCCAAAAAGACAGATTTACACCTCATGAAGTCTCATCACATCCTCCAAACAGATTTCTCATATCACAGTCCAAACATCAACAGCACTTATCTCTTATCCACCACGGTTCTCCTCTTCTCCTTCTCCTTCCTCTCCTCCCTCTCCTTCCTCTCCCTCCTCCTTTCCTCCTTTCATCCTGTGTTGTCCATCCTTTCCTCCTCTTCCTGCTGTCAGTCCTCCTCTGCTCTCCCCTCTGTTGTGTTGAAGATGAAATATCCTTTTATCCTTCCCAACTGACAACGTGTCCCAATCGCGATCGCGATAGTCTTGTCCCGCACCTGTTTTGAATTAACTAATAATTCTCCGTCTCCGCTCGGAGTTTTCCGGAACTAGAGTCTTCCGGGTCCCACACCGGAAATCCCTCCCCTCAGAAACCCGTCCATGATAAAAGGTTCCGCCTGCCTTTTTGTCACCCCGGTGACATAGGCATACGATAGAACGTAGCCTACTTCTCAAAATAATAATAATAAAAGAACATTTTAATTCACACATTAATAAAATGTCAACAACAGAAGACTTGTTCATCAAGCTTTACATATTCGAGCCAGAGCGAGCGAGTTGATAAAGACGACGACGAACCTGCAGAACAACCTCTTCATCATATGGATGTATTGGTATGTGAGTTAACGTTAACTGTTTTGTGTTATTAGTGAAAGTCCACTATTTCTCTTGTTAAAACAAGCACACTGACAAGATAAATGACTACGGTCTAATCTTACCACAAACAATCTGTATTGATAATATGATACAGTACATGTAGAAAAAAAATCAGAAAAGCAACTAAATGACCATTGATGAAACTCAAGAACAATAATACCGCAGACGTGTAACGTTACTTCAAAACAAAAACAAAGAAAGACAAAGGTACTGCTAAACCATGACCACCATGTGTTTTAAGAAAGTAAAGTACTTTATTTTTATTAATGATATTTACAGCTTATCGAAATGCTCTGTTTGTCGTCTCCAAAGATAGAAGGAATTTACCTCTCATTCAGACGAAGTCAATCGGCAAACCCTTCTGTATAACGTTACTGGTGGAGGTTGTTGAAGTGGGAATCCTTGAAGTGCTTCAGGTCACTAACGTTACATCCAAAAACCGAACATTTTGACTTGCCCTCTCGTAACTTCTGCATCATTGAGCTCCGACTACAAAATCGGAGCGAGAAATAATAACGGCGGATTGCTCGAAATTTTGGACCGGTAGTCAATGTCCTTATTTGGCAGTTCCGCTGCAAATACTGTGACGTTGTAGTTCAAAAAACGTCATAGAAAACAGAAAAATCTGAACAGGTTGAAAAATATGACCAAAACAGATAAAGATATAAACAAAGTACCTGAAGAGAATAATTTCATCTTGTCTGTACTTATAAACACTCCAAATATACAACAAAATGCATTTAAGGGCTAAAAAAGTGGATTTTGATTGATATGTCCCCTTTAAAGAATTAAGTACCAGTTGCAGCAGGTTGCACAGTATACCTGCAAGAAGTCAGTTACCACAGGTTTCATTTGCTCATGTTGCTGGATGGCTATTTGGTCAGTGTGTTTGAGTACACGGTTGGACCTCTTTACAGCACCATTAGGGTAGTAGATAGAGGAACAATGGTGATGAATATTCCTGCCTTCCACAAAAGCAACAGTGGTAAACTGAACTAGTTCTGTCATCAGGAAAAATACTCAGTGGATTGCAATGGTGGCTGCTGGTTGAAGACTGGCGACAGAAATGAAACCACAGAATCCATAGTGACAGTGTGAGAAAAGGAGACCTCAGGCTATTTGCTGTAATAATCAGTTAATGTTATATCAAACCTGCAGTTGGATGCAGCAGTTTCAAATGGGCGACCATATCCTGGTATTTTTGCAACTACGGGCACTTTCAAGTCCCAGCAGTGAAATCACATGATGCTTGATGAATATAAATGATGTCATTACACACATTGACTTAAAAAATAGTTAATAATTAATGTGAATGAAATGAATAAAAATTAAATGAAAGATGATGAAGCATTTATATGTCCAAACACCATTTTTGTTCATGTCCCACAACTGTGGTCTCAATGCTAAGACGTAAAATGATTCTTTTACAATATTGTCATACGGACTGGTTTTGCACAATTTTCCACTGTTGAGTAAGTTGTCATTGTTTCTGATTAGTTCTCATTTAGTTCATGTGTGTGTTGTTATGCTCATTTGCTAGTATAATAATGTCCCCATGTGGTGAAAATCAAGCTTTAAATGTTTTTTGTATGCCTATGTGGCATTTTTAATGTGCTTTAAGACAAACCATGTACAAATGCATAAGTCAACACCATTGCTGAGAATTGTTTCCTTAAAACTGCAGTGCACAAAAGACAGTCTCAAAAACACAGTTTGAAAAATCAGGGAAATGTTCTGCTGGGAAACCTTGGGTACTATAGGATTCATGTAAATGTTACTTTGACGCATATACCCAGATAGCAAACTGACATTGAATCAACGTGGAAATATTACATCGAAACAACGTTGATCTGACATAGTTTTGCTCATCGAATTAACGTTGAACCAACGTCAGACGCGTCATTCTTTCAAAACTAACGGAAAATCAACTTGAAATCAACGCGTTGTTTCAACGTTATGAAAGCAAACCAATTTTCGATTTTCATTTAGCTTTGAAGAATGCCGCGTCTGACATTGGGTTAACGTTAATTCGATGAGCAAAATCAACGTTGTTTCAATGTCATGAGAGACGTCGTTTCCACATTGATTCAATGTCAGTTTGCTATCTGGGTATACAGATTGTTTCAAGCAACAGCAATAATGTTCATGGCTAAGGCTAATGCACCCTGCCACACTGCAAAAAACTGTTCAGGAATGGTTTGAGGAACATAATAAAGAGTTAAAGGCATTGCTTCTGCCTCCAGATTACCCATATCTCAATCTGACTGAGCATCTAGTGTCGAGGTGTCCATGAACAAGACACCTAACCCCAGCTGCTCCCGACGAGCTGGATGGCACCTTGCATGGCTGACATCGCCATCGGTGTATGAATGGGTGAATGTGAGGCAAAAATGTAAAGCACTTTGGTGGCCATTAGGTCTGTTAAAGTGCTATACAAATAAATGCAGTCCATCTATGGGATTTGCTTGATGAAAAAATCTGATCCATGGAGACCCCACCTCGCAACCTGATACCACAGAACACATTCAGAGGCCTTGTTGAGTTATTTCCTTTATGCATTAAAGCTGATTTGACTGCATGACGGGGACCTGCATGATATTAGACTGGTGATTCTAATGTTGTGGTTGATCAGTGTATATTGCAAATATTAAGTCTATTGTAAAATGAATTTAAACATGCCATTTTTGCAACCCTAGATGAAACCAAATCAATCTACAGCAAGATGACAGAAATGTGGAGAATGAGAACAGACCCAGAAAGTTATGAAGAGTTAATGAAAAGAGCATTACTAAAAATAAAAGTAGAGAGAGAGAGAAATGACAAAGAAATTCTATAAATCTAGCCGTGTACACAGTTTACTGTTACACTTACTACCACACTATCACACTAAAAAGTAGGCAAATTTAGTCTAGTATACTCAGTCTAGTAAGTATACTTACAAATATACTTAACTTTACTTTAGTGTACTTAATAAAATAAACTTTACTTATTTTATTATAGTTATTTTATGTAAGAGAATACAAGGGCTATTTATACACAAGCTAGCAAGCCACCCGGGAACAATCATGGAACTAATCAACAGCAACAACAACAAAAAACCTACAAACATGGCACAAGAAACAGGAAAAAAAAACAAAAGTTCTAACAAGACAGTGTATGTAACATGTAACACACATACAGTTGGGTATAGGAAGAAGGTTAAAGCTGAAGTAGAGTAAAGAATACAAGCATGGAAATTTCACAGTATTTGATATTTAGCAGGCCAACAGCCTGAAGGAAAGATCAGTTTCTTAGTTCTAAAACACCTTTATGAAAGGGGGTGATGTATCAAATAATCAGTCAAAGACTGTTGCATGCATTTAGTTTGCCAGTGCCAGTTTGAAAGAGTCCTAATGCAATTGGTTGATGTCACAAGCACGCCAGAGAAGGCAAAGAAAAGCCAACATCAATAAAAGCTTCAACTGTCACAGTTCTTGAATTCACTGTATCATCCATATCTCGTGTCCATCCATATCATCCATATCCCACTCACAGGGAGAGGTTTCGCTGTCTTCTTTAGCTGGGGAGAAGGCGGTGTGGTTCTGGGCCAACTCGACGCGGAGCTCGAGAGCTTTGGCACAAGTAGTGCTCGAGCACGATCAGGCTAGCCATGCTCCTCCTGATAGCCTGCGCTGTAGCTTTGGTAGCATGCAAATCTAGGTCAGTGGCGCTCCTGAGATGAAAGCCTCAGGATTCAGGCCAGTCTTGTCCATCGTGTGGAGGAGTTTGACCTGGTAAATTTGAAGCACGGCCATCTTGTGGAGAGGCTGTCGTGTTTGTCGTCCGACGTACCGAATGAGACCAGGCACGCGAGAACAGGACCGGGGACGGTGTTCGAGCAGGAGAAAGTGAGGCAGGCGGGATCGTGCCTTACCTCCATACACCTCTTCGGCAGAAGTAGCGTGGGAAAAGGAAGTGCGGGAGGGGTGGCGTTGGAATCTTTGGAGAGAGCTAGCCATGTCCGCAGCACTGAGACAGGCATGCTCTCGCAGTGAGAGCAGCCGCCAGCAGAAAGTGCAGATTCAGCATAGGAAGGACCCAGGCATGAAACACACTCAGAATGCCTGTCGCACTCACGCAGATGGGATCCGCACGTGGCACATGTTGAGCGAGGCACTTGCAACAATGCTTTCAGCTCTTTAAGACTGTATAATGTGACAGTTTTGAGTGAAAGTATATCATTGATTGCCGGATGGCCACAGGAGAATGGCGACAGGAGAAAGTGGCTTCCAGACAAGTGAAGGTGCAGTCCGCTGTGCAAAGGCTCGTTCTAGCAGAAAAAGGCTTGTTTCAATGGCGATAGCTTCAAGTGTCAAGGTGTAAAGTGATGCTGAAGTAGAGAAAATCTGCTATAATGGCGAATTCGGATTTCATTTATAGGTGCTCTGAGGTCTGTTGACGCGCTGATAGCGGATTGGTGCACACGTAGATTGCGCCTACGCCATTGGATGTGCAGTTGCTGCAGCATAGCCAATGATAGAGTCAGTCACTCACTGTGCTCGCTGTGCAGTTGCAATGCGTTTTACATATAAGCTTTGAATAAATCTGAGGAAAGGAGTTTCCCCACTGCGTATCTATGCATTTTTTTGTGTTTAAAAGTGAATGACGTGAGAGTAAAACTTTTTTGTCTAAAATCCCTTGAGTTGTAAAATCTTGTTGATGTGCCTTTGCTGCTATGGTAACCAGAGGCCTAATTGTGCATTTGGGTATTCGCTGCAATCTGGGGGAAGTTCGATAGTTCGAACCCAATTGCTTGTTGGGTTATTTGTTAAATATGTCAAATTATTGTGGGTCTGGTCTATCTCAAGTACTACATTTATATAGATATGCAATTCAAAAGATATTTCCTGTATAAATTGATTTGATGTTTTTGTTTTGTTTTGTTTTGTTTTTCAGACTGTAGTCTAACTCACTTTGTAATTTCAGTCTCGAAGTAGCTTCCTCAATACTGTTCATCTCAGACAACCGGTCTTCTTGACACATAGACACCCACTGCAGTCACACAGAGAGGTGCATGATGCCCTGCCATTGACCCTCCATCTATGTCATTCTCTTCCAGCATAACTCGTTCACTCATTTTTTCATTCTGTCTTTTGAAGTCTCTTTTTACAAAGTGCCTTTTGGAAGTGGTAAAAAAAACATTTGTTTAGGATCTAATCTATTTTGCCGCTCGCTGGAAACAAAGCAATCATTAGAAGACTTTTCCAAATGCAGCAACGTTTGTTTTCCCACCATTCTCTAATTTGATTCTACTCCTCAAATAGAGCATGTAATTCATTTAGAGGAAAACATTGTACAATTGCAATGGTAAGCCAGTGTGGCGGTGCTTTTCCGTAAACAGAGACGAAACGGCAGCTTTGCCCGGATCACAGTATTTTCTAATCCGCTCTCACTCATCCACGCAGGATAATTACCAGGCTGAAAGGGACTTCTCTCTACGTTATTTTAAATAATGAGCCACACAATGGCTCTGGGAGAAGCTTTTCTTCAGAGAAACATCCCAGATATGCCTGCTGAGGTTTCATAAGCAGTCTTCCGGCTTCTGATGAGAACACAGCAGCATGTCTGATCACTGAGAGCTATTACATGAGGAAGGAGGCTTTCCTACTCTTCAAAATGTGCTTGTGTGGGAGGAAATGTTTAAACACGTGCATAAACGCGCTACAGCAGTTTAATATTCTTAAAAGTGTGATTACGAATATAAGTCAAGAACTTCTAAAAGTGCTCATATTTAGGGTTAGATTTGATAAACTCTTCACCTTAAAGCTGCAGTCTGTAGTTTTTCCTCTTTGTCGCCATCTCTGTTCGAAATCTGCCATTGCAGTTATTTGCGGAATTATCAACTTTACGTGTGTTGTGCCTCGGCACGGCATAGTGCGGATGGATCCAATGTTTTGAGGAGAATGTGCAGCTGCCAGTCATCATGGCGGTGTGGGTACTTTCATTAAAGGGTAACTCCACCCATTTGCATTAAGCTTTCCATTGTTAGAAACCCAGTTATACTATTGAACGGTTGTGCAACACTCTCTCATTTTCCCCTGAGACGAGAGAAATCGTCTATTTACCTTTTTCACTTTCTCCCACAATGACGCAAAAATCGAGGAAATGTAAGAGAGGGGAATTTCTGGAAAAACTACAAGCACAAGATCCCACCCTTTCAAACCCGTCCATAGGGGGTTGGACCTAATGCGCTAACAGACCTATCACAGATCAGTGCCAGTGTTGCCAGAATTGCGTGATATACAAAGTCAGAATTGCGAGATATAAAGTCAGAATTGCGTGATATAAAGTCGCGGTAATACTTTATTTTACGACCCGCAAACAACTGTGTAAGTACACTGAAATTACGGTGTACGTTTCTGTAATTATAATGTACTTCTGTGTAGGTATAAGGGAACAATATGTTAATTTTGGGGTAATAAAGGGGTAACTTTTTAAGCAGATATACAAGCAAATTATTTAATTAGTTAAAAAATAACAGGTACCTATACTGTTAATATATTCCAGGCAAAAATTGTACGTCTGTTGTTTATAAAACATATCACATTTCTGTCAAAATATGTTCTTGTGCAATGTTACAGGGTAATTTTGACATCTGTGGGTTAAAAATTAAACAAACACACACGCACACACACACACACACACACACATATATATATATATACTATGATAAAAATTAAATTTATTGGCATTTCTTGCTAGATTACGTAATGTTAAGTCAAAATAATTTGTTTTTGCTATGATTTTAATTTAGACCTTACTATGTGGTAAGTAGTACTTACCTTATCCCATTGAATTGCAATGACACTTAAATGTCATGGCAAATACTGTGTAATTAAAACGTTTTTTGTTTGTTTGTTTGTTTATTTGTTTTTGATAACAGTACCTTTTTCTGTAATTATTGCAGTGCAAATAGTGTTGTTTCGTATTTCTACATAGTAAGTAGCGTTTGTTACCCCCTTTTTCTGTGTAGTTACAGGGTAAGTGTAATCCAGCGGGCTGTAAATTAAAGAGGTGTTTGATAAAGCCTTGTTCTGCGTAGTTACTGGGTAAGTGTAACTCCTGCGGGCTGTAAATTAAAGCGTTGCTTGTTACCCCTTTATTACCCAAAACTTAACATATTGTTCCCTTATACCTACACGGAAGTACACTATAATTACAGAAACGTACACCGTAATTTCAGTGTACTGTGTACACAGTTGTTTGCGGGTCGTAAAATAAAGTGTTACCAAAGTCGCAATTCTGAGAAAAAAAGACAGAAGTGCGACTTTTTATTTCACAATTCTGACTTTTTCTCACAATTGTGATGTTACATCTCGCAATTCTGACTTTATAACACATAATTACGAGTTTATATGTTGAAATTCTAAAAAAACTTTTTTCCCCTCAGAATAGTTTAAATCTCACAATTCTGACATCATATCATGCATTTCTGACTTTATAACACGCAATTGCAACTTTATATCTAAAAGTCCCTAAAAGTCCCTAAAGCACTAAAGTCCAAAAGTGAAGAATTTATGTTTATTACCTGATTGTTCAAGCTACCTAACAGAAGTGCTCTATTTGTTAACAGAGTTGTCAAATGTTAAAATAAGACGAATTAAATTAAAATAAGGAACATCTTGGAATCTGGGTCTGTCTTTTCGCTCTTCTTTATTCTTTTTTGTATATATTATAGAAGTATCGGATCGGGACTCGGTATCGGCAGATACTAAAAATCAAATGACTCGGACTCGAGGGCAAAAAAACCTGATCCCTGATCCCTGGGACATCCCTAATAATAATATATCAATGATACATATATTATACAATATATTAAATATATTGTAATATATTGCAAAATATACAAACGATTGCCACTTTCAATATATTGAAATATATGGTAAATGAATACAAACAGGGAATGACATGACAGACAAGAACAAGGAACAAGACAAAACCCACTGTGACACATACAATAGGCTTGTTTGAGATGAGCAAAATCTGTCTGTTTTGCAGACAGCGACAGCGGAATCTATACATCTCAATTCTCCAGCTGCAGTCACCTTTGAGGGAAACCAGTTAAGCGCATAAGCGCTCTTTGATAACGTGATGATTATGTCACGGGGTGACAAAATTCATTCCTTTCTCAAGACGGAACTAATGTTCTCCGAGTTTTGCCTCCCGCCGGACCCATAACAATGGGACACCGGGCTAGTTCCGGGGTAGCGCAAACATCCCCGACAATGGGGTGATCAGCCAAAGATCGCTAACAGCTGCGCATGGGGGAAACAAGCCTTGCGATTGGGACAGGGTAGTGACCAAAGGAAGATAAAAGGAGGAGGTACAGACCAAACGGCTGGCAAATGGGCACGGTACTGTGAATTGGAGGACAAGCAGGCTGATTCAATGGGAAGGAGGTAACCACGGGACAGAAGATTGTTTGTGAGAGATAGTGAGTGATCTAAATCAATTTACATCTGCCTCTCTCATGTCAGTGAGACCTTTGATGTGAAGGTCAGGTCAGGAGATGGGTAACGGCCATATATATGTGTATTTCCCACTGAGTGTTGAATTTCTGAGATGAAGTGATGTGATGCACTGCTTGCTGTGTGAAGTATGAAACTAAACCCGCTGGATGTCCATTTCTTACCTGAGTTTTCTATCACATTCTGACTGTATAGGAAGAGGCTAACACTGTTGTACTCCACAGACCATTGAGTGTGTTTATCTGGCAGCCCACTGTGAAGAGAGACGCGTAGTGAATGTATCCGTCCGCTTTGCAGAGAAATCTCCAGCTGTAAGTTCTCTGTCTGACACTTAAAGAAGAGATTATGTGCTTGTAAACTCACCTGTCTGCTTTGCAGTGAACCATCCAGCCGTAAGTCCTCTGTTTGACACTTAAAGAGGAAGTTGTCTGCATATTCACCTGTCTGCTTTGCAGTAAAATCTCCCCTGCTGTGAGCCCTGTGTGTGTTGACCCTGCCAGTGAAGGGAAGTACGTGTCTGCATACTTACCTGTCTGTTTTGCAGTAAACCCTCCAGCCGTAAGTCCTCTGGTTGACACTTAAAGAGAAGTACGTGCCTGCATACTTGCCTGCCTGCTTTGCAGTAAAATCTCCCCTGCTGTGAGCCCTGTGTCTGTTGACCCTGCCAGTGAAGATAAGTATGTGCCTGCATACTTACCTGTCTGTTTTGCAGTAAACCCTCCAGCCATAAGTCCTCTGGTTGACACTTAAAGAGAATTACGTACCTGCATACTTGCCTGTCTGGTTGCAGTAAACCCTCCAGGCGTAAGTCCTCTGTTTGACACTTAAAGAGAAGTACGTACCTGCATACACCTGTCTGCTTTGCAGTAAAATCTCCCCTGCTGTGAACCCTGTCTGTTGACCCTGCCAGTGAAGAGAAGTACGTGCCTGCATACTTGCCCATCTGCTTTGCAGTAAAACCTCAAACCGTAAGTCCTCTATTTGACACTTGAAGAGAAGTATGTGCCTGCTTTGCAGTAAAACCTCCTCTGCTGTAAGCCCTGTCTGTTGACCCCGCCAGTGAAGAAAAGTACGTACCTGTATACTCACTTGCCTGCTCTGCAGCGAAACCTTCATCCATAAGTTCTCTGACACTTAAAGAAGAAATTGTGTGTCTGTATACTCACCTGTCTGCTTTTCAGAGAGGCTCCCCTGCTAAGAGCTTGTGTTCGTTGGCCCTACCAGTGAAGAGAATTACACACCCATATACTCGCCTGTCTGCTTTGCAGTGAAGTTCCCCTGTTGTGGGCTCTGTGTCTGTTGACCAGCCAGTGAAGAAAATTGCATACCTGTATACTGTATACCTGTATGTTCACTCTGCAGTGAAACCTTCAGCCGTAAGTTCTCCGTCTGACACTTAATGAAGAGATCACGTACCTGTATACTCGCCTGTCTGCTTGCAGTGAAGCTCCCCCGCTGAAAGCTCTCTGTCTGTTGGCCCTGTCAGCAAAGAGAATTACCTGCCTGTATACTCACCTGTCTAACTCTGCAGTGAAACCTTCAGTTATAAGTCCTCCAGCTGACACTTAAGGAAGAGATTACGTGCCTGTACACTCACCTGTCTGCTTGCAGCGAAACCTTCAGCCGAAGACCTCCAGCCTGGAACTTGTACGCCATAAGCTCTGTGTCTTAAAGAACGCCTTCCAGAGGATTCCGTGCCTGTATACTCGCCTGATGGCCTTGTAGGGAGCAACTCCAGCCTGAAGTTTCCTGCAAGCAAGTTCGTGACCACCAGCCTGCAAAAAAAAAAAAAAAGGAATAAGTGCTGTAAATTCCCCCTGATTGACTCCTGGACAAGTTGACACAGAGCAGCCCTGACCCTGCATTCTTCTGAAATAATTTTTATCCTTAATAAAAACCTTGTTTTAATTAATTCCTCTTGTCTGTCCTCCTTGCTCCGTCCTCTGTCTGACTCCCCAAGGGTGGTACGGGTCTCAGGGGTGGGTGCAGGTCAGATTGGCCCGCCCCGACCTGGGACAATTACGTCCCTGCAGATCATCTGTCCATCATCGTATAAAGCCCGCCCTGGCAATCTGATTGGCCCGTTCATTTTTTGACTGATCATAATTTCTCCTCAATGGATCGAGCCAGACCGAACTTCCCAACCAAAAAAATTTGTGGGCAGGGTTCGGGCTGGCATCCAGGCTAGCTGTATTTAGCAGTGAATAAAAATGTCTCTGAAAAGTCTGTGTATTTGAAAGATTTTGCATTTATTTCACTTCAGGTGTGGTAAAGTAAAGCAAATGCAGTGCAAGAGTCACTATGGGAAGCTAAAATTTTCCGTCTCCGTTTTCAGCTCCACCTCGCCTACAAGTGGCAACTCTCGCCAGTCAATTACATCCAGCCACAGCCGGTCAAACAAATATTTTGACTTTGGATAGGTCACAAACAAAAACGTCACTTCTGTCATCATTTACTCATTCTAAAGTTGTTCCAAACCTGTATAAATTGATTTATTCTGCAGAACACAAAATAACATATTTTGAAGAATATGGGTAACCGATGGGACCCACTGACTTCCAAAGTATCATATACATACATGGCTTTGGTGAACATAAGAGACTTCTTTCAGGAAAAAAAGTGCCAACTCCAAACTTTTGAACAGTATAGAGTACATATCACCAATTTTACAACATATCAATTGTGGCTTATCCAATCATAATTCAGAGTCTGAACTGTCGATTTCTCTTTTTTAATATTTAAAAGAAGCCTCAAGCAATCAGCTGCATGCAGCCGAGAAAGGCCGATTTAATTTGCAAGGTGCTTAAGAGGACCAAACTCTGGAGACACAAGGGCCCTTTTGAACAAGCAGACGGCGCCTTTGGTGACTGGCCACTATCATCCCTGCAATTACAACACATGCAACATGGCCCAGAGCAACTAATCCACCCTTAATCTGCATCACACCCCTCAGGGAGAGACAGCTGCTGTTATCAGGCCGACACTTTGCTCTCAAGCTGCTAAAAACAACTTCAAAAGGACACAGTCGTAATAAACTTGCTGTTGCTCTAATACAGAGTGTCCTAAATTGTTCATCCTTCAAAGAGTTGATTTCTGATGATTCCTGTTCAGTAATGATGTACTTAAAGCCTGTACATGCATTAGGATGATGCTTTTTAATAAGCACTGGGATGCATTATATCTTAGATGTTTGCAACCTGACTTACAGGTGAAATAAATGATACATTTTCATACTGTTTTAGTAATTCAAATTGTCATACAGTTACAAATGAAGGAACTAAAGATATTTTTAGCAACCAGAATACCTTAGAGATCTCTTTTTTAAAATTAATTTTAAAATAAATGACATTTTAAAAGATATTAAACCAGAAAATATGTATTAATATTTCATTAAAATTGTACCGATCACAACCTTTTAAAAATTAGTTTAGTCTACAGTCTATATATGCTTTTAAATAAAGTGACTTTTTGGCCATTTTCCAGATAAGAAGAGGTTATTATAACACCTGCACACATCATTTATCTGCAATGACCTATTTAATTTACCTCAAGTACATCTTGTAAAGGTACATTTAGAAGGTAAATTATGTATGGTATCTCTCAAAAGTGAGCTGGTTCTGGTCAGAGAGGAACAGTGGAAGTTTTTGTTAGACTTTAATCCCTCTGAATCTCAAACATGGATTTATCTATGTGACTAAAAGCTGCTCTACATTTACAGTCATATCCCCCTGCTGCACAGACTTCATAGCCAAATCACTAACCCGCGGTCAGAGGAGCTTTAAGCCATGATATCCCACTGTGTCTAAACACCATGTTCTGTGTTCCCTTTATTTCTGCTCTTTTGGCTTCAAGCTTAACACATGACATAAAGACATTAATTTCTCTCTGAAATACAAAAAAATCACAAAGGAGATCTCATTCTTTTATTTTAGACAGCAATGAGATTAAACAAAGAGCAAATAATAACCATTTGCTTTGCAGATTTTTCTCATCTTCTTCTGAAAATTGTATGGGTGGTGATGGTGCAATGGATACTACACATGCCTTTGGTGTGAGAGACCTGGGTTTGAATCCACTGTGAGACAACAATGTGTCCCTGAGAAAGACACTTAACCCCTAGTTGCTCCAGAGGCATGTGACCTCTGACATACTGTATATAGCAATTGTAAGTCGCTTTGGTTAAAATCATCAGCTAAATGAATACATGTAAAATGTAAAATGAAAAGATATCAACCATGTCTCAAACCATTCTCGGATTTGACATGACACCCTAGTTTTCAATCAAAAATGTAATATCTGAATATAAACCTAAATATAAACTTTTCTCATCTAATTGTCCCAAGATCAAATTTAAGATATAGCTTTATTCTCTGCGTGCCTACATCTGTCACATTTGGCACACATTTTGCAGCCCTAAAAACAAGCAGAGCAAACAAAGAGCTTTTTTTTTTTTTAATTTTTCAGCTTAGACAAAAAAAAAGTTTCTTGAATGAGAGCAAAGAGAATGGATACCCGCTTCTGTATTTGATATTCAGTATGGAATAAAGGCTGCAAACAAACTGATTAATTACTGCAGGCAAGTAATGCGTTTGACCCTAAAAAAACTTTCATTAAGTGCCTGCTGAAACCCAGTGCACTTTGTTCTTCATTTCTGTATGTACCACTGCTGTGGTACACAGACTTTCATTTGCCTGTAATGCCACACAATCTCTTTGTGTGTTTCTTCTCTGCAGTATGGATCCCATGGTGTGTAGATTCTAAGAATTCTGGGTAAAGCCAACTGACCTCAGAGATTACAAAGAGCACACACCGAGTGAGGCAAAAGGGAGGAAAGAAAATTAGCAGAACGATAGTTAACAAGCTTGTTCTCCATTAGGAAATTAGAGCAAATTTATTTTCTCCTCGGATCTCGCAGGGGGATCACGGCCTTCGCCGCTCACGGTCCTGTCTTGTTCATTGTTTTCAAACACTCTATTTTCTTTTTGGCTTCCTCTGTCATTTCTACTCTCTCCAAGACACTATTAATGAATTGGAAGATTGTTATTTCTGATACTCACATCTACCTTGAGACAAAGGGAAAAAAAGAGTGAGAGAGCAAGTGAAATTAAGCGGCTTCATTTGCATCAGAAGATTTGAGACGCATTCATTGGGAGTTGGATTCTAAGTTTGACTGACATGATATCTTGGGCAAAAGTGGGGGGTGGGACCTGTTCTCTGAGCTCAGAAACACATTCAAACATTGGGCATGTGTGCTCATATCCACAGTTATATGCACAGGCATAGATTTGGAGGTGAGGGGCTGTTTTAATCAACATTGAAAAGTGTTGACAAAGCACCGTATTGTCCATAGTATTTTGAGATTTGATGTTGATATATGATTGACAGTTTAGTTTTGACTGGCTCAGAGGAAGAACAGCATTTTAGTTCTATACAGCTCTGTCAACTGCTTGCTATAGAGTTGCTGTTATTGTGTGTGAGCTCAACAGAATAAACATGAAACACACGTCATTGTTGTCATCAGAGAATCTAGCCAATAAGGAAAAAGTAATATCAACTGCAGCGCCTGATCCAGGCAGCTGGTCTTGTCTTGCTCTTATGGTACTTTGATGGCACACATAATCATCAAAATCTCAAACTTTCTCACCAGAAAACATTGCGTTTGTCAGGCACGAATTGGTCTGAGCAGCACTACAATAAGTCAAACTCGCCTACTGACTTTGCAGGCCGCATTTTCGCACAAAAGTTCCTCATAAAACTGATTTGCTGCCTTTGAAAATCGATCAGAAGAAGGTATCTCAGGAGACAAGAAGCGAAGTTAAAATTGGATTCGGTTATGCCTTGATGCCTTCTTATGCCTGTTTCATGAATACCCCATTAGCAGTGCGTATGGAGTGCGTATGGAATAATTTTTTGGCTTCATACTTCTCAGCAAAGATGAATCTTTCCCGTAGCGTAAGCTAGCTTACGCAATACGAGAGAACCTCTCGTAAGAGAACCGAATTACCCATTTTTTAAATTCTGACCTGACAAGAACGTCGGTCTCATCGGCTGTGAACGCTCCTGGCGCATGCCTAAACCCGCCGTTATCCGTCATGCAACATGCGCACCTGTTCTTAAAGGGTATGTTGGATGGCGCTCGGATTGGTTTATTTCACGTTATGCCCAAACCACACCTATGAATATTGAAGCTACATCAGACCTACCTCTTTTAGATTTGCGCCAGGCGCAAGAGGAAAATAGCAATAGCGCAGGGACCCGCCCACAAAGTTACTTGCGCCATGCGCTTTGACACTTGCGTTTCTGATCGTTAAAATAGGGCCCATATTGTACATATATCAATATATATTGAGAACATGCACATTCTGTAACAATGCAGGCAGGAATAAAGCAGAGATTGAATCCAATCGCAAGCACTTTAATAAACAAACAAACATTCAGGTAAACCAGGGTACACGACAGAACACTCAGCACAGGGACAGGGAACTCAGGACGGGAACAATGAGACAACAAACATTACAACATCAAGAACTCACACGGACTAAACTAAAACACATGGCTTAAACACGAGGAAACACAAGCTAAACAAGATAACAAGGACTCCCGGACGAAGGCTTGTATGCCGAAACGCGTCAGATCGTTTTTATAGTGTTGATTATGACCAAGCCATAGAAATAAAGGCTTTTCAACTTTTCTAAAGAGAGTGTCTTGGATGTTCCTGTTGATTTATAAGATAACAAGGGGGCGTGGTTAAACTGAAACACTTGGGAAGACTAATCAAGATAATGGGGAACAGCTGAACATGGGACAAGACACATTGCAGGATCACATGACAAACAGGGAATCACATGACAATGACACATACTGTGTCCCAATGTGAAGGCTGTGTCCTTCGAAGGCCGCGGACTTTGAAGGATGCAGCTTATTCGGCCTTCGAAGGACGCATCATGTAGCCTTCGTGGGATTTCCCAATTGCGCAACCAGGTGTTCCCTATTACTGCTCCTGGCGCCAAGCAACGGAGCGAGAGTACAGCTGCCACCCTGATCATTCATTTAATAAAATTGAGTAAACAGCTATGGAGACAGAATTGGCTACTGTCATTTTTTGTTTTATAAGATAAAAATCATCATTTATCAATATTTGATAAAAATCATCATTAAAGAAGAAAATTTCAAATGGCATTTAGAGGCTTTTGCATCTGAACTCTTCATATATATAGCGCACATATATTGCAGTATATTAAAGCATATAAAGACAAACTTTAAAAAGACAAACTATATGTAAAAAATAGTGATTATTTTGGTCTTGATTGCAATATATGTATCAATATCTATAAGTATATGGACTATGCATCTATGCATATATTGCAATACATTGGACAATATAAATATTAAATCCTATATATGGAAATATATTGTCTAATATATCACATGGTATATTCCAATATACTGCAATATTTTTTTGTTTCGTAAGGGTAGCTACGCAATACTTCATTCCCTAACTCAGAGAACTGAGGTTACGGAAGTAACCAAGTAGCTCCCTTTCAAACGGTCACTTCGTATTGTGTAGCTATACGCAGTGGGAGCACTTTGTAAAACACCGCACTGAGTAACTGGTTGCCACTAGGACCCCTGAGCATACAGAACAAGCCGTGCTCCTAACATGTATACATTGCACCACTGTCAGTAGCCAAGTTGTTCTTTGTGACATGCAAGATTTATGCAAGACAGCCGCGGATCAGTTACACACTGCAAACGCAGCATATGTAAAAAGCACTAGTGCATGCTGCTTCTGTACCATATACGGACTGCAACACGCACCACATACGCACTGCAAATGGAGTATGTGTGAAACAGACGTTACCTTTGAATGCATCATCCGAAGCCAACGTTTTTCAGCTTTCATACAAAGCTGCCAATCGGTCTGTATAGTGCCACATCAAGTAAAAGACTTGATTGCAAAGATGGTGCACTCATATTACTACGAATTGAAGATTATTTGAGTGTTTATCGCTCTATAATAATATTATATTACAGGTAAAACTGGAAAAGAAAAATAATTCTCAATTAAAACACTGAAATCATGAATATATCTTAATTTGCACAACTAAAAGTACTTCATGCGGCGAATGCATACTGTGGGCAGACTGTAAGTCACTTTTTTTGTAAAAGCCTCTGCCAAATAACTTAATGTAAGCTGGTGGTCTGTCCGTGGCTCACAGTTCCAGAGTTTCAGATGAATGGTTCAATAGTCAGTGTGTGGGCACAGCTCAGCCCGATGCCACTGTGAGTCTGAAATTTGCCATCTGTCTCACCAGCAGCGGCAGCAGCCAGCATGTACAACACTGCACCATAATGAGCCTTAATTACACCTAGAGCTGTACTGCAGTAGAGGTCAAAATCAATGTCTTTCCTCATGCTTTAACCAAACGACTGCCTTCCATCAGCTGGAGTTTAACTCACCCTTGGGAACTTTAAGACAAGAATGGTCTCATAAAGACTGGGAAAACTGGCAAAATGAAAGAACTTTGAAGAATATCACTGTCTCTGACCTCTGTGGATTTCATTAGCTTGCTCACAAAGGCACTACCATACATCTGATGCCGCTTAAGGAGCCGCAATGCATTAAACCATTGTCAACAAATACAGTATTTTACTGTACAAAATTACTCTTAAATCTTGTAAAAATCGTTTTTTATAGTATATGACTGCAAGATGTTCAGTAAGTGTTGTTTTATTTTTTTTTGTGTGTGTTTACAAATCCAATAACAATCTACATGGGCATTTTACTTCTCTTCAGTTCCTCATTTTTTTTTTATTATCACTGGTGAAATGGTCACAGCGTTCTCATTTACTGGTAGAAATGAGTTTTAAATAAAATTATCATATTGAATGAATAAAATGAAACTAAACATATACATGAGATCATCACATTGGGACTAAATAAGTCAAATACTGTATATGGCAAAATAACACCCAAATCTTTTTAGGAAAAAAACAAAACTGTTTATGTGGCAATGGCCTGATGTGACCTGGGTTTAAAAACGTTCACATATTATAAGCAATAATCTAACAAAAAAAAAAGATCAGAAAATCTTGAAATGGGATAAAACAAAAAAACCTTAAAGGAACACTCCAGCGTTTTTTTTTTTTTGTTTTTTTTTTTTGCACTGTCTCCCCTAGATAGGTGGGAAAATGCATTTTTGTCTCAGTGCATGCATTGTCTTAGTCTGGGAGAGCCGGCTTAGCATAATGAATGGAATCCTATGTTGCCAGGTAGCATAACTTTTAGGAAGGAACATATTTTTTAGAAAATTCTACTAGACTAACGTCTCTCATAAATCCTGAAATTTCACACATCTCTTGAGTTTTATTATTTTTATTTTTATTTTTATTAATATTTTTTAGTAATTCTGTCAATTGGTTAGATTTTATTGAAGGTAAATTGGAGCGGCCACACTGATGCCCACAGACGTCAAGTGAACGAGACAGAGGCTGTCCGGTACTGCCAGAAATGGTTAACTCTGTGGCGATGCAAATGCAAAACAGATTTAACTAATCATAAAGTCAACCAAGATACATAACACAGCCCACGATAGGCTTATATAGTAACAGTTTCAGAATACAATAGCAAACATTTCTTTCTTTCGAATAACTCCTCCGTTTAGTCTTTGAGAGTTGGATGTTTGGTGATTAAAGGAGAACATTTTGTCTAATAAAACATCGGTACCTTGTCAACCATTCTCTGAAATTTGTTTTCATGATAATCGAATGTAAAGAGTTTAGCGTTTAGCATATAACGCTAGTAATGGGGGCATTTCTTTTACTAAGTAAAAGAAATCACTAGTTAATACCACTAACAAGGCTCAAAATAGCCCCACACTAACACAGTAACATAATGAGGGTCCCTATACTTCGCGTATACAGGAGCCATCTTAAAAAATAGTCTCGATAAGTCAATCCCCGAACGCCATTCATACAGTTCAGAAGTTCGCTGAACTTCATACAGTTCAGATCACTCAGCACGACGTTCGTGGTTTGACTTGTCGAGACTATTTTTTAAGATGGCTCCTGTCTGTATACACGAAGTGAACTGTCTTCATAAAGTATCTTCTTATTAAACGGTCTGTACACATACAAATACAAAGTTCTCAATGCTTCATTTTGCACGTATGGAGCCTCATTATGTTACTGAGTTAGTGTGGGGCTATTTTGAGCCTTGTTAGTAGTATAAACTAGCGATTTCTTTTTACTTAGTCAATGCCCCCATTACTATACGCTAAACAGTTTTTAGAGATAAAACAAATTTACATTCAATTATCATGAACACAAATCTCAGAGAACGGTTGACTATGTACCGATGTTTTATTAGACCAAAGGTGACGGCTTCATTGCAGAGTTTTTCACCACAAATTACACACAACGAATTTGACGCCACGGAATTGCCTGTTGTCGTGAATCCATACCTAAAGTATGAGGTATCGTATTTACGATTGAAGCTTGACTTTTTCTTTTTCTTTCTCTCGCTATATTTCAAGTGGGTCATCGCCTTTCCTTTTACCGGAACTGTCCACAATGAAATTAGCCATTGAAGTTTACTGAGCCCTCTCATCTCTCCACATATTCTGTCACTTCAGCTGCACGCACCATGCTTTTTTACAGTCCGTTTAGATATGACGCGTTGCTAAGCAATCGGAAGGCGAAACACATTTTAATATTTTATTTACTTGTATTTATTTATTGTTTGTATTTTGGATTAAATAACATGACACGTTAAAAAGCATTTTAAAAAGACAATTATTACTATAAAAAATATAATATATATAGAAAAAATATAGTTTATATTTTCTTATATTTTCGTATAAGATGATGTGCTGATATAGCTGGAAGCGCAAAACTTTCTGTTTACAAGCAGAGGAAGATGCGTGCTGTACATACACTTTTCAATTTGCGTATTTTCCGCACTATAAGGTGCACTTAAAAGCCTTTAATCTTCTCAAAAAACGACAGTGTTCCTTATAATCCGGAGCGCCTTATATATGGATCATCATTTTATACGGTAGGTGGCGGTAAAACTCCTAAGCAGTGAGCAGCCGGTAACAAGAAGTAGACGAATGAGAACGTCCTCGTCTCAGTTCTCGCGCATGCGCCCATAAGGAAGTAATGGAATAGTGAAATAAAGTCGTTATTTATGTTTTTTTCGCACAAAAAGTAGTCTCGTTGCTTGATAAACTTATAATTGAGCCGCTGTAGGCACATGGAATATTTAAACCTTTTCTTTAATGACTTTATGGGCCGTCAAGAGCCAGTCCCTTAGGAAGCCTATGGAAGAGTGATCCAGCTCTCAGATTTAATCAAAAATATCTTTATTTGTGTTCCGAAGATGAACGAAGGTCTTACGGGGTTGGAACAGCATGGGGGTGAGTAATTAATGACTTAATTTTCATTTTTGGGTGAACTAACCCTTTAAGCGTTGTATCTTTAGAAACCCAGTCATATTTTTGAATGGTCATGGTTCATTCCCTTATTTTTAGATGGGAGAAATAAGGATTTAAGTGTTTTACTTCTGTAACACACGCGCTTAGCAGTCTTTGCACAGAATTAATTTATAGATCTCGGACCAGATTCAGAAGACTACTAAGTTCGGAAGCCTGTGTTGCAGCAAGACAGAGGGAAAGAACAACATGAAACAGATGTAGTATGAGAATGGTAAGTATTTCTCTTCTCTTTTAGTATTTGGAATTATTAGTTCAGATTGAAGGAAATATAAACAAAACAACATAATGAAAAAGTAGCTTCAAGATTAATTACATGTGAAAACCTTCAAGAATTTCTTGAAATCGGTTTTACTCAACACCAAATGAATAGTTAACGTAATAACTATGTAGACTCGATTCAAGGGAAATTTCAAAACGGGTTGGGCAAAAATTTAAGTAAATATTTGCTGTAAATCTATCTCCCCTGTTTCAGCTTTCAAATCTAAAATATGGAGCATGACAAGTTTTGAATATGCAGAAGTTTTGAGATTTGAGAGCAACATAGAGGTTTTATTGTCCCTTCAAATAATGGGAAAATTTGGACTGTTGGATTTGAACTATACATCACAAACCACAGGAGTAAAAACACACAAGGACATTACAGTAATCTTCAAGTCAATTGCAACAACCTGTTATTTCTTTGTGCACACAACAAAAGCCAGTGTTGTGTAAGTGGGAATGAATGTGCATTTACGTGTGTGTGGTTATGGGACTCTGATTGTTAACATTGCACAGCTCTGGATAATAACCACCACAAGGGAAGACATAATAGATTATTCTGCTCTTATGGCTTTTGGCGGTAGGGGGTTCTATGAGTTGCCTTTATCTAACATTTGTGCAATTTGGAGGGTAAGAGTTGATGTTGATTCAAGCTCTCAGATGAGAGAGCATATCAACGGAAAACATCAAGCAGTTCAAGTGCTTATCAGCTGAAACCTGACCTAGAGCCCAGTGATAATGACAATAATGACTTATTTTCTTCCTCCAGCTTTTTTCCAACATTTCCCTTTTCCCGTGTCATGGGCAGTAATTACATTTTGATAGGCATTATTGTCATTATGTTATGGATCGCATCAAAGAGGTCTAAAAATCCTGGGCATAATTAAGGAAGTTGAATTGGAATTCTTTTTAGAATGAAAGTATGAGAAATTACTGAACTGAAATTCAAAGGTAATGTGATCTTGGAAATGGAGAGTTCTTCCATCCAGAACCACAAAAGTTAATTTTTTAAAGATGAAATTTATAAACTCAATACAAATTTTGATATGTGGTATGCATGTATGAACTCGCTGTCAATTCCTTGTCTCATGTGATTGTTGTTGTGTTTGTGCTTGGGGACGTGGCCACTGATCTCTACCGCTGATCAGCGGCACCAGCTGATTCTGATCAGTGGTGCCTATTTATATTTACAGTTTTTGTCTTGTCTTTGTCAGATTGTTGTGATGTTTATTGGGTTGATTCCTGTCTTGTTTGGTGTTCTCCCGCGATCTTTGTTCGTGCTGGATTCTCGTCGTATCTTGGTCTCTCGTCTTTATCATACACACTTCTGGATATCGTGAGCTTAGAATTATAAGGTTCTATCTCCACTTTTGGTCAAAATTGAGTTTTTGACATAATCTGATCCATTAGGTGTTTATTAATGCCTGTGTGGTGTTATTTTTGTAAAAAAAAAAAAAGATTAATAGATAAAGCTATAATAGAAGATTATACTACATAACAGATTTGCCAGCTGGGATGTAAAAACTTTGATGCTCAATATCTCAGAACTAACCGAAACGGAGATAGAACCTTATAATTCTAAGCTCACGTTATGTAATTAGGACTCTTCCTCTATAAGATAGTTTGGGTAATAGCCAGTTCCACTTAGACAACTTTGTAACAACTTTTCCAAGCAGACCCTCCCAATTCTTTTACTTATCAGTGCCCAGATACACCCCCAAAACTTTAAACCCTTCCTTTCTCCATTTCAGTCCTTTTGGAAGTTGAGGTGGCCCCTTATTAGCCCAAGACCCCACAGCAAACCCTTCACACTTTGCCCAGTTTACCTTGGTGGAAGAAGACTTTTCATAAAGGCTTATATTGGTACAAAGTATCCATATCACATTTTGACCAGAAACTAAAATGTTTACACTGTAAAAAAATATTTTCAAGATTTGTTATCACAACATATTTTCTTTTGTCAAATTAACTTTATAATAATTTATTTAGTTGAGATAACTTATTATTTTGAGTTTCTGATGGTTAAATTAATCTACTTCATTGTATTAACTCACTTTTTCCAGTTCAATCAACTTAAAATTTGAAGGCAACCAGGTTACTTACTTTTTTAAGTTAAACCAAAAATATATATTTTTTTACAGTGTACATCATCTGCAAAAGTAGATAAAGAATACCTCAATCATGAATTATCTTCTGGTATCATTACACCTTGTAACTCGTTTCTCAGCTTACACAGTAAGGGTTCTATAACTAAGCTATAAAGCTGTCCTGATATAGGTAATTTCTGCCTGAATTCTCTATTAACAGGGATTGGACAACTCATGCCACCTCCTATCTTAAGCATAACTGAAGCACCTTCATAAAGCATTTTTATCCAAGAAATAATATTTTCCCCAAATCCAACGGTTTTCAACAGAGTAAAAGTATATTCATGACCCACCCAGTCAAAAGCTTTTTCTTGGTCAATAGATTAAAAACCCACATCAAGATTATTTCTCAAAGATAAATCAATCACATCTCTTATAAAAACAAATTATCCATCATTGTCCACCCAGGAATACAATAAGTTTGTTCACTTTTCACCACAACATGTAAAACATTTTTTAATCTGTTAGCTAAACATTTAGACAATATTTTATATTCTAGACAGATTAAAGACACTGGTCACCAATTCTTTAACAATCCTAGATCTCCATTTTTTGGCAGAATTGATAACACCTCTCTTTGACAGCTTTTTGGTAGACTCTTTTAAAACATTCAAAAAATACATTGCATACACCCTAAAAGGCTTTATAAAACTCAGCAGGCAAGCCATCAATTCCCGGTGACTATCCTGTAGAGAGCTGATTGACTGCCTTTGAAAGTTCATCAAAAGAAATCATTATGTCCAATGAATTTTTCTCCCCTGTACTTAATTTAGGAAGATATCCTAAGAACTGTTCCATAGATCCACCATCACAGCGCATATTACTGAACAGCTCTTTATAAAATTCAATGCCCATTGTTCTCATCTCCGTTGGATCTAAAGTAATAGTTTCAAATTTTCTTTTAAAATGAAGAATACATTTCCTTTGTGCTTCCTTCCATTCAAGTCCAAAGAAATAAGCAGTTGGAGCGTCCATGTCTTTAATTGACGGACTAGTGCACCTTTAAATCTTTGCTCCAACAATGATTTTAACTCTATTTTTTTCTTTTTTTTAAATATTCACTGACCCATCCTCATCATCAACATCAATCATTCTTTTTCCCATTTCATTAATCTCAATCTCTTTATTTTTCATATTTCTCTTTACTGTAGAAGTAGTATAATAAGAAAATTGTTTATTTTAAAATTTGATTCAACCTGTCCCCCTTCGCATTTTTTGACAGTTAAGAACTTTTTGATTTCATCAGTATCATACTTATTCCTCTTTAACAGTGTTTTAAAAACTGCCTGATCTAGATCCATCATTAAATTAGCACTTAAGTTGACACTCTCTGAAGGAGACTTTGATTCAGACACTACAGTAACATGGGAAATATCCATGCTCTCAACAGCCTCAGGCTCACCTTTATCAACAACAAGGATAACTAGATCCTTTTCATCATTATTCCCAGCTATGGCCTGGTTCTCCCCTTCTGTCTGCAAATGAGACATTTTGTTGTATATTTGGAGTGTTTATAAGTACAGAAAAGTTGAATTATTATCTTCAGGTGCTTCGTTTACATCTTTATATTCTGTTTTGGTCTTATTTTCCAACCTGTTCCGATTTTTCTGTTCTCTATGACGTATTTTGAACAATTACGTCACAGTATTTGCAGAGGAACTGCCAAGGATTTCAACTTCAACAACCTCCGCCATAAAGAAGGGTTTGCCGATTGACTTTGTCTTAATGAGGGGTCAATTCCTTCTATCTTTGGAGACAACGTTACGTACAGAGCATTTCGATAAGCTGTAAATATCGTTAATAAAAATAAAGTACTTTACTTTCTTAAACCACATGGTGGTCATGGTTTAGCAGTAGCTTTGTCTTTCTTTGTTTTTGTTTTTAAGTAATGTTTCACGTCTGCAGTATTGTTCTTTACTTCCATCATAACAATGGTCATTTAGATGCTGTGTTTTCTGATGCTTTTCTAAACGTATCATAGAATCAATACAGATTTGTATTGGTAAGATTAGACTGTAGTCATTTATCTTGTTAGTGTGTTTGTTTTAACAAGAGAAATAATCGACTTTCACTTATAACACAATACAGTTAACGTTACCATTGCAATACATCCATATGAAGATGTTGTTCTGCAGGTTCCTCGTCTTCTTTTTCAACTTGCTCATTCTGCCTCATGTAAGGTTTGATGGACAAGTCTTCCATTGTTGACATTTTGTTCAACTTCAGGAGGCACTGCTTATCGCTGATTTGTACAGTCATTCATAACAACCCTTCACAAAGACAGTTTGGATCAGCAATATGGTCTGCCTCATCAGCTTACATTGCAATGTATAGCAGAGCTCATGGATGGTCCAAACATAGCCAGTGGGAACATTAAAGCTTACTGACTCGTCGCCCTCAGGGTTCGTTCCCTCGTTGGCATGCTAGAGCAATTGGGAAGGAAGGGCACCTTTGCGCTGCAGTGTGGCTTCCATGTCTCCTGGCTCCTAGGGACGCTGCCGCACAACCTCAGGTCAAGTTTTCAACGCTTTGCACATCCTCACCAGGTACCAATACCTGTGGCTACAGTAAATTCAAGTGCAGGAGGACACATAAAGGTTTGTAGGAGCTAGTCGTCATAGATATCCACCACGAACATGAGAAGTGATCAGAGACTCAAAACCATTTGCTAAAAGTGCCACCATTCTATTTGGCACAGAAAAAGCACATCCACAGGCAAAGATGACACCTACAGCCAAAAAACCTGTTTCAACCCCTTACTGCCCTTACTGTGACCTCCATAAACACTCCCTCAACAATTGCAACAACTTTAAGCAGCTTACCGTTGACCAGAAACGAAACTTGATAAGAGACTTCAACAGATGCTGGTGCTGTGGGACGAATCATCAAGTTTCAGAGTGCAATCTGAAAATGCACTGCAAACAGTTTCACGAGTTCACACTTACATATAATTTTGAGGGAGTAAGATTTAATGCGTATTTGGCGTGCCGTCCGGAGGGAGGGCTCCGAGCTCGGAATTCTGCCCAAACCCAGAGTACTCCCCCTGTATGTAAGTGATTTTTAGAAAGAGGAGTATGGAGCACTAGGAGTGTGGAGAAGAGGTGGAGGAGGGATGCTGCAAACTGTCAATCGATCTATGAAAGACTGCCGAGTCTATATGTACCCTCTTCTCATTGATTGCTGATTGCTATCCACTCGTGTTAATTATCTGAACATGCTCCTCCCGAACATAGTTCATTTAAAACTTCATTTAATGGATGCCATCTACTGGTCCTTCATGCCATCAATCCCAAGAGTGCAGACATCCCAAAGGCTACCCCAAATGAAGGTTCTTAGACTAATGCCTGCCACCGCAACAATATGAACAAGATACTTCTCATTCATAAGCCCCCTGCCAGCCAAAGGTTCTTCTCAAAAGATCATCAAGGTCATTATGCGAAACGGGGCACATAAAATGAAAGCCTATGCAATCCTGGACGATGGATCGGAGATGATCATCCTTCTGCACAATGCTGCCAAACAGCTGGGCTTAAAAGGTCAGCATACACATACACAAACCTCACACAAACACACAAACATACACACCCGGTTAAGACCTTGCAGTAAAAATACTACCACCTCAGAGGACTTCCTTCCTTTGAGCCAATCCACCTAGGCCCCCCAGGGGGACCAGCAGCCATCAAGACTCATCTCGGCTGAACTTTGCAGGGCCCTGTAAAACACCTGCAGCATGAGTTCACTGAACAAAAGTGTATTTTCACTTCAATGGCATCTCCAGAAACTGATCTTCTCAAACAAGTGGGGAGACTTTGGCAGATAGATGTGCTTTCCAGGCAAACTGAAAAGATAAGCACAAGATCCAGACAAGACCAGGAAGCAGTGCATATTCTGGAGAGCAAGACAGTGAAAGTAGAGGTGGATGGTGTTAAGCGCTATGCAACACCACTTTTGCATGTTAAAAACACAAGAATGGCTTTTTAAAAGCATCTAGGTGTAATGGAGGTATTTTTCTTATGGGATTTTTATTTTGACGGGTTTTTCTTTCTCTGGAGTGTTCGCGCGAGATGCAAGGACGTCTGGGAAGAAGATGGAAACGTAGTTGAGTCATAAGTTCGGTTGATTGCGTCATCGGACAGAGAACTGTGTTGGAGACTTGATGAGAGTTTGAGAGAGAGTTGCTGGAGCTGTGAGTTTCATCCAGAACACTTGTATTTTGGCTTTATCCTGACTGAAAGCATTTTTGAGAGTCCTACTGTTTTTTGTTTTTTTTAAGTCATCCATGAACAGTGTTGGAGCGAGAGACATTGATTTCTTTCTGCGAATCATTTAAGTGCGCTTGTTAGTGCGCGAGAATGCGTATGTGAACTGAATGCTCGGTTTTGATGGATTGAATCGTTTTTGTTTAGTCACTTTTTGTTTATAATAGACTGACTATCGTCCAGGTTCAAGATTTGTTTTTGAGAGACATTTTTGGGGGATTCAGATCATTCTGAGTGCCGCGTGCGAGATGAGCTGAGTTGAGCTGCACCATTTTGTTCCAGAAAGTTTATTGAGTTTTTCCTGGGCCGCGCTGAAACTTTTCTTATGTTTTTTGTTTATTGCCCTGCCATGCTTATTACATCTCACTGTCCTATCTCAGCTGTTCATTACTTCAACGCAAGTCATCGCATCAAAGTGTCGTTGCCACAGACTGGTACTACAGTTCGATAAACACACACACACATGAACACTTCACTGATGTACAGTGAACCAAACTGAGTGTTCGAAGGAGTGTTTGAATGAACTGAGGGCTTCAATTGTCAATTTGAATTGTGTTTGTGATAACTGAGTCGATTGGGAACTGAATCATAAAATTGATTCTTAAGAAACATTTAATTGATTTAAAGGTTATCTATGTGTTTGAACTGGGTTATTTGAGGTGAGTCATTTGGATGGAATGAGTCAAATGGGTTGAACTATAAGAGTCATCAACATCCAGTGTTGCTTGTAAATCAGTTTGTGCCTTAATACTTTAACTAATATTTTGGAAACACTTTTGAGGTGTTAAAGGTGATTTTTTTTTATGTTAACCATTTGAAGATCAGAAGATCATTCAAGGCTATGTTCACACAGGGCTTAATGCTCAATTCCGATTTTTTGAAAAAATTTCGATTTTTTTGCAAGACCGTTCACATTGCCAATTAAATGCGACCTTTTGTGATCTCCTGTGTGAACGTGAAATGACCCAGAAGAGTAATCAACGGTCAACAATGTCACTTGTTGTTTGCGGAATAGTTCTTTTTTTCCATATGTTGCGAGCTTTTGATTTATTATTTTTATTGCCACAGCCCATATACAAACAGACAACAATTATTTTATCGAAGGGCAAAGTGTGCACATAAATGTAAGATTTTTCCGATCCTCACCGACCTCGTCATAAAACCCGTTTAATTGATAATAGTACGTGTCCTTGGCGCTCCTTGCTTTGTCGCCGGCGGCCGCGGTGCGACACTGGTGGCTGGTGTTGCCAGAATGGGTGTTTTTTCGCTACATTTTAAGGCATGTTTACATGTGTTTTAGCCAGGTTTTCGCCTGGAAGGCTCTATAGAAATCTGGCACCCTACTGTATGAAGTTAAACTGACAGAGAGCGCACGTTCACAGACACCAGAATGAACGTGTTCACAGTTATGTTCATCAGGCAGTAATACAGTATGTTTATTTTGGGCGAACGTGAACTGTCACGTTTGCCCAAAATATGAACACGTTCATGCACTAGCGTTCATTGAACGCGTTCTGGCACAACACTGGGGAAGAGACACGTCTGCGGCGGCACATAACAGTGCAGAAACGCGTTGGAGTTGGAGTGTATTGGCTAGCTACAGGTGCGTGCAATGACGTGCGGGTCGGTTATATGTGACCTGGCCGTTCAGATTGAAGTCGCATTTCAAAAGACCGGATACATATCGGATTTGGACCACATACCCAAGTGGCCTGGGTCGCATTTGAAAAGATCGGATCTGTGTCGCTCAGACTGTCATGAAAAAATCAGATACAGGTCGCATAGGGGCGAAAAAATCGGAATTAGGTCGTTTCAGCCTGCAGTGTGAACGTAGCCCAAGATACAAGAACCGTCAGAATTGTTATTTTATTTCCTTTGTATTTTATTGTCAATTTATTTCTTTGAGCTGTTTCTTCCAGCAAAGACATTACCTATCGAGGGAAGAAAAATAAATTATTAATGGTTCACATTAAAACATTTGACAGTTATTTCTGAACTTACCTTGGGGTAGGGGCATCTCGCTTACATTGTTAGGATTAGGTTCAAATTACTTCCATTTCATTTCATGCAAGCCACCGTTCTGACATACAGTACTTACCTGAAGCCTACACAACCTATGTTGCATTAAGATAAAACATATACACATAAGTGCATACTGAGACTCAAAAGAACTGGAGCGGGGACTAACTTCCTTTCGTTTCTAAATCTCCCAGGGTAATGTTCCAAATATTCCCCTACTAAGGGAGACTTAAAGTCCCGTTACATAGGGTTGAGCTAGAGATATTTGGAGGAAACGCATACAGATGCAAAAAGGCATGAGCCTATGTCAATTCCATCAGACATCCCACCTATCAATCCACCAGAATACCAAATGGAGGTCTGTGCACCTAAGTGGAAAGAGGTAGAACAGGCTGTGAGAAAGACATGGGCGTCATCATCTCCAGGGCCTAATGGAGTTCCGTACAGAGTGTAGAAGAGTGCTTCAGGAGTCCTACGAATTCTGTGGAAATTGATAAAATAGCATGGGAAAACAGGTTGTATCTAGAGCATGGCGCAGAGCAGGTTGGAGTCTTTATACCTAAAGAAAAAGATGCTACAAGCATCAGTCAGTTTCCTCCTATTTCACTATTAAACGCTGAATGTGAGATTTTCTTCAGCATTATTGCTCAGATATTGTCCACCTACCTATTAAAGAATAGCTTCATTGACACTTCAGTTCAAAAAGCAGGCATTCCAGGGTTCTCATGATGCTTAGAACACGTCATTGTTATTTGGCAACGAATTCAATCAGCTAAAACGAATCAGCAAAAAGGAAAGGAAGGAGCTCCTTGTGACATTCCGGGATTTGGCTAATGCATATGATTCAGTGCTACTTGAGCTTCTTTGGGCTGCATTTGATTTTTTCAGAGTACCAATGTCAATAAAAAATTTAGGGAAAGCCTGTTTTGGAGATTTGCAATTTAGTTTCTCAACTCCAGAATTCAGCACAATGTGGCAATGCTTAGAGGTTGGAATAATGGCAGGATGCACCATTTATACACTGGCTTTTACCATGCCAATGGAAGTAATCATTAGGGCATCAAGATGGGTAGTAGGAGGAGGAGAGCGCATGGCTTCTGGGATGCGACTACCACCAGTCAGAGCATACATGGATGACATGTCAACCATGACTACAAGAGTAGCCTGCACTAATCGGTTATTGGGAAAGTTATATATTGAATGGGCATGAATGCAATTTAAGCCCTCTAAATCAAGAAGCATCTCAATAGTTAAAGGAAAGGTAGTAGATAAAACATTCTTCATTAATGGTAAGGCAATACCATCAGTTTCTGTGAAACCAGTAAAGAGTCTAGATGGTATGATGGGGATCTAAAGGACACAGTGTGCAAGTGGGAGAAGTTAGACGATAAGCAGTGGAAGGGTTGAAGAGCATAAACAGCTGTGCTCTACCAGGCAAACTAAAACTCTGGTGCTTTCAGTTTGGTCCACTGCCGAGGTTGCTGTGGCCAACAATTGACAACAGTGGATAAGCTCTAAGCGTTGAAAAGTTCATACATAAAGAAAAGGTTGGGAGGTCAGATTGTCACCACTAATGTCCGACCAGATATTGTTTTGTGGTCTGGATCAGCACGCATTGTTCAACTGATAGACTTAACAGTGCCATGGGAGGATGCTGTAGATGAGACATATGAGAGGAAGACACTATGGTATGCTCATCTGGCCACTGAAGCAGAACAGCGAGGATGGAGAGTCCAGGATTATCCTGTGGAAATGGGTTGTCAAGGATTTGTAGCACACTCTACAACCCGGTTCCTCCGAGACATCACATTCAGTGGCCAAGAGTTGTGTTGCACAGTAAAGAACTTGTCTGAAGCAGCAGAGAGGAGCAGCAACTGGCTGTGGTTGAGACAGAAAGATTCTGGCTGGCAGTATACAGGCCGCCACGCTACACTTTTGTAGAATTCTTTAAAAACTTGAAGAATATGTTGGTTTGTTTGTATAGTTCACATAGTAATTACGGTTATTATGTTCCAGTGTATATTGCGTGAATGAGGGTTGGTGTTTGGGCAGATATTGTGTTTTGCGGTAGGTAGTATGCCATACGGAACCGTTGTCACTGAACCTACTTTAACGAAGACAGTGGGGCCCGACAGCTTTAGTCAGACAGGTTGGCACGTATGGTTGGGTTACAGAGAGATTGTGAGATTGTGGTTAGGTCACATGTGAACTATGAGGAAGGAGCAACACTACTGGTTCAGTGATATCATCAGAAACTACATTCTGAGTTTCTGAAACACCATTATTCTCTACAACAGTCACACTGATTTTCACACTCAGAATGGAAGCATTAGAAGACCCTGCTTCAACCCTTTCCTCATCATTATTTGGACTAGCCTTCTTTGCACATCAGTCGATGAATTATCTTTATTCTTTTTGGGCAATTCTGAATCAAATGACCTACCCCACCACATTTAAAGCACTTATCAATCTTATCAATTGTAGCATAGAAAAGAATCAAAGTTGTCCACCTTAATGTTAAAAGTCAAGTCCAGTTCTTCGCTGTCTTTCAAAATCATGAAGGCAAATCTTCTACAGTGGTGAAGCAGTACCAATGAGCATTTTCTTAATCAGTGAAACCAGCTTTTCCATAACGGGACAAGATCTTAACCAATATCATCAGAAACAAAAGGTGGAATATTAGACTTCTTTTTTGAGGGTGTTGAAAGAGATAGTACAGGTGTGAAGAGATTATTATATTATTATAACAATTCCCTTTTCCACTAATTTGTTTGCCTTCTCAACCGACTTAAAAAAAAACAAAACAAAAAAAAAACAGCAGTATTCATTTTAGATGCCGACAAAATACTGTCATGCCCAATGGCCAAACAACAATCTTCAAGTCCCCGTGAAATCAAAATTGAACCTATTTACTTTGTTAGCGCATATTACTAGTCTTGTGGTGAACAATTAATCCGTGCAAGTGAATATATATTAAAAAAATGTTTTACCTTAGTAATCTTTAATCAAAATCTGAAAAGTTACTTCCGGTCTGGAACGGTTTCTTTTTCTGATGACGTAGGTTTCACAGTTTGGGTGGGGAAACGCTTAACCACTCCCCTCAAACCGTTAGTTTGCTATGAGCGAGAGATGGAGAGGAGGAGCGCTAGAGTAAAACCCTGCCCTCTGTTCAATATTCCGTTTCACTTGGAAATACGTCACAGCACTGGAGAAAAATCGTTTGCAACTTCCGGTTCACGGGGACTTTCAACACTCACCACGGACGCCACTTTATAACAGTGAGAGAGAGAGAGAGAGAGAGATTTTTATTTTGATTTTCAAAACCCTTTTTATTACAATTTACACAACAACTATCACTACAAACTGCCAAACAACATCATTAATTCAAGATTTAAAAAAAAAATAAAAGATAGAAAACAGCAACTCTTCAACAATTTCACAAAGGACCTTATTTAAACACCATCTTACCTCAAAGGATAAAAAATCATGCATTAATCTTTAATAATGATAATCAATCAAAATCCTAGATTTGACTAATTTTACAAAAATTGCTACCAAACTGTTAGAAACATTTTGCTCATTTTTTTCTTTTCTTGTGGTATAAATCAGCATTTTTGCCTGGCCTAACAAGAAATTCAACAATTGACGCTTATGACGAAATTTCTTCACATATTTAAATCCACAAATAAACACTTTCATTGAAAAAACCTCATCAACATTTTTTTTCTCAAAATATCAAATAGAGGTTTTAACCTCCCACAGTGCATAAAAGCATGAAAAATAGTCTCTTTTTCCAAACAAAAAGGGCAGCCTTCAGTCACTTCAGAATTGATCAAGGAGACGAATGCATTTACTGCAATAGTAAATGCCAGTGTTACCATGTAACACTCTCCACTGTAAATAACCAGTTTTTTTTTGACTAATGGTGACTTATATAAAGCTCTACATTGTGGCTTTTCATCGACAGCAAGATTAAGTATATTTCGCCATGGTGTATCACACTTTTTGTCTAAAGTTAACGAGTTTTGTTAACGAGTGACTAAAAATGTTCTTTAAAGCTATAGTATATAATCGTATATCTCTTATCAAACTACAATAATGGCCGAACGCGGGGAGTTGAGCCGAGTGTGAACTCAGCAACCTGGAGAGCGGGCGGGGAAAGACGCGACTCCATTTTATTTAAAGGGGCCGCTTTGAAATGGGTCGCTCACAGACACACATCAGAAAAGGGGTAGAAAAGGGGCCTGTGGAGCTATAATAATGAGGAATTCAGACCCAAGCATTGCAGTTATGCTTTATATAGACCACAAATGTATGATTTATAAGTAAAAATGAATGATTTAAAAGCATGATATGTACCCTTTAATATACTCTCAACGCCACAATACATCATTTTAATCATTTCAATAAACTCTGAACTAAAACCAAAGGATTTTAAAACACTCCATAAGTAAATATGCTCGACTCTGTCGAAAGCCTTCTCTTGATCGATTGATATCATACCAAAGTCTACGTCAAAGATTTTTCCACAGTCAAAGATATCTCTGATAAAAGAAACATTATCAAAGATTCTCCTTCCTGGTACGAAATATGACCGATCTGGATGAACAATAGATTCAATGACTTCCCCCAATCTGATCGCCAAAGCTTTAGACAATGTTTTGTAGTCGTTACACAATAAACTTACTGGTCTCTGTCACAGTCTCCGTCTGCACCGTTCTGTCTACGTCTTCTTCACTACACTTCCCAGGATCCTCTTGTCTCTTCACCTGAACTCACTCCCGCAATCATCCACCTGTTGATCGTCTTCATCATCTGTTTCACCTGTTTTTCACCTCATTATGTTTGATTCATTCTTCTATTTAGTTTGCCTACGTTCCTTCAGTCATTGTCTGTTGTTGTCAGTGTTACCCTGGGTTAGTGAGTGTTTCTGCCTGTTTGCCTGTACATGTTTTTGAGTTTAACTAAAGTAATTGAATTGGAGCATTTGCCTCTTCTGTCGTCTTCTGCCTACACTCCACACCTCGCCGTGACAGAACGACCGACCAAATCAAGATGGACCCCTTTGTAGCCATCGAACTGCTCTGTTTAGAGCAGGGGAGCCGTTCATTAGAGGAACATTTTAAAGATTTCCTCCATCTCGCCTCAGCTACAACCTTCCCGGACGACAGCCTCTGCAGATTCCTGTATGCCGGCCTCAACACCGCCACCAGAGTGCAGTTGTCCGGGGAGGGCCCTCAGTGGAGTTTCACGGAGTCATGTGGAGTGAGTGCTGGTGTCCTGTGGATCTTCCTTCCTTCACCGTGGATGACGTCACCAGCCCCACTCCAACGCCCGAGCCCTCATCACCGCTGGTTCCGTCCAGCCCTGCTGAACCTGAGCCTTCTTCACTGCTGGTTTCGTCCAGCCCTGTCCAGCCCGAGACCGTCCAGCCTGAGCCCGAGACCGTCCAGCCTGAGCCCGAGACCGTCCAGCCGGAGCCCGAGACCAGGATCCCACCCAGCCTCCCTCTCCCGCCTCCTCTCATCTCTCACCTGTCAGCTCTTCTGCCTTCCAGCCCTCCGAAACCAGCCTGGTCCATGGATCCCCGGTCCTTGCCTCCAACCTCCTGTATATGGATACTTCTTCGGCCCCTCGTCCCATCTGCTCCCCCTTGGCTCCTACCTCCCTCAGCTCCACCATGGCTGGAGTCCACCAGTTTTCAGTCCACCAGTTCTGCCAGGCTCCCTCGTCCCCCCGGATTCACTTTAGTCCCTCGTCTTCCTTCCCTCACCTATGGACTTCCATCCTCCGACTTCGCCTCGTCCTCCCCCCCCCCCCGGTTCTGTTGGACTCCTCACTCCCCTCAGTGCCCCGTCGGTCCTCACTCCCTCTGTCCTCACCGTGTCCTTCTGTGCCCCTGTCTTCACTTCTGTCACCGGAGCCTGCGGTGTCGCCATGTTCCCTCGGTCCCTCATCATCACCCCATCTTGTCGGCCCTACGGCTTCACCCCGGTCTCCTCTCCCATCTGCTCCGCCCCTGTCAGTCGGCCCCCTGGTGTCGTCAGCCCTGCCTCCGTCTCGTCTCCTCCCTCCATCGGCTCCACCATGGGTCCTCCCTCCATCCTGGTCTCACCCTCAGCCTGCTCCGCCCTGGTCTCACCCTCAGCCTGCTCCGCCCTGGTCTCGTCCTCAGCCTGCTCTGCCCGGGCCACGCCCTCGACCTGCTCCGCCCTGGCCACGCCCTCAGCCTGCTCCGCCCTGGCTCCGCCTCCGCTCTACGGCAGCTTCTAATCTAGGCAGTTGTCCATCTGCCAGACTCTCATTAAAAACTGTTACTAAATCTGGACCTATTTCCTATTTCTACCCAAAAAGTTTTATAAAATTAAATTGTAATGCCATCAATACCTGGTGCTTTTCCATTTTCCATTTTTTAAGGGCATTTTCTAGCTCAACTAAACTCAAAGTTTTACTAATTTCTTCATTTGCATTTTTTGTTATCTGAGGTAAATTTAAAAAAAAAATTAAAATACCATCTTCCTCTTCAGAAATGTCACTTTTGTACAGTTCTTTATAAAAATGTACAGCTCTCTTCCTTATGTCCAAGGGATTTGTCAACAAATCCCCTTCTTCAGACTGCAAGGCATAAATGAACTTTTTCTGTCCGTTCTTTTTTTCTAAACTGAAAAAGAATTTTGAAGGAGCATCCATTAATTCTGCACTTTGAAAACAGGATCTAATGATAGCACCTTGTGTTGCACAACCTAGCATGTCAGATAACAAATTATTTTTCTTTTTTATGTGCTCTATATAGGTGGCATCTTTTGTGGACTCTGCAAGTTCTTGTAGCTTCATCAACTCTTCTTCTAACATACTCATTGAGCTATTTTTGTCTCTTGTGGCGTTGTGAGTATATTCTTGACACAATTGCTTGATTTGTATTTTTACAAAATCCCACCACTGCTTCAATGTTACGAAGGATGATTTCATAGCCTTAGCATTTTGTCCAAAACTCTTTAAAAACTTCTTTATCAGATGTCAGATAATAAATTATTGTTAAAATGCCAATAAGCACTTTTTGATTTGACAACTTTTTGCTACAACACATTTTATCAAGCTGTGATCAGAAAAACAAACCGGACTTATTGAACATTCTCTAAACATGCTTAATTGATGCTTAAATCCATAAAATCTATCAAGCCTTGCCAGGGTTAACTGATTTTCATGAGTGTGGACCCAAGTATACTGTCTCTGTATACCATTGAAATTCCTCCATTTATCATTTATGCTATGAGACTTTTTCATTTGAATTAGCCTCTTTCTGGATTGCATGTGTGGTTCAACATGATTTCGATCTATGACATTTTCAGTACAATTAAAATCCCCTCCTAACAGTAAATTCATCATTATTACACTCATTTAAAGCTTCTTCCAAAGTGTTCAAAAATATCATTCTTTCTAATGCCATAGTTGGAGTGTATACACACACAAAAACAAAATAACTATTTTCAAACACAATTTTAATCTTCAGCAACCTTCCTTTAATTTTTTCCTCTACACTAAAGGAATATGGAGTAAAATCTTTTGAAAATAACACTGCAACTCCACCACTTAATGAGGTATGATGGCTTAAAATCACTAATCCATCGAATTCTTTTACCCATTCTATGGCATTTGATACATCAGTATGTGTCTCTTGTACAAAAAACACATCAAATTTCTTATATTTCATTAATTCAAATACTTGAGCTCTATTCTTAAACTCCCTTGCTCCGTTAACATTCAAGGAAGCAAAATTTATTTCCCTCATAAAGGATAAAGAAAGAGAGCAAAAGAAATAAAACCATAAAAGATGCATCAATTTACCCATTCTAGCTGTTTTCACTGGGCCCGTCTGACTGACTACTTAATTTCGTAATAATTTTCTTAAGACGGTAAACCGCTTGATTAGTGAAACAACTTTCACTCCTAAAAAGCTTTACCCTCTTAATAAACTGTGTTATGTCTGGGAAATACTCCTCTAGTTTTACTTTTTTTCACATTTTTTGTTATTTTCAAAAATGACTTAATATCCACAACAGTGTACGTTCGACTAGAGAAACCACTTTGGGGCAAACTAGCAGTGACACTACATTCTGAAATGTCACTTTCGCTCTCTGTGTTGGTCTAGCTCAAGTAAATGCCATCTATTTTTATTATTATTTTTTTTTTTCAGCAGAGCATTCCGACAACTTCCTTTTTTGGGGGATTTTAAAAAGACATTCTTCATCTCCCAACACAGAATCGCCATCTTCTGGATTTACCATAGCCTCTTCTTCACTGTTGGATCATCTGAATCACAAACTGCTTGTTCTATCCTCTGGGAACATACTACCTCTTCCTCTCCAGCTGCAGCTACACTGACTTTTTCAAAAATTTCTCAATTTTCCACAATCTCAGAAACCTTCTCTACCACCTTAGGAGGAACCGACACCCTGCTTGGACCCGGCATCTCCTCAACAACTGTAGCGATTTCCTTCTGCACTTCAATTACACTTTCTGAAGCAACAGTTAATGCAGTTTTATTTATGTTTTCCTCTCTTTTTGGACAACCACGAATAAGGTGTCCATTTTCACCACAACCAAAGCACCTCATTGTATTAGTTGTAGCATACATCACATAATTATATTCTTTATGTCAAAAATTTAGAGTCAGGTAGTTCCTCAACGTTATCTTTCAGTACCATATAAACATAATGCCTGAAAGACACCACATGTTTCAACAATGAGGACTTACTTCCAATTTAAAATCATCTTAATGGGAGAGACCAGTTTCCCATACCTCGAGAGCATTACAACTAGAACTTCGTTCTTGATGAACGGCGGCACATTAGATAACGTTACTCTCTTAGACGGCGTAGAAAGAGGTAGCACTGAGGTAAAAACACCACCAATCTCTACACCACTCTCCACCAACAAGTTCGACAAATCGATCGTCTTAAGCCTGGAACACACCAAGCCGACGGTTGGACGTCAGGCAGATTTTGTGCGTCGGCCAACTAAGTTTCCTCGGTGTGATACGCACGGTTCCGTGCCGTTGGCTAAAAATATTCCTTTGTTTCGCCCGATTCGACATGTTGAATCGGCGTCGGCCCGTTGGGGAAAGAGAGAACACTGATTGGCTGTTCAGCTTAGTGAAAGAGTCAGGCACGAGCATAAAAGCAAAACAGCAAGCAAAGAAGTCAAAACGGTAAAGATAGAAGGCTGTTCTTATGTTACGTCTTCTTACCTGAGTATTCCTTGGCGAATATTTCAATATTAACGTGAGCGGAGTGAAATAAAGAAAGTGTTATGCAGGACTGATATTCAAAACGGAAAGCACGCGCTGCTTTGTTTACATTGTGTGTATCTGCAGTTTGAATGACGAATATAGACTAATATATCTGCAGAAATAGACAGTTGGCTCATTAAACACAGGCACAGAAAGCACATTCTAGCTGACAGTTGGCTGCAGTTCTTTCGGTGTGTTCAAGTGCAGCTTTTTACTTCAACGAGAGGCGACAACACAGTCTGCTTTCATCAGCGCTAGTTCGTTGGCGTCCGCTTGGTGTGTTCCGGGCTTTAACGAACAAAACAATCGCGTTGTTCATTCGCGACGCCGATAAAACATTCTCATGACCAACTACCCACCGCTAAACTACACTCCTCTATACTTGCAGCAACATCAATTTTCACACAGTGACGCCTCGTTAGAAACTCCAAACTTTCCACACTGGGAGCTGCCATTCTCCCAGTACACCGACTGGGAGTCAAACTCACCCAAAAACAACCACCTTCCGCACCAATATTTCCTAAAAGCCCAAAATAAATGCTAAAAAAAGATAGAAACGGGTAGAAAAAGTTTTTCAAACACTCGTACCTTTCACCGCCGTCACGCATTCTCCATCCACGCATCACTCACTCAACGCATGCGCACACACACACACAGAGAGAGAGAGAGAGAGAGAGACTACAAAGTGCAAACAGAGAGCAGTTTGACAGAGAAGTCATTATTGGATGGAACAAACAAAGTCTGCCAATAGAGGATATGTTTACTTAGTTGTATTTATTTATTTTTTCTTTAATAGGGTTACTCAAGGTCCTGCATCAACTCAATAAATCCCTACCACCAGTCATTAGAGAAGTGGAAATTGATCTATTATTTCAAAGGCCTCCTTTGGAAAGTGGCCACTTCATGTCCTGTGCTACCACCTTACTGAATATTCTGCTGAAGAAACATAATCATGATCCACCCATACACATTTTTTTTATTCTACTGCTATTATGGCACTCTCAAAAAGAAAGATTATCCCTTTAGCTCTCCAATTATTTGTAAGCAAATTAGCAAGTTTAGTGATACAAGAAAAAGCATGCAAGATTTTCCAAAGTGTCTAAATTACAGCCTGTGCGTCATCAGAAAGGTAAATATAAAATAAAAGTTATATTTTTATGTTTACTATATCAAATACATTGGTAAGGAAGGTAAGGATCCACTGGAGGCAAGTTGTAGTGAGAGAACCCAAGTGCAGTTTATTCAAAACAACACATTAGATCAAACATAAAAACAAAAGCATGGCATGGAACAAAACCGCGGACATAGACGTAACCATCAGTGATGATAGTAAACAACACTTGACAACAACAAACATGAGGGCTTAAATACACAGACTAATGACAGGATGTGTACAATGAAAAAAAGATTAACCAATGACAGGACACATGGCAGGATCACATGACAAATGGAATCACATGATAGACATGGAACATGAACAAACCAAAATGTGACAGAGACTAGACAAAATCCTGACAGTACTGTAAGGCAGGTTTTTTTTTTGTTTTTTTTTCTCCAGTAAGAAATTTTATTTGATCTCATCACTTTAAAGCGACACAACCAGATGGTCCAGTCTGTTCACAAACCATATGAGACAAAAATGGCAAAATCAATTACAATTTCTTAAAAATCAATTTCTTAAATCAATTTACATTTACTTGAGAAGCAAAATTACAAGATAATGAGTCTTGTTTTCTGAAAAACGTATAAAAATGTAAATACACTTAAAAAAATCCCTTTGAACTAAGAATTTATCTTACCACCACCAGCAGATGTTAAGCTTGATTTGATACACAACAATTTTTTTTACATAGTTTTCTGTGCTGCATTATGTTTGGTCGCTTTACCAGTCAAGCAATCTCTTCCGTATCCATGTGAGCAGTTATTGGCCAGAATAAACAAATTAGACTTTATGCTATAGTCTATAGCATAAAGTCTAATTCAGTCAAACGTCTTACTACACTACTTTTCAACTAACTTGCCCATACAAGGGAAGTGAGCTCATATCAGGTAACCAACCATGTTTCCACATAATCAAGAAGCCATTTCAACTCTGGCACAACAAACAGAATTAATATGCAGTTATATGAATCAGTTCATGACTGCATAATAAACAAAACCTTGCACAATTGTGTATATATTATGTGTTCAGCCATTACCAAGTCTATAAAACCAGGGAGGCTTTGCATATGAACTCAAAGCTCTAATATGAATAATGTGTTCACAAACCCAGTTTACACTGTAAATTAAATTCTGCTATTTAAAGAAGTAACCACTCTGAACATGACAGCACCACTCTGAAGCTATTACCGAATGCTGGCCGCACAACACGTAAAGATGGTTTATGGCAAGCATCAAATGAGGACAACATGCTTTCAAGTTGGTGAGGAGCAAGCAGAACTGAGCATATGACTTGCTGTTTCATGCCGTCAATCAGCCATAAAAGGCAAGAAGGAGTTCTGACTACTTACATTGTATGCATACAGAAATTATACATCAGATTCTGCATGGTGCCTCTTGGCTAAAGAAACAGAAGCTAACAGTTTGCGAGGAAGTGATGTACGATGTCGTAACTTGTCAAATTGCTCCCCACCATTTCTTCGTTGAACATACATGCAGGAAAGACGCGGCGCTGTAAATCTCAGAGGCTGCTGGACAAACTGGGAGGTCATAAATTGAAGTGGATTAAAGTTGTTTTTCTTCATCGCGTGTGCATTGACAGGAACGAGAGGGTTCACCATTAACCAACAAACCTTTACAAAGTTCTTAAATAGTACACAGAGGCTGGGGCCAAGAAATTGATGGCTGACTTACTTTTATGTTTACATTTTCTCCACTATAAAACTATGAAAGGCTCAACTGATTGGGCAGTCAACGCATAGGCCTACCTGAAGCTGATGGCATGGCAGCCATGTTTTAATTTGACACAGCCCTGAGGCCAGCCTGCTTTTTATTGAACCATTTGTAGAGTGTAGCTATTTATGAGCAATAAAATGGTGCTGGGCCCCTGGTGAGCTGTGGGCAACTCTAGTTTAACTAGTGTCGTCTATTAATTTAATTTCCCCACCATGACTTCCCATCCTTATGGAGCTTCCAATGGAGGGAGATTTTTCTGAGCTGCTCTTCAAAGGGCTACTTTTGTAAAGCATCATCTTATTTTCTCTGACTAAATTACGATCATACTGGCGAGGTAAAAATTGCTTAGTATAAGATTCCTTGGGACAACATGTGAAGTAGGCTACCTCTAAAAACATCATTGATTAATTGAAACATACTTTACACAAATGTAAAATTGCAAATACAAATGCATGGACAGAATCGCCAGTGTATGGTCATGGGATAGATCACCCAAAATTTTAAATTATGTCATTTACTCACCCTCATGTCACTCCAAACTTGCATGACATGTATAAGAACCATGGGGTACAAAACAACACTAGACTGCATATACTTAAAAAATATCTTCATTCATGTTCCACAGATTTATACAAGTTTGGAACCACATGAAGGAAAGTAAATAACAGATCGTCAGTCCCGCAAGATTGTCAGTCCCTAGTGGGAACACTGAAAATTAGATCCATTTCCATTGGATTAAAAAGTAACATTCTGATTTTGGAGCAAAATGTGTTTTTGGTTGAAGCAAAAAAAAAAACCTAATATAAAGTTTTGAAAATAATTTAACAACTCTTATATGCACTATATTGCCAAATGTTTTGGGACGTCTGCCTTTATGTGCACATGCACTTTAACGACATCCCATTACTTATCCGTAGGGTTTAATATGGAGTTAGCCCAACCTCTGCAGCTATAAAGGCTTCAAATTGTCTGGGAAAACTTTTCACAAGGTTTAGGTTTATGTTTACGGGAATTTTTGACCATTCTTCAAGAAGTGCATTTGTTAGTTTCACATCCATCCTTGTCTTTATGGACCCAATTGCTTTGGGCACTGGTGGAACAGGAAGGGGCCATTCCCAAACTGTTCCCACATAGTTGGGAGTGTGAAATTGTCCAAAATGTCTTGGTATACTGAAGCATTAATACTCCCTCCACCAAACTTTACACTAGCACAATGCAGTCAGGCAAGTTCCTTTCACCTGGCCACTGCCCAAACCCAGACGGATTGGAAGAACCCTCGGTCCATCGGATTGCCAGACAGAGAAGCGTAACTCCAGAAAACATGTTTCCACTGCTCTAGAGTCCAGTGGCGGCATGCTTTACACCACTGCATCCGACGCTTTGCATTGCACTTGGTGATGTAAGACTTGAATGCAGCGACTCGACCATGGAAATCCATACCATGAAGCTCTACGCACTGCTTTTGAGCTATTCTGAAGGCCAAACAAAGTTTTGAGGTCTGTAGCTATTGACTCTGCAGAGAGTTGGCAACTTCTGCACACTTTGACAGATGTCTTACACTTGTAAAACTAATCCCGTCCGAATAGGGCTTAAGTTTGCAGAATCCTGGTTTCATTTGAAGCAAATACATTTGCTACAATAGCAGAAGTACTTTTGGCAGCGTGGAGTTGTGAATTATATGTGAAATGAATTACAAATGAGAATGCTTTAAGCATGATCTGTACATTGAAATGGACTACAAATCTTTCTAATTAAAGCATCAAAAGTAAATTGGAATCAAGTTAGCACACAAGGACTCAAGGCAAACACACAAGGCACAGGTCTCTTCACCTAATTAACGCTGACAAATTTGAATAGTGTGTATTCAGCCTTCCAAACATAAATCTATTCGGTCCCCATTCTCTAATGGGTACAGAAATGTCGTATTCATTTACCCTTTAAAACGTGGTGTGGGGGGGAGGGGGGATGACACAGAGTGGATAAGTTCAATAACGGTAATTCTGTCACCTTTGTTCTCAAACACGCACATCCCACATTAACATTCCGAAAGAGAAGAAAGCCTTTGATTTGGGGAATATCTGTATTCAAACTGGGACATGCCTTTTACATATTAATTGGGATCAGCCGACTGGCGAGAAAGGGACCTGTTCCGGTTCTGTTGCGCCCTCTGTCTCTATCCTTCAACCTCTGGCACTCATCCACCCGTTACGCTCAGCCATAATAACATGAAAGAAAGACGAAGGATTCTGGAGACAGACATGGCATTACGCTGCTTTAAACAGAAGATTAAAGTCTGGGGGAAATAAAGGCAAATTTTCCTCCATCCATATGGGATGTCTGTAATGGAACTTGCAAATTTAGAGTTTAAAAAGTGAGTTTTCCAGCCCTCTTTTGGTCAGTTATTGAACACTCTGAGTACTAACTGTGAGAGTGATCGTCTGTCTTTCTACTTACCTTGTTATCGGTCTATCAATCTATGTGGGACAGCAATTTTATAGAATTAAATAATGCCAGTCCCTTAATGGTACCATTAACAATTGTTTTAGTACTTTTAAGAAATTAAAACTAGCACAAAAAAAAAAAGAAATGCTATACCATTGCCAAATGATACATTTGAATATTAATAAAGAGCTTTTAATAACTTTTTGCCAGCATATATGGCCTGAAGATGATCCAAGCAAGCTTGGTGAAAATCGGACAAACCATCTAGGATGAGTTTGTAAAATGTTTCATTAGCATTAGCATAAACGTGTTGAATTTTGGACAGTAGGTGGTGGTGTTACAGGGAGACCCCAAATTTGCTGTATAATCAATCTACCCTCTGTCTATGTGCCAAGTTTCATAACTTTCCTGCATGTGGTTTTATTGGCTGCCAAATAGAATAATAATATTAATAAAAGAGAATGATAATATTAATGAGCAAGACTAACAATAGATGTCATCTCACGTGTTGCTTGGCCCCTAAAAAATATTTCGGGTGTCTTTAAAGACTTTTTACAATCTGTTAATTGACCGTAAAAATCAAATGTGGTAATAATTGTATTTATAACAAAAATGTAAATGTGCATCTTTGCACATTGCCACATGAATAGCTAGTAAATACAATGAAGTCTCACACATAACTGTATTTTAAATTTACACACATAAATTTACTACTATCCAGGTAGCTCTGTAGCCTATGTCTGAATAGAACTGATGCATCACAGTCATTTTTACACTTATTGCACTCATGTGCCAAACAAATTTTTGTGTAAATCGTTTGTAAATTCGTTCTGGTGTAAATTTTCGGATTCATTAAAATGTTCATATTTACAAAATGTTTGTTGGTACGAAAGAAATTTATACACGAGAAAATGGTGTGAAACATTCAAACATTCTTTTAGGATGAACGCTTGTTCTTTTAGGCAAACTTTTGGCTTTGAATTTGATGCACTATGTCACAATCACAAGCTTGTTTGCCCTTAACTTTTTTTTAGCTAAGAGTAGAAAACTGTTCGACTTTGGGTAAAACATAAAACGCATTGCCAGCCATCCTATCACAGTGGAGGAGGGTGGTGACAAATACTACCCCAGCTAACAATGACCTGGCGGCCAGCGTTTTTTTTTTGTTTTTTTTTTGGAAGGCACAAAGTCAGTGGCTTGACACGGTTGGAGCTCCTGCTGACCAATCTGAAAATGCGGTTGGTCTACCAGCAGTCGCTGATTTGCCATGGCTGGGCAACCATTGGAACACCAGTGGCAAACTGATAGCTGGTCAAGTGTTTCTGAGTGCTTACAGGACATCTTTAATTTATAAATGTATATTTATTTTAATTGATTGTTACAGTTAAAAAGAATCTGAAAGCACTGAATAAAAAATTGGTGAGACTGACCTAATAGTTTTATGTATATCAAAAGCAAGTACACCGAACAACAACAATACTTCTTGTCCAATGACTGAACAACAATGTAGAAGTTAATATTGCTAGTTACTGCATTTTTCTATTCAGTAATTCTTTATTCTTTATTCAGTAATTCATATTCTTCAAAATGAGGTACTAATAACATATTATCATAGCAACCACTGCACCACCAGCAGGCCGTTTTCAGAATATCATCTGCCATTATTTTTTTTTTCAGTTGTTTAAAACACTTTGGTGGACTCATGTTAGGCATATCGCCTATTAGTCTCGAAAAGGTCCAGTAGAGTCCACAGCATTCCTGGACATGTAATTTGCATAGTTTGTGAAGTATGCTAATTGTGAAAGAAACTGCACATGGAATTATTGTAATTCAATGACATACACACATTTAACCATCAACTCTGATATTTATAGATTGTTTGTGAATCCGGAGTCAAGTTTTGGAAAGGTCTGTTTTACATGCGAATTAGCCTATCCACTCTAGTTCAATCCACTCTAAGTTGACTGACTCTGAGTTAAGCGAGTGCACCACAACTATAAAAAAGCCATTATCAATGGAGCACAGATATTATGAGTCACCATGGTAACAGCGCCAGACAAAAAGAGGTCTGCATATTTCTCACCAGCAACAGGCAAAAAATAAATAAATTAAAAAAAATTAAGCAACACAGCAGCAGCGGCGATCGAGAGAGTTAGTTTGGGAGAAAATAGTTGCTTGAGTCAATGCGTAAGTTTACATTTTAATTCATGTTATACAGTGTTGGGTGTAATTACCAAGCAATCTAAATACTGTAATTTAGTTAAAGGGATTACTCTTAATTCTTCTGTAATATAAAGTAAAATATGATGTCATTGCATTAAATACATAGACTATAGACTATATATAAAAAAACAATAGTCGATTTAACATTTTTTTTAAAAGGTATATTTGTAATGTAACCTTCTTTCTTTACACACTTTGGTCAATTCAAGAATAATTCATGCAATTGTATATTGTTAATTTGAAAGCATTAAAAGTGCAGTTTATTGTCTCTTTTTGTATGGTTCAAGTGGTTGAGGTTGATATGGGATTTAGAAAGTAATTAGTAATAAGTTGACCAATACTTACTAGAGATAGTAATTATTACATTAATCTAATTACACTGTTGAAGATGTCATTTGTAGTTAGTAACTAATAACTACTAGTGCAAAATGTCCGTGCAAAATAATGCCTGTGTGTTTTTAGCAGTTGTTGATTTGGTGTGTTTAAGTGCTCAAATGAATAAGCGCGACAATTCAGGGAGCAAATCTGCTTTTTTCATCCCTCTGTCTCTGGTCCTGCGCTAATAATGCCCGTGTGTTTTTAGCTATTGTTTTTGCGAGATTGACCCCAAACATAACTCATGTTACTATCCTTGATAACTTGATTTCTGATGCGATCGGAAACCAGATTGAAAATTGTCAAAATATCAATTCGAGCTTAAGAATTTGTTCAGCTGGTTGAAGACAAATTTTCAATGATCTTGCCTAAGAAAGGAATATTTGAGATCGTTTTATAGTTGCTTAATATGGTCTTATCCAGGTTGCTCTTTTTCATGAGGGGCTTGACAACTGCAGTTTTCAGGGAGTTTGGAAAACTCCCAGAGAGAAGTGAAGTGAAGCATTTACCACTTCTAGGAGATCTGCTTCTAATCCATTTAACTCACTTTTGAAAAAAGATGTGGGAAGTGTGTCAAGGGAGCAGGTTGATGTTTTAATGTGCTAGTTAGTACAGTTAGTACCTTCCTACTACACAAACTTACAGTATAGTAAGAATGCAAAGTAAGGACAAAGTGTCAGAAAAGAGAAGTACTGTAAAAATGAGCAAGAAAAGAAATAAATATACTAATGATTTTCTCAGGCTCACATAAATAATTTCTCCGGTAAATACCTCTTTGTTTTCATGAAGACTGTTAAGAAACCATTTGCAATGCTCTGTCTGCAGACATTAAACTGACACATCATTTTATCATGATCAAGAGTGATTTCCATCTCATGATGACAATAACAACTACTGTATTATGACAGCCACCGGAATGATAGTTGCTAATGTGAATAATAAGGAAAGTGCCATTAATCTTCTTTTCAACTCATATTAATTTAGTGAGCAGAATGTCAGCTAAAATATATCAGTTTTATACTAGGAGGATTTAGGATATGCATCTTTGGGAAAACGGGGGGGACAGATTGCTGTGAAACTTTAGAAGTCAATTTGTGAGGAGGGGGGAATCCATTCATCTCAGAGAGAATCAAAAAGAGCAGAAAAGAAGATTGAGAACAGAAAGGCGGCACACAAGAGGAAGGAAGATGAAAAGCGTAATCACTTCACTAAAGGTATTTCTGTTCTAGAAATGAAAATGTGTTTTAAGAAGTTTTAAAACATGCATTGTCGGTGCTAGTGGTGGGAATCTTTGGGCACCTAATGATTTAGTTCAAATTTGATTTAAACTCTATTCCAAATCCAAAACTAGATGCATTACACAATTCAGATTGTGAGCTTTTGTGGATTGATCCAGAATTGTATGTGAAAGAATCACAATGCATAAGAGAATTGATTTTTCTCCCACCTACAGTGGATGCAGTATGTACATGGATACAAACTCGATAGATCGAGCCAAATTTGATAAAAAATATATTTGCATTTATACGAGAGAGGCAAAAATGAGATTACGGAGAAATGAAAGTTACTGCCCCCAATGTGCACCTGATCAAGCAACGGCAGACTGACTGTTCTTCTGTGTGATTCACATAAATATTCTGTCTGTACAATTGGGCTTTGATGACTAGAGCGTGATCAAACTGCTCAAAAGATGAATTAAAATCAAATGGACTAAAAAATAGACTGAAAACACTAAAGTACATAATCTTCTTATATCTACCATGTCAGATGGTAGATGGTCGGAACCCAATCAGCTTCTCTAGCAGTGGTGGCTGCTGGTCTTTCAAAGAGAGGAAGCTAATTTTTTTTTTTTTAACTCGACTGTCAGGTGTGGGGATGGTGAAAAGAGCCAGCACAGGACAAAGAGAATAAATAGGGAGCAAAAAAGACAGGTAATGGGGAAGGACAGATGGGGTAAAATAACTAATAATCAGGAAACAACAAGATAGGAGTCGACACAATCGACAGGAGAGCACATGGTCACACATGACAAAAACACAAACATACAAAATTAGACATGAAGTACAATGAGAACACTCAGCCACGTGTTCCCAGAACATGACAGCATGGAAGCACACAGCTAGTGTAAAACACAAGCGGTGTGCTACACAGCACAAGACAAAACATGACATGAAAGCACGCGGACGATGTAAACACGAACTCCACGCTACACAAAACACAACACACTGAAGAGAGCGAACAGGAAACCGCATGCAAACACAACAAGAACGTTATGCATGAAAACGACCATAAGCTCATCCTGTGTGCTCACAATAGAAAACAAACACGCGGAGCATGAATTTTCGATTTGAATTTCTTTCAAGTACACTTGTAAAATCCGCAATGAGACTGATGCCGTGTTCCAGGCAACCTGTAACCCGTGTTTTTTTCAAACTTATACCCGTGAAAGTGCACTTTAACGGCAGTCAAACCCGCGACTTCCCACCCATGAACTCGTACTTGATCGATGCTCTCAGTTACGAGCTTTGATGTCACATACTGTAGCCCACGAAACCATTCAAAACAACAATGGCCAGCCCCTGCGGATGCAGTGTTTCTGCAGGTGGTAAACGGTGAGAATACACTTTAGGTCCATTCATTGAGTGCAAGGATAAGTTATTACCAAATACATTTCCAAATATACAAATAAAGTAAAATAAAAGGTGTAACAGCTTATCTTGCCTTATGCGTCGTTTTTTCCTCCTCCCTTTCCCTTAAAGGGTTTACCCAAAAATGAAAATCATCAATCAAGTCATTAATTACTCACCCCCACGCTGAACCAACCCCGTAAGACCTTCGTTCATCTTCGGAACACAAATGAAGATTTTTTTGATTGAATTTGAGAGGTGTATCACCGCTACATGGGCTCCTAAAGGATTGAAACTTGACGGCCCAGAAAGTCATTGAAGAAAATGTTTAAATATTCCATGTGACTACAGTGGCTCAACTATAAGTTTATCAAGCGACAAGAATACTTTTTGTGCGGCAATCAAAAGGAGATGCAGTCCTCCAATCATCACGCAGACGCCCGGACTCCAGGCCAGCCCACTTGCCTATTCACCCATGCTGTGTCCGAAATCACCCACTACTCACTATATAGTGGCCTATATACTCATAGATAGGTATATAAAGGCTAGATATCTTGTCCACGCTGCTGGCCAATGGAGGTCAACGTATGCACTTGGCGGCCATCTTGTCACAGGCAGCCCGCTCACTCGTAACATTGTGTTAATGGTACATGTACTATTTAAATAACCATAACTTGCGACATTTTTTACCGATTTTCAAACGGTGTGGTTTGTTATAAACGTCAGAGATGTAGTTATGGCACAGCATACTTTAGCTTACCTGTGACAAGATGGCCGCCGGTGATTACGATAAAAACTCCGCCTTAAGACATCTAGCCTTTATATAGATATATATGTATATAGTGAGCTCACCATTTTGTAGTGTTGTCCGAATGTATAGTGATGATTATTATACCCTGGCCTATATAGTCCACTCAATGTATCCCAGAATGCATTTTGAAAAGTAGTGTACAACCGATAGTCACTAACCCAAGCCCTACATACCATCATGCATTGCACTGATCATAAAAATAAGTTATAATCATGCGTGGAGTTGTGCATTATAACAAAAACGGAAAGAAATGACTTTTAGTTTTTTTTTAAATTTTGGAGAAATAAGCTCAATATAATGCAATGTATTTATTTTTAAAAAATTATTTAGCCCATAGCTCGCTCAGCACCAGCTGACAAATGATGTAATCTACGGCGCCGAGAGACGATCGAGTAGTGTCCAAAAGTGGTGTTTCTATTATGCTGGTGAGATCACTATACTGTATAGTGCTCTACTCCCTACCCCCTACATAGGGGGTAGGGAGTAGTGGTTTGAGTGGAGATTTCGGACACAGAGATTTTCGCAGATTTTCAGGCAGGACATAATCGCAGGATTTATCCAATGACCGTCTAGTTTTGAAGCACTGAAAAAAACTGTTCAAAGCAGCCCCATTGAAGTCAATGGACGCTGAGCTTCAACAGGGAAATCCCGAAATGCACTGTGAGCGTGCTACGGGAAATATATGAGAAGGGGTTTGAGTCCGCTGACCTGTTATATGTAGCTGATTCTGAACGAACTTGTCTTTGAGATGACCGTGTTCTAATACCATTTTCTAACGTTTTTAGTCAATAAAATGCTAACAGAATAGTACACAGTTGACTATTATTATTATTTGACATTTATAGGGGAAGCTGAGATTCCCTTGCAGTCTTGAAGAAATCGCCATTGTTCTCTAGTCCCTGCAAATTTCTATTTACATATAAATGATTGTGTCACCCAAAAATGAAAATGAGTCATTATTTATGTACTTTGATGCACCCAAACCTGAACAAGTATACAGTAACTTACAAGCTTAAAAAAAGATGCCAAAGAACCATAAAAGAATTACAAAAAATGTCTGTATGGCTTGTGTGCTGCATTCCAAGTCTTCTGAAGCCATGTGAAAGGATTGTATAAAGAACACATTGGAATTTAAGGATCTAATCACTAATAATCTTCCCCTCCAATGAGATGTTAACCTCTGCAATGAGATTGCTGTTGAGTTCAACTCAAGAACCATATGCATCTGATTTCTGAACGGATTAATTATTCAGTATTTTCACTGTATCAACTGATTCATTGAAAAGATACAGCTCAAAGATTTTCCGCAAACTTCAATTGTATTTTGTTTATCACACAAAACTATCTTCCACTGACAAAGCTTCACTTGAAATATGTTCCATTAACTTTCCGCAAACTTCAATTGTATTTTGTTTATCACACAAAACTATCTTCCACTGACAAAGCTTCACTTGAAATATGTTCCATTATTAATTTGAAATGTATGGTGCTTTTGTGTTCTTTTTTTAAGCTTGAAAGCTTTAGACCTGTTCATTGTAATTGCATGAAAAATAAATATGCTTTTCTGTTTTGTGGAAGAAATCATCAGTCAGTTTGTTAACATCATGATGGTGCAAATGATTATTTTAATTTATGAGTGAACTATTTAGTAAAAAAAAAAAAAAGAAAAAAAAGTTTGTACCACTATTGAACTACAAAAAAGTATGCACCAAACAATTCTTACATCGATCTGCTGTGGATGAAATTGAAGAGATGCGAAGAAAGTCAGCTATGGTTACTGTGGAGACAAGCTGCAACAAGAAATAATCAAATTAGACTCTCTTATAACTATTGCAAATGGTGGTTAGACATTTGAGATTGGTTAGTTTGATGCTGGTTGTAATGTAGTGCAGTGTTCCATATGCAGGGGGGAAATATAAACGTTAACCAAACTAAATCTATTATAAGCAAATTATTTGATTCCAGTATTCTTATGTGAAAATGGAACTGGTTTTCGAGAGGAACTTCGATTCCAAACACTAATCGGGGTGCAAAGTATAACATAGTCAGACAATAAGAATGAAAGAACTGCTTTTCTCCCTCAAGATTACTGTGTGTGTGTGTGTGTGTGTGTGTGTGTGTGTGTGTGTGTGTGTGTGTGTGTGTGTGTATAGTGCAGGTGAATTCTTCTGATCCCACGGGTGCTGACTCATGGGGTTCTTTCATCAGTGTCTGAGCGCTCCATAATGGGGGAGCTGCAGGAGTGATGGGCTCAGAAACTGAACATACAAGAGAGACGAGAGGCAGATGAGCGGAAAGAAATGCACTGCAGGACTGCATGGCGGTGAAAAAAACAGATATTAGGAAAAATTGGAACTAGGAAATTGAGAAAAGAGAAGAGAAAAAGAGATAGAGGGAGACACAAAAATGGAGAACAGCAATGGAAAACAAATGACAAAAATTACAGTCTCGAGAAAGATTACATTAAAAGATTTAGCTTGGGCAGGATGATGATGTTAGCTTGGGCAGGATGATGTAGCTTGGGCTTAAAAGATTGGGCAGGATGATGTTTACAACTCTATACTTAGCCAAATATTAAGCGTAGCGTCAGTTCTGGCCAGTGTTGGGTAAGTTACTCTAAAAAAGTAATTAATTACTAGTTACTAATTACCTCTTTAACAGTGTAATTAGATTACTGTACTAATTGCTCTCTCTAAAAAGTATTTAATTACTTTTAATTACTAATTACTTTCAAAATCCCATATCTATCTCAACCAGCTGAATAACATGAATCTGTTTTAATTGTTTCAAATAAATACGATAAAATTGCATGAATTATCCTTAAAATAACCAAGGTGGAGAAGGTTACATTATAAAAACATACTTTTTAGCATCAGACAATGCATTTTGATGTTAAACCCACTATTGTTTTGTCTGATCTCATGACATTTCACACTTTTTTCATACATATCGTACAATAATTCATACAAATTTGTACGAGTGCGGTCGGAAGTAACATCAGAAGTAACTGTTATTAAATTACAGATAAATTAAGAGTAATCCCTTACTTTACACTTTCAAGGGAAACGTAATTAAACAGTAACTAATTACTTAGTAATTAGTTACACCCAACTTTGGTTCTGGCAGGTCACTTTAGTCAAGCTCGTATCAGCTGTCTCTCTACCTATAGGAATTTGACACTTATCCCTGTATACACATAAGCTCCTTCAGTATTATCAGCAGCTATCGCGTTTCTCATGGGCTAATTACCCTCCTCATACCCAGCTCCTCCTCTCGTCAGTCATTATGGCATTCTGATTCCCGTTGAATCAGAATAAATTCTAGAATTATGTTGTATTTTAAAATATTGAATTAATGATATCTGCAATACATTCATGTTGGTTCTATTCTGTTTACCCTAAGGGGGGTATTGCTGCTCTCCCTGCTCTTAGGGACTGTTGGCTTTTTATTTAAGGGGCTACTAGAAGAGTTTTGAGATCACTGTTAAAAGATATTGTTGGTTTAACTTAAAAAAATAAGTAACCTGCATGGTTGCCTTAAAATTTTAAGTTCATTGAAATGGAAAAATTGAGTTAATACAATGAAGGAGATTAATTTAATCACCAGAAACTCAAAATATTATTTTATCTGAACTACATAAATTATCTAAGTTGATTTGATAAAAGAAAAAAATGTTGTGATTACAAATCATGAAACTATTTTTTTTACAGTGTAAACTTGACGCTCCCTTCGCTAGCAATACATTTTTCTATGACCCTCCAAAATGATTGTGAAAAAAAGGCATGACCATCCCTGATAATTTATTCATTACTTCTGTACTGGCTTTGCAAAGATGTTCATATTTGTGCTTCTGCGATATCACGATTTTTGATTGTGTGATTTAATGTCTCCACAATCTGCTTTTGAAGAAATATGGTAGTATCGTGCCACAGAGCATATTCTATCAGCTGCAGTTCTGGCGAGTGGCGCCTCAAGCTTGGTTTATACTTGCCGCGTCCACATGAGCGTTGAGGTGCGCAAGGGCCCCTTTCCCTTGGCGGTGTGCACGGCAGATTTTGTAACTGCGGGCGCGGCTCCGCATCTGAAGATGCATGACTTCAAACCACCCCAGCAGAGTACGTACGACGAAAAAAAAAAGATATTGCATTCTAAATTAGTACTGTGTGCCAAAGTTTGTATGTTCTCATTCTAAATATCCAGGTGATTTGATCCCATAACATAAAATATTATATGGAAATTAAGAAAACAAATCTAATCATTAGTGTTGTCACGATACCAAAATTATTGTTTTGATACCGATACCAATTAAGAATTGAGATTTCGATACTTTTTCGATACTTTTCCTGAAAAGGAAAGTATTTCTTTCAGGGATTTTCACATGCACCTCCCTTGCATAGGTCTGTGCTCTTTAAGTGCTGTAATAACCTAATATAAATAAATCACTGACAAACATGAACATGCTCTGATTATAATCATATAGATCATTTTAGCTGATGTTTTCTATGCTTTATTTTAGCAGCTTGCAAATTATTTATGCTATCTATGAAAGTTGGGCTGTAAGTTGTACAGCTAATACAAAAATAAATAAAACATCTCCAGTTAAATAGCAGATAACTAATTTATTTCGCTATTAAATAAGAGATCTAGCGCTAAAATCTGTTGTTTTTTAAATCAAGAGGAGCGCTCTGCTGCTATCAGTTGCATGGGCTTTTTGCGGTCTTCATTCGGAAGTGCGCTTCATTCTATCACCGTTGCAGAGACGATTGTGTATCGGCCGCTGGATGAACTTGCAAAGTATAACTATCAGACCGGTCCTCACGGCCTCGAAACACTACCGGCCCACCGGGAAAAGTCCTGAATCTCCGGATTGCAACTCCGCTACCGAATATCATCATTTAAATGATTTAAACCCAGCTATTTTTTAAAACGTGGGTTGTTGTAACTGATGTAATTCATAAAAAGCAGACAGTTCATTGCGATCTCACACATCTGTTATCAATGAGGCTTTCATAATATATACACTTTGTTTGTTATAATTAGAGGATTTGCCAACATACAGAAATTCAGCACTGAACAAAAAGTCCATTTTGAGCGGCGAGGGAAGTCCATCGTAAATGCTTCTGATTGGCCATTGCGTTCAAGAAAACAACACACATGTCTGTGATTGGCTACATCGCTCAATGCTTTATTCTCCCTCAACCCACACACACTGTGCATTACCGCCCACGCTCAACGCTTCCTCTTTTGATGCAATAAAAAACACAATATTAGAGTATTTTTTCCACAATTCATTTCAAGTAAATAGGCACAAGTCCGAGTCAAGTCTAAAGTCACAAGGAGCAAGTCTAAAGTCAAGTCGAGTCTTTTCAGACAACTAGCCATGTAAGTCTCAAGTCCAGAAAATTGCGACTCGAGTCTGACTCGAGTCAAGTCATATGACTCGAGTCTCCCACCTCTGCTTACTTCTTCTCACCACTTATTCCTGGTGGTTTAGAGGGCAATTACTCCAAGTCTCCTCCTGTCGTTACAAAGAATAGCACAATGGCGAGTGCATCAAGTATAAATGCTTCATCCATTTGGGGAGGTACATGCGCAGGGAGTGGAGGCTCGTGCTGCGGAGCCAGGCCAAAGTATAAACAAGGCTTAAGTTCCAATACTGTAAAACTCGACGTACATTCACATCACATGTTGATGCAGCATTATAGTTACACTCACAAGACACTACACTTATTCACATTCACAAAAGTTCATTATTTGCTCATACTGTAAAGCTTTGCTGGGTAAACATTGGAGATTGGTGTGGTCATTGGTGTTCTGTTCTGATATGATACACCTTTTCTGAGCGTGTACACCCAAAGCGTGCATGCGCACACGCACTGTCAAATTAGACTTTATCTTTCGTGTCTGATTTTTGTTGGGTCAGACCCATATGCTAGCAATGGGACTGAGAGAGCTACATGGATCTACATGGAAAATTGTGCACCGAACAAGCCACTTTGTAATGTTTCTGTTTTTATGAATACAAAATTTTGGTGACCCTCCCACTAGACTAAAAAAGTTGGATGATCCTCCCCTCAACAAAGAATAAAAAGACCCTTCCCTATTTTCCAGACAAAGGAAAAAGTGATGAATGAACACACTAAAAGTCCATGAAAACAAAACTAAGATCAAACAACTGAATACATGGAGAAGGTGCAACTCACAGAAGGTGCAACTTCAAGGCATGGAGAGGAGAAGGAGGATATAGGGTGTAGGGAGGAGATGGTGTAGGGATGGTGACAGGAGATGGTGAAGGGATGATAGTGGTCAAAAAATGGATGAATGGTCATCCGGACTACGACGAGACCCTGGCGGAGATGATTGTAGATGTCCGAAGGCACAGACCCAGATCCCAGAGACGAAAGCCCACAGAGCAGTCGAGGGAGGGATGAGCCAAGATGGAGTAGAGGCTGGCGTCAATTGGAGGATGACGGACGGAGCCGATGGATCCCAGGGCGCAGAGGGAAAGCCGATGGACCAGAGCAACATCACTGGCACTATAGGCCTAGGCGATCCTGCAGAGCAAGAGTGCCCGAGGACAGAGGCGATATTGGTGTGATGGAGGACTGAGACGTAACGAAGGGAAGGAGGAGCCCACTGCAGCCGTAGTGGAACGTAGCATAGCGGAAGATTTGCAAGTCTGTGATGGAGGTGGAGCGACGACTGACCAAGGGGGAGGGGATGGGATGAGGGAACCCAGTAAAGTCGAAAGGGTGAGGGTGTCTGGTGGAGCCGAAGGTGGGAGGAGCCAAGGCAGAACCGACAGGTTGATGGAGCAAGGTTATCTGAGGCCGGAGGCAGAGCCACAAGATCCACTGGCTCAAGCAGTGATGGTAGCTGCTCGGCAGAGAGTCGACGTCAGAGTATGGCATTCCAGGAGATGGCGAAGGGCTAAAAACCTCCAGCAGAGGCAGGGAAGGGCAGGGACTTAGTTAGTTGGAGACTTGACAAGGTCAAAGGTAATAGGACATCGTCCATGAAGGTCTCTGTGCTGTTTAGAAACAGCGATTAGGTTCCAAGCAAACAGGTAAATCACAGTTCAAACAGTCCATTGCGTTATCTAGAAACAGTGATGAAGAACGAGAAACAGGGTGGGATAGGGTGATAGATAGTGGGTAGACGATACCTCCATCCTGAAGTCCATCAACCAGTCCCCAGTCACTATTTACACCAGTAAACCCCTGGCCACAGATGTCGCTGGCTCACACGCCTGATCAGACTCAATGGGTGGGGGGCTCCTCTTCCAGGACAAGGGTCAGTGCTGTCCACTTATCCTCGGCTGTTGGCTGATGTGTTGCGTCGGATGTTAACTCTGCGTCTACGGGGGGCTTACAGGTGGTGAATCAGACTCTGGGTCCGGCAGGCCAGCAGGTATATGGGTGGTAGTTAGCCGTGATCCAGAACAAACACTTCAAGGTCTCAGTGTCAAAATTATGAAATTAATCAATTTACAAGAATGAAACAAGATACTTGATATAACAAGCTGCTTGGCAAAATAGAACTATCTGCTCATTTAATATGAGGATTATGCTGCATTTAACAGGGATGTCCTGGGACAATAGGGGTCATGGGTGACTGAAACACAAGAAAGATTATTGTATCTTGATGATTGCCACATGTAGTGAGACTCACCGGGGCGGTGGCTCGATGAAATTTCCTTCAGCCCCAGAATCAGTTAGGGCCAAACAAGAAACAGAAGCGGTACCCCAGCGTACAATAGAATGTCTGTTATTTATTTATTTAGATGGGACAATGCATATTAATAAACGTACAAGCATAGTTGAACGTAAATACGCCGGATTTAGCACAATGCTAATTTCCATCCGTTGTCCCCTGACATAGACAAATACAAGCCACAAACAAAAACAAACACACGATATACATATCAACAAACATATTGAAGTTAAAAAATAAGATAAAAATAATAATAATCATAAAAGTTCCTATATCTTAGAGAGAATGTATTGTAATACCCATTACAAAAAGGGCTATACTTAGACAGTCCAAAATGCTTATTATAAATATTTGATTTAATATTTAATAATAAATCTACCTATCAAATTCAACCTTCATACTAAATGATTACATATTTGATTTTTGTTCAGCCATCTCTTAAGCTGTTTCTTAAATGAAGCAAAAGTAGGGCTATCATAGTGCTACTGCTATCATAGTGGAAGATTTGAAGAATGGGGATAGAGGAGTCTAAATTCGCCAGTACTCCCAGATCTACTGGTGAGCCTTGTCTTTTACTGGGCAAGTGGCAACGAAATGGCCAATACTACCACAATAAAGGCACAATCTCTCCTAAATTCAGCATTGGTGCTCTACCCAGATTCTACCCAGATGCATGGGTTCAGGATCTGAGCATGGTTGAGATGGTTCTGAAGTGGTCAGAGTGATCCCAGTGATCCCAGAAACACAGTGACGTCAGCACGGGCACGTAGGCGCAGATTGAAACGCTTGTCTAAGCGAATAGCCAACTCAACTAACTCATGCATGCATGAGAGAAACTCCATAGTGAAAATCTCACCCTTCAGCTCCTCATTAAAGCCTTATAAAAAACATGCCGTGAATGCTGCCTTATATCATGTGCAAGTCAATTGTGTAATCAGTAGCGGAACGCCTTCCCTGACAAAGAGCTGCGAGCTGGCGAGAAGCCTCAAAACCAAAGACAGATATCAAACACCTTTAGCACCTCCTCCTTGTATAATCTGTACTGCCAACAGCAATTGGCCTCAGAATTCCAGACCACAGCTCGCTATCCCAGGCATGGCCAGTCAGAGGATCATTCAAACAATCCATCAAACAGCAAACCGATTCACAGCATTACATTCTTAAATAAGTCAAACTGAAAGATACAAAAGGAGTATTTTATTGAAAGAATTAATAACATCATTCTTAATGTTCAAGATTAAATTCACAGCCAACGACACAAGTTAGAAAACAAAAGGTTCAAATTCATCCTAATAAACCAGCAGTAAAGACAAAATCATCATGACATGTCATTATTGCGCTATTTATTAATGTATGGGGTTCATTAAATGTCTCATTAAATGGTCTTTCTTGAGCTGCAAATGTAAAAATTTGAAGAATGGCTTTAGAATGGGGAGAGCATAGATTAAAAATGTCAAACGCCTCTTGCTTTTCCCAGCGTGAGGCGGTCTGCCATTACTAAATTAGCTCTAAATGAAGGTTTGGTTTCAGCGACGGCAGCCGTTCCGCTGCGTCTTTGCTAATCCCCCATTACGCTGGCTAACTTTTATCATCCACCGTCCCTAATTACTCTTAGATTGTGTAATTACCAGGAGACTGTTAATTAAAACCCAGAATGCCATAATGAAGGACCCCAAGAAGAAATAATTGATTGAATAAGAGGGTCTTGAAAGTGAGAGATGTTGAACCCCAACCTAGCAAGACTCATCAAAGGAAGGTTGCTAATCAGCATATGAACGTCATGGTGAAAATAAATATGTTTTAATACAGTCAACAGCACTGCACATGTATACCAGCACATCCACCTAAACCTGATGCATACATGATGTAGCATATGCTTTGTGTTACCAGCACATCCTACCCTATCTCACGACCAAGAGTGATTCAAAAGTGGCTAATTCGTACTAATTCATACGACCTCACTCGTACAAATTTGTACGATTTGTCTAAACCCACGTGACGGTTATGTTTAGGGGCGGGGTCAGAGGTAGGTCATTCGTACGAATTCATACGAATTGGCTAATTCGTAAAATATGTACGATTTAGCTAAATCGTACTAATTCGTACGAGTGAGGTCGTACAAATTGTTACGAATTAGCCACCTCGTGAAATTCGTACTAATTCCCGTGAGATCGGGTTGGCACATCCACCAAAATAACCAACCCAGTCCCATTGGAAAAATTTGCCTGGGGTGACATTTTGGTGACATTCGTGTTTTTCACACGACTCGTACCCAAGCACTCCATGTCGCAAGTGCAATACTGTAGCAGGTAAGCTACCGAGCAAGTTTAGTAGCTACATCAGAAAAGTCATACATATGGAGCTGGTTATGTGATGCACTGGTTATCGCATTATTTTACAAAACACGCTCTATGGTAAAATTGGTTTGAGGTCATAGCAGTATTGTACAAGGAAAAGCTTGCAAATTAATATTAATTGATAATCTGCCTCTGTAATCATAATTTGTATGAAAATGAATAGCAGCTATTTTACATGTGTTTTACATTCATTCAGCATAAACTGCAGTGAATTGTATCTATAGGGACGTTTTTGGAACTTTTGCTAAAAATATAGCTACAGTTGGTAGATGCACATGTTTCCAATGAGCCTTGGTCGCTAATATACCATATTGTCACTCAATTGTTATTACAAAGAGTGAAGTATAACAAACAAATGGTAAACATTTTTAAGAGTATTAAATTTTGTAAGCTTGATTCAAGCACCATGGCTCAATCTGTCAGACCATACTTACTAATTGCTAGGTTCTGACACAACCATTCTATTTTATGAACAGATTAAAACTGGACTAAACAGACCATATCCAACCAGGCAACATTAACTACAAGATAAGTCACAGATGAGACGCTGATTCCAAAATAAACATAAACTAGCATTTGTCTGACCTTTGGCATTGCTTAGGGTTGAAATACATGACTATTCTCTGACAGCAACAGCGCTTGTTTCCCTTTGACATCTCTGTGAACTGATATGATGCATGTCCAGTTATGAAGCACGATATTCATCTTTTGAATGAAGAACATTAGAGTGGAAAATCAATGAACGAGATAATTAGCTAAACAACGAGAGCGCTGTTGAAGTCAAAAGACACTCAGCATGCAGCCTCTGGGCCGCATCTGGCCTGTCTGCCTTTATTCTCAGCCCTCCACATGTCCTTCTGAATGTATATTTGATATAATTAGCTCCCAAATGTCACATTAAAATTAACCAGTGCATTTTTAACTCTGCATCTAATGCAATATCGTTGTAACTGTGAATGCTAACTTTGTGTTGTGAGAGCTCATCAGTCAAACCACATCGTGTTTTGTCTCTTGATTGATGATGGTGGTGACAGAAAGGGCTGTTTAGTCCTTTACCATATTCTAAACTACACTTTTGACATGAAAAGGTCCTTGATCGCTTCTGAGAATGTGGACAGCGATGTAATTTCCTAGCACCCTTCTTAGATGACACATTAATGCACAAAAGCTTTTTTGAAAGATGTAACATGCCAAACAATTTCATTTAATATGAAAGCTCAAGGGTAAGAAAAGCTTATGCCGAGGATGCTGAATAATGTTGGTATTTGAAATGAAACTGCCTCTATTTGTGCAGCAGAGGCAACAGAAATATGATAGATTTATTAATAATATTAATTGGAATAAAATTGGAAAAGGGTCTATATATTCAAATGACATTTTATTTAAAATGGATGGCTTTTTGTGGAATAAGTGTGGCCCTTTTGGCTGATTCAACAGTTTGTGTACAGAAATACTTCCTGTGTCAGTGTCAATAAATAGTAGGCCATTTTAATTAAGAAATGTGAAATCTGCATTTTCTCCACAGTGTCTCATCTCTCTTTCAAGCTTTAGTAGCTTCAGGCCATGACTTGTTTACAATCTGTTCCGTTATATACACAAAATGGTATACATTTATTTAGCGGAGGCAGATGCTGCAACCCGCCCGGATCAAAAAAAAGAACACATCTGAAAGGGTGTATCCCTGGCAGTTTACATTTTAGCATGTTTATAAAGCAGAGCAAATGTTTAAATCCATGTGTTTGTTCTGCTGTTTGATGAGTCAGGATTGCAGACACACACACACAAGCACACTCACTCCGCACACTTCAACAACCGTCAGTGAATGTCCTCCATCAAAGTGACTGTTCTAGAGCTCCAAACACACACAAAGCTTTGCCCACGAGAATCCCATCAATTATTTAGCAGCACAGGCCGGCAGCACAATAACAGCAGAATATTCTCCACTGATTGTATCCAGGAAGAGGATACGCTAGAGGGATCTAGTTTTTACAAGCTTGTCTGTGTCCACTAGTAGAGCGAACAATCAAAGCGTTGTTAATCAGATCCATACTGCCCTCCTCAGGTCAGTGTTTATAACAGCATGACACTAACTGCTACATCAAGGCGGAAAATTTTCACCATGGTCTCAATTTTCAAACGTTGGATAGCCTACTACATCAATTTGGAGAATTAATTTGGCAGTATGTGCACCCTGTTGGCTACTTGTCACCCAATGCTGATAAGATAGCAGCGTAGAATAGCCAAACATGCCATAAAATCTTTCTGTGCCATCCTTACCCTCAAGTAGTGGACACATACTGTAGCTGCATCATTGTCAGAGCGGAATTAATATTCTGGTCAATGGTGGAGACAAATACTGATGTTTCAGACTGTCCTGTGGGTAAATAAAAGCTGATGAGGAGAAAAACAGACACGTATATTAATAATAAGGGTGAAAAATAAAGCCCCCAGTTAGCAGGCATTCTGACATGAGCATAACATTCAAAAAGAAGAAAACACATTTTAAGAAGTTTGAAGAGACATCCCCCTCACTACAGGTTGCTTTACTTGTTGAGGTCAAATTATCAACTAGTCTTAATCGCCTATAAATGCACTAACATTCAAAAGTTTGGGATTGGGAAGATTTTTTAAATGTTATTGAAAGAAATCTTTTTATGCTCACCAAGGCTGCATTTATTTCATTAAAATACATTAAAAATGCTAGTATAACGACATAGTATTACATTATAAAATATAATGTGTTATATTTTAGAATGTAATTTATTCATGAAAATAGCAAAACTGAATTCAGAACCAGCACCATTACTCCAGTTTTCAGGGTATAATGATCCTTCAGGAATCATTCTAATATGCTGATTTGCCGCTCAAGAAAATTATATGAATGTTGAAAATAGTTGCTTAATATTTCAGCCCGTTCTCATCCCAAAGCGCCATATAGGACGCTTTTGCAAAAGCGTAAATATCCAACGCACATGGCACCCTTTAACGTCAAATGAGACGCAGATATATTTGGGCAGAAGGCGCCCCCTAGTGGTCTAACCCTTACCCTACACCATGCCTAAACTTACCATAACCGAAGCGTCTCATTAGACGTTAAAGGGTGCCATGTGCGTTGGATATTTACGCTTTTGCAAAAGCGTTGTATATGGCGCTTTGGGATGAGAATGCGTTGAATATTTATGTGGAAACTATGATATATTATTTTCATGTTTCTTTGATAAATACCAGATTCAAAGGAATAGCATTCATTTTCTTCAATGTCTTGGCATTCAATTTATTTACTGTCACTTTTGTTCAACTTTTGTTCCTTGCTGTTTTAACTGTTTAAATTGAAATGTCAATGCTAATTTATTTTATGCTTTTAATTAAAAATATATATTTTCTGCAAAAGATTAAAAAAAAAAAAATTTAATAACTCCACTAACACAGATCTCAATCTGCCCATTCAACTGTTTGTTACTAGCCTTTTCATAATGTTTTGTGTGCATTAGGAGATTCTTTCAATTTGGCAATACATTTGTGTATAACCAATCACATGGTAACGTAATAATCACAACAATTATATCATTGTTGCAATTGTTACTGCACCAAAGTAGTGTGAGCAAAAAAAAAGACCTAAATATTTATGCAATATTGTAAGGGAAAAGAGGCAATATATGAGAGCATCTGCACAGCACTATTTGACAAGATCAATCAAGCAGCAGCTGCAATTTAGCTTGCTCCATAATTGTTACAGGGTAGCAATGACAAGAACAAAACACAAAGCGTTTGGCATGTGAAATTACTGGCCCCTCTTCACTATATGCCTGCCCACTCTCAGACCTGTTTTCGAGGCATCAAACAGGTAAAGCATCTGGTGTTACACTCCATGTCTGAAGACTCGACTCTCAAAAATCCTTTGTTCTTAATTAGTCAGTTTCCCTCCATGTGTCGACATCTGTTTGTGGCCTCTCGAAGGCTCAGAGCAGGTGAACCAATGTGTCACAATCAATCCTTCCCTCTAGGGCTCCAAACTCTCTTCAAGTATACTTAGCTAATAGAGTCTAACTGTAGATTAGCTTCTCCAGAGCTTTACCTGCCTGATATGAAGTGAACAGGATGAAGAGGGCACGTGCCTATAGTCATTGGTTGACCGAACAGCAAGTTGGGTAAGCCTTGTATAATTAGGTTGATTTATAGTCATGAATTCTTAAAATCAAAACCTGATAGACAGAGTGCAACAGAATGCCTGGAGGGAAGGGAAAAAAAACTGCCAGTTGATTTATAACTCTGTAAATGATTTTAGTGGTCAGGAAAAAATGTGTGCTTTAACTAGACTTTAATGCCCATTAAGTAAGTAAGTAAGAGTAAGTAAATAAGTAGGAGTAAGAGTAAGTAAGAGGAGTGAGTGATGGATGGATGGATGGATGGATGGATGGTGTTTGCAATCCAACAATGCCCTATTTGCTTTGCATGTGCTGTGCCATCTAATAAGAGAGACAGAATAAAATGAAATATTCGTCCCATTCATATGTTGAAATATTAGAGATAAAACATATATTACAAAAAATAATAAAATAGGCTACTTTTGAATGGTAATCAATAGAGAAAGTTTTTAGTAAAAACAATGGTTACACTTTATTTCTATAGTCCCATTAGACATTCTACTAACTATAAGTAACTTTTGTCTTATGTCATTCTAGTATTAGTAGGCTGTAGTAGGCGATCAATAGACTATTAGTGTTAGAGTTTAGGTTAGGAGAACAAGTTGACTTGTAGTTGCTAAGTTACTTATAGTCAGTAGATAATCTGTTGGGGGACCAACAAAATAAAGTATTAGCAGATATTAAGCAGACACTAATTCCCTAATGATAGTTAGTTGACATGTAGCGGCAAAGTTACTTATAGTTAGTTGAATGTCTAAAGCGGACTATCAAAATAAAGTGTTACCAAACAATAGTTTTTTTTAGCTTTATATATAGTTATATATATTGGCAACCCAACCAGTCAATTGTTATCCTTGACCTTGATTTAAAAAAGTGAGCTAAAGACAGATTAACATAAAGAAATACCATGCCCATCCCTCCACAATAACAGCTATGTCAAAAACATCACACGTCACCAAAAATCAACCCTTCACTGCTGGGTCAATAGGATGCTCATCTGATGTGACAATTATGTTGGGTTGCGGAGATCGCAAGCAGGCATGTGTTATTGCAATCCAAGAGGGCACACTGTACTCAGAGTCATGGGGGTCTCATTACAGACACACTAAGAAATGGAACCCTTCATCTCTACTGGATATCATATAGCTGAGCCATTTCACATTGTAAAGCTCTAGGATTGAGACATAGGGGAGAGCGGGGCACAACCTAACGCATTTTGGTTTTGGCTCAATTAATTAAAAAGTAATTAGGTCAGATTAAATTTTTTTCTAGGACCTACCATTTTCGTACAGTTGGACTGTAAGTGACAGAAGTGCAAATATTACAGCTTACCCCATATGCGGGGTTAATTGTAACAGACAGAGGGGTTAGTTGTAACACTTGTGTGTAACACACATAAATCAGTACTATTTTATTTGTATAGTTTGATATAGTTTGTGCATCTATATAGACAGATATCCATACATCCATCCCTCATCCAATCATCCTTTCGTTATGGATCAATATCATGGAAATAGACATAGAAAAGGGCTGCACAATTTTGCAATAAATAATAATAAATCAAATTATAAAATATTGTAATTGCAATTAAATTAGATTTGTGTGTGGCAGCTGCATGTACAATTATTATAATTCATAATAATAACAGTAATAATAATACAAATGAGCTTAAAATAAAAATTTTAAAGGGTTTATTGAATTAAAAACAGACCATATTTTTAATAAATAAACAAGTTATCATTCATAGTATTTTAAACATTTTAAATTCCAACATTGTTTGTGAAAGTCCAACAAAGTTAAATGTATACTCAAACCTGAAAAGTTGTGTGGCTCCGTTTTCATTTGATTATCATTGTACACTTGGCGGTTTAATTGTAACACTGTGTTACAACCAACCCCGCTGTGTATTACATATTTTAAACCTTGCTAACAGTCGCAAGGAATTGCTGACATGTTTTAATACGGTGCTGTGTTTGAGCCAACAAGACTGTGATTAAGGCAATATAAAGTTAGATTTGGAAGCGTATACACCCAACTCAGAAACCGAAAAAAATCTATGATGAAAAAATGTACTTTCATGGTGTTAAAACACTCTTCGTCCAGTATCTTCACGAAATGTCATCAAAACTTACCGCAAATTCGCGGGAGACCGTCTTCTGGCAGCAACGGCTGGCTTGATCCTGACGAATTATGTAAAAAGTCTGTGTTACATTTAACCCCGCATTAGGTTGGGCCCCGCGCTCCCTCCCGCAGATGCTGCAGGAAGCTTTCAGTTGTCGGGATCGGGGTGTAAATCACACGTCAGTTTGTTTTCTTTGTACAATTCCATTCTATTTCTATGTCTTTTTGATCTCAACCAAACGGTATGGTTGTGCAGTTATCACTGACTAAAATAAATCGCTGGTAGGACTAAACTGTGTGACTCAGAAAGCTTTAAAATAGATATTTGCAGTCAAGGTTGTCTGAGAAAGAGAAATTCAGTAATGGATTTCAGGGTATTTTCTGTAGTCACAAGGCTTAGCGTGCACAATGTCAGGCTGATAAAGGTTGCTTCATTTCCACTGAGAAAGTTCAAACTCAGCAAACAACAGAGGGCTGATCCACATGGACTCATTAGTTGGATTCAAAGTGTAAAGTTAGCTTTAAACAATGCTATTGACCAACAGTCAATATATATGCGGCCCGTCACGAGGAGGTTAGCAGTTCTCGTTGTCTGGATGGTTTCTCTAGCTCTGTTTGGTATTTTCCACAATAGAAGTGATTTCAGCACATATTTCAGTGATCGAATTGAATTGAATATTGTCGTCCAGCAGGGCTTCATTTGTGCAGAAACAAACCAGACACAGATCAAGTTCGGTCTGATGATCAGTGCACAGTCAGACATGTCTTGCCCTGTCCAATATACTGTTTATATTATGGATATATTATGGACAGATGAGAACATATTTCTTGCCAGCAAAATAACTGTTATTTACACATTCATTTACCTTCATGCAAGTTGCTACAAACATTAGCAATTCAGTTGTTGTGGGAAGAAGGATGCAGAAACCAGCAAACATTCAACAATTTAATAATAAAATAAACGAATACAAAATGACAGTAAAAGACAGCAGCCCCTCACGGACGATTATACAACACCAACAAACAAACAAAATACAGGTTCAGGCCTCTCGATCTTCACTGTCGTTGCTCCTCCTTTATGCTTCCGCTCCTCCGTAAGAGATGTGAGACCAGTGTGTCGTGTAGGTGTCGGTCATTATCAATCACGTCACCGGCCTCGCAGCCTTCGGCCTCGTCCTGCTCGCCACACTATGATGTAAAGAAATATTAGGAAAATAAAATAAAATAAAAAATGTATTCAGAAGTTAATACAGGGGCTAATTCACCAATGCTATCAAAACTTTGACACATTTGTTATGTCCAATCAGCCCGTTCTCATCCCAAGATGTCATATAACTCTTTTTTTGACGTTTTAGGGTACCCTTTAACGCCAGTTAGATGACGCTATCTAATCCTAACCCTACCCCAGACCTAAACTTACCCGCGTCATCTAACTGACGCTGAAGGTAAAGCGTCAGTTGAATGATGCCCTAGGATCGTCATCTAAATGACGTTATAGGGTACCCTAAAACGTTGGATGTTGATGTATGGTCAAAAGCGTCAGTGAGGTGACGTCTTGGGATGAGAATGTGTTGGTCAAATCTACAATGCGAACAATGTGTTATAATACAAAAAAAAACTAGCTATCCAAACACAATCTGTCACCAATCATTCTTCCGGAACCTCATAATTCAAAGGTTTAGCAGAATAGTGTCATTTGTGCTGGAGCTTATGGCTCAAATCTATGCCCTATTTGTTTTTGTGGGCAGTGAGGTTACAGTGACTCTCCTTCAACACACACCACTCAATAACGCTGGACTCCGGCCCAGATCACAAGCACACATTGGAAAACTGTGGAGGATTGCTGATAGAAGGCAGCTAACAATCAAGTGGAACAACAGACCTCAATGAAACAAAATGTTGCATTTCATGGTCCGTAAAGGCTCTAGTTTTTCACAGCTCTTTACATTTGCTAATTTCACAATCCAATGCTACTGTGAAACCAGATGAAACCTCTAGAGAAATGTTTTGGTCATACTGTATTTCACCCTAAACATCAAAAGAAATGAATAACAAATTATATTTTGAAAATGAAACCTATTTTAAAGGACCATTAAGATTTGTAAAAAAAAAAAAAAAAATAATCATGACAATTTTGCACACTCTATCAACTCTTAATACTACTTAATAGCCTACTGTAATGGGAAAAAAAACATCACTACTTGTAATGTAGAAGAAATAAGATGGTTTGAATTGTAATGTAAATGTGTAAAGTACAACTATATATATATATATATATATATATATATATATATTCACCCAATCCATTATCATGGTTATGTATTGCAGGCAGTTAAACAAATCCACAAAACGAAAATGGCAAAGATATGTCAAAAATGTGAAAGCTATTACTTGGCAGTCTGAGAGCAATTCAAGGATATTTCAGCCTTAAACTGTGTTCGGCCGCATCAACGGGAGGCTTGCTTAGCTGCCAGGAACAGTCTAACGATTTTTCTCCCCTCTCTCAATCTATTTTGCTCACTTACTTCCCTCTTCTCACTAGTTCTTTAATATCATCAATCAAGGGATATGTCAGAGAGCAGTCATTTAGAACCGCATCGATAAGATGCTTATACTTTCATTTCTAGATAGGAATTTCAGATGGATTCCTCTTCAAGGGCTTGATTGGAAAATAAAGGAGCAATGGGATAGCCTGAGAATCTGAGCAGAGCAGCATACCCAATCGGGTAAACACTGTCACCATGTAGATATGACAAACATATGTTCTAAACACAGTCAATTGTGAAGCGCATGGTAGCGTTTCCAATTGAATTCAGCCAAAAACTGCTCAAAGATTTTAGCCATGTGTAAAAATGTGCAGTGAGGCAATTGGCAAACAAAATGCATTACTTGATTTTTGTTGATGCCCATTTTACTGTCAGTTTGCTGATATTTTGTTTGCATTTATATCCGTATTTACTGATGGCACATTTGACATAAATGCATTACATGGATTTTAAGGGTGTAAACAGAGCTGAGTCAATTTAAAAGCAAGTGGGAATTCACTAATCGGATTTCTGAAAGCTCAGTTGGCCCCAATTCTTTGAAATACAAAGTTCTGTCATGAAACTCTATAGATGGGGCAGGCTGAAAGATCCCAGACTCAATCTACTTGCAATCATATCATTCTCTATCGGGAAGAGCTGATTGGTTCCTGCTGTATCAGTAGCCAATGAGCTCGCTGCTCAACCTTTCAAATACTTGGTCGGGATTTTTAAAGCCCGGAACACACCAAGCTGACGGTCGGCCGTCTGGCAGATTTTGTGCGTTGGCCAACTAAGTTGTCTAACTTGCTCACAGCAGCGTGTCGTTTATGTATTGGCAGTGGCAAGTGCCATATTTACTCTGTAGCATCGTAGAAGATCTTTTACGCCAAGACCAAACACATCAACACGGTCATATCCATTACCATTCCAAACAGTCAACGGCAGTAGTCATGACTGAAATATGGGTTGCAAAAAATGTTACATTTTTGCATATCTCTACATCCTTGCAACACATCTAAATGACGTGAAATACTCAAAACCTCAGGGGAACAATCTCTAATGAATTATATTAGATTTACACATTCAAACAAAGATGAGCTGTGCATAATTTAAATGTGGGTAATAGCAATATCAGGCATATCAGATAGTGGATCCAGTGGGTGTCATTTAAGAAAATTTAAGCTTTTGAGTAAAAAGGCATGGTTGCCTCAGATGAAGGTTGCATTTCATTCATCGATTCGTGCTTGTAATGGATGCTGGCATTACTCAAGTTGTTCTCGTAATAAACAGCATTCTTTTCTGCAGCATTTGCTGTCCAGTAAGAGGTTTTGGTGTGTAATCAATTCCAAGCATGAGACACCAGTATTTCTCACAGTATTTCTGATATATTTTTATTCAAATAAATGTAACTAAATCTAAACAACCTAACAAAAATCTAAATCTAACAAAATTTACAATTAATAAATGTTGAAATTAACACTAAGACCGTGTGTCCACCAAAGCGTTTTTAGGGAGCTGAAAAGGCTAGATGCTCTGCTGAAGACACCTTGGTTTGGGTGCTTGAGAGCGTTCTGGCAGCGGAGCGTTTTTTTCCGTTGAGACTGTAACGTCTGCAAGAGTTTTTAAGTCTGCCCAGATGAAGATCAGGAAAAACAGTGAAAACGAACTGGTAGTTCCACGAGTGCTTTTAGTGCTGCACTTCCCCAGTTAGGCACACAGATGCCAACAGGGAAATTAACACTGCAAAACGTCACAAAAACAAGGTGGAAGCAAACACAATACAACAAAATAACAGCCAGCGGTAGAGCGGTCATCTCTCTTCACAAACATCTCCACTCTCACTGAGCGTGCGTGCGCGCTCACATCATAACAGCATGCATACAATAACGTGCGCCATAGACGTAGTTATCTTAAAGGCGTATCAACACATCATTAACACTAATGAAGAGTTCAGATGTAAAAGCCTCTAAATGCCATTTGAAATTTTCTTCTTTAATGATGATTTTTATCAAACTTGTATATTTAAGTTCAGTAATTTCACTTAAATAACAATTAATAGGTAATTATCATTGCCATTTAAGTGAAATTACTGAACTTAAATATACAAGTTTGATAAAAATCATCATTGAAGAAGAAAATTTCAAATGGCATTTAGAGGCTTTTGCATCTGAACTCTTCACTTCTTAATTCTAGGTGGCTGTTACAAGACGTTTCGTTGCAATGTAACAGAATATCCGCAGCACAGTTTACTTGTAACTGATTTCGCAGATAATTGTTTCATACTAAAGAATATATTTTAATCCATTTTGTTCGGATAGCTCTGCTTGATGTCTTGTACAGAGAGAATGTTGTGACAGGTGGTCGGTGTGGTATTAGTCCCGCCCCTCCTCCACTGTGATTGGACAGCTGTGTAAAAAGTGACAGTGATGAGCTCTGTGTTTTACCCAAAGCTGAACATTTTTCAACTCTTGGCGACCAGTAAAAATGGCGGGCGCTCGACGCTTTATCAGAAAAAAAAAAAATAACCGCTCAGTGCCTTGTTACATTCATTCAAAAATGTAGCACTCCCATTGAAAACAATTAAAAACGTATGCCAGGCACGTGGAAAAAACGCTTTAGTGGACACATGGCTGACTTTGGGATATTTTTCATTGTTAGTTTGTTAACGAATATAGTTAACTGATGTTAATAAATTGAGCCTTTTGACAAGTGTTACCAGTTCCAAAACAAGACCAAACCATTGAGAAAGATGTTAAAGAAAATCATCAACGCATTCTCACCCCAAGGCGTCACCTTTGACCATGCTTCAATATTTGACGTTTTAGGCGCCCTTTAGCGTCACTTACACGACGCGATCCTACGGCGTCATCTAACTGACGCTAAAGGAAAGCGTCAGTTAGAGGACGCGGTTAGGTTTAGGTGTGGGGTGGGGGTAGGGTACACGCGATCCTAGGGCGTCATCTAACTGACGCTAAAGGGCGCCTAAAGCGTCAGATATTGAAGCATGTCCAAATGCTTCCCAAGGCGTCAGTTAGGTGACGCCTTGGGAGTGAGAATGGGCTGAAATCATTAGGCAACCCTTAATTTTGATGTTCCACTTTAGACGTTCTGCTAACTACAAAAAAACTTTGCAACTACATGTCAACTAACTCATTAGAGGATTGGTAGACTGTCTGCTTAATATCTGCTAACACTTTATTTTGATGGTTCCCAACAGATATTTTACTGACTATAAGTAACTTTGCATTATATGTCAACTTTTTCTATTAACCTGCAACAGTTTACTAACAGTCTACTGCAGTCTACCAATTGTCTAATGAGAGTTAGTTGACACGTAGTTGCAATGTCACTTGTAGTAAGTAGAGTGTCTTAAATGGACTATCAAAATAAAGTGTAACAAATATTATTATTATTATTATTATTATTATTATTTTAAACGATGTAACCAACATTAAATGATGACGGGAAGCATTTAGTGCCCAACAACCCAAGCAGATGATGATCTAGTATAGCCCAGTCAAGATCAGGTCAGAGTTCAGAGATGAACAATCAGCACGTCAGACAACATCAGTCAAGGACAAAATGATTCACTGTGCTGTTTGGCATATGACTGAATGGGAATTGTGTTCATATATTTGTCTGACAAGTCTTTAAATGCTCCACTACTGCATGTGTCATCATGGCAGATACATCAAAATGAGAATGTCTCTCTGGCGTATTATAGTTAGAGATGGATACCAGAAATTATACAGTTGCCCACATTGTCTCAGTCGGTATTTCTTAAAACCTTCTCTAACTCGTAAAGTACATGGTATTCATTTCATGTCTTAATTTCATGTTTTCCTGTCTCACTCTTCCTCTGTGATTTATTAATTCATTCTACTTGACCTTCTCGTCTTCCCTCTTGGTACTTTGGTATTGTCATCTATAATTAACAGCTTCCTGGATGTGTCTGAATATAGTCTGAAACTGGTGAAAGGAGACTATTGACTTTAAGTTGTGTTCAGACACCCGAGTAACAGTATGCAGCGGATGTCGGGGTGAAGAAACTGACTTATATTCCACCTTATACTGTACAGTTCCTCTCGCCAACCGTGACTGTGGTTTCAGCAAACTCTCAAGGTCACACTTTGTTCTGGCATTATGAAAGGAAGCCCAATCTATGTCATTCCTTTGTCTGCTCAGTCTCCAGGCTGTCTTATTCATGATTGCCTTTCGTTCATTAGCCTCAGCGTGATTAATGATAATTTTAGAACATTTTGGTCTCTTAAGAAAATGTTGGTTGCTTTTTCCTGTTCGGTGAAGAATTATGTCCAAGTATACAGTGACGATTTAAGACGCTACTGAGTTTTATTATTATGACATATTTGTGGTGCGGGACTGATTTGAAGAAAGCAGAGGAGAACATTTTGTTCTCTTTGTGATATGGGAGTGAGAGCAGGTGATTTAACCTATCACTCTCCTTTTATCAGCTCAATCGCTGCTAATCTCTGTGCCAACAAATGGCAGTCATCAAAGTCCAAGTGTCATCGGTCGATACGTTTCACGGAGATCTTGTGCACATTCACACGGCACAGAAGTTAGAGGCATCAAAATTCTTCTACCTTGCTACTATGTGAAATGATCATATTTTTCACCCAGGTGAATAGGGTAAAAAATAACTTATTCACCAGTTGATTGATTATATCAATAATTTAATACATTCAATTATGTGTAAATATGTAAATGAGTTGTCTAATTAAATATGCCCTAATTTGCATACATTTCAAGAACAAATAAAGTCAGGTTTAAGATTTTCGTTTAAAATGTATTTTAGAGTTATAGCCTACTGTAATTGAAATCTAAAAACATAGATAAAGTGCTCTAAAAGATACAGTAAAAATTCCACTAGTATGAAAAAAAAAAAAACTAGGGATGCACGATATAGGATTTTGGCCGATATTCGATATGCCGATATTTTCAAACTAATTTTGCCCGATACCGATACCGATATATTTGTATTTTTTTAAGTGCAAAAAAAGCTTATTAAAGCTTCTATTAAAGTTCTCAGTCAAGAGCAGTGAGTGATTTCCTCTGTGTTTTGTTGTTTTATTAATATTAACGGGATCGTTCTCCCAAAAAATGTAATTGTCATCATTTATTAGTGTCTCAAGTTTCTTTCTTCTGTTAAAATTATAAAAGTTATTTGGAAGAATGAGGCTAACCAAACAGTTGCTGTACTCCAGTGACTTCCATAGTATATTTAAGCACAAGAAAGAAATGAATACAGGTTTGGAACAACATTAGAGTGAGTAAATAATGACAGAATTTTTATTTCTGTGTGCAGTATCTCTTTAAGCACAAGCGGCAGCATATTATTACTGTCTCTTTAAGAACTGCACGTGAACGCATCACTTGATGCGTCTAATATACACGCATTTGACAAGCAGATTTTCACTTTAGACATAACCAACTTATGTAAACCTTGTGTGTATTTGACAGTATCAGCGCAATAAGACTCGGAAGATTAGTCCAGTATGCAGGCGCTGTGACAGGCTTTTAGTTCCTGCTCGTCGGGTGAACGCGCTGTTGGTGCATGAACAGTATCTGCAAAGTTGCAGCGCTGAAAGTTCAGTGTAAGCAGAGATCGTCTTTTAAAAATCAGGAAGTATATTGCCTACAAAAACGACTCGATTGAGACTACAGCTGGGTTATGGTACATCACTAACCCACACATTTGCATCAACCCCTCCCTCAGAATATGCAGAAAATGGCATGCGCATATTTCTGAGGCACGTCGATTCGTCGAGTGTGTTGTTCACGCAGCTGTCAGGTCTTCTGTGTTCGGGCGTCCCATGGACGCTATACTTCGTCAACAATGGATACAATTTATGTTTGATTATGTTCCTGAAAATGACGATCGTAATCTAGCTCTCTGTGCTGTGCATTTTAAGGAAGACAGCTTCCAGAATCTCCACGAGTTCAACATCGGATTCAACAAGAAACTGTTACTAAAACATGAAGCAGTTCCGACTTTAAAACAAGAGGCAGCAGTGTTGGGCCACAATCTGTAAGTAGGCTAAGACTTCATCATTTTAAATGAATTTGGATGTATAATTCCAGACGTAGCCTTGTGTTTTATTTTTTTCAAATGCCAGCGCTGGCTTTATAGCCACTACTAGTTAGCCTATGCTATTTTGTGTCTACGACAAACGTGTACAAACATTATGGACCTGAATTTTGTATAAGTCCTAATGTTTTAAACGTATTTTTCATGTATATATGCTTCATGACGTTATTTTCGATTTGATCAAAAACGTAAACTAATGCCAACGCTGTTTGAGTATAACATTAGTAGCCAGTCAGTTGCTAATGTTGCCGGTCAGATGCTATTGTGTAAAATAAACGTGTATAAAGTAAAAAATGTAGCAAATTATCATTCAGAAACGTTTAGTAAGAGCTGTAGTATGTGGTGAGGTTCTGCTTGACTCTCTTCATCGCAGTCTGATTATGCCTGAAACTGATACTGCAGTTCGACAGATATTTACATCTGGACCGGAGCTCATGACATGCACGTTTCGCCCGTAAAGGTAATGGGCGTTAACCTTCCGGACAACGTGAGTGACAGTTTAGCCAATCACAACACACCGGGCCAAACTAACCAATCTGAGCCCACTACGTGTTTCTGAGGGAGTGTTTTCATAGAATCAGGAAGTGAACCGCTCGTTCAGGGGACAGAGGAGGCGGCTGACAATAAAGGTGAAGTTTGTGAAAAATAAGACTTTTAAAAAAGAAAAAATACGAATACATGTTATATTGCACCCCATAAATACAATCATGCAAAGAAAAAAAGCACTCAACCCCTCCTTTAACAAGGTAAACATCTTGATAGGTAGATATGTAAATTAGCAAACAATATTAATAGCACAAACATTAGTTCAGACATAGCCTTTAACTGGTCTTGCTTTACATCAATAAACAGATTTGATAAAGACTTTCATGACAGTTTCTCAGTCATTTTCAGCTTCCCATGGTACTAATTAATTGCCAATAGAACAACAACAACAATAACAATAATAATAATTCAGTATCTTAATGCGCTCTCTTATTTCCACACACCCTGCTGGTCAATCTCAATTTTTGTCACTTCCATACCTGTGGTACGGAAGAAACAGAGACAGTCTCCCAGCATGAAATGTGTGCATTAACAGAGACTAAAGCACTAAAAAGAAGGAAGGAAACCTTTATTCTTTGACTGGGCGACTTTGTTTAAAGGCGTCCACTGAAGTCCCATAGGCCATTATGTGAGTGGACTGCAGATGTTCCAGTATTAATGAGACCGGAAAGCATGCTGGATCCTTAATGCACACAAGATCATGGGATGCAGTTCATTTTTTCAAGCTAAATTCTGAGTATTGTCAAGGACATGGTCCACTTTTCATCAAAAGGGAAGAGATTAATAGTTTTCTTCCTGTTTTGTCATTTTTTTCCTTTATAGCAAAGCTGCCATCCATCTGAGATCTTAATAAAGGAGAATATTCAGTGAATATTAGTGAATTGGATTTAAAAGTGCTTTCGGAGAGGTGATTTAAGTCAATGTCAAGCTAAATTGCCTGATGACTCAATATTTGTTCAAGACTCATAATTCAAGTGAAGGATTTGAAGAAATTTTTCTTATCTTCCTCTGTCTTCTCTCTGCATTATTAGCACAAAGGTCATCATAACAGGGTTCCCACACCTGATCAATGCATTTTCTGAAATATACAGCAACTATCTGATGATATAATATATAATTTAATCAGAGCTGTATTTTTCTAGTATAAATTACAAATTAACTCAATGATCTCAATAATGGTGATTTTGTGATAATGCAATGAAATATGCCAAATTTTCTGGCCAGGCCGTCTACAAATACATTTTGAACACATGCGAAATCAAGAGAATGAACTAAATATTAATAGCTGATTATGCTGTAGTCAATAAATGATTTTTTTCTGTAAAATAGAACCTGTAGATAAATCAAGTTTAGTGTTTTGTTCTTTCCTCATATTTAAAACAATATTTAAAAAAAATGATTTTAATATCCTCTCATTTGTGGTTTATTTGAACTTGTAGAGAGGCATTAAAAACAAATCATGCTTCTTAACATCACATGACCACTATGATAACACTTAATCTAAATATTTCTGCATCGAAAAAAAAAACTGGGTTTTGTGTGGTGTTTATTATTTCAGAACTGATGTAAGATTGCGCTCACGTTCAACATTAATAGCTGCACTCCATTGAAGGTGCTGAATATTTCATGGCCCACAACATAAGAAACTGTTCTGATTTTAAATCAGCATGCGCCTGTAAAAAGAGAGGTGCGATCGAGATCTCAACTCATACTGTAATCTGATTCATAATTCATGGATGTAGTTCCCTCCAAGCTCCCAAGATAAGAGACACCTGTCAAGGCTGTAACTTTATGTGTATGAAACATATATTAAGGTTATAAATTAATGTATATGGAATTATTTATGTAATACTAATCAGATACTTTATGCTTTTTGAATTGATTTAATAAAAAAAAACTGACCTGAAATGTTCTTTTCTTTTTGTCAAAGCACACATGTAGGCTATTAACATATTATATTTGATACCTTCTCTGAGCTCTTAATTGACACTTTAATAAGCTGAAAGAGGTAATTAATATCTCTGTAAAATATGGAGATGTTCTTCACATCAGTAAAGTGGGCAATCTCATATAAAAAAAAAAAAAATGATATTACCCATAAACCTATTTGCGGGTATTCAATGCTTTTAGATTTAAGTTTCAAAACAAAAAGACAAAAAAATGGTTATTGTTTTAGGAAATTTAGACATTTCCAGCATCCCATGGGCACATTTGCTATTTAAACAGCGTGGCCCAGGATATGAAAATGATAACTGAGTCGGGCTGAAACTAGTAAAAAAACACTTGCGTCGCGCCTGGTGCCGCAATGCAAAATGTGCTAGTTTGTGGGGAAATATGCCCTGGATATTTCTTTGTGAGATTTACATTCACTTTCAACTGGTCTTCCTTTACATTAATGGCCCTCTAAACAGATTTGATAAAGACTCTCATGACAGTTTCTCAGTCATTTTCGGCTCCCCATGGTACTAATTAATTGCCAAAAGAAAAAAAAAATACAGTTTCTTGTACTGTGACAGTGTTAGGAACCCCAATGTTTTGATATTGAGTAGAAACTCTCTCCATGTTTATCCGTAACAGTGCAGAGAAAATTCTTTTCCCCAGAAATCAAATAATTGAGCATTTGTATTGGAGCGATACACATCTGAGAGGTCATAAGGTCTTCAAGTTCATCAGACAACAGAGGGAAACCATTACCTGTTAACCAATGCTCACAAAAAAACAGTAGATAATGAGTTTGGTTATTCTCACAAGAGAGCTCAGGTGCTTCACACAACTGCCTAAAATAAGAATGGCAAGTAGAATTTATTGAATGAACACTTGACAAGCACAAGCTATAAGAAATGAGACTGAGAACGATAAAACAGACGAATGTCTGCAGCCGGGAATGTCAAGCCACCTTTCCGTAACAGAAATAAAACAGGTCAGAGGGTGAGAGCTCAGACGAAGACAGCCGGAACATTGAGAAACTTTCTGTGAGATGCTTTTCACAATGAGACGGGACAGGAATGAGAGGTGAGGTTAAGCAAGAGCTGTGAAGGCATATCAAACGGATCCCGATGCGTTTCTACACACATTTTTCCTGTCTCGCCAAATGACACACTTGATTTTTTTAGTTGCACTCACTATCCGAAAGGCCAGCAAAGTGCTTAAGGGACTAGAACTGAAATGTCCAACTATTACCTGCTCTGTTGGACTCAACAGAGGTTTTCAACAGCTCGCTGCTCCTGTTGGATGTCCCGTTTCTTCCTGCCAGAATCTGAATTACGGCAATTTTCCCTCTCGCGCATGCAATGCGCCCTTTCGTCAATTTTTCTTCATTTATATAAAAAGTTTCGTTCTATTCATTCCAGTAGTGTAGTCTACGTGATACGCAGGTATACGCCGTATACCCACTAGAAAATGTCAAGGATTTGCGTATACCCACTAGGAAATGTCAAAGATCTCCGTATGCCCACTTTAAAAAGCATGAGGATTCGTAACAACATCGTTTTGTGAAATAAATTTCCTACGACATCAGCCCCCCTAAACGTAAGGCGACAGAATTTCGTGTTCTAATCAGATTCAGCGCGCGAGCCGCGAGCAGAGAGCACGTGAAAAACAGAGGACAGGGTGTGTGTAGTGTGTGTGTGTGTTCGTGTTCATCTGAGCCTCATTGGTCTGTCACTGCTCGTCAATGTCAGAATATTTGAGATGACAAATCAAATCAAAGTAGGCGGGCTTTATTTCAAAGACGCTGCTGAGCGCGAATTTCAGCAGAGCGACTCGACGCTTCAGTTTACTGGCAAGTGCGAGAAAAGATGTAAGTGGCTAAACTTAACATTTCATATTTACATTTTTTAGGTCATAAATGTTAAACGAATGACCGAAAATAATCAGGCAAACTAATAGGCTATAGTTTTGTCTAATTTCGCCATTTTGAAGTGAAATAAATAGGCCTGTAACGTGACTCATGCAATTTAATAGTTTACTGTCATTGCGAGGGGACAAGAAACATTAACAAAGACCTTTTCATCATTTTAGCCACAAGAGTAATAACGAATGTGTACATATTGAGAATATAATAAAAAGTGTAGCCTTTAGGTTATTACATTAAAAAAGCTCAGCCTTCGAAGGGGAAGAGAATTTACTGCCCACTGACATGGTTTTAAAGCTATTTCTTATTCTTTTTTTGGTCTTCAAACGTCTTGAAATGCACATCAGAGAAATCAAAAAAATTGAAGCACCAACCTCAAATTTAGGACATCTGTGATTATAAAGCCCTGTCTACGGCCCTGTATTAGTCATAAGATCAATAATGAATGTGTATATGTTTTGAATGTATTTAATAAACTAATTACCTAGCTTTAGTAGCTTTCAGTGAATAAACGTTTTCGAGAAAAATTATTCATAGGGAAAATCCACTTATCAGTTGACCCCATGTTTAGTTTCTTCACTGCCTGACAAAAATGAAAAGCCTATATCAGTCACAGCTCATCTTTAGGAGGGGAAGAGACAGGGCAAGAGAAAAACAAAGAGAAAAAGAGGGTGATGCTGATGAGGAGAGAAAAATAATCAGCTGCTCAGCTGCCCACTGACATGGTTTTAAAGCTGTTATCTAATTTTTTTTGGCCTTCAAAACATCCTAAAATGCACATATGTAGATCAGAGAAATAGGGAAACCCTGAACTCCCCTAACTAACCTACCTCACATTTGGGACAACAGTGATTATAAAATCCTGCCTTTGCATGTAATGAAACTGGTTAATAGTGAGCATTAGATCCTAAACTAACTAATATATATGCTGGTATATCACAGTATACTCACTACAAAAAACTAGACTACACCACTGATTCATTCATACTGTATGTTCTATTCATCCATGCTGTATTTTGTTCTATTCATTCATGCTGTATTTTCTATGCTTGAAAAAAATTGAACTAACCCACTGGTCACATGAACGACTTTGATGTCTTTATTTCTTTTCTGGACAAGGACAGTATACCGTGTATACATTTTCAATGGAGGAACAGAAAACTCTCGGACTAAATCTAAAATATCTTAAACTGTGTTCTGAAGATGAACGGAGGTCTTACGGGCTTGGAACGGCATGAGGGTGAGTCATTAATGACATAATTTTCATTTTTGGTGAACTAACTCCTGAAATGGGGTTTATGAAATCTATTCTGTCTGGTGACAAAGTTTCAGGGTTCAATTGTGTCCCATTTCAGAGAAATGAGAGTGTCAAAATTGCAGTAACAACAAAATCCATGCTAATACCATGGCAAACCGCAGTAAGTGATGTTACTGCATTCTAGCTTTGTTTTTTTGTTTGTTTTTTCGACTTTGATACCGCAGATACTGCGGTCTGCCTTGGTAGCCTTATCCCGGGATTGTGATACAGTTTGCCCAGATCGTAACACTCACACAGAACCAACAAGCCAACCACAATCCTTTTTCTCCATTTTAATCAGATGCAACAAGTTTTAATCAATTTGAAGTTCATTGCAATAAACTAATAAAGGGATACACATGATGCTGATTCAGACCTGCCAACCTTGAAATAATTTTTTGAGTATCAGTGGGATGGTGGAATGGGGTGGGGGGATTATTTTTGTCGTAATTTTTTGAGACAAAGCAAGACGCACACAAACACATCTCTATCTCCATAATTCTAGTTTTGACTTTTACAGTTTTAAAATTTAACGTGCATTGAATATAATGTGTGCTGGTCAACTAAGAATCCCCTAGAAAACACTAAAAAAAAACAATAGATGTGTACATTTAAAGGAGCTGTATGTAAGAAATGTATTTCAAATAATCATAAAATGGCCCTGAAATGTCACTAGACATTAAGAAATCATGTTCAATTCAAATACTTGTATCACTGACAACAGTAGTCCCGCCAGGATATTGTCATTTAAAAAGTGAAGTTGCAGCCCTCAACTGTCATGTTGTGTTTTGGTCTGATGCTCCACCCTCCACTGATCTACCAATCACGAAGTCAGTAGTGTTGCAGCAGCCGGGTTGCCAGCTCTGCTCTAGTTACCACAAACGTGTGGGATAAAAAAATGTTGGATCCTGCAGCCTATCTGGCAACCTCAAGTCAGGGGGGAGGGGGAGGGGATACACCGCTCTACAGTAATATGAAACTGATTGCAGTACCAGTTTTGGACACAATCTTACATACAGCTCCTTTGAGATAGTGCTGCTAGTGCTAATAATTTATTATTCCATGACAATATCCGAATATGATACTAAATTCCACAGAAAAAAAGGGGCTTTAATTTGTGACATGCTGTCTTTACATTTAAACATTGCACATTTTATACAGGACAGGCATTTAGCTGAATAAACGTTAGCCAACAGATACTTATAGAAAACAGTTGACAATGAAGACAGAATAGCAAAACAAATCAATTATTCTAAAAAGAATATTGAGTATAGGTTTAGACGAATCCAACATGGGGCTGTGTCACTGATCTATATAATGACTGGATAGCTCATGACGTTCTAAACTGCCACCAGGCAATGAAGCCACCGGAAGTGTTAGAGCGGCCATCTTACGATTCCCTACCAGCAGAGGGCTCCTCTTGGACGGGCATCCGCGTGCAGTGAAAGCTCCAACCTGTTGACATGGGTATGGTAAAAAAAATATGCACTGCAAACGGAGTAGGCCTATGTGTAAACCCCTTATTTATACTGCACACATCTGAGGCGCATTAAGGCTCTGACAATGTTTTATTCCATCCTTCACACGGTGTCAACTCACCCCAGGATCACTCTGGTACATACCCTGTACATACCCATACAATTTGAATTAAGCATTTTCTGAACATGTTCTTGTTCACCTGATCCACACACACACATCATGTTGCATGCGCAAATTATGATACACTAATGCAAAAGAAAACATTTGTATTCACAAAAATGTCTCTATTTGTACAAATTGCAACACATTCATTCAATTTTGAATTTTGCACTGGCAAGTTGAAAGGCATTTGGTTGTGGATAGTAAAACATTTCTGCAACATTAATCAAGTTCATTGGTATTTGTGCTTGGACGTCTTAATCATTCTGATACTATATTCATCCCATACAACAGAACCTTGAAGGACACAGCGACAGAGCGAAGGAACCCAGGAGTGTTTTTTATTTATTTATTTATTTGTATGTGAAAGCCCTTTGGAATACATCCCGCTAACCAAAGCACTCCCATACAATCCCAGAGATGTCTTCATTTTAAAGGCCTCGTAATCTCTGCCTCACTGCCGTATCGATGTGTACAAGTCAGAGATGCACAGCCTTAAGATTACTAGTCTAAAGTGGCCGTATGAAGTGTTGTACGCTATAGAGAGAGCATCAGAGATAGCACAGCATCTGTCAAAGCATCAGCATATCTACAGTGCACTACAAAAGAGAACATATTGGGGGGGGGGATACCTTTTTATGATTAGAATTTATGTTTGGAGAATAGAAAAGTAAAGATTTGAAAATTTCAATAAAAATACATTTTAATAATACAAGCAAATTAGTGACATTAATTATGTGACATTGAATAAAATTCAAACAGTCATTTGGTTAGAGTTATCATTTATTGTCCTTTTCCAAGGATTTTGGTCTCTGGCAATACAACATTAAAAATGACACTATTGATGATATTTAAAATATGACTTGATACTGGTACACATAATTTTTAGAACTGGTTACTTTTACTTAGTGTAAACCTTAAAAAGTTTCCCTGATGGTAATAGCTGATACATGGCTAAAACATGTCTTCAATTAATCACTATTCTTTGTGAATTCTTAAAAACCAACAGTTCCAACACATTCTCACTCCCAACTCGTCACATATTGAGACTTGCTCAGGACACCTAGGCATCACTTTTTGAAGCACAGGGTTCCCCTTTTGCGTAATTTTAAATGTAATTACACTTTTATACATAAGCATTGGGTTTCAACATTCAAATAATGGCACAAATGTAAAACAAAAACAAAAAAACTGTAAAGCGGTTCAAATGTTGAGACATCTTACTTAGGTACAATTATAATTTATGTTCTTTATTATATACAGAAATAGACCATGGTGGACATATTTAGACAGGAAGGATGAGTGTGTTAGCAAGATGTTCATGTATTTTAAACATGAACAACATGTTTTCCTTGTGGGGATAATGTAAGTTCCTTTGGTCAGCATAACCCCCAAAAATTTGTGTTAGTCAGAGAAAGCTGGGGATGAAGACATGATCTCTCCAATAATTGTCTTTCTCTCCATGTCTTGACAATTAATAATAAATCAGATAAATCTTGGCAAAATAACTGAAGCTCGGTTCCATGATCCAACAACGGGTAAGAGCTTAATTACAAATCTACAGTGCAGAAGATTTCCAGTGCAAGAACCACACTGTAAATATGTCTGGATCCTTTGCTTACATTTAGTGCCTGTAAAATGTATCAGTGGCTTACCTTACAATAGTCACACATTAGAGTTATTGGTAACACTTTAAAATAATGGTCAGTAGTTAACAAGTAGCTATGCAGGAAGTAATAGGTAGTACTGCATTAACACCGAAGTTAATACTATTAACTAATATGGAAGCAATATTAACTAAGCATTAAGTAATAGGTAATTAGTACAAAGGTAGTTCCTTGGTAGGTATTTGATTGTTACTAAAGAAATATATCCTCATTGAGAACTACTTGTGAACTAAGAATTAATAACCAATTAATTACTAATCACAAAAGTAACATGTCTAAAAAGTGAACAATTGTGGGGGGTTTTACTCTTAACGTGGTCATAACATTTCAGAAGCACGTGCCTCAAATGGGTTCTTTGTGGAAACCAGTTTATGAAGTTTATATATCCTCCCAAATACATTAGCTAGGTTGAGATTGTGACCACTACTCTTGCCAGGATGGACGCATGTTCTCTGTTTATTTAAAACTTAAACATAAAATAATACTAATAAAGACAGTTTTTAAAAATAAACCTTAAATAATTATGAAGTGATGCTGACACTCTCATGATTGGATTAGTTCACTATTATGAGCTCTATTGAATGTCAGTCACATATATCTCAGACTCCAAAGACCTATAACTTTATGTTACAGTAGCTGCCTGAGGAGGACTTCTCTTTAGGACATGAATATAAACATTGATGTTCTTGTCAAAAACAATTTGTATCTTTAATGAAGAAATTGGCAGCATTTATGTTACGATAAGCAGAAAAACCACATCTTCCAGATTACAGTGTTTGTTAGAATATTAGTGCCTCACAGAACCTGTACAGTATGTGTCAAATATAAAATTAAATTACTTGTATCATTTGTGAAAAACATGTTAACTCCTCACTAACTACTTAAGCGTTACCTTGTTATCCTGCAGGAACTACTAGTGATGTGGCCCATTATTTTAAAGTGAAAAACATGTTAACTCCTGACTAACTACAAGCGTTACCTTGTGTAAACATTGCGGGATGACGAGGTAACGCTTGTAGTTAGTTAGGAGTTAACATGTCATCCCGCAGGAACTACTAGTGATGTGGCCCATTATTTTAAAGTGAAAAACATGTTAACTCCTGACTAACTACAAGCGTTACCTTGTGTAAACATTGCGGGATGACGAGGTAACGCTTGTAGTTAGTTAGGAGTTAACATGTCATCCCGCAGGAACTACTAGTGATGTGGCCCATTATTTTAAAGTGAAAAACATGTTAACTCCTAACTAACTACAAGCGTTACCTTGTGTAAACATTGCGGGATGACGAGGTAACGCTTGTAGTTAGTTAGGAGTTAACATGTCATCCCGCAGGAACTACTAGTGATGTGGCCCATTATTTTAAAGTGAAAAACATGTTAACTCCTAACTAACTACAAGCGTTACCTTGTGTAAACATTGCGGGATGATGAGGTAACGCTTGTAGTTAGTTAGGAGTTAACATGTCATCCCGCAGGAACTACTAGTGATGTGGCCCATTATTTTAAAGTGAAAAACATGTTAACTCCTAACTAACTACTAACTAACTACAAGCGTTTAACGCTTGTAGTTAGTTAGGAGTTAACATGTTTTTCACTTTAAAATAATGGGCCACATCACTAGTAGTTCCTGCAGGATAACAAGGTAACGCTTAAGTAGTTAGTGAGGAGTTAACATGTTTTTCACAAATGATACAAGTAATTTAATTTTTTATTTGACACATACTGTACAGGTTCTGTGAGGCACTAATATTATAACAAACACTGTAATCTGGAAGATGTGGTTTTGCGCTTATCGTAACATAAATGCAGCCAATTTCTTCATTAAAGATGCTAATTGTTTTTGACAAGTGAACATCAATGTTTATATTCATGTCCTAAAGAGAAGTCCTCCTCAGGCAGCTACTGTAGCCTAACATAAAGTTATAGGTCTTTGGAGTCTGAGCTATACTGTATGTGACTGACATTCAATAGAGCTCACAATAGTGAACTAATCCAATCATGAGAGTGTCAGCATCACTTCATAATTATTTAAGGTTTATTTTTAAAAACTGTCTTTATTAGGATTATTTTATGTTTAAGTTTTAAATAAACAGAGAACATGCGTCCATCCTGGCAAGAGTAGTGGTCACAATCTCAACCTAGCTAATGTATTTGGGAGGATATATAAACTTCATAAACTGGTTTCCACAAAGAACCCATTTGAGGCACGTGCTTCTGAAATGTTATGACCACGTTAAGAGTATAAAACCCCCACAATTGTTCACTTTTTAGACATGTTACTTTTGTGATTAGTAATTAATTGGTTATTAATTCTTAGTTCACAAGTAGTTCTCAATGAGGATATATTTCTTTAGTAACAATCAAATACCTACCAAGGAACTACCTTTGTACTAATTACCTATTACTTAATGCTTAGTTAATATTGCTTCCATATTAGTTAATAGTATTAACTTAGGTGTTAATGCAGTACTACCTATTACTTCCTGCATAGCTACTTGTTAACTACTGACCATTATTTTAAAGTGTTACCGAGTTATTTTTAAATAAAAATATGAAAAGAAACATGAATAGGGGGAAAAAAAGATCAAAACATAATGCACTGCTTGTCAGATCTGCAGTGAATGTGATTGCTTGTCACTGCATGTGTTTCTTTTTAATGCCCACAGTAAAAAAAAATATCATATGATCAATAAGTTGATAAAATATGTTTTTACATTGTTTTAACTCAAAATAAGTTAAGCAATTTTCAACTTTAAAGTTATACTAGATTCAACTAATTTTATGTCAGGTTAAAGTGATAGTTGAAATTACTTTAATATCCTTAATAAAGTTGATTGTACTTAAAAATTTAAGGCAGCAACTTCTCTTCTCCAGAAAATTGACAGTTGATTAGGCCATTGAGAGAATCACCTCTCTCTGAGGTGTAACGCAGACTTACAGCATATCCAGCATCCAATATGGCTGCCAAGCAACACTAAAACCCTGAAACTCTCTGTTCACACATTCTTTCTTTCTCAAACACACATGCAGTGAGTCAAGCTCTTACGGACTATGCCAGCCCATGTGGCGTTGCCTTTTCCTGGCACCTCACCCAGACTGAATTAGGTCTCTTAATTAAAATCTCTCTGCTGTGGCTCCAAACGGTCTGATTTCTCAGCTGGAAAGCTATGATCTAAACCAGTTGTTCTGGTGGGTTGCAAAACAGAAAGGACTGCAAAACAAAACAGTGTATAATCTTTAAACAAAAGGAGAAAAAAGATTCCCCATTTCTTTTGTTGATACCAAAGCCTGTGAGTCCAATCAAACACCATGGCTAATTGGTAAAACTAGTCAAATCAGACATGCCAACATAGATAGGCTTTGTGTCATCCTTAAAACCCACCAAGAAAACTACAAAAAGTAAAAGAATATGCACCCCACTCGCAACAAGGATACGCCTTCGCCATGGCCGGCCAAAGACCCACGGAGGCCAGACAGCCTGCTCCGCCCTGGACACCCGAGGGTCTGCCTGCTCTGCCCTGGCAACGCCCACAGCCTGTTCCGCCATGGCCATGTCCACAGCCTGTTCCACCCCAGTTCCCTGAGCTACCAGCTCCGCCCTGGAGGCTTCCCATTCCTGCGCCACCATTCACACGTCAGCCTCCAGGGCGCCCACCCTCCCACCCCTTCGGATGTTATACGACGCGCCTTCGGGAAAAGGGAGAGTACTGTCATGATTCAATGTGTTTGAGTTCAGTTTTTGAGATCTTGTTTCCCCCTGTCTTTTGTGATTTTGGTTTAGTCTTGTTAGTGTTTCTTTACAGGTTCAAAGCTGGAGGGATTCCTTTGATTCCAGGCACCAATTCTCTGAAGACCTCTTGTCCTCAGAATTATTTTGGAGGCAGTCACAAACCTACAAAAAAAATACAATTGTTTACATACTGTGCATATAACATAGCCAAAATCAATATTGCACATGGAAATACACGCATGATTGAGAAATTGACAGTTTAAAATGTTTTTTTTAATGATAATCAAAAAAAAAATGTACATTTAAAAAATTCTTACTTTTCTGCACTCACTTCGGTACTGACCTCCTCAAATGGATGAATAATATTCACAATTTCTCTGCAGATTTCCCATTCATCTGGCGACAATGTTGGCAGAGATGCATTAGTGAGAGCCAGGATGGAGATGATTGGCTCTTTGATTTCAATGAATCTTTTTAACATATAAAATGTTGAATTCCACCTTGTGGCCACATCCTGTTTTAATCGCAGCTGCTCTTGACCCATCTGTTTTTGCGTGGCCTTTAGCTTATCTGAAGCAACTGTGCTTATATGGAACAACTCAACAGTTTGCTTGACTTTTTGCAATTTTGCTTGGACCTCTTTAAGTGCAGCTCTCACAATAAGGTTCAGCAAATGAGCAAAACAGGGTATGTGATCCTACTGGAGGGCTGAAACAATGTTACTAGCATTGTCTGTGACACAGGCTACAATTTTGTCAATCACACCCCATTCATTTGTAACCCTTTTTAGTTCACTTGCCAGGTGAGTAGCAGTGTGTCTGTCTGTCAAGACAAAGCAGTCCAGGAGATAAGAGGTCATCTGAAAGTCCTCTATGAAATGGCAAGTCACAGCCATGTAACTTATGGTAGTCAAAGAGGTCCAGCAGTCTGTTGTAAGATATACAGCTGATGCAGTCTTGATTTTGTTCATGATGTCAGCTCTTAACTTCTCAAACAGCCTGGGCATTACAGTTTTTATTAGAGTTTTTCTGCTAGGTAGGCTGTTTGATGGGTCCAGAAGATGTGAGTATTCCTAAAAGCCCTTATCCTCCACTATTCACCTTTTTCACGGGACGCGAAACTACCCGTCCTGCTTTGCGCGTGCGCGTTGGCAGGATGCTCGAAACTTCCGGTTCGCATGTTGACGCGTTTAGTTTAGGCGTTATTGGACAGCTCTGAACCGAAGGTTGTAATCTGTTTTATATAAATATGCAATATCCATAATGGCAACAAGCAATGGTAACATTAGTTTGCGATGGCAGCACGGGCAAGACTATTTAACGAAGACCGTAAACAACATAACTTTGTCTGTCCCTCATCCTACGAAGCTAACAAGCGCCACCTCCTGGATTGATGATATGAGTCAATGGCCAGCAGTCACATATGTTGACATAATTAATTATCTTGTTTTGTCTGAGGGTGTCGACGGCGAGGAGCTTAGAAATTATAAAAGCACGAAGGCATACAATTACTTACACAGTAATAAAATTGGTCGAATTCTGTCCCATAATCATCAGCAGTTCACTTTCTTAAAAGCGGAGGTAGAGCCCAGTCAGACAATAAATAAACCCAATCACATCGCGTGGGTTATGGTACAAACAGCTGGATGCTCCTGTGTAGCTGGCCCTGGTGGGTCTTGTAGCCATGCTGCTGCTGTGTTGTGGAAGGTGGGTATTTATAAATACCGTACACTGCTAGCCTGGCTTAACAAACAGCAACTAAGTTACATTTAAATAGTCTGTGCAGCATGGTTCAACATGAGTACATTTTTACAAAGCAATATTTAAACTATAATAAATGTAAATTATAAAAAATAATACATGTAAAAATAAATATATTATTTATATTATATTCTGATTTTTGAAAGGTGCAGAATGCAGTGGTGTGACAGGGATATCTTGCACTGATGAACAGCGTAGATGGAATGCAGGGACCAAAAGAAATCATGAACAGAAAAGTTTTTTTTTTTAGTTTTCTGTAGCTGTTGTGACAGCCTTTAACGGCACAAATTCTACCAGAGCCGCCACTATTTGTCATCACTCGTAACTGCGTTTAGCTGACGACAATTACTTAACGGAAGTTGAGAGCATCTTACCGGAAGTCACTCGCCGCTATGGCGCCCCCCACGAAGAAGTGAGGAAAAAGGTGAATAGAAAAGGGCTGAAAGCCACAAGCAATCATTTTGACCAGAGCCTCATCTAGTTTGCTTTGTCTTAACGGATCTATTGGACGCATTACGGAACTGCTCATAGTTTGCTGTTGTGGCCTCCTTGACCTAACTGCTCCTTGGATGGTGGTGGGTGGTGCTGGCTCTGCAGATGAGGTGCCAACCAAAGAAGATGAACATCCAGCAGAAGAGGTGCTGGTGGTGGAAACAGCTCCAGTTGCTGCAGGTCCACTATCTTCAATCTCTGTTCTAACTTGTTTTAACAACATAGTTGGATGTGAGCTTTTCAAGTGTCTCCTCAAATTTAAAGTGCTTCCTCCTTTAGTGGAAAAAAATTTCTTGCAGATGTTGCATTTTGCCACTGTGGCCAAAGTTGCCAAAAAATGGGTCCAAACATCACTCCTCTCTAGAGCTCAACATTGTCTTGATCTGTCTCAGTCTCTTCTCTGCTCCCCACCTTGTGCAAAACAACTGGGGATGGGATAGGTGTGAAAGGGTCACTGTCCCCTTGGTGACAGCCTTGAGTGACAGTTGCAATTCAACTCAACCATTGGCTAAACTCTTGTTTGACCCAAACACACACACATACTGTATATTCCAGTACTGACAGCATAGACTCCATGGGACTGACAGGAAGAACAAAAGACTTGGACCCGGCCGAACCAAACCAGATGAACTAATCATTTCTCTTTCCGGAACTGATCTCTTTTGCTGCAGTCAGTGAGTGCATTTGTTTTGTGGCATGTGGCTGCTGTGTCACACTGACGAGTCGACATCGACAAAGTAACTTTTTGAAGTTCGAACCCAAAGACACAAGTGGCGGAGAATCAGGAGGTGAGGTGAACTAACACTGCAATAGCTTGAACTTAAGACCCAACTAATCAGTTTACATTTCGGTTTATTAGCTATAATTTGTCTTGGGCTTCATTACCTATGTAGTTTATTTTTTATTAATTTTAAATGTAATTAACATTTTCGTAAGTAGGCTAGATGTTTTGGGCTATTTAACATGACACTTTATTTAATCTGCTGAAATGAACGAGATGACTAAATAAAAGATTCGTTCATTTTGCTGAACGAGACTCAAAGATCCGAGTCAGTAAAATGATCCGAACTTCCCACCACTACACTGTATGTCAGCAAAACGTCTCTGGTTACGTATGTAACCTTAGTTCCCTGAAGGGAACGAGACGCTGCGTGTAAACGCCGTGGGAACGCCTCTGCGTGACGAGTCATGAAGCACGTATGAAATCTGTCCAATGGCGAGACGGAACGTCATAGGCGGGGTGACGTATCGACCAGGAAACTATAAAGCATCCCCGAAACACAAGCGCAACAGCTTCTGATAGGACTGAAGCAAGCGCTCACGGGCATGCTGGGAGTATGGCATAGACACGCAGCGTCTCGTTCCCTTCAGGGAACTAAGGTTACATACGTAACCAGAGACGTTCCCATTCAGGGAACTTCGAGCTGCGTGTAAACGCCGTGGGAACGCTAATACCAACGCCGCCATGCGAGCAGGTGTCCGATGTATGAATATCAGAGTGCACATTCTGACGAAAGCATCTGAGCCCCAGGGGTGGAGCTGAAGTCCAGATGGTAAAACTTCACAAATGTGTGAGGTGAAGACCATCCTGCCGCCTCACAGATGTCACACAAGGGAACTCCTGATAAAAATGCCTTAGAGGCAGCCATACTCCGGGTTGAATGAGCCCGGACAGCCAAGGGAGAAGGCTGACCAGAGGACTCATAAGCAAGTGAAATGGCCTCGACCACCCACTTACTCATTCTCTGCTTAGACGCCGCAGAACCTCTATTAGGAGGCCCAAAGCAGACAAATAATTGTTCTGATTCCCTCCACAGGGCAGCTCTGTGGACATATGCGTCTAAGGCCCTCACCGGGCAGAGCAGATTTAGTTTCTCCTGGTCTGGTGTCCGAAACGGAGGAGGACAGAAGGCCTGTAGCACTATAGGTTTGACAACCGTAGTTGGAACCTTCGGAACATACCCCGGTCTAGGGAGGATGAAAGCCTTCGCCATACCGGGAGCAAATTCCAAGCACGAGGGGGAAACCGACAGCGCCTGAATATCTCCAATCCTCTTTAGGGAAGAGATGGCTAGGAGAAAGATGGTTTTGAGAGTAAGAAACTTCTCAGGCACCTCATCAATGGGCTCGAAAGGGGCTAAACAGAGCCCCTCCAACACAACCGCTAGATCCCAGGTCGGTACCCTCGTACGCACTACCGACCTCAGCCTCAGGATACCACGAAGGAAACGGGTTACCAGGGGATGTCTCCCAAGAGAAGCTCCACTCAAAGGGACATGGTAAGCGGATAGGGCCGCCACGTACACCTTTAGTGTGGAGTACGATAACCCTGTGGAGAAGCGTTCCTGAAGGAATTCCAGCACTGCCGGCAACGGGCAGTTAACTGGATCCAACTGTCGCTCTCCACACCAAGAGGTGAACAGTTTCCACCTCGAGGCATACAACTTCCTCGTGGATGGGGCTCTGGACTGGAGGATGGTCTCCACGACCTCAGTCGAGAGACCTGAATCTATGAGCTGGGCCCCCTCAGAGGCCAAGCCCACAACCTCCACAGTTCCGGACGGGGGTGGAGTATCCCCCCGTCCGCTTGAGACAGAAGGTCCCTCCTGACCGGAATCTCCAGAGGAGGACCCTCGAGAAGGGAAATCAGGTCCGCAAACCATACCCTGGTTGGCCAACGGGGGGCCACCAGAAGTACACTGGCCCCCTCCTGGCGAATCCTTTCCAGAACCCCTGGGAGCAGAGCAATCGGGGGAAAAGCGTACAGGGGTGCCCTCGGCCACTCCTGTACCAACGCATCCAGCCCCAATGGAGCTGGAGGACTCAGGGAAAACCACAGCGGGCAGTGTGAGTTCTCCCTGGACGCAAAGAGGTCCACTTCGGCCCGACCGAAGTGTCTCCAAAGAAGCTCCACCACCTCGGGGTGAAGTCTCCACTCCCCGGGCCTCGGCCCCTGCCTCGACAGGATGTCCGCTCCCCGATTTAAGTATCCTGGGATATAAATCGCTCTCAGCGACCAAAGTTTCCCCTGGGACCACAACAGGATCTGGCACGCCAGCTTGTACAATGGACGTGAGCGCAGACCCCCCTGGTGGTTTATGTAAGAGACCACAGACATGTTGTCTGACCGGACAAGAACATGATGATCTCTGAGGTCTGGGAGAAAGTGTTTCAAAGCCTGAAACACCGCCATCATCTCTAGACAATTTATATGCCATCGGAGATGATGGTCTTGCCACAGCCCGCGGGCCGAGCGACCACTCATGATCGCTCCCCAGCCCGTGAGAGAGGCATCCGTCGTCACCGTTACCCGGCGACACGGGGCTCCCAGCGCAGGTCCCAGGGACAGGAACCAAGGTTCTTTCCACATAGCCAGGGCACGGAGACCACGTCGCGTGACCTTGATCTTGCGGAGCGGGTTTCCCCTCGGGGAGAACCCCTTGGTCCTGAGCCACCACTGTAGTGGTCTCATGTACAGCAGGCCGCACGGTAACACGTTGGATGCTGCTGCCATCAGACCCAGAATTCTCTGGAATTCCTTTACAGTGAGTGACTGGCCTAGCTTCACTTGCGTGACAGTCGAGATAATCGAGGCTATACGAGCCGGCGACAGACGTGCCTGCATCGTCGTCGAATCCCATACCACGCCTAGAAAAGTGGTCCGCTGAACTGGCGAAAGCACACTCTTCTTGGCGTTGAGTCTCAACCCCAACCTTCTGATGTGGGCGAGGACGGCATCTCGATGCCGAATCGCCTGATGCTCTGATTGAGCCAGAATCAACCAATCGTCGATATAATTTAAAATACGAATGCCCTGGAGACGCAGCGGAGCCAAGGCCGCGTCCATGCATTTCGTGAAGGTTCGAGGAGATAACGCTAGGCCGAATGGAAGGACCCGATATTGGTACGCTTCGCCCCCAAAAGCGAACCTCAGGAACTTCCGATGTTGCGGAAGGATGGAGATATGGAAGTACGCGTCTTTTAGGTCTATCGTGACAAACCAGTCCTCGGACCTGATCTGTGACACGATCTGCTTGAGAGTCAGCATTTTGAACTTGAGCTTCCCTACTGACCGATTTAAGAGGCGCAGGTCTAAAATCGGACGCAGCCCCCCATCCTTCTTCGGAACAATGAAGTACCGGCTGTAATACCCCAGCTCTCTGTCGGGAGGAAGAACTCGTTCTATCGCCCCCTTCATTAGCAGAGCTTTCACTTCTTGTTCCATAACTAGAGCCTGCTCGGGGGTCACTACTGTAGGCAAAACCCCCCGAAAACGAGGTGGACGCGACCTGAACTGGATCGCGTACCCGCGTTCGATAGTCTGCAGGACCCAACGAGATATATTTGGAAGACTTCCCCATTCTACCAGAAATTCTACTAAGGGTACCAGCCTCTCGAGACTGGCCTCTGGAGTAGTTTTTAAAACAGAAACAGCGCCCTGTGACCGCGCACAGGCAGGGTTCAACGACCGTTCTGTATCGCTCCTCGGAGCAAACGAGCGTCCCTCGGGAAATCGCTCGCTGGGACCGTCTGCACCCCCCATTACAGGCAGGGTTGGCAGAACGAACCCCTGAGGGCACCGAGAGAGAGCGGGCGCCGGATTCAGCGGCGAACACCTCTGTCTCACGGTGGGGACCACCCTCAGTAGCCTGACACCAGTGGCGTCAGGACTTCTTCGACGAAGCCTTCCTGGCGACAATAACCGTCCTCAGATCGGTTCTATCCCGGGAAGACCTCGCCTGAGAACGCCGCGTCTCAGCCCAGTTTTGCTGGGGAGGAGCCCGAGACGCGACGCTCTTCTTCTGCTGCGCCCTATGCGAGGAACCCGACGGGCGGGGCTGCTCTCGCCCAGCAGCCCCCGAAGGATGAGTACGGACGGGGAGACATTTCTGGAGCGCCGCTGCCTGCTTTTTTCCCTCTTGGAATCTCTCAATCACTGCGTTCACAGAACCACCAAAGAGACCTTCGGTCAACAGCGGCGCATCCAGGAGAAAAGCTTTATCTTTCTCCTTCATATTAGCCAGATTTAGCCATAAATGCCTCTCCGTGGCCACCAGGGCTGCCATAGAGCGGCCGACTGATCTGGCCGTCTCCTTGGTGGCACGGAGAGAAATATCTGCCGCCTGACGCAGCTCATTAATCACGTCAGTGCTGACGACCTCCCCCTCGCTCATATCCTTCAGCAGATCTGCTTGATACGCCTGGAGGATGGCCATCGTATGCAAGCAAGATGCTGCCTGTCCCGCCGCTGAATAAGCTTTGCCCACCAAAACCGAAGTATTTCTGAGTGGCTTGGTGGGCAACGCCGGTGTTTTAAAAGACGATGCCGTCTCAGGAGAAAGATGGCTCGCCAAAACTTCCTCCATCCTCGGCATCGCCCCATAACCGTGTCCCCTAGACCCAGCAATATTAGCGTACATAGAGGTCTGTTGTGTCAAAATTCTAGCTGACACTGGTTTGTTCCACGATCTACACACCTCGGTGTGTAGATCGGGAAAAAAGGGCAAACACCGGCGTGGAGGTAGTGAGTGTGATTTTAAAAATCTCTCATCCATTTTACTTTTTACTCTCGACTCTTGTTTTTCAACTGGCCATTCAATGGTTAATTTTTCCACAGCCCGAGTCAAAACCTCCATCAGCTCTACATTCGCGGGAGACTGGGATGGCGAGTCCCCGATCTCCACTGAGTCCATAGACTCTGCATCCACACTTTCAACATCCAGCTCCTCAGAACTGGATAATTGAAGTGATGGCGCCTCAGCCCGGGCAGGAGAAACCGCAACGCGGACCCCCGCAGCGAGAACTGAGGCACTGGATCTACCAGGTAAGGGCAGAGAAAGGGCGGGGCCCGTCTCAATCCCCGCTGATAGATCCATCTGCGAACCCCACGACGCAAGCCTTCGCTGTGCCTCGGCAGCAGCGGGACCCGAGCCGCGGGGAGCGCGCACCGAACCACTCTCCTCGAAGAGTGCCCGGTGGGAGCGAAGTGTCTTCATGGACAGACACTCGCAGTGCTCACAGCCGGCCCCCTCGAGAGCCGACTGAGCATGCTGCACTCCCAAACAAACAACACACAGATCGTGTGTATCCCCACCCGTGATGAAGCGAGGGCAGGGATGAACACACTTTCTGAAATTCTGCTGTTGTTTGCTCGCCATATTTTCTTTTTTATACAATATCAGACAGACAGACAATATTCATACATAGAGCGCTTGTGAAGACTCAGAAGCTGTTGCGCTTGTGTTTCGGGGATGCTTTATAGTTTCCTGGTCGATACGTCACCCCGCCTATGACGTTCCGTCTCGCCATTGGACAGATTTCATACGTGCTTCATGACTCGTCACGCAGAGGCGTTCCCACGGCGTTTACACGCAGCTCGAAGTTCCCTGAATGGGAACATGAATAGGCCTACCTACTGTCACTGTTTTACATTTAAAACATCTCTCAAAGACAATATAAGTGACACACATTAATGTCAATAGATTGCGCTTTTTAAAAGGTCCTAAAGTCATCGTTCAAATGCTTAAATCATCGAAATCCAAAAGATTATTTTTAAAAAATGTCCATTTTGCAGTTTATTTAAGCAAACAAACAAAGAGTACAAATGTAGGCATGGTAGTGTAATGTACGGACCTGGTTCTTTTCTTTTCTCTTCTATTATATATATATATATATATATATATACAGCTTTAGAAAACTGGGCACTATACAGCACTTGCATTGTTGTCATGATGTAAGTTTAGTTGCTTCTATTGCTCTCCTCATTTGTTAGTCGCTTTGGATAAAAGTGTCTTCTAAATGATTAAATGGAGAGTTGTTGTTGTCGCGGTTGCAAATGAACACAGGCAGACAGACAGCATGAGTTCGATATTGCTCGTCCTTACAAGAAGTTAAAGGACAAGTTCGGTATTTTACAATTAAAGCCCTGTTTTAAGATCGTCCCTGATGAAAAAGAATGGTTAAGATTGTTTTTTAGATAGATGCTCCTGTCACGATAATTTTTGGATTCTGTGTTAGCAAATCCATTCTAAAAACTGAAAAATCAGAGCAAAATAAGTGTTTGAACGTGGGTTGAATAGATGATACACTCATAAAGGCATTACATGTTTTGTTCTTGGGTGAATCAGTGTGTTTTAACAAATTGGTTAAATGGACAATTCAATGACCAACTCACAAAAACAGGCATGTTTCAGTCCTGAATGATTTAGCATATTCGAATGAACTGATTGAAATAACAAATTAAATGATACATAAAGACAATGGCTAAGTCCGAAATCACATATTCACTTGAGTAGGTATTTATTTTAAATACAGTAAGTACCTTCTTGCTTTCACTTTGCGATCTCTAAAAAGGTATGTAGTATGAATATGTTTAATATAAATATAATCCAGACGTGCTACAATTGACATGTTTTCATTAACATGAGACTTACCAGTGTCAGTTGCATCGCTTCACTCTCCATCACAAATCTTTTCCTGTGGCCCCATGGGATAGTAAAGTGTCCATCATATGCACACTTCAGAATCTCACTGTGAAGAAGTCATACAGGTACTTTTTAGGTCTACTGTGAATTCGGACATACTTGTCACATACTGTTTTTCGGCTACTATGTAGAGAACAATGTGATTTCGTATGCAGAAAATCACTCATCGGCACCTACTGGCTTCAATGTTTTAAAGGTGGAATACCTAAGATTTTATGCCGCTAGAGCGCGCTACATTCAAAACAACAACAACGGCTTTGCTTGATGACGCCGTGGAGGAACGCAGAATGATGGGAACTGTTGTTTTCAACTCCACCGTGGATAAATCAGTCAGATGGGAATCGAAAATTAGTTGTAAAGTTCGATTTCCATAAATGTTGCGTTTAATGACATGCTTGTTTTTCATTAAACTGAAATAACCGCTAGAAAAGTCAGGTTTAAAAGTAAATTAGTTATCGCATGTTACTGTACGAGTCATTGGACGAAGTGACTTATTTTTGTCTCAAATCGTTGCTAATGGATCCTGACTTCGCCCTATGTGCAATATGCATTTAGTTTTGCATTCATTTACGTAAATCAACTGGCCTTGTGATTTTGGGATATTTTAATGCAAAAATCTTAGGTATTCCACCTTTAAGGACAATTTTGTTCACTTTTTTTTCCAATAAACAAATACTTGCCACTTCAATAACAATGTGAAATCTGCATCCTGATACTGAACCAGTTGAAAACCACTGTCTGTCACAGAGTACTCTGCCTCTGAAAACAGTGCCTAAAGCGAGTTTTTAGGATAACCCTTCTGTGGTTATTTATAATTGCATGAGCAGTAAAAAATTGGTATGGGGGTGAGAAGGATCAAATGCTAGGTTGGGTTTTGTGGAATACTGGTGTACGATTGCAAGGGTTGTACTATGGAGCGTGCATACTTCAGTCAATAGCACTTTACGAGTGAAAGCGAATCGATGAGCCTCTGAGGTAATGTAATGTACGGCCCTTTCCCGAGAAGATGGACAGATGACTAAAAGAGTAAAGTACGCTGCCTTCATGCGGTAAGAGCTGTGGCACAGGATGAAATGTATGTGCATGGGAGTGTATTCAATAGAGAATATGGTGCAGATGGATGATATTGAAGTTTTGACTTTGAGAGCACTATGGAATCCACTTCCATGACAGGAAAATAGCTCAGCTCAGGTTGTGTATTTGCTTTTTGTAAGAGCAAGGGTGTATTGAAATCAAGATACTAAAAGCTTTCAATCATGGCATATTGATGTCTGCCTCCAATTTTAAAATAAGTATGTAATGGGATGCATTTTGAAGAGAAACAGGATATTTGACTAGAAAGAAAATGCATATTGGGACTAAATTTTATCCATTGTGAATTATAAATGATTATAATTAAATAAATAATTATAAAAATCCATAAATCCATAAATCCATTTAATCTCCTTATGTTTTCCCCTCCCTGAATGGAGCTGGGATGCCCCTCCCAAAATTGTTGATTGACAGCAGCGTTTCAACACAGACCCGCCCAGGGGCGCGTTTCCCGTACAACGACGTAGTTCACTGCTTCACTACCATAGTACGATGCATCGTTGGAAAAATCAACTAGCTAGTCACGGCTGTTTCCCGAAACCCACTGTCGCAAAGTATCGTTCAACCACATTGGTTTCGCACGTGGTGGAGTAATAACTGCTTTTAATGAAACTGTTTGAGATCCAATTAACGCTAGATTTGTTTTATATAAATTACAGACATGTCATCTGAGGACTACTTCTAATTGTTCTCAGTTGTTTTGCTTTATTACCAGACTCAATATTTGGCTCGTTCTTACATAGTGGAGCGCGTTCGCACATGCGCACTTTTCAAACACGTTACTTCAAATCTCTTGACAAACTAAAAGACGTAAATTCCATTTGTAAGTATTCTAAATAAAAGACACTGGTTGTACTGAATGTCAGCTTGCTCATTATGCTCAAGATAAGGATTTATTACCTCCAAATGTGTTGCAATATAGAAACGATGCTTTTAACCATAGGTCGAGAGCTGTCGTTCAAACCACACAACTTTGCGATGCTGTTTGTGAATGTTCGTTGGAACGATGGTTTCGGGAAACACCGAATCGTTGAACTATGCTGATAATGACGGAACTTGCGACCATAGTTGGCTAACGATGCTTTCGGGAAACGCACCCCTGAGCGATCTGTCATCATAGTCCAGCATTGTTGATACGCTGGAGCAGAATGCCTTCTAAGCGATTGTGGTGTTCTGTTCTTGGGTGTAATAACGAACAGTCATTTTGATGTTCCTAAATCCGAATCGCTGAAGACGCAGTGGCTGAGTTTTGTTTTCGAAGGGAATATTCCCCACGAGCCATACCAATGCTTTCATGTTTGCACAAATAATTTCATGACCAGACTTTATAAACGAGGGTCAGTGTAAAGCTGGTTTTGCTAAGAAGCTGCTCCTGAAAAAAGAATCGGTACCAACTATTCGTGTCCCTGCTGCACCTCCAGAAGAAGTGAGTGTAAAGCTTTAGTGACTTTTATATTAATTGAAGTGATGCCATAGAATAAATATTTTAGGTTCTGCAAAGAAACTTTCAGTGATCAGTTTATAAAATAAATTTTTTTTTCCCTTAGCATGAAGAACATTTTAAAGAATGTTTTTCCTCGAGAAATTACCTTTTGTGAAGTGGAAAGTTTCCATGAATGTTAAAACTTTGAAAATTTTAAAATTAGCAAGTGACATTGCAGTTTGGTTTGTTAGTGTGAAAGTGGTGTTTTCTGTTTGTCCTCAAACATAAGTTGTCTTTCAATATGTGCCCAGATAGGCAGTTAGTCAAAGTACCGCTTTAAGCTTTTTGCATCACCGGATTCAGAATCCATCACAGCTTGGCACATAAGTGAAGGTGATTGAAGGTACATGTCGTACATTTTTTGTTCAAAATTAAAAATGAGTCAATACGTCAATCCTTCTTCAAAAATGTATTTTTGTCTTATTCTGATTTACTATAGTAAGCCTATTATCCACAAGTTTCTTACGCCCCATGAGGCCTTGCGTCAAAAGTGGGCGCGACTTCCGGTTGGAAATAAACAAAGCGCAACTTGACATACTTCACACTCGTTCATTCAACAGTTGATAGTCATTCAAGTTATAGCGATCCAAACTAGATAACGATGTGGGAACACAACCTCAACGAAATTCAAAAGGGTGAAATAACAGTACCTTTACCCTCCGCAGTAATTGATTGGGAGTATTATAATAACATTATTAATAATCAATACTCATCAAGGCATGGTGATAGACAGTTGTGCGAGCTGACAAACAATTCAAATAAAAAATACACACTTAGTCATTGTGCTTTGGAGTTTATTCAAAATTATAAATGAATGTGCTGCTTGAATACATTAACTGGCACATTTGGTATTCTGTTAACTCAGGCTTTGATCCTGAGTTTAGGTGTAACATCAGTAGCGAACAGCCAATCACATGCTGATAGAGTTTATAGAACATTAAGAATTTAAACAAATGTACACAGGAAGATTCGTCGTCTTTTGGGAGGTGATGGAAACTACAGTCGTTGGCAGGATCAGACACGGGCTCTGGGAGGATCACTCTGATTTCGTTTTCAGCTTATGTTCAAAACAATCCCGCAAGCCACTAAATTAGTTTAGCCCGGTTATACATACAACCGCGAACAGCACATGTTGTCTCTGAGCTCCGCAACGACATCTCTCATAAAGATTTGCGTCTTTAAATAGTAAAATAATTATCCGAAAAACAGCTAGCCTCTTCGCTAACTAACACACAAAATACCATTGGAATGCTACTTCCGCCGCGTCACCGGAAGTTTCACCCACTTTATTTTTTACAGGAGCGCCCCTTGGAAACTTGTGGATAAGTGTTTATATTTTAGATGAGATGTTTCATTTTTATTGTTCATCCCTAAGTGACCAAAAACTGGCATTACATAGGCCTACACTAAAAATGTCAGCAGTGACCCTTTGCTAAACTGCTCTGTGTATGTTACTGAAGGGCACTCAAAAATGGCCCCTGAACGAAATTGATTTCGTCCTCGAGAAGCATTGGAATGGAAAGGAACGAGTGGAGAAAGAAGGGTCCTTTAGAGTCAACATCGCAGAACGCCTGAGCAGCAAAAAGTGGCGGATGGCTTGTAGATTCAATTAACTGGACTGAATTAAACTGCCTTTTTGTTACCACAGAACCTTCTTCTGATGCCCCTGGAGTTTTTAATTAGATTCCCTCTCTTCTTCAGGCCTCTTAAAGTGAACTGCTTTCTGATGGATTTTGGATGGAAGAGGCGGATGGGAGTTCTGTCAAGAGCCCTTCATGCTCCAAACTGCCAATCAAAGCCACACATAATCAAGACCGTTCAAAAATGCAACGTGAGCAATACAAAGTGAAGAAGGCCATCCAATATGGGCCACTTTCATGTAGTTCAAACTTTTTTTTAAATAAAATGAGAGTGGTGCTGGCCAAAGCAAAACTGTGAGCTTACTAGCCTAAGTTAAAATGACTCATTTATAAAACTGTGCGTAGGATCCTTACTAAAAGTGTACGTGCGCCCGAAAGCCAAAAATGGCGTACGCCAAAAAATATTCAGATTTATAAAACTTTGCTGTGCAGGGTGTCACAGATCTTGTTAAGCATATAAAGACATGAAGTCTCATGCAGGAACATCCCGAAGAGACAATAAGATCCAGAAACTCAAAAAAAAAAAAAAAAAATAGTGAAGTGAAGGCCAAGCATGGCAGCCCATATTCAGAATTTGTTCTCTGCGTTTAACCCATCCAAGTTAGTGCACACACATTAAGAGCAGTGAGTTGTGAACACACACAGCAAACTGTGGACACACACACACACACCCAGAGCAAAGGTCAGCCATTCACTGCAGTGCACGGGCAGCAATTAGGTAACTTCCTCAGGGGCACCTCAGTTGTTTCCTGCTGGTATTGAGAATTGAACCTGTGACCTATGGGTTGCGGGTATGACTATCTAACCATTGTGAAACAACTGTCCTGACTGTTAGCTTTAGAATTAAATCAACAGCTAATACAACAGTAGCAGTAAATAATTAAATATATATAACCGTATATATACGCTATACATACAAATGTAGTATTTTTTTTTTTTTTGTGTGTGTGTGTGTGTGTGTGTGAAATATATAGTCCCGTAAGATTTAACAGTTCTTTAAAGTTGTTCCAGTGTTTTCAGAGCTTATTTTAGACCAGGTGATGTGAAATGTATCATATTTTATATTCTGCTTTTACAATTGGCTGCTAATAAAATAAGTAAATTTAAGAAATTAGAAGAAAACATGAAATTATTGTAAAATTTTCAATTCAACTTTTCATTGGAAATTTTATGCTGATAATATAATATTCGGTATTCTAACCGTAAGGCCGTGTGTCCACCAAAGCGTTTTTAGCCAGCTGAAAACGCTAGACGCTCTGCTGAAAACACCTAGCTCTTGGGGCTTGAGAGTGTTTTGGCAGCGCAGCTTTTTTTTCCGTTGAGACGCTTCGTTGCAATGATACAGAATATCTGCGGCACAGTTACTTGTAACAATTACCTTGTAAGCTTGTAACTGATTTCTCAGATAATTTGATTTATACTAAAAATGTTGACACAATGTAGAGTACTTGCTCCAGCCCTTGCTTTGGATGAGATTCATGAGTTTTTGAGAGCGAGAAAACATATCGGCGAGCACCATCGTTTGGTCCAAGAACTAAAGTTGGACGGAGGCCGGTTCAATGAGTATTTTCAGATGAGTCGGACACAGTTTAAAACGTTCCGGAAAATTGGGCCGTCTGTTTTGAAGACAGACACAAACTACCAGGAAACCATCAGCTCGGTAGCTTGTGCCTGAGGTATAGTGCATAACGGTAGGTGAAAGTAGGCTATTCTGAAATTATTTAAGTTATATTTTGTGTTATTAAGCTAAAAATGCAAAGTCCTTTATAAATAAATGCAGAGAAGTAAATTTGTCTCTTTAATAAAGTGGATAAGAAACATGTTTGCAGAAAAAAAAACTATAATTTGATATACTTTTATATAATTAAACCATTATAAATATGCTAGATGGCTTATTTAATTTATATTAATGAAAGTACGATGTAAATAGATGTTTTATTTAACTTATAACTATTGGCCCTTAGCAACTTTTCTGTATTTGTTTCAGGTATCTGTCAACAGGAGACTCATTCAGGTCAATAGCTTCTAGCTACAGGGTGGGTTACTGCACAGTGGCAAGTTTTGTAAAAGAAGTGTGTGCAATATAGTCTCTCATGGTCCAGGACTACATGCCCTTCCCTGAGCAATACCACTGGAAGAGGATCATGGAGGACTTCAATAGGCTTTGGAACTTCCCCAACTGTCTGGGAGCAATCGATGGGAAGTATGTAACAATTACAGGTCCCATCTTCAACAGGGTCAATGTATTTTAACTACAAAGGTAGCTTCTCCATCGTTCTCCTGGCAGTGGTTGATGCCCGGTACCTTTTCCGGATGGTGGATGTGGGGCTATATGGGAAAAGCAGTGATGGTGGGACCCTCTGTGCCTCTGCCTTTGGCAGGGCCTTCCACCAGGGAACCCTCGACCTGAGAGCTACTTTTCCTCTCCAGCAGGTAAAGTTGCATGGCAGCATTCTGTCATCTAATACCTCATAATTACTCCTACCACCATCAGAACCACTGCCATCAGAACCATCCAAGACCACCACCAATTAAAAATAAAAAAGCCTTAGAAAATGAGCATATTTCCTTTCACTAACAAGCAACACATTACAAATAAAAAAATAGTAGTCTCATTCAAAAGAGGAAAAATAAATGACTGGAAAAGATGAATGCTTTTAACAATTATTTTAATGGTCACAGATTCATCTACAGATCCATAAATACATCAAACTGCCATATAAAAATAAAATTATTGATTCTTACATATGTAATAGTAAAGTAATGTAGTAATTTGTAATGCTCTTCCTCATATGGTTGGTTACTGATGGCGTTTAGCACACCGCGCTGATAAAAAAAAAAAAGTTGCTTAAACGATTTGCGCTAATGTAGTCTAGATCCCGCCCCCACCAATCAGCTGTCTAGCTGATCTAATGCTTACCTAATAGACCCATCGAACATCGCTGATGAAATGTTCCTCTAAGCTTTTTTTTTAAGTTCACATTGTGATTTCTTGCTCAGCCCTTCTCTTTGGAGCAAGAGTACAACGAGAATTTCAGGTGTGCAGAGTGGTGGCACATTAGGGGAGTCAGGAGATCCGTGCTGTGTGGTATTGGCCACACAGCAAAGAAAGTATAATATATATATACATATATACTGTATATATACTATATGTTGATAATAATGTACAATAATACAATGGGGGAATATATATTAAATGGCATTTATTTTAAATATATCTAGTCAGTGACAGAGTGCAAGCACATTCGTCTAAAATTATTCTGTATTTTCTGCTTCAGAATCATGAATATTTTTATTCTGGTGTCACTATTGTCCTTGGGTTACAAGCACCAAGTCCAAGCATATTCATTTTAAACCCACAATGTAATATCAAATTTAGCATTTAAATCAACAGTGCATTTTTTGTTAACCTTTTACTATATGTTTTGGAGTATCGCAATAATATCACATTGTGATTTATCGAATCGATTTATCGAATCGTGACACGACACGAGTGTATCGTTACATCCCTAGTAGAGAGACGTTGTAGAGATGTTCGGAGACCAGCAATATAAATTTTTCATGCCATTTTGCTCTGCTGGTTGATGTGGTAGCCTTGCCCCTCCTCCACTATAATTGGACTGTTGGGTAAAAATTGACAGTGATGAGCGCTGAATTTTACCTACAGTTGAACATTTTCTAACTCTCGGCAACCAGTAAAAAGCGCTGAGCGCCAATTGAAAACGTACACCAGGCGCGTGAAAAAAAGGCTTTGGTGGACTCACGGCCTAAACCTAACTCAACCCTCGTGCAATAAAGAAGTACCAGCCCGTTCTCATCTTTTAGCGTCACATAGAACACTATATGACAAAACGGCGCTATACTACGCACATGGCACCCTTTATCGCTAATATAACACGCAAACCCAAGGCGTCATAAATACTTTAGCGTAATATGAGACTACCCTACCCCACACCTAAACCTACCCATCACAGCGCGTTATATTAACGATAACGGGTGCCATGTGCATAGTATAGCACCGTTTTGTCATATAGCATCACCTATATGACGCTAAAGGATGAGAATGCGTTGGAAGTACTCCAAATAAAATTGAATTATAATATTTATATTAGTAAGTCTCAAGCGATATGTCAGTAAATATGTAAATGGTTTTGTAGTATGTGTAACCCTGGACCACAAGACCAGTCATATGGGTAAATTTTACAGAATAAATAAGCTTTCCATTGATGTTTGTTAGGACAATATTTGCCTGAGATACAACTATTTGAAAATCTGGAATCCGAGGGTACAGAAAAATCTATACATTGAGAAAATCGCCTTTAAAGTTGTCCATTTATGTTTGCGATTGTGCCGAATTCACTCCCAAAAATTATTATTTTATATATTTACAGTAGGAAATGTACAAAATATCTTAATGGGACATGATGTTTACTTAAAGGGACACTTTACCCATTTGCATTAAAGATTCAATCAAAAATATCTTTATTTGTGTTCCGAAGATGAACGAAGGTCTTACGGGGTTGGAACAGCATGGGGGTGAGTAATTAATGACTTAATTTTCATTTTTGGGTGAACTAAACCTTTAAGCTTTGTATCTTTAGAAACCCAGTCATATTTTTGAATGGTCATGTTTTATTCACTTATTTTCCCCTGAGATGGAAGAAATAAGGATTTAAGTGTTTTACTTCCTTCTAATTATGACGTAAAAATCGTCATTTTGCATCATAATAAGCAGGAAGTCACATTTTATTGAAAAGTGAGATTACAAACATTAGCTCCTCATTATTCCAGGGGGTGGGACCCACTCACTCTACAGACCTATTACAGATCAGTGGGTGGGACTTCACTTGCAGATACTGAAATCAAGATCAGCCATCTTGTTTGGAAGCTAAGCTAACAAGCGCTGTGGAGATAGGAAGTTTTATTTTACCCATTAGGAGCATAGGAGCATTTTACCCATTTCACGCAGCTGCCATTAGGGGTGTAAATATGAAGTGAAATATCAAATATCAAGTGAAGTCCCACCCACTGATCTGTAATAGGTCTGTAGCGTGTGGCATATTTGTGTGGCAATACATATTCAGAATGAAATAAATGTATTTAAATACAGTTTGGTATAAGTTTTTACTATAGGTCTACCCTGCTTCTTTTTTCTTTTCTTTTTTTGCTGCAGTGCAAATCTGTCTAAAGGTGCAACAGTTATAACAATTCATTAAAGGAAACAGTTCATGTGCAAGGTTAAAATGAGGCATGAATCCAATTATAAAGTTTCACACTTTCAGACAGGAGATGGCTGTGCAGCCATCAACAGTGCAGCTTTCACCATGTAAACGCTTTCAGCTGCTCTCAACAAATATATAAAAATTACACCAGTGTTGTTGATAGCAAGGCAGTATGGATTTCTCCCAACCTTTATGTGACTCAAGGTAGATGGGAGACATAGAATCGGTATATTGCTGAGAGGGCAACTCTATTGATCGACATCAAAAAATACATCGAGATTTATCGATCTGATGTCAGCGGAAGGACCGGTCTGTATCGGCACACCATGTAACCACAGAAATTCCGCTTAAAGGGTACATATCATGCTTTTAAATCATTCCTTTTTACATATAAATCATACATTTGTGGTGTATATAAAGCTAAACTGCAATTCTTGGGTCTGAATTCCTCATTATTTTAGCTCCACAGGCCCTTTTTCTACCTCTTTTCTGATCTGCGTCTGTGAGCAACGCGTTTTGGAGCGGCCTCTTTAAATAAAAAAGAGATGTGTCATACCCCGCCTGCTCTCCAGGTTGCTGAGTTTAACACCCTGTTTGGCCATTTTTTGTAGTTTGATTAAAGATTTAATATAGCGTCAAAGAACATTTTTATTCACACGTTAACAAAATGTCAACAACGGAAATATTCAAGCCTTACATGTTCGAGTCAGAGCGAGCGAGTTGGAAAAAGATGACGACAAACCTGCAGAACAACGTCTTCATATGGATGTATTGCAATGTTATGTAACTGTATTGTGTTATAAGTGAAAGTCGATTATTTCTCTTGTTAAAACAAGCACACTAACAAGATAAATGACTACGGTCTAATCTTACCACTAAAAATCTGTATTGATAATATGACACGATTAGAAAAGAATCAGAAAACACAGCAGCTAAATGACCATTGATGAGACTCAGGAACAATAATACTGCAGATGTGTAACGTTCCTTAAAAACAAAAACAAAGAAAGACAAATGTACTGCTAAACCATGACCACCATGTGTTTTAAGAAAGTACTTTATTTTTATTATCGATATTTACAGCTTATCGAAATGCTCTGTTCGTCATCTCCAAAGATAGAAGGAATTTTATCCTCATTCAGACGAAGTCGATCGGCAAACCCTTCTTTATACTGGCGGAGGTTGTTGAAGTTGGAATCCTTGAAGTGCTTCAGGTGACTACATCCAACAACCGAACATTTTGACTTGCCCTCTCGTAACTTCTGCATCATTGAGCTTGGACTACAAAATCGGAGCGAGAAATAAAAATGGCGGATTGCTCGAAGTGTTGGGCCGGTAGTCAATGTCCTTATTTGTCAGTTCCGCTGCAAATATTGTGACGTAATTGTTTAAAATACGTCATAGAGAACAGAAAAATCTGAACAGGTTGCAAAATGACCAAAACAGAATATAAAGATATAAATAAAGCACCTGAAGAGAATAATTTATATAATAAATAAATTTTCTGTACTTATAAACACTCTAAATATACAACAAAATGCATTTAAGGGCTAACAAAGTGTGATATGATTTAGCATGAAATGTCCCCTTTAAAATGACCACGCAGTCGTTGCTATCATTTAACTGCCATTTGCCGCACAGAAAGAGAGTTATTAAAAGACAAACTGATGTATAAATGAATTAGTTAGTCTATGAAAGATAAAAGCACTACATCAAGACACAATCAATTATATGCTTTTCAAAGAATTTATTTGAAGGTTTTAGGTGTTCTTTCAGGTGGAGAGATTTTGAGTCCCCAAACCAATTTGAGAAGAAATAATAGCGACATGCTTAAGACAATCATGCAGAAACTCGTTTAATGAGCAGCAAACATTAAACGTTCACATTATGCTCAGCTCAACTTTGAAAACAGCTCTGCGGTTGTGGCAGAGGATAATTGATTTTAACAGGAATGTAGAAAGAAAACCATTTTTAGCTAGTAAGGAATTATTTAAAGAACAAAGCGGGAACTTTGAACATCTGCACTGATTTGAAGAATAAATTATGAGACGGGTATAGGCTTATATCTTTTTATCTATTTTAAATTGTCATGTCTTTTTAAGCCTCTTCACTTTTAAAAACCTTATAGTTTGTCTTCACAGGTTCAGTCCTTTTTGATATTATATATATATATATATATATATACTAAATTTGCTAAGTACAAAAACAGAGAGATAAAATGGAATAAGGATTTGATGCTCTCTGGTGGTTAAAGTTCAATATTCCATGGTTTTAAAGGGGTGGTTGATTATGATTTCACTGTTTCTAACTTTAGTTAGTGTAATATTGCTGTTTGAGCATGAACAGCATCTACAAAATTACATTGCTCTAAGTTCAAAGCAAAGGAAGATATTTGCTTTGAAATAAATCGTTTTTTAAGGACTACAACAAACGGCTGGTAGGGACTACACACACATTCCTCCAGGGTTAGTGACATCACCAACCCTAGAATTTACATAAACCCCACCCACGGGAACGTGATTTATAGATTATCATGACAGAGTATGCTGATCAATGACTAAAAGATATAGTTAACTCCACTTCAGCAATATAAATTCATCAATCAACCATTCAGAAATGTCCTTTTGCATTCTACATCTTGCCACTTCTTCTTGAGACTCTCCATCATTGTCTGACTCTGGTTTGAACATAAAATTTTCAGTTTGTGTCTGTAATCGGAGCTGCTAACACACAAACACACGCGCACACACACACACACACACACACTGTGACGGTAGCAGCAGCTCATTTGGATTTAAAGGGACAGACACGACAGAAACTGTGTTTTTGGTCACCTTCAAAAAGTGACAATTTGAACATGCTATCTAAAAATAAATGTAGGGTATTTTGAGCTAAAACTTCACATACACACTCTGGGGACATCAGAAAAGTATTTTACATGTTGTGAAAAGGGCATTATAGCCTACCACCCCTTTAATAAAGCTACATCTGTGATCTAAGGAAGGAAGGAAGGAAGGACAATTCAATAGATGGGGATTATTAGGGACCATGATTGATAAAGGGTCAATGGGTGTAATTTGCCAGGACACTGGGGTCAAACCCTACTCTTTACGAGAAGTGCCATGGGATTTTTAGAATCAAGACCTCACCTGAAGTTCAGTGCCTTTTTACAGTATAGATCCCCATCACTATAATGGGGCATTTGGGACTCACACAGATCATAGGGTGAGCACCCCCTACTGGCCTCACTAACACCTCTTGCAGCAGCAACCTAGTTTTCCCGGGCGTTCTCCCATCCAGGTGCTGACCAGGCTCAACCCTGCTTAGCTTCAGTGGGCAATCAATCTTGGGATAAAGGGTGATATGTCTGTGGTAATAATATTGCTGAGAAAATCTATGGTCTATGGTAAGCCTTATTCTTTATTCTTTGCCAGGTAAATACAGACAAGTAAACACTTTCGCCATCCCCAATACCTGTCCATTAACTTTTTAAATCAACATCACGATTTTAGGTTAAAATGATTCTGAATTGTTAATTCTGTTTAAAATACACAGTGAAAAATATTTTTTAAATTTTCTGAGGACATTTTAAAAGAAAATATAATTTTAGTCTTTGTACTTCAAAATGTCACGTTTAATTCAAAGTGTTACTGGCCATTTCTTTGTAATTAATTGTGAAACTCTGCACATTGTTTCTACCTCAAATTATTTTTTAGTTTTTTTTTCTTATTTAATTTTGACCAAAAAAAAAAAAAAAACGTCCTTTCAAATTAGTCAATGTTTTGTCATGCCACATTCAGTCATACTTTGTCGACTTGACCTGTCATAAATAATTTAAATGACTAGCTTAACACAGAGGTTCACAGTTTCTCTTTTAGTCATTCTCATCCCCTGAAAACATGCAGAGTGAAAATGTGAATCCTCTCTTGGCTGCATCAGCGGGGAGTTTCCATCTGAGCTGAAACCAATATCAAAAGCAAAACACGACTCGTTTATTTACAAAAGCCTCTATTATTTTAGCTTTACCCCCAGAGTAAACAGATAGAGGGAAACATTAGAGAGAATGAGAGATGCTACGACTAGAGTGCGGCTGTCACCTGCATCTTTAGGATGTGGACACAACATTAAAAGTCAATCAAAATTCCAGTCAGTTTTCCCCAAGCTCAAGAATGTGTTAAAATAAGCTGCTATTCTTTAACTGCAAGCAAGATTGAATCTAGAAAGAAAGAGAAAAAATAGACGTTTGTGCCCCATTACTGTTTAATGTTGTTTAGCTTTGTATTACATTTATTAACTCTGCTTTCTCTTAAAGGTCCCATAACATCCTGCTTTTTGGATGATTTATATAGGTCTCAATGGTCCCCTAATACTGTATCTGAAGTCTCTTTCACGAAATTCAGCCTTGGTGCAGATTACAGCCACTACGAGCCAGTCCCACAATGAGCTTTCCTTAGGACGGACCAATTCTGTTTCTGTAGCTTTAAATACTAATGAGGAGGAGAGAGGCGGGGGAAGGTGGAGGGTAGGGGTGGAGCCTTGACCTGCTTGCTGCTGGTACCATGCGCTAATGTTTACAGTGGATGTAGACCAAGGGGGTAATCCATCGACCGGAAGTTGAAGCCTCGCGGGAGCTGCCATCTTGTAGCAGAACTTGCGTTAGCATTCCCATTGACTCCCATTCATTTTGGCGTCAATTTGACAGCGAATAACTTTACATCTGAGGCGTTTGAAGACTACATTTGTCCATTATTTATTTCTAAAGAAACACGACAATGTATAAAATGCTCCATTACCTTGTAGCTTATGTTATGGCCCCGTAGTAGCAGTTTTAGTGAAAGTAGGCTAGGCTACCCACGCGAGTCTCTGTTGCACAGTAGAGAGATTACCGTATGGACAAGAGAAGAAGCTCGCATGCAATCGGGGAAACGTGGAGGCAAAATGACAAAATAATTAATCAGAATACCTAGCAGAATTGTCTCCTTCTCCTAGCTCATGGACAGCTCCTACTCACACTCTCCGCCTCTGCATGTTTCGGAAAGGAATGATTCAGATTTCTCATGCCACAGCACTAGAAGACAGACGGGTTGCTCTCGTCACATTACGTAGTCAAGCTCTGTTTGAGTCTGCGCGTCAGGCTCACAAAAAAAATCGCCAAAAACGGGCTTCAATCGTCTCAATGGAGTTCCAATGAGATCGCTCTGTCCATTTCTTTTACTGTCTATGATGTAGACACAGTAAGTTATGATTGTTTAACACATTCTATCAAGTGCAGAGTTACTGAGGAGTTACCGTGTAAGTACAGTACACTGATACCACAAGGGGAAACTTTAGCTGTAATTCAGCGCGAGTCCTGCCAGTCATACAATAAATACATGGTATACACATAGGAATTATCATGATTTCAGTGCCTTCCAAACTAGTAACTACAGTGGAAGTGGAAGAACGTGTGTAAATACATTGTTGTTACAAAATGTACTTACACAATGTGTACTTACTCTAGTGAAAAAAGTGTTGTTACTAATGTCCTGTTACACATTTGTACTTACCCATACCTTTCAGTGTGTTATTACATTTGTGTAGTTACACAAATATTACAGCTGCAAATACTATGTACCAATGTGTACTTACACTGTACTTACATACTAAGTACATATCTAGTAACCATGTAAGTTCACAGGTATTAGGGCCACTTAATATAAAGTGGGACCAACAAATCAAATGAAATACAATATAAAATCATTGACAAGCTGCATATGACTCCTTTAATTCGAAGCAAATATGACATATGTACAAAATTTTGCTTGAAGTGTAAAAGAAACATAGGTACTTATTTCCATTTAATATGGACCTGTCCTCTAATTGCATCATTCTGGTCTTCAGTTGTTCAGGAAATTGAAAAATCGTTTGGGATTAAAGTGCCATTGGATCCTAGATTGTGCATTCTTGGTGTAAACAATTGTGTGTTGGAAACAAAAATAATATCCATAATGTTGTATGCTGCTCGTCTTTCCATACTTCATGTCTGGATTAAAGAATACTCTCCTACTTTAACTCTTTGATGTGAAAAACTCTTGTCACTCTTACCATACGAAAGACGGCATAATTTACTGGAAGGAATTTTGGATATTTTTGTAAATGATTGGTCTCCCCTTAAAGGGTATTTTGGACATGAATGGCAAACAATAACATGTAATAATATGGACTAAAACCAAGAAATGTACATTTTTTTTTTGGATTCCCGTTCGACATTTATGTGTGATACCTGTGTATACATGAAGAAATTGATAATGTCGATGTAGTAGACCTGCAATTATCATTTATTTGTTATTATTTTATTTATTTATTTATTTATTTAATTAATTTTTATTTTTATTTTTTCCCTTTTTTTCCTTGTTGTGGTTAGAGAGAAAAGATGTGAAAAGAAATGCCTACCCAAAGTTTTACTGTATTTTTGATTAAATAAATGCAGCATTGGTGAGCATGAGAGATTTATTTCTAGATTAAATCTAAAAAAAAAACAACTTTTGAACCGTAGCATATATACTTTTAAAAACTTCTGAGCAACATTCACAACATTTCTTACGTAGAGCATCTCAAATATACTTGGCAAAGAGAAAATGCATAAATAAACATACATATATAATTGTTGTATACCAAATATCATCAAAAAGGCTGATAATTATTGAAAAATAATGTTTTGAGCTATAATGCCCAACCCTAGCCTACAGTATGTTGAGTTATACAGACTTAAGAAGTTTGTGATGCCACTAATTAGCAGCCGTGTTTTTGAAATGACAGACCCCAGAGACTCAACAACGACAACCACCACAACCGGCGAAGACTCCATGGCAGTAAATGAAAACCTCCTGCAGGCCCTTGTGCAGTTGTTTCCTCTCACTCAGCTTGCTGGACTGAGGGTAAACACAGAGGTTGTGCGATGAAACAAGCAGCAACCCTTTTATTTCATTTTTAAAACATCCCTCTGGAGGTTGGCGTAGTTGTCGTGATTTTTTTTTTTTTTATGACGTCGAATGGAAGTTCAGAGGAAGTTCATTTGGTGTTCTCCAGCTTTTAAGAAGAGTGTCTGTTTCTTTTCTTCTTTTTCTTTTAGCTGGACTTTATTTCCTGGATTCTTTTGTCCATAGAGGTCAAACCATGAAAGAAGAAAGCAGCGGTCAAGCACAGAGTGTCTCTCTAAAGACATTATCCTTCTTTAATACTGTATGTCCCAGACAAAAGTACAATCCCACAGTAAGCTGGAATATTTGTTCTGGTAAGAGAAAAACAGTAAGGGTTTTATTTTACCGATCTAAGCACATGGGTCTAAAGCGCACGGCACAAGTGCACTTCCACTTCCACACTTCCAACTGTTCTCTTAATGAGTAATTGGTGTGTTTTAGGCGTAACAATAAACCAATCAGAGTGTCATCTCCCAGACCCTTTAAAAGCTAGTGCCTTTAAAAGCTAGTGCGCCCGTGCCATGGCGGATTCACTATTTACATGGCGGAAACACTGAACACTTCTCTAGTGAGGAAACGGAACTGACCATCTATGGGACAAAGTTTACATGCATTGTGGATGAGCGCACATTACTAACATGATCTTTAAATATATAAAAAAAATTATAATAATAAATTTCAGTTGCCTCAAAATAGCAAAGCGACAACAATTCGCCTGAACATACCTCGTTTTCAGACCAGCGGCCCATGGGCGCAAATGCATTTCGTGGCCGAGTGTATGATAGGGCCCCAAGTGTACAACTGTGTGCTTGTATAAACTTCTAAACATGCTTTTCTAAATTTGTCCCCTTTTTCTCATATGTTGCACATGCAGGGACAACAGATTAATAGTAGTGAATTAATTAATTCGGGCGGTAATGTAATTCAAGGTTCTGCCTACCCAGACAGCAAACTGACATTGAATCAACGTGGAAACGACGTCTCTCATGACATTGAAACAACGTTGATTTGCTCATCGAATTAACGTTGAACCAACGTCAGACGCGGCATTCTTCAAAGGTAAATAAAATCGAAAATTGGTTTGCTTTCATAACGTTGAAACAACGCGTTGATTTTATGTTGATTTTCCGTTAGTTTTGAAAGAATGACGCGTCTGACGTTGGTTCAACGTTAATTCGATGAGCAAAACAATGTCAGATCAACGTTGTTTCGATGTCATATTTCCACGTTGATTCAATGTCAGTTTGCTATCTGGGTAAGTAGCAAACTACTTACATAATATTAGTATTCAGAACCCCCTAGCGACAAACATTCAAAAAAGCGACTAGCGACAAATCTAGCGACTTTTTCTGGTGTTATTAGAGACTTTTGGAGACTCTCTGATGTGAAATCACATATTTTTCCTCATCTCAACGAGCAGCGAGTGCTGCCGATGGTCCCACCCCGTCCCAAATCACTCACAGGTGGCCCAGTCCTCGCGCAGCAGCCCCTCCCAGCTGTAGACAGACAGAGCAGGAGATGTTCTCATCCACGTACAAACTGCAAAACAATCGCGCAAATGAGTCGCTATTTTTAGCGACTTTTCAGACCCCGACTTTTTGCTTTTCTCCCTTTGCTGTCATTCACTCTACGTCTACCCTGTTTAGTGAATGGCTGAGAGGAGCAGATCATCTGTTGAACGCCACTGACAGAGGTGAATGAGCAGTGTTTTCCCACAGACCAATCACTTATCTGTTTTCTTTAAATAATGTTTTTTTTTATTTAAATAATTTAGTTTCCTTTCTTTTCTTGTGCTTGCTGTATTACTTTTTTGTCATTCACTATATATATCACTCGTTTTGTGTGACAAAAATATATAGGAAATGAGAACAGCTTTATTTTACATTCGTCTATATTATATTATTAAATACAATATGTGAGCTGAGCATTAATTTATAGAGAAAACACATTAGGCAAGCGGAACGCAAGTACGACGCGATGACGTCACGGTCATGCTAATTAACGCATGACGTCATCTAGCGACTTTTAGGGAAGGCGTTAGCTACTTTCATTTGCAAATAGTTGGCAACACTGAATATTAGTGTACATATTTTTGTTCAAGTTTAATACCGTCACATTGAATTGTAAATTGTAATATAAATGTAATGAATTAATCATTATAAATATATTTATAAATATATGCATACAGTATGTTATATATGTTTCAATATGTTTCAATGAGTTCACCGAGATTTAGTCAGTAGCTGCGTTTACATGGAAACTTATAATCAGATTGACGGCTCAATCGGACTAAAAACCCTTCACATTAACACCGTCCTTATTCGGTCCGATTGAGCTCGATCCGATTGGAATTTCGATAGGATAAGAAAGGGGTATTTTACTCCTTTTGTAATCTGATCGACAGAACATGTAAACACTTGAAAGGACTGAAAAGGACCGCGCATGTGCAATGACGTTGAAATAGCGTAATGACGTATGACTCACAGAACGAGCTGTTCTTCCTGTTGAATAATGTGTCGTATAAATGAGTTTCCTGATATTCTAAAATTCTCATTTCACTCAGCATCTGTGAAGTGGAGCAGGACAATGTTCATCCAGTCCTTGTTTCAGATTATCATCCAAAAACAACTGGTTCTGTGCGTGGGGTTTTACTGCGTTATTCATATTTGCAGCACGGCACAACGGTTCATGCTCATTGTCTCCAAATCAAGACCAGAGACGGATGAATATTATGTCTGGTGTTTAAAACAAATAAAGAACCAATAGATGAGAATAGTTATGGATGAACAGAACAGCTGCATATATTTGTTAAATTAAATTCCGATTTAAATCTTGTGACATATAAAAGCACACATCAACCTGATTGCTTTATTTATCGTTCATTTAAACACCGTGTTCGGATTCATCTAACTGATTGATTTCATTCTGATTGAACCAAAAGGAGTCCATGTAAACGTACCTACTGTCAATTAGCATCTGGCTAAGCTCTCTCTTACTCTGAAGACAAAGAAGGGTCACAAAATGAATCTAATATTTAACTTAATGACCATATAAAAAGTCCATTATATTATTACATATTCATGATGTAGCCTGAACTCATAAATATTTGATATATTGCCCGGTCCTGTATGTCAATGTGCAGTCCATATTACAAATCCCTTCACTTTGTATCTATTAGCATGGAAGAATAGGTCTATGATCTTATTCCATCAGTGTGAAGTGCTTTGGCTGGTTCCTGTTCATCATCTACATTAACATACTCACTGCCAACCAGCTCACAAAGAAGCTGAAAATAAATGACAAAGCCAGACAGGAGGAGAAAGAAAGGCGGCAGCAATCAGAGAAATCAATATCTAGAGATATTGTTCCGTGGCAGATAATGAGATTTTCATGACATGATGGGGGAGTTATTGAATTTGGCGAGACGGCAACATGCGTTTGATGACTGGCAATCCATCCAGGATAAATCTGAGGATCAAACACGTCGTTGGTCATTTAACCTTCTCACCTGCCCAGTCAATGTTTCAAGCGAGTCTCATCAAATTAGCTATCAGAAATCAACACTCGCCCTTCATGTGGCCCTGATTGATGCTGAAGATCAGACTGGTCAAGTCGAGGAGTTGTAGCAGCAGTAGATCTTGATTATGGTTCTGGTGGCTGTGCTTGAAAATCCTAAGAATGAGAGAGGTTAATTGTTAATGATGAGGTGGAAGCACAGAAGAAAAACGGTAATTATGTGGTTTCTTAATTTTCCCTCTTAGAAATAAGCAAGAATTATTCTATCTAAATTCAGACACAGACCGGTATAATATTAACCATAAAACATAAAAAGAGTGAAAAGTGGGAGTTAATGAGTTGTTAATGAGAACACAAAGCATTTGCTGTCTCAGTTTACCCCTGACTGTCCACTCGTCCAATCAGAGACCACAGGGATTGCTTGCTCATTAGAGCCCCCAATCAAATGGCTTATGGTACAGTATGCAGTACAAACATCTCAGGTCAAAAAAATGGGGTTATTTTACAAATTATACTCAGCAGATCTACTAGCCTTAATAGTTAAATGTAATTTGTATAATTCCCAGACAGCAAACTGACATTGAATCAACGTGGAAACGACGTCTCTCATGACATCGAAACAACATTGATTTTGCTCATCGAATTAAAGTTGAACCAACGTCAGACGCGGCATTCTTCAAAGCTAAATGAAAATCGAAAATTGGTTTGCTTTCATAACGTTGAAACAACGTTGATTTTCCGCTAGTTTTGAAAGAATGACGCGTCTGACGTTGGTTCAACGTTAATTCGATGAGCAAAACAATGTCAGATCAACGTTGTTTCGATGTCATGTTTCCACGTTGATTCAATGTCAGTTTGCTATCTGGGTTGTTACTGTTGTACCCAAATTCAACTGAAAATGTAACTTTTAATGACTTCTGCGGTCTCAAAATTATTCAACCCCATCATGGCAAGCATCTTTATTACTTAGTAGAACACCCTTTTGCTGTGATGACCTGCTTCGAACAAGATGTACTGTACAACCAGACACCAGCTTCTGAGGAAACGTAGCCCATTAATCATGAGCAATGGCCTCCAGTTCAGTAATATTCTTGGGTTTGCTTGCTACAATCGCCTTCTTCAAATCCCACCAGAGATTTTCTATGGGGTTCAAGTCAGTTGACTGTGATGGCCACTGTAGAATCTTACAGGACTTCTTCTGAAACCAAGCCTTGGTGAAATTTGAGGTATGATTGGGATCATTGTCCTGTTGGAAGGTCCAATGACGCCCAAACTTCAGCTTCCTAACTGACGACATGACATTTTCTCCTAGGTTTTCCTGATACTTCAATGAATCCATCATAAACCTGATTTTCAATGGGGGTTGAATAATTTCTATTACAACAGTAAGTTCCTTTGGATAAAAGCATCAGCTAAATGTCAAATCAGCAAAGGGTGCAATTTATTATGCCTTTATAACAGAAAAAAAGCTACCACTGGCCTATCATTTGTTAGGTCAATCGCTTCTCTTTTGCTATTTAAGTCACGCAGTGGGATACAGCACATTGACTTCAACTAAATGCACCATTTTAACTCAATTAATCTCAAAGGATTGGTGACGAGGGAGGGCACATAGGTCAAAGTCCACACTCAATGAGTTTCAATGAGTTTCAACTGACTGTCAGTGGATATGTTCATGCATTCTCTTCTTAAACCGTTGTTGAGAGGTATGAGCCCACTAGAAAACCACTGTACTCTTCATAGTGACTGTTCAGGACAAGTTAGGAATACATTGATATGGCTCTTTACCCATTTCCCACAGAGAGAAACATTTTGCGGTTCTAAAATAAAGGATTAAAAATCTCGGTGACTTTCCACTAAATCCCTTTGAAATGAATTTATGAATCACTAAAAAAAAATGATTCCTGACCTAATGTGTTTAACTAGCTCTACCTCCCCCACCTGCATTGGCGAGGCAGCCAACTGAGGGAAGTAAGGGAATGCAAGTTCAATAAGAAGTTCTTCTTCTTGGCAAAAGATAGGTCCAACAGTCTAATCATGTCAAATCAAATAAGGCTCCTCTTATTTGATTTAACATGATTAGACTGTTGGACCTATCTTAAGCTAAAGTTATCCTTTAGCTAAAATTATTCTGTGTAATGATGTGCATAATTACTATTTGTGCATGAAGAGATGATTGTTTCTTGTTACTAACACATTTTAACAGCAATGTTTGGGTGGACACCAGATACCATCTGACATCCTTGATTCTGATCACAGCAAATATTTTCATATAATGACCACTAAAATATAGTTTATGGTTTCCCTTGACAACATACGTGAACTACTCTCTTTATACCAGTGCAAGTTAAAAAAGTTCTGTCATATTACGTTCTGTCAATCTCTGTCAAGTTTGTTTTCATTCTTCGCATGTGTTTCTTAGTCTTGGTTGTTCTGCCATTAATCATTCACCAAGGACACTACTCATCACAGTTGTTCATCTGTTAGTTATTCATCTCTGTGTATTTAAGTTCCTTCCTTTGAAATGTTCTTAGCCTCCAGTGTATGACTGATAGACAACAACGGTTTGACTGAAAAATTTCGAAATTGAAAATACTTTGGAAAAAAAGACACCTACTTATTGGATGCCCTTGAGGTAAGCTAAACATGTCAAAAATGAATTTCAAAGTGAACTATCCCTTTAATCTTAATCTGGTGTCGTGCCACAGACCTAATTTAAAAATCAGTTATCCAGATACAGAATGTGAACAAATGTAAACACACCATGTTCTGATTGGCTAATTATCTGATCTGCTTGATCGGATCATGGTGATCGCATGTTAAATGCGAGTGTAAATGCATCCTAAGAAAATTACAATTTGTTTTACTGGCCATGTGTTTGTGTTTTTGTCATGTTTGGTGTAAGCACATATGGCTTGTCATGTGTTTTCCTTGTGCCAACTCCAGTAGATTGTGTGGACCCCCATCTTGTTTCCTGATTATTATTTATTTTGCCCCACCTGTCCTCCCTCGTTACCTGCCTTTTTTGCTCCCTATTTATTCTCCTTGTCCTGTGCTGGTTCGTAGTTTTGGTTTGTATTTTATTAATAAAATAAAGCCCATTAACTCTGCATCTGAGTCCTCACTCTTTTCACCATCCCCACACATGACAGTCGAGTAAAAAAAGACAAAAAAAGAGCTTCCCCTCTTTGAAAGACCAGCAATTGCCACCGATGTACACCTCGGATGGCTTGAGGGTGAGTAAATCATGGGCTAATTTTCATTTTTGGGTGATTATTACCAACCCCAAACTTTTTGAATGTTAGTGTATGTTGTAAAACTCAGTATATTCCATTTTACAGTCAAACAGACGGTCGCTAATGAAACACTTCCGTTGTGCTCCCTCATTTGTTTTCTCATATTCTTGTCTTCAGTAATGAGAAGCACCTGATAGTTGCCCTCTGCCTTCAGTGCCCATTACGTTGGTCGACTTTAGCTCTCACACCCCACAGAGAAAACATCACACTCCCATTCATTAGCTCATTCTTCACAGCACACCTGATTGAAGGACAATGAGACACGATGACGAATAAACAGCCTGTGTGACCTTCCGGTACATAAAAGAACTATCTAATGAAAGGACAGCGAGTGACTCAATTGATTCATAGATGGCTAGTTTACGTGACACAACTACTGTAGTTGTTGGTGCATAAATGGATTTTTGATAAAGGCATGTGAGGTGAAATTATGCCAGTAAAAAGAGCCTTTTTTGGATTTGATTATATGCTTCCTGTCAAAACCACATTTTCAGTACATCCAATATGTCGCAACTTCTCCAAAGTCCCTCTTAAAAACATTTTTATTTGTCTTGCAGGTCCTTCTGAAGGACATTGACTAATTTCTTCGGACCTCCTTCAGAAGCTGAAGGAGAAGGAGGTCCGAAGAAATTCTTTCTTCTTTCTTACAAGGAAAACACATGAATAACTCCATAAATGACCATGGAGAAAAACTAGCGAAGGAAACACTGGCAAACAGGAACCCAACACAATGAACACATGTCCTTCTGAAGGACATTATCACATTTTTTTTGCCCCTTGTTCTCTTTTTCCTCTTCTTTCTCTATTTAAAAGGAGGCTGTGGTTCAGATAACAATTCACATTCTCAGATAGACCTGATTGGACTTTAAATAAGAGTTTAAATCAAAAAGAACAGAATGGACCTTGTTCTTCTACTTAAAGATCTTATTCTCTGTGACTGGTTGACTTTAGTGAATATTATTAGCAGCTGTGGATGTATGAAGCTCACAACGAATGAGTTTTGAACAAATACACCACAAAGCAAACTCAAAAAAATGAGAATGTTGGGAAAACACAACCACGCATAACATTGATAACACTGAACAAATCTGAATGAACTGATATACACAGAGATAATTTACGTACCAGCATGGAACACCTGCATAACTTAATCAACAACCATGGAGGCAAACTAGCAAAAGGAAACACTGGCAAACAGAAACTGAACACAATTTTCAGAAGACCGACACCAAGCAGGCGAGCCTGGCGAACAATAAGGAGTGAGCTATATATAAAATGTAGCCCTGATATAGGGGACATGAATTTTTTGTCTTAGTTTCACTTTAATGGACTTTTAGTTTGTTTCTATTCAGTCTCCTCTGTTCTATAGTCCCCGCCAGTCTTTAGTTTTCATGGTAACGGTAATTATCCTTGTATGCCTTATTATTTCTCTGCCTGTGTTTTCAGTTCTCATTGTCCAACACAGTCTCATGAAGATGCGTATCTATACCACGAGTGTCATTTCTCGTGGCATTTATACGCCAAAAGTGTTTTTTTCGTGTATATGGTACGCACTAAAAAACCCTGGGTTAGGTTTAGGGGGGAGGGGGGTGGGGAGTTTGTGCGTATTATACGCAAAAAAGTGCGTATCATATGTACGCGAAAATCGCGTGCCAAATACACGCAAAAACTGTTTTTGGCGTATAAGACGAGAAATGACATTCGTGCCATAGACACGAACTTTCATGAGATCGGGCTGCATTGTCGGTTGTTGTTAACTCTAGTTTGAGTTTGGTGATGCTTTCAGTTACTTAAGGTTTTGATATTTTTTAAGCCAAAAAATTTGAAAATCGATAGCTTTAAACTAGACTGCAATCCTGAATGCCTACAATTTCAGTAGCAGAATTGGTATTGGTGATGGCCTTCTAAAAAAAATGCCATTGAACAAATATTTAACAAAATAGGCCACTGTCTTGATGCTATTTCTACATTATTTTGGAGATGAAATGTGAAATTATTACACTATAAAATATTTAAAAGGAACTTGTTGGTTGTGAATTTTTTTTTTTTCGATTAATTGGTTGTTTTTTAATTGATTGACAGCACTAATATGTATATATATATATATATATATATATATATATATGTATATATATATATCACTAAAATATATATTTTATTTCAAATATTTCATTTTTCCAGCTTCTTATAATACAATCTTAATTGTTTTATGTATTTGATTTATTTAAGAAAAACCTCTTTGCAAGTGATCGCTGCCTGGTGTTCTGAATGTTTGATATATCAATGCCCTTCTTGTCTACATGTCTTTTTGTCAATTTTTAACTGCACAGTTTGTCTCTATTTGTCCATAGCTTATGTCTGATTCTGAATTTGTGGATTGTATTACAGAAATAAATACTACACACCATGGTGTTTGTTTACATTTAAACACACTCAAACATGCACATACATGCTAATAGTATGCAGACATACAGTAGCTAAGCATTCCTTTGTGTAAACATCTACATCAACAATGACATATAATGGTGTGAGTGGATCCATGAGTGAAAGCCGCTGCTGTTCTCGAGTCTAGAGGCTGGACAAGGTTAAAGAGTTCAGTGCGTGTCTGGCTAGAGACCGTTACCGGAATGATAGATCAGCTCTTGAGTGAAAAACCACAGGAGAATTTATGCATAAACCTACAGGAACTAAATGCACATTTAGACCACAGATAAGTCATTTGAACTTACCAGAATTCTGCATTTTTCAGTTGTTATTCCTGACACACTGTAACTACTCCATTCATTTGCGTCCATCATTTGGCCTCAAATGTAATGATTTTGTTTAAAATCAATATACGGATGAATGGATTGCATGCTGATCATTCATGAGTATTTTTAATAAGTTAGTCTACATGTATAAAGGTAGGACAAAAAAAAAAACATAGTACATTGTGTACACATAGACGTGTTGTGTATGTCCTTTGGGCAAAACTTTGTATGAGTGTTAAAACCCCAGCAGCTGTTTCCCCACAATGCTCTGAGAACTGAAAAGTGAGAGTGTGTTAAACAACAACAACACCAACAACAGTAGTGTTTTAAAAATGTAATAGTGTGTATCTGTCATAACGGGCACTTTCATACACTGCCTCTGCAAGCCTCTGTCTCTGATAGGAATCAATGAACCGGGTCACGGGCCGCATCTCTTGTGTCTCTGAAAGAAAACAGACCCAGTGAAGGGTGAGAACTATAAAAGCCATTATTTTCAGAGACCACGAGTCCACGGCTGCAGGAACTAGCTGTCCTGGGAGAACAATGACAGAGTTAATTCTCACTCTCACCGGTTATGAAGGCATCTGGATGGGAGACAAAGAAAGATTTGGTCATTTTGAACCTCCAGATCTGTTATTATTGTGATTGTCTCGTCCTTTCTGGTACTGATATTGACTTATGCTTCCGTGATAGAAAATATCAGCAGGGTCTCCTTTCAAAATTACAATAGAGACACTGATTTGTAATGATAATTTTTGAACATTTCAAGACTCACAAACAACTAATTTCAAGATACATTCAAAGATGGCAAATGTTCTGAAATCATAAGTCTTTAGTAAGACTTGAACCTTTTAATTAGAAAAGAAAAACGGTATAATTTGTTTAAGCGAGGTCCATGAAAGGGTAAGATATTTTTTTCTTATACAGAAATATATTAAAACACACAAAAACCCTGATAGATTAAATTGCATCACTCGAAATGTTTTATGTAGGCCCCAGAATTAAGTTGGTTAATAACTTTTGCAATTGCTCTATAATATGGTTGCTTGGCCTTATAATTATTCCTTTTTTGAAATCAAAGAGAATAGATACTGCAAAATATTTTCATAACTCCAAAACTGTTTTTTGTTATGTTCTTTTATTATTTTGCTCCTTCAGAAATCTTGCTCAATGAAGGGAAATATAATTATAAATATAGTTTAATGTGCAAAAAATACAAAATAAAACATTTAAATCTGGTAAAAATTACATTTTCACTAGCGGGAATGGCATATATATATATATATATATAATTTTAATTCAATAATCCACATGATACAGAGCAGAAACACAAGACAACACATCCAGTTTACAAAGATGAGACCAGGGGGCTATACCAAGAAGCTGGTTTTGGTGGCTAGCCAGGTATGTTTCAGTTTAGTTTGCGCCAACCCTGAGTTTTAGGCACCATGAAAGTGGTTTGGCTTTTAGCAGTGTTCATCGCCATAGTAACTAACTTACACTCTTTATGTTATGGCAAGTTATGTTCCAGGAAAGAGGTTCCAAAACGAACTTGGACCAATCAGCTGTGAGCACAGTGACATGTCTGATCCGGTAAAGTCACTCCACCTGTGTCTATACTCCAAAATAAAGGTCACTACGTGCAAATGATTTTTAAAGACAAAATCGGCTTATTTAGAATAATAAATTTGCATGAGAAATTATTTAAGTAATTATTATACCCTTAATCGATCAAACATGTACAATTTTAATCAATTATTATTTTTCAGATTTTAAATGAATAAATATATAAATGTAGCCTTATATAAATACACTTTAGAATAAACAGATGAAGCAATAAAATGACTGTGATCTTAAATGTTTAATTCTCTCTATACCTTTATCAACTGTATAAATTAACTTCACAACTTTTACTTGCACTCATATACAGTAGCGAGTTTTTTTTTTCTTTTAGTTGTCCTCTTTCATAGACAGCTATTTTCGATAACACTATATATTACTATATATTATAAATGTTAAGTTTTGGGTAATAAAGGGGTAACAACTAGATATAGCCTACAAGCAAATTATTTATAATGCAATTATTTTAAAATTAACAGGTACCTATTCTATTAATATATTGTACAAAAATTGTACGTCTGTTTTATATAAAAGTTTTTATCACATTTATGGAAAAATATGTTCTTGTGCAATGTTACAGGATAATTTTGTGAGTTGTAAATTAAACGTGTGTGTGTGTATATATATATATATATATATATATATATATAAAAAACACTTAAATGTCAAGGCAAATATACTGTGTAATTAAACTGTAATGACACTTAAATGTCAAGGCAAATATACTGTGTAATTAAAACATTTTTTTTTTAAGAGCACTTACCCTGTAACTATACAGAACAAGGGGGTAACAAGCACCACCTTAATTCACAGCCCACAGGAGTTACACTTACCTAGTAAATACACAGTTGAAACGGGTAACACACACTACTTACTAACAATATGAAACAACACTATTTGAACAGTAATTACAGAGAAAACTACTCTTATAACACTTCCGGCACTTGCACAGACCGAAGTGCCCGCGGCCTCAGATCACTTGGACGCTTGGTTCGCTTTCTCACACAAACCGCTCGTTTCGTGTCTTAGGCCATCAATGTTACATTTACGAGTCATTAAATCATGTTTAATTTGGACTTCTCTGAGCATGCTCTTTGACGTGGTGATAGACCTGCATTATGTGACTGACAGACAAGAACGGTTTGACCTAAAAATATCAAAATTGAAACTACTGAGGAAACAAAGACACCTACATCTTGGATGCCCTTGAGTTAAGCCAAAACATACCAAAAATGTATTTCAAAGTGAACTATCTATTTAAGGGATGTAGAATATGGTCATGCAGAATAAGGCATAATACCTTTATAAGTACTAATAAACAGCCAATATCCTAATACTATGCATTCTTAACTAGTAAACAGTGAGAGTTGGACCCTAGAATAAAGTGTTGCCAATCAAGTAAATATTTTATGTCTATGAGGTTTATTCATATTTAAGAGGTGTGGCTGACAGAGTCCCTTTTTTAAATAATAAATAGGGCAAAATAATAGTGGATTCAATATTTGATAAAGACTTTTTATACAACAGCCATTGTAAATGGACCATCAAGGACCATCTTCTCAGTACTGAGTCTTTTCAGCATCCCTGATGTGCCTCAAAATGAGGATTCATCTGCCTCTCGATGCCTTACCTCCGGCAGTACCACTTATGTTAGTGGCTTCCTATCTGCTCTCAGTGACCACTGCTGTATTCTCTCTTTGTAGGGGAAATCCCTCGGCTTTCCATCCTTCATTGACATGCTGTTGCTTTGTGCATGTTGTTTCATCTTCCCTTCTTCTAGATCTCTCATGAACCCTGTCAAGCCATAAGCAGTTAATTTAGAAAAGTTGAAGCTGCAATTGGATTTTAGTCATTTAGCAGATATTTTACGGGTGACAAAAGCAACGTGCAGCACAGTTTCCCAGGCCAGGGTAAAGCATCCAGCTCCAGGGCACAGTGGTGATAGAGAATTCCACCAGTCTGTGAATATCTGAAAACAGTTTTGATGAAAACAAACTGACTGAGTGAATATCTTTGCAATTTGCAACTTAGAAACAAAACCATAATCACAGAGGAAGATAGCATGGAGGGACTTTTTAGGGTTTTGACTTTTATTGGACAGATACCAGGAAAATAGAGATAGTGCTGTAATCATGGCCTGGAAATAAATCTCAGGTCATCAGAAGCCTCACAGCAAGAGCATTCTTGATGAAGATCTTCTCATCTTCATCTGTGTGACCCTATCAATACTTATGCCACATCAAAGAGAGAGACGAGGCTTTGAGCCGCCAGAGTCTGAAAGCCACTAAAAACGCACACATTTTTTTTTTTTTTTAATACTGAGAAGTGTTCTCCTTCTCACTGAGATAGGATGTTGAGCATGTGAAACAATACATCCAATGGACTCACCGGAGGGGAGCACTATAGGGAAGAGTCCCTGTGGTGTGCTCCAACTAGTCTCAGCCTCAGACAAGATGGAATGTTGGCTGAACGTCTGATGCATATGGCACACTTTTCTTGAAATACTTCAGGAATATTGAAGTTGCGATCTGATTGGTTGAATTCTACAGGATGTCCAGTAAACGTGTGTCACATGCTTTATCAGTCTTCCTGGAAATAAATGCTGTGACGCCAAAACCCCTCGAGGAAGAAGAATGCTGTGTGTTTACAACTGTGACAATGAGCGCTTACCAGGATCAACTGAATGCTGGAATGTAGAAAACATGAAAAGAATCAAACAAAGAATCGTTCTTGCTTAAGTGATGGAGAAGGGGGGCTTGGGTTCATCATGCAAGGGAAACTCTAACTGCACCTAAAAAGCGCACATTATCAGGTGCTAATGCAAGCACTATTATCCAACCAGTTTGTCTGAGTTTTACCTGTTATTACCTAAAAGCCAGTTCACACCAAGGACGATAGGAGGATAAAGATAAAGTTCTAAAAAACATTCTCAATATTACAGATTTCACACCACAGCTATAACGATAACGGTACAAAGAAACAGTATAGTTGGAATCACTTTCAGAATGATTTTATCCAGCTGATGAATGATAAAATCATTGACAGCCAATCATAATCCAGATTGAGCATTTTAAACAAGGATACGCTTAGAATAAACAGAACGAAATGTCCACATAGTGGTGTGTACACTAAAAGTTTTTTTTTTCTTGGGCCTTTAGGTAAAGCTTGGACGAAACTGTCTCTATGCATATATAATAAAATATCTGCAGCCCGCAGCTCTCTATATGTCTTCTAATGAAGCACCATTCACTAGAGCCAACGTAGATGCGATACCCCTTGTGGATTGAGCCCTCACTCTCAGTGGGCACGGTACAACAACGACCTGATAAGCCTGGAGAATGGCATCCACAATCCAGAGGGTCATTCTTTGTTTGGAAACTCTTGGAAGTCTCTTCTACTGACCTCTGAAGCAGGCGAAGAGCTGCTCAGCTCTTCTGAAGCTCTACGTCCAGTCCAGGTATATGCGCAGAGCGCATACTAGACACTGCAGAGACATGGCTGGGTTTCCGTGATCAGGAGGGATTGCTTGGCAGTTCACCACTTGGTCCCTGCGCATGAAGCCAATGCTGAAGCGGTATCTTGTGCATCAACCCAAGCAAAGCCATATGCCCTTGAGCAGTTCAGCACTGACTGCACGGTCTTGAGAAAGACGTGATGTCATGGTGATACACCACACCAAGAAAAGAGATGCTCTGCACAGGAGAGAGCTTGCTCTTCTTCCAGTTGACCCAAAGACCAAATTGGGCTAGATGCTCAAGGACCAGGTCCCAGTGTGCACACAGCAACTCTTGCAAGTGAGCTAGGATTAGCCAGTCATCAATGTAGTTGAGTATGTCGAATACCCACCTCACTTAGAGGGGCAAGGGCACCATCTATGACCTTTGTAAAGATGTGAGGAAACAGGGACAGGGGAGGACCTTGTACTTATACTTTGTACCAAGGAAGGATCGAGACATGAAAGAACATGTCCTTCAGGTCTATCGTTACAAACCAATCTTGATGTTGATCACATGAAAGAACGTGTTTCTAAATGAGCTTTTTGGCAGCTTGTACAGGGCCAAATTCAAAACTCACAAATCTAAGATTGGTCTCAACCCACCTCCTTTCTTTGTTACGATGAAGTGTAACAAACTGATCGTTGTACAGCCGAGTTACAAATTAAATAAGAACGTCTATTCTAATTTCATTTTTTTAAGATGGTTGAAAACAGAGTTCATGGAACATACTGCAAGTTCAAAATCTCCTTCCGTGTATTTCACACGAAACATACACACAAACAATAATACACCACAACAATGTAAAGCCCGTTGTATGAGAGTAAGTGTGTGTGCATAAGTCCAAAGGCAATGTCTATAGTCCCGCGTGTGTGTGTGTGTGAGTGTGTGTTAAGATCAGCCTCACCAGAAGGAATGTCAACACCGTGAGCGTGATCAAAAGCGGGGATGACAGGCTTAAGTCCTCGAAAAGTAATCCTGACAACGAGCCAATAGAAGTTCTCCACTGAGGAACGGCGAGTCGGCGCTTCTAAGACAATCGAACCCGGGAAAATCCACATAAACACCGGCCGGTTTTGTGAATGAGAAGACGCTTCTCCTGAACATTAGTTTTCCGGTTCCTTTTATGGCAAACTAAAAGTCTTTTCCTGTTTACCTGTGACCAACGCCCACGTGACAAAACGTCATCACATGTTCAAGCGCGCACAGAACTTGGGATGCAAATACAGTACAATAGCAAGGCATTCAGAGTAAAGAGTAAAGTAGAAAAAGTTAGGAAATTCCCGTGACTAAACATTAAATAATAGTCACTAACCATATCTAAACTTTCCTCTTATGTGGCCACGCTACATAGATCCCCCCCCCCCAGCCTTCGGCATAGGTGGAGATTGTCCGTACCAGCGCTTTAGATTAACCACATTTATAACATCTGTTTTAAGTGGACTGCCCCAACTCACTGTGTAATTTATTGGCCCCATCCTTTTTAAAATCTCAGCTGGACCCTCCCACTTGGGCGCTAGCTTGGCAGCGAATTTAGTGGCGGCAAACGAGAGAGGGTGAGTCCTAATCCAGACTAGATCTCCCGGCTTGAATTGCGCATCCTTCCGTCGGGCATTATAATATCTAGCTTGTCTGGTTTGTTGTACCCCAACTCGGAGTTTTACCTCCTCTGCCATCTTGTTTTGACGTTCGACTAGAGTATAGGAAACTTGGTCAGGCGTAGGGGGTCTAAGGATCAACCTCTCCAGAGGTCCATTAAGCTGACGACCCAACATTAACTCCGCCGGAGCTCTACCTGTGGTCTCTTGGTGAGCTGTATTGATGGCGAACCTTAGCTCCGGTAACCACTGATCCCACGTCTGATGATATTGTCCTACATAGGACGCAATCATGGTCTTTACTGTCCTGTTGACTCTTTCAGTCAGGTTAGTTTGCGGATGATAGCTGGTAGTGAGTTTCTGGATGCTTCCCCAAGACCGACATAGTTCCGCTAGCACCTTGGATGTAAATTGTGCTCCTCGGTCTGACACCAGGTATTTAGGCACCCCCCATCGGGTAAATATTTCTTCTCTGAGTATTCTAACTACTTTCAGCGTCTTGCTATCTCGCAGGGGGAACAACTCCACCCACTTTGTGAAATAGTCAACAATCACTAGAAGGTATGCGTTTTGTTTCTTACTCAGAGGAAATGGACCCATGAAATCCATCCCCAAAGTGTGTCCTGGTTCATTAACCTGGGTATGCTGTAGGAAGCCACTTGGTCTTGTATTTTCATGTTTATATTTTTGACATATTTCACATCCTTTGACATACTGCCAAACATCCTTACGGACCGACGACCACCACGCTACTTCTAAAAGTCGCAGCAAGGTTTTTAGTCGGCCTAGATGTCCTCCCAGCGGGTTATCATGGAAGTAATGTAAGAAACCTGGTATCAGCTCCTGCGGCACAACCAACTGGAACCGCTCTCCATCATTCTTGATTGGGATGCGCCGATATACCACCCCCTGGTGTTCTACGAAGGTAATCCTTTGATCTTGCCTCTTACTATTCTGGGGATTCCCCAGCAGGAGAGCAATATTACTGTCTCGGCTTTGGGCCTGCGAGATTTCTCCTAGAGTGTGAGGTATGTCGGATACATATCTGGGAGGGGTTATAGTCATACAGTGTGCACTGTCTCTTTCCAACGGCCCATAAGCTCGAGACAAGGCATCTGGTCCCAAATTAAGACATCCTTTCCGATGATGCACTTGGAATGTAAATTGCTGCAATCTCAGAGTCCATCGAGTTAACCGAGAAGATGTCTTTGGACAATTAAAGGCCCACGTTAAAGCAGCATGGTCACTGTAAATGTCAAATGGCCTTCCTTCCAGGTAATGTCTCCATTTTTCCACTGCCCAGACCACCGCCAGACACTCTTTTTCCGAGGTAGAATAGTTTACCTCTGGTCCTCTCAAGGTTCTTGAGGCATAGGCTATTACTCTCTCCCCTTCAGAGGTAAGCTGGGAGAGAATAGCTCCTAGGCCCACATCGCTGGCGTCCGTGTGAACCTGGAATGGTAGATTGAGGTCCGGCTGCATTAGGACAGGAGGGTCTTGCAATTTCCGTTTGATAGTCTGCAGACTGGTTTGGCATTCTGGAGTCCAGTCCCATTTTACTCCTTTCTTCTTTAGATGGTTCAGGGGCGCAGTGATGTCAGCGAAGCGTGGAATGAATTTGTGATACCATCCAGCTAATCCCAAGAAGCGTTGGAGGGCTTTAAGATCTTTGGGCGTGGGATAATCTGACACCGCCAGGGTCTTTTCAGGATCCACTTCCACCCCTTTCTCCGACACGATGTGTCCCAGGAATTTTAACTGTCGTTTAAAGAAGTGGCACTTCTTCATGTTGAGAGTAAGTGAAGCCTGATGAAGTCTGTGTAGAATGGCATTCAGGTGTTGTACATGCTCTTTTATTGTCCGGGAATATATTATAATGTCATCAATATATACAAAGCAAAACTGCCCTCTCAATTCTCCTAAGACTTTCTCCATCAGCCTCTGGAAAGTGGCTGCAGCATTTCTGAGTCCATAAGGCATAGAACGGAATTGGAACAGCCCCTGGGTGGTGATAAAGGCTGTTTTATTCTTACTTTCCTCCTCCATTTCCACTTGCCAGTATCCTGATCGCAAATCCAATGTGGTGAACCATGAGGCGCCTTCCATGGATTCAAGGATGTCATGAATGAGAGGCATCGGATAGGCGTCAGGTATGGTCTTACTATTCAACTTCCTATAGTCGATGCAGAACCTGTAGGACCCATCCGGTTTAGGGACCAGGACTACGGGAGACGACCATGGGGAGCAGGAGGGCTCGATAATGTGGTCTCTTAGCATCAGACTGACTTGCTCATCAATTATTTTTTTTTTCAAAGGCGACACTCTGTATGCCCGAGATCTAACAGGCAGCTCATCACATAGTATGATCTTGTGTTGTTCTACCGATGTTTTCCCGAGCAGCTGGGAAGTGGTGTGAGGCCAGGTCTCAATCAGCTTCAGTAACTCTTCCTGATTGTCGGAGTCCCATTTGGGAGTAACTTCCACATCAGGCGAAGCGAGAGAGAGATGTCCTGTAGAAGGCAAGGCATAGTAAAGACTCACGGTCGCAGAAGTGGGTTTTCTCTCTCCTACTGGTATCGCAACACCTCCAGGATTTATGGTAGTCGTTATAAAAGAATGATACATATACCCCTTGCCCACTTTCAGACCATATCTCCCTTGGCCTACATCCACTACAGCTTCAGTGGCTCTGAGGAAATCCAAGCCTGCTATCAGGGGAAATGCCAAATGAGCATCCTTCATGATATATGTATCCACCCCACATACTTTCTCATGCCAATTGTAACAGATGGTTTTCTTATTGAATGCTTGATGTATCTTCCCGTCTGCCATAATGAACTGCTGAAGAGGTACCAGAGGGTTAGCACTTGGTTCACCCCCTAACTGTTTCCACAGACTTTCTTGCATTAGGGTGTAAGTGCTCCCAGTATCTAGTACAGCCTTCACCTCTTTCCCTTTTATTGTTACCGGGACTACTAACAGGGAACTTATAGGGTGTGGTTGCGCAATGGATAATCCTGCTAGACTTTTAGAGTTATTCCGTTCACTTGGTCTTTTATTGGCCTTTTCCTTCCCATTCTGACAATCCACCTTCTGCCAGTAATCCTTAACTCCCATGCAGTCTTTTTCCACCATTGAACCCACTTTTACCAGTTGTTCCACTGTTTTCACCGTTCCCCTCAAACAGCCTGCCACCCTGGGATTCGTGTTGTTAAGGATGCGGCTCACCATCTCTTCTTCAGCCATATCAGGTTTCCACTTAAGACAGAGGGCTCTGTAATCATAAGCGAAATCTCTTAGGCGTTGACGCGGCAGCTGCACCAGAGACCGCAGCTTATCCTCCACCTCAGCGAGGTAATCATCTGGAAGAAACGCATCCATAAATGCCTCTTTGAACGATTGCCAATCAGTCACCTTGTTCCTCTCAGCCTTCCACCAACTCAGGGCAGGTCCTTTAAGAACCGTGCTCAGGGTGCCGACCAGCTCCACACTTGGAAGGGGTCTGATGTTGAGATAGTTCTCACACTGTTCAATAAAGTTGAGCACGTCCGAAGTCTCAGAAGACTCTCCAAACGTCGGAAACTCCAACCGAATTGGGGGCCGGCCGCTGAAAGATGAGACACTGGGCACCACTGGAGGGGTAGGCACATTAGATACAGGATTATTTACAGAGGTTACATCATAAGTAGCATTGCCTGTCTGGGCAGTGGGAAAGTTAACACTAGATGTAAACGTGGTCTTTCTATAATCATGAATCGAAGATATGGGAGTAGTTGGTGAATAGGGCTGTAATCTAGACAGATAAGAAGGTGTACTGGAAATTCGCAGCTTTTTCAATTGATTCTCCCATTTTGCATCTCTTCTGAGAAAACAATCAAACACCGCTCTCTCCAACTTTTCCTGTGATTTGCGGAAAAATTCTTCCAAATCTGCCAAGCCAGCGTCCACTGCCTCACGAAAACTAGTTTCTCTATTAATCGAACTGTCCACTGACTGCTTACAATCATTTTCATTTGTTTGTACTCTAGCACTAAGAGCCAATAAATCCCCTTTAAGTTTATCAACTTCAGTTTGCATTGTTTGTAACACATTCACATTCAATACACTGCTTTCCTCATCATCATCATCCTCATCATCAGATTTTTCCTCATCATCAGAAATATACAATGAGCTAAGCATAGATGTTATTTCACCGGTAGGATTACGTCTAGTTACAAACGGACCAGCAGTGAAATCTGCAGCTGATGTTACACCCAAACTCATTCTTGAGTCTGGAGCACCAGCATCAGAGTTATTGGTATTTACAACTTGTATATTTTCATTAGCATTTCCATTCGGAGATTTCATTCCATCATTTACATTTATCTCTTCATCCATAACCAGGAACAACAAAGAAACAATTTTACAAAAAAAAAAAAAAAAAGAACAGAACGTCCCCGTACGGGCCACCACTATGTAACAAACTGATCGTTGTACAGCCGAGTTACAAATTAAATAAGAACGTCTATTCTAATTTCATTTTTTTAAGATGGTTGAAAACAGAGTTCATGGAACATACTGCAAGTTCAAAATCTCCTTCCGTGTATTTCACACGAAACATACACACAAACAATAATACACCACAACAATGTAAAGCCCGTTGTATGAGAGTAAGTGTGTGTGCATAAGTCCAAAGGCAATGTCTATAGTCCCGCGTGTGTGTGTGTGTGAGTGTGTGTTAAGATCAGCCTCACCAGAAGGAATGTCAACACCGTGAGCGTGATCAAAAGCGGGGATGACAGGCTTAAGTCCTCGAAAAGTAATCCTGGCAACGAGCCAATAGAAGTTCTCCACTGAGGAACGGCGAGTCGGCGCTTCTAAGACAATCGAACCCGGGAAAATCCACATAAACACCGGCCGGTTTTGTGAATGAGAAGACGCTTCTCCTGAACATTAGTTTTCCGGTTCCTTTTATGGCAAACTAAAAGTCTTTTCCTGTTTACCTGTGACCAACGCCCACGTGACAAAACGTCATCACATGTTCAAGCGCGCACAGAACTTGGGATGCAAATACAGTACAATAGCAAGGCATTCAGAGTAAAGAGTAAAGTAGAAAAAGTTAGGAAATTCCCGTGACTAAACATTAAATAATAGTCACTAACCATATCTAAACTTTCCTCTTATGTGGCCACGCTACAGAAGCAAGGGCTGTAAAACTCCTTCTTCATCTCGGCTGGAAGGGAAAGTTTCTAGAAGGACAGTGATCTCCGCCCGAAAGATAGGAGCGTTGTCTCCTTGTACAGAGGTGAAAAGCAATCCACTGTACCTGGGCGGTAGATGGTTCTGATGAACCAGTGCAATGAACTGGGCCCCGCTAGTCCAGACTCCATACGAGTGGCACTAGTGGAACAATCTCCAGTGTACCCGAGGTAGGGGGCTCAAGATTCAAGATTCTTTATTGTCATTCTACAAGTACAGTGAAATTAGAGCAATCTTTACAGTGCAATCACATAACTAGTGCAAACAAAACGTCCGATTGAAATAAATATATATAGTCAGTAAAGTTACCTAGACAGTTTGGTCAAGGCGAAGTGCAAAATAAGCAAAGTAATATAAAATGTAAACATACGGAGTAGAGGTATATTGAGGTTTTGCAAGGAAGTTTACCTGTGGAATTTAGGTATGAAATGCCAGATCAGATTGGCACATTCTTTCAGTTTGTATGTGAGTGTGTGTGTGTGTGTGCCTAGGAGTGTTCAACTCCCATATGGTGCTGGGGTAGAAGCTGTTCTTGACTCTGTTTGACCTGAATCACATACCAGAGGGAAGCAGTACAAACAAGTGATGTGCAGGGTGGAAAAGGTCATTTATGATGTTTGCTGCTCTTTTAAAGCTGTGTGCTATGTAAAGTTCTTTTAAAGAAAGCAGAGGACAGCTAAATGATTTTCTGTGCTGAGTTGATCACCCCCTGGAAGACTTTCTTGTCAGCCACTGAGCTGCTTGCGTACCACGTTGAGATGCAGTAAGTTGTCACACACTCAATGGAGCAACGATAGAAGGACACTAGCAGCTGCTCTTGCAGGTGGTTCTTCCAAAGCATCCTCAAGAAGTAGAGTCGCTGTTGTGCCTTTTTGCCTGCCGCTGAGGTGTTTGCGGTCCAGGAGAAATTCTCAACGATGTTCTGAAATCTAAAGACTGGAACCCTCTCCACGCAGACCCCGCTGATGTACAGTGATGTGTGTTCCATTTTGTGCTTTCGGCTCTTTGGTTTTAGAAGTATTCAGGGCATGGTTGTTTAACCCACACCATTATGTCAGTCTCTTAAGCGACTCATCTCTGTAAGCGATTTCATCTTCTCCTGAGATGAGCCCAACAACAGTCATATCATCTGCGAATTTGATGATGTTGTTGGTAGGATGGGTTGGGGTACAATCAGCATTGCGGTGGAAGAAGAATAGGAACCTAACCTAACCATCTGGGGGCAGTTGGTCAGGAAGTCCTTGATCCAATGCCAGATAGATGAGGAGAGACCCAAGTCCAGTATTTTGGCCACCAGTCTAGTAAATGATGGGGCGCCTTTGGGGGTGGGTGTGAGTGAGTGGTGTGACTGTCTCTGTCACTCTCACCTCGAAGCAGGTGAAAAAAGCAATTGAGTTCTTTTACTAACAAAGCATTAGCATCAGATGTCTTGTGAATACTGCTTTTGTAGTTTATGAGATGCTAGATATTCTGCCAGAGTTGTTTTGTGTGAAGTGGACCTTATTTCCTCTTTTGTACTCTGTTTTCGCAACCTTGATGGATCTGACTCTAGCTCTGGCTGCACTATAGAGGGCTTTGTCTCTGGAGCATTGCAGGCTTATAAGAGAGTTTTTAAGTCTGCATGATAAAAATTCCCTGCAATGGTTTGAACAGTATCAGTTGGAGTAGTCTGGTTAGAGTTTATGGCATGTAGTATATAGCCTTGACCTGTGTTAAAGTTAGCATTCAGTGTGATGTAAACAACTGTAACCATAACAGCGGCAAACTCGTGAAGCAGGAAGAAGGGCCTGCATTTAACAGTCAAGTACTCTAGGTCGGGAGAACAGTGACTGTCTACAATATTGACATTGGTTAACCAGTTGTCATGTACGTAGGTGCAAAGCCCACTGCGTTTGGTCTCACCGGAATCTTTGATTCTGTCCCAGTGGCGTTGTTGGGTATGAGCGAGTTTAGCCACATCTCTTTTATCATTATTTGTGGCAAAAAACACAAACAAAAAGCACCAAATAGGAGGACGAAGCCGCTGTGACTGTGTGGGCCACCATCTTTTAGATTGAGGTGAGGGGAGCAAGGGAAGCCACGGAGGGATCCCTTTCTACTCATGGTGAGCGAGGTGTTGAAAATACATGGGTTTAAGTGAATATACTTGGGTCCGCTGTGGCGGTGACTGGTGACGATTGAGGAGGCAGGGCCTCATAGATACTCATAGATACCACTCCAGAAACAAGCACTTCTTTCATAGTGGTGAATGGAAATGGCTATTTATAGTAACAAGTCTGCGAAAAACAAACCTTAAGTGTGTGTGCAGCCGGATTGCCTTATATACCCATATGTCCTTGGGCGTGGCCAATTCTGTTTGCCTTTTCTGAACTAGTAGGTGTTCGGAGCTCTCAAGAGCGATCCCTAGAATTGTTATTTTGACACAAAGTCAAAAGTGACCGTCCGAAAGGGAAAATATAAAAATATAAGCTCAAAATATTAATAAACACTATAATTGTTTATACGTAATACTAAAATATCACTGATACCTACAAATGTGTTTTTTTACACATGATGATGATGACGACGAGGCAAGGCGTAGGCTAGCAGGTCTTTATGTGAAAGGGTAAAGAAATAATTTAGTCTCTGCACTCTTCCTAATTAAATAATTACTGGCATTGATCATGTGACACTGCACTGACGGTCAGGGTTGCGTTTCCCGAAAGCATTGTTAGCCAACTGTTCCGTCGTTACCAATAGAGTTCAATGGAAATTGCGACCAGGATCTCGTGTGCCTACATATACCACTTTGTCGACGACTATGTGGGGCTGTTGTGTATTTTTCTGTTCTGTGTTTTTTTTGTTGTTGTTGTTGTTTTTTTGTTTTTGTTTTTGTTTCCCCTTTCCTCCTTCTGTATTGTAGATGTGTCTCACTGAATCTTACCTGGTATGTGTTACTGTTTTGTTAACCTGCAATAAAAAAAAAAAATTAAAAAAAAGGAAATTGTAACCAAAATGCGACCATAGTTGGCTAACGATGCTTTCGGGAAAAACACACCAGATCTTCATTGAAACACAAAATTCTCTTTGGATCATCTCGAATCATGCTGGAGAAGAATATGGTCATCAGCAGGTTTTGTTCAAGTCAGCTCCAGTGTTGCTGTCATTAAAGCAAAACAAATGCATCCTAGTTTTTTTTTTTCTTTATGCAAAATATCATTTATTTTTGAATTTTGGAGTTAAACAACCAGGACATTTATTTTTAGATTTCAAGAGATTCACACACACACACACACACATGCTCTTGCTGCCCTGAGAAAAACATGAGTGAAAGAGTGACAGATATTCATGTTTAGTTCTTGTTTGTGCAAATTTTAACAGAAAGTAGTAGAGAAAACATAAGAGGTAAGAGTAAAGGTGTATTTTGTGTGGCAGTGTGTATGTCGAGCACAGAGCTCTGGCCAGTCTGAAAGTGCGTTGATGTAAGGGATGTTTATACCCCTGTACACTCACACATACACATAAATACTCTGTGTTCAGTAGGCCTTATAATCCCGTTACAGCACCGTACAGCACACTACGCAACAAAAGCAAAGCAGCAGTCAGCCTCCAGCAGAGATTTGTCTGTCTAATCGTGCACAAAAAAAGTACACAAATACACATCCACAACCGAGGCTCACAGATAAGGACGTTTTACAGGCAATTCTTGAGCCATGGCGGAAATACAAAACACTTTCCAAAAATATGCCACAGCCTTTAGACATGCTAATATTACATTACAAGCATAATGTTAACAGGAAAGGTAAAGCAACACTGCTGGAGGACCAATGTGTAGCATCTATACCATCATTACAGCAACAAACACACAAATAAATCTTAAAATATTGCTCAGAGCAAGCTGTCATGGTTTATAACTAATGCTTAAAAAATGCTTGTAGCAATCTTGATATTTAAGAACATGGATGATGTTGGCAATAGAGGGGGAGGTATTTGGTAAATCTTGCACATAGATTCCTACCAAGAAAACATTTTAGGGTATTTTATTGTAGACTGCCTTTTAGCATACACTTGTTAAACATACATACATACATACATACACTTAAAGGAGCAGTTCACCCATTTCAACATTAATCTTTATTGAAAGTGGGTCATATATGTAGTTAAAATGTAAAATAAATTTTGAATTTGGTGCCCTCTTGACCAAGAAAAGGCAGAAAATAACTTTAGGGCGCATTTGAATGCAAGACAACAACTCCCACAATGCACCACATTGCACAGCTCCGCAAGCCACTCCCACTAATTCAGAACAGGCCACACATCAGAGTAATCACTCTTCCGTCAACAAGGCTAATGTTAGCTGCCACCCGAGTTTGAAATTCATTTCACACAAAATTTCTAGTTAGTTGGCTTTGGCGAGCAGGACGAGGGCGACATGAGAGCGGCGCGAGGCCGGTGGCGTGACGTGAGTGATAATAAACGACACCTGTGAGACGCACCGGTCTTGCATCTCTCACGGAGGAGCGACGACAGTGCAGATTGAGAGAGGAACAGGCCTGATTTTATGTTGTGTTTTGTTTCTGTTGTGTGTAAGGGGATGCTGGCTTATACTTTTGTTTTGTATTTGTTTATTTTACTATTAAAATGTTTAAATGCTCGTCGGTTCTTGCCTCTTCCTTCGAAAAACAACGGTTTTATCTGCCTCGGCTGCTCTTAATTATATTGCGGCTCGTAAAGACAGCCACGAACATCGGATTCGAGCAGAAGAATTTCAAAATCCTCTTCTTCCATATCATGTTTAGTTTCTTCCGTTATTATCATAACTTCCTATCTCCACAGCGCTTGTTAGCTTAGCTTCCAAACAAGATAATCAAGTTGACATTGATTTCAGTATCTGCAAGTGAAGTCCCACCCACTGATCTGTTATAGGTCTGTAGTGTGAGTGGGTCGCATCCCCTGGAATAATGATGAGCTAGTGTTTGTAGTCTCAACTCTTATACAAAGAAATGTGACTTCCTGCTTTTTATGATGCAAAATGATGATTTTTACGTCATAAAAAGCAGGATGTGGAACACTTAAATACTATTTCTCCCATCTCAGGGGAAAATAAGGGAATAAACCATGACCATTTAAAAATATGACTGGGTTTCTAAAGATACAAAGCTTAATGCAAATGGGTGAAGTGTCCCTTTAACACTTTTTTTTTGCTTTCTGTTCATCAAAGAATTGGCTTTATGCACAGCTGCACTACTTCCTGAACTTAAGCCAGCTCCTTGTTTGCTGTCTGCCATTATTGACCAAATTAATTAATTCGGGTGTGCCTGACCTCACGGCAACAAAATAGTAGTCACGGTAACAAAAATCAGACATACCCGAATTAATCAAGTTTGGCCAATAATGGCAGACAGGAAATAAGGAGGTAGCTTAAGTTCAGGAAGTAGTGCAGCTGTGCCTAAAGCCAACTCTGAAAGAAAAGTATGTTTCCACAAACATTAGGCAGTGCAACTATTTTCAACATCAGCAAATCAGCACATTAGAGGGATTTCTGAATGATTTTCAGCTTCCACCCTTTTCACTGGAATAAAATTACATTTCAAAACATATTCACATAGAAAATGTTTGTTTAAACTGTATTAGTATTTCATAATATTACTGTTTTCACTGTATTTTTGATTAAGTAAATGCAGCCTTGGTGAACAGAAGAAACTTCTTTCAAAAACATTTAAAAATCCTACTGACCCCAAACTTCTTAATTGTAGTGCATGTCATTATGCTTTACCATTACATTTTATGTTTTTATTTGGCTGCCAGCCATCCAACTGAAACAACTTAGAAAATACAACTTTCCAAAAGAAATATGGTTATAAAAAACATTATGAAAATACACAAAGATGTCCACTCAAGGCATCTGTATGTCATTACTAAAATGCTAAATCTCTTTTAAAAGCGAATGAGAAAAAAAAAACCCATAAAAATATCAGCAGTAATCTTTGAAGAGAAGATGAATGATTTCCATGTGTGTGCATGAGTGGTGCACCTCTGCGGTGGGTCTCAGCAGTTGTGTTAGTGTAAGCGTATAAGTGTGTCTGTTCACCTACGGGATGTGAATGAATGCTGAAATAAGCAAATTAATCAAGGCTGAATGCATGTGCTGGGCTAGAGAGGGTTTTTTAATGAGTGTGCAGACTGAACACTAATGAGCTGACTCTAATAAGGGGATCTAATGAGTGAGATGCCACAGTAGCAGGTACCCAGCGCATGGTGTGTGCTGTTTTGTGGGGCACGTGCACATAATTTAGGCACATAAGTGTGTGCTAGGGGAAAATCTAAACATATTAATGTTCTTGGTAACACATTAAAAGGCCTTTCATAAATCATTCATTAAAGTTATTAACAAACATTCTTACTGATGCATGTGCATTCAATATTTGCAGAAAATGAATCAAAAGTGACAGTAAAGTAATTAGTAATGTTACTATTATAATTCTACTTGAAATAAATGCTGTTCATTTGAATTTAATATTCATGAAAGAATCCTAAAAAAAAAAATAGTTTCCACAAAAATGAAGCAGCACAACTGTTGCCTTTCGGGGAAACTCGCACTGAGTCGATACGACACTTTGGGGAATGCCCCCAGCGTATCACGTCTGAAGTATTAACGAAACTAATCCAATCCTGATTGGTGCTGCATCATGACGTAACATATGATGGTATACACAGAAGCTAAAAAGGGACTTCAGCACAACTGTCTGTCATATTTTATGTTGTCTGTCCTGTGGGAACTTGAACTGTTACCATAAGCACAGCTGAAAGCGTGTGTCTTCCTGCCCAAGTTAAACTTCGGGAGGTGACATACTGTTTGGATGCAAGGTATACATAGTCAGCTCTTGAGGGTACTGGGTGTGTTCATTGAGAAATATCTTGAAGCGTACAGCGAAAGAAAAAGACGTGCGCTTTCGGGTGTTTCAGCCTCACGCCTTTTGACTTTCTTCTCGAGGGAAGAAAGCCGATTATAAATGACTCTTATCTCGCATTGTCGAGGCAGCGTAGATTACAAGACCGGGGTACAGAATGATCCGGCTTTGAGGAGGTCGATATTTTTATTCAGCCTATCATTAAGACAGGGTTTCACTTGTCTGGGGTCGGTTTCACAAAGCTATTTTAGATCGGTCTATAGTGTTAGACAAGTCTAACTCTGTTACCTTGGCAACCAGCAGTAACAACCAGTTACATTACAAACAGCCAAAAGCAAATGGAAAATGGCCCTTTCCAAAATAAACATATCTTTACTGCATTCTCTGCTAAATTTTTGTACATCACCACGTTTTTCAGTGATTCTCAAACAAATTGATGGATGAATCAATCTCTCTAAATCCCTCCTTTCTGAGAGCTATGCTCTGATTGGCCAGATGGCTCAGTCTGTTGTCATTCGTCTAAACCATACAGACCCTATCGGAAGCTACACGCCATTACCATAACTGGTAGTCAGCTCTGTGTGGACACTTCCTAAAGCTCAGTGATTGAACTGTAAAGACAGTAACAATGACGCCAATTTCACAATATCAATCAGAATGCGAGTCCGATGATGAAGATGAAACATTGGAAGAACTAGTTATTCAACCAGAACCTCCATCGCAAGGACGACTTCAGCAGGACATTTCTCAGTGATACACTACTCAGTTTGAGGTCCATTATGAAATTTCTCAACTGTAATTCCTCCCATCAACAAGAGTATGTCCATCAACAAATTGATGTTTATATTTCTAATTTATTGCAGTGTACATGCAGGAACTATAAAAATAACGGTGCATTTGAGGGTGGAGCACTAATGTGAATGACTGATGTAACAAACGTTTGTAAAACAAATCAAAGTGGTAAGAATGACAGACATTCTGCATTAATAGACACAGTTTTAGGTAATAGCGGCCCACAGCTGCTTAGCAGAAGTATTTCAGTAAGACACTCACAGTTATAACGCGAGTTAGCCGGTTAGCCGGAAAATTAGCAAGCTAGTCCAAATAAACTAAGCACTGACCCATCTTTCTAGAGCAAGCGTTTTGCGAATCCTGCATTGAACTCCGAGTTTTGAGAAGCAGTTGGCAGTAAAAAAACCTGTTGTGGGCTGGCCAAGTTGTTCGCGGGGAGTAGGATTCGAATTTAAAAAAAAAAACGGCTCGTACGGGCGGTTCAGAGTCATTTTTTTTTTCTTTTGGGAGACAATAACTATTTATCGTGCACTTTCGACGTTACAACTTTGCACAACATTCACAAACAGATATATAACACACAGCATGAAAGGGAATTTTCAAAAAACCCATAATAGGGGCACTTTAAAATACATTCAAATTAAAAAACACTGCAATATTTCACAATATTACTCATAATATTGTGCATAAGCATAAGCTTTAAAACATTGGTGAGCTTTAAAAACATTAAACAAATCTAATAGTATATACTATAAAATGTATTGTATTATGTATTTGAAGAGTTCAGATGCAAAAGCCTCTAAGTGCCATTTGAAATTTTCTTCTAGAATGATCATTTTTATCAAGCCTGTATATTTAAGTTCAGTAATTTCACTTAAATGGCAATGAAGTTTACCTATTAATTGTCATTTAAGTGAAATTACTGAACTGAAATTTACAAGCTTGATAAAAATGGTCATTTTAGAAGAAAATTTCAAATGGCATTTAGAGGCTTTTGCATCTGAACTCTTCATTTACAGTATATAATATTTAAAACGATATAGTTGTTATTATAAAGTGTTACCATATTGTACCATGTTTTACTGCTGTTCTTATGAAAAGGATATTTGATAAGTGTATGAGTACATATCAGAAATAAATTTGTTTTTTACTCAGTAACAAGCAGCAGTAAGTTTCAGAATTCATTTGGACATTTTTAAACCTTTTATTTTTGCACAATGAAGCATTTGAAAGCCCTTAACAATTAGTGACAGTTTCCTATATAACACACACAAAAAAGAAAAAAATCTTATATTTGAACTAATATGTCTGGACTTGTTATTCTAATAATCTGCACCAAATAATGACTAAAAATGCCATTTTATAGACTAACTATAGCTACAGATCTAATTTTTATATCTTCTTGTCCTTTATTTATATGGTATTACACTCACTTTTTTTTAATACATTTTTTTTTTAAATAATCAAAATCCTTAATGTGAGTAACTGCAGTCCAGACAATTCTTAGTCAGTAAGTCTCCTCACCCTGATCTAATGGTGTATTGCTCATATTTCTGAACTCTTCTTCAAGGCAAGCCAGAGCCAGGCAATCATCCTCATCCTCATTAGAGTCCTGGAGATCAAGGTGCTCCACAGTCTGGACCTCCCTGATCTCCTGCGCGACACGAGACAGTGGGCGGTTTGATGAGCCAGGCCGACGAGGATCGATGCTCGGGGGCCGAAAAGATATGGGAGAACGTCTGCTTTTGGTGTCTAAAATGAATAATAAGACATTGATGAGAATACAAATGCATGACATTTAAGAGAAACAATAAGAAAATGGCTGCAAACACACCATGATGAATCATTCATGTCTGTGGCCCAACCAGGGGAGATTTTCCAGTACAATGACTTGCTGCTTAACTACCATAGTACGATGCATCATTGAAGAAATCAACTAGCTAGTTTCCCGAAACCATTTGGTCGCAAATTTGACATTCAACCACTTTGGTTAATAGTGTAACGCTGGTGTTGGAGTAATAACTACTTTTAATGGATCCATTGGAGATCTTATTAATGCTAGATGTTTCGCTATAAATTAGGGACATGGCATCTGAGGGCTGATTCTCATTTTACTCAGTTACAGCACAGAGACAGCGCTCATAAATATAATAAACGATATTCGCTTAAATACTGATACAGGCAAATGATCAGTACTGGTACTACTCGACCTCAGTGAGGCATTTGACACCTTTCGATCGCGACATACTTCTTGACAAGTTGGAAAACTGGGTGGAGTTTTCTGGGATAGTCTTAAAATGGCTCAGGTCATACTTAGTAGAAGGGAGAGGTTATTATGTGAGTATAGGAGACCATAGGAGACCATAAGTCTGAGCGGACATCCATGACATGCGGAGTCCCTCAAAGCTCAATTCTTTCACCACTCCTATTCAACATGTACTGTATAGGCTCCCAATGAGCCAAAGAACCAAATTGCTTAACACAGCTATGCAGACGACACACAGCTCTACTTCCCCCAAAATGTGTAAACTCTGGAGACAGCGATTAATGCAAATTCCCATCCCATCTTCAAAGCTTGTATTCCTATAAGTAGAGGTGGATCAGCTGAGAGTCAGCTGATGCGAGCTTGACTAACGTGACCTGCCAGAACTGACGCTACACTTGATTTAGTATACGTTTAGGTTTCTTTCTTGGTCTTGAGTATCTAAAGAAATGTCTCAAGAGGCTCGGGGCGATTTGTAGCTCAGATCAGCCAGTGAAGCTGAATGTCCTCAAGACACTAAGCATCATGGATTTTTCTCATGTCAGGTAGCTTATATATCTCACAGCATTTGATGTTATTGTATTGATTATCTGATTATGTAATTGGCATGATACATTTACCTGACTAATAATAAATCATTACATTTGGATTTATTCTGACCTACTCTGAAATGATTAACTTTATAGATTGCGTTGTATCCATTGTTACCGCAAAGCTGCGTCAGATTAGTAACGGACTAATGTCCAGTTTTGAGTGGAGCATAGGGCACACCAACTTCAAATTTAGAGTACCAGCTAATATTAATTCAAGTGTACTTTGGATGTAAAGACAAAAAGGGAATTTCCGTTTAGGACAGCAAAATGTTGCTCGACCAACCTAAATATGGTGAGTCTTACTTCTGTTTAATGTAATGTTACTCTAGTGGGAAACCATGGCATGACCAAACCAAAGCTACTATCAGAGAAGTAATATGTCGGCTTGTATCTGTAGTTAGGCTAATGGCCTTGACCTCTGATTGAAGTGAACGTTACTTTAATTGAAGAGTATACATATCCATGGGGGGCTATCCATAAATTTAACAACCCGTTCTCATCCTAGGGCGTCATATAGTGTCGCTTTTGAAATTTCGTCTAAATCCAACGCACATGGCACACTTTAGCGTCAATATAACACGCACAGAGCTTTGTTTGGTTATGGGTAGGTTTTGTTCTGGGGTAGGGTTAGGGTTAGACCACTAGAAGGCACCTTCTGGCCCATATATATCTATGTCTCATATTGACGAAACGTCAAAAGCGTCAGTATATGATGCCTTGGGATGAGAACGGGCTGAAATTTAGTGAGTGTTTAGTGACCAAAAACGGTTATTTTAATATTAACGGCCATGTGAGACTTTGGCACCCGAATGAACGAGGATAATAAGAGTAAAGAGTTAAATAGAATAATTAAATGTGTTGCTAAACTAATTGAATAAATGATCACTAACTAGCTGGCATTCTAATCTAAATTTGAGGTCTTGATAAAATGGAGTCAGATAAAAGTTTAAATGGAATTTACATTTTACATTTAGCTGACGCTTTTATCCAAAGCGATTTACAATTGCTATATATGTCAGAGGTTGCACGCCTCTGGGGTTAAGTGTCTTGCTCAGGGACACATTGGTGTCTCTCAGTGGATTCGAACCCGGGTCTCTCACACTAAAGGCATGTGTCTTATCCACTGTGCCATCACGACCCCTTTTACTTTGCTATGATGAAAAGGCAGTTACATGCAGTAAACCGTAAACTGTCATTGGACCGATTGGGCAGGCCTTAATATCTTTGCTGTCACTTTTGATCAATTTAATGCGTTCTTGCTGAATAAAAGTATTTTTATTTAAGAATGTTACTGATCCAAAACATTTGGATGGTAATGTAGAAGTGAACAAGAATTATTCATTCAACTGAAAATATTTATTTAAAAAAACAGTAGTTCACAACTAAAATGCCCAGGTGACATACTGTTGCAGGGGTGATTGTGTATTAGCTGATATCGCTTCCCACGATTTGGACTCGGGAGCCAACGGCTTTGAGTGTCCCCCGATGCACAAGGCTCATTCTAGCGTGTCTAACCTGACACAAGTATACGAGACAAAAAGAGAATGAACGGGAGAGAGAGAAAGAGAAAGGCAGACAAGAGAGCATGGACGGATATCTGACGCTTTGATTTGCACCAGCTGAAATCACAGCTGTCATGCTGTTAAACAGATTATTTTTCCCTCCTCTGCAGACCTGCGAGTGATGAGCTGAGAGGCAGAGAGGAAGATTTGTCTAGAGGTAGAGGTAGGTCTAAAGCAAGACTGATAAACTGAGCTAGCTAGCTGAGCTGATCTGAGCTGAGCTGAGAGATTGGGGAGAGCACCGTTGGACGCATTCCCTGCACTCCCGTATGCGGCAACCCACGGTAATCTCTTTATGAAACCTCAGCCGTGTGTGCAGGCACAGAAAGCTCAGGAATCAGCTCGGCTTTAATTACGGGCGGGAGCCAATAAATCATGCCATTGCTGAGGGTTAGCGCGACTATTCTACAGCCATGTCATTGATGTCCCGTTGGCCATAACGCCGTGTCCGAAGGGTTGGAAGACGCTCTCTGTAAATAATCGTTTAGTCACAGCAAAGATACAACATCAGACAGGCTCAACATTTTATAAACTGGACTAAGTCTGCACACAGAAGAAAAAGAAAGAGTAGAGCTGAAGGTTTTATTGTACTCAGACTGTTTCCTAGTGTATGACAAGGGCCTAGATGTGCTAAATAGACCTTAGGAAGCGATTAATATGATTGATACCTTCCCTTGAAGAGATAGTTTGCCAAATAAAGTAAAAAATCTGTCTTTTCGTCATCTATTCCAAACCAGTTTGAGTTCGGAGCACACAAAAAAGAAATGTTCTTGTCCATTCAATAGAAGCAGACAGTGACCAGCGCTTTCAAACTTGAAACAGGATTGAAAAAGCACCATAAAAGTAGTTTGTGCATTGCATTATAAGAAATTCATTGAAAATCTTGCACTGAAATCTCATTTGGAATTCTGCATCTTCAAACTTTGGGGTCAGAAGTAAGTAATTTTTATTTATTTATTTTTAAAGAAATTAATTTAGCAAGGATGAATTAAATTTATCAAACGTGACGGAATATATATGTGTGTATATATATATATATATATATTTTTTTTTTTTCTTCAGATTTCTATTTCAAATTAACGCTGTTCTTTTGAATGTTCTATTCATCAAAGAAACCTGAAAAAAATGTATCATGGTGTCCAAAAAAAGTTACAGAATAAAGTTGTTCTTTGCAGCCCCCTTTTCATTCACATCAAATTAAATCTCTACACACGTCTATTGTTGTTCAAGTAATGAAGACTATTTACCTGAGAAGCACAGCCTCTGTGATGACATTCTGCCGTGGCATGGTGTGAATGCACGAGACGTGCTACTAATGGGTCCACCGTTCACCAGCGCAGTGACTAGCCCCTCATCTGCGTGATGCTGGAGACTGCTGCTGGATCTCCAGAACCCCTGCCCTGCAACTACAGTACCAAGAAAATGATTCACGAAAACAAACAGCAAGACAACATTCATCATGTACTGCAGGGTGAACAACGATCAGAACATAAGAGTTTACTAGAAGGCAAATGTGTTACTCTGCATTACAACTCTAAATGTTCACCCTGAATGAGTAACCTTCAAACTTCAGAAGGCAAAGAGTACCACATTAACACAAACACAAATAGATGGAAAGGATGTTTGTGCCAGCAAATATAAGTTGGCCCTTCTTTTGCAAAACTCTCTCTCTCACACACCTCTGCATTCACTTCTCTTCGTCACCAACTAAGCTTAAAAGGTAAATATTAGGTTACACTTTATTTACGATAGTCTATTTTAGACATAACTGTTAAGAACTTTGCAACTACATGTCAACTAACTCTTATTAATTTGCAAAAACTCATAACTCTGATTACAGTATTAGTAGACTGTTAAATGAATAGTTCACTTTTGCTGATAATTTACTCAACCCCCATGTCATCCAAGAAATCCATGACATTCTTTCTTCAGTCGAAAAGAAATTAAGGTTTTTGATGAAAATATTTGTTCTCCATATAATGCACTTTACTGGTAACCAAATGGTTCAAGGTCCAAAAGACAGATTCAGTGCAAACTGTTCAAAGGGCTTTAAATGATTCCAGATGTTGAATAGGCGAAAGAATCAAGCAAAACGATCGCTCATTTAAAAAAAAGAAGAAAAAAAAATGGTAGTCTTGCTCTGTTCTGTGATGTGCGTTCATGACTCTCCTGTTCAAACTCGTTTATCAAAATGAACGAATCTTTTTTCGTGTAATTTGGTTCATTCAATGAACGAAATGAACGAATTGACTCAGAAAAATATTTATGCATTTTGATGAACGAGTTCAAACAGGAGAGTCACGAAAGCGCATCACAAAACAGAGCAAGGCAACCATTTGAGCTTATAAAACTTAAACACTGTTTTTTTTTTTAAATAAGCAATCGATTCGCTTGATAAGACCCTTATTCATCGCCTGGAATCGTTTAAAGCCCTTTGAACAATTTGCAGTTTGCACTGAAACTGTCTTTTGTACCTTGAACCATTTGGTTACCAGTAAAGTGCATTATATGGAGAAAAATCCTGGAATGTTTTCATCAAAAACTTTAATTCCTTTTCGACTGAAGAAAGAATGACATGGACATCTTGGATGACATGGAGGTGAGTAAATTATCAGCAAAAGTTGTTTTTTTTTTTAAGTGAACTACTCCGTTAGGGTTAGTAGAATAAATCGACAAGCACTTACAAAGTAAATTATAGGATCTACTACTCTAATGATTGGTAGTTGAATATAGTTGCAAAGTAGATTGTGGAGTATCGAAATCAACTGTTAGCAAATATTATGCGTAATATTTAATCTGATAATACATAATTAACTTTCATAATACCAGCTAATTGAAAATACTCTGCCTTATTTTCTTGGAACTTTGGATCCTAAAGAAGAAGATAAAAAGAAATATAGCCAATAATGTCGAAAGAAGAAGAAACTATTTAGGTCTAACTACTAACTACTATTAACTAATCTCTGATTTTTGAATTAGTAGAAATAGTGCTCAGTTGAATGAGGTAGTTCACTATAAGCTATTGTGAAATCAGTAACTACTATTTTTCCATACCTCCCAATTTGGACTACTTAGAACGACATGTTCATAAATAATAATAGTAATGTACAATGTATAATTGATTCAAAAGTAAAGGAAACCCACTAGTAGTAATCAAATATAAATAAATACCAATAGTAAATTGCTAATTATTTAGAAATGTGTTCTAAAGCGAAAAGCATGATAACTCCCTAGTAAGGACTGAAGTCATTGTAAGCTTTTGATGTTTTTGGGGCACTTCCTTTTTAGAGGGACTAATCTAACTTGAGATTCAAGGACACAATAGGACACTCCTTGTGAGCTTTTAACCCTTAACCTATTGGTTACCACCTTGAGTTTAGCCCAGCACACACCCAACAGCATGACTGTAGACGGTGACTGTTTGAAGGTTAAACATGTTTGCCTTCTATTGCCATCTTAAACGCCCACTGTAATTAAGGCTTTTTCCAACTGACTGGCCAGTGCTCCTGTCAGTGCACGTCAGGGATTACAGATGCACAGACAGGCCGATAAAAACAACTCGACTGTGACAGAGAAGAAGAAAAAAAGATGAGAAAAGGAAAAGACTTTGCTGGGAAATGATGAAGACACTTATCAGCCAATGAAAACAGAGATGACAGAGACAGAATTGAAACAGGGACTTTCATTAACCTTGAAGCTCAATGAACCAAATATATGCTTCATTTTTGCCAACCCAATACGAACACATCATTTGTTTTCTAATAATTGAGATAAGACATTTGGAATGTGGCTCTTACATTGTTCCAACAATAATATATACAAACCACAGCCATCTCTCTTAACAGTGCATTCTGTGCAGAGAGTGTTATTTAAATACCCAATTATTCCATACTTAGATGGATTGGCCATTGAAGAGAGCTGCTAGTTAAAAGACGAGTATAAAATATGCCTCTTTTTTATACATTCATTATTTCCTGGAATATCCTTTAGCTCCGCAGAGTTAATGGGTTACCTTGGCGAAGCCATTAGCCTGACTGTAAACACTAATATTTCTCCCTAAACAGCTTAATTTAAAGCCGTTATTAATATGCTAATTAGCCCCACCTCCACTCACTCATGCCAGCTGACAGATTCACTTGGGCCAACTTTCGATACATGCTGCACAATGTCGGACACATAACAGTAATTAATATGATTAGCCTTTTGCTTGACTATGTTTTCAAACAGCTAATAATGTGTTGCTAACGTTACACAAACAATGTTCCCATTCGCCCTCTTAGAGTCAGACAGCCGCCTTCTAACAATCATCAAAAACGCTTTGAACAACTGAGAACGTCAGTGGAGAAAGGCATATACAGTAGTTCATCATATCATCGTAATATACACCATACACTCGCCATATTGCCAAATTTACCAGATTTTTTCAGATCACTAGAAAAACATACCGGAATAACCTGGCATCTTTTGAAACTCACCTACTTCGTAGTAGTTAATGATATGATAAAGCCCGCCGCCACGATGACGTGATTGGTTACAACTTAAAGTAAAAAAAAAAAACAACGATTTCAAACCGCATTTTTTAGACTGTCTATGGATCACTTCAGTTTTAAAGAGAAAATATTCAGCAATGGTGTTGATTTATGAATTTGTGCATGGTTAGTCTTAAAGCATGTTAAAAACACCACATAGACATATATAAACAACATTAAAAACTTGATTTTCACCACAGGAGGATTTTAACTAACACCCAGGGCCCTATTTTAACGATCTAAGCGTATTAAAAGTGCAGGGCACAATTGCACTGTGTCCGAATCCACTTTTGCTAATTTAACGATGAGAAAAATGGTCGGCGCATGGTCTAAAAGGGTTGTCCCGATTCTGTTAATGAGTAATGGGTGTGTTTTGGGCTTAGCATGAAATAAACCAATCAGAGTCTCATCTTCCATTCCTATTAAAAGCCAGTTGCGCTCGCACCTTGGCGGATTGCTATTTACATGATGGAATTTTCCACTATATCTTTATGTGCACAATAATAATCTTACACATTGTTATCCTTTAATTTTTTATATTTTGCTAGTTTGTGTAATAAGCAGATAGGCCCACATTACTAATGGGCTCTATAACAAAAAAAAAAAATAGTAACTTTAGGCCAGATTGTTTTGTTGGTCAATGGCACAGTCTATTTCAGTTGCCTCAAAATAGCAACACGCCAACAATGCGCATTTACACACCTCGTTTTGAGACCAGCAGCCCATAAATAGGTGCAAATGCATTTGCTATTTAAACAACATGGCACAGGACGTGAAAATGAAAACTGCGCTGGACTGAAATTAGCAAGCAACACTTGCGTTGTGCTTGGCGCTGCACTGCGTCGGGTGTATGATAGGACCCCTAGTATTCTGCAGTAAGTATTGTTTTAGAAGCATGATTTGGAGTGTCTACACTACTGTTCAAATCATTTTAATAAATAATATTATTCAGCAAGAAGGCGTGTAATTAATGATGTTGCATTTTTTCAAGAGACTCACCGTACCGGCCCCAAACTTTTGAACATCAGTGCATATTTTTAAGATTCAGACTTCTGTGTGAAGTTGTTAATCACTGGTCTGGGTCAGATCATGGGGCATCTTAACTCGAGAGAGCGCTGTCATTATGAAAATTCATATTCAATGTACTCTTGTGCTCCTGTGAAAAAGGAGCTAATCTAATGTGAGTTCAGCTCTTCTTTATACAGAATTTTGTGCTGTTTGCACAGTAAAACTTGACTATACTGAACCTTATCGAAGGTCGAATGTTTTGTGTCTCTACGAATGCTATAAAGAGTAGAGGCATCTTGACCCAACCGTCTCATGTGTACTGCGCACAAAAATGTCAAGAGCTTCCATAAAATGAGAAGCTCCAAGCTGATTGACTTTATAAAATTTCACATTTTAAAAGGGCTGTATCTTGCATTCAAATCATCAGCAATACTTTGCTTTGTTTTGCCAGAACAGAGCTTTTGTTTTTTTCTGTACATACGGAGAGAAGTCTCCATGTAGTTCTGCTCTTCTCTAGGGAGTTGAGCTGGAGCTGGACTGTGTTGTTGGGTTCCAGGGTACAGCCCCAGCGTGAGGAAACCTTCAAGATCTTGGTATTGCCCTGACTGGATTTGCTGTCGCTGGAATACAGAATGGAAGGAAGAAAACTAGTCAGAAAGTCATTACTCATAAATGGGTTAATGGTGTTACTTATTTATCTATTAATGTATTCAGCTATGTATAAAAATGCAATTGCTACCGAAAATGACTCGAATACTTTAAATGTTTTCAATTTCTGTATTAAAATTAATTTAATATTTCTGAGGCTTAAAATACATAAAAGAATCTGGATGGTAATCACTGTAAAACCTCAATGCCTTAAAATAGCTTGAATGTAACTCCACACCCTTGCTTTATTTAGTATATGTGGATCTATGAATATGCAAATTAGTCCCACCTCCAACCACACCAGCTCAGAGATCACAATGATATCACTCTTTACAATGTCGCACACATAATGGTAATTAACATGAAAAGCCTTTTGCTTGACTACGTTATCAAACAGCATAGAACGTCAGTGGAGAAAGCCATTTAGTTCATCATAACATCATAATATACATCATATACATAATTCACCAGCTATATTCCTAATGTAACGTTAGGTTACATATGTTATCCTTGTTCCCTGAAGGAGGTAACGGAGACATCACGTCGGATGACCGACAAATAGGAATCTTGCAAGAGAGGCCGATCTACTTTGAGTGTAACTAAGGGTACGTTTACACGACAACAATATGCTTAACAATACAAACGGAGACGTTTTTTCCTTTAAATGTTTCTGCATACAGACGACGTACAGATTATAAAAGACGAGTATAAAATATGCCTCTTTTTTATACATTCATTATTTCCTGGAATATCCTTTAGTTTCGCAGAGTTAATGGGCTACCTTGGCGAAGCCATTAGCCATTTTTTTTTTTTAGGTTGCGGTTCAGGGCTTCCGTAGGGACTTTCATGAAGATTGTATGAAGAAATTGTGGCAACGTCTCCAAGACACGTAAAAGAAACATACCTCCAAAGCTGCAGTACTATGAAATGTTTTAGGCACTTGTGTAAAAATGCTGCAAAGTGATGATGCTTTCAATAATAATACCAGGAACAAATTTATTATTTACTTCTTGTGGCCAAAACTGGTACTGCAATCACTTTAGAGCGGTGTATCCCCTCCCCCCTTCCCCCTGACTCGGGGTTGCCAGATAGGCTGCAGGATCCAAATGTTTTTTTTTTATCCCACACGTTTGTATCTGCAGCTGAGGTAACTAGAGCAGAGCTGGCAACCCGGATGCTACAACACTATTGACTTTGTGATTGGTAGATAGGTGGAGGGTGGAGCATCAGACCAAAAACACAACATGACAACATAAACATCAGTTGAGGGTTGCAATTTCACTTTTTAAAAGACAATATCCTGGCTGGACTACTGTTGTCAGAGATATAAGTATTTGAAATAAACATGATTTCTTAATGTCTAGTGACAAATCAGGGTCATTTTATGATTATTTGAAATAAATTTCTTACATACAGCTCCTTTAAATAAATCAAATCAATATTTGTTGAGACCACCCTTTGCGTATAAAACAGCCTTTGTCCTAGGTACACTTGCGCATTGTTGGTTTTCAGTTTTCAGTTTGTGTGTGTGTGTGTGTGTATATATATACGCACACACAAACTGAAAACTGAAAGAAAATGAGAAACTATTTTTTTGGTTTTTGAGTCCCAGTCAGCGTCCTTTAAACGGAAAATTAGGTAGTGGAGAAAAGAATCAGCGGGTGGTATTTAAGAACAAATTTTCTGGTCTTCAGACAAAAGAGCAGTGATAAAAACACTTTCTGATCAGACATTTAATTTTAGGTGTTTACTATAATACATTTTTCTTTGCTCTCTCTTTCGTTTACACCATTAAACTCTGATAGTCCATTTGCAGTAGACTTGATGGCTCTGTTTCCTCTCGTCCCTCATCAGCTGAGTGGCTATGAGAGTAGTTGGTGCTTTTTATTGCTATTATCTCTCACACAGCTTGCAATTAAAATACACAGAAGTAATATCTAATTGATTGAGTCTTTGGTATCCGATAGTTTCCAGCAAAACTATTCGATATGAACAACAGAATTATTTGTATAGTTCTCATACTCTCTCTCTCTAAAGGCCAATTCACACTGAATCCGATAGATGTACATGAGATTTCATAAGAGACTTCTTTCAACCAAAAATTACATATATCTTACCAGCCACAACCTTTTGAACTGTAGTCTTTTAACTGTTTTAAATAGTTTTGAATGTAACTCAGGTTCACCTGTGAATATCCTGTAACCAGAACTGGCTCTGTGCTGCCGTGCTCTGACTTTGAGAGGCTTGGGAAAGAGAAATGAGGGTCTGTTGGAGGGGTAGTGGTGGAACACGGATTGGAAACATTCTTTTGTTCTTCTGAAACTATGATTTGTTTCAGTTCTTCATCAGATGAGTCCTCCTCACTGGGCACCAGGCAATCATCTTCACCAGTCATTTCCTCTTCTGAATCTGATCAGTGACAAATAGTGAGAGAGGAGAAACCATGAGGACAGGAGGAGACAGAGAAGAGACGTTCCAGCAGGAGGCCGGCAGTGAGGATGCAAACATGTGCCCTTATCTAATGCTCGCAGCGAGCCGCCTGGACATGGTCTAGCAGAGCTTGTGTGTTTCTCTTCCCTGCTTTCCGTCTCCTGCCTCCTGCATTAATAATGTTTATCCTACACAGCTTGAAGTTTCCATCACTCTGCTAGTCAGCAAATACTGCAGAAACAACCGCTGTGTGAATGAAGGGTGATGTCTACACTGGTGTTTTCTCATAATCATTACTCTCTGATGCAGATGTACTGGACCCCAAGGGATGCTGGAAATCAGGTTCTTGTCATTTATAAAGAATTTTTTCAATGTTTATTGCATATTTGATTCAGCTTGGTCAATCATGGATTTAACTTTAAAACATTTTATACAATAACATCTGATTTCCTTCAAAGCCGTGCTAGTTTCATGTCTCTCTTCTCATGCCACGCTCTCCTTATTCTTAGCAACTAAACTCAAGCTTTCAAAACTACTTTAAAACTCTCAACTAGTTTACTACTTTCAACTAGTTTAAAACATTTTCTTGATTAACATTTTTGATCTAGTTACTAAAATTAATTATTTGAAATTATTTATCAAATTATTTATTATACAATGGCGTCATTTTATCATATTGTTGCAGCCAGCATTTTATAAAACCAATGTTTGTTACAGTGATTTTGCAATCGTTAAATAGTAAAGGCCTTTACATTCTGTCTAAAAATCATTGGAGCATGCAGATTCACAAGCTTATTGTTTTTAAAGAGCCCCTATCATAGCATTTGAAATGTTCCTATTTTTGTTTTAGGATGAAAAACACTTTATTTGTCTTGCAATATGCATTTATTTCTAACTGATTTGCTCACCGACTCCCAGATGATTCGTACAAAGACTCATTTTTCCAAACCACTCCTTTGCGTGACGCTAATCGGCGGTGATTGGTCAGGTGACAGACCCAGTCAGTTATTGTTTGCTAGCATAACGCACATAAACATATTGATAAAGCACTGCAGTACTACAAGAAGCTCTATTCTTTATGACAACTCCAATAACAGCGACAAACATTTCACATATTTAAAAAAAAAATTACATTGGAGACCTAGAAGCTGCGCTGAGCGTAACTTACACACACACACACACATAGTTATTGCGCCTTCCCTCCTCGCGCCCGACGCTACAAAACCGTTCAAAACCCATAAAAGCAACAATTATCAATAGGGCTGTGAATCTTTGGGTAGACAGCGAATCGATTCGATTCACGATTCATAGGTTTTCGATTCGATTCATGAACGATTTGTGCAAATTCAGAACGATTCGATTCGATGCGATTCACATTCAAATTCGATGCGATTCGATTAATTCGATTCGATTCATAATTTTTTATATGCATTATAGTATTATTTCAATGCTTCACCCATCTTTGTCTGGGTTTGAATTAGCCTACAGCGGCCTTCGGGGATCAGATAGTGGGGATTTTGTCCATTGTTAATGTTAGTTCATGTTTGTTTTTAATTTTAATGAATATATTATTATAAAAAAAAATTCAATGGCCTACAAATTAGCATTTGCAAGTAGCAAATATTTTGAAAAAGGCTTTTAAAGTATTGCATTAAATGACTACATGCACACATTAATGGAGACGTTTTCATTAGTTTCATTTTACGTCCTCTCAGTGCACTCCTTATCATCTTTTCATTGGATTTTGCTCGCGCTCGGTCCCATAGCTCTCATGCTTTCATAATGTTAACTACAGATTTTTGAGCAGTCCATGTTTGAGCTCTCCAGCTGAGCTTTCTGTCAAGAAAGCAATAGTTTTGAGGCAAACCGCTCAAGCCATTGATAAAGCTGCCATGCCATTGCGTGGGCACTATGAAATAAAACGCTTTCATTCATTTATTACATGGACTCTCCGTACACGCAAGGTGGTCTCTCGCTCGCTTTCCCTCTCTGCCGAGTGCGTGCAGCCGTGTGTGAACGTGCGATACGCGGTTTGGAGCACAACCTCTGTCTCGTATGCACGCTCGCTCTAGATTCCGGGAGATTTTAACTAATTCGCGGTAATACAAGCTGATCACGACATGAGTAGCTCAACAGGTAGAAAGATAAACTCATCTTTCAGGCATTTGACCGACCGGGCTTCAGCGTGAGAAATCAGGGGTGTGTGAGCGCCTGAAACCAATCAAATGCGGATGTCGTATGACGGCCAATGCGTGAGGCAGCTTGTACCAGGAACACTTTAAGGTTGTGTTTATATATTTTAAACCACTGAATCGCTATAAAATCGTGATTAATTCGATTCTTAGCCTTTTAAATCGATTATTCACGTAAATAAACGATTCACGATTCAAAATACATGTTTCAGGATCGATGCATATGCATCGCCAGGATTTATAATCGATGCATCGAGAAAACGAGTGAATCGTTACACCACTAATTATCAATAATACTTACAGGTTGTGATTCATAGGAGGAAGCTGATCCATATACACTGGGTAAGTAAGTTACTGAGCCCTCCTTCAGGAACAACCGCTTGCGAATCCACATTTGAATTCGTTTATGTTTTTGAACGATTCGTAATTAAAATGATGAGAACACAATGAGGCTATACTGTTGTGGTATCGTTGCAAATATGAACTCTAACCACCGATTCTTCACATGCTCGTCCCTGGTAAATGAAAACAAAGTGGCTGAACTATCTTTGCATTGTAGAACACAGCGTCTTCTCGACATGATGCTATGATGATGAAGTATATGAATGTGTAGACTTCAAGTTTACACTTCCGTCTGCGCGTGCAGTAACTGGGCGCGGCCAATATGTCTCTACGTCACGACGAACCAGCTAATGACTTGTTTCAAAAACAATGGGCAATATGCACGCATAAGTTCCGCATTTGACGTAAGGATGCTCGTCCATTTCCGGTTGTGTAGATTAAAGCGGAGGAAAACCGGAGAAAACGGGATTATGGCAGAGTCTTCAATATTTACTGTCCTCCCGTCTTTGAAACGAAACGTACATACGTTTAGATGTAATTTTATATATAGTTATGTTTATTTAATATAATTTTAAAAAGAAACATAAACACAACGAGGGGTGTCTGTTTTATCTGTTTTTGTGACTAACGTTTCATTAGTATAACCATGGAGTATAAAATTCAATATAAATTCTCGGTATTGCATTGGACTCTATGATCGGCGGAAGTTATCGAGCATCCTTAATCCTTCACCGGAAATAACGCCGTGCATAGAGCCCATTCATTTCATAGACTCAGAGTCGACTCTCACTTTTGAAAGACTTTATATACGGTGCACTTTCAGATATAATTCTTTGCAGGATGTTTTCATTCCCTTAGAGCTATATTACACACTACATGAACAGTCATTTTCAAAAATCCATGATAGGGGCTCTTTAAAAGTAGTTAAATCACTAATAATTACATAGGAAAACATTCTTCATTGCAAACAAACACATTTGCAGGATAGTTATAAACAGTGGCTAAAGCACAAGAAAAACTAAACTGCAATTAGACACTGCTATTTTCAATGTCAATGTCAACTTTAATAAAAATCTACCAGTAGAAGTTATACTAACCTGACATGCTCAGCTGTAGGGAGAGCACTGTAGTTTTGGGTGACCTTCGTGAGCTCTTTAACCATTTGGAGGGCAGGGTTGAATGGTGTCCATCCGTATGAGAGGATTCAACACCTGGTGCAGAGGACTCATGGACACACTTAGTAGGTGTACCACTATCTAGACTATCTGAAACTAAAGAAAACTGTGATGATTCTCGAATTAACTGCCTTAATGAAGGAATTGCAGTAATTGGGGAAGTGATGGCACTTTCTGGAGACAGTTGACTTAATTTCGTTTCAGAATCTGGTGTTGAATGAGCAGGTCTAGATTGGATTGGGTTGACTGGAGAGGATACAGGTTTAGGCCTTGGGGAAGGAGAGTCTGGAGGTTTTGGACTTTGTTTAGGGATGAGAATAAATGCAGGAGAATGACATTGAGAAGGCCTGGCAAATGGTACACCAGGAGGAGAGGGGCTGACAATGGAAATATGGTCCTCAAAGTTTGAAAAGGTTTGATTCAATTTAGTATTTGGAAGTGAAGGAGGTGACGTTGGCAGTAGCTCGAAGGGTTTGTCCTGTTTTGCTGTAGAAAACATTGTCTGTGGACTTGGTTTTGGAGAGTCACTCATTTTTACTTTCTGGCCTCCTCTTCGTGAAATTGACAGAAATAGTTCTGAGGTAGTCGAAAGGTGCTGTGATCTCTGAAGCCTCATTTGAAGTGGAGAACAGCTTTCTGATCTTTGCAATGATGTCATCAATTTTTCAGTCTCTTGTGATGATTGCCACATCTCATGAGAAGAATTCATATTAATCTCAGAATTACCTTCCCAGAACAATCCTTTGGTCATCGTGGAAAAGGATGGTGTGGAAGTCAAAACAGAACAGTCTCCTCCTCCAGATAAATCTTCATTTTCAACAGCCGCAAACCTTTTGGAAGAAAAACAGACATATAGCATCTAACTAGTCTGAAACCTACTGCCACAGTTAGCAGCCTTATTTTAGGTCTAGTTGTGGCTGATACAAATGTCAACATGACCGATTTAAGAAAAAACAACTTCTTCAATCATATGCCTTTCCATTTCCTGTCATTTCCTTTCAAAAAGTCACAGTTTTTCACCTTGATTTTTGTTTCTTACATTTTGCTCTTATTTTCCTGCTTGACTTCAAAGGACTTGTATGTTTCAGAGTCTCCATCCATCTGGAAAAATTAAAGCAACAACAACAACAAAAAAAGACACTGGAGAAATGGAAAATACAGAATCAAGTGTATGGAAACAGCATTGAGGAGTCATTCGCTGGCCATCGTCTAGCAGTCCATTACAAAGACTGGGGTGGTGGAGCTCATAATTACCTCATCTAACTCTACGATGCTCAAACAGGATTCTGCAGGGCTGTCCACTTTAGCATCCTCAGCGAGACCAATTGCGAAGAGAGAGTTCAAGTATTTGTGCAATTCCATCCGTTCTGCTGCAAATCAGAAGCAGTAAAACAGATCTATGTTCAAATAAATGAAATCAGTTCAATTATTGTTGTAAATGTGTGTATTTATTCATAATACAGAGTGACAGCTAAGAACACATGACGTTGTGAAGATTCATGGACCAGTTTTCAATGGGGGAGAAGGGCAGGACTTGATTGGAGTAAAATAGGCATTTCATATCAGAATATCTGTCATTATTTACTATTACTGCAGAAAACTTTTGAGTATTATTTGCGTCTATGTCCTGTGAAACATTTCACTACATCTTTTCTGAATAAATACTCAATCTGTACGAAAAGAAGAAAAAATAATTGTTTTCATAATATTTCTTCAAAATACACTACCATTCAAAGGTTTGGAATCAGTGAGATGACTTTAAAAAAATATTTTAAACTGTAATAATATTTTCACAATATTACTCATTTTTACTCTCAAAAAATTGAGTAACAACTGTTATGCAGCCTTGGTAAGCATAACAGACTCATTAAATCGTACTGATTTTAAACATATAATCAACTGTCCACCTTTGAAAATATTTTTTTTCTGCTTGTGTAAAACAAGGTAGCAAGAGGGGGAACAATATTAAAAACCAATTCATTAATGATCTTCTCAAAATTCTTGCCATAAACTGCATATTATGCTGCAGTCAGAAAAATGTCACATTACAGAAGTGAAATGCTTTGCAAATGTCATTTTATTTCTTTAAATGTAGGGTGCGTCAAGACAAGCTGTCAGCAGACTAAACAGGTGACCAGCTATTCAAACACAAATCAGACGAACGCCCATAATAACGCCTTTGCATTTAAAAAAGCGAAAAGTGACTGACAAGTGTTTTGGGCCGTGAGCATCAGGGATGTGGGCTTTAGAAAAGATGCGCCAGGCTCAGGCTGGTGCAGATGAAGAGAGACGGCGCTCATCACGGGGGCTGTTTGGGAAAAGCTGAAGGTGGTCAGATCTTTGACAGCTGTGATCAACTGGCCTCCAAGCAGCACCTAGAAACTTCTCTCAATCAGCTGTCGGAGTGCTCTGTCAGATGATCGCCCTCCCTCCAGTGTAATAAGAGCTGTGTGATTACCCTTCAGGGACACAGTGATGGATCCGAGCTGCCGGCTGTGAGAAGAGAGCTGCCCTCTGCACTGACTCTCATTTCTCCAACTTTTTGGAGAGAGTGCAGTTATATGGGTCTTTGTGAATCGAACCTGCTGGCATGTGCATGACCAATAACCCACTACTCATCACTCTTCATCCAAACCAGATATGATACGATGTGTTTCCAGCGACAAATTGCATATTTAGTTTTTAAACTAACACAATTGCATAATTAATCATTATGAAGTGCTTGCCAGAAAAAAAAAGAAAAAAAATGAGTGTGTGTGTGTGTGTGATGAAACGGGTCGCACCTGTCAGTTGTCGGCTCAGTTCATCCGTCTCGGCAGGTAAAGGTGAGGGTGGCTCTGGCTGGAATTGGACGACAGGCTGGAGCTGAGACTCTTCGATTTGTCCTCTGAGGGAAAGAAAATAATGCTGTTCCCAGTAAATCACACTCAGAAATTTTAAGATAATTAATCAGTCTCCATTTCCTCAACGGTCCAACTATAAATAAACAACATTTCAGCGCAGCACAGCACTTTATTAATAGCTTACGCAGCTCTGAAAATAAAAAGTCGCCGATAGGGAAAAATATTCCAATACCCAATAATGCAATAGCCTGTTTCACTTCTTTTCAATTTCCATGATCAAATCCATTCCTGATGCCCTAAATTAGTTTTTGAAACTGCATATATAACTACACATTCTGAAAAAAAACAGCTAGTTGGGAAGCTCTCTGGTAGTCACCTTGTCAGTGTTAAGACAGTCTGTAAAATTAGGCTAGTTTTGGATCATCTTCTCCAAATAGAGTTTGTTAGTAATTTATTGACACTAAACACCCTTCAATAGAGTAACTTATGACGTACTATGATTTATGAATATGAAAAGTATTAAATAATTGTCTTAACATTTTCTTGATTCCAGTATAAATAAACATCCTTGAAATTAAATATTTTTTTGATAAGATATGAGGACTGAACTTTTACTACTAATAATTTGAATAATAACAATCATACCAGTAAAATTACTATAAATTTAACATGAACACATTGTTTTAAGGATTGAAACCACAATTAAACAATATACTGCACAGTACACTACCATTCAAAAGTTGGGGGTCAGTAAGATTTTTAAATGTCTCTTATGCTCACAAAGGCTGCTTTTATTTTATCAAAAATTCAGTCAAAACAGTAATATTGTGAAATATTATAACAATTTAAAAAAAAAATGTTTTGTAATTTAATATTTTTTAGTAATTTGTTTCTGTGATGGCAAAGCTGAAGTTTCAGCAGCAATTACACCAATTGTCCAGAAATTACATTTCTTATTATTACCAGTGTTGGGGAGTAGTTAACTACAAGTAGCGACGCTACTAACTTAACTACATTTTTCAGTAGCTTGGCAGTAGCTCGGTTGCTTTTTGGACAGTGTAGCTTTTCCAGTAGCTAACTACTTTTTGCAGCAAGTAGCGGTGTAGCACGAGCAAAAGCTACATTGCGTTTGTCGAGCCTGCGCGAATCAGCGTGATGCGAGGATATTCTTCTTGTTAGATTACAAACTCATTTTTTGCCATTACCGCCACCTGTTGTTTAATCACGCATAACGGTTCACTGACGTACAGAAGTAGGTTGACACATCCTTATTATGATTACACAAGACGTGACGGCAGATTTGGAGGATGGAGAAACAACTGACGTTAATTACCCGTGGCCTTTGTCCAAGTTCAATCGGTATTCTTGAGAAAATGTTCTACATGCAATTTACGTTGGATGTATATTTTGTTCTTGCAATGTTGCATTTCATCTAATATTTATATTTTATTTCTGCTGTTTCAATTACACTAAAATGACATTTCTCTCTCACTTCGCTCTTTTGAATTATTATTTAATTGAGCTAGTCGGAATGCATTCTGGGATTGCATTCTCTATGAATGCTGCCTTAGAATCCCAAAATAAGCTGTCTTAGAAGGCATTTGAAAGAGTGTTCATGTAAACAGTGTGCAGATTTTGGAACAGTGATGGTGTATTTAAGGATCATTTTACAAAGTTAAACAATACCACGAAACGGCTTTGGGGCCGATTAGCTCACTAAAATCCAGCGACTCTGTGGTGGAGCAACTTAAAGACGAGGCTGTGTAATTAGCAGCCATAAGTCATTAACTGATCTTAAATGGACCTTAATTGGGGCCTGGGAAGGTAAATGAAGCTTGTAATGCTCTTATTCAATTTGTGTCTGTTTGGTTATAAAGTGTGAAGTGTCAGGTGCTAACCTGCGGTGTTTTTTCAGGAGGAGTTTCTCCATGTAGCTCAGAGTGTCCTCCTTGAACTCTACATGAATTGACTGATGGGATCCTTTCTCTGTTTGTGTTTCCATCACAGACACTAGAAGGAAAAAGACACCAATCAGTGTGCATACAAGATAATAACGCAGTACATACTGTATAACCCAATTACATACTACCATCCAGAGCTTAAAGCAAACCACTAAAGAATTTATATTAAACACAGACACATGAGACTAAATGAGAAAAAAAAAGCGGTCTGGTGCACAATTCAAGAAGTACTATTGACATAATTCAGTCTTTGTTTTGAGAGTTCTTTTGCTGTATTGTGAGGATATAAAGGCGGGTTAGACTTCAGTGCATTTGAAACCCCCTTAACACAGCAGTCATTATCACTGTGAGCACAAGCCAAGCAGCACTGCAGTGGGTGAGATTCCTTCTAGCCAAGTACAGAAAAGAAAAGTGAGAGAGAAGAATAAGCGCAAAGAGTCTGACACAAGATAAGGAGTAACTTTAGTTTGCTGCAGTATGATCTGACTAATAAGTTTAATGGAGTGTAAGAACAGTTGTCCAATTCAGTTTATAAAATATTTGTTAGGGGCACATTCATTTAACAGATGCTGCAGAGACACATTAGTGTAATATCACACATATTACATTAAAGCCATCTCATCAAGTTTCTGTCACAGTTATGTTCAGTTTTAGTTAAACTGACTTTTAATTTGTATTCATTCGTTTCTGTTATCCTTTGTTCTAAGTTTCCATCAGTATTTTGTTGTCACCATTATTGAGTTATTCAGTTCAGCTGTGTGCACCTTATTATCTTTGGTATAGACCTTATGTAGCCCCGCCCCTTTTCAGCGTGGCGCTCGTTGTCTTTTGACTTCCGGTCTGTATTTTCACAGCAATCTTGCATAGGTATGAATGAACTGCTCGTACATTTGTTAAGATATCTGCTTTACAATGCTAATGATAAACATTACAATGCTCATGATAACTTTTGTTAACTCTACAATAAGTAAATCCACTTCACCAGCTAATTACTCCTCGACATCGATGCCATAGAAATATACAGAGCGACCGCGAAAACGGAAGTTCGAAGACAATATTCTAAAGATGACGCCGCCCACGTTTCTCTGGTGCATAAGGTCTATATAGTTCCTGTGGTTTCTCTTTGAGTTTGTCTGGTCACGTTTGCATTTATGCTTACGCTGCGTTCCTACCCATTTGAATTGCTACCCGTTTGAATTTTTATTAAACTTTGCATTGGAACTTTATTCATCTGCCTCTTCATATGTCTGCTACACCCCTCTGTAACAGTTTCAGTTCTCTGGTTTACCATTTTAAATAATAATTTGCTACTAATCATATGAATGTGCAGTTGCTATACATGGAATAAGGGGTGGGGATGGCGCAGTGGATAAGACACATGCCTTTGGTGTGAGAGACCCAGGTTGGAATCCACTCTGAGACACCAATGTCTCCCTGAGCAAGACACTTAGTTGCTCCAGAGGCGTGCGACCTCTGACATACACTCACCGGCCACTTTATTAGGTACCCCATGCTAGTAACGGGTTGGACCCCCTTTTGCCTTCAGAACTGCCTCAATTCTTCGTGGCATAGATTCAACAAGGTGCTGGAAGCATTCCTCAGGGAGTTTGGTCCATATTGACATGATGGCATCACACAGTTGCCGTAGATTTGTCGGCTGCACATCCATGATGCGAATCTCCCGTTCCACCACATCCCAAAGATGCTCTATTGGATTGAGATCTGGAGACTGTGGAGGCCATTTGAGTACAGGGAACTCATTGTCATGTTCAAGAAACCAGTCTGAGATGATTCCAGCTTTATGACATGGCGCATTATCCTGCTGAAAGTAGCCATCAGAAGTTGGGTACATTGTGGTCATAAAGGGATGGACATGGTCAGCAACAATACTCAGGTAGGCTGTGGCGTTGCAACGATGCTCAATTGGTACCAAGGGTCCCAAAGAGTGCCAAGAAAATATTCCCCACACCATGACACCACCACCAGCCTGAACCATTGATACAAGGCAGGATGGATCCATGCTTTCATGTTGTAGACGCCAAATTCTGACCCTACCATCCGAATGTCGCAGCAGAAATCGAGACTCATCAGACCAGGCAACGTTTTTCCAATCTTCTATTGTCCAATTTCGATGAGCTTGTGCAAATTGTAGCCTCAGTTTCCTGTTCTTAGCTGAAAGGAGTGGCACCCGGTGTGGTCTTCTGCTGCTGTAGCCCATCTGCCTCAAAGTTCGACGTACTGTGCGTTCAGAGATGCTCTTCTGCCCACCTTGGTTGTAACGGGTGATTATTTGAGTCACTGTTGCCCTTCTATCAGCTCGAACCAGTCTGGCCATTCTCCTCTGACCTCTGGCATCAACAAGGCATTTCCGCCCACAGAACTGCCGCTCACTGGATGTTTTTTCTTTTTCGGACCATTCTCTGTAAACCCTAGAGATGGTTGTGCGTGAAAATCCCAGTAGATTAGCAGTTTCTGAAATACTCAGACCAGCCCTTCTGGCACCAACAATCATGCCACGTTCAAAGTCACTCAAATCACCTTTCTTCCCCATACTGATGCTCGGTTTGAACTGCAGGAGATTGTCTTGACCATGTCTACATGCCTAAATGCACTGAGTTGCCGCCATGTGATTGGCTGCTTAGAAATTAAGTGTTAACGAGCAGTTGGACAGGTGTACCTAATAAAGTGGCCGGTGAGTGTATATAGCAATTGTAAGTCGCTTTGGATAAAAGTGTCAGGTAAATGAATAAATGTAAATATATACACAGTGGGGAGAACACGTATTTGATACACTGCCGATTTTTCAGGTTTTCCCACTTACAAAGCATGTAGAAGTCTGTAATTTGTATCATACTCTTCAACTGTGAGTGACGGAATCTAAAACAAAAATTCTGAAAATCACATTGTATGATTATTAAGTAATTAATTTGCATTGTATTGCATGACATAAGTATTTGATACATCAGAAAAGCAGACCTTAATATTTGGTACAGAAACCTTTGTTTGAAATTATCCTCCCCTCAACACGGTGCAGTCGTCCTGTCCCCTTTGCAGAAAAGCATTCCCAAAGAAGGATGTATCCACCTCCAAGCTTGGGATGGTGCCACGGTTGGGATGGTGTTCTTAGGGTTGTATTCATCCTTCTTCCTCCAAACACGGCGAGTGGAGTTTAGACCAAAATGCTCTGTTTTTGTCTCATCAGAACACATGATCTTCTCCCATTCCTCCTCTGGATCATCCAGATGGTCATTGGTAAACTTCAGACAGGCCTGGACATGCGCTGGCTTGAGCAGGGGGACCTTGAGCGTGCGCTGCAGGATTTTAATACATGATGGCGTAGTGTGTTACTAATGGTTTTCTTTGAGACTGTGGTCCCAGCTCTCTTCAGGTCATTGACCAGGTCCTGCCGTGTAGTTCTGGGCTGATCTCTCACCTTCCTCATGATCATTGATGCCCCACAAGTTGATATCTTGCATGGAGCCCCAGACCGAGGGAGACTGACCATCATCTTGCACTTCTTCCATTTTCTAATGATTGCGCCAACTGTTGTTGCCTTCTCACCAAGCTTCTAGCTTATTGTCCAGTAGCCCATCCCAGCCTTGTGCAGGTCTACAATTTTATCTGATGTCCTTACACAGCTCTCGGGTCTTGGCCATTGTGGAGAGGTTGGAGTCTGTTTGATTGAGTGTGTGTCTTTTATACAGGTAACGGGTTCAAAGAGGTGCAGTTAATACAGGTAATGAGTGGAGAACAGGAGGGCGTCTGTGAGAGCTGGAATTCTTACTGGTTGGTAGGTGATCAAATACTTATGTCATACATTAAATGCAAATTAATTACTTAAAAATCATACAATGTGATTTTCTGGATTTTTGTTTTAGATTCCGTCACTCACAGTTGAAGAGTACCTATGATAAAAATTGCAGACTTCTACATGCTTTGTAAGTGGGAAAACCTGCAGAATCGGCAGTATATATACAGTATATATATAATAGAATCAATAGTTTTGAATAGTTTTGAACAAAAAAGTTTATTTTGCCAGTAATTAAATGCAAGTTATTTTGTAAGGGTAAATATGCAAAGTGGTGAGGTTGTGCGATTTATTAAGTGTGCAAAGGGCACCGATTTATATATTGTTAAATCATAGCAGGCAGTAAGCAGTATATATAGGATAATATTTGAATTCATACAGAGCTGAAAACATCAGAGGAGTCAAGTGCATGGAAATTTCACGTCTGCCTTCATTTAGCTACAAAAACCTTCTCTCCAACCAATGGTTCTTGACTAATATTGCTAACATACTAAATTCCTGTGACCTGGCATCGTCATTGAAGTTTCTGCTAATAATTTCTCAAACTCATTGCATCATATCCTTGTCAAATCAACCATACACAGCATCTGGAAGCACACACACACCGTCACAGAGCACATGTTTGTCATGAATAAACTGTGTAGTTACCTGGCAACCAATCAGTGGCCCTGTCACACTCGTTGCGTGCGTTATTTCAGTCAATGCCACATATGAGTATGCTTTATGAGAGACTGTTTGTGTGTGTTCTGACAGCCTGCCACAAAATATACGTGGCAGCTCACACAAGACTGACAGCATGTCACTATATTACTGTGGTTTCACTGTAGCTTTTCTGTGCAGACTTAGGTGTGTGCGAGTGTGTGTGTGTGTGTGTGTGTGCGATACCTGGTCTCTGCCCTTTCTCTCTCCACTCTTTCAGAGCCTCCTGGAAGGACCTGGCTGACTTTTCTTCATCAAAGCATCCTCTCAGCAGAGAGCCGTCCTCTTCCTCACCAGCCTCCTCATCGTCCAGGTCAACACCGTCATTCACAAACAACACCTGAGGCGAGACAGAGAACACAATGAGAGTGACAGAGAGAGTGAGAGTGAGAGAAGGAAGCTAAATTAAATGGAGAACATGGCCAAGTTTCAACACTGTACAGAAAGTTGAGAGCAGGTTCTTGTTCAAACGTCCACTTCCTTCCACCCAACAAAAACGTATCAATAAAGCTTTAATGAATAATTGGGTAACACTTTACAATAAGGTTCATTTGTTAACGTTAGTTCATGCATTAACTAACAATGAACAATACATTTGTTACAGTATTTATTAATATTTGTTAATGTTAACAAATACAAACTCTGATTTTAATAATGTATTAGTCAATGTTTAAATGAATATTAACTAATATTAATAAATGATGCAGAATTATTGATCATTCTTAGGTTATGTTAACTAAGGTAGTTAACTAATGTTAACTAATGAACCTTATTGTAAAGTCGTCCCCTTGGAATTATGTTCTATCCGACATTTTTGTCAAAATCGAGTTATTCACATATTCTTATTCTGTGACAACTTATTTACGTTATGTGATGTGTTTTTTAAGTTGTGTACATTGACTTTTTATAGAAAAAACAAAAAGGTTCCATCTACGAAGTCGAACTCTAACATGGCTCTATAAGGTTCTATCTGCATGAGTCAATCAGCACTTCGAATGCACAGAATAGGACCAATCAGAATCAACTTTATATGTCGGGTCGCCGGCTTTTTCCTTGAAGACAGGAAGAAACCACATAAAGGCATAATGCTATACATTTACAGTAAATTAAATATTCTCTAAATTGTGTAGTGTTATGAAGTGGCTTAACTTTATATTTAGTCATTTTCTTTATATTGTATTGGTTATTATTAATTATTAATGAGATTATTATTAATAACTATTATTATTATAGTTATTATTATCTGAATTATACAAATATGCATTGAGTAAATTGAATATTTTAGAAAACCATTCAACATGCAAGTGTGTGTGTGTGCGAGTGTGTACGTGTGCGAGTGTGTAGTCCTGCTCAGATGTATTACAGTGGCTGCTTTCTGTCTAAACAAAAGAAAGATTAAAGTAACAATTTCTGCAATAATGTGTTTAATTACCCACCAAATTGGTGCCAAAAATGAAGAGTCTGCACTGGACAAAATATTTAGACCAACCTTGCTTCATTTGAAATGTCCTAAATACATGGAAGTGCTAAAAAAATGTGAAGTAAATGTCATAGAAAGGATACAATTTTACTTTCTAACACATGTTGAGACATAGTTACAACATTATTTTTTTTTTATTTAATGTTTAAATTACGTTTTGGCAGATAGAACATCGTCAAAAGTGTTTTTTTTTTTTTTAGAAATCTGCATTTAACCCATTCCAAAAATCCCCATTTACAAATTTGAGAGGATTTTGATATTGTATGTTTAGAACACATTTAGGGTCCCTGTTATTTTCATGTTTGAATGAAACTTGTTCCCCATATAAATTTTCCTATATGTAATGCAAAAACTTTGAAGCTCAATGTCTCAAAACTGCTCAGAACGCAGATAGAACCTTATAATTCCAAGGGGACGAAGTGTTACCAATAATTGTAACCACCACAGTTCAAATTCATTATAGAAAAGTACTTTCTAATTCATTTTAGAAAGTATGGTGAATTAAAACACATGCCAAACATGAAAAGATATATTGGTTACAATTATGGCTTGCACAGACTAGTCGAGTAACGTTAGTCCATTAACCATAAATGAATTAAAAATGGCGAACGTCACCAATAGACACCACCCATCAGATGTGTCGCAGAATCAACTGTGACAAAAATATCGTAATTTGCCAACTCTGTAAGAGGCTGTTCACATTTCGCACCTAAAAACCATAAAAATGTTTTTTTTTAAAAAAAAGCTAAAAATGCTCTCCTTATTTCCACAAGCGCTCCCGTTCCCATGACGTCTGTTGTTGCTATGCAACCATGAATTTTGCTCTCTCTGTGATGACGAGGAAGTATCAGCAAATGATTAATGATATCTAGCCCTTGCATTAGCTTTACTACTAGATATATGTATGGAGATGAGGGAAAAACATTATCAGTGAACAGCTATGATCAGCTGTTCGACGAGCTTTCGATGTTATTACAGAAATTCAAGGTTATCATGACACGGTACGCTTGCGGCATTCTGAGAAGATGAGACATTTTCATCTCGCCGAGGTATACGCTGATTTCACGCAGCCTCCATTTTGAAATCACAAGCGAGGCTCCAGTGGGAAGAACCCCGGAAGTACAGACAACAATGCCTTGGACTACCAACCTGAAGCTGCTGCCGCGATTTACACTATTGGATGTTAATTTAGGATATAGGATATAGGATGTAGGATATGTATATAGTTCATTCCTGCTTGTTTTTTTTTTTACATTCTGAATTATATATATATATATATATATAAAAAAATATTTATATATGAATTTCACTGTATATAGTCTAAAGTATGAAAGAAATGTATGTACATTTTTAGAATAACTAATTTCTACATTAAACACAACAATACGCCATCGCATTTGCGACTCTACTATGATTAAAAGCGACACTTCCGATTTTCTTCCCACCGGAGCCATTTCAAAATGGCGGCTGCATGAAATCAGCATATAGGCGTACCACTTCCCTTACGAGTGTACTTGCCGCGTACCTACATTTGAAATAACAAACTTGAGCGCGCAAAAGAAGCGATATGTGAATGGCCCCTAAACGCGGACATTGTGTCAGTAATGAAAGGCAAGAACCTCTTATTATTTGGCTTTACTCCGTTACATGAAAATTAAAATATGTCATAATTATAATGTTTTGAGAGTTTACTTATGTAATTGTTGTACTAGGCTATGAATTAATAAACATTTATTGATAAAAACTACTTCATTTACAGAAACATGAACCAGGAGTAGTCGAGTAATTTGAGTATTGTTTTGACAAGAAATGGACTAGCAGAAATCAGTAGTCATGAAACCCAGAGTTACAATGCACTTTATGAAGGCCTATTTAAACCATTATTCATTTTTAACCATATTTGACCAAAAGAAGCTACATTTATAATTGTGTTTAAATTTGATCTTCTATCCAAAACAATCAGTGACTCACCTGTGTGTGGTGTATTTGGTTATCAGACAAGGGCCGAAGGCTCCTAGAAGTGTCTTCTCTTTCATCAGTGGATGCACCCCGTTCAATTTGACTCTCCTCAAATTGACTCACCTGCTGCTGGAGGCGACCCAACACATCCCGAGTGCTGACGGGGGTCTGGAGCTCTGCCTGGAGGATGAAACATAGATTTCAAATAGAGCTTTAATTCAAAGCGCACAAATGCATCCTGTTAATTAGTCGGCTAATGTACTGATGCAACCGAATGAATGCGCACTCTCTATAGGTAAAGCATTCATCCAAATCATTAAATGGATATCCTGCGCTTAAAACAAGCTTTATAGACTGTGGCATGCTGTCGGTTCCAATGTAAATCATCAGTTCGAAGAAACAACCAACAATCATGCTATCGAAAATGCACTTACAATGGAAGTATTGAAATAAGTCATATTACAGAAGTAAAATGAGTTCCAAAAAGAAATTCACATTGATATTCATGCTTTCAACCAGAAAACCTAGCAGGTATCTTGGTTGGAAGTTTATCACATTCACACCAGGTTTTAGCACTTTTTATAAGCACTCATTATTGCAAACATGATCAAATATCTCAGTAAAATGTGCAAATGAATAATAGCACAGAAAAAAGCTTGACTAAATCTCGTAATTAAACCAATAACCACCAGCCAGTCGACTAATTCCTCTTTATGACTCCATGTCCTTAAGATAACATTGTTAGTGGCCATTATGGCGGTCAGGGCTGCTAAATAAAGCTTTCTCTTACCACATCAGATAAGTGACTGTCTTGTGAATACATTTATATTAAGCACTTGAGTAAACATCAGCATATTAATTAGATTATCTCTGCATATCGATACTTCACGTTTGCAGACAACAGCAAGCAATAAGAAACTATTAATGGGGGAAGAAGTGCGTGGAACTTGAAAACAGAGATAAAAGAGAATGAATCAAAAGCAGATGGGGAAACGCCTATGTCAAAGACAGATGAAGACGAACCAAGATGGCAAAGAACAAACCCGAGGATGAAAACATTAATATTTGTTTGCATTTTCTCCCTATGGAAGCAAATTAAACAGGATTAGGATGCATTAAGCTGCATTACAGCCGATGTGTAGTTACTGTAAATACAATTCTCGGTTTTATGCCAAGAGATCACAAAGTTGTGACAGCTCTCGCTTTCTCTGATTTTCTCTCTCCTTCGCTCAGTTAACCTTCTTTAAGAGCACTGTATATCCCTGTAACTCAAACAGTAGAGCGTCACCAAGGTCATGGGTTGGATTCAAAGGGAAAGCACGAACTAATAAAGTAAGCCTTCAATGAAATGTAAGTCGCTTTGGATAATGTAAATCTATATAAATAACAGTCAACTCACTTGGTTTATGAATAGAACCTATGGGTTCTTCAGTTTCTACTCCATCTGAACTTGTTTGCCTGTGTTTGTGTAACTACTTTAAAGCTGCAGTCCGCAGTTTTGTTCCTCTTTGTCGCCATCTAAATTGTTCGAAATCTGCAATTGCAGTTATTCGCGGAATTTTCAACTAAACGTGAGTTGTACTTCGACACGGCACAGCGGGGATGAACACAATGTTTGAGGAGACTGTGCAGCTGTCAGTCACCGCACCGGTGTGGATACTGTCATTCACAATCACAGATTATTCTTTTTTGAAGTATGACCAACAGTAATTTTCACTTTTGTTCTGGTTCTGACATTGCAGTAAATGGCGCTGATTAAATCTAACAATCACTTATCATATCAAGTAAAACCATGCCAATTATAATTTTAGTTCTCAAATTGTTAATGTTAACAATGTCAGCATTGTGTGACTACATGTGATGTCCTTCCGATATGTATCCTTGTTTTCGCATGGGTCCAGTTGCAGTCTCTTTTGCATTTTACAATGGGTGAGTCTCCAGTTGTCACTGGTTCGAACCTTTCTGGATCCGCCATCAAATTGATCAGTTTAATTATATCAAGTTTTCTTTGAGAATTCTCCACCTCCAACATCCTCACATGCAATATAACCTACTAGTCGAGACTCCTTCTTTATGTGTACAGATGTGACGCAAAGACATGCTCGAATCTCCTGTGAAAATCCACCAGTACCACTGGGATTCAAAACATTACTACAAGCTTACTGGTTTGATTCGAGCTAAGGCAAGCAGATAGTTTTGAACACTGGCTTGCTTATGTATTTTCTCAAATATGTATTTTGAATAATTTTCAACCCCCAAAAAAGCTACGAACTGCAGATTTAACGTCTTATAGCATGCGGCAGTGCAGAGTGAGCTTCAAGCAGGGAAGAAGGAAGGTTGGCGGTCCACATGTGCTGCCTAATGCTGCATGGCTGGATGTAAACATCCATGTGGGCTTATGTGGGTCACTCAATGTCATCCTCTTCCAGAAAGAGCCAATCACCACGCATTGCCAGCATACCTGCTGTGTGCAACTCACATGCTCCAAACAACACTGACACATGCTTAATGATGTCTATACATATGTATACGCATATGTGGAGTGCTTTTGGTCATGTGGTCATTGTGAGGTACTGTATATGTTTCATGTATCTCCTTTTAGTGCTTAACTTGGAAATGGAGGCTGAGATGATTTCTCCCAGTAAACTCAACCCAGTCGGAATGACTCAGTGGTTCAAGTTAAACTGCACCTTGAAGGATTAATAATGGATATTTCTATATAAATGCACAGCTAACAAACCTACTAATGTTTATTCGACTGCTTGGTTTGAGAAAGTATACAGTGTAGTTCAAATGGTTTGAGGTCGGTTAGATTTTAAAATTTTTTATGCTCACCAAGTCTCTTATGCTCACCAAGGCAACACTAATTTTAAAAATGAAGTAAAATTCATATTATGAAATATTAATACAATTTAAAATAACTGTTTTCTATCTGAATATATTTTAAAATGTAATTAATTCCTGTGATGGAAATGCTAAATTGAAATGCTGAATTTTTAGCATCATTACAGTCTTCAGTATCACACGATCCTTCAGATGTTTTTCTAATATGCTTATTTAGTGTTCAAGATTTCTTATTATTAGTATTATCAATATTAAAAACAGTATTTTCAGCTTAATATTTTTGTGGAAACCCTGATAAAACATTCAAAACAATTATATATCAATTGGTACGAGTATATCAATTGGTATATCAAATCAATTTATAATGTTAATATAACATTGTTATAAAGACATTTATAATGTAACAAAATATGTGTATTTTACGATTCTTTATATCTATTTCATCCTGTAATAATATTTCACAATTTTACTGTATTTTTATCCAATAAATGCAGCATTGGTGAGCATAAGAAACTGCTTATAAAAAGATTTCAAACAAATCTTATTGATTCCAAACTTCTGAACAGCATAGTTGGTCTTCTTTTCATGGAAGAAATGTACTAATTAGTTATACATAGTTTTGTATACAGAAATTAGCGTAATTAGTGTCAACCTTCAATTCATAACCAATTAAGTAACTGTTGTTCAGAGTGATACTATTACAGTATGTTAAAATCACATCAAGCTTAAAGGTAATTTAATGAGCACAGTTATTTTTACATCCACACAGTTCATTTAATGGGTACAAAGAGAAATGAAGATAAATAGAAAGTATTATTAAATGCTATTTATTAGTAGTGTTTACTAAGGCAAGCATCTATTGCTATTTTGAAACCCATTATTAAAAAGTAGTAAACCTCAAATGATGTGGCTAAACTAGTGCAAAGTGGGCAAAAATCGAATAGATTTTTAGGCACAGAACACCCTAGCAACCTCAGATGTCCTTAACTCACCGAGTAAAACCCTATAGCAACACATACAACCACTTTAACCACCTTAGCAACTGCATAGCAATTTCCTGGCAACCACTCAAACACCTTAGTATCATGGTGATGACTTTCGCACATCTGATACGGTTTGGTTAAGATGAAGATAATGAAAAAGGTTCAAACAGGTCTCTACAAACAAAAGGTTCTTTAATAAAACAAACTCAGGTAATCCAAATGTGAGAAGGCAGCGTAACAGAAGGTCTAAACACAAACAATACCAGACAGCTGAGGACTGAAAAGATTGCAGCCTATATACAATGTAAATGAGGGAGACAAACACCTGTGCAGATCAAATGAATCACTGTGACAACTGGTAAGTGGCCGGAAAACTGAACAAAGGAACACATGTGACTGAAAATGACTAAAAGTCCATGAAAATGAAACTAAGATTGAGTGGCTTCCACAACATGCAAATGCTACTTGTATTTTCTTCAGAAAAATTTTAGTTAGACACTTATCTAACTTTTCCAGAGAGACATCCTTGCTCGACCACCAGCTTTAAATTCACCCATCCATTCAAAACCACTCAAAAGCACACGGGTAATAGGCCAATTCACACTAACGAATCGTGAATTTGAATTGAATTGGCCACAGAGGAAGTTGAATAAGGGTTTGAACTGGAATGACAGAAAGAGCAATTTTCTAAATTGCAATTTAAACAAAAATTCAACAAATAAATTATAATTACTCCACCATCATTCATAAATCTACAATATGTACAGTATGTCGGTAAGGCATATTACAACTTTCTAGATTCAAACATTTTCGTCCCAAATGAATCTGAAATGTATCTAATTTACCTATTTTTTTTTGTTGTTGTTGTTAATAAAAACACATACTTGAGTTAAAATTAATATCTTTGAATCTGTGTTGTTTCTTCAGCAGGGAATGCGACTGCAGAAACTGAGGAAAAAGTAAGGTTTGTGCGTCTTTTGCTAACAGGACCGCAATGGTCCCAACAGCACCCCCTCCTCTGGCAGTGCTGGTCCGATCCGGTGCGATGATGGATGTATTGACTGCCTGATAAAAGCTTCAATCAAACACCTCACCACGGGGCCGCTCAAGTCTCTAAAACAAACTCCAGCTGATGAGAGCGAGTGTGTGTGAACACACATCAGCTGGCCTTCATGCTGTGTGTATTTGTGTGGCTGCTCTCTAACCCGGGAACAGGTGTGTGTAATCAGACTTGGGTTACAGTGTGCAGATTGTCCACTAATGGTGATCAGCGTTCTGCGTTTTTGGGAAACGGAATGGAGGAGGAAGATGGAATCTGCTCGGTGGCGGTGTTTGTGCCTGGCGCTGCTGCTGCGGGCGTGTGTAGGTGTGTGTGTGTGTGTGTGTGTGTGTTTGCGTGGGAAGGATGAAGGTTGCCAGAACACCTCCTCACCTGTATGGGAACCATGCGATGGCGCTTCAGTGCCCCCTTCTGGTGGAATCTGACGAAGCAGCCCACACAATAATCTTCTCCGCATTCAGGACACATCTGAAACAGATCAAAAACAGTTCAATAAACCTAGGGTATGTACTGCAAGGTATATTTAACCCCAAAACTTTATTATCAGCAATATATATTTAAATATCTTACACTTTTTGCTCAACATGATAAATATTAAAATGGAAAGAAGGGAGTTGCACATATCTTAAGGGAGCTCATTATTTTGTTACCGATTGTAAATGAGTGTGGAGGGCGATAAGAGAATCCTTTTGATGGACAGACGGGTAAAGAGACAGACGGCATATCGGCACATGAATTTAAAAGAAGGTCGATCAAATCCACAGTTGAAGAGCCACTTGTAAACGAATCTTCCCAGCAATGCCGTCTTGATTAATTCACTCTGAACATCTACATGCCCTCTCTGTATGATGATGCAGCACTTCAGCTTGAGAGATGCATAATGCTTGGAAGAGTTCGAATTTTTTGGGACAGACTCCGTATATGTTTGGAATAATATTTCTGTAGTGTATGAGCACTGTGCAAAGTAGGCATATATGTTAATATTCTGTATGCATTAAATGTTTAACCTATGACATAATATGTAAATGTGAAGTATATGCAGAACACCTTGTGCAAAATACTATCCTACAATGCAGTGTTAACCAGCATAATACATTCATTTGAAGCCTCCCAGTTAATCAATTAACACAAAATGAAACATTAAACAACAAGAATGCAGCATAAAATGTCCTGTTTTTAACTAAAACTATTAAAAATCACTTTGTTTTTCACAAGACCAGGCTCCTATCTAAATGAATGGGCAGAGCTGTTAGAACTGCACTTTCACTGGTCACTGGCACATAAAAACTGCTTGTATAGAAACAGCAGTAAAATATGATAAAAATCGCTGAAGAGGTGTAATGACTTTGCCCCAAAATAAGGTTTAAAAGGTCTTTTTTTCCCCACAGGTTATACGTTTACTACACATGTGCACTTTACTACACTGTTGCGCATGGGTCAGTGGAACCAGACGATAGGCTTACATGTTTCTGTTAAAAGCAGACTATTGGCTTTCCAGTGGGAATACAACCGCCATCTTTGCCATTTTTCCCTATATAGTTGTATTGAGGATTGAGGAAGTGGCATGTCTCTAAATAAATTGTCTCTGTTACTTTGCAGTTGGCAGTAAATAGCACATTTCATTCTGAACAAAACAAGAGCTTTCAGCTCAACTTTAGTTCCTGTGTTCCTCTAGGGTTGTGTGAGCGAGCATCGAGGAAACCCTTAGGAAGCTTTGGCTCTACACACATACACATCCATAAATACATATATTGAGACACACACACACCCTGAACATTCTTTATAACACTTTTGACAGCCAAATGCCTGTGTGCTAAATCCACAGGTACATGTCCCCTAGAGACTACCTGTCTCAAAGCACTCAAGTCCCCTTCACACACACAGTCAAGGAGTGCATGAATGTCCCAAATCTCCCAGGGGTGACTGGGTCCCCTTTAATACGGCCACACAAGCACACAGACACACACTCACACACTCACACACACAGTGTATAAAGAAAAGGGTAAATACAGTGTTGCTCTGTGAATCTACAGCTGTGCCCATTACCAGCTCTTTTAATGGCCACATAAAAAAGGTTTCATTTCAGCACAACACCGCTGAAATAAATTACAGTAGCACAGTGCAGGACAGCAGTGGCATTCTCCCCAAACTGATTTTTAAGAGAGCTTTGGGACTATAGAATCTGCAGTTCATGTCTTCCTAGCAAAGAAGTCATGTTGGATGAGTAGGAATATATTTGCAGCACTGTATTTGGGAGCAGTCCAATCTACTGCTGCCAGTCATGGCTCAGAGTAGAAAATGTGAACAAACCTTTGTTTCATGCACTTTAGTTTTGCAGAGCCACGAATATCGGTATGAAGTCCAAGCTTTAGCTTATTATGGTTAAGAAGACTGTTTGACCAATATGTCTGACTAGGGGTCAAATTGATGATACCACAATAATAATAGTGGGGAAAAAATAATAATGATAATAGTAACTGAAGTGGCATTGAAGTCCTCATGAACTCCCTGTATGAATGTACTTTCAGAAATACATAATGTTAGTTTCATAGACAAACTGATGCTCAAGGATATCTTGCTGCAGAGTGACTCAACTAGAACTAGGCTATTGAATGTCTTTTAAAGATGAATCTTCATGAACCTAAACATCAAGCAAATCAGCAAAGAATAATAATTTCTGAAAGATTGTGACGCTGAAAACTGGAGTAATGGCTGCTTAAATATATAAAACTTAAATATATATAAAAAAAATTAAATAAAAAAAGATTAAATAAATGTAACCCTGGTGAGGAAAAAGAGACTTCTGAGACATGATGCATGATGAATGAAAGGGTTGAATAGCTTGGGATTAAAAATGGTTCACATAACAGAATGGATGAAAACTCACCAGTCCGGCCAGTTGAACTTCACACTGTCCACAGACTTTTCCCCTCAGTTTAAGCTTCCCGTTAGCACTATGTGCCTTGCTGGCTGGTTCCGCCATTACCTGCTTCTGAACTGCTACAATCACACACACACAATTCAGAACTTCAGAACACGTCAGTACTCTAACAATACAAAACTTTTGGGTAAAATAGTCAATTTTTATCAAAACTTTGCAGTCTTAAATAAAAAAAACAAGTATATGTATAACCGACATTTCCTTTGCATTACTTTTTTGACTTGGCAAAAGATCATTATTGTTATCTTTATTTCTTTCTTTCTTGTTTTTAGAAATGAAAACAAATCAAACATTACTACTTCAAGAAAGACTAGATCAAGAAAACTACTTTTTTGAAGTCCAATCTCTGTGATAGATGCAGTGCACTGATACCTTAATATGCTGTCTATTGTTTGGAACAAGCTTTGTGTGATGAAATAGTTAGCTAACTAGACTTTGGAACAAAGTTAAAGACAATTTTGACTCGTACTATTCTGAAATGAGTTCTCGCACAGAAACAGAAGGGAGTATATGTTGATTCGTTACTTATTGTTGTATGTCGTATTATTACTTTTTAATGTTGTTATTATTTGTGGACTGTAAAAGTCATTTCTTGCTTTATATCTTGATTTTAGGTTGCCATCATAATAACTGGCCAGGGACAACAGATGAAAATTAGCCTGTTGAGCTAACTCTGGCTCATACTGTTAATTAATGAGCACTGTCCCTGTAAAATAAACAAATAAATGAAATGAAATAAAGCTAAAACTTTACTATACTAGTGTCCATGTGATCTATTTGAGAAAAAAGGAGTTCAAAACACATTTCAGATTCCAGTCCACCCACCTGGCACAGACTCATTCTTCAGCACTCTAATCTTCATCTTGCCTGGAGAGAGCTGCCCGAAACAACATATTTCAAACACCACATTATCACCAAATCCACCAGTGAACCGTTCAAGCAGTTAATTCTAGAAAGCACGTCCAAGGATTTGGACCATTTCTGGCGTGAATGAAGGTGAAGTCGGCCTGATTGAGACCGGATATCTTAAAGAGATGGACAGGCTGACAGAGATTATTTGTGTGTTAGCATGAAAGATGATGTCTGATGAGAAAAGATGAGACTTACTCTGCGAGGTGCGTTCTCCTTGTTCGTCTTGACTCTTTGAAATGCAGGGGCAAGAGCCTGTGCAGAATGCCAGCGAGAAGCTCCCATTTTCCTGCATGGAAATATCACAGAAGGTTTCTTAACTCATCAACATGTGCTACGGACAGCAAATCAAACTTATCATAGTTTGCCATATCTCATTTTGACCATAAGCAACGCCCTGGTAACTATCCACACCATTCTAGCATTGTGGGGGTGACTTTCACACAGACAATCACCATATTTTCTTTGGAATGTCAATTTATAAATAAAAAAAAGAAAAAAAACAAGCACACTTGCTGACCTGTAACATATCAAATTATGAAAAACAAACACAAACACAAACACTACATTAAAGCTTTTGCCCTACATAATTCACAAAGATACACAGACGGAGGTCGACTTCATTTGTTTTCTGATTTGTTGTTTTGGTTGCCACATCAAATCAACAGTCTAAATAATTCACGGCGTGATTGCGGGGGAGGCCGTTTGCTTAGGGTGGGTTGTCATGTTGGCATAGAGCCGCAAGCCTGAGTGTGTTCAAAGGATGGAAATGTATGCTATGTGTGTCTGCTTGTACAATATAATTTTTCAAGTAAAGTGGAAACTGTGCTCTTGAAATGTATCTTTCTCTCATGCTGGTGCCACTTCAAGGTCTTGAAACTGTTTGGATGGCTTCCTGAAAAATTCAGAAAAAAAAAGAGACTGTTTAAATATCAAAACCCCAGAGGAATGTGTACTCGGTGACAGGTCGTGTGACTTTACCAGAGAAATGCTTGAGCTCAATGTGTTCAGCGGAAGTAGGTTAGGCACTTAATTGTGTTTGAGTTTTTACGAATCATTAATTTACTAATTTGTCAAAGTGATTAACAGCACACTAACTATAGAGGCAATAGGAGGCAATTTGAGCAATAGGAAAAGTCATGAATAGATCATGCTATAAATACACAGCGCAGCAGCTACACTTAAATCCATCTCATATTATTAAAGACTGAGAAAGTCAGAGACTTTGGACGAGGCCAGCAGGGAGAGAGGACACTTCCTCTGCGTGCTGTCCACTCTCATTAAGGGCTGTTTATGTGCTGGCCTTTATCAGTCTGATGGAGACGGGCGTTTGGGATAGGGATTAACCGCGCTCAAGCCTGCCTGTCAGCATTATAGGGTAACACACAAGCAACGTGGCAGTTGTGCTAACAACTGGCGGATTACCATCGGGCGCACACACTGAGTGCCAACCAACAAGACAAACACTTACCTCCTGTCAGGCTCACAGACAACCAACTCCTCTGCTACTCGAGTACATTGTGAGGTGGTAGTGAGAAAGGTGAGAGGTTAAACTACTGCACATTTAACCTTGTGTTAAATCAAACTAAAATGTAATTTATTCTTGTGAAGGCAACGCTTAAATCTCTCCAGTCTTCAGTGTCACATGATCCTTCATAAATCATTCTAATATGCTGATTTGCTGCTCAAGAAGCATTTCTTATTATCGCCAATGTTGAAAACAGTAGTGCTGCTTCATTTTTCTAGATTTTTGATAAATACAAAGTTCATAAGAACAGCATTTAATTGATATAGAAACCTTTGTAAAATTATAAATGTAATTTTTTGGTCGATTTTGGTGATTACAGTTTTTTACAATCACTTTGCTACTATTTTCAGAAACTTGATGTCATTTTTCACAACTCTAGACACAAAACTCAAAACAGTTATCACTTGTAACACAGGCTGTTTAATGTTCAAAACATTGCATTGTGCATTCACATCTTTAAAGAAATCTTGCACTTGCACAATCATTGGTTCAAAAAACAAATTTACTGTGAAATACCATTGAAACATAACTAGATCACCCACACACAAGCTACCGATAGTTTCACTGTCATTATTCGTACAATCATTAAATATTGTAGAACAAAATAGGTGATACAAGTTTCATTATGATACTACATGAACAGTAAAAGCATCTCTGTAAAAGTACTGCAGTAGTACAGAGAATACACACATAGTGGAATCATTGAACAACGCGTGTGATATATTGATACAAAACACTACAGTACAATCACAACAGAGGTTTATTGGAATCAAAGCAAAAATATAATAATATGATGCTGCTACATCCATTGATATTATAGTCGAATTGGTTCATGCTCCACGCTAATTGGTGACAATGAAACTCTTATCTTGAAACTTTCATGATTTACTGTAAACATGGAAGATTGTGTGTCTGTTTCCATACAATTATGAATTAAGAGTAATGCAACAGTTACTTATCATTTTGAGCAGTTGTATCAATTGATAGTTAGATCATTGTAAGGAAATGAATAGACAATCATTTGAAATGTAATGTGTGTATTGCCTTTTGAAATAGTAGTACTTTGATGTTAAGTTGTGTCATATTGAACAGGTGATTTATGTTGAATGAACAAATGATCTAAGTTTTATCTGTATTGTATCCAAGCAATTGAGAAATGGGTTAAAGTTTTTTTTTAAAAAATGTGCATTTTGATCATTGGTTGTGAGTTTTGTGTCTAGAGTTGTGAATAATGACATCAAGGTTCTGAAAACAGTAACAAAGTGATTGTAAAAAACTGTAAAAGTATTAATTTCTTTTAAATTTAAAATGTGTAATGGCCCCTAAACTTCTAAATGACAGTGTTTACTGATGACAAGACAGACAAAGTATTAAAAAAAGGCTCACTTTAAAGGCACAGCTTACACCAAGCACAAGGCCAGTGCCTATCGGCTCTCATCTACTCTTATGGATTCACCTGTAGCCCTTTAGTCCTCTGCCTTCACTGCAATAAACAGCGAGCAGGTTGAGCTGGAGGAAGATAACATCAACCATTCCCAGCATGGCACCCGCAACAGAAGTTCTGCTTTGATTAATGGCTGCCGATAAGAGCTAATCTACAACAGTTTTATTTTAAAACATCCGTGCGGTGCTAGCCGTAATTTAGATATGGTACCGCTTACATTCCTTAATATGACAGTTCCGGTACGCAGCCCAGATCTCACAGACATCTAGTCTATAACTGCATTCATGCTGCATTTCTTCATCCGATTTTCAGGAAAGTGCTGCCTTGTGTTATTGATACAGGCGCAATTGGCGCCGCCCATGTCTGTGAAGAACATGCGGATATAGCTTCATGCAATTATCTCCGCTCGGCTGATATATCCGCTTTCCAGGCACAAATATGTTAAATTACAGATAATATTAATTCTTCACGCTATCTCAAAATAATTCATCCTGAAATTCATTCCTCACGCTACCTCAACATCATTCTTCTTGACCGACTTCATGTGTATGTTTGCGTTTGTTTGGTAGTATACAATGGGAATATGATGTATTCACTGCATCTACCCCATTACTGTAGTGTTTCCCTCCCCTGTTGAGTTATGAGCTGATACGTACACCTAAAACGGCCGCCACTATAAATTCATGAGGTGAACCTCAACAGGTCACATTTTAGCGTTATTAATGAAGAGCTGTAGGAAAGGGGCCGGGCTGAGAAGAGAAAGAGAGAGGGAGACATCAAATTAATAACTGCTGATGTTATTTTTTTTTCCCTATTCTTTTATTTTGACAGAAAACTAATTTCCTGCCATCCTCGTTTTGGCATAGGGTCCTACTTAATCTTAATTTGTTTGGAAGAAATGGGAAGACAAGCATGGATGTGCAGCGAGAGCAGAGCTGCTGGAGCCGAGATGACTCAATTTCCTTCCACTCGATGGCTATGCTGATTCCATCAAACCAGTTCACTAAGAAGTCAAACCATCACCCGAGATTGCCTGCAGAGCAGGAGCTGCATAATCCATGTGCCGATCAGATTTTAAAGCTAATGTCATCTCTGTCACTCCATTTCCACTTCTTCTCTATCTTGGCTACATATACTCACGTACCTGTATGTACGTACTGTTTCAAAGGTATCAAAAGGTAGCCAGTCGTTTACACAAATTTTTAAATGTTGCTCACACACATACATAGTCAGAAAAGGAGTGTATGGATGTACAATTGGAACAAAAAAAAATGCTGGGACCATAATGTCTTCTCTGAGAACTTTAGGATGTCTTTGACAACCTTATGACAAGTATATGTCAGAGTGTTTCTTCAAGGCACTGCACTTAGTAGGTGACCCATACCCTTGAGAAAGCATTTACTGTATGCACTGGGCTTAATGGACTGACATTTTATGACAAATGTCAAGTTAGATTAATGTATATTTACAAAGTCACATTGCAAAAAAATACTGTACTGATATGCATGTGCTTTATTTCTGCGTCTTATGCGAGGGAAGAAAACCAGATTTGGGCCAGATTTAATTGCTATGTGAATGCAGTATTTTAGAACAATTTCCCTTATATTATAGGAATATTCTGAATCAAATACAGTATAATAAAGCAGCGGTTCTCAAACAGAGAACAAGGGCCCGCTAGGGTGCCTCTGCAAACTTCCAGGGTACACGCAATAAGAATAAAAATTGTTTAATAAATATCATCTTAATTATCCATTTTTTAGTTTATGTATTTTTTTTTGTATTTGTTTAGATAAGTAAATCCAGCTACGTCAACTTAAACATACAAAAAAAAACATAATAGCCCATACGACTCCTGCCCTATATTTCAAGTCTTCTGATGTCACATGATAGCTGTGTAAAAGACCCAAATTTAAGATGTTAATTTCTCTTCTACTCAAAAATGGTGGCATTTGGCACATCATGTTGGGTTCTGATGTGTCATATGTAATGGTAACTGGTAACTGAGGAGGATTTCAAATTTTTAATAGTAAAATGTTTTTAAAGGTCCCGTATTATGCCCCTTTTCACAAGATGTAAAATAAGTCTCTGATGTCTCCAGAATGTGTTTGTGAAGTTTCAGGTCAAAATACCCAACAGATCATATTTTACAGCATGTTTAAACTGGGGCTCAGAAAAACGCGCTGTTTTAGTGTGTGCCCTTTAAATGCAAATGAGCTGCTGCTGCCGGCACAGGAGGCGGAGCTTCATGAGCTTGCGCTCAGTCTCTCAAGACAATTTCATCTCACGGAATGATTATAATATCAGAAACTCTCAGTAACGGTGTTAATTTCGAGTCGGACAATAATGCCTACAGAGTCAGAGTGCTGTATAGAGATGGAACAGGTATAGTTTAGTAGTTTAATTGCGGTTATTATAACGTATTTGTCATCTGCTTGTATGTATCCATTATTTATTAATAGCCGACAAGACTGCTGTTTCGGACCGGGTCCGAATGATGATCAAACATATACTGATGAGTTTAATAAAGTTTATTGTGCATCACACAAAAGATGAAGCATCAGAGCTGAGTAAACACAGTAAGTTATATTGAGGGAGTTGAGGGAGCATTCCTGTGGGCGGACGTTAGTCAAAAAACTGTTCTACTGAGGTCATTAAAGAAGGAAGTATAGGGATGTAGTCCAAACGGCCGTTCGATGTAGGCTACTTCTGTTAAATAAAATATCTCGCTTGGCATTGAAGTTTAAGCTTTATAATTTTACAGATATTATTTATACTCTAACAACAACATTACACACTAACTAAAGTTTGAAACATGGGATCACGAAGAACGGGACCTTTAAAACTATTTGTTCATCACACAAAGTTCGAAAAGTAGAGCATGGTGCTTTCAAAATTTCCAGGGAAAGCATCAACTGTTTAAAAAAATGTAGGTCTATGCAAGGTAAGTTGCTTTTGGATAAAAGTGCCTGCCAAGTGCACACAGTAAATGTAAATGTATTGCTTCAAAAGACTTACAGTATGTCATATGGACAACTGTATAGAGATTTTGTTTTTTTTCTTTTTTATTCTTTGGAGTTTGACAGCCATGGTCACTGTAAACTGTCACTGAATGAGGAAAAAAACGGTAAAAAATTCAAGGTAGAAAAACAGCGGCATACAAGTTTTGAGAGGGTGAAAAAAACATGAACAGAATATTAATTATGGGTGAATTATTCGTTTCTGTCTTTGTCTCCACACCTACTCTCACAATCTCTCATTCTCTCTTTCACTTGCAATCTCTTCCTATGTTTTTCATTTTATTCATCACCGTTTTATTGTTTACATTTTCTCTTTTATCTCAACGCTCTCTGTCACAGCCATTGTTTGGCTCGTTAATTTATTCATCTACTCACTCATTCATTAATTCAACAAGCTGTCCCTCCCCTCCCTATTTTACTCACTCCCTCTCCTCTTTTTCCTGATTCATACGCTGTTTGAGCTCCTCCAGTCTGCTCTCCATCTCCTTGGCATGTTGATGCAGCTGCACTGTTTCCGTACGCAATTCCCGGAGATTCCTAGGAAAAACATACACATACAGAAAAATACAATTGGATATTGTTTACTTACATGTTTACTTACAAACCAATGTGACCCTGAATTGTTTTATTTGTGTCAGTCTGCTGCTTTAGACAATCATTCAACTGAACACACAAAATCATGTTATTTTGAACTGACTACCCTAAATATTTGGAGTGCCGCCATTTGCAAAAGCGACGTGTTATGTGCTAATAATGTGAAAAATCTGAAGCGTGAAAAGAAACTCAAGGGAGCCGACTGTTCAAACCTGACATTTAACTTCATTGACTTGGGCTTGCTGGGAAGTACCACAAAGTTGTTTAAATTCATGGTGCTCTCTGATCAGACTGTAAGGTTTACACAGGCTGTAATTTCCACTGAAGTGTTCTGAGGAAAAAAGGAGTTTTGAGTGAGAAACAAACAGCACAGTATAGGACAAATTTCACTGAATTAACCTACACAAAAGGCCAATGAAATGAACAGAAGCAAACCTTTAAAAAACCTTTGGTACCATTGTGCGGTGAAAGATTTATTTATTTATTTATTTATTTATTTATTTATTTATTTATTTATTGATTGATTTAAAAAAGGTATTTAAATGGTACGTAACTCCAATGTAATTACTTAAAAGAATAACAGGCTAAAACAACCAAGTTTGACATAAATTGCCACTCAAAGGTATTGTATGCACATATATTATGTTATCTATCTAAATAACCATGTTAGAGCCAGTTTGTAAACTTTTGACATAGTGTTGCAATCATGGAACTCAAAGACACGTCAAAGAATACGATAGCTATGTACCCCATATAACCAGTACCTTCCCGTTTTGTAATCTCCTGCTTATTAGCCATTTAAGATACTTAATCAAAATTTCGCAGGTTTTTAAAGCACTCACCTAAACACATCGTCCTCCCGAAATACCTCTTGTGGAAACTGTGTACATCTGTCGTTATAGAAACGCGTCTCGCGAGAGTTGGCAGGCCAACCGGGCATGCGCATTAAGAAAGCAGGAGAGCTTTCATTTGCTCTGCTTTCAACTTCTGAAGTCGTGATACGAGCTCGTTGCATTCAATTAATTTGTTGTCGGAAAGAACAGGAGGACGCCAGGTTTATTCTTGCCTATTTTGGGGAAAATTTTATTAAAGCCAACATGATATTTAGCGTCCAATTCAATGTCAATAATCTAAATAGCTTGCTGAATTACCATCCTAGAATTTCAAATGTATGGCACTCCCAACTCGGGAACTTGTGTATCAAACTTTGTGCGTCAAGTCCTCCTGAAGTTTCGTACCCCAGAGGTTCAGAAGGTTAAATCCAACTTGAGAGGGCGTTCATGTCCAAAGGAAACTATTTACGATAATTAAAATAGCACGAGAAGACAGTTTAATCTTTTTTGTTACAACAGTACAACCATTTAATGATTACACCATTAGAAACAACGACAAAAATAATAATATAGCAAACAACAACATGTAGTAGGCTACTTGGAAAAATGTAATTAGCCTAAAAATAAATGTAGTAAAACCTACATTCGTATAATGCTGAGTTGTTATTGCACAGCACAATAATATAATTATACATGCAAGCAAATAACCTTCAAAACCCTAATGACAGTGAAAGTTAGGCTATAGCTGGAGCTGAGGACGGGTGTTGGCTAAGAATGTGAGCTTGTGAGGGGTTATTAAAAAGTTTTTGGAGGGAACATAAATAGCAGAGTTTTACTGTTTTCTTTGTGTTTAGCAACTGTAATATTTCTGCTAATGAAGTCCTGATGCATCATGTGGCTTTCTGACACAGAGGAGAGAGACCTCTGTTGATCCTGTAATTATGGACAGCTTGATTTCCCTAATTAAAATCATTTCAGCACTAAAATCCAATTTCATGTGGATGTTTTGATTGCAGTCATAAGAACCCTCATTAAAGCGTCAGCACCGTATGTCTCAATTAGTCTACAAAAAACAAATGAGTGTACTGTTTTGTTTTCACGAGAGTTTTGTGCAAGCTATCAGTTCTACATTTATTTTCATTCATCAAATAAAATGTATTCATCTTTGAAAAATCATATTTAATCTACCACAAAATAGCCTGCTTGAACTTGCAAGTAGCTCTTACTTTAAACATGTCTGGCTGAGAGAGAATCGTACCAAAACCTGTAAGCGCAGTTAAAAGTAAGACGTACAGTATAAGACATAAATAAAAGTAATTGAACCAAATAAGATGCTCAGTAATTAAACCAAATAAGATGCTCAGAGCCACATACAGATATTTTGGACCTGAATATTTATTAAAAATCATTTTCTTTCCAAAATATTTTTGCATGTTAAACTGTATAATTGTATAGCCTGGGTTTCCTCATGCTGCCTTGCCGCAGCGCGATTTTATTCACGCTGCTAGGCAGCCTGGACATCATAATTCAAATTTTCCCCTGAGATAGGGAACCAATCACAGAATGGGGAGGGAGCGGCAAGACGATGACGACGTCTATGCGTCACACCGAAGCAGTTGTTTATATCTATGGATCCATCTTGGCAGTGGACGTGAAGTTACCTTTTGATACAGCCTTTGTGTATACAAACCATAAAACTTCAAATAATAGCCCAGGCTTTTATTTACCCAAATCGTCGAACTGCAACTTTACCCAAACCTGCAGTCACAGGAGTGTAAAAGAGACAGGCGTCTATTTGGGACTCGGCTATTATTTTAAGTTTTATTTTAAATCTCCTAAATCTCTGACCCATCGTCTTCTTCCTCGTTTAATTTTCTGTCACTCTACATACGTCATCTGCCATCATTGACCCGATTGGCTATAAGCTACGTACAGGTGCATTTGATAGACATTCATAGCAGCCAATAATACGGCTCCGGGCATTCGTAAACCACGCCTCAAATACAAGAAAATGAACATGTGGTATCCAGACCGCGTTTCATTCTCAATGATACATGGTCTGACATTAACCAGGCTAGTATAATTGAGCATCGTCCAGGAAAATTATTTCCAACACAGCGGTTCTAGTTTCAAGTCTCTCGTATCACTCTGCACACTCTTTCTTCTCACTTAATAAACTCATTTAAAATCCAATCAATATTTCATGTCTATTTATTTGCGGCTGTGTAATAATCACTTGTTATTGAAAACTAAACCCCAACATGGTGATCAGGACCCTGGGGTGAAGTGTGTGAGAGTTTCTCTAACTGTGCCTGCCTTAACACAGGCCATCCTCATTTGTATTCAGTTGGAGTTCAAACTTTCAGATCTGCTATTGCAAAGGTATTCTTCCAGATCTGGTCTTGCCTGTCCATTCCTCTTTCCTTGCTGCTTCCGTGCCTCTCTCTGTACTGAGACGAAAGAGAGAGAGAGAGAGAGAGAGAGGGAAAGGCAGGCATTGCTCTCCCTCTTTTTATCAAGGCAACACAGATGAAGGTTGATGGTAGATTTTGCCTTCCCCATCTGCATGACCCTCACCAAAGTTTGTGACCCACAGATCCAGCACTAAGTGTGATACTTATACAGTTTAAAAAGCTATATATTCTATATACAGTATTCAGTATGAAATATGAATCTCACAAAAACAAGTCATTTTGCAGTGTGCACCCCAATATATACCTAAAGGATCATCAGGAACACCATACTGTGTTTGTATGACCCCCTTTTGCCTTCAGAACTGCCTTAATTCTATGTGGCATTGATTCAACAAGGTGCTAAAAGCATTCTTTAGAAATGTTGGCCCATATTGATAGCATCTTGCAGTTGATGGAGATTTGGGGGAGGCACATACAGGGCACAAAGCTCCCGTTCCACCACATCCCAAAGATGCTCTATTGGGTTGAGATCTGGTGACTGCGGGGGCAATTTTAGTACAGTGAACTCATTGTCATGTTCAAGAAACCAGTTTGAAATGATTCAAGCTTTGTGACATGGTGCTTTATCCTGCTGGAAGTAGCCATCAGAGGATGGGGACATGGTGGCCGTAAAGGGATGGACATGGTCAGAAACAATGCTCAGGTAGGCTGTGGCATTTAAACGATGCACAATTGTCACTAAGGGGCCTAAAGTGTGCCAAGAAAACATCCCCCACACCATTACACCACCATCACCAGCCTGCACAGTGGTAACAAGGTATAATGGATCCATGTTCTCATTCTGTTTACGCCAACTTCTGACTCTACCATCTGAATGTCTCAACAGAAATCGTGACTCATCTCAGTCATCAACTGTCCAATTTTGGTGAGCTCTTGCAAATTGTAGCCTCTTTTTCCTATTTGTAGTGGAGATGAGTGGTACCCGGTGGAGTCTTCTGCTGTTTTAGCCCATTCGCCTCAAGGTTGTGTGTGTTGTGGCTTCACAAATGCTTTGCTGCATACCTCGGTTGTAACGAGTGGTTATTTCAGTCAAAGTTGCTCTTCTATCAGCTTGAATCAGTCAGCATATTCTCCTCTGACCTCTAGCATCAACAAGGCATTTTCGCCCACAGGACTGCCACATACTGGATGTTTTTCCCTTTTCACACCATTCTTTGTAAACCCTAGAAATGTTTGTGCGTGAAAATCCCAGTAACTGAGCAGATTGTGAAATACTTACAATACCAGCCGCCTGGTACAATGCCACGCTAACAATCGCTTACATCACCTTTCTTTCCCATTCTGACATTCAATTTGGAGTTCAGGAGATTGTCTTGACCAGTACCACACCCCTAAATGCATTGAAGCAACTGCCATGTGATTGGTTGATTATTAGATAATTGCATTAATGAGAAATTGAACAGATGTTCCTAATAATCCTTTAGGTGAATGTAGTTTGCATAAAGTAATAGCCTGAGATTAAGAGTTTTGGCATTGTGCCATTATTTTCGTGACTGAGGTTTAAAATGTTTTATTGTATGACAAAAATGAATGAAATAAATGTTTTGCAGAAAATAAATGACGGCTATGTTTACCCTTTTTTTAAATGGACGGGTGGATGTAATGATTAATTGTGATGTAATAATGTCTCTGAGCAATATTTCTTATGCAATACGACCGAGAGATGTGGACAGTTTTGTGAGATTCACTCTAATATCTATTCAAATCAATCTGATGCCACAACTTTGGCTCCAGCCACCAGCAAGATACTCAGACTCGGACAGCATACAAATGAGCTGGACATTACAGCCGAGAGAGAGAGAGATTAAAAGCACAGAGGTCATGTGGTGTAACAGTGACAGATGAGAGGCAAAATGTGGTGCATGTGTTGAAATGTCAGGGCTATTTAATCCATTATGGTGCTCGATCACAGCGGCTGATTCAAATGTCATTTGTTAACTCTGGCTTTCATACGGGACGACTGATTTTAAAATATTGTGAAATCTGCTGAACTATGACCAGAGGGCGGTTAACAATTTAAAATCATTAGTCTGACTAGGTGGAAATGTACTATTATTAATGAGACTTTTCATTTCTCAGCGTTTGCACACATATTGTGCTACACGTTACACGTTTTCAAAAAAAAAAAAAACAGTTATATTTGGGTAAATAAAGGGTTATTAAATTAAAAATGAAATATTTTAAAAACAGTCATAAAGGTATTGTCTTTTTGCCAAATTCTAAGGCAGCGTCACTTGTATCTTTTGTAGTGAACGCAATCCCAGAATGCATTGAAAGGAAATAAAAAAAATCATTCAATATAGTGGACAATACAAGAAAAAAATGCAGAAAAGTATATTAAAAAGACAGAAAAATTATCAATAAAATGAAATAAAAATATATTTTTCTAACAAATATTTGAGCATACTATTTATTTACAAATATATATATATATATATATATATATATATATATACTATTCAGAAATTTAGAAGCTTGTTGGGGAAAAAATAACCCAAAATGTTAAGTGAGAAAATACAGAAATGGTAGGGATAAAACACTAAAATATGACTATTTAAAAATATATATTCTGCATTGTATTTATTAATTTAGAAAAAAAAAATCATTCAAAATAGTTAACTAAATAGTAAACTAAAAAACATAAAAAATTGTATATTTAAAAAAAAAGTTAATTAAAAAGTGAAATTTTACCTATTTTAACCAATATTTCTGTGTGCTATGATGATGTTGGGGTTAACCGATTATTTAAATGTATTTGAATGCTATTTATTTCATTAGTCAATTGAAAAAAGTTTCATTAAATGTATTGAATGTTGAAAACTAATTAAAATAATTCAATTAAAAAGTGACAAAACATCACATTACAATGTCTCATCATCAGCTAAGCAACATGCTAATATGGGAATCCATTGTAAGTGCAGTCAATTGCCTATGTAGGCTAGAGCTTTCTAAATCAGTTACTTCTGAGGTTCCATTTCAGTTAGTATGCTGTCTTAGAAAACAGATGTCTATGGAGGATGGAGGCACGAGACAGAGATGAGCTGACAAGCTAGTTCATCTTGGTCAGATTTTTCTCACCACTTAGGGGCTTTTTACACCTGGCCACTTCATGCATTTTCTGTGAACAGATAGCTATCCGATCGTGAAAAGACTAGTTGTAAATGCCCTCCGAAACGCATTCGAGACGGATTTGAATCCGATCGCTCAAACCAGATCGGGAGGTGGTCTGGGCCACATTCCAGACGAAACCGGACAAGTGTAAATGCATCTGGTTGTTGAAACCACATATGTAAACTTTACTCCTCCCAAAAATGCTAAAAAAATAAAAGCGCGAGAGCGTGTTATAGGCTATATGTCTTGTTATAGTCAGATATGACGACGCTACTGCAACACGCATCAGCGCAGATGGAGCATCTATTCATCAAGTCGCAGACGCTTAACACACAATCATCTTCATTAAAATTAAAGAAACAAAATTATCTTACAAGGGCTGTTGCCACTCTCTCTTATTGCCGTCTTTAATTTTGAAATTAGCTGATATCAATAAAATGCAGCTCATAATTGTTGCTTTCGGTGATGGCGTGCACTCCATTAAATCTGCATATGGCACGTGAATTGAAGATGGGATTTTTATCCGTTTTGCAAAAACACATTTATGTGACCAGGTGTAAATGGAATCGTTTTGATAAATCAGATCTGAGAAAACGCATGAAGTGGCCATGTGTAAACAGCCCATTAGTGACCTCCAGCATACTGCCAGTGAGGAGAGGTCACAAGGTCGCAATAATCCGAGGGTCAGATTGTCAGACGCGTCAATCTTGGAGTAGCAAGAGATTAACGTGATATAAGGGCAAAAGCGCATGTAGTGCTGGTGGCTCTGGGGAAGAAGCGGGGAATAGTGACCTTTTCACTTGCAAAGCACACTCTTTTTGACAGCAGGATTTCCAAAACATAAAAATGTTAGAGAGAGAGAGAGAGAGAATAGTAGTATAGAATAGTATAGGGTAAGAGATAAGCATACTATGAGAGACTGACTATGGCAGAGTGAGAGATTATGTTGAGAAATATGAAACTGATGGAAACCAGACAGGCATGAAAGTTCCTCTGATCAGGGCCTGGCAGCATGTGGCCCGCTGGGGTCCACAAAGCTACGGGCCTGAGCCAAAGCATCCGGTTGTGACAGACTAGCATTCTGATGATGCTGTCACCGGCTCATATCCACTGACATCGAGGGGTGTGTTTTCACTCCTAACATTAACACAATGTCCTTTCATGACAGTCCTCCTGAAATCTGGAAAAAGACATGTTAGAAGGGCATGATTAAAATCATTATGAAATCAAAACTTATCCTATTTACTTTCTGAATACGTATTCTTGGTCATATTGTGAGCGATTTGTCAGTGAGTTATTCAAAAAAAACTATGAAAAGGTTTAGATACAGAAACAAAATCAAGAAAAAATAAACATTTAAAAAACTGTTTAAAATAAGTTTTTATTTTTTTTGTAATTACATTTTTTAGAAAGTCATTCAAAAAATCAAGACAGTGGATGAGTCAAGAAAAATATATAATATATTATGTTATATTATATTATATAATATAATATGTTTTATGTGTCCAGAAACAAACTGAAAAATAATAATGGTCAAAAAAGTAGTTCTCTTTAGGTAGTGAGGACTGGAGTAAAGAAAGTGTCATGTCTGTAAATAAATCACTGACACAGAGACCTGCCAAATGTGTCAGGTCTCATCCTGTGTTTCAGTATGGCAAACAGTCAGACATCTCTTCACCGAAGACCCAGGACTTTGAGGACACACTTCTGCAGTCCCAACAACGTCCATTTCCATCCCGCATAATCTTTTAAAGGCGTGACCAAACGACTTTGTTATGATGTTCATGAAAATTTATGACGTTTCTACTTCACCTCTGGCGAGTTTCAGGTGCTGCTCGGTGTCTGAGGAAGTAAATCATCACACAGACCTCCATAAAAGCACTCCGGCATGGCTTTTTCCTTCTGGGATGTTTTCTTATGCTGCTCATTATAATCAATGAAAACAACATGATTTGACCTTAAAAAACCTTCTCTTTACGAACGTTTTCTGAGCTTTGAATGCGTTACATATAGAGCAATTCGATTACTTGGAAACAGTCAACTGAACATACGTCACTGAATTGCTCAGCTAAACTGTTTTAATAACCACACTGCCATCTAGAGGTCACTACTGGAACAATTTGGCCAGATTTTACCAGAATGTCTTTTTCAAAGGATCTTTAATGTCCATTTTGCCATTTTTCTAACCAGAATTCATTAAAAACATCAACCCATCATTTCATTTATACGTCAAAGGAGATTACCATGTGTTTGATCCTTTATTATTCATTCATTTGGCCAGCAGGCTGGTTTCTCAACTGAGGTTTGATCTAAGCATGTAAAAAAAAAAAAAAAAAAAAGACAGCATGAAGATAAGTGTGACGACCTCTTCACAGTCAGGGCTGCTGTAGGGAGATAAGAAACATGTCCACATGTGACCAGCAGCCATGGGCATCCAACACAGGTGATACCATTCACCAGATGCTGATAGTCTAAGCTGGGTTTCTTTTAAGAATGGTGCGACTATATTTGTGCACAGATGAAGATTTGTGCTCAACAACTGTGGAAGTAATGTTAGCCACAGACCTTATTTTACCAAACAAATAAAAAAGTGAGTGAGTGAGTCGTGGGTGGGTGGATTTGTGAGTAGGTTGTGGGTGAATTAGTGAGTGAGTGAGTGAGTGAGTAGTGAGTGAGTTAGTGAGTGGGTGGGTGGCTGAGTGAATTAGTGAGTCAGTGGGTGGGTGAGTGAGTGAGTGGGTGGGTGAGTGAGTCGGTGGGTGTGCGAGTGAGTCGTGGGTGGGTGAGTTTGTGAGTGAGTGGGTGGGTGAGTGAGTGAGTGGTTGGGTGGGTTTGTGATTAGGTTGTGGGTGAATGGGTGAGTGGGTGGGTGGCTGAGTGAGTGGTTGAATGGCTGAATGAGTAGTGGGTGGGTGGGTGGATTTGTGAGTGAGACATGGGTGAATTGGTGAGTTAGTGAGTGGGTGGTTGGGTGGCTGAGTGAGTGAGTCGGTGGGTGAGCAAGTCGGTGGGGTAGTGAGTGAGTGGTTTAAAGGCAGACTGAGTGAGTAGGTGGGTGGTTTTGTGAGTCGGTGAGTGAGTGAGAGGGTGGCTTGGTGGGTGAGTGAGTTGGTGGGTGGCTGAGTGAGTGGTTGTGTGGCTGAGTGAGTGAGTGAGTTGGAAGGTGGTTGGGTTTGTGAGTCAGTCATGGGTGAGTGAGTGAGTGAGTGAGTGGGTGGGTGGGTAAGTGAGTGAGTGAGTGAGTGGGTGGGTGGGTGGGTGAGTGAGTGAGTAAGTCAGTGAGTAGAGAGTGAATCGTGAGTGTTTTGTGAGTGAGTGAGTGAGTGAATCATGGGTGAGTGAATGGGTTAGTGAGTGAGTCGTGGGTGAGTGAGTGGGTTACTGAGTGAGTCAGTCGTGGGTGAGTCGGTGGGTGAGTGAGTGAGTTGGAGGGTGGGTGGGTTTGTGAGTGAGTCATGGGTGAGTCAGTGAGTGAGTCAGGGGGTGAGTGAGTCAGTCATGGGTGAGTGAGTGGGTTAGTAAGTGAGTCAGTGGGTGGGTGGGTTTGTGAGTGAGTGTTAGTGAGTGGGTTAGTGAGTTAGTGAGTGGGTGGGTGGCTGAGTGAGTGAATGAGTCGGTGAGTGAGTGAGTGGGTGGGTGAGTGAGTGGGTGAGTGTGTGAGTGAGAGAGTGATTGAATGAGTTGGTTGTTCATTCGGTGAGTGAGTGATGGTGAATCGGTGGGTGAATTGGTGAGTGAGTGGGTGGCTGAGTAGTGGTTGTGTGGCTGACTGAGTGAGTGACTGAGTGAGTGAGTGAGGGAGTAGGAGGGTGGGTGGATTTGTGAGTGAGTCCTGAGCAAGTGAGTGAGTGAGTGGGTCGGTGAGTGAGTAATTCTGTGGGTAGGTGGGTGGGTTTGTGAGTGAGTGATTCGGTGGTTGGGTAGGTGGGTTTGTGAGTGAGTGACTCGTGGGTGAGTGAGTGAGATAGTTAGTGAGTCAGTGGGTGAATGGGTGAGTAAGTGAGCGGTTGGGTGACTGAGTGAGTGGTTGTGTGGCTGACTGAGTGAGTGAGTTGGAGGGTGGGTGGGTTTGTGAGTGAGTCATGGGTGAGTGAGTCGTGGGTAGAGTGAGTGTGTGGGTGAATTAGTGAGTCGTGGGTGGATGGGTGGGTGGGTGAGTGAGTGAATGAATTTCATTGCTAGAAAACTAAAATCTTTCTGATATTCTCAAAACACTATCGTTTAAATAAAATACTATAATTTGATATGAATGTTTTATTTGAAATAAACAAATTGATCTTTCTAATATTCTCAGAAATATGTATTTAAATAAAATTGTAAAAATTCTATTTCTAAATATTTAAATAAATAAATAGCTATAATTGATAGCTAAATATACTGTCATTCAAATGATATCAGCACTAACTCACTGTCAAGCAATGGTTGTTTTCTTCATAGTAACATTACATTTTTACTATGCAAAATCTATATAGTATATTTTCATCATGTGAATTTCCTGCTAGCAAAGTAGCATGTTCTAGCAAACCTTTTGGAATGGATTTAATATCATATTGTTTGTACAGCACTGCAACCTATACAGAATTTACAAGTGTTGAGCAGCAATTGTGTGCCACGATTACTATTTAGGCAAGTCTCAGTTGCCCCTGGCACCTCACATTAATTAAAAAAAGTGTTATTATGAGTATCAAATGTTCAGCGAGAGAAAAAAAAAATTGGTTTAGCAAGTTTTGAAATGGAAGCATGCAACCATCTCTATCAGTGCCGCAGGCCTGCAGTGTCCTGCATCTCAACAGCCTTTGATGGACCTCTAAATGATGCTGTTTTTCTATAAGGTAATTTTTTTTTTCATAATGGAGGGTTTGAAAAGTGATGAAGTGCCCCTCAAAGAAAAAACCTGACACAACGAATACTTTCCTCTAGCCTCCAAGCGCAGTGATTATTATGGCAAATAAATGGCTTGCATTATTTATAATATGTAATAAAACTTTGGTGATACAATGCATCATTGTAATCTTCTTAGGATAATCTTTTAATTCCCTCATTATGAATTAGAGCAGAGTCTTACCTCAAGAGTAAGCCTGTGGAAACATTAGTTTAGCCCTGCTTTGATGTGTTATGAGATTTAATTAGCAGAGTAGGCACGAGTTAAACTCCCCCCATAAGATAAACAAAACCCACAGTGCCACGTTAGACAGCTCAACAACAGCGCCGCTCCACACAGAGCCTTGTGGAGTTTTCTATCATTCTGGTTTAAAAACCATATCCTTCCAAGTGTTGAGTTGTTTTTTTGCCTCATTGAGTTTAAAACATCTCTGTATTTTCAACTGTCAACTTTATCATCAAGTGAATTACCATAAACAACAACTCTGCGTAAATGTTTAAAAGACCAAAATATGTGTTGATCTAACCAATAAAGGAGCATTATTATATCAAAAATTAGGAAGAAGAAGAAAAGAAAGTTAGATAAAAGGCTGAATAAAATTACAATGTGCACAGATGGAACACAAGACTAGGATGGGAAATCAAATGTCCCATTCAGATTCTGATTCAGATTCCTTTCAAAGATTTTTCCTGGAATTTGGGGGGAGTTGAAGGAGTTTGCAAAATGCCTTCACCAATGACATTCTAACTTGTTGTCTAAGTGGTTGTTAAGGTGTTGCTAGTGTGTGCTTAGTGGTTACTTACTAACCCAAGTGGAAAGTGTCCTAATGATATTATGGTCTCAAGTAATTCAAGGTGGATTACTTTCTTTTTTTAGACAAATACAGAGTTATATATATATATATATATATATATATATATAAAACACCCTGACACGTCTGAGCTTTATGATGGCTTTCGATTACAACCAGATTGAAGCACAAAAAAAGTGCATAAGAACTCCCCACGGCTACGGGGGTTAATAAAGTTAATAAAGTTAGTTATTTTTACTTCATAAAGGTTTAAATATGAATATTTTTCTTACACAAACTTATCGCTTCACTTCAGAAGGCCCCGGGGCCATGTGGAGTTCTTTTATAATGGTTGGATGCACTTTATTGAGTTTCAAACTGATGATTGCAAAGGTTGTAATCCATTAAAAAGTTCAGAAGCATCAGGGTGTTTATTAATATAACTCTGATTGTATTCGTCTGAAAGAAGAAAGTCATATACCTAGGATGGCTTGAGGGTGAGTAAATAATGGCCTAATTTTCATTTTAAAGCGAACTACACCTTTAATGGCAAATATCAGTAGAAATGAAGGCTCTAAAATGAATTTGGTTCCAGTATTTTGGGATCCGGTTTTTGATTCCCACCCGAGACCATTCACTTAAAATGAGTGCTTGCTGGCAGCATTCTATTTGCGTGAGAGTTTATTATTCGGAGCTCTCTGAGCGGCTGGGTGTCTCTCCAGGGACTGCGATCACGGTGGGAACCAGAGGAGAAAGACTTAAATGTTCTGTATGCATAACCCTTCCTGTGCCCCTTTGCCCCGTACTCACAGAAATTGGACAAGGAGTGATATTAGAGCTGAAGTTATATCTGTGGACATGGCCGAGGGGCTGCACTGTCACACTGCATTCTGGGTATTTTTCTGGCAGAGCAGGTAAAAGCCATAGCTCTCCTGAATGATTTAACGCACTGAAATGACACAGCACCCAGAGAGTAATATCCAGGCGCTAATGCATCTCCTTAACGCTCTCATGTCGTCTAAATGGAAAATGTAGTCTGCTACATCCTCTCCACTGGTGAGAGATACATAGCAGGCTGCATTATACATTAATGTTGCTTCTGAACGTAGAAAACTTGTAGTGCAGAGTTCATTGGAATGTCTCGGATTGTTTATAATTGAATGTGACCAGACAGCATCTACAACCCCCCCCCCCCAAAAAAAATAAAATAAAAAATGATTTTGACTTGTCCCTCAGTTTGTAAAAACTAATGGAAAGCATGTTTACAGTAATGCACAATGCAAGGAGGGTTTAAAAGCCAAAACGTGCTGCTTGTATTTCTGTTATAGCACTTACATAAAATCTTTGTTTGTTATTTGAGCTGTAAAGTGGTTTACATCATCCTTTTGGTATGAAACTAGTTTTTAAAATGTATGAAGTGACTCATGTTCACGGTTCTTTACAGCGAGTTTCATCATGTCCCATTCTTATTCATTTATATTTAGTCTGAGCCTCAGAGTTCCCACCCACGGACTGTTGGCAACTTCTGATGCATGGGCACACAAAATGGGAAACATTGTTGCGTTCACGCTATATAGTATTTGCTGGTATTTAACGTAAATAAAGCTCTGTATGCTTTCAAATCTACAGTCTCACTGTACTTCGATGTCAGAACAATGTGGTTTGCAGTGCCATTGTTGCAGTAAACTTGTGTAACTTTCTTGAATGGATAATTTATAGATGAACGCTGCCCTGTTATCATAACATGACGCGGAACAAACAAACTGTGATTTGATGCTATACATGTCAGTCAGTTGTCCTCTTGGGTGGTCCTTGGCCAATGAAAGCTGCAATGGCATTCAGACCTTCTGCCGTCAGTCTGATGACTAATTTATAGTAAGCTATCCTCCCACAAGCCAATCACTATTGTGGCGAAAGGTACTTGTCGCAAGCTTTCCATGTCGAGCTGGACCAGCCTGCATGATTACTGTTTCTTTGTGTCACTGTGGCACTGTGAAAACAGAATAGCTATTCACATAATGGGTCTCATTCATGAAACACGAGCAGAACGAATTTGTGTGTAAATCGTGTGTAAAGTGATTCTGGCGTAAATTTTCGGATTCATTAAATTGTTCGTATATTCCAAATGTTAGTTGGTACGCAAGAAATCTACACCTGCTCCCAGCCACCCGTAAATGGTGCGCTTAATATCCGAACGTTTTGCTCATTTATAAGGCTGCATTTTAATTCACCAATTGGTACATATTTAAACAGCATTTTGAAAAAAATATTTTATATAGTAATTACATACGGTTTTTCTTTTTACTTTTATTATGAGAGCCAGTAATAGCAGATCTGGTGATCGATGGCGGTCCTTCTCCAGTTTGAATACGATTTTTCCGAAGTGAACTAATTCGTTTTTTGCTGTCAAGCTTAATGTCGAACCATTTTCTTCTGGGACTGTTCGAATAACAGATGAAACTCCATTAACTGCATCTGTAATGCTGATTCCTTTTTTAGGACCTTATAGGCCACTAGTACGCTTGACAATAAAATGTGGCGTTTTGAATGAACTTCTGATAATTCAATTTCAATTTCTGCATCCGAGAAATCTTTCTTTTTCATTCGCATTCATGTTATTATATGCGTATATAGACGTCAGTCGGATATAATGGGCGGGATTTATGGTAATTGAGAATGAACGTGCACGCGCATCCCATTTACGACTGATTGGAATTCATTAAAACACACACACACATTTCACTATCACATCTGACGTTTACAAAGTATTTGTGAATCAGGAGAAGAGTTTTCGGGAAGGTCTCTTTACGCGCAAATCACTCTCATATTTACTTGTATATTTACGAATGTTTCATGAATGAGACCCAATGAGTTTTTATATTCAACTAATCTGATTTGCCATTGATTTTCTATTTGCGCTATATGGATGTTTATGTTTTTTTGAATGCTGCACTCATGCATTACATTGCGTTCTAAAATTATTTGTTATTTAAGTTTGTTATTAATTTAAATTATAAAGATATTTGCTGTTTTACAATGTAGAAAAATGAATCTAAAAGATTTTTGCCAACTCACTTTTTTATGAATTTGATCTGATTGTTTGACTGAAGCTACATAAAAAAGCCAAAATTATATGGCCGGTTACGAAAAACAGGAAGCAAAGAAAAGGCGAGAGGTTTGCCTTAACCCGTTTAACCCCAGTTTTTTTCTTGCAATTTGAGTACATGCATTTCACTTGAACCACCCTAACACACAAACTTTATACCCTCTTTGATTTTATGTTGGTTAAATTAGTGAAATATTACATTTTATACTCTGTCACAATAGTGACTGGGTGGAAACACCATAGTCAGAATTCATTCAAATTCTTCAATTAGACCTGTTCCAAGACATCCATAACCTTGTTTTGTCATTTCATGAAGGAGGCTTAGTGAGGTGAAAAGGTTGTCATGTACAAAGTAACACCCTGGAGGAACTTCTGCTTGTTTGGCTAGGCCAGTTTCAGGGAGATGTGTGTACTCATTCAGTGTACACACACACTACCCAGCGAACAGATTCAGGTTCTGGGAACGTTAGTTTTTGGTTCCCAGAACGTTCCTAGAACTTTCTCTTAAGGTTATTGGAACGTTCCCGGAACGTTCTCCTTACGTTATAAAAATGGAACTTAAAAATAACCTACATGGAACGTTCCTATAACGTTTTTGTTTGGTTCCCAAAATAAATAACCTCATGGGACCATTCGGGAACATTAGGGGAACGTTCTGTGTTTGCTGGGTAAGTATCATACATTTGCCAACTTTGTAAAGGGTTAAAGCATCATACACTAAACGACTGAGGATCACACACACTAGGCTTTCATGTCATTCTGAACCCAACAAACTGAAACTTTAGACTGATTGCGAGGAGACGATTTAAAAGTTGAAAAAAAATTGCTTTCTAAAATTGGTTTTTGCTTTCTATCAAACATGTTTGATATTCTTTGACTGCATGGATTAATAGTCTCAAGCCTGTGCCTATCAATCACATGATATTTGGGCGAAATCTGTCAACCCTGACTGTCAAAACACTGCAGACTGGCTTTGACTTTTCTGCCTTTAGCTAGCCCTTCTGGGAACAGTTTGCGAATGTTCCACACTGAGTCATACTCAAGTGGAAAAGCAACTACTTTTCTCAGAACAGGTTGGCACGATGGTTGAAAAGCATTTCTGATAATACTACAAAGTATGTAGAAAGATATATTCATTCACGCAATTCAACACATCCCCCAAAACTAGCAAGCCCCTTTATTTGCTTAATTTCATTTCAAAGAGTTTTGCATAAATTCCCCACAGCTCTGCATAACACATTTTTTAATATTCAAATTCTACTGAATTTCCCACTTACAATCAACACAGAGAGTATGATGAAAAGTGTACAGATTCTGTATAGGACTACTCATAACTTTGCAGAACCATTTTTGATATCACTTTTATGATTACCAGTCTCATTCTATCACATGTAGTGTTTAATTGTTGCATTATATTTTGGTAACACTGTGTAATGCATATTTTAAAGTGCATTCGATGTGATGAGTCGAAAATTATTTTCTTGGTCTGATAATGGACAACATACCACAGAAGAGGTACATTGAAATTACATGGGTTTCACACTATCAGACTATCTTTACCAGTAAATGCACCTGTCTTTCAATCTTTTATTGAGATAAAATAATTATTTTTAACAAATGACACTTGTGCATACGCAAATGAGATTTGTGACATTTACTCACCTTCATATCTTGATATTTTTCTATTGAACACAAAAGAAGAGATAATTTAATTAATATCTGGTTGGGTGAATTCAACTCAGCTGATAGTTAAACGTGTGAATCTGACTTATGAAGAACATAACAAGACGGTTAGCCATGAATCAATGACCTTGAAGACGGCAACAGTGGCTCCTTATGAATGAACCCATGAGCGCGCACGCACACACGCACACACACACATCTATCAATCTCAGATCGCGGTTGGTCGGCATAATCATCTGTCACTGTCTTAATGGCCCTCTCCCTCAAGTCAAGTTGATGAAAGTGCCGGGCAGACGACGGATAGCTGGGGAAAAGAGTGTGTAAGGCTTCGGCTCGGTTCCCCTTCTCATTAACCTCAGTGATGGCCTGACAGACAGGTGTCGAGATGAGCAGTTGACTAGTATCTGTAGAAGATGAAGGGCTGGGTGTAAGAATGACAAAAAAGAGATCGAGAGAAAGAGGGGGGAAAGAGCAATGAGAGACACAGCAGATGAAATCAGTCAGTGAAAGATTGAATAAGCCAGATACTGACATGTCATTAGCTTTACAAAAAAAAAAAAAAAAAAAGATCTAGATTAAAAGTTCAGGTCAAATTCAACCGACTAATCCAAGGGGTTGCTCTTTTATAACTCATTTACAATGATTTACAGACGACATCATTGTCAAAACGATCCCCATTCACACAGATCCAAGAAAATGACTAAAAACCCTGCATTATGCTGCCAGGACATAAAACACTTTAGACGTAACACGTAATATTTGCGTTTTTGTTGTTTACATGGAGACCATTTTCAAAAACTTGCAGTTTGAAACCCGTTTACAAAAGTTTACGCTGTCAGGCACCCAAAAGTGTAAACAAATGGCTAAAACACATAAAACTTTTGCGTTTTTTATTTGAAAATGGTGTCGTGTAAACAGCCCCTTAGTTAATAGTAGTAGCTGAAGTGTTAATGAACTGTACTACTCATTCGCCCTGCATTCCATCCTGCATAGTTACCTATTAATGATGGACCATTATTCTACAGTGTTTTAAAAATGTTTTACACCTGTTCATCCTCCATCAGGTAAAAAAAAAGTAAAGTAATAGCACTTCCACAATTTAGATAATTTCATAATAAATATTTGATTTTTAATTGCAGACTTTCTGAGCACAATTTGAGATATTGTTGAGATCTCTGAACTCTTTTCTCTCAGGAGAAACATGAGAAGCAGATTATGTGTCAAATGGAAAATACAATGTTAGATGCAAAAAATCAAATACAACTAACCTTATAACCATGCATAATTATTATAGCAAAATAAACATAAACTTTAAAATCAAGAAAGTGCTTTAATATAGTTCCATTATCTTTGCACAAACTAATATCTATAAACGTAATGATATATTTAGTTTAGTTTACTATGGCCAAACTGTTAACGATGAACTCACTTTTCTTCCCTGTGGGCCAGTCTCACCAGTCCAGTTTCACCGCACATGGTTTTAGACATCTAAGCCAAAGTCCTAATCACTCTGAAGAGTGTGTAAGTAAGTGGGTATGCGTGGGCACGGGTGGGCTGTCACAGTCTGGCCACCCTGCGGTAATGAGAGTCAGGAAGAGGGTGATCAGAGACGAGGAATCACATCATTAGGGCCACATTCCCTTGCAGTCAAGAGCGAGAGAGAGAAAGAGACAGCGCAGTCAGTCACTCCGCTGAACAGATCAAACTATAATGAGCCTGTCTCTTTGTTCTGTGCCCAGGCCTCTGATGCACTCCTTCTACACACACACACACACACAGTGACAGCGAAGGAAGAAAGACAAATACTGAAATAACTGTCTATACATGAAGAAACTCTCTGTGCATCTTTATTTGTCAGAGTTGTGGCAGCTTGCATATGAAGAATATCGCTCTGTTCCAAAACCTATACTGAGCTGCCTGTGTAGGCAGCATTTTAGCATTATAAGCTTGTTTCTGAGTCAAACTTTGTTCTGAAAGGTTGGCAGTGAGATTAGAATAAGGCTAAGAAAGCAGCATGTGAGGACCACCTGTCGGCGGTGTGGGTGAAGGTATAATGCATGTAGGTTTTTTACTAGCGCTTCTGTGAAGTTCACAGAAATTTTCAAATTTACCTACCTCCATACTTAATCTGACTCCAATCTTAAATGGTTATTTAAATTTTAGACTGTGTTTCTAATTGAGAACTAATTATAAATATTGGTAATGTTTTCATTTAGATTCGTTTATTAGGCACCCAGCGTTGCACAGGATGCAGGGTTAACTATTTACCGTTAGGTTCCACAGCTACCAGCTTGCTCATAACAAGAAGTGTAATTTTCATAGTCACGCACATAAAACTTGCTAAGTAAGTGATAGTGAGTAATCAAAAGTCCCCAGATGATCTGCTCCATACTCCATTCATTCACGAGGCCCTATTTTAGATTTGAGACATTTGAAGAAAGTGCTTGTGAAAAAACCATCCAAAAAGCTTACAACCAGGAAAATCCTCGCGCACGTTCGCCCGAAAGATACCTATTTTCAGATTCAGATAATACCCCATCACAGTCCATTCTTGAGATTCGCCTTCGACGGTCAGGTATATCAATACTCCGTCCTCCCATTCGGCCTGTCACCTCGCACATTCAAGAAGTGCATGGACCCTCGCGCCCTAGAGAAATCAGGGCCTGCAAATTATGAACTATTTGGACGATTGGCTAATTCTGGCATTGTCAGAGACGGAACTGTTGTCTCACAGAACAGTGCTTCTCAGTTACCTGGAAAGCTTGGGTCTCTCGGTCAACTGGACCAGGAGCTAATTAACACCCAGTCTGTCGGTTTCTTTTCTGGGAAGAGAACTGGATTCTGTGGCCATGACGGCTGTATTGACACAGCACATGCCCGGTGTTCGTCACCTCGTCTTTCCAGAAAAGCAGCATCGTTCCACTGAAGACATTTCAGGGGATGCTGGGCTAGGGCCTCAGCCGTGGCAGTGCTTTCTGCGCATGCACCCAGTGCAACGCTGGCTGAATGCTGTTGCGTCTCGCCAGGCCTGGACCACCGGCTGCAAGCGAATCAGAGCTCAGCTCTGCAGCCCTGGTTAGTGGCCGACTGGTATCAGCGGGGTGTGATGATGGGAGCTGTCTTATATCGAAAAGTCATAGGCAGACCGGCCTTTGGCCTTTGGTCAGACCAGGAGAAGCTTCTCCACAAAAACTGTTTGGAGATATTGGCGGTCGAGAACGCGCTGAGGCCTTTCCACACGATGGAACGCCTCCTTGTTTGGTCTCAGTGTAACCCCTCCACCCGGGTCCCACTCAACCCGCTCCGAGCGGGCCTCGAACCCGGGTCTCCGGCATGAGAGTCAGGCGCTCTAACAAGGAGGCTAAAGACTGCAGCCTCTAGCGTCTGTCGCTAGAGTGCCTGTTGAGATTGGGGAATGAGGTTTACTCGCACAGCAACTACTAGCTGGCCTCCGTTACACTCACCCCCCTAAACCTCACTCTCATCCGGGTCACGGCACCAATGTAACCCCTCACACCCGGGTCCCACTCAACCCGCTCCCTGCGGGCCTCAAACCCGGGTCTCCGGCATGAGAGTCAGGCGCTCCAACAAGGAGGCTAAAGACTGCAGCCTCTAGCTATTGAGATCGGGGAGTGAGGTTTACTCGCACAGCAACTACTAGCTGGCCTCCGTTACACTAGCATCATCTGTGCTCGCTGAGAGCTGCGCATGTGCCAGGCGACCTGAACGACGGCCCAGACAGACTGTCCAGGAACAATGTTCCCATGTTGCAGGGATGGTCCCTGCACCCCCAAACAGTCCAAACACTGTAGCGCCTTTTCAGCAGAGCGGAGATCGACCTCTTTGCGTTCAGAAGACAACGCTCACTGCCCAATCTGCCCCACAAAGGCAAAAGACCTTAAGTCAGTAGAGTGTGGAACTGATAAAAATGACTTTAAAGTTTTTTAGTTGTCCAGACAAATTAATTATAAGTAGGAATCTGAAAATCTGGCAATTCAATGTTTTAATAATGAAAATTATCTACATTAAAAATGTTGATCTCAAACTGGACCTTTGACCCCAATTTTGAAGTTACTGTACTCTGCCTTTATATTGCCTGCAAAAAGTGATAAGTCATGCCAAGGCAAAAGGCAGTAACTTCCACATTATTGATATCTGGTTGCTGATCACCATTAATAAAATCTTTATAGTAACAATTGTGTTTTTAGTAACAAACTTGTTTATTTGTGTATATGTTATGTAAGGTTGGTAAAGCACTTTGATCAATTTGTATTGTTTTAAAATGTGCTTTAGAAATAAAACGATTGATTGATTATGTTGGATGATTCACAATTACTTTTAGCCATTATTGCTATCATCTGATTTGGTTGCATCCTGATGGCATTATTAATTATTTATGATGGCAACATGATGACATTTTGAAGGTCCACACTCTTCACCAATGTGTCCTCTGGCCAGTCCTTCTCTGCATCAGCCTGGTACATTATTCTGCTCTGCACAGCAGACTCTTCATGTCCAAGCCACCTCTTGCACTGTAAGCAGTCCATGTCATGGCCATCCCCATCATGGTCAGTTTTCATGTGCTGATCCTGCAGTATGCACTCCTCACACTCCTCCTCTCCAAGCTTTGCAAAGCTGATGTTCTTAAGTTTTACAGCTTTGCGGTAGCTTTCATAGGAGCAGCTGTTGCCTTTTTCCAAATAATCAGCATACATGAGCTTAATGTTAACGTCGCTAGGAAGATAGCGACGATGTGGGGCATGCTCTCTTCGGAGGTGGCTCACTGATGGGTGGAATGATTCAATGTGATCGTAAAAAGGCTACATGTCTAGCTTGTTGGATGGTGTATGCCTTCCTCTTTGGTCTCTTGTGATCATGTCATTCCCATTCCTCATCACAGAGAGGACCAAACTGTCATTCGCTGGGTGGTACCCCAAAGTGGACAAGAAAAAAGTTTTACAGACCTGCTGTGGGACCTGATCTGCATTCTTTAGCCTGTAAAAAAAGGACCGTCGACTTGTTTTTCCATCCACACAAACTGCTGCTGTTGGTAGCTGGCTGACACTGTGGAACATGAATGCACGTCTGTCTGTTTAGTTGATGTCCCAGTACATCTTCCAGATCTCTTTACGCCTCTCCTCACTAAAATTGTCTGTGCATTTTCTTATGCATTTACACATCTCCCATTGGTGGGGCTTTGGCTGGAGGGAGGGTGGGCTCTGGTGCTCGCAGTGGAGCGAGGGTGGGCTCTGGCAGTAGGGCTCTGGCTGGAGCGAGGGTGGGCTCTGGTCCTGGTAGTGGAGCGAGGATGGGCTCTGGTGCTGGCAGTGGAGCGACGGCGGGCTGGAGCAATGGAGAACTCCATAAGAGCATCAAACGTGGTGTCAGGTGTGCTGCAGAACAGCTCATCAGAACCAAACTCTGGGAAACTAATATCCAAACAGCTATCAATAACCATGTTTTTGATTTGGGTGCTGGGTCACAATCAATATCGCCATAAGTAACTGCAATGAACAGAACAAATTTACAATGGAGACATGCATCGAAAATTATGGAACATGAACATGAAAATTTTATTAATTAATGTCAATGTAATGAAAATGCCTACCACTGTCCAGAACGATGATTTTTTTTTTTTTTTTTTTTTTGTGGTGCGTCTGGACCACAAGGAATATCACCACAAGGAACTGAAAGGAATAGAGCAAATTTAATAATAATAATAATAATACAATAATAAGGCATGGAGGGAAATTTCAATAGGAAATAACATTTTATATCCAATACACGTAGTTCCAGCAAACATTTGTTTTTACTAATAGGCTATTTTATTAATAGTATTAATATTAATATATAATATTATTAATCATCTATTTTAACAAAGTATCAGGTGTAGGCCTACAAGTTAGAGCCACTGGTTAATCAAGGGTTAAATTTGGCTCGCTGACTGGTGGATGGAGTAATTTGAATATTGTTTTTCTGACATAACTGACTACCAGACAAAAAAGCTATAGGCAACATGTGGGTGCATGCATACCTTTTTGAAATGTATTATTTATTGCAATGTAAAAGGATATAATTTCTTTTACATCTAATTTAATGAAATCGCCTGACTTGGATTGAAGTGAACGCCAGCAAGAAGGAATAATGCTCAGAATGCTTGTGGATTAACAATCTCCGATGACTGCCACGGATTTTATCAAGTTACAAGAAAAGGTAGGATAAGGATTTGAAAGCTGTTTCTACTGTTTTTTTTATTATATGACATTATTTACGGTTAATTTACTTATTTCTGGTAAGTCTCTGCTTGTTTGTGTAACGGAGGCCAGCTAGTAGTTGCTGTGCGAGTAAACCTCACTCCCCGATCTCAATAGGCGCTCTAGCGACAGACGCTAGAGGCTGCAGTCTTTAGCCTCCTTGCTAGAGCGTCTGACTCTCACGCCGGAGACCCGGGTTCGAGGCCCGCTCGGAGCGGGGCGAGTAGGACCCGGGTGTGAGGGGTTACATTGGTGCCGTGACCCGGATGAGAGTGAGGTTTAGGGGGGTGAGTGTAACGGAGGCCAGCTAGTAGTTGCTGTGCGAGTAAACCTCACTCCCCGATCTCAATAGGCGCTCTAGCGACAGACGCTAGAGGCTGCAGTCTTTAGCCTCCTTGCTAGAGCGTCTGACTCTCACGCCGGAGACCCGGGTTCGAGGCCCGCTCGGAGCGGGGCGAGTAGGACCCGGGTGTGAGGGGTTACATTTGCTTATGGAGAAGTTTGGTAACCTATTCATAACTGACTAACTTAGCTTTTGCTGCTAGCTAGCTAAATTAAGTAAATTGCGATCTACGTTTGTCTAATGCAATGTTTTGTTTCACAATTTCTTACCTTCACAATGATGTCTGCGTTTCAAAGCCATCTCAACCATCATTTTCCCTTGAGAGTAATGGACCATCCTTAAACGCTATAATAAAAACAACCACTCAACAATATTTGTTTACCTACACTTCTATTCAGGTATTGTGTGTGTCAGAAGTGCTTCAATGACAGGATGACAGTAAAACAGTACACCGTAACTTAAGCACGGCAAACTTTAATGGACAGTAAAACAAAGGCAGAATACCGTAACTTCAGGCCGGCACAGAAACTTCATATTGACGCACGGCTATACAAAGGCAGAGTGCCGTAACTCAATATGAGCGTTCCAAAACTAAGCCAAACAGCGGTAACTGGTGTTGCGGTCTTCTGCCTTGGTTTCTCCTTCGCTTTTTGGAAGTTACTGTTAAGACAACCCATCATTTTTCAAAAAAACAACAGAATTGACGCAAGATGCTTATCCACATGATAAAGGGGGTCTTGAATTTGCCAAAAATATCAATAACTCATTTTCGACCAAAAACGAAGTTACGGTCTTTTGCCTTTGCACGGCAGCAATGTTATTTTCAAATAATGAGGACGCACTGGCCCAAATCTGGCCCATCCGCCCGTTGTATGCGTTCCCTCCAATTTCACTGTTGCCACAGGTAATCAAGAGAATCAGGGAAACGCGCCACTTGATGCTCCTTATAGCCCATGTTGGAAGAATCAAATTTGGTTCCCGGAGCTGAAGCTGCTGTCACTTAAAGCTTCGTAGCCTGTTCCGGTGAGAACAGATCTCCTCTATCAAGCTTGTGGCACAATCTGGCATCCCCATCCAGAGCGCTGGTCTCTGCACGTATGGTTGATCAACGGATACCCATTGTCCTGCCAGATGGAGTGATGTACACGATTACGCAATCCAGAGCTCCCTCTAGGAGAAAGCTCTACGCATCTAAATGGCCAAATTACTCTAAAGTCATCCTCAAACCTAGGCATGGCTATGTCCTGAAGGTGATTGCCACTCCCTTCAGAGCACAGGTCATTTCGCTATTGGCTCTGCCAACATCCGATAGCGAGAGCGATACTAACCTTCTCTGCCCTGTCAGAGCACTGAAGGTTTACATTGTACTCTTCGCCATTTCAAGCACTCAGAGCAGATTTTTGTTTGTTTGGTGAGTGCACCAAGGGTTTCGCCGCCTCAAAACAACCTGTCCAGATGGATAGTGGATGCTATTGCTGCTGCTTATGTCAAAACGATCTGCAGTACCCTTTGGGCATCAGGACTCATTCCACTAGAGGCATAGCCTCATCGTGGGCATGGTGAGATTCGTATGCCGGCGTGGGATTTGTATGCCGTCAGGCTGGGCTTCGTCTATATTTGTTTGGTTTTATAACCTGGAAGTTCCCTCCTTGTAGGCTAAACTTTTGTCAGTCTAGTAGTGTATGTGTAGTGTTGTGTATGATCTGCCCGCATTTCTGCTCGCAGGCTACTATCACGTGACTAAGCTCTTCTGTTTGAGCTGCACTATAATGGGCCGTTTTGTTAGACTGGCTCTGCTGCTTTGCATTTCCCATAGGGTGCTCATACATGTGTTGTCCCGCTATGCTGGCCCCTATTTTTCCACTTATGATGTTCCCCGGCTCGGGGACTCATGGAGTACGCTTGGTGCGCACGGCATTGACAAAGGGTTCCTATAGCTTAAGCTAACTTACACAATACGAGAGAACCTCTCGTAAGAGAATGTACTGTACTGGTTACCTAATATAACCTCGGTTCTCGGTAAATGCTAAATTTGTTTGTTTTCAGCTGTAATTTGTCTGTGTTAACGTGTTTGAAGACATTTATTATGGATAAGCACTCCAACAAGTGTTTCAGGAAGTGTGTCCCAGGTTTTTGACACCTGAGCATACACACAACCTCTGCGTCAGGTGAGAAGCATGTACATTTCGTTTTCGAGGAAGCTGAATGTTCCTTGTGCTCCCTTTCAAGGGAGCTGAATCTTTGTGAGAGATTCACAATGAGGAAGTTCCGTTCTTGCTTGGCAATTTTAATGGAGGGATTGCCTGAATGGGTAAATGTGAGGATGTACGGCGGTATTTCCAGTGAAGGTGTAAGGATGCTCGATAACTTCCGCCGATCGTAGAGTCCAATGCAATACCAAGAATTTATATTGAATTTTATACTCCATGGTTATACTAAAGAAACGTTAGTCACAAAAACAGATAAAACAGACACCCCTCGTTGTGTTTATGATTCTTTTTAAAATTATATTAAATAAACATAACTATATATAAAATTACATCTAAACGTACGTACGTTTCGTTTCAAAGACGGGAGGACAGTACATTTTGAAGACTCTGCCATAATCCCGTTTTCCTCGGTTTTCCTCCGCTTAAATCTCCACAGCCGGAAATGGACGAGCATCCTTGCGTCAAATGCGGAACTTATGCGTACATATAGCCCGTTGATGCTTGCAGGCTATCTCTCTCAGGGTGATGCATCCTCTTTGAAGCCTCTGACCATGCTGTCTGAGTCATTACAGACCACGTCACGTTTGAGGTCGGTGGCACCTTGCACACGATGGCTGTGCTGCAGGCATTCTAGATCTACTAAAGATTTGGATATGGGGAAATGGTTGTCACCTGAAGCTGTCACTGGGCTGAATCGCACCACAGATTTGAGCCCCTGGGCCACTAAACAAACAGCCGCTGTAATCGGTTGTTCAATGGTGGCAATGGAGGCCATGGAGAGGCATCTGTACTTGGTGCAAAGTTTAGAGAGGCGAAGTTTAGAGAGGCGAAGGTCTACTGGACTGTACTGGTCCTAGTCCATTACAGAAGACTGGAGGCAAAGCCAGAGTGAAAATGTGGCCACTCCTGCTCCTCCCTAGAAGGAAGAGACAAGATCTCAGGGAAGTGATCGAAAGAAAGTGATTTGCTAAACAGGACCTCGCTAAGGAGAAGTATCATTCCTCAACTTTCCTTTCTTCCACATCCGATAAGGGTGTGTGTTGGTTTTGCAGGACACCATCCTTGTTGTTGTCACTATGTCTAGTGCTGATTGAATCAAGTACGGGCTGTGGCAGGTCCTAGATGAGTGAGTGTGTTAGGAGGGTTGAGCTGCGTCTTTAGCTCCCTGGGTGGCTTCCTTTTAGAAGGGCAGCAGTATCAATGTTTGTAACTAGCACTTAACAGGCTCTCTTTGGTAGACTGTTCTTCATGGTTGAATAGAACCCTCCCATTGTCTGGGTTTTAAAGAAGGGAACACCACTCTCCATTGGAGCCCTAACTGATCCATTAGAACCTAACAAGCCAAGGTCATTTTAATTCTAGCATCCCTTTTTGTTATCAGAAATGTTTGCAGGTGCTGGATGTCTTGGGAAGGCATCATGGATGAGTCTAGACAGGGTGTAAATGCTTTTACCCCGATTGTGCGGTGGTACGCTGAAGCACAGTGGCGGCTCCCTAGCAGTTGGTGAATAGATAGTCTAAATATTACCCCAGTATTTGCTCCCCCTAGAGGTAGTGGTAAGCCAAGGTCACAGTTTAATGTATTCTTCCTGGGCCAGTATTCCATGTAAGCTGCGTCATCATGCAAGAGAAGTTGACATAGTGAAACTTAGAGCTCTGCTCTTAGGTCTTGTGTGGCTAACTCCTGGTCCACAAGGAAGGTAGGAAGGCTGTAAGGCCATCAAAAATACAGTAAAATATGTATATAAAAATAAGTAATAATTTACGTAACTGTTTTACATTTCAAATATTTATTTAAAATGTAATTTATTCCTGTGATGGGAAAGCTGAATTTTCAGCATCATTACTCCAGTCTTTAGTGTCAAATGATTCTGCAAAAGGACCCTTCTGATTTGCTTATCAAGAAACATTTCTTATTATCTTACCAATATTGGGTAACACTTTAGAATACGGTTCCTTCGTTAATAAATAACTACGCAAGAACTAATGAGTAACACAATATTAACAATCTAGTAACTACTATTAACTAAAATAAATTCTTATTAACGAATTAGTAAGTAATAGCTCACAGATGAAAGTGTTACTAGATACTTCTGTGGGAATTACTAATTATTTGGATCCGTATTATAAAGTGAAGATTATTGGAACTAACTATTAATTACTCAAGTATTACTACATGATCTAGTCATGATTTGTGCAACCGTTTGCGATTTTTGGTGATCTTTAGTATACTTTTAGAAAATGTCTTTAGTAACACTTGAGTAATTACTAGTTAGTTCCAATGATCTTCACTTTATAATACGAATCCAAATAATTAGTAATTCCCACAGAAGTATCTAGTAACACTTTCATCTGCGAGCTATTACTTACTAATTCGTTAATAAGAGTTTCTTTTAGTTAATAGTAGTTACTAGATTGTTAATAAACTTTTTCAGTAGTTCTCTGGGAAGTATAAAAAAATAGTAGTTATTGATTACTTAATAGTGAACTACCACTTTCGTCTGTGCTATTACTTACTAGTTTGTTAATCAGAGTTTCTTGTTAGTTAATAATAGTTACTAGATTGTTAATATTGTGTTACTCATTAGTTCTTGTGTAGTTATTCATTAACGAAGGAACCGTATTCTAAAGTGTTACCCAATATTGAAAACAGTTGTGTTGTGCTGCTTAATATTTTTGTGCAAATCGTGACAATTTTTTTTAGGATTTTTCAATGAAAGTTTAAAAGAACAGCATTTATTTGAAATAGAAACCTTTTTAGCAAATCTCTCCAATGTCATTTTCGATCAATTTATGCACACTAAAAAAAGTATTACATTTTGTTTTTAAAAATAATGCTTATAACTAGTTTGACCGACTTTTAAAACTCAATGTATACATTTATTTCAGTTGCATTCAAAGTGCCGGAGAATTGAACCCATTTCAGTGTTATTCTAGTATTCGACTTGAAAAGTTCAGTAACTTTAGGTTTAATCTCTAGGGATCTCTAAACATTCACCCACAGGGTCAAATATTCTCTGGCATTTAGGAAAAGCACAGCCTTCTGATGCACCTGAAATGCGGGAAAAGGTATGTATTTGATCAGTATGTGTATTCTTAGAGAAGCACCATTCTTTATAAACTGAGCAGCAGATCTGTATTCATTGCTATAAAAAGGAAATGTCAGAATCAAGAACACTACTCTACTTTGTCCAGACCTCATCAGTGTGCAAGCTCACCCCATGTGTTCAGCGCATTTTCTTTTATGCACTGAGCTGCGCTTCTCCCTGAGAGTCTTTTTGTTCTTATAACCAGTAAAGCCCACCCCTTCATTTCTGCCTCTCATCTGCCTCTGTCGGCAATGAGACATGAAGAGGCACTTTTGACACCTTTTCCCCATCTGTGCTCCCACACAAAAGCCTCCTGAACAAGTTCTTCTCAGATTCCATTTGCTCTCAGCCTGTTTCCCCCCCGATCGCCCACCGTCCAGGGGAATCCCCTCTCTTATCTGAGCAAAGAGACAGACCAAAAAAATAATAAAACGTGCGCTTTGAGAGAAAGAGACAGAGAAAGAAAAGTAGTCTCAGATCTCGATACCTCTACACAGAAGTGAGGAAGACAAGTATTATACCTGGGCTGGTTATCTTCTATCTCTTATATGGCTTGGTGCCATACAGACCACATACAGTAGGCCGAAACAATCCATAATGGCACCTTTGAAAATATAAAATACAAAAGTGTGTCCAGTTCAAAAAATTTTAACTTTTAAGTCCATTATATTAAAGGGTAACCAAACCCCTGGTGATGGGGTATGGAGGTGGGGTGGGATGGGATGGGATGGGATGGGGGGTGCACCTGAGACCCACAGTGACAGCTGCTGTCAGACTCGCTACATTATGATTAAAAATATGCTCACTCACATCATGACACCGCTACGGGGGTGGAGTCCATCCACGAAGAGCTGCATTTGGCACTGCGTCGCTTTTCAGCACGAGCTGTGTGGATAAGCCAGTTTCCACCTCCATTACATTGGAGAAGCAATCCCGCATAAAACGCAGGTTTCACACTCAAGCAATAGGCAGGAACTCACGGTCTTCCAGGCCAAGGGAAAGTTCTAGTGGTCTAGTGGAAAGTTGTGCAGTCCAGCAGTGCTGTTGCAACCAGAAACACTACACCTGCGTACCATCCTAACCACTGTACTAAATACAGATAAAGCTAATGCTGAAAATCTACGCTATTCTAACTGATGCAATACCATGCTATTTAGTAAGGCCTAGGCTAAACAAAAAAAATCTAAATAACTATATAAATGCTATGCTAACTAATTCCAAGTCCTGATTGCTACAGTAGTTTTGCTACAGTAGAGACAGATGCTTTTATACCAGGGGCTGCCAAGGGCGTGGTTAGCTCGCACCAAGGGTGTGACAGAGTACCGTTACAGGGTACTCTACGTCACAGAGTACCCCTACTTCAGGAGCTTTCCATTTGCAGCACTTAGTCGTTTTTACACCATATATTTGAAAAATAAAACACTTTATCCACCTTATTCCTATGCCCCATGAGGCTTTGCTCAAATTATGGGTGTGACTTCCGTTAAATTATAAACAATCAGTGAAAGGATCGCTCTATGAATGCAATATGCAAGAAAAGTGTCACAATGAGATGACATTAATCCACTCACCCTTCAACCATCGAAAGTGTAAAAGAATCAACAACTTTCAAAAGACCAAAAATAGCCCCATAAGTGCGAGTCTTTGGTTAAATATCACTGTAGTTGGCAAATATATCTCTGTATTGTGTACAAGCCTTAATCAAAAAAGTTCATTAACTTCAGCATTACGTGAACCTATAAGTGATTTTCGTCATTTTGACAGATTATGAATTGCATTTACCTGAGAAAAAAAGACGTGAGGATTTGAGGAGAATAACCAGAGATTCTTGGTGCATTCCAGTGAATTATTAATGGAATATCGTAAATTAAATTTGGGAGAACAGACCACAAATATGCCGTATATGTTGTCCTTTTTCATACTTTTACAGCTGATTGCAAAGTAAAAAATAAAAATCATCATGAGGAAAAGAGAGCAGCGACTGAAGAGAGCTCTTACCATTGATATTCTCATTATAACATGTCACATAAAATTACCAAGTATAATGTTATTCTCATGATGATGTCTGAAAATAAATCATGAAGGAAAATTGACAGCTCATCCAGTCAAACTGACGGATCAGCTTTATTTGTAGGGCAACCTTATGATTTGAAATGATTTGTTTCAGTCTTTTTGAATGGAAGTTCCCCAAACCGGAAATAAGGTGGCCACCCATAATTCAAAACGCAGTGAGGTCGTCAGGAATAAGGTGGATACCCAAATGTCAAAAAATTTACTTGAATCAATGAACAGCATTTATGAAGCTCCATTCTTACAGATCATTAACTAAAAAAAGTTGTTTTAGTGTTTAGTTACCCTTTAAGCTTACCTCTAGTTAGTGGTGACATTTTCAGCTTAAGCAGCAGTAGTTCAAAACGTGCAAGAGTCAAGTAAAGCAAGTTGCACACACTTTTTGTGGTCTATTCTAGCAGTTATTGGCTACAAATCACACATTGTGGACTGCGGATCGTCAAAAGTTCAGCTATGACAGAGAATCTGTAAAAATGAGAAAATATTTCAGATACCCATTCACAAACAAAATCTAATTGGTAGAAAAATATGAGAAGGCCATCCTATGCCAAAAATGATCTAAAATCCATTAGCATCTGCAGTATAGAAAAGGTTATGTTTACTGGCAATCAGGCAACAAATAACATTTTGAATCATCAAACCAATGCTAACGACTTAGTGAAGAGTAAAGTGTATACTAAATGAGGCAAGGGTGTTGTTACATTTAAGCTATTTTAAGGCATGAATAATGTTTTAATGTAATTTTGGTGATCAAAGATGAGTTTTAAGGGATAGAATTATTGTCTAGAGGAGGACTTTAAATAATACATACATTATGAATTTCATAACAACACTGTTTTAAACAGAATACTAATGTATGTAAAGCCACTGAAAGCTTAAATACCATTAAAATGACACTTACGATGTGTCAAATGAAAATGTAAGTTCCTGGTTTTCTGCACACAATGTGTGTGTATGCAGAAGCATCTCCTCACACAGAGTAATCTGCATACATTTTTGCCCCCTCAGCAATGCTCTTGTGATTTGAACAGAAATTAAACTAAAGTATTTTTTTCACTCCCTTATTTAAAATTGCTTAATTACAAACAACAATAATGCCATTTTATCAGTGAGTTCTGGGAGGAAGGACAGACAGTGAGCTTTAAAACACCATCTTTGATGCCTCGTTAATGTTATGACAGTGTAGAGGATCGTTAGGCCTACAGTAGGCGTAGGAGATCTTCCTAACCTTTATTAATCTTACAGGACATGAAATTTAATTTGCACAAATGAACCACTTCTGTAACCGGTGTCAGTGGAGAATGTTAAAGACCCCATGAATTAATATTTTTCTGAGGCTTTTAGTCCATACCTGTCATCTTTGAGGACAAGCTATCTGCTTAGTACACCTAACAGTTGATAAAAGTAACTTTTAGAACATATACACAGTTTAAATGTACAAAAATTACGTTATTACAAAATACTGATGTCACATGTTGCACTTACACTCAGGTGTATCTGAAGACTATTGGCCAATATAAAAATATAATGAGCATTTTTGAGCAATATAAAAATGGGATGAGCACTTCAATACTTTCTATTTCAATAGAAAATCCACACAGCAAAGAAAACAGCGCCTGTCATGTTATGTCATGTGGTTTTCAAATATTTGTCAACTATTTGCAAGTGCTATGGTGCCCCCATGGTACAACGATGGTGTAAGATGATACTACCATAATGATTATTACCATGTGCTACCATAGTATTACTACAGATCCCCTGATGAGTTTATAAGTTTGCCCCCTTACAGAGAAATGAAGGGTCAATCATTTTTATGGTAGGTTTATTTCAACGGATAGAGACAGAATATCAAAACATACAGCAAAACACACGGTATATCTATATACATATATATGAAGAGTTCAGATGCAAAAGCCTCTAAATGCCATTTGAAATTTTTATTCTAGAATGACCATTTTTGTCAAGCTTGTATTTTTAAATTCAGTAATTTCACTTAAATGACAATTAATAGGTAATCTTCATTGCCATTTAAGTGAAATTACTGAACTTAAATATACAAGCTTGATAAAAATGATAATTTTAGAAGAAAATTTCAAATGGCATTCAAATGGCACTCTTCATATGTGTGTGTTATAAATTAATTTGTATTTCAGTGAGTGAAATAAGCATTTGATCCCAAAGCAAAACATCATTGTTTGAGAAACCCTTGTTGCCAAGCACAGAGGTAAGACATTTCTTGTAGTAGGTCACCAGGTTTGTACACATTTCAGGAGGGATTTTGGTCCACTCCTCTTTACAGACACTCTAAACCCCCCCAATCCCCCCCCCCCACCAAAACCAAGATTTCTCGGCTGTCGCTTCGCAACATGAAGTTTCAGCTCCCTCCACAGATTTTCTATAGGATTAAGGTCTGCCTAAGCCACTCCAAGACCTTAATGTGCTGCTTCTTGAGCCACCCCTTTGTTGCCTGGATGGTATGTTTTGGGTCATTATCATGCTGGAAGACCCATCCACAACCCATCTACAGTGTCCTGGCTGAAGGAAGGAGGTTCTCGTCCAAGATTTTATGGTACATGGCCGCGTCCATCAGTACCTCAATACAGCGAAGTCTATACCCTTAACAGAGAAACAGCCCCAGAGCATAATGTTTACACCTCCATGCTTGACTGTAGGATATGTGTTCTTGGGGTCATAGTCAGTATTTCTCTTCCTCCAAAAGCAATGAGTTGAGTTGATTCCAATGAGCTCAATTTTGGTCTCATCTGACCACAACACTTCCTCCTAAATCCTTCTCTGAATCATTAGATGTTTGGCAAACTCCAGACGGGCTTCTATATGACCTTGCAGGTTCTGCAGGATTTCAATCCATTGTGGCGTAGTGTAGTTACCAATTGTTTCCTTGGGGATTGTGATCCCTCACCTTTCTCATGATCATCTTACCTCAGGTTCCAGACCAAGGGCGATTGATGGTTAGTTTGTATTTTTTCCATTTCTGAATAATGGCACCAACAGTTGTCGCCTTCTCACCAAGCTTCTTGCTGATGGTCTTGTTGCTCATTCCAGCCTTGCAGGTCTACAGTCTGGTCCCTGACATTTTACAGCTCTTTGGTCTTGCCCATGGTGGCGGAGAGGTTGGAATGGAAGATACATATTCTGTGGACAGATGTATTTTATACACATTACGAGCTGACATGAGGAGTACTTTCTAAAAGTGACAGGACTAATCTGTGTTCCACATGGGCACATAACCAATCTGTGGAAGGCTGAATTCTTGCTGGTTGGTAGGGGGTCAAATACTTATTTCGGTCCCACTTTATATTAAGTGGCTTTAAGTAGCTACTATGTACTTTCATTGAAACTAATAATTTGATACAATGGACTTATTGTGTACATGTTTTTACATTGTACTTATATTTTTAAAATACCAGCATAATTACATCTGTAATTACACAGATGACCCATCCTTTACACTTTAACCTACCCTTAAACCTACCCATACCACCACACCTGTCCCTAACCTTACCCGTATCACACCTCAATAGCAGCAAAAGTTTTTTACAATACAACAGCAACACAATAATACATTGTACTTATTGTTCGATGTAAGTACATAGTACTTAAAGCCACTTAATATAAAGTGGGACCCTTATTTCACTTGATCAAATGCTAATCAATTTATAAACTATATATAATGTTTTTGTTTTTGTTTTGTTTTTTTGCGGGGAGGGGTGTTGTTATTCTGTCTCTATCGTTTAAAATTATAGACCATTCATTTATATATATATATTACACTGTATGTGTGGGGGAAAAGCAACATGCTAAAACCATGGTACTTTATGACACTTTTTTGTAAGTGTTCAAACGAATACTGGAGTAAAAACAGCTCAACTGCAGTTTTAGGCATGCAAGACAAACAACAGTGGTGTCTTGAAAAGAGCACCAGGAGCAACTCCACTGCTTGTTTAAGCACATAACTCAGTTTAAAATGCTAATACTTGCATGAGCCAATGCACTTGACTGCGAAATTCCCTTTCAGGCAATTACTGCTTTTGTATTTCGCTGAAAGCTGTATGCAGCACATATATTATACGCTGTGGATAAAATTAATTGAGAATTTGGGCCTCAAATAATAATTTATACAGAGCGAATTTGAATTTCAGATGTGTGCTGTGGTGTATTTTTTCCCCTTCTTGAACATGCTTCTTCAGGCAGCTTGAGGAAGCTCAGAGTTTGCAAAGGATCGATGCAAGAATGATAATGAGTGTGGCAGCATTCATCCTGCATGCATTGCTGATATCATTTTAGCAGATTAGTGAAACTAAAGCACCCAACAGCCCATCTTAACGGTGGCAAAATGGGGCCGAATGCTAGCGCGTACTGAGATCGAGAAACCTCACGCAATAACTCTTTGTAGAGCCAGAGATGGGGAAAAAAAAATGGTCACCACATTTTAAGTATGCAAAACTATTTTGATGCTCACAACCAATGAGGTCATGCTTCTAGGCTTCTGTTTGAATAAAAAATTATAAATTCAGAATGTTAAAATATGCCATCAGTTTCCCACGACTGATACATCTCTTCTTAATTGAAATTTTGCATTCTTTTTAACGTATTGCCAAAACAAGATTTTCATTCTTAGTCGAGTCAGTCTGTGGTGTTAATATCGTCTCCTGCTCTAATGTCTTTTCGTTATGCAAATTTGCAGCTACAAGTCCACAAAAATTGCACATGCAAATGAACGACAATGAATGGGATATAAAGTGATATGATGGTCTGTTTAACATGGGTTTTCCTGCCCAAGCAACCTTTAATATTTTCCATACATTTCATGATGTGAAGAAGAAGCAATTAGATAGTCTGGAAATGGGATCCTCTTCAAGGGACATTGACTGACATACACTACCAGTCAAACGTTTGGAAAAATTAAGATTTTCTTGTAATGTTTTTTGAAGTGTCTATGCTAAAAAATACAGTAATATTGAATCATATTATTCCAATTTAAAATAACTGTTTTCTATTGTAATATGTATTAAAATATAATTTATTTCTTTGATGGCAAAGTTGACTTTTTAAGCAACCATTACTCCAGTCTTCAGTGTAACATTGTCCTTCCAATAGGCTTAATATCTTTATAATATATTAATCATTCTAATATGCTTATTTGGTGTTCAATTTTTATCAATTATAACTGGATCTCAATTATTAATAACTGATTTTTTTCAATGTTAATCAATTTAATGCATATTGCAATTTTAATTTCTGTTTAACCACAATTTTTTAACGGTTCACGGGTTCCACAAAAAATATTGGGCAGCAATACAAAATAAATCTAAATACATTCGATTTTAGTTGACTAAATCAACAGTAGAGATCCAGGATTAAGGCATAGTCAATTAGGGCATTTATACCTTTTATAAACATTATAAGAGCAATAATGCATTAGAAAAAAAAAACATTACTGGTGTGCATCTTGATACAAAACAATGGCACTGACATATTTTAAGATATCAGTGTAAGAAACTTTCAGTTAAAACAGCTCAAATATGGATTTTAGTTCCTTTTATAAAAAATAAAAAGACTACAAATAAAGCTATACAAAATTAACACTGACCATGTCGTGTAAGTGTCTCACCTTCTTTCCAGACAGCAACATAGTGTCTGCCCAACGCGTTCTCATCCCAAAGCGCCATATAGGACGCTTTTGCAAAAGCGTAAATATCCAACGCACATGGCACCCTTTAACGTCTAATGAGATGCTTCGGTTAATGGTTAAGTTTAGGTATGGTGTTGGGTAAGGGTTAGACCACTAGAGGGCGCCTTCTGCCCAAATATATCTGCGTCTCATTTCACGTTAAAGGGTGCCATGTGCGTTGGATATTTACGCTTTTGCAAAAGCGTCCTATATGGCGCTTTGGGATGTGAACGGGCTCGTCTGCCACGCATGGAATTCACATGTTCCAGATCTGGGCCAACACTATGTTGCTGTCTGGGTTGCTATAGGGAAATATTGCTGGTTTACCAGGAATAACATCCAGAGAACCAAACAGGAGAGAAAAACAGGCAAAACATCCAAAACAATGGCCTCTTATGCAGTACCAGACTGATGTTTAGTGCATTACAAAGAAAGCAACTCACATGTGAAAGATAATGTGCGTACATGGTTGTTTAGAGGTGCTACAATGAACTGTGCCAATACACATTCAAAACAGAACCAGAGGACAGTAGTACCCAGAACTGGTTCGATGCCAAGATACTGATGTCATCATGTGGGAGAGTGAATGTCAATACATTCTGAGAATATCTCCAAAAAAAGCTCCAAAAGGGGGTTTTCACAGCAATGCCATATACAGTAAAGAACCATTTTTGGTTCCCCAGAGATCCTTCAGTAAAGCGTTAAATAACTATTATAAATAACTATATCTAAAGAACCGTTTTCCACTATTTGTTGAATGAAAAAGTTTCATAGATATTAAAAGTTTTTCATGGAATCATTGATGCCAATATTGTAAGAACGTGTTAGAGTAGAGAAAAAAAATGTCAATATAACTTTAAAGTTATACTCTATAGAACATTCATTTATGGATGAATCAACAGGCTTTACCTTGTTCCCACGTGACCACCTCCTATGTCTCAGGACTCACTGAAGCAACAGGTGAACTCAGCATCTGGAATACATTGCATAGTAATTGGCTTCTATCCACGTCACTTTTGACTTTCAACTCCCGTCCAAATTTCCTCAACTTTAATTGACTCTTCTGCCAGTGGGGGCACAGGCACACACGCGTAGTCGTAGGCATCTGTCCTCATTTCTCTCGTGGTTATTTAAACCCTCTGTGTCAGCCGAGAGATTAGACGGGTGTACGGAGCCATCAATAACAACGTTTCTGCACCCGTCTCCCGGGCCGGCACTGATGATGGAGCGAGTGGAGCCGTTGCTTGGTAACGGACGGATGGTCTTATTCACGGCAGAATCACCGCTCTGATGAACTGCACCCATTTTTTTTCTCCCGCAGACTGGCATACATCCAAAATGCCAACCCAATTGCTTCCTGGGAAAAGCTGAGTAGGGGAACTAATCTCAGTTGAATTTGGTAGCCCGATTTTTAATTTTCTTCTATTCTTCCTTTGGAAGCCGCAACTCCAGCACCCAAAAACCTGCATTACTTCCTGTTTCAAAAAGATAACTACTTCTGTTTCATTGCAGGCAGGCAGGATTCTTCTATATATTATAGGTCTGCACAATAATGCTGAGGCAATTAACTTTTTTTTTAACAATTAACAGGCCGCCTTTAATAAACTGACAGGTATTGAGAATGAGGAGTCACGTGCCGATTTGGGCGGGGTCTGAGCCGGTCGGCCATGATTAATGCAATACTGATGAGTTTTAAAGTATGAAAGTAGTTTTTTTTTAGTTTAGTGATAGTGTGTCGCGAGTTAGCCTGCCCGAGCGAGCACATGGTTAGCATGGATCCTCGCGGTCAGCCTGCTATACATGAGAGACGGTCATTGATGTCGACATTGTTTGAATATTTCAGTTTTATGAGTTTTATCTTAAATCTACACTATGTCTATGTTTCGTTTGCATTAGTTTTGTATGTGACTGTATATTATAAAATGCATAGGACACGATGTCATCGTGAACATTGGGTAACGTGAGATATGAGTATATGAGTATGTATCTCAGCTCCATTGTTGTCATCAATTTCATATTGTCATTTAGTGGGTCAAGGTAAATATAAATGCTGAAAACGTGTTTTTTTTTGTAAAGAATTTGAGTATTACTGTCAATTGTAAATGCCACATGTCTGTTGTGTGATGACACATGTTTGAAGTCACTCATTTACAGTCAGTCGTTACTGTGTAAGAAAAGTGAGACATGTGCAGATAATATAATGTACTAAGCATTTATTATACATGAATGCTTTTATTATTTTCCATTCAGAATCAATACACTGTTGAAGCAATCACGACAGCGCTCTCTTCTCTTCTCATTGATTTATTATTAATCTCCTCTACTTCTCATTCAGAGGTACTACAAATGCCTAGCTGTAGTTCCGCCCCTCCTCCACTGTGATTGGACGGCTGGGTAAAAAGTGACAGTGATGAGCGCTACGTTTTACCCAAAGTTGAACATTCTTCAACTCTCGGCGACCAGTAAAACGCTTCGGCGTAAAAAAAAAACGCTCAATACCTCATTATGGGCCTTTCACACAGGACGCGGAACGTGCAGCGCTGGGTTCAGCGTTGCTCTTCAGTTACAACATGATTTGTTGTAATTTGTGCTGCGCTATGCCAGAGCAAAGAAGGCGGTGTGGACGATGTTAAGTGGACGATCTATACGTCAGTATAATAACGTTAATTATTTGTCCCTATATGACCTCAAACTTGTATTGTACAGCTCAGGAAGTTCCAACACACCCCAGATAGCAAACTGACATTGAATCAACGTGGAAATATGACATCGAAACAACGTTGATCTGACATTGTTTTGCTCATCGAATTAACATTGAACCAACGTCAGACGCGTCATTCTTTTAAAACTAACGGAAAATCAACTTGAAATCAACGCGTTGTTTCAACGTTATGAAAGCAAACCAATTTTCGATTTTCATTAGCTTTGAAGAATGCCGCGACTGACGTTGGTTCAACGTTAATTCGATGAGCAAAATCAACGTTATTTCAATGTCATGAGAGACGTCGTTTCCACGTTGATTCAATGTCAGTTTGCTGTCTGGGACAGTACTTGCCGTTCATCCATTTTGATTTCCGTGCTTGTTTGGATGTCCCATTTCTATTGGCCGTGCTGGTAATTGTCACAGAGCGCAGTGGCAAAAGTTAAACTATTTTGAACTTTGACCGCAGCTTGCACGCGAGGACGTCAATGGTGCGCACCGCTGCGCTATGGTCAATGCAGCAACAAAACGTCTTTGCACGCCGCAAGCAACTGAAATGAATGGGTTTCATAGCGCAGCGCATTCCGTGTCCTGTGAAAAAGGCCCATTACGCTCATGACGTTCTAAAACCCGGCGCTCCCATTGAAAACAATTGAAAACATACACCAGGCGTGTGGAAAAACGCTTTGGTGGACACATGGCTTAAGAGGTTAGAGACCCCTAGCGGTGAAAACAAATACATATTGTCTCTTTAACACTTATTTCACAATATTACATGTTTTACCAAAATCAGATATATGCAGCCTTGACAAATTATAATAGCAATACAAAAAATCTCCATCCTACCTAAATAAACACATGAGGGAGAACTGTTAATCAAGTAATTATATGGGGGTTTTAAAGATAGTTAGGAAACTCTACACTATTTTAGTGGAATAAAGGTTAATATATAGACCTTATGTCCCCGCCCCTTTTAAGCTCTGCGCTTCTTGTAATCTGTCTTCCAGTTTGTATTTCCACAGCATGAAGGAAAGATCTCATGAATGAACCGCTCGTTTAAAAACATTTGTTTTCACATCTGCTAAACACATTACAATGATGACTTTAGTTAACTCTACAATAGATCTGTAAATCCACTAAACCTGCTAATTACTCTTCGACAGTGATGCCATATAAATATACAGAGCTACTGCAAAAACAGAAGTTCAAAGATAAAATTCTAAAGATGGCTGAACTCTTGTTTTTCTGGAACATAAGGTCTAGTTAAATCACAAATTTCAAGCATTTTGTCATCATTACAAAAAAGCCACACATCAATTTTGGTATTACGAGCATCACCATGGAAAGGAATAAATGATCAGTTTGAGGATGTGAGCAGATGGGAGTTAACGTGAATGTAGCATAAGCCAAAACTGCTTTCTGACTTTTATTAGCATGTGATCCTTGCCCTGGTGTTTACTGAGTGTGATTCAAACACTAATGCTCACATTACATGCAAACCTTTTCTGAATATGAATATGAATATTGCGAATATATGTAATTAAGATGACACCCCATTGGCACCAAATATCAGACAGCAAAACATCCAGCGAGTATAAAGCTAATTGCCGCAAGAGGAGCATTTTAGCAAAGAGGCAGTGGCACACACACATAAGATTGGATGGACACTCACACAAACAGCTTGAGAGGAGATCTCTGGAATTTGCTAATTTCCTAACTCAAGGGCTCAGTGATATCACACTATGCAGGGACACACACCATAGCATCTGTTCAGGAAGGCCTGCCAAAACACAACACCTGGACGCAGACTGAACACACACACACACACGAGAACAGAAAGCCATGAGGGATGTAAATCTATCCGACACAGCTTGGTTCTTTGCTACTGTTCAACAAAACAATGCAATCACTGGCAGCCAATTCATTCCAGAGAAATATTCTCTAAAGTTATTCAGCTTTACAAATCACATACGGTATACCATTTCTTTTACTATTTCTTTTACTATTCTACTTTTCTTTTACACTATCACAAATCTCAATAATTTTGCCACATATCGATCCATTTCGGCATTATTGCATCAACAAGGAAAATTTAGTTATTTAGTAAATTATGAGTTATTGATATAGTTTGAATACTTTCAGAAAGATTTTATCCAGCTGATGAATGATAAAAACTATCAGCCAATCAGAATCCATCCTGCTGTAATGAGCCCAAGTATTTAATGTGACAGACAAGTGTGCTTAGAATAAACAGAATGATACAATCCACTGGTGTGAACCCTAATATAGTTGTTGTTCTCAGTGTAAACAGGCCTTAATAATAATTGTATATACCATTTTTCATACATAAAATGCAAATTATGCAATCCCAAAGACCACCGATCACACAAAGCCAGCTGTAATTATCCACTGAAGCAAGTTGAACTGAGAACCCAAGTGAAGCTTTATTGAACTAAATCCAGAACGTGAACAAAACAAAACGATAACTAGACGATAAACATCACTATGAACTAAGCTTGACCATAAACAAGAAACTCATTAACAGCAAAAATCAGGCATAGATGCAAACCCAGCTGTAAATGAGGAACCACTAAGCAGAAGGGCATGGTCAATGTTTTGAGCCAAGGGCCAATTAAACCTAGCCTGACTACATCAGACTTCCTACTTCCGCTAATTTCATTTTGCTCCTGTAGTCAGTCTGAGATAGCGGCCTCTCTTTCAGTTTTCCACCGGCCTGAAAACAGCCGGCCAATCAATGAACAGAGGGCGGGCTGAGAGCTGCGACATAGCCGCTAAGCACCGAGGAGTACATTGTAGGTTAGAGAAATCGAAAACCGAATACCGAAACAACCGTAGAAATGGGAAACAAGACACGGGATGCAATTCGCTCTATTATGGAGAACATTCCGGGGTTTTTCAAACTGAAGCAAAAGTCGTTTACAGCCATGTTCACTCCGGTATTTCGCTCGCATCATCAGTGTTTACAGTTAGGACCGGCGCGTGCAGACGTTTTTATTTTTGCAAATCATTATAGCAAGGACAAATATTAACACTTCAAGCTTAGGCATTTAGGCTACCCATTTTTTTCAGGCTAATTGTAGTAATGACGGATCAGACCTGTTTGGCCATAACTATAAAGACATAACTTACCCCCATTCAACGTCAGTTCTCCGTCTTTTACGGCCATGACAAGAAAGTCGGTCTCCTCGGCTGTGAACGCTCCTGGCGCGCTCTTATTATCATATTATTATTATCATAATAATAATCCACCATATTTCGTTTCGACATCCTGCTGCATTAGTCCCAGATATGTGATTCGTTCATGACAAATGAACGTAAGACTCGGAAGCAAGGTAAAGTGATTATTTATGTTCCCTGTAAATCATTTTTTACTACATTATGATTTCTTAATTCAGAATATGATCAACATTGCGTAGGTGGATGTGATCGGGGAATTTGGCTGTTAAAATTATAACATTAAGCCAAAATAAACAAAATGATTCGAATGACTCAGAAAATCAGTAAAATGAACTTCCCATTCATTACTCGCGAGAGCAGGGGCTCGGTCTCGCCCTCGCGACGCTGCGAGGCGGTGGAAGCTAAATCAGTCATGGCTCGTGAGAGCAGGGCAAGCCGATGCTGCGGGTCGGCCGCAACTCAGTAATTCATATAAATAACCTAGTTTGTGAATTGTTCATTCCCGGTTCTTCTTCAGAAGACCTGATTACAGAAACATTCAGTTCATGTTGTAGATTCACAGATATATGCTAAATATTAAATACAAATTATTTCAAATAATATATACAGGAAAGATCTGAAAATCAGCCATGTCCAGTAGGATTGTGACATCATCTCAAAAGCCAAAAACACCTGATCAACTTCCTCTTGACTTATAAACTACAGCAGTCAGAGGGAGATGAATTATAAGAAGATTAGGGACAAGAGACCATCTAAAGCAAATACTGATATCCATTATGGTGACAAGTAACTTTATTATTAACTAAATCTCTGTTAATTCTCTACAACAACTTTTGTACATGTATGAAAGAAATAATCGTAAACTGGTTTGTAAACAATGTCACTAGTCATAATCGTAAACAATGTCACTGGCATTGTTTTATCTCAAGATGCACATCAGTAATGTTTTTTTTCTCCCCAAATTACCCACTTCTGTGGCACTTTCTCCAACACATCTGTCCTCAAAAGAGTAAGTGCACCTGACAGCGGCAAATAAAACATGGAGGACAACAATTAAACTCTCTCACAAAGCTTTGGAAAGATTTGTTTGGTCTGAAAGAACGACTAGCTTACAAAAACACTGATGTAGTGATTTAGTTCTTAAGAGTCTGTACGAAATACAAAAAGGCAGAAACTAACACATCAAACATGTCTTGAAGCAATTTTACAGGGGTTCCTTTTTTTTACGTCTTAGCACATAATACATTGCTGTGGTTGTATTCATCAGTGCACATAATTTTAGTTAAATTGCTCTGCATTTGATGAATGAATGATGAATTCCACACAGGCTAATTGGTCAATTAGACAAATGGCTATTTATTTAGACATTGTTTTAAATGCCTTTACTCCATTCTGGATTTTAACACCCACACTGCAAAAAAAAAAAAAAAAAAAAATGTGTTCACTCAACTTACATTTTTAGAGATATTTGCAGATATTTAAACATTACTTTGCATATTCTGATATAAATCAAATTTTAAATATGAGAGAATTGAAATATCCTCCATAAGTCTAGCCACATGCCTTTTAGGAACTTAATGAAATGAAGCCTATGTTGAAAAAGAAGTAATAGTTGGCAGGTTTTATAGATTTTTAGCTTTAGTTTGCTGACATAAGCTGGATTAGCAACGGTGTCATATAGAAATGTTGATACTGCAAACAATACACAATTACTTCATATATGTCATTTTACAACCATTTTAGCCAAATGTACTTACCAGATTTGATGATGATAGAATGATCATATCACAATAAATAATGAGAACTAACCTTGCTGGTTCAGCATGTATTTTTTAAGTTGAGGCGATACATAATCTTCTGAACCGTCAGACGTGACGTGAACGTTTCTGGCTGGGCAGACATGATAGGAACTGTCTCCGGCTGGGCAGATGTGACATGAACAGTCTCTGGCTGGGCAGACGTGGCATGAACCATCTCTGATTGGGCAGACATGGCGTAAACCGTCTCTGACTGGGCAGACGTGACCTGAACAGTCTCTGACTGGGCAGACTTGACGAGCAGTCTCTGGATCCGCAGTTGGACGTGAGCGGTCTCAGGATCAACAGACATGATGTGAGCAGTCATAAACGGTGGGCTGCTGGGGCACAGCCTCTGGGCTCTTGGGGAGGTTGGAGGTCTTTCTCCTCCTCCGCCGTTTCTCATTCTGATGTGCACGCTCTGGGCTGGATGGAAACCGCGGTGAACCGAGCTCTGAGCTGGGCGGAATCAGCGGCGGGTGGAGCTCTGGATACCACCAGCACAGGGTCGAAGAGGGGCCTGAGTGGAGAATGGTGTCAGGATTCCTCACGACCACCTCCTCCACTGCGGCCTCCATGGGTCCCGTGAAATCTGACCAACCGGTCAACCTCAAAAAGTTATATTCTCTCCCGCTCGGTGGCTGGGGAAGAGAGAATAAAAAACATACCGCTGGATCTTGTTGTGACCGACTCTTTCTTTCACAATACACACACAGGAAACAATAGATCCAAGAGCAGTAACAACTCACAACAAATCCAGGCAAAGGTAAAAAAAATCCAACAAGGCAATCCAAAACACAAGAAACAAATAAGAACCAGCCAGATACAGACATCAGAAGTGTGGTGACATAAAACAAGGACTTTGTAACAAATACTAAAACAGACAGGGTATTTAACAAAGAACTCACAATGATGACGGGGAACAGCTGAGTGCAATGAACAGTAATTAGTACAGACAAGGATTGTGGGGAATGCAGTTCATGTTTGCAGATGTTGACGCTTGCCACCAGTTTTCACTCCTTCAACCCCAAAAGCCTCAACATCATCAGCTCAACAAAAACAAGCTGGCAGGAAAAGATCTGCTAAATTCTCACCTCATCCAGCCAAAAGATCATCACTGCCTGCCTAGGTGAAATCCTCTCCGCCGATCACTGATCCTTCAGATTTAATTTATCAGCTTCTTTCCCCAGTCCAAAGCCTTTCCCAAATGGTCAAAGGATCAGAGTAAAAAAAATATGATTTTTGAACTCCCCTTCATCAATCGCAATCCTAACCTCTGCTCAGATCCCAGCTTGAATCCTTCAGGCATTCTACAGTCCTGGCCTTCCTATGGATCAAGTAACCCCCCGAGCATGCCTTCAACATCAGCCACCATGCCAGCTCCTCTTCATAAGTCTCAGTCACCATTTCGAGATGTTTCCGCTCCACCGGCTTCTTCAAACTTCAACCTCTCCATAGCAACCCCAACTCAAGCGTTCAGTAGGCATTTTGTTTCTCCCACCGCAAGAACAAACATCATCCAAGAGAAGGACATCAACTACTTCCCTCGCCACTAGCTTCTGACAGGAAAATGGTTTACTGTGATGACGTGGCAGTCCTTTTAAAAACTTCTGATCCTCGGTTACAATGCAATCTTTCATTTGGCGAATTTGTAATCGCTTTCAGCCTTTACAGAGACATCCTATGCCAAGTTTACCCAGAACAAAGGGAAGAATGCGACCTCTACATATCCATGCTGACGGACTTCAACCAAAGATACGGGGGCACTTTATTTTACGAAGATCACAAATCATTCTCTGCTAAATCTGCGTCCTTCATCACTCTTTATAAGTCAAGACTGGTCCGTTACCCATACCGAACTTCTCGTCTGTCATTCGGCGGCCAAAAAAACTATTTGCAGCGCTCACTGACACACAGCTATTTTCTGCCCTAAAGCTTTCCCTAGCCACGAGCCTGCTGTCCATGGTGCTGAAAACGTAAGACTCTCTTCCTACAAAAGAGGTTGCTCGGTCGCAGAACCTAATGACGCTCCCATATGTAATCTATTTAGAGTAGCTGTTTGCTCATTTTCGATTTGTAGATTTGCTCACATTTGTAGTTTTTGCTGGGATCCACACTCGAAATCTGTCTGCCCACGCCGGTACAAACCTCAAACCCGATGGAAAGCCCCATTCCGGAGAAAATTCTGAACAATCGTCCATCTGTCCCCATCAACATTTTTAACCTTTAAAGCTACCTCTCTTCTCACCCTGACTCGTCATTTGTTGACTGTTTTAATCACCGGTCTGTCCCAAGGGTTCTGGGTGGGCATCCTTTTTCATCTTACTACCTCTTTTCTAGCAAAAAAACTGTTAGATGAAGTCTGTCCGACATTTCTATTTGGTCTCATCTGTTAAATGATTGGAACGGCATTTCCTTTTTCTACAACAATGCTTTCGAATTGTCCGCAGACCTACACCTATTTACAGATGCCACCCCATCTATCGGTTTTGGGGGATTTTTCAAGGGCACTGGTTCGCAGAGAAATGGCCTAATGAATTCGAAAACAAAACAAAAATAATGAAAATAATTCAGATATTTGTTCTAATATATTTTTTCTCTCTATGTTTAGGAACTGCAGGATCCACATCTAGAGAAAATATTCCTCTACCGGTCTTTGGGGGTGGGCCCCGTCACGGGGGATTTATTCTTCCTCCTATTTTGGGGGGACGGCTGCACCAATGCCTTCATCTATAGACCATTTCACAAGATGTAAACAACACTGGTCCAGAAGCACTTCCTGTTTCAGTTTTTTAACACTACATAAAAGCTGGGATAAAATACAACCAACAGAACATTTAAAACTGAATCAAAAAGTTAAACAAACATCTTTAAGATGTTTTCTTTACATGTGAATTTAGTTACAAACTGAAACAGGAAGTGCTTCTGGACCAGTGTTGTTTACATCTTGTGAAATGTCTATAGGCAGGATATTCAGATTCCGTACCCTCGAAATGTGAACTATGGACGGGGCCTAAGCTTAAACTGTATATTATGCTTGCTGAGCTGTTGTTAAATTTTTTCTGGCAACGTTATTACTTACCCGAGTCTTTCTGGTAGAACAACAAAATCCCAGATTTATGACATCACAGCCATGAGCATATTAACATGACCACCCTGATTTAGACATCAATGATGACTCAGCAAATTGGGCCATGGCAGTACATAAAGCCATCATAATATGAAATCACTTCCATCATATAAAAATCCTATACTTTAAAGGCCTCATAATTTCTATCAGCTGTGTGTACAGCCTTACTAAACCAAGCAGCTATAGAAGTAAAAGGACAAACAGGTGACCAGCGGGTCTGTCCTAACATCTGGTATGACTGAAGACACTCATCTGGACAAATCACAACACACACACACTTGATTTCTCTGGAGGATATACTATTCATTTGGATGCTCATAAAACAGTTTGTCTGGGTATTCAGAACAGCATGTCCTTAGCTAGTTAACACAGATTGGAAAGACAAATGCTTTTAAAAAAGTCAACATTAGACACAGATTAAAATAGATCAATATTTGCTGTTATTGCAATTTGTTCATTAACTTCATCAAAATCTATTTGTCTGCTTGTTTAAATTAACTAAAAACTCATCAGTTATGTCTCCTGAAAAGGAAATTTGTCTCTGAGGAAACCAGGAATAGTCCCTCTGTCGTGAAAATTAAGCTTGTAATGTTGCTGTATGTCTATGGTGTTTTTAAAATGCTTGAAAACAAACCATGTGCATATTCATGGCAGTGAATACTCATTACTGAGTATTTTCTCTATGAATCTGCATTGAACCAAAGTCAGTCTCAAAATCGTGGTTTGAAATTGCTGGTGTTTCAATGTGTGATCATCAATGAGTGGATCTCATTGATGGAACTAGGTTAAATTTTTATATTCATAGAAGTGCGTATACTAAATGAGGGAAAGGTGTAGAGTTACATTCAAGTTATTTTAAGGCATCAATGAAAAAAAAAGTTTACATATGTAATTTTTGGTGATCAAATAAGAGTTTTAAGGGATAAAATTATAGACTACATGTGGACTTCAAGAAAGTAAATCGTGAAATGTGTTTCCATTTTAGATATGAAATGAAAACTGCAGCTATTTTTTCATGTGATACAAAGAAAAATTCCCTGATTCTCCAGCAATTGTCATAATAATTGATCTCACGGGAACCACAGGGAGTTATTAACCCTGATGTATTCCTCAAGTTGCTTACCATCCTGAGACATTCCTCATATCCGCTTGAAGTCTCATAAATCTGTGTGATCCTCCTGCTCTGTGTGTGCAAGAAAGAACTTTAAATGTCACAAAAGTCTTTGCCATCAAACCCAAAAGGAGCTGAGGCCATCGGATCAAAGGATAAAAGTGGAATATATATATATATATTTCAAAACCTGGCAGCAACAAGCTTCACATAATTAATCCAGAGGTCATTCTGAATGCTGACTTAAGTCTTCAGCCCTTTATTGAAAATGCATCTTCTTTTTAAGTGCACATATTTTTGCTCAGCATGATGTAGGAGGTTAATCTCACTATTTGTCAAGAGCCGATTACCATTTCACAGATCCAGTGAATTTAGATCTTGTTCTGACTCCATCCGCATGGGCCCCTGCAGAACTGCAATGCAAGATGTAAATAAGGTCTTCTATACTTCATCACATGGATTATTAACAAGAAATGTACATTAATTTATACATTTAAAAGAGAAAGCATGGATCATCCTGTGCTATTACTACTTTTAAATTCATCCAGGTAATATTATGGATTGCCATTTTCAGTAAATTATGAATAAGCACTGTAGTCTTTTGGAGTAAATTCGCTTAGACCAAGAACCTACCTTAATCTGGTTCTTAATTTAATCTAATTTACCCTAAACCTGTAAGTTGATTCTTGTTTAATTAAAGGTTTTCATTCACATCAGATATGAGACATTAATTATTCTACATGAGATAAAGACCAGACACATAATCATTCAGGAACTGTCCCATTTGTTCTGGTGCAATTCCTTTATATAAGTAAAAGCACATAATCCCCATAGCATGAGTAAATTGAGAAATGGAAGCTCACATAAACAAAAATCCTTTAACAAAAGAAAACACAAACATTGAGGGGCCTATCTTGCACCCGGCGCAAATGACTTTGTACACTAATGCATGTATCGTTCTTATTTTGCAGCTGCACAAAGTGGGCTTTTCCCTCTTTTTACAGTTTACAGACGCACGTCGGTAAACTAGGAAATGAACTTGCCCTCCCCGGGCGGGTCAGCGGGGAAAAAAAAGAGGCGTGTTTCAGCGTAAACATTCCCTGGTGCTATTTTGCAGTTCCAAAAAAAAATTGCGCCACTGACCAGAAAAAAAAACTGGTCTAAAGTCAGTGGGGTGTTGCGCGTTGTTCATAATGCATGCTTGGCCTTAAAGGATTAGTTCACTTTTGAAAAACTTTTGCTGATAATTTACTCACCCCCATGTCATCCAAGATGTCCATGTCTTTCTTTCCTCAGTCGAAAAGAAATTAAGGTTTTTGATGAAAACATTCCAGGATTTTTCTCCATATAATGGACTTCAATGGGAACCGGACGGTCCAAGGTCCAAACGACAGTTAATAACAGTTTCAGATGCAGCTTCAAATGTCTTTAAACGACACCAGACGATGAATAAGGGTCTCATCATGCGAAACGATCGGTTATTTCAAAACTTATTCCAAAAATGTAACTTTTCTAAGGACAAATGCTAGCCTTGCTCTATTCTGTGAGGCGCGTTTGTAACGTCACGTAATACGTAATTACGTTCAAAAGGTCACGGGCGACGTAGCCGGATGTTCAGAAACAAAAAATCGTCCGACATCGTTGTTTTACCTTTTAATTCCTTTTTTGTAAATGGCGTTTGAGTTAGTTTGCACTTCAACCTATGCGTACAACTTGTAAACACTGACTCTGTACTTACGGCTACGTCGCCCGTGACCTTTTGAACGTAAACCATGTCCTCGCTAGAGAAGCGTTCAGTTTTTCCGCTTGCAAATTCCGCCATGTAAATAGCGAATCCGCCATTGTGCGAGTGCAACTGGCATTTGAAGGGAATGGGAGATAAGACTCTGATTGGTTTAATGCATGTTATGCCCAAAACACACCCATTACTCATTAAGAGAATCGGGACAACTCTTTTAGACCATTCACTTAGGTCGTTAAAATAGTTGTCTGAGCATATAATCCTATTTTTTGTATCTAAAACAGTCTCAAAATAACGTTGGCCAATTGGAACTACGGTGGTTAGCACACATATACTATGACACAATTTCTGGCTTTGACTAAAACAGAAATTGGTCAACTACAGCTATCAGACCAGAACCATTCTTTTTTTTGTTACAGAACATCTTATTGTGTTCAATTTTTATGCTACATATGCAAGAAACTCAATATACAGAAAACATCACCCTAAAGTCAAAGCAAAATATGAAGGACACAAAGAAGACCAGGCTGACCTTTGACCTCTTTTCACAAAGTTTATACAAGGCAAATAAGTTTTAAACATAACTTTGCACCTCAACAAAGAGAGAAAGACGGGCATCTGAACCACTGCCACATTCTCTTGGAGAGATACCGTAGTAATCCATTACATGGTCTGTTAGGCCATTACATCAAACAAGCGTGCTGTCTAACCACTAAATGTGAGGCCACAAATTATCATGAGTTGTTAAAGCAATAAAATGAAAATGAATATCCAATCCATTCTCATTGGAAGGTGTGGTTATATTTCGGCAAAATTTATGGGGAATTGACAAACACCTCTCTCTCAAATCATCAATCTCTCTATTGTGATGTCAGGCCCACTTTGTCTTTCAAGGACAAAAGGGTACATCCGACAGTAGCGCTGATGAGCAGAAACATTTCTCTCCGAAAAATATCATCCGTCATGAAGATGGTAATGATTTTTTTTTTAGTCGTGCTTACAAGCAGAATCGATGGATTTAACTGAGGGGGAGTTTTATGGCTGACGTGAGAGTTGTGCATCAGCTTTGACTATTATCATTCATTCAGCAGACACTTTTCCATTTGAAGCAACTTAAAGTACATGTTAACTATAGAAACAATCTGCTTGGAGCAACCTGGAGTTAAAGGGATCGTTCACACCAAAACGTATTATTATGAGGTTATGGTATAAGCCAATGATTTTAAATGAAAATAAGGGTTATGGTATTAGCAAATTACAGATACTACTATCGTCATACAAAATTATTTGGACATGTATCATCTTAACCCTTAAATGCATGAATGTTTCACTAATCATTATTATATACTTGGGTCTTTAGCGACCAGGGTCTTTGTCTAACACGAATGGATCTCTGCCTGTCACGATAATAATCTCTGGATATTAAAGAAACAATTACAGAAAAATAAAATAAAGCATATTTTGTTACCTTTTGTAGCTTAGAAGGGTTCAGTTTGAGTTGATGTTTTTATTCCATTTTCTCTGTCTTTGTCAGAGCTAATTTCCCAGTACATTCAGCATCTGGCTCATATTGCCCATCTCAGACATATTCTCAAAACTATCATTTTCAACATCTTTAAAATCGTCTCGGTTACGTATGTAACCCTCGTTCCCTGAGTAGGGAACGGAGACGTTACGTCAGAAGTGACGGAGATTGGGGGTTTCGCATAGAAAGCCAATCCTCTTCGAGTATTTAAACACGAGCCAATGGCATGCAATGCCTTGGGGCTGCGGAAATTTGCATAGCGTACTCCGCCCTACTCCGTGAGTATAAAAGGAGGAAGTGAACGCAACCGCAGTATGTCTTCGCTGAGGAGCCAAGACTGAACTCGGCATCTACCCAGCGATACAGCAGAAGTGGCAGGGAGACGTAACGTCTCCGTTCCCTACTCAGGGAACGAGGGTTACATACGTAACCGAGACGTTCCCTTTCGTAGTCACTTCGAGTTACGTCAGAAGTGACGGAGATTGGGGGTCTGTGCCATCACGCCAACTTCAGGCTGTCTTCCAGTGCCCTGCGAAAGTCTGAATCCCCGAGCCTTACCTGTTTTCCTTAGGGGATCCGACTTAACACAGGATTACCAAGGTACACTGGGAAACATATCCCGAAGGGGACATGCTACCAGCTGCCTACCGAAGGGAGGACTTACGAATACACATATGGCCACATAGGAACACATATGGAATCACTGGAGCACCAACCGCAGGTGGCTACTAATTTCAGCTCCAGGGGTGGCAGATGGCTTGCCAAGGGAAGACACATGCTCAGAGAGGCTTACAGTGGATAATACACATGAGACGGTTACCAAGGGGGAACCGTACGCATGGAGGCACCTAGCCAGCATCCAGAGCCACAGCAGTGGTGCCCGCATCGTCGGTGCTGGAGGACTCAAGGCTTCAATGGAAGAACTGAGGAAATATCGCACTTATCCAGTCCGGGGAGTGGAGTGGCGAGCAAGCGAAGACACCTGAGCGGATCCAGAACTGGCCGAAACGAGTACGTGAGAGGATACCGGCTCAATTCGCAGATTATAGAATCTGGCGAAGGTGTTGGGTGTCGCCCAGCCTGCAGCTCTGCAGATGTCTGTTAGCGAGGCGCCGTGCGCTAAAGCCCAAGAGGAGGCCACACTCCGAGTGGAATGGGCCGTCACACCAAGGGGGCACGGAAGGCCTTGCTGCTGGTAAGACAAAGCAATGGCATCCACAATCCAGTGGGACAGCCGTTGCTTTGAGAGAGCTCTTCCCTTCTGGCTCCCTCCATGACAGACAAAGAGCTGGTCTGAGGTCCTGAAACACTGCGTTCTGTCGACATAGGTGCGGAGAGCACGTACCGGACAGAGCAGTGCCAAGGCTGGGTCTGCCTCCTCCGGGGGCAGCGCTTGCAGGTTCACCACCTGGTCCCGGAAGGGAGTGGTGGGAACCTTGGGCACATATCCAGGCCGGGGTCTCAGGATCACGTGAGAGTAAGCCGGCCCGAACTCCAGGCACGCTTCGTCAACGGAGAATGCGTGCAGGTCCCCCACCCTCTTGATGGAGGCCAATGCAACCAGGAGCGCTGTCTTCATGGACAGAAACTTTAACTCTACCGATTGCAAAGGCTCAAGGGGATGCCTCTGCAGAGCACTTAAAACTACCGAGAGGTCCCAAGAGGGTACGAGGGGAGGACGAGGCGGATGCAGCCTCCTCGCTCCCCTCAGGAACCTGATGACCAGGTCGTGCTTCCCTAAGGACTTACCTTCCACTGCTTCATGAGAAGCGGCAATGGCCGCGACGTAAACCTTAAGGGTGGAGGGCGACAGCCTGCGCTCCAACCCTTCTTGCAGGAAGGAAAGCACGACACTGATCGAACATCTCCGGGGGTCTTCTCCGCGAGAAGAGCACCAATTGACGAAGAGGTTCCACTTCAACGCATAAAGGTGTCTCGTGGACGACGCTCTTGCGGAAGTGATGGTTGCCGCCACCGCAGGTGGCAGCGAACTCAAACCTGCCTCGTCCCGTCCAGGAGCCACACGTGCAGCCTCCAAAGATCGGGACGAGGGTGCCACAGAGTGCCCCGTCTCTGAGAGAGTAGGTCTGGTCTCAGAGGAATAGGCCAAGGAGGTGCTGTCGCGAGGAGCATGAGATCGGAGAACCACGTCTTGGTGGGCCAGTAGGGGGCTACCAGCAAGACCTGCTCCTCGTCCTCCTTGATCTTGCACAACACCCGTGCAAGGAGGCTCACTGGGGGAAACGCATACTTGCGTGGGCCCCGTGGCCAGCTGTGCGCCAGCGCATCCGAGCCGAGAGTGCCGCGGGTCAGAGAATAAAACTGGGCGCAGTGGGACGAGTCCCGAGAGGCGAACAGGTCTATCTGTGCCTCCCCGAACTCGTCCCAAATCAGCTGGACCGACTGGGGATGGAGTCGCCACTCGCCGGAGATGGGGCGGACCCGGGACAGCTCGTCGGCTGCCCAGTTCCGGTCTCCAGGAATGTAAACTGCACGAAGGGACCTCAGGTGCTTCTGACTCCATATCAAGAGGTGGCGGGCGAGCTGCGACAACTGGCGTGAGCGTAGACCCCCCTGGTGGTTGATGTACGCTACTGCCGTAGTGTTGTCTGAGCGGACAAGCACATGCTGGCCCTTGAGCAACGCTCGGAAGCGGCGAAGGGCGAGCCGTACTGCCAACAGCTCGAGGCAATTGATGTGCATGAGGCGCTGGGCTCCTGTCCAGGAACCGGCGGCTGCATGCCCATTGCACATGGCACCCCAACCCGTGGTAGATGCATCCGTGGAGACAACGAGATGCCTGGAAACTCGCTGAATAGGGACGCCGGTCCGTAAAAAGCTGAGGTTCGACCACGGGAAGAAGGTTCGGCGGCACGCTGGAGTTACTGGAACTCGGAGCGAGCCGCGATGCCATGCCCACCTCGGGACTCGATCGCGAAGCCACAGCTGAAGCGGTCTCATATGAAGCAAACCGAGCGGCGTTGCCGCGGCCGCGGATGCCATATGCCCCAGGAGCCTCTGAAATAGTTTCAGTGGAACCGCACTCTTGCCCTCGAACTGTCGAAGACAAGTCAGCAGTGAGTGCGCGCGCTCGTTCGTGAGCTGCGCGGACATGGCGACCGAGTCTATCTCCATGCCGAGAAAAGAGATCCTCTGCACGGGGCAAAGTTTGCTCTTCTCCCGGTTGACCCGAAGGCCCAAACGGGCTAGGTGCCGGAGCACCAAGTCTCTGTGTTCGCAAAGCTGAGCTCGAGAGTGTGCTAGTATCAGCCAGTCGTCGAGATAATTCAGGATGCGAACCCCGTGTTCGCGAAGGGGAACAAGGGCTGCCTCGACGATCTTCGTGAAGACGCGAGGGGACAGAGCTAACCCGAATGGGAGAACGGCGTACTGATATGCCTGGCCCTCGAAGGCAAACCGAAGAAACGGTCTGTGTCGAGGTAAGATGGACACATGGAAGTACGCGTCCTTCAGGTCGATCGCTGCAAACCAATCCTGATACCGAACACATTCGAAAATGCGTTTGGCCGTGAGCATTTTGAACGGTAGTCGATGGAGAGAACGGTTCAAAATGCGCAGGTCCAGGATCGGTCGTAACCCACCGGTCTTCTTGGGGACAATGAAGTAGGGGCTGTAAAACCCGGACTTCACCTCGGCTGGAGGGACCGTCTCGATTGCACCCTTCGCCAGCAGGGTCGCAATCTCCGCTCTCAGGACTGGGGCATTGCCACCAACTATCGTGGAGCGAACTCCCCTGAAGCGGGGAGGAGACCGTGCGAACTGAATCGCGTAGCCGAATCTGATCGTTCTGATGACCCAGCGGGATATCCCGGGAAGCGCTAGCCAGGCTTCCAGGAAATGAGCCAACGGGGTCATGCGAACCACAGACGTCCCCCCGGAGGGGCAGCGGTGCGGGTCGACTGGCACGCGTGCAGGGGTTACCCCGCTCGGATGCGTCGAAGCCCGCTCCCCGACAGAAGGGACCAGGGAAAGCGGAGCGTTCCACGGGGGTCTGTTCTGCCGGGGGTCTGGCGACAGAGGGGGAAGGGATTGGTGTAGCCCGGGGACGACACACGCACCCTTCCGCGCCCTCAGAGACAGAGAGGAGTGTGTGGGCTGACGCACGGGGGCATCGAGCGCACCCACTCCAGTCTGTGAGCTCAGTGAGGATGTCAAGTCTTTCTTTAACCAGTTCAGGGTGCTGCCCACCCGTGGGTGAGCAGCGGGGAGCTGAGAACAAAAGATTCTCCCCCGGCCCTCCACCGGGGGAAGGAGGGGGCCTGCTACCGCCTCCTGAGAAAGACTCGAGATCGTCACTGAGCGGCCCGTGTCAGGATCTTCGCTTGGCCTGGCGTTTAGCGGGGCGAGCGGCCTGAGGGGGCTGAGACGCCGGCCTGCGGCCTCCTCGACGCCGGGGCCCGGGTGAAGGCTGCTGCTGGGGCCGGGCGGGAGGGAGGGGAGCCGCAGGGGGGCGTCCTCGGCGGCGAGCAGAGGGAGGCACCTGCGCCGATGACTGGGTGGAGGCAGCAGCTGGTCGTCGGGGCAGGATGTGTTTAATGGCCTCCGTCTGCTTCTGGGCGGTGGAGAACTGCTGGGCGAAGTCCTCGACCGCACCGCCGAAAAGGCCAACCTGGGAGAGCGGAGCGTCGAGCAGACGAGTCCGCTCAGCGCTCCGCGTGTCCGCCAGGTTGAGCCAGAGATGGCGCTCCTGAACCACCGAAGTGGCCATCACCTGACCGACGGCGCGAGCGGCCACTTTCGTTGCCCGGAGAGCAAGGTCAGTGGCGGACCGCAGATCTTTAAATGCCGTCGAGTCAGTCCCGCCCTCGTGCATGTCTCTGAGCATCTTCGCTTGGAAGACCTGCAAAGTGCTCATGGCATGCAAAGCGGAAGCCGCCTGTCCCGCCGCTCTATAGGCTCGCGCCGCCATAGCAGACGAGAACCCACAGGCTTTGGATGGGTGCTTAGGAGGACCACGGGTGGAGGCGCTCTGTGGACACAGCTGCATCGCAACAGAGCGCTCCACCGGGGGCATCCCAGTGTACCCACGGGCGGCCCCACCGTCGAGGGGGGGAAAGGCGGGGGAGAGATCGCGCTCTCGAGTGGACAAAGGAGCCCCCCAAGAGCGCGATAACTCCGCATGCAGCTCGGGGAAAAAAGGTATTGGAGTTGGCCGTGGCCTTGCGGCGGCAGCTTTGTCCAGATACCAGTTATCCATCCGCGAGAGATCGGGGCAGGATGGAGGTTTCCATTCTAGCCCGATACTCCCAGCGGCTCGAGACAGCATGGCCGTCAGCTCGGGATCTGACACGGGCAACGCTGGCACTCCCGAAGGGGGCAACGCAGCCGCATCTTCCTCTCCCGAGGACTCAAGCCCGCCTAGTGATGCTGTGATAGACATCACATCATCATCTGGAGCGCTGCTCGAAGCAGCCGGTGCCGCCGAAGAGACAACCGACCGAGTCGCGCTAGCGCTCGCTGGCTCACGCACTGAGGCGGGAGGTGTGGCCCGAGGAATCGTCGGGGCTTTATCCCACACCGTCACCGTTAGATCGCCGGGTCCCCGAGTCGACGGGCCCCCTTCCGTGAAGGAAGCCGATCGAGTAGGGGGGACCGGGGCTCTCACTCTAGTGAGATCATTGAGCCTCGACCTCAGTGTGGAGATGGTCATGCTCCCACAGAAGGAACATGAGTCATCCACGAACGCTGCTGCTGCATGCTGAATGCCCAGGCATACAAAGCAGCGTTCGTGACCATCAGATGACGACAGAAATCTACCACATCCAGAAGGGCACGGGCGAACCATCTTTAAAAAGACGTGCCGCGTGCAGCTCTTTCACTTTCACTTTTATGAGAAAGGAGAAATTCACTCTTTCAGCGCTGAAGCTGCCAGGGAGAAGTGCAAAGTCTGGCAGACCACTGCTCAGATCGCAGGCAATGCAAAATCTCGCTGGGTACCGCCGTCACACCAACACTGAAGAGGACGCTCGTTCTCGAAGAGTCTTGAATCAGCTTTTAGGAGTGAAGAGGTTCTCTTGGCTCCGAAGCGAAAACATACTGCGGTTGCGTTCACTTCCTCCTTTTATACTCACGGAGTAGGGCGGAGTACGCTATGCAAATTTCCGCAGCCCCAAGGCATTGCATGCCATTGGCTCGTGTTTAAATACTCGAAGAGGATTGGCTTTCTATGCGAAACCCCCAATCTCCGTCACTTCTGACGTAACTCGAAGTGACTACGAAAGGGAACAATATTTTGATCACTGTATCTCACAATCTGCTCAGTTACTGGGATTTTCACGCAGAACAATTTCTAGGGTTTACAAAGAATGGTGTGAAAAGGGAAAAACATCCAGTATGTGGGAGTCCTGTGGGAGAAAATACCTTGTTGATGCTAGAGGTCAGAGGAGAATGGGCCGACTGATTCAAGCTGATAGAAGAACAACTTTTCCTGAAATAACCACTTGTTACAACCGAGGTATGCAGCAAAGCATTTGTGAAGCCACAACACATACAACCTTGAGGCGAATGGGTTACAACAGCAGAAGACCCCATCGGGTACCACTCGTCTCCCCTACAAAATAGGAAAAAGAGGCAACAATTTACAATAGCTCACCAAAATTGGACAGTTGAAGACTGGAAAAATGTTGCCTGGTCTGATGAGTCTCGATTTCGGTTCAGACATTCAGATGGTAGAGTCAGAATTTGGCGTAAACAGAATGAGAACATGGATCCATCATGCCTTGTTACCACTGTGCAGGCTGGTGGTGGTGGTGTAATGGTGTGGGGCATGTTTTCTTGGCACACTTTAGGCCCCTTAGTGCCAATTGGGCATCGTTTAAATGCCATGGCCTACCTAAGCATTGTTTCTGACCATGTCCATCTCTTTATGGCCACCATGAACCCATCTTCTGATGGCTACTTCTAGCAGGATAATGCACCATGTCACAAAGCTCTAATCATTTCAAACTGGTTTCTTGAACATGACAATGAGTTCACTGTACTAAAATGGCCCCCACAGTCACCAGATCTCAACCCAATAGAGCATCTTTGGGATGTGGTGGAATGGGAGCTTCGTGCTCTGGATGTGCATCCCCCAAATCTCCATCAACTGCAAGATGCTATCCTATCAATATGGGCCAACATTTCTAAAGAATGCTTTCAGTGCCTTGCTGAATCAATGCCACATAGAATTAAGGCAGTTCTGAAGGCAAAAGGGGGTCAAACACAGTATTAGTTTGGTTTTCCTAATAATCATTTAGGTGGGTTTATGGTTGCTGTATTTGAACCATGCAGTTTTTTTTCATATGGGTTGAACCGCATTGAGTTAACACAGTCTCATCCCAAAAAGTCATATAACTGACGTCTTGGGACGTCTTTTGACCATACGTCAATATCTGCCTTGTCATTAGCACTAAATGAGACACGTGTTACATCCAATGTAGCTGCCATCTACTGGCACCTGTACATTACAATGTATTTGAATCCACATTATATGAAAGGTACTTTATTCTTTGATCTGCCTTTATTTGTCCGTGTTGACCACTTCCCTGATCACTATCAGAGGTCCGGCGTTTAATTGACTACCGGTTTTTATTTGAGAAATTACGCTATACAAGAGACTAGATCATGATCTGTGATGTCATTGCTCTGCTGCAGAATTTCAAAGGCATCAACATTGAAAGTATGCTACCATTCGAAATGTTTGGGGTTGGTGAGATTTTTTTTGAAAGAAGGGTTATTAAAGTTAACTAAAACTATTTTAATTTTGTTTAATTTGATGTACTGTTCCTGAAAGTAAAACAATAAAAAAAAATAGTATAAACTCTATAGACATAAACAACATAAAAAAACAATAACTAGTAGTCCTATTAAGTCATGCCTCCCGGCCACCATCTTGGCAGTACCTCCAGGCAGCTGTTTCGGACTAACAAGACCAGGCTCCTATTTAAATGAATGGGTAGAGAGTCAGAACTGCACTTTCACTGGTCACCGGGAAAAAGTTTGATGACTTTGCCCCAAAATAAGGTTTAAAACGCCTTTTTCCCCAGGGGTTATACTTTTACTAAGGGTTAACTTGCCACCAATAAAAGAGGAAGAAGTAGTGATCTTTCTCATGAGTTAAACATCAACTGTTGATAGCCAGCTCATTGAAATGATTTGTTGAAAGACAGGATTCTAAAAGCACACTTGTTAATTTGCAAAGTGCATATGACAAAGGATTTTCCCTATTTTCTGTAATGTTTTTTTTTTTCCTTCCAATCATCTCACCATCAGTGCTCTTAACAAAAGAAACACCCTCAAACTCTTATTTCACAAACTTCTCAATTTGTATGACAAATTCAGATGCTGAACACATGAAAAGGAACACAGGGAATGTTAAAGACGTCTATGTTATGGCTTCGGGTGTGAAGAAAATGAGCCACGGCTCAGAGATTCCATTATTCATCTGCCCACTGGCCATATACTTATTCAAGGTTCCGAACAACTGTCCCGTACACGCTAGTCATCCATTCCAATCAGTGTGCTAATGCAGTCGCTGAGGTGTGCAGAAAAGGCAGTGGTCGGTATTTCAACTCTTGGGTGAACATCGTACACTCAAACCTTACCATGTTAATATTAACGGAGCACTTCACCCATTGCAACATTAATCTTTATTGAAAGTGGATCATATATGTAGTCGAAATGTAAAATAATTTTTTTTATTTGGTGCCCTCTTGACCGAGAAAAGACAGAAAATAATCAAGGGGCACCTATATTTGAAAAGACTACATGTCCCACATTGCACAGCTCCGCAAGCCACACCATTATTAAAAGTTTTATCCAACAAGGATGCATTAAATTGATCAAACGTGGAAGTAAAGACTTTTATCCTGTGAAAAATCACCATTGTCCACAAAAATTTTAAGAAAAATAACTGAAATTAAATGAACTGTGTTCAACATTGATAATAAGAAATGGTTCCAAGGACTATAGATATGTGTAAGGGGCTTTGATGTTACTGTCAGGACTCTGGTTTGATCTTCAGCCTTTCTGCTGGGTTTGTCTTGCGTCTTGATTGTCAGTGAGTTCACCTCACTCTACCATCATAGCTGAATCCAATCCCAATCAGTTCTCTCACTCTCGTTACTCACACACCTGTTTCCCATTTTCTGTGCTGATTTTCTGCACTATAATGCTTCTCTCTTTCTTGTCTTCCGTCCGTTTCACCACTGGCCCCTTGCCTGAAAATCTTGTTTTGGTTGCTTTTAAGGCCCCGTTTACACTATATTTCCCTCAGGTTTGGCCTGTTATTTACACGAAAACCCTGTTTTTATCAGAGAAAACGATTATTTCTAAAAACTCCAAAGAGGAGATTTCTGAAAATGCTGGTTATGTGTTCGTGTCAAATGGGAGAAACGGGGTTTTAGGTTCTCTCTTGTCGATTCTGAGGATTCTGATTGGCTCGCATGGTTCTCCCTACACTGCCGCCTATAGGTTTGGCATAGTTATGATGGCGCTCGAAGGCATATTTATGCGGGTGTGTGCATGATGTTATTATTGAAAACGGAGGCGGGGGAAATACCCGTTTGTCTAAATACCCGGCTTTGTGTAAATGTGGCCTAAACCTTGTCTGATTGTTTAAGCCTGTTTTGTTGTTTATTTGTCTAGTTCCTATTCTCGAGTCGAGTCTACTCAGCTTGCTCAACCGGTTTTTAACCCCCTGCTCTCGTCCTGGACTATTGCCTTGGCATCTTCTTGAAATGGTCTCGCCCTCTTATTGGTGGCTGGGCTGCTAATTATTTTATGTTTTGTATTGGTTTTCTTCAAACTTGTTTGGACAATAAATCCTTCTCTCAATTGATCTGCTCTTGGGTCCTGTTGTCTGCACCTCCTTAACAGCTTCTTGAGTATATTAGAATGATTTCTGAAGGATCGTGTGACACTGAAGACGGGTAACAATGCAGAAAATTAAGCTTTGCCATCACAGGAATAAAATGCATTTGAAAATGTATTACTAGAAAACAGTTAGTTTAAATTTTTCACAATATTACTGTTATTATAATATCACTGTATTTTTGGTTAAATAAATGGCCTTGGTGAGCATTAGAGACTTCTTTCAAAAACATTAAGAATCTTGCTGATCTCAAACATTTGAACGTTAGCTATATTTGTATGGATAACTTTTATCACCCTTTATGATGCTTTAGTATTATTTTGCTTCCTTTGTTTGCTGTCATTTTATTGAAATACAGAAAAAAGGAAATCACTGGGGCTAGAATTACATCAGTGATTAGCCTATATAATTTTTTAACATTTTTGGTTGAGAAAATCATTTAATAGTTCAAACTTAAAGCATTTTGTTATTTTTATGCCCTCATGGGTCTGAAATTTAGTTCAGAAACTTTGAAAATCTAGAAATACAAATGGGCAGTGTGTTTTCAGCGATCATAATAATGTAATTTGACATACAGTAAAGTCAACAAACACTTGCAGCGGGAAAATGTGTGCTTTTGTGTAAAAAAACAACAACTTCACTACAGATTGCAGCCACTCTCTTGACATGTGCTTGGCCGCGAGCGTCGCTGTCGCAGCCGCGTCTGCGTGAGAGAAAAAGTCAGTGAATTTGAATATTGATGAGGAGAAGTGGCTTTTCTCTTATGCAGATTCACTGCGCCGCCGTCCACGCCTGGGACGCTCCAGTAAACATAATTTAATTTGAGCATCAGAATAATCCAAACAGGAGGAATGTTTCAAATAGCTTGTTAGTCATGCTCCGTTCACACTGCAGTGCGTCCCCTCTTTCAGAAGCAGGCATGCCTACACAAAATCTACACTTTATCACCCTCTAATTGTCCCCTCAGTGTTCTGTGAAGTTTTCAATTGCAGAACAAACTGAACTGAACCCTGGTTCAATCTTTCTTCTACTCTGAGGCTATTAAAATATGAGTGTACAGTGATTATGTGGAAACAACATGTGCAAAACCTGGCATCATGATGATGCAGATAGGCCTATGCACAGCTAATTACAAAACAAACATGAACATAACATAAAAAAATAACATAAAATATAAAAACAAAAACCTAAAACAACTTTGACATTTATAAAATAACTAAACAAATAACATAATGCAAAACAAAGCAAAAATCTAAAATAAAAACTACAATAAAACAAGAAATAATAAAAACCAAAACAAATTAATTAAATAAACAACTGAATAAAAATAAATAAGTAAAAATACAACGAAAACAAAAAAACCAATCAAGCAAGAAATAAAATAATTAAAATAAAAACAACCAATAAAACATAAAATATATTAAATAAATTAAATTAAAAAAAATTAAGATAAATATAAATAAAACAATAAATAAATATGAATTTGACTAATTTATTTTATTATGCTTTAGAAGAAAAAATTTAGGCAAACGGTCAAGTTTAGCTGTCACTGTGCTATGATATTATGCTGCAGAATTTTGCGATTGGCCAATCAGAATAGTACAATTTTCTACAGTCCATGTTGTCTTTGAAAAAAAAAAAAAAGCCCCAAAAAACTCAAAGCGTTGAGCAAAAATGTTTTCGCCTCCTGGAATGACTGTGTAGTCTCGGATAACTTGCATTATTAAACTCAGCGTGCGTGTTTGTGTGTATTCGTGGAGTTGAACAGGAGTTCATTATGCCGTAGAATATGTATTGTTTCCTTTGGAGGAAGGCAACACGCATTTCAGCATCACAGAGAGGAAGTGAACACACAAACACACAGCAAACTTTGATAAAACAAGAACAGCTACTAATGAAGCTTTTATCATTCCCAGATTCTTTCTCAGTGCCCTCGTGAATTTGTTTGCGATTGTCTTTGATGAGCGTGAGCGTTCAACACAGACGCATAGACATACACACAGACAGACTTTCATTTACACAAATGCAAACTGTTCCGTGTCTTTCTGAGACACCCGGACAGAGATAAAAGCGAGCTGTTTTGATTTTCTCTTTGATGAGTCTTGGACAGAGACAAGCACATTATGTTAAGATGCCAAATAACACTGGCGAAACAGATGAAGCCTCTTCAAACACCTCCTGCTGGTTATATCTTCCAGAAAATGAGGGCGAGAGAGACGAGAGGGCCATAGGGCAGAGAGGGACCGCGGGACATAGGCAGAATGAGAGAGGAGAGACGTTGTCTGCGAGGAGAGCCATCGATGTGACTCTCGCCACCAGTCCATCGCAGACCGTTTTCCACCAACAGGGTGTCAGAAAAGACTGTGGGCACCTAAACCTGCTGGTCATCAATGCTATGAATAACGGTATAATGATTGCATTTTAGAACAAGAACTTCTTGGTCTAGCAAAACAGAATTCCCATTATACTCAAGAAAGATGTCACAATCGAAATGTCCACTGTGGTGAAGCAGCACACAATAAGATGGCGAACACAGCTTCATTTTTTTTCCTGTCCATCTAAATTAAAGCATATTATTAACAAATATACAGTAAAGTTTCTCTATATATATAAAAAAATTGAATTATGTTGTCTAGAGAGAGAGAGACTGGCCTCAAACATTTTCACTCTCACTGTCGCATCCACTCTCACTTGTGTCACAACAATAAAAGTGATTTAACCGACAACAAGCAACTTTATTCCATCAGTATGAGAGCAAAATGAAAGATGTCAGACACTGACACACACAGACAACAAATGTTCAGAGAAACGAAGAAAGACAAACACAGTTCTGTTCAGATGATATGATGTCGACTTCCTGCTACAATATATGGTCAAACTCTATCCTCAATCCACAGACGTGGCTTAAACCTAGTTCCAGACTAAAATGCATGTTTGAGCTGTGTGTGTGTGTGTGTGTGTGTGTGTTCTGAAATTTCAGAAATGTTTCATTACAGTAGCTATTCTCAATTATTATGAGATCATAAAAACATGCATACTAATTAAAATAAATACCTAAATGGCATTTAAAATGGCATTTAATATGTGAAATTGCATAACATTTTACCTGTATCAATGACCTCCGACCTTTCGCGCCTGTAGTGTCTAGCAGCATGGTTACAAAACCGTGCTGCCATGACAACAGGTATATTGGCTGACCTTTTGACTCGCGTCCTTCAGCCATCCCGTCACTGCAGAGCCGAAACCCCACGAATGACCTTAAAGGAGAAGCAAGACAAGAGCATCATGGATCCTTCAGTGTTTCAGTCAAAGAGTCAATTTTGTTAGACAGAAATAAGAGAACCATCAAGTTACAGTCCTCTGTGCTTTCTCGGATATTCCCAGAGGAAAATGAAATTATTTATTTTGTATCAACTTTATATCTGATGTTCCTTCTAAGACAGATTTGAAGAAACAAGAACGAATAAGAATTTTGTCATACAATGAGGGAACTATCAAAATTTATTTGGATAGCATCTCAGTTTGTTTAATATTGGATTCATTTTAATGGAAATTGTTTCCCATTGAGTTCATGGTGAGATCTTTGCATCATTTACTAAAATAAAACCATAAAAAATAAAATATATAAAAGTAGCCTAGGCTATACATGATACTATATGTGGACGTTTGGCAAATCCGAGCACAATTTGAGATCCCTTCTGAACCTCTAAGGGTGTTGTGACATTAGGTAGGAAAATTTTATTTTGCTTAAACAGACTCAAATAAAAACTTATAGGTTTAATCTAATGTGCCTATAAAGTGGCTATTAAAGAAATCTCATTTACCATTTTCAGCTTTTGATTTTTAATAGCATTTTATTTAAAAACTTACCGTGATGCTTAAACACTCTAAATCATTAAACATTTAATCCAATGAAATGCGGTACAATTCACTCAATAAAGGTTTGACCATGTAAACAAGTGCAAATATGATGCACAGCTCCACACTGCCCTCTCCTGTCTGAACACAGAACTGTACTGGACGCAGGTGACACGGCCACGGACTGAGAAGAGTGTGCTGCTGTATAAGAAAAGTTTCATGAAATCGTTCCTGAATCTTTGAGAAGATTTCAACGACGTCGAATGCATAACTTCTTCCAGTCGAAAATGCGCAAAATAACTCGGGGTAAGAGACTCCACCAACATCACACCACACATCGTAAAACGTTGAAATCAAGTGTTGATTTTGTTAAAAATAAAAGATTTGACAGGAAATTTTCGTGAGCACAGCCCAAACCGTTCCTCTAACGTGTCATTTTCACCGTTGGTTTAAAACTTTGCTCTTTCTCACGCTTCTGTTTGACGCCTCATCTTCCCCATCACCTTTTCAGTTCTTCGTCACCTCAGCAGTCTCATTCCCTCTGTCTGCATCTCTCGGCTGTGTCATCTTCCTCGTTTAGTTGTTTTTCCCTCCTTCTCACTTTGCCTTTGGAGAAAATGAGCAGATGTTTCCCCCCGTCTTCATTGGCTTTCTATTAGAAGATACATACATAGACATGCATACAATGGCGGCCGGTCAATTACTTACTCTCAGGTGTGTAATTGTGTTTCTCTTTTCTTCCTTTAATGAGCTACCTACTATTATATTTAGGCAATATTGTGATTAAACTTTAATACATGTAAACAACACTTTATAGTTGGCTACATATAGCCTGGTACATTGAGTTTCACAAGTTCACACAAATAAGTCAGATAGAGTCAATGCATATTTCCATATTTGCTCCTTTCCCCCAATTAAAAATGTGTCAAAAAATATGAGTGGTATGATCCATTTATTTGAAACATAACATTAACACACTTTATAAGAACAACCAAAAAGTGTAATGAACTGTAAAAGAAAGAAAAGGAAAGAAAGATCACTTTCCTTCTAGCCCAAAACATTCATATTTGCTCCTTTCCCCCAATTAAAAATGTGTCAAAAAATATAAGTGGTATGATCCATTTATTTGAAACATAACATTAACACACTTTATACGAACAACCAAAAAGTGTAATGAACTGTAAAGGAAAGAAAAGGAAAGAAAGATCACTTTATGAACCACCTCAAGTAAGCATACCATAAAGGACGTATAATTGACAGAAAGAGAGACAAAATGACAGATATGATCACTCAGATCTTAGAAATCTCAGACTGATAACATAAATGCTAACTCTGATAAAAATTTGGAACACACCTTTGGTAGAAATTGTTTGCTTTTGGGCCCGAGCTGCAGCCATCTTTTAATGAACTTTTTAATCTTTTCATCTGATGCGCTGGCAGTCCATGCATTTCTTCAGACTGATTTATAAAAACAAAAAAAACGCTGACTACCTGGGTCATTTGGCCCGAACCCAGACCTTAGACTGATGTTAAATCATGAAATTAGGATGTGCATATTACCAACAAACACTCCAAATAAAGAAAATCAAATGCTGATGCTGTAAACTACTGAGGGATTATGGGAAATAGCATCTATCGGGCCAGAGTGCCAACAGGATTGGGACTTCACAGACACACCGAGACGTGCTGCGTGTCTAATCCTAAACACTAGATGATTCCCCGGGGAGGTGAGACTTCAAAAAGGATCCCGCCCACAGCTCCAGAGATAAAGCACCCCACAATTTTCAATTAACCAGTCTTTTTCATGTTTCGTTGTGTTTCCTCGGTTTGTTTTTTCTTGTTTATTTAAAATTCCATTCTTTCCATCATTCCTCTGACTATCTTTCAGGGCCAAAGTACCCACACACACGCAGAGACAAACTCAAATTGTCTTCTTCACAGTGTGAGACGCATATCATGCACTGAGTTACGGTCCCTTACTGTAACGATGACAAATAACGATAACAGCTTGCATCAGAGCGTTTGCATCGTGGCCTCAGGCTACAGACCCAAGATACTCACTGTCGACTTCTTGTTGTGCATGTCTGTCAATAGTATCTACAGAAAAAACCCGGAAAATATTTCTCCCTGGCAAGTACACACCTCGGGCTGTGATTTTCATCAAGCTGAGAGAGGTCTGCCGTTAAACAAAATTAAACAAGAACTGAAAGGAAAGTCAAATGAAGTCAGTAAAAGGAGTTAACAACTCATTTACATGTTGCAAGAAAATAGAGGGGGATATCCCATGAGGCAACAGGGCATAACCCCAGCACATTTTTGATGACGAGGCCAAATCCAGAGGCAAAAAGAAGTGCTGACAGCTACGACACAATAAAGTGAGCTATCGCTCGCGGGACTTTATCGTGAAAAGCGCCGTTATCAGTGACAAGCGCTCCTTATATAATTCAATAGGAGGACATATATGTGTGCTTATACAGAAGAAAGAGCAACAATATGATCTTTCATATTAGTGAGGCAATAAAACTAAATTGCCTTGTTGAAACTCATTGGGTGTGACATCAAAAAGACATAAAAGGAAAAGAAAAAAAGCCAGTGAGGCATCTTCTTGATTGCCTTGAGTAAAGCGCCACTGATTTGCATATTAATTGATGCGGTCAGTGCAGAACGGCAGCGATGCGAGATGTGGTGTCCTTCAAACTCCCCGTCCGCCTAAACGTGAGTTGGCGTGACAAGCCGTAATATATTTAGACACATGGACAGTGATGTGTTCATTACCTGAGGCTCTATATATACTGTATATAATATAAAATAACAGGAACTTCTTAAAGTGACACACAGGAAGTAGAATGATGTTGGGTTGGAGCCTGAACTTACCTATAGTCATATTCCAAATCATGTTTTCAACTCCTGTAACTTCAAAATGTCCTGAATCTTCAAAATGTCCACTGTGTCGCAGTAGTATTTCATGGTGAAAACCAAGTCTCAACACCAAAGAATAAAGAATGGGCAGCGACCTGAAAAAAAAAAAAGATTCCTTAAAAATGTACAATTTCCATTTTTGAGATCTTCAACCTTTTCCAAGAACCCTTCATGAATAAAGAGGAAGGACAAGGCTGTTACATATTGCATAAAAGTATGCTACCATATGTTTTTAAACACATTCTTTATAATGCTTGCAAAGGCATTAAAGGAGTAGTTCACTTTTAAAAAAAAACTTTTGCTGATAATTTACTCCAAGATGTCCATGTCTTTCTTTCTTCAGTCGAAAAGAAATAAAGGTTTTTGATGAAAACATTCCAGGATGTTCTCCATATAATGGACTTCATTGGGAACCAAACGGTTCAAGGACCAAATGAGAGTTTCAGTGCAGCTTCAAAAGGCTTTAAACGACACCAGACGATGAATAAGGGTCTTATCTAGGACCCTTCGAGACGAGTCATGACTCTAAAAAAGATTTGTTCATTTTGATGAACGAGTTTAAACGGGAGAGACATGAACGCTTATTGTGCTTATAAAACTTAAACTTTTTTAATTTATTTTTGAAATGCCCGCTCGTTTCACTAGATAAGACTCATATTCATCATCTGGTGTCGTTTAAAGGCCTGCTTTGAAGCTGCACTGAAACTCTCATTTGGACCTTGAACCGTTTGGTTCCCATTGAAGTCCATTATATGGAGAAAAATCCTGAATGTTTTCATCAAAAACCTTCATTTCTTTTCGACTGAAGAAAGAAAGACGTGGACATCTTGGATGACATGGGGGTGAGTAAATTATCAGCAAAAGTTTTTTTTTTTAAAAAGTGAACTACTCCTTTAATCACATAATTTAGGTAAAAGTTAACTTATTTTTAATGGATTTCAATAAAATGAGCATAGTGCTATATTAATGTATTTACAAACTTCACGATGCTCACAAAGCCATTAAAATCATTTGTGACTACTGCATATTCATTAATTTAAGATGCTTGATGGAACTTTAGCCAGGTTGAATTGATTTGTAATGCATTGTTGTTGTCACAAACATTAGTTTGAGATTAAACAATAATTGCAATATAACCGTCTATACAAAATATAGTCTTATACTGATAATGTATTACTGATAATGTTATGACTTCTTTGGAGACAAAAAAAAATCGAATTTAGTTGGCTGAAAAGTACATTGACAACGGAATTGAACTAATCATTTTTGATCATCACATTGAAACATTTAAAAAGAAAAAAAGATCTTATTGAGATGACAATAATTCTAAAATATTTTGCCCTCCATTAAATTAGCCTCCCCTGAGCTTAACTTACCGGTAATTATTTGTAAATCTGGTGTTATTAATTTAGAAGATTGGTGGAACCTCAAACTGTAATGCAGGTTTCAAAAATTATATTCAAATCTCCACTGTCAAAACCTGGTTACATTTTTTCCACGTACAAGATTCAGTATACACCGAGATCAGACATCACCTACAAAAGCCACCTAATGCATTCTGTGCTGTAATAGACAGCTTTAAAACTCAGACATGCTCTATCAAAGTGGACTTCAAAAGCTCTTCCGCTCACGTTAAAATATTCCCTCTCGCAACAAGAGCCTTGGCCTGTTCACAAGGTCCTCTGCAGTCAGGAGACATTCCAAACACTTGCGGTCTCCATGGTTTCAGCCCTGTCAATCAAAGTGCAGTGGAGAGGAAGGAAGTTGCTCTGGGACATGGAGCCTAGAGTTCATACAGGGAGAACATGCATTATGCATTACAGCAATAAGGAGAACACCTGAGGAGAAACATTAGGGCATGCTGTGAATAAGGGATGGTTGTAAGATCCTGAAACACTGCAGTCTGGCTATGGTGGAAGGAAGAGCCTTAACTGCTCCACTGCAGGAGACTAAAAGCATACACTACTTCTATAATATATACATACATATTCCGGAACAGTGCAAGTATTGGCTTACAACTTGGAATCTCTTTTGTTGTAGTTTTGGAAGTTGTTTTGAATTAAATGCACACGGCATTGCGCCAAACAGTTTTCCCTGAACCTAAAATCAAATCTATGGGAATTACAAAACAAAGCCATCTTAATGTATGGTATAATGTCAAAGCAAGCAACTTAAGCTGATAGCCCATTTGGGATCCCTCAGAATGCCACAATGATGGAATCCTTTAGAGAAGCTCTGAAGGTCTCATGGTATTAATAATCTTCAAGGGAAGGAAGAAAATATTTTCTTGGCAGGAATATTTGTTTGGAGAACCTAGGCATCCTTTTTTTCAAAAAAAAAAAAAATTTTTTAAGGGAAGGAAGAACACGGAAAAAATAACGTTGTTGGACCATTTAAGGTTGAAAGAAGGTCTTTGGAGAATCTATGCTAAGCTATACTCTCAAGGAGTTGAGATACTTTTAAAGGAGTAGTTCACTTTTAAAAAAACATTTGCTGATAATTTACTCACCCCCGTGTCATCCTAGATGTCCATGTCTTTCTTTCTTCAGTTGAAAAGAAATGAAGGTATTTGATGAAAACATTGCAGGATTTTCTCCATGTAATGGACTTCATTGGGAACCAAACGGTTCAAGGTCCAAATGAGTTTCAGTGCAGCTTCAAAGGGCTTTAAACGACACCAGACGATGAATGAGGATCTTATCTAGTGAAACGATCGGTCATTTAAAAAATAAATAAAAAAGTTTGTTTTATAAGCACAAATGCTCACCTTGCTCTGTTCTGTGATGAGCGTTCGTGACTCTACCGTTCAAACTCGTTCATCAAAATGAACAAATCTTTTTTCGAGTCATGACCCTTATTTATCATCTGGTGTCGTTTAAAGCCCTTTGAAGCTGCACTGAAACGGTCTTTTGGACCTTGAACCGTTTGGTTCCCAATGAAGTCCATTATATGGAGAATATCCTGGAATGTTTTCATCAAAAACTTTAATTTCTTTTCGACTGAAAAAAGAAAGACGTGGACATCTTGAATGACATGGGGGTGAGGAAATTATCAGCAAAAGTTTTTTTTTAAACTACTCCTTAAATTTACAACAAAATATCTTATTTACTTTTTCAAATAAATAACACAAGTTACTTTGTTTTCCTTTGATTGACACCTCTCTTGTCTTCATGTTGAGATAAATCGGGTGTAAGTGCAGAGGCATTGTGTACATGATGTTTCTGTAGTTCTAGATTAAATGTGAGCATGCATGTTCATTACTCACTTGTACAAAAACAGGATTCAGTATTCCTCAAAAAAAACAAAAAAACTGTAAAAAGCTAACTCGGAATATTACGCAAACATGCAATAATTAAATGTCAAAGTATTTTATCTCACTTTATTTACCAATGTCTTTGCTGCTGACCTTCAGTGATCCAATTCAACTAAATTAATAAGCAAAAATTATTATTTTTTTCAATAATAATAATTAAAAAAATCTCTTTTTAATTCATCTTATTACTTTGTCTAGAAATACATCACATAAAACTGATTATTCAACATTCAGGGAGCATTTCAAACTATTACAGGCACGCCAGATCCAAAATTCATTGTGTAGATGCCAATCCTACAATGCATTGTGCCAAGTATGGTTAAAAGTGATTCAAAATTAGCTCAGGAAAGTCAAATATAAAAATGTCAGTTTTTTGTCCATAAATATTTTTCCTTCCAATGTATTAGCATTACTAAAGTATAATTTATGTGCACCTAAAGCTTAATACTTGAGGTTAGGGGTCTTGAGATTTTAACCAAATGTATGAGCCTCAGCCTTAACTATTGTTCATGGGCTAAAAAATAATTTTAAAAAGAGAACAAATCCAAGCAACTTGTGTTTGACATGTGCTGTTTATTTGAACAATTCTGTTACCAAATATCTATTAAATATACATCTCTCATTCAAGTTCAAAGCATCAGAGACAGCTATACCCCAGCATTTACAAGCACGTCTGGAACACCCCGTGTCCATCACCGTTAAGGCCCCCAGGCATTTGGCTTTCTCTTGGACTGACCGGACAGAACAAAAACACTTCGGAAGCGAGAGAGAGAGGGAGAAAGCAAGCGAGAGAGTCTCCACAGTGATAGTGTGACTGTAAAGCTCAGGATATGAGGAAAAACTGGACGATCACTCCAGCTCATGAAAAAGATTAGATTTAGATGGGGTTAGAAACCATAATAGAAGCCATCCTGCCTTAAGTGTTACTGCCAGGAGAAAAGAATCATAAATTACAGTCCAAAGTTGTTTTTTTACATTGTTCATATAAAGGTTATTAAAAAAAAAATAATAAACACTTCTACGACTCCTACGCGACAGTTTTGAAGGTCTGCAGTATCAAGTTGGTTTGGTGGATGAGCCGGTTGGCACTGGCAAACACGTTTATTGCCCTGGAAGAAACATGGAAAAAGAAGGAATACAAATTAAATCTGAACACACATTAATGCTACACGTGAAATTACAGATGTTTTACAGCAACACCCTAATGCCATTTCCGAGAAGATGGAAAGACAAATAAAATACACAAATGAGTTCATAAACCACCATCATTATTGTCACCTCTGCTCAAATAACTTTCTCAGTGCTAATAATGTAAACTACTGCTTGAAAGTTTGCACTCAGTAATTACTTTTAGAGTAGATGCATTCGATTGATCAATAGACAGTAAAGACATTTATAACGTTACAAGCTTTCCATTCAAAGTTAATTTTCCATTCAAAGAATATGCAAAAACATATTAAGCAGGGCAAATGTTTTCAACATTGATAATTTTGATAATGATAATAAAAAAGACGGAAATCAGCATATTAGAATTCTTTCTGAAGGATCATGTGACCAAGAGAGACATTAAAAAATATTTATAATAAATCTTACTGACCCCAAACTTTTGAATAATACTCTTTTTTTTTTTTTTTTGTAAAATACATTTATAAGGGTCTTATCAAGTATAAGGGTCTTATCAAGCAAAACGATCGCTCATTTAAAAAAAAGAAGTTTAAGTTTTATAAGCTCAAATGGTCGCCTTGCTCTGTTTCTGTGGTGCGCCTTTGTGACTCTCTCTCTTTGTGATGATAAAAACATTCCAGGATTTTCTCCATATAATGCACTTTACTGGGCACCAAACGGTTCAAGGTCCAAAAGACAGTTTCAGTGCAAACTGTTGAAAGGGCTTTAAATGATTCCAGACGTTGAATAAGGGTCTTATCAAGCGAAACGATCGCTCATTTAAAAAAAGAAGTTTAAGTTTTATAAGCTCAAATGGTCGCCTTGCTCTGTTTCTGTGGTGTGCCTTTGTGACTCTCCTTTTCGAACTCATTCATCAAAATGAACGAATCTTTTTTCGTGTCATTTGGTTAATTCAACGAACGAATTGACTCGGAAAAAGATTTGTTCATTTTGATGAATGAGTTCGAACAGGAGAGTCACGAAGGCGCATCACAGAACAGTGCAAGGCGACCGTTTGAGCTTATAAAACTTAAACTTCTTTTTTTAAATGAGTTTCGCTTTTGTGTCGCTTGATAAGACCCTTATTCATTGTCTGGAATCATTTAAAGCCCTTTCAACAGTTTGCACTGAGACTATCTTTTGGACCTTGAACCGTTTGGTGCCCAGTAAAGTGCATTAAATGGAGAAAATCCTAGAATGTTTATCAAAAACCTTCATTTCTTTTCGACTGATGAAAGAAAGACATGGACATCTTGGATGACATGGGGGTGAGTAAATTATCAGCAAAAGTTTTTTTTTTTTTAAAGTGAACTACTCCTTTAAATGTTACGCAATAATCAATTATACTGAAAAAAAAATCACTATTAATCATAGCGACCACTATAAATTAGTTAAAATTATCAAACATTTCTATGTCATTTAATTCCTAAAAGATCATTACAACTGCAACACTGCTTATCTGATAAAATCCAAAGTACTATAACAATTTCATTGATGTATATTACCGTTGTTTAATTTGCAAATTACTAGTTCTTTGTTGTGTTAAATATCATGGTATGCTCTGATGGAAGCACAAAAGATAACAAGAATCAAGCCAAGAACTATCCATTATAAATTTATACGGGCAAAAAAAAAAAAGTGTGATCTGCAGTGAGAATAATGGGTAATTGTTAAAACTTCCATACTTTCCGTCTTTGAAGTATGTTTTCAGAGTATCGCTGAAGCTTTTTGAGTGTTTCACAAACTCTTTCTTCTGATGCTCAAGAACCTGGAAAACACAAAGCCATTTTTATTTCTTCCTTCAGTAATTGAGGCAGTATACTGGCTGCATCAATCTAATAATGTGTGTGTGTGTGTGTGTGTGTGTGTGTGTGTGTGTGTGTGTGCTCACCCTTCTGTTCTGGTACTGGTATTTCTTAAAGACGTTGTTCACTGTGTCCAGTAGTTCTTTTATCGCACTGGCTATATCTCTGTGGACACCAATTAAACAAATGTTCAGACATAATTGTATCAATGTCTCACTCATGTGACCTTTCCAGTCATGACTCATTAGTCATATTTATGACCTTCAGTGGGGAAAGTAATGGTGGTGAATACTTAATATTTCACTGAATTTTCCAACTTTCCATATTTTCACTGTTATAATGTAGGAGGCGCTAATACGCATCTTCTGAAAGAGGACTGAACCTCCAGATCAAAACACGCACGAGGAAGATGCAAAAAACAAGCGAGATAAGCAGATGCATATGTAAAATAACACGATCATCAACATTAAAGGGTTAGTTCACCCAAAAATGAAAATTCTGTCAGTATTTACTCACTCTCATGTTGTTCCAACCCCGTAAGACCTTCGTTCATCTTCGGAACACAAATTAAGATATTTAAGATATTAAGATCACTGCTGCATACTAGTCCATAGGCTTCTTGAGGGAATGACAATTGATGGCCTCGAAAAGTCATTAAAGACATCGTTAAAATTGTCCAAGTGACTACAGGGGCTCAATCTTAAGTTTATCAAACGACGAGAAAACTTTTTGTGCGCAAAAAACAACAAAAATAACGACTTTATTTCAACTATTCATTTACTTCTCTCTCTGCCTCGAGTCAGGTTACTAGTTTAATAGCGTAAGCTTCTGTTATTGTATGTCACACGCATCACACACATGACCAGCGTCGGCCAATAGTGAGCCTTCGTGTGACGTAGCTCTACGCTATCACACTACGTTAACTGACTACAGGCCCATGGAGAAGGAAGTAAATATTTGAAATAAAGTCGTTATTTTTGTTTGTTTTTGCTCACAAAAAGTATTCTCGTCGTTTGATAAAGTTAAAATTGAGCACCTGTAGTCACTTGGACTATTTTAACGATGTCTTTAATGACTTTTAGATGCCATCAAGTGTCATTCCCTCAAGAAGCCTACGGACTAGTATGCAGGAGTGATCTTAATATCTTAAATATCTTAATTTGTGTTCCGAAGATGAACGAAGGTCTTACGAAGGATGAACTTTTTAGAAAATTATCAAAAAGGCTAGTGCTTGCTGACAGTTTTTCCAAAAGCGCTGGCGTGGAAAGAGTTAATGCTTTTTACATACAACTGTCAAAAATTTGTACATTTTAAAACTGGCTAAAATCTGTCTGAAAAAAAAAAAAATCCACCCTCAAATCAAAAGAAAAGAGATCTAACTGCTCTTAGAAAACAGCCTTCAGTTAATATCAAAAATGTCCTATTTTTTCTTTTGATTCGAGAGTGAAACATGAGCGAGACATTTCTTTAAATATTAAATAAATACTTCAAAAAGAAACTCTGTCAGGGCAAGTGTGCAAGTCTGACGTAATGATACGAAAGTCATGACGCAAATGGGGTATAAGGGGCAAGTTCGTTTTTTTATTCTTATTAATTGTGTGTGAATGTGCGCATGAATATGTTCTCACTTGATTGTCTGCAAGAAACGGACTCGGTCGTTGATTTCATCAGGGATTTTGCTGAGGATCTGTTTCAGTGCGCGAGCTCTTTCATTCAGGTCCTGGAACTCCCGCTCGGGCCTGTCAATCATGTACTCTACACACACAAAGAACACACCCACAAGACACACTCAGTTACCATGGCAATAACAGTTGAATTCTAATGACCCATCATTAAAATGTGACGCACTTAAAGGAATAGAACTTTTAACGGCCAATCATGTTTGACAACCGTCTACATTGAGACCATGTATGCAAGTGAACAAATGCTGAAATGTTAAATGCACTGCGGATGACTCTATAGCAATGCAGAAACTTCTATTGTATCATGTAAACAGTCAGGCACCTCACAAACACAAAGTATACAAGGATAGATTACAGTAGGAAGGATTTTACAATTGGCTTGGATTAAATTTGGAGGTACATTTAGTATTCTTTACATTTCAAATCAACAAAAATGGGCATTAGTCAGAAATCCAGTGCGCTTCGGTGCATTCATTAGCAGAATACATCTGAACATGTCAAAAACACTTGCAAAAAGGAAGAAATTAAATTATGGGGGAAAATACATTAGTGTCAATACAGTTTTAATTCATGGGGAAACAGCTCCCCCTAGAGGCACGAGGCTGCAACGTTAACAAGAATTTGCATTGCAAACCATTCAAGCTTGTTTTTCTCTGTGAAAAACCAATACGCACCCTCAACATCGTCAGCAGCCATGCGTAATAAAGACTCAGTGAAGTTGATCTCCACGTTCTTCTTCTCCAGAATTTTCATGATAATATCCTGAGTCAGTCCAGGGTTCTCCTTCTCTGCCTAGACATATAAAGAGAACAAATCAGTCCAAAACAACCACAAACAGCATTTCTGAAGAAAAAAAAAAAGATTTTAATAAGAGTTTCATAATTTGGTCAACATAAAAAAGACAAATCAATCTGGAAAAGATCAGGAAAAGATAAACAGGTCAAAATGCTTTCATGGTTAATAATGTCTTCTAACGTTAATTTATATGACTTACACAACAATTTTACACAGCCATGAGCAGAAATGGTAATGCTGAGACAGCAAAAGCAGTCTGCACCAGATTTTTTTGCTGAAATTTTGAATTTCTCCCCCTGTGATCTACTTATTAGTTAAAGGACAACTCCGGCGCAAAATGAACCTTTAGTCTAATTACACATTGTTACCTAGTCAACCGTTATCTGAGATTTGTTTCCATGATTGCCAAATGTAAATAGTTTTATCTCTAAAAACAGTTTAGCCTATAACGCTAGTATAATGCTAGTATATAGGGCATAGAGTAATGACAAATAAAAATCGCTTGTTATTACCACTAACAAGGCTCAAAAGAGCCCCACACTAACACGACAGCACAATAAGGGTCCCTACATTCAAACCGAAGCATTGAGAACCTTGTCAGTGTCAGTTTAATAAGCAGATATTTTATACACAGTAAATTTCACGAATACAGGAAGAAGCCATCTTTGAAAAATAGTCTCTACCAGTCAATCTACGAACGCCGATCCAAGTGCGCTGGTGAGATGTGAATAAGGTGATAATGTGAGCGCGAACAGTAGGCTACGTGTACATATTGAAGACAAGTAAACGGTTTGTGTTTCTTCTGGAAACAACGGACCATATGAGATTCTGCACAGTTCAGCGCACTTGGATCGGCGCTCGTAGATCGACTGGTAGAGACTATTTTTCAAAGATGGCTTCTTCCTGTATTCGCGAAGTTGACTGTGTGTATAAAATACGGCTGGGGTAAACGATTATTAACTAAACGATTAGTTGGGCGATTATTTTATCGATTAGTCGACTAATCTAATGACAAATTGGACGACTAATATAAAGAATATTTTTCTGCTGCTCAATTAATAAAAAAAACAATGTATCTGAAATAAATACTAGCATGCTGAATCAAGATACTATAAGCTGGCTAACGTTAGTCTAATGTTATGTATTTGAACACCATCATTATAACTCTACAACCGCCAAAACCGTGTTATTAAAATGTTTTTTTACAAACATTTTTAATCATAGAGAATGTTTAAATATTAATATCAGCTGAGGAGGGAAACGGTGGCGGAGTTAGTGGTGCGATCGGAGGCTGCTACTGCTGGAGATGAATCGGGAGAGGTTTGCACACCTACTGATCAGAGCGCGTGCTGACACGGAGTAAAGCCTTGTTTATACTCGACACGTCCGCACGAGCGCGAATTTGCGTGCGGCAAAAATGACGCGTTGGGTGCACAAGACCAGGAAGACTGTGGCTGGCTGTGTGTACGCCTTTTTTTGGAACAGCGCGCGCGGCGCCGCGTCCGGGATGAACGACTTCAAGCCGAATCTGCCCGAGGTTGTACGTCTCACCACACCGGCACCCAGTTTGCGCGTCTAAATTGCGAAGTTTTTTTTTTCTTAAGGGTTTGTTTACCGTGTGTGATTCATTTAATGGATAGCACATTCACTTCTAGTTGTCTTCGTCCTCTATTCTGCGATGTTTCGGTCTCCCACGTGTGTGTAGCAAGCTGTACCGCCGGGAACATGCAAAAAATAAATAAATAAAGAAGCGTCGACGCAAAAATATGAAGTCGACGCAATTTTGACATCGAAGCATCGACGTGCCGCTAGAGCACTAGTATAAAACATCTTCTTATTAAACTGTATGGACACTGACAAGGTTCTCAATGCTTCGGTTTGAATGTAGGGACCCTTGTTATGCTGCCGTGTTAGTGTGGGGCTATTTTGAGCCTTGTTAGTGGTAATAACAAGCGATTTTTATTTGTCATTACTCTATGCCCTATATACTAGCATTAGAGATAAAACTATTTACATTCGGCAATCATGAAAACAAATCTCAGATAACGGTTGACTAGGTAGCAATGTGTAATTAGACCCAAGGTTCATTTTGTGCCGGAGTTGTCCTTTAAGTTACTTGCCCCAAAACCAACTCAAATCCGTTTTTGCTACTGTTTGTTTAAAATGTATAATCTTTATATGCAAATGTCCTCTGTTATGAGAAAGCCTATGCCTTTCAGCACAGTTTGTCTCAGGACAGGTCAGCTGTCAGGTATATTACAGCTTCATCGGGTGAACAAAATTCATGGGGGTTCATTTTTCTAATTTCACCTAGATGTAGATAAATGTCAGATGGTCTGAAGGAGATTGCTGACAAATGAATTATATAAAAAGAAAAGCAAGCTGAAGAGAGCAGGGTTTTGCCGATCAGGATGACAGAATCATGGCATGTTTACTCACCTTTATGAAAGCTGCTCTCAGAGTCTGTGCTGCAGACAGATTTACACTCTCCAGCTGTAAAACACACACACACACACACACACACACACACTTAATTTAAAGACAGTTAAAGTAGGTTGTTTGGTTTTAGTGTTGCATACATTATACATATCCATTATCACCACATTAACATAGAAATATAGTTGTAATGGGTGTAGATTTTGCCTCTAATTAAAGAGACATGAATGAATCCACAGCAGCACAGTGACTGTGTAAAAAGCATGTGTTCTGTGTGTTAACTGTGCTCATAAGTGAGTATGAAGATCATTATGACCTGCTTAAGGTTCCAATGTAAACCAATGTTATGGAGTCAGTGTGCATATTTAGTTATAAAAAGGGACAACTTTAGTGGTTATATTTAAGGCAACAAGAAAGAAAATCACCAAAAGTGTGTTCAAAGAAATTCAGTCCATCACAGTATGTTCAACCATAATATATATACTGTAAACTACAGTATATTACATTTTAACAACTTTTGCAGTAAATAAAAACCCCACAATAAAATCAAATTAAAATGTATCATGCAGGAATGTATTCAATATGCTGTTCTTTTAAACTTTCTTCAAAGAATCCTAAAAAAAGATGAGACCATGCAAAAATATTAAGCAACACAACGGTTTTCGACAATGATAAATGCTTCCGAGCAGCATATTAGATCATATTAGAATGATTTCTGAAGGATCATGTGACACTGAAGACTGGAGTATTGATGATGCTAAAATTCAGCTTAAATAATAATAAATTAAAACATAAAACATATTCAAACAGAAAACATACCTATATATTTTTACAGTTTTTACTGTATTTGATCAAATAAATGCAGCCTTGGTGAGCATAAGAGACTTCTTTCAAAAACATAGAAATCCAAATATTACCAACCCCAAATTTTAAACAGTACATTGCTTAGAAGGTGGACACAAAGTAACATATATATATTACTTTTTATATTAAAAAGTGACAACAAAATGTTTCTAAAGTTACAAACAAGGCAGCTTGAAATAAATTAATTTTGAAGGCCTAATCATCTCAATCCATTGAATTACAACTAAAAAATCCTTAAAAAATAGGGCTGTCAAACGATGAATCGCAATTAATCGCATCCAAAATAAAGTCTGTGTTTACATAATATATGTGGGTGCACTGTGTATAATTATTTTGTGTGTATGTATATATATATATATATATATATATATATATATACCCACATTACACACATGCATGTATATTTAAGAAAAAAGTATTATTTATATATAAAATATTTATATTTATATATAATATTAATTATATATAAATCTATATACAGTATACATTAATATATTTCTTAAATATATACAAGCGTATTTATATATATAAAATAATTATACACAGTGCACCCACAAATATTAAGTAAACACAAACTTTTATTTTGGATGTGATTAATCGTTTGACAGCCCTATTAAAAACTATTTATATTTGGAAACAAATGGGAAAACAGCTACATGTAATATTTAACTCAAAAAAAAATATCATAAAATGTCACAGGAACTTTAAGGGACACAACTGTGAATGATTTTTAACATTTTAATAACTGAAAAGATCCATACTAATGAAACTATTTGCTAAAATGAACTAGATATTGTAGAAGAGATTGTTATAGTCTAACCTCACTTGTGTCGACAAAAATGACTAAAAATGTGTTTGAAAAAGATAGATTGATTAAAGAAAAGTAAAGTTAAGCTAAGTTAGCAAAGTTCCAAATCATTTAGTTATTCACTCCCCCGACTATCATCTTAAGTAAAATGGATTCTAAAATATAAATACTTTACAATATATAATAACACTAGTTCAACCAGAACTAGAAGTGGTGTGAAATTAGTGAGCCTCCACTACCTCAGACCTTCCTGAGCATGTGGGTGTGCATCATTTGCATCTCCTAATCTTGAACTTCAGTCTGCGTCAACAAACCATAACTGAACTCTCTCCTCCTGGAGACAACCCACCATACCTCATTGAAGACAGGGTACATCACGGCGTAGAGAGTCATGGATACCATCGAGTTTGCGTCTGCTTCATTCTTCATCTCTTCCATTGTCATCCTCGTCAGGGCGCGGAAGAGACAGGGGGAGCGTCATTCACTCCTGGGGGGCTTGCGATGAGGGGGGCCCAGACGATCTCTGAAAGGGGCACCAATGAGGAAGAGATTATAAAAGGGTAGCGGGATTCCATTTCACAAGTAAGGAAATGACATTTTCAACCTGCGTTCAAAGGTAGACGTGATAGCCATGGGAAAGCGCCAAGTTTTCGGTGAGATTTAGGCGATTTGGGCCCCTTAAGATTAAAGGTATGAGACACGTGGCCAGTGTAAGCAAAATAAAGGCTATTTCCTGGACGGTGCGCCCATGACTTTATGATGATAATGTTAGATTTTGAATTATCCTTCTCAGGTTGTACGGCCCAAAGACAAGAGAGATTTTAAGGAAAATCTTAAGTAGACGACTAGACATAACGAAATTCAACAAATGGACCCTTTTCACATTTCCAGAGTTCTCAGAAGCAGAAGTCGCCACTTCTATAATGGTGAATGTGGAAATACAACAATCATAACTTTTACGGTCCCATTTGCCCCAATAGCAAAAGAAAAAAACTCAAGATAGCTGAAGAAAGAATGAGGTCAAATCTGATGTCACTCACTCATTGTATTAAGTTAACTTAATTAACTTTAGCATGGGGGCAAACACTTATTCACACCACTGTAGGCGCATTCACTTTACTGCAGAGATGCCGAGCATCGTCAACTTGATCTTTGCAGACGACACTGACTGAAAAAAACACTAGTTTATTAATTAACAATTTTTTTCGGACACATTCATAATCATTACCATGCTTTGCGACAAGCTTTACGCGTGTACTTGTGTGCGGATTAGAATAGGAATATATTCCACCCCAGAATATATATTAAAGTAATTAAACATGCCGAGTAATGGCGTGAGTGAACTACTAGTCAACTAGAAAATTCATTAGTTTGGGGGCAGCCCAACAAATCCACACAACAACGTATCATAATGTTCTATTTATTACACTCGTGTGCTGCAGTTATGCCATCTGCCACTTTAAATGCTCAAACTTTTAAAAGTTGAGTGGATTCTGATGTTATATCAGCGGGGAACAACAACAAAAAAACAATTCTAAAAACGTATTCCAACAATATTGTAAGTATTGTCATCACTGTGGTATGGACTTCCTTATTCCCAAAAATTTGGAAATAATGATTATTAGTTAGAGTTTTAGTTATCGTACTTGGTGTAAACAGGCTTTAAGTGACTTTATTTCAAAGTCTACGTCGACAACATGCCAAAGTTTTTATTCCTTCACCCAACACGTGTGAAACAATAGCGCTTCTTGTTATCTGCAGAAGGTCACAGTTCCTCTCAAGCTACAAGGAACTTTACAAACCATTGAAAGCGAGGCACGCTTATCTCAATGCCGCCGTTTCAGGCTAATGGACAGGAGGCCGTGAGTCATTCCTACCTGATCGGAAGGCCTTTGCCCCCGCTATGGGAGGTGGCCTTATCTTGGTGACATTCAGGGATAGAAGTGACGTCATCACATAGAGCACTCCTCTTATAAAACATGGTTGCCAGGTTACATATGCATTATAATGACTCACCTTTTTCCTCTTGACAAAGGCCAACCAACACCTGATTCCTGTAGTGTCTCTAGTCAGAGTCTGACCTTGGCACTGAAATGGGTAGCACCCTAACACAGGTGAATCCTGAATCAGAACCACCTATACTACATTTGTTTTACTGGATAATGCATTGAAGATTGAAAGTGAAACAACATATTCACTGTCAAGTGAGGGAAAGTTTTGCCAATAATTGAACCGCCACAATTTGGAATAATGCAGACATGCATGCCGATAGCTCATCTGAGTTGTGATTATTGCACTGTTGTAATTTTAAGTAAATATTTAAAAATATTTTGCTCAGTCACTTCATTTTAGTACCTCACAATATTGTAACTGTAATTATATAAATGCTGCCATCAAGCTCTATATTTCTAAAATCAGAATTCATACATTAATATTCTTGATTTTGTTAGTTAAAACATAATGGGTTTTCAATATGATGCTGACTAGCTGTCACAAATCAGCTCTTAAGGTTTATTACAGTAATAAATCAACACAAATACTCAGCAGTCATTCAACATCAGTATGTAAATATATATTTTTGCTCTTTTTTTCAGCAAATGCACCAACAACAAAAAAAGTTTCTTGTAAAATGATTAAAAACAATCATTTCTTCCACTCAAGCATTTTTAAACTGACAAATATTGGTCTAGAGCAAGTTTTCCAACTTTCACAGAGCCAGTAATTCTCCACCAATTTAAGGACGGTAAGAATTAAAAATATATACAATATTTATTTGATATATGATAGGTCACCTTCACTTCACAATTTAATCAATCTAGATAATTTCTCCCACAGTGTAAACGGGAACTATATCGGGCTCTCTCTTACATAAGTAGATGACTGAAGTCCTGATTTAAGCTATCAAGATGTTTCAGGTTTACACCCAAATGTGACGTCATCATATTTATCAGAACTGCTGTTGTGTGAAACACTGTAACAGCTTGATTGTATCGTCTGGTCTAAAACAGATACAGGATATCAAAGTTTCAACGTTTATCATGCTATCAAACCTGATTCGTATGAATGATTAGTACAAGATAAAAGTATTATTTAAACTGTGTCAATTTAAACCTGGTTGATTGAGTAACGTTAAATTCCCTAATATTTTCTTTCAGTATTCAGCAGGCCTGCTTTTACTATCTTCAAACCTGATTTAAGTTACTCTCTATTAGAACTTGAGGCCTGGTTAATACTGATCTGAGATGGCCTCCCTGGCCTTGTATAAAACAAAATGAATCACATTTAAACATCATTACTTTTCTTATTTACTGGTCTATTGTGAGGCTCTGATTAGCTGGATTGCTAAAGTCTCTGATAGCTAAGTGACTGCTACTGCTAGTCCCAACACAAATTATTTTCAATAAATCGCAGCTAAACAAACATCGTTAATTACAAGTTAAATTTAAAAGTGTGTTTTCAGCCTTTCCTACCTGTGTGAAGGTCGTATAGATGTTTATTTGACTGCCGATAAGCTCGGGAACTCTTTTGAATATTTTCCTTTCTGTGTGGATTGGAATCGCTCGCTAAAGACGGAAGTTTTCTGCATGACCAATCTAAAGGATGAGGGGCGGTGCTAGATGATGGTGAGCACCAATCATAGAAAAGAGAGGGGATGGAACCGAGCTAGGTGCGACGTTTAGTAGTCCTTTAAACTATTTCAAACCGTGCTAGGCAATGCTCAGAAATTTGACAAAGAACTACAACTCCCATGACCGTCATTTCTAAAACGGGCGACATGCAGTCAAAAAGACTGGCGTCTGTTTCGCCATATCGCAGAATTCATTGAAAATATGTTTGGTTAATAATCACAAGCAATTCGATTCATTTCTGATAAAATTAGAACACGTAAGATAACAAATAATAGAAGAAAAACACAAAACAGATGTCAACAAACAAGTTTTGGCCTGGCCAATCAGAAGAGAAAAGGGGCAGGGCTGTTTCTCATAATAAAGGTGTGTGAGGGTGCAGAGACGAGCAGGATTTAACATCAGCATCCCAAAGCATCAGCATCTCTCTGACATCTTACGGTAAGACCCATCCACGCATCGAATTTTCATGTTATCCAAATGTCATCAGTTCAGAATTACAAGGAATGTTGTATTCTGCAAGGTTTATAATTCACCATCATGTAATTGTTATGATGTAATTGGTCTACTACAAGAGAGGTTTTGCAGATGTGAATGTCCTATAATAACATTTTTTCCCTCACAAATGTTTTTTTTTTCTTTTGGTCTGATAACATCTAGGTCTAATATCAAATTTATTTACAGTTTATAGCCTAATTGTTCTTGGAGTGATATTCATTTGCAGTTTTACATGCAATTCACTTATAGGCTACATCTATTCTGCATACATTTCATTCTATAGAAATAATTGGAAAAAAAAAACACAATCCTTGAAGAAAATTCAGGATAATTATGCACATCTTTTTTTAACCATTTGTTCATGCTTGTCTTGATTAGCGTGTAGTGTTGTTTTTTGTGATATCATGTGGCTTTTATTGTGTTATGTTATTGATTCAATCATTCAAATGTTTGCATTGAATCAGGAAGGGTAGCTATATTGCAAACGGCATGCAGCAATGCATTCCCACATCTGGGCGTATCTGGGGATGCGTAAATCATCTCCTGCAAGAAAATCCTATCTTGTGTTTCTGTAAATGAGACATGCGGGGAGAGCAGAATGGAGAACGCACCTCCTTTCCAAACCCCCCTTTGCTAGTGCCGGTGTAAAATAGCTGGTTTGTTCTGTGGGACGCGTTTCACGTGGAGAGTTGTGCTGGAGAGTGTGTGTAATGTGGAGTATATGAGAGAGAGAGAGAGAGGCCACTAAAAGAGAGGGGAAGGAAAATGAGGTGTTAAAGTGCAATCGGTATGAGTAGGGAGGCAATGAAAGCGAGGGATCGATAGAAAAGGGATGAGGAAAGAGAGGGGACTAAAAAAGAATGGTGCTCTGGAAAAAAACCTACAAGGTGCAAAGGAGTTGGAACAGAATTGCTGCACATTTTGGGGATCGCAATCACATTCACACATATGTGGATACCTTGGTGGTCACCTCCAATCAGTGGATATTGATTCCCAGATTGATTGCTGGCTTGCAGGTTTGCATAAGCCATTCATTTGAAAAAAGCATGAATAGTGACCGGTCAAGTGCTTTCTCGAATGTATTGACAGAACCAACACAGTTTGCAATATATACAGGAAATATTGCAAATATTGTTATTTGTTTTCTATGATAGCTTTCAGAAAGCAGTAATAGAATTTTACTGCTTAAATATTGTTTTCTATTATTGCATGTGAAGGGGTAAAATTTTGAACAAATCCATAACCCAAAGAATTGTAGTCTACCTTATTGGTAACTTGCTCTGCACCATTTTTGGTGCAAACAAATGATTTGTCAAAATCATGGTGCATGTTGGATGATAGTCCCAACTCAAAGATTTTTTTTTGTGTCTAAACAAATTAATTTGATGCATACTTTAACTGATGTTCTCCTTTTTTTAACCACACTGGTGGATTTCTTTGGCGCAAACAGTCCTGATATCGTTTTACTGAGAAAAATTATATCGCGATAACTACTGTATCGTTATTGTTTTATCGCCCAGCCCTATTTATAAGCAATTGGTGTGTGATTTCTTTTTTTTTAAGTTAAATAAGGCTTTACATATTAATTGTTCAATTTTAAGGTTACTGTGGTACTATGTAAGTACAGCCATATATAGCTTAAATTTCAGTGGTGGCAAATGGATTTTTTCCAGGTCTGACGGATTGTTGTCTTCACGCTAACACTCGTCACTTGGCCTCAGGACAGAACAGATGGCATAAAGAGTATTAAAAACATCTGTGTTCTCTCAAAGGCACTCTGTGTCACTAAGTGTGCAGAATATATTGAACTTCACTGTTGCGTTTTGAGCATGTTCCTTGAGCGTCTGTGATGGCCTTTCTAAACATGCAAAACTCCTATTATTGACCGCTGTTTAGTTATGTGTCAAGCCTGCGAACAGCTGGCCTACATGGACGACTTGTTGTTTTACTGGAAAGCGAGTACATTTTTAAGGTCTCTATTCCTTTAATTATATTTATACAGTATATTAGTAGTTCTATATTTTTTCTTTGACATCCTCGGACATATCATGTGCAATTTTAAAAGGTTTATATGGTCTGTATTTATCTTTCGACTAGTTGTATCACTCTAGTCTTATTTGGATATACTAAATTAAATTAATAAAAATATTTATATTTAAATTTCATATTTTTTATTATTATTTGTTTTTTTAATAATAAGATGAACTGAACCCATACTATTTATGTGTTGTTTTTATTTTGTGTTATTTGTAGATAATTCATATTCATATTTAAATGTTAAAAATACTATTTTAATATTTTATTTATTATTAAGTTTCTTTAATATTTTAATACTTTATGTACTTTCATGTGTCTGTTTTATTATTTTTTACAATTAATTTTAAATATTTGAATATATAACTATTTTTATTAATCAGCTATTGAACACAATATTTCAATTATGTATTTTATTTAGCTTATTTTTATTCATTAATTAAAATAGAAGCACTGCTGACTGTTTTAGGCTGTTCTGCCACTGATAAACCTCTTGTAGAATTGCTGAATTGGCATGAATGTTGATGAGGAGATTTGAAGCGCCTGAACATTGGCAGCCTATGAGCGATTGGGTTTGTCACTGTTTTGCCCTCTTGGGGGGTGTTTTTGAAGGACGCCTGCATTTCTGAGTCACGTCTTCTCTCGTCAGCACAGAGAGGAAATGACTCTGTCTTTGAACTTGGGAAAGATAAAAGGTTTTTAACTCTGGGTTGCAAGGAGAGGTAAAGTCAAACTCAAGTAATTTGCTGTCTTGAAGCAGTTCACACACACACACACACAAACTGTGTGTGTGTTATAGTATCTGCTTAACTATATGACAATATGGGCTTCACTGAAAAAAAAAAAAGAGTGAGTAAATGATGACAAATTTTACTTTTGAGTGACCTGTTCCTTTAGGAAAGTGCAGGCAAAAGTAAAAGGGAAATTACTTTTTAATAGAAAGAGAAATGTGATGCTTGCATAGAAGAGCCTCATATCATTTATAATAGAGTGACGTGCATCAGCCTGGTGATCTCTATGTTGGCAGCGATTTATGGCCCTACTTTGTTTATTTTCCAGCTGTGGGCTTTGCTGTTGGACAGCTGTGCCAGTGCAGACAGAAGGAGATAATATCACACACAGACACACAGACCACAAATACTGTGGTCAAAGCCTCTTATTCTGAATGCTGTCAGGATACTAACCCTCTAATGATAGATGGATGCTGCCATGAGTTGACCTGGGTGGTTTCCAGTACTACTGACAGGATGAGAGCTTCGCTACTGTAAAACCTTACAATCTGGATTGTCTTTGGTTTCGAGCCTGCAAATATCTCCCACTGGACTGATTTAAACGTGTGGATGCACACAGAGAAAAAAATATGTAAAAATGTTACTGTTTCAACAGTTTGTCACTGGGGCAGAACCCTTTAAAGGACATCTGTGTACCTTTTTTTTACAACAAAAAGGTTCATAGTGGTAGCCTGGTTCTACCAGACTCTCGTACATACATTTCATTTGTACAGAGAGTCTGGCCTCCCTCAATTGAGAAACGTTTCCTTCCTTGTAGGCGGGTTCACTATTAAAGTTCAAATCTATTGGATCTGCCCAGAGTCACTCACGATCTGCCATAGCCAATCGCTAATGTGTGGTCGTGAGTGACGTATGTCATGCGCCGAAACGGCTGGAAACAACCATAGACAGTAAAAGAAACAACAAGTCCAAACTCCGAATGATCAGAGGATTAAATTTACAATAGGATTTCAGTCAACGAGAGCTGCAGGTTTTGTTAATCTAGGAACAATTATTAATTCGAAATGTATATTTGACATGAAAGACAGTGATTATTCAGTCAATGCTGTAAGTTACAGTGAATGATCAGTCTGTCTGCAGATGTGTAATAAACAACAATTTTTCATATTACGTATTTTTGTTTCTTAATTACCTTAATTATGGTCTTCAAAGTATGTGTTTGTACATTTTTATATGGCATTTAGTTGTTGTTTTTTATTAAAACAAATTAACCATTGACATCTAAAACTGAAAATCAAATATAGTCTCCAAAGTATGGGTTTTCAAATTTTTATTTATGACAATTTTTTTTTTTAATCACAACCAATTTGTATGATTTACAACATGTAAAACGGACACACCAACCTCCTGTACGAGTGCACAAAGGGGCTCAAAATGTTCTATTCATCACAAGAATCAGTAAATTTACTGTTGGGAATCTGAGCGACTGACATGACTCCTGAGCGGATCTTCAACAATAGTTTAGCAGCCAGGACTCGGGGCTTCTGAACACCAGGCTAAAGTCCAAAATGTCACGGTCATTGTGCACGAGCTGCCCAGCACAAACTTCCAACCTTTCTGCCTCCTTCACTTGGTCCTCCGTTGTGCAACAAGAGGTGAGACGACAACAATCCGGCTTTAAATTCTGTATATTCGTCAGTTTCTTTTCCAACAACGTCAGTTTCTTTTCCACTCCCTCTATTCGCTGATTGGTCCTACAAAAAATTGATTTCTGGAAACCTAAGGATATGGAGCGGTCCCAGACGCAGTACTGAAGAAAAATGAAATTGAGCGGAAGTGCGTAGGCGGGCGCAGCCAGGCTATCATAGTGGTACCTTAAGGTATGTATTTGTACTCTAAGGTACTAATATGCAGTGCACCTTTTAGGAGTAAAAATGATACATACAATACAAATACAAATACCTTTAAAGGGTTCTCCCTCAGTGTCTGTTGTACCGCTGTACCTCATTTTTTCTCTCTGTGTGTGAATTATATATATATATATATATATATATATATATATATATATAGATTCCTCTTAACGATTCTGCATCCATTCATTAGCAATTGTTCTACACTGAAAAAAGTTTCAGTTGGGTTCTAGACTCAATTTTAAAGAACCCTTAATGCCAAAAAGGTTCTATATAAGAATAAGTGTCTTACATTATACAACAATAACATTTAAAAAAAAAAATTTAAAAAAATGAATAAAAACAAAATTGTTGATCCCATTAAGTCCCATAATTGTATGAACCCATTAAGGTTGTACATACAGTTGAAGAAGAGTGTTTTCTTTTGTTCTGCAATTTCTGTGTAAAATGGAAACTAAATACTATAAACATCTCATAATGTGCATATTTAACTAAATATTATCATATGAACAACCAGTCAGTAACCAGGCCATCGCTAATTTGAGTCTCACAATTAAGCTGTGTGTGATTGATTCACCTTGATTCACAATTATAAGGCATTCGTTCATTTAAAAATAATATCAAAGTACAAAAGAATGTATAGACAAAGTTACACAAAGTTAATGTTTTTTAGATGCCATGCATCAAATAAAAAATAAAATAAATAATAAATTAATGAAATAAATATAAATAAACCTTCATGTCTAAAAGCTCAACTCAGAAGTAAATTTCCCAGGTGTAAGTCATATGTCTGTTTTAGCTCAGTTTCCTGCATCTATACCTTCAGTGTGATAACAGTAGTTTGTTCTGTACAACAGTGTTGAGCTGGTTCCTGTGGGTGTCTTTGCTTGAATAGAGTTTAATTAAAGCTGACCCATGTCTTGCACTTCTCTGGTCTCCAGTGGAGTTCCCTCACCACTGCGCTGTCAGTGCATGGCTCTTTAACTCCTCAACTAGTATGTCTTCTCCTCAGAGTCTGTAACCTTCTGTCTGAATACATTTGGTTTTATTCCAATTCCTCAACCTGCTCGATATTTAACCTGCAGTCAAATCCTGCTCCTGCTCCGTCATATTTTTCCGTGTCCTCTTCTAAACAGCACTGCACCACTGGGTCTGTCCTCTGGAGGCTTCTGGAGCTAGAAAGAGGAGAGAGATGGCAGTTTACCCAGCATGCCTTGCTCTATCTGGGCCATCCTGTCAGGAAAGAGGAGGCTGATAGATGTGTGTAGACTGTCCTGGTGCCACCAACTGGGATTCTCCCTCAGATGATGACGCCTGTATGAATGAATGATCCTCTTTGGGAAATAAGAGACCCATTCAGAACTTGACGGAAAACCAAGTTTGTTTGCCTCGATTGCGAAAGATGTTATAAAACCAAGTATGCAATCTCACATCTCACTTATTGTTGCTGAGCTGTCTGATCACTCCACATGCTGTGTTTTGAATGCTGGTGTTTCCACTCAGCCTCTTAAAAGCTGATTGGTCAGCTTAACTAGCAACTTTTGCGTAAACATACACGCCACTTTCGAGTCAAGTCTTTCGATCTCTACGCATTTTGAGCTATCCGCGTGTATGCATGTATGTCTACGCCATTAACGTCCGAGTGATTCCGCGTGTCTCTACACGCCGTCAAATGTCCGCGCGAAACGAAGCAAAATGTAGATCTTCATCTGGGGAGTGATCTTTTTTTTTCCTAGGATGGTAAGGGAAATGCCATTAACCCCAGTGACGGTTAGGTTTAGGGATTGAGGTAAGTCATATATTTATATATACTTAAGTAATAACGTTAAGTCAACGGCGTTCATAAACACGCTTAAAAGCGATTATTGCACGCCAAAAATGGAAATACGAATTGGCGTGTCATACACACGCTACTTCATGAGATCAGTCTGTAACTAGAAACACAATTCATCAGTTAAGTTGAATTATTTAATTGCATGTATAGCCAGCGTGATACTTATGTTATGTAAGCGGGTCTTTCTCCCATCAGATTCTTTCTATATCCTTCTAGTCTCTTGTATTTCAGACCTGAGCTCAAAATGAAAAGAGTAAAAAAGCAAGAGAGGAAAAGGGGCGCGTGTTGCCCCCATTTCGAAAATGTCTTCACTAATGCACTTGCTAGTTGAATACATTTTAAAGGCAGTTGGAAGGATATTTAAAGCAATTGCTCTGTGCGTGTGTGAAAGGAACTGAGAAGAGATTTGTGGCACTTTGAAGCTTGATCAGCAGATACTGACAGGGTTGTCTAGGCTTTGCTTGAGATGACAGCCAGATATCAGACATTCTCAGAAAACATTTGCAGTTGTGCTTTGAGGTAATAAAAACACTGACAGCTTTGTAGTGGTTTCAAAAAAAAGTATTAAACCTTGCCATCAAACTCATTACTCACTGTTTGTTATACTTTATACCTTAAGCAATCAGACTTATGATTTTCACCTGGCAGACCAAACAACAAAAACGTTCTCCTCCATGGACAGAGGGCCAAAACTGAGAGAAATATATGCGTTTTCAAACTGAAATGAATTACAGTGGGCAAGGCCTAATGTGTGAACATACTGTACGCATGCGCATGACAAAATCTTGCATTTGCCCCAAAACCGTATTTTCCGCACTATAAGGCGCACTTAAAAAGCCTTTAATTTTCTCAAAAAACAACAGTGCACCTTATAATCTGGAGCGCCTTATATATGGATCAATTGGTTAATAACGCTCTGCATTATTAAATTCGCCCGCGAACTCGCACTCGTGTCCATCTTATGCCTGCTCTGTCACACAGCCAGTTCAACCTCATATAAATCAGGTTATGTGTGTAAGTCATGTGCCCGCTCACGAGCGCTCGCTCTTACTAAAGTCCAATTTATACGTCTGCGTCGAGGGTACGCGGTAGTGTACGTAGGCGACGCCGTCATGAGCATTTATACTTCTGCGTCAGGTCTTGGTTGCTCTGCAGTACTGCTCTGAAACGCTAGCTGACCAATCACAGATCTTGCGGTCCGCGTCGTCGCGACGTGTGGTTACATTTTTGAGGAGGTGCGCGTCAGGCTATGGCGAAGGGTACGTGGTATGGTACGTGTCTGTGAGTATGCTACGCCGTACCTACTGCGCGCACCCTACGCAGAAGTATAAATTGGCCTGTCCCCGGCGCTGCTCGCGCGTCACAGAATGTTCATAAAGCGCTCCTCATTCACAGTAACCGGATCGTCTCATTCAAAACAGCCAGCTGTTGCTGTCAGTGACCCGGCACACATGAATACTCATATAAGTCAGGCTGCAAATGTAAGTTCCGTGCCCGCCCCAGCACGATCACGCTTACTAATAAACGCCTCACCTCCGGTGCCGCGCACTCGCTACATTCCCTTTAGCACATATAGTGGAGGCATAACGCAAACCCAGTCAACCGTTTGACTGCAGTATCTTATGCGCCTTATAATCCGGTGCGCCAGACTGATCTCATGAAGTAGCGTGTCTATGACACGCCAATTCGTATTTCAATTTTTGGCGTGCTATCAAGACGCATAATCGCTTTTCAGCGTGTTTATGAATGCCGTTGACTTAACGTCATTACTGTATATATAATATAAATATATGACTTACCACAACCCCGTCCCTAAACCTAACCGTTACTGGGGTTAATGGCATTTATGACTGTTCCCTTACCATCCTAGGAAAAAAAAAAGATCGCTCCTCAGATGTAGATCTACATTTTGCTTCGTTTCACGCAGACATTTGACGGCGTGTACAGACACGCGGAATCACTCGGACGTTAATGGCGTAGACATACACGCATACACGTGGATACACGCGGATAGCTCAAAATGCGTAGAGATAACACGCCACTTGACTCGAAAGTGGCATGTATGTTTACGCAAAAGTCATGATGTCATGTTGGGTGCGCCCTATATATGAAAAATGTTCTAAAATAGGTCATTCATTGAAGGTGCGCCTTATAATCCGGTGCTTCTTATAGTGCGGAAAATACAGTACATTTGTTTCTGTTTTCAATTGAAAACAGCATCTTGTATACATACCCTTAGAGACTTAGTACCACCCAAGGAACTGTACTGAATTATCAACACACTAAAAACCACATGGCTTTGCATGTGCAACAACCACTAGTTCAGTGACTCTCAGTGAAGGTCTACTGACAAATAAAGTGTCACCAGAGAGGAGAGCTCACACAAGAGCCAGAATTTCTTTGTTTCTGGTTGGTCCCGTTAGGGTGGTTGGTGGTCTCGTTGAGTTCTCTCAGGTGGCCATCAGACCTTTGTACAGAATCCAGCACGGGTAAGCGAAAGGTCAGGCAGGTTTGGTGCTGTTTTCAGGCGAACCCTCTCTTGTCGTCCCACTTTTCTCTCCCATTCACAGTCCCCATCTGTTTTTCGTCCCAGACCTCGGTCACCAGGGTCAGGTTACACAAGCCTACGTCTTAAACCAAGAGTATCTGAATGGAGAGATCAGGAGTTTAAAGAATGAGAACAGATGAATCATCTGTGGATTGCGAACCAGACTTTTGAGTCAATTGCTTGTTTCGCTTGAATTCAATGTGGTGCTGAATAGATGCATGTAATGTTGTTTTGATAGATTGAAAATCGATGACTGTTGTGCATCAGACATTTTTCAGATCATCAAACATCCTATGCCACTTTGGATAAAACTAAAAGCAAATGTAAATGCATTGCAACTGAATAAAACCACTCAAAACACCTTAGCAACCACATAGCAATGCCCTGACGATGTCCAACAACACCATAGCAACTCAGTGCCATTACAACACCATAAAACAGTACTTTTTGGAGTCAAAAAGTTGATATGTCGAACCGTTCTTGAATAACCCGCGAACGAATTTGACGAAGGGCACGGCCAAATGAACCGGAGGCTATACCTCCACAACGCTTTAGCGTATTCTGACACAGTGCCACCTAGTGGTCAGGAGATATATAAAAATTTACATATTTGCTTATAACTTCTGAATGACTTGGCGAAAATAAAAAGACTGGTATCTTTAATTCAGTGCAGCATGCTGTGTCGAATGATACTCAATTTGACCGTATCGGCCATTTTTGGAGTCAGGCATTTTGAATTTTGTAATAAAATGCTATATTTCATGAACACATTGATGTATTGTTACAAAATGAAACTAGTTACGAAAGTTAGAAATTTTCCAAAAATGTTAATAGCTTTTGATGTTTGGGCTATTCTTGCAATGAAAATGGTATTAACAGATTCCTTGGGTCATGCTGAGAACATGGATGCCAATTTTGCCATATCATCTTCAGACTGTGCCAACAAAAATTAATGGATTTCATGTCAAAAGACAGAACTGTTTTCATATACCGCAGTAACAAAGTTGAGGCATGATGCCAAAATTACTCTAAAAACATTCTAACACGTCTTTATTTGCTCATTGTTGCAGTTGGTCTGATACCCAGCCATGCTAGCATGATTTATCGTGCCTTCTTTGTGCTTGGCCCCTGCTTGTTATTGCTTTAGGTTATTCTGAAATTTTAAACTTCTGTTGTCAGCTTAATTTAAATGCCTGTATTCGATGCCTTCAGAGTGACATGCTATTGCATTTGTGTTGCTGCCAAACCCCAGGTGGAAAACCCTAAAATAATGTAATATTAATGTACTTCATGTTGTTGGTAACAAAGAATGGAATATTGTTTCTTAGTATTTTTATATCATGGTGGTGGAAGATTGTCTTATTTAAATCATTGTGATTAACGAATGAGGTACACTGTAAAAAAAAAAAAAAATCATAAAATAACCGTAAAAAGTCTGGCAGCAACGTTGCCAAACACTTACCGTCAAATTACAGTAAAAAAAACTTTGAAAAAAAGAAAAACAAAAAACATTCTCAAATAGAAAAATTAATTTTCTTTTAATGTAAGTTTTTCTGTGTAAAATAACAATGAAATTATGTATAAAATTCAATAACTACATAAAGAATAAAAATTTACATTTTCAATTTTTATTTGTATAGATCCAATTTCACAACTTTGACCAATCTCTAATTAAGTACTTAATAATAGCAAATTTACAGTCAATTTCTGTTAAATTAACTAAATGTATGAGTACAGAATACCTGCACATTTACAATATTAGTAATTGAACAAACACTGAACATCAAGATGAGTGATTGATAGAAAATACAAGCTTAGTATATAACCTAGAACATGTAAAAATATCCACATTAAAAGGGAATTGCTGTATACCTTTATACTCTAATATAAATTATTATTCCAAACATTTACAATGACAGTATTTCAAACATTTACAATGACATTATTTCAAACATTTACAATGACAAGGATGAATTTTGGCTTCAATATCTCGGGAAGATGAATCTTTCCAGTAATACACGTTCCCTCAGAGAGAACCAAGGTTACGTTAGGTAACCGATTCGTTAGTCACGTTAATGTTAACCATTACTAAAATTAGCTATGGTTTACTGTAACTACAAAGAAAACAAACAAACAAAAAAACACAGTTGGCCTATTTTTAGTAAAAACTTTGGTTAACCCTTTCACACCTAAGTTTCAAATATTTTAACTGATCCCCCAGAGTTTTTCAAGGCGACCATTATTTAGAACCTGTCACTTTAATGTTTCCATGGTGACGCATCATTGCTTGTCACGTGACACAGCGCAGAATGAATGATGATCTGCTTTTTCCTTTTTTGTTAAAAATATTCACAAACGTATAGCTATAACATGAAACTGATATTCCGATTGCCAAATTTGTACAAGTGGATGTGTTTAGTTTAAACACCTTTATAACGATCACGTTAGTTGAGCTGTAGGCTATTTGCGATGGGCGGCACCATGTTAGCTTACAACACGTCAATTCCTAAACTTCTCACGAAATACATGAAAGTAAGTGGCCGGTGAACAGGGAGAAGAATATGATTAAATGTAAAGCTACTTACACAATGTGTATCTGATATTAATAAAATGCGTCTTCTTATTTTAATGGAAAGGATTATTATAGCTGCTTCCATAGACATCATAGTGTATTTTACAGATTCAACATTTTTTTTCTGCTAGTACTTATGTGTATTTAAATGTCTGAAACCTAAAATAAACATTATGTGGTTGAAAACACTGAAGCTGTGTCCGAAATCGAATACCTCCCTTCTATATAGTATGCGAAAAACAGTACGCAAGCAGAGTAGTATGTCCGAAATCCTAGAATTCGAAAAACACTAGGCGAAAAGTAACTACTTCCGGCAAGATTCTGAAGTTTTAGCCAGCTGAAAACGCTAGACGCTCTGCTGAAAACGCCTAGCTGTGGGTGCTTGAGTGTTTTGGCAGCGCAGTGTTTTTTCCAACGCATTCTCATCCTTTAACGTCATATAGAACGCTATGTGACAAAACGGCGCTATACTACGCACATGGCACCCGTTATCGTCAATATAACACGCGCTGTGAGGACTAAGTTTAGGTGTGGGGTAGGGTGTGCGTGTCATATTCACGCTAAAGGATTTAAATTATAACGTCTTGGGTTCGCGTGTTATATAAACGATAAAGGGTGCCATGTGCGTAGTACAGCGCCGTTTTTGCATATAGCGTTCTATATGACGTTAAAGGATGAGAACGGGCTGGTTTTTTCGCTGTGTCCATTTCTTTTACTCTATGCTGCTGGAAACGACCGCGAACCAAGTCGCTTCCATTATTCCATTATGTTTGCCACCCGCCTACATTTAATAGACCTTATTCAGAGCAGCGCCATGACAGGTATGAAAGTGAGGCCGTGAGGGATAGCCTTACCGTGTTTCCAATGGCATCCGCTGTAAAAGGTTGAATAAAGCTGCTAGATTACTTACAATTTTCCACAGCTTACATTGTCTTGAGTTTTTTGTCAAGTGAAATTTCTTGGAAAGATATCTTTCCAGTGTTTCATGAGCAGAACAATCCGTAAACACATTAAATAACAGTACAGCCCATTGAAGAGATGCATGTCTATCCCTCACAGCCTCGCTTTCATTTTCATTAAAAATCAAAGATGGCGCTGTTGTGAATATGGCGTATAGACCATTTCACAAGATGTAAACAACACTGGTCCAGACCCAGATAGCAAACTGACATTGAATCAACGTGGAAACGACGTCTCTCATGACATTGAAACAACGTTGATTTTGCTCATCGAATTAACGTTGAACCAACGTCAGACGCGGCATTCTTCAAAGCTAAATGAAAATCGAAAATTGGTTTGCTTTCATAACGTTGAAACAACGCGTTGATTTCAAGTTGATTTTCCGTTAGTTTTGAAAGAATGACGCGCCTGACATTGGTCCAACGTTAGATCGATGAGCAAAACAATGTCAGATCAACGTTGTTTCGATGTCATGTTTCTACGTTGATTCAATGTCAGTTTGCTATCTGGGGAAACACTTCCTGTTTCAGTTTGTAACTGTTTTCTTTATTTTACATGTAACGAAAACATCTTAAAGATGTTTGTTTAACTTTTTGATTCAGTTTTAAATGTTCTGTTGGTTGTATTTTATCCCAGCTTTTATGTAGTGTTAAAAAACTGAAACAGGAAGTGCTTCTGGAACAGTGTTGTTTACATCTTGTGAAATGGTCTATAGGGACTTTAAGCAACAGCCTAGTGGAACGGCAACAGCATTCTGGCGTTCTATTGCACATGTGTGGCATTAGGGACTTGAAGCCACAGCCTCTAGTCTAGTGGAACCATAGACAGTAAACTTTATGACTCTCTATGGGCTTCTCCCTCAACTTTATCGGACTTTATGCCTCCACATGCGAGCATCTTCTCCTGTCTATTACGGTAATTTCTCTGTGCAACGGAGAGTCGATTCGTTATGACGCAATCGTTAGCCTATTTTTACCAAAATTGCTTCTATGGGGCCACACCATAAGATACAAGGTAATGGAGTATTTTATACATTGTCGTGTTTCTTTAGAAATAAATAATGGACAAATGGAGTCTTTGGATGTATCGGATGTAAAGTTATTCGCTGTCAAAGTGACGCCAAAATGAATGGGAGTCAATGGAATGCGAACAGCAGGTGAAGTTCTGCTACAATGGCGGCTTCAACTTCCAGCAGATGGATTACCCCCTTGAGTGGAATGATAATAGCATTCTGGCGTTCTATTGCACATGCGCGACATTGACTGCTGCTTCGCAATGTTCTACTATAACCATCATGTCTACTACGGTAACAGCAGTAGTCTTCGTGAAAGGTTAAAAAAGTTAATGTTATGTTTTATGGAATGTGGCATTGTAATTGTGTATCATTGAATTCCCAAAGCAACCCTCTCCTGTTTTTTAAAATCACTTTCTTTATTTGTATTTTGTCAAATGGTTATTATCCCATACGCCGTACTCTTTACTGCTTAGTGATTTTTTGCGTTCTTTAGCTACGGCAGTTAACAGTTTACTTCCGGCTGCCGTTGCCATTCCATCAGTCCATCAGCAGCTGTTGCTTAAATGACGTGATGTGTGAACGGCCCCTAAATTGGTGACAGTTACCAACTAATTTTAACATTTGTAAGTAATCTACTCTACATCTACTCTACATATGTCTGTAATCTTTTTTTGCCAGTCAAAGACAAATGTATGTTCACTGATAAATTGAATTGAAAATAAAGTTTAAAGTTCGTGGCAGCAACCTTTGCATTGGCAAACATTGAAAGACCAGTAAGTTAAACATTTAATATTTTCTTCATGTACAATTTAGTTTGAAACAGTTTTTTCTTCTTCTCAGGTCTGGTGTTACAGCGGTCACTACTAGTGTTGTATTATTATGATGTTCTTATTTTATTCCATTATAGCATTTCTTAATTTGTTGAAATTAAGGTTTTATTTTATTACTTTTGTTTTGTGATTTATTTTTTATTCTGATTAGTTTGTATTAATTTTTATTTCAGTTTTAGTAATAGTAGGCTTATACAAACTTATTTCAGTCTAATTTTCATTTAATCTTTTTAAAAGTTTTTCATCGAACTTATATAATTCTAGAACATAATTCTATAGCAGATTTACGCAGGGCATGCCTGTTCCTGTCTGTCTCCATCACACAATGGCACAAGGCCACATTCTCCCCTGCATTCTTTGTTTGTGTGGAAAACACTGTTGCCTGGCAACAACTAAAGCCAGGAGACCGTGCCATTCTAGGATGAAGGTAGAGCTATATCTGTGCATAAGTGTGGGTTTGTTCGCTTGCATAAGCAGGTATGCTGGTGCATTGAACATTTGCTGTGCAGTCAGAGGCAGAAACAGAAGTATTAAAGGGGGGGTTGACTGCTTTTTTTCTTTGCATGATTCTGTTTATGGGGTGCAATATAACATGTATTTGTGGTTTTTCTTTTTTAAAAAGTCTTATTTTTCATAAATTTCACCTTTATTGAAAGCTGCGCTGTCCTCTGTCCTCCCTCAGAAACACGCAGTGGGCACAAATTGGTTAGTTTGGGCCTGTGTGTTGTGCTTAGCTAAACTGTCGCTCACGTTGTCCGGAAGGTTAACGCCCATTACCTTTATGGGAAAAACGTGCATGCCAAAGGTCCAACCATGTAAATAAAGGTGTCGATACTATGGTCGATACTGCAGTATCAGTTAAGCAGAATCAGACCGAGAAAGCAGCGATGAAGAGAGTCAAGCAGAAGCTCACCACACACAGCTCTTACAAAACGTTTCTGAATGATAATTTGCTACATTTTTTAACTTTATACACGTTTGTTTTAGACAATAGCATCTGACTGGCAACTAATGTTAAACACAAACAGCGTTGGCATTAGTTTACGTTCTTGATCAAATCGAAAATAACGTCATAAAGCATATATACATGAAAAATACATTTACAATATTAGTACTTATACAAAATTCAGGTCAATAATGTTTGTACGCGTTTTTCGTAGACACAAAATAGCATAACTAGTAGCCTAGCGGCTATAAGCCAGCACTGGCATTTGAAAAAAACAAAACAAAACACAAGGCTACGTCTGGAATTATACATGCAAATACATTTAAAATGACGAAGTCTTAGCCTACTTACAGGTTGTGGCCCAACAACTTCTGCCTCTTGTTTTAAAGTTGGAACTGCTTCATGTTTTAGTAACAGTTTCTTGTTGAATCCGGCATTGAATTCGTGGAGATTCTGGAAGCTGTCTTCCTTAAAATGTGCAGCACAGAGCACTAGATTACGATCGTCATTTTCAGGAACATAATCAAACATAAATTGTATCCATTGTTGACGAAGTACAGCATCCGTGGGAAGCTCGAACACAGAAGACCTGACAGCTAGGTGAACATAACACACTCCACGAGCCGCAGAAATATGGTCATGCCCTTTTCTGCATATTCCGGAGGAAGGAAGGCACAACCGGCACATCCTGGAACTTAACTGTCAATTTTGTCCCCGCCCCCTTTTGGGGGAAACAAACTAGACTCCCCATAGACTTCAATACAAAATAACGGCAAAAACCAACGTCCGTACACAGCCTATAGGTGTAAATAACTTAAGAAATCATTTATATAAAACATGTCAAGTAATTATATGTCCACCCTGCCTGCCATAGAGCATGAAAGATACATTTTTTTTATGCCCGTTATCAACTTGCCCAGGCTAGCCATCATCGTAATAAATTCATAATATAAACATTAAGGTTTTTTACTTTAAAAAAACGAAATAAAATCATTCAGGGGCTTACCTGGTGTATCGATTAGGTACAAGTAAATGTCCAGGTAAGACACTTAAGTGATTTCTTAAGTTATTTACACCTGTCGGCTGTGTACGGACGTTGGTTTTTGCTGTTATTTTCTATTAAAGTCTATGGGGAGTTTACTTTGTTTTCCCCCAAAAGTGGGCGTGAACCTATTCAGAGACATTCTATGACGCAGCGCCGGTTGTGCGTATGCAAATGTGTGGGTTAGTAGTGATGTCCAAAACCCAGCTGTAGTCCCAATCGAGTCGTTTTTGTAGGCAATATACTTCCTGATTTTTAAAAGACAATATCTCTGCTTACACTGAACTTTCAGCACTGCAACTTTGCAGATACTGTTCATGTACCAACAGCAACATTACACACTATTTAAAATCTAAAAAGTTCTGGGAAGTGTAGTGCAGATGAAGACAGACTGGTGCAGACAACACTGTGACACAGTGTTAAGTTTAGTCACATTTGATTTGTTTTGTTTTTATTGCTGAACTAAAAGTATGGAATTTTCTTTTACATCCTAATCTCTTGCAATCCAGAATTACAAGCACAGCTGAAAGCTTTAAAAAAAAATAAGAAGAAAGTAACAAATTCACGTAATTAAGTGCTTTTTTTTAATGGATTAACTTTTGAAAGTGTTGGATCATGAACATATGCCGAATATTTTTATGATGTGTCTCTTTCACACTATACACATGCCTCTCATTCACATGGTGTTATATTTCCAGTACCATGTCCTTCTGACTCTGACTCACTCTTTCTCTCCTTAGCTTGTCCCACGTTTACCATGTTGCTGCTCGGACTCTTGCCGTTGATGTTGCTACGGGGGTGTGGTTGCCAGGCGGCAGACGTTCCTGAGGATGTGACGGCAGAGTTCTCGGTCAGACTGTACCACCAGCTCCAGATCACGGGGGGAGAGGAGAACATCATCTTCTCCCCGCTGAGCGTGGCTCTGGCTCTGGGCATGGTGGAGCTGGGCGCCCGTGGCCCTTCTTTAGAGGAGATTAGACAGGCCTTGGGCTACAGTCATTTCAGAGAAGGTATACAGCTAATAAAATCTATAGCATGATGTAGGTTACATGTTCTCTTTCATCTTCAACTTCTGAGTCTTTTCTCTGTTGGCCGCAACAGTGACCATGCAAAGACATTTCAGCCAATTCTGCACCAAACCAACCAGCAACTAAACTAATTATAACATTAGAACATTTGGTTTGACTTGAAATGCAGGCAAATCTCACAAAAACATGGCCAAGTTACAATTTACCCACAAATTAGAATTCTTCAAGAGATTATTAATACCAGACCTTACTATAGCTGCATAGCAGCATATAATACACCATTTTCTTGTTCTTTTCACCTGCTCCAGATGAGGAGTTCTCTCTACTGAGGAACTTAACCCAGGCCCTATCCACTGACGAAGAGCAGTACGTGGTCCGGCTGGCCAACTCCCTTTTTCTGCAGAGGGGGGTTCACTTCAATGAGGACTTCCTGCACCTCATGAAGAAGTACTTTAAAGCAGAGCTGGAGACGGTGGACTTCACCGAGTCAGCAGCCGTGGCTGAACGCATCAACTCTTGGGTGCTGAACCACACGGAGAGTAAGTCATCTTACACCACTGAGGAAAACATTATTCAAACTGGCTGTGTGCTGCGGTTTGTTCTTGAAATTGTGTCCTTGTTATTTACTAAGACTTGATGAATGGCTTGGCAAATAGTTTTCATTCCTGTATTGACATCTTGGGATGTATTGAAGGGTTTGTCCATTTATATGTACATGCATAACCATATATATGACCTCAAAGCTAGACATGGACTAGAAGTCACACAATTCTTAAATATAGTATAATATGCACACAGTACCATTAAAACGTTTGGAGCCGGTAGTATTTTTACTATTTAAGTCTCTTATGCTTACCAAGACTGCAATTAATTGATGAAATAAATTGTATGAAATATTATTACAATAACAGTTTTCTGTTTTAATATATTTTAAAATGTCATTTATTCCATATGTCAAAGCTGAATTTTCAGTATCATCATTACTTAGTGTCACATGATCCTTCAGAAATCATTCTAATATACTGAATGATTTGCTGCTAAAGAATCATTTCTTATTATTATCAATGTTGAAAATAGCTTGATGTATTTTTATCAGAAGTCTTTTGTAACATTATAAATGTCTTTACTGTCACTTTAGATCAATTTATTACATCCTTACATCCATTACACTGAATACAAGTATTAATTTACCCAAATACTGTATATATGTCATTTAACCACTGAATAAATACAAAGCATATAATCCAATTTAGAACGATTTTACTTTCAAGTAAAACTCTCTTCAAAATGAATAGATGGCATTAAGAGGATTTACTATGACTTTAGTGAAGGAGGACATTAAAGTAGATAATGGCAGATCAGTCATATTCTGCATAATAATGACATTTCCAGGCAGATCCATTTTCTCACAGTCAGCTTTAGCCTTTGCAAGAGGACTGTCAGATACCAGCACAAATCCCAGAGCTCTGGACGAGAGATGGTTTTATGCCACTGAAGAGATCATGCCGTCTTTCCTGTTCCGAGAAAGAGAGGATTGTGACATGCCGAATTTTTTTGTTGTTGTTGTTGCAGGCAAAATCCAAAACCTGGTGTCTGCCGATGACTTCAGCAGCTCCACCATGATCATGTTGGTAAATGCTGTGTACTTCAGGGGCAGCTGGAAGAACCAGTTCAGACCAGAAAACACTAGAACCTTCTCCTTCACCAAGGATGATGGTAGTGAAGTTCAGACCTTGATGATGTACCAGCAGGGAGACTTCTACTACGGTAAGACCAGGCTTGAATTACTTCTCTTTTGATTATTATTAGTTAATTCGCTGTAATTCGGAGTTTAACTAGAAAATGAAAGTATGAATATTGGCTTGAAATGAGTAGTCTGAAAGTAATGGCTACTGAAAATTTAGCTTTGCTAGCAGAGGAATAAAATTAGCATTTTAAAGTATATTAAGATAGAAAACCATTTTAAATTGCTGAAAAAATCCACACTATTACAGTTTTACTGTATAACAAATTTATGGAGCCATGGTAAGAAGTTCTTCAACATCAGTGGTATATAGTATGCATGACTCACTGCGGATTGGTCAGGCTGGGACTTTCAGATCCCACAGAATCACTGCAGTGCGCTCGTCCCATCCATCTCTCCGACAAAAAAAGACAGATGAAGGTAAATGAGAGACAGAGCTATCTTCAACATTTGAATTCTCTAGTTTTTCAAAACAGGAAAAGCAGAGTCACATTAAATGTTTTTAATGCAGAGTCACATTAAATAAAAAGCAGAGTCACATTAAATGTTTTTTTTTTCATAAACACTTTTTGTTATGCTGGATGAAACTCTTTTTGCATCCTGATATCGATCAATAATAGAAGTGATCTAAATATTAAAATGTACATATATTGTCTGTGGCAGTCTCAGGACCAAAAAATGTCCAATCATTGCATTCGGTCCAAATACAATGATAGGATAGGATGTCCAACCTGCCTGTCAATCAGTGTTCCCTACTGGTTGATTTCCACCCCCATATGTATTCCAACACCCCCAAAACACCCATTAGATGTACAAATTCAGTGGAGAATTTGGGCGACTGACGGAGAAAATCGCATTGGCCTATTTTGGCGGCTTGTTTGTAACACTGTGTTACAACTAACCCCACTGTGTAAAACATATTTTAAGCCCAGCTCACAGTTGCAAGGAATTGCTGACATGTTTCAAAATGGTGCTGTGTTTGAGCCAACAAGACAGTGAGGCAAGTTAGATTTGGAAACGTATACACCCAGATAGCAAACTGACATTGAATCAACGTGGAAATATGACATCGAAACAACGTTGATCTGACATTGTTTTGCTCATCGAATTAACGTTGAACCAACGTCAGATGCGTCATTCTTTCAAAACTAACGGAAAATCAACTTGAAATCAACGCGTTGTTTCAACGTTATGAAAGCAAACCAATTTTCGATTTCATTTAGCTTTGAAGAATGCCGCGTCTGACGTTGGTTCAACGTTAATTCGATGAGCAAATCAACGTTGTTTCAATGTCAGGAGAGACGTCGTTTCCACGTTGATTCAATGTCAGTTTGCTGTCTGGGCACCCAACTCAGAAACCGAAAAAATTACTTTCTTGGTGTCAAAACACTCTTTGTCCAGTATCTTCACGAAATATTAGCAAAACTTTCCGCAAATTCGCGGGAGACCGCAAGAGAAAAATAGCGTAAACACAACCTGCGTGTCCCTGAGAAACTACGCAAAATTTTCGTGTTACATTTAACATTGCGTTAAGCCCCGTTCACACTACACGCGACCAAGCGACGCGATACTATTCATTATCAATGGTGAGCGGGCGACTTCCGGCGACACGCGCGACAGCGACGCGACAAAGTTGAGAAATGTTTAACTTTATGCAAATAAAGGGCGATTTCCGCGAGCGACAACCAATAGGCGGCAGACGTTCCTGAAGTCAGTGGAGCGCGTCACTCTTCAGTGCTGAGTCAGTGCCGCGATGGCAAAGAGCACTCACTGTTTCTCGTTCATCTTTAATATTATGCATTTTATGTACTGATTCCATTTATATTTAGACTTTTCCTTACAAAATATTTGTTTGTAGCGGCTGTCGTAACTACCGTAATTAAGAGCAGGCAAACCGTGACGTTCTACCTTGAGCTGTTCACATCCTCAGACTCGGATTTATGAGTTTCCATGTCATCAATATCAACGCCGAAATTAATTTGAAGCAGTCAGGTGGTAAAAGTAAGAGCTCTCTAAATTGTTCACATTCATTATTATTGTAATGTTAGACATGAGGTAGTTAAACGCCGTCTCTTGTGGATGCTTTGCAGACGCTGCTGTGTGAGTTGTGATCATATTTTGAAGGAGGCGTGGCTTTGGAGATGCTCTGAAGGGAGGGCTGGATCTCATGCTTTCAAAGCTAGCTTGCTATTGCTAGCCTCTCTGAAATTGCCTAACTTAGCTTTTGAGGACTTTGGGAATGGCTAAGTACAGAACTTCAAAACATCCTGCTAAATGCTGTAATTAGTTGATAAAAAATCTCTTCCGGGACTAACATTTAAAAATGACAAAATTACTAAAACTTTAACGAAAATTCAAAATATTAATATTATAATAGCTATCTCAATCCTACTGAAATCCTCTCCATCATTCAGTAGATTTAATGATCACTAACCTCACCATGTTCTCCATCATCAGGAGAGTTCAGCGACGGCACCACAGAGGCGGGTGGAGCGTACCAGGTCCTGGAGATGGTCTATGAAGGTGAAGACATGAGCATGATGATCGTTCTGCCCCGTCAGGAGGTTCCTCTGGCCACCCTGGAGCCCATCATCAAAGCCCAGCTGCTGGAGGAGTGGGCCAACAATGTCAAGAGGCAGAAGGTGGAGGTCTACCTGCCCAGGTGAGGCACACAGTGTTCACCTTCTACCAGGTGTTTTCATTTCATTTATAAATAAAATGCTTTTTGATTTATAAAACCTGTGTAATTGTTGTTTTTGGACAAAGTTCACACTGACCTGATCATTTTTTTTAGGTTTAAGGTGGAACAAAAGATCGATCTGAGAGACACACTGCAGCAGCTGGGCATCAAGAACATCTTCACCAAAGATGCCGATCTGTCAGCCATGACAGGTGACGTGACAGGTAATCGATAAAACAAACCCACTGACTAATGAGAACGCTCTGTTATTCTGAACATGCATGCAGATGATCAAAATGTGATTGACAGCTCAAGGACAGGATGTAACGCATTTGTTTTTCTCTGGCAACCACCCAGCTATTGTGGTACCAGCTTTTGCTCATACAAGCGTCACCCACATTTTTAGCATCAAAACGTTCTATTTATCTATTTGCCTATGCTATATAATAATATTAATAATAATTATTATTATTAATATTAAGTCTAATTGTGATGATCATATATGCATACTGCACATTTTTATTCAGCTAAAATGACCTTGTTTTCTGTGTTGGGTGTGGTGAATATAACAAAAAAAACGAAAAGTTTTTTTTTTTTTTTTAATTGGATTCATTTTTCAATTAGTCAGATTCAGTTTTATTATTTTATATATTTTTGTTCAATACTATTATTTTAGTATTTTTAGTAAAATGTTTATTATTATTATTATTATTATTATATTTTACATTTTTTTTCATGTTCAATTAATCAATTGTTCGATTTCAGTTCTAAATATGTCCTTAAAACTATAATCTGTGTGAATGAGCTGTATGGGTTTTAAATCACTGCTCTGCATCCCTGCTTTACACCAGCTCATAAATAAATGGAAATAACTTGCTTTGCATATTCTGATTCTGTAATCTTCTTTATTTACATATTCTGTCTGTCTACAGTAGGACAGGATCTGTTTATCGGGAAGGCTGTGCAAAAGGCTTACCTGGAGGTGACGGAGGAAGGGGCCGAGGGGGCCGCAGGATCAGGTGACATTAACCGGCACATTCTACTATAATTACATTACACATTTAATATTCTTTCTCTATCTGCATTTCTAATTCAGATTTCCCCTTTTCAACTCTTCTTTATCACCGTTTCTCAATTTTACCTTTTGTGCACCTTAACTTTCCTCCCCATCCTTCCTTTTTCTGAATGTTCTCTATTATGCTTTTTTTTCTCACTGCAGTAAATTGCTTTGAGAATCTTGTACATTCAGACAAGCTAAAAGCGCCCCCTACTGTTCAAAACAAGTCTTTTTAATCAAGGTTCATGAAAGGTTGGCTTAGTCGTCATGTAGTATTGGTTAAATACTTTTAATATTAGTTTTTATATATCCGTTCTGTATTGATGTCAAACACAAACATGGAAGTCCGAATTTATGAAAAGGATTTTATAATAATGCATGTACCACTTAGATGTAAAAAAAAAATGTCCAATAACAGCTGGATAATTACAGGCCTTAGTTGGGCCTATGAATTTATAAAAAAACAACGTGAGTCGTGACACATATAGAAATATGTATACACAAATATACAAAACAGATGTGCACCACAATCTTTGTATTGTAAATCATGCACAAACATTTTTTTCACAGAAAAATCAGCTCATGGCCAGTTCTTAATTCATACCTAGAGAATATAGGGACTTGAGATCAAATATATGAATAGTTGACCATGACTCATTTCCATATGTGATAATGACTTTGCTCTTATATGTGACAATGTATTGTGCCAATACATGTATTTGGATGTTTACAGTAATACTGTCAATAGACGCAGATGTGCTTACACTATATGGCACTGATGAAGGGTTGATCACGAAAGCATTTGCACTTTATTGAACCTTTTTGTGGCTTCTGTAAATTTGAAGGTAAAGATTTTTATTTCTGGAGAGAATTTTTGTGTCCATTCTTTTCATTAGGTTATACCAGTTAAATAGTATTTTGCAGAACAAGGACAAATTTGATCATTCAAGAAGGAACGTATTAACCTTGAGGGCCTGAAGGAAGAATATGATATGGTTCTCTTGCCATGTAACAAAAGGGTTTCCTGCGTTGACGCTAAAAATTTGTTAAAGATTTAAAAAAAAAAAACACTAAAAATTTTTTTTTTTAAATATTAAAAATTTAAACCAAAAGATCATGCCAAACTACTTAAAAGTTTTCCCCAAGGATTTTACATCCTCATTTTAAACCCCACAAAAATATTACAATTAATTTGAACAAAAAAAAAAATTAATAATTAAAATTTTAATAGAAATGTCTCACATGACTGAGCCACTATTGTTTGTCTTTCTTACAGGTATGATCGCATTGACGAGGACGCTGGTGCTTTACCCACAGGTCATGGCTGACCACCCTTTTTTCTTCGTCATCAGAAACAGAAAAACAGGTACGTGCCATCTTCAAAAACCCATGACCATGAACACAAATTGACTAAGCGATGACACGTTTTTTAGGCCCAAACATTTTTTGTCGCATACAACAAACATCTCCTCACTATCGGTCACTGCCTGTCCCCTAAACACACTGTAAAAAAATGCGGTCTATGCAGACAACCCAGGCTCCACAAATGGCAACAAAAACAAACTGCGCCAACCCGCTCCACAAAACATAACAAACTGTTCTAGCCAATAACTGACAAGAAGGTGGGGTCTGGGGGGTCAGTGCACAGATGAAGTGGATGGAGGCCGGGCCTATCTAGCCTCCGTTTTGTTTGAAAATACTTTAAATGTCAACAAGAATATTTAAAGTGGACTATCAAAATAAAATGTTACCAAATATTATCCATTTGAAAATAACTGTTTTATATTTATTCCTGTGGCAGCAAAGCTGAATTTTCAGCATCTGGTCTTCAGTGTCACATGATCCTTCAGAAATCATTATAATATGCTGATTTGCTGCTCAATAAACATTTTTTTATTATAAATGCTGAAAAGTATTATACTTGTTTCAGGTCCAAAAATACAAAGTGTACATAAAAGTATTCGTTTCTTTAAAAAAAATAAATAAATAAATAAGTAAAAAATGTACTGACCACAAACTTTTGATTGGTATTGTAATGTGTATAGATGAAGCATAAATCTTATTTTAGAATTGTGCTTTTTCTGTGAATGTTATCAATTGTGCTGTTAATGAATTGTTTTTTTTTTTTTTTTTTTCTAATAGGATCGATCCTCTTCATGGGCAGAGTTATGAATCCTGAAGTCATCGAGCCCTTTGACAACAACTTTGACATGTAAAAGCCCAGCAATCACAACTTGACACTCAGCCGAGTTCATGCTTATCTTCTACCAACCACGAGTTACATCACAGAAAGCAAACTCATTACTTTGCCATGGTTTTCTAAACACAGGAAAATATTATATAAACAAGATATTTATATATTATGAAAGTGATTGTGTTTTGATACTCATAAGCTTTAACCGTACCAGGAAACACAGTGCTGTAAATATTTGAAGTCGCCCAGACAGCAAAATAGTGACGGCCCAGATACGGCCCACATCTGGTACGCGTTGAATCCGCATGTACTAGATTTGGCCCGGATCTGGCCCACACTATGCAGTCACTCCATTATATGTATTCACATTCAATCGCATCTTATTCCGCACCAGCATAATTCGTTCCTGTAATTCCTGTATTTCTTCTCTTGTATATTTGCTATTGTGTTACGTAGAGAAAACGTTGATATTTATTGCAAGGATTTGTGCACTTCTCTATATGTAGACTCACTTAAGGTCTTTTATTTCCCCCTCACCACCTTTGTTTGGTTTTGTACATGGCTGAACTACTGCTGACATACTAATATGCCTTATTATATAAATATGAGTTTTTGATTTAATGTAAGGTTGCGAATGTACAGGTAGTGGAGCGCTGTTGCCATGGAGACTCAGGCAGACCAAGAGAGAGTGCATTTGGTATAAATGATGAACAAAAATACCAGCTGTATTCTCTATTTCAGAAATAAAGATGAATGTCTTCAACTTGTCGTCTTGTGTTACTTCAGTGACAGAAGTTTTGAAATTTCAGAATTGATCCAAAATATATACAGAAAAGCCTCCTGCCTATGGTTTCACACACTGCCAGCACACACTTGATGTCTAAAATAAATTCTATTGAAAACTTTAACAATCAACTTCAAAGACAAGCAACATTTATTACTTTACTGACAATAGATGCACTTACAGTATGTTGGTGGAGTTAACGTAAATGTAAACAGTCAGGTTAGTAACATTTAACAAATGTCTATTTGATTATTACAGAGATTATATGCAAAACGAGAGAAGGTGCTCAAAGCAGTGTTCAAACAGAATAAAATGTCTATTTTAAGTCCAACTCTATTGAAAGTACTTCATGTGTTATCACAATTTAAGTTGCTTGCAGAGAAATCTTACAAATGAACAAAGTACTGTATGTTGCAGAAGATTCCAGCCATGATGAAGACAATTCGTTCTTGTGTAGTCTAAGCACACTATCCACTGTAAGTGTGATTTATGGCCACTGCCATAACCTGCTTTATTAAAGCTGGAGCTCTGTGTTTGCTTCTGAAACAGCACTTCTCTCACTTTAGCATTACCCTATAAATCCAAGTCTTGAACCACCCTGGTGACCACTCCTGTCGACTTCTGCAACCATTGCTCACACTTCCCGCAAGTACCTCTTACTGCTGCCTTGTTGTTCTTGAGCGTTGCATTTTCCCCAAGGCTTTTAACAGGATTATTTGTGATGTTTGGGATTTGGTAACCACTATCGAGAATCTAAATCTGAAACTCTTATCTGAGACCCCTTCCTCTGCACTACAGATCTTGATTTGCAGGCTTAAAATACATCCTTGCCCACTTCATCAGCCTTTCTAGCCCCTTCAAAATTCAGCACCTGGTACCTAAAGTTAGAATGAATCAGTTTTGTAAACAAATCAGTTTATTGGATAATTCACTTATAAAGATTTTTACTTGTCGCCACCTTGGTTCACCAATATCTTGCAGAAAAAGTCATACATACAATTAAATGTTACAAATCATGATAAAATGGATCATCTTTTATAAGACATTTAACTTACAACATTTTGTCATTCTATCTTATAACTTTGATAATTGCCATCATCTTTTAAATCTAAGATAGAGATCAAACTACATTTAAAAAAAAACACCCGTGAATTCAGAGTAAGAGTAAATTATTAGGTATTTATTGTACATTTACATTTAGTCATTTATCGTGTCTGACAGACTGCTGTGTCCAAAATCTCCACTCAAACTACTCCCTACCCCCTATGTAGGAGATACGCAGTAGAGCACTATAAAGTGAGCTCACCAGCATAATAGAAACGACACTTTCAGACACTACTCGATCGCCTCTCGGCGCCATTGATTGCGTCATTGCTGTCACCCGTCCTCCATTTTTACATCAGCGCAATGCATGATGGTATAGGGCTTTGGTTAGTGACCATCGGTTGTACACTCCTTTTCAAAATGCATTCTGGGATACATTGAGTGGACTATATAATAATCATCACTATATACATTCGGACAGCACTACAAAATGGCGAGCTCACTATATAGTCCAGTGAGTAGTGGGAGATTTTGGACACAGCCTGTGTGTTGAAGCCACTCAGGCCTATACCAATAGCCTAGATAAAGTTGATACGTTTTTGTTGTTGCTATGGACTAAGTTGACAAGAGTGATGTAGAAGTACTGTAAAGCTTACACTGGCGATGCACCTAAGAGAAAACAGATCTCAAGTGATAAAATTTTCAGTAGTAAAATGAATTTTCCCCAAATCTAGTCTGTGGGGTAAAACCATACGTATATCTATGGGTAAAACGCTTCCCACTACCATACAACCTGTGGTTTTCCATCAAATATAATTGGTGGTTGAATAAAAATATTTGGACATAGCTAATATTTAAAAATCCCCTGATTCCCCTCCATTTCTATCAGATAACTAGTTAACAATATTTCTCAAATAGGCTGATTGTCAGCATGGTCCATTACAGTAATAGCCTAAATATTCATATATATCTTTTATAAGCGAATATTAAGCAAAAACTGCATGTACTCTGATTTTTCTGTAAATGTATAAAGCAAATTGCTTTATTCAGAATGTGAGCATTTTATCACACACACACTGATACTTTTCCCTCTCTATAGTTTATTTAGGCTAAATGGTGTGACAAATTCATTTTCATAAGTACAAATCTCAATATGACAATGATGACCACATAATATATATAAATATATATAATATATGACTTTTAGTGTGAGGTTTTATTGAGGTTTTATTGATGAATGATGAATGAATGAATTGATAGATAGTTGTATTTGAGTGACTAATTACAACATTTTATATTGTATATTTTGTATTGTAATTCACCTGCTCGGGGACTGCAGATGGAAACTAGCTTAAGCTAAATCTGGTGCAAAGCATCTTTAACTAATGTTTTTTTGCACATTGTCCCTGTTGAAATAAATAAATAAATGAAATGAAATAAAAGGGGTATTTCTATACTGCATTTACCAAAAGTCACTGAAGTGCAACTTTAGACACACTGGCCTAGATGACCTCCGTGCGCAGATCACTGAAGCTGACGCTGCTGCGCGCATGCGCAGAGCTCACATTCACCTGTCGCACTTTAGCACACTATTCAATTCATCCAGCATCAATGGGAAACCGCACTATATTCCTTGTAAATAATACTCTTCACTGCATCTCAAATGCCAAAGGGATCTGTCAGAACCTACGGACATGTCCGAAAGGTAGGAGAAGTTTTGAACAGCTGCTGTTTTTTTTTTCTTCTTCTCTTTTTCTGTTCACTGTCTGGAACAAAAACGCATAACGTTAATCAGCTGGCTTTTATTTTAGATCTGTCTGCTTCAGTCAGGTTTGGAAGGCTGTTTATAGTTACTTTGCTGCATAGTTTATGGGAATTGTCACTGGTACATGAATATAAAGCAATTCTATTCGTGGACTAAATAAGGTTTATGTAATTATAATATTGTCACAGTTATTAAGATATTATTAAAACATTAATGACATGTAGTAATCTATGTCCATGTTACAAATATTTAATGATAATCACTAACTAGTGAAAATAATGTGTATTTACAAGTAGCAGGCAGCTTCACAAAACCTGCGCATCATCAATGGCCATCACAGCGTTAACGTGAGCACATCTTATACTGATATAATGTGCGGGTGTGCTCGGGTGGCGTGGGTGACTTTAATCCGGATCAGGGTGCAGAGTTCACGGTAATCTACACCAGAACCTCAGCCCGGCGGATGTAAGGACGCACGGGCTCTTATTACACACAGAGGATGTGTCTCAATGCCCGCTGAGCTCCCTACCTACACACTGTAGGCAGCACATTTTGGGCAGCGTAGGTGTTCTATCGAATCTATGAACTAATTTCTATAAGGATGGTGTGTCATATGATAAATTAAGTGGTAGTGTAATATGATTGTATCGAATGAATAAATAAATGAACAAACGAACGAAAGGAGGAAGTATGCTAATAATTAATAATATATAAAAAAAAAAACAGTTGCAGTAGCATATGTTGAACGGAATTTACTAAATTGAGCTGGGCATTTCCTAGTTAGTGTGGTGGATGTGTATATGACTTCTTAAAAAAAAAACATTTTTTTTTTTTAAATTAGTAGGTATATGTCATTAATAATATTATTTATGTGTATAAAGCTTATCATAGCAAGGTAATGTGAAGTCAAATAGCTATACAATCATAATGTAATTGGAATGTTAGGCATGAGGCTGAAGTAATGTTTGTTAATGACCTCAGTCTCTCTCTGTCTAGTTCCTCTGGAGTGAACACCAGCAGCGAAAGTTTTCCGAAGTCTCACTCGCACTACTCTGAGTTAAGCGACACACACACTCCTTTCTCTGTGGAACTGACTCCAGACTCTGGCATTGTTGCCACACCAGTAAGCCACTTCAAAGTCAATATGATTGCAAAGTATCATGTGTGGTTTGATTGACACCTTATTTGTCTATACTATAAGGACATTGAATGTTGTCATTACGTTTATTTTGTGTAGTTGCCATCCAGCCGGTTCAGGTTTGCCTCGTGGCACTGGCTCGAGGAACATGATGTCCGCGGAGACCAGCTCGCCTGTCCCAGGGTCAGAGAGGGTAAGAGTCCATTCTGGGTCACTATACATTTACAGGGTTTTTTTTTTTTTTGTGTGTGTGTGTCATATTATCATTGGACACAGACAATCAATGATGTCATCAAACAGGACCTGCTGAAGACGAGCTGTCTGTTAACATTGAAGACATGTTTCTCAGAGGAGGCAGGAGGAAGAGGAGAGAGGATGAAGAACAGAAATGGGAGGAGAGACTTCAGGAGAACTGGGAGAATTGTGTGGTGAGACACCAAACGAGCATCCATCCATCCATCTATCTATCTACATTCATCTATTTATCTATCTTTTGAACTTGTATCACGATTTGAAAATGTTTGAAACGGTTTTCACAAAAATAGCCTATTAATCAGCATAACTTTTTTCAACACCGCTTATAATAAGAAATGTTTCTGTCGCTTTGGTGCATTTCTCAGATCAGAAATGAAATTTTTAAAACTACTTGCTCAACCTCCACATCTCATCTAGTCACTTGTGGGCATCATAAAAGCAGTTTCTCATTCTTTTGAACAAGTTGTGATTGCTTTAGTAAATTCATGCAATTATGTACAATTGTCTGCGGTTTCCTATAGTTGCTAATGCCATGTTGCTCAAAATGTATTAAATAGTTCTCTGTGCAATAGTCTTACCCCTTTAAAACAGTCATCAGTTCATCATATACGTATAATTAAATGCAAAATGGTTGTCTAGTTGTCATAAATCATATTTTCTACACATTTCTATTAGACTTTTTGTAAATGTGCCATGAATTGATGAATTGTGCAGGTGAATCTTGACTTTCACTAATGGAGAGAAGGTCAAACAACGAAAAACCAGTTCTCTAAAATAGCTCAAAGTTGCGTCTCATGAACCTTCAATTGGCAAGCATATATACAGTGCATGCAAAAGCATATTTCTGCCTTAGGGATCTTTCGTGTTTGCCTTTCTAATGTTGCATTTTCGTCTTTGTGCCCCATTACTTTGACTTTTCTACAGTATATCACAATAATATAGTATTTTTTTTTAAAACTGTAACTGTGAATCCTATCCAGTCTTTTTCAGTCAATAACTCACATACAGTTGTACATTTGAAATGGATATATGGCATACAGAAGAAGCACAGCTTTGAACATTTCAATACAGTAACTGTCATCCAAACTGTTGCCATAGTTTACATCAGGTAATGCTATCAGAATGCAGTGTTTTATTGACAACAAGCATTTTGACTATCTTGTTTGTGAACAATGACACAAGCACTTTTCATTCTGATGGCACTGATATGTTCATTGACATAAATACTTACTTTTGACAGATGAACTAAAGATTTTAGCTGTTTTTACAAATTGTTTTGAGAATGCACGTACTTCTTTGCAAATATTAAGGATGATTTAAGAAATGCACCGAAGCGAATGAGAAAACCGGTAGAATGATTTCTGAATGGTCATGTGACACTGAAAACTGATGCTGAAAATTCTATCTATCCAGCTTCGTATTGCATTCAAAGTTCTGTGTCTGTGACTGCAGGTGCTGAACTTGTCTTATCAGGACCTGGGAGATCCATACCAGTTGGAGAACTTCATCCGCATCCTGAGGAGACTGATCCGGGTGGAGCGTCTGCAGTTGGTGGATAACGCTCTGGGGGATCTCAGCTCTGTCAGACTGCCAAGGTACCAAACTAACCTTTACAATGTAATAACTGCAAGATAGTGGACATGAAGATAACTCTGAGTACTGATGACACTGTCATGAGTTGGGATGGAGCGCAGATCTGGTTGGTTAGAACACAAATTCCCCTTGATTTTTCAACGGAGGCTGTCCTATTGTATTGCATTAGTTGTTTTGTAACAGTATGTGTATGGCTGTGTAAAAATACATGTAGTGCAACTTAAGCTGTGTGCTGTAATCTCATATGAGGAGTTTATTTTACAGTAAGAAGGAAACTGTTAATTATGTATCAGCATCAAACTCAGCCTCTTTAATCACATTATTTTATTTGAAAATGGGTCTTATCATACTGAATTATACTGCTTGCTATAATATTTTATCATTCACAAAATTTTTAGAGTGAGTTATTTGTGAGTTATACGAGGCAGAACATTGTAACGCATTACAATCACTGACAAAACTTGTGATTGAGAATGTGCGTGTGTTATAGATGTAAAATCCTGAATCTTCACCGGAACAACTTGACGTCCATTCGTCAGCTGCCAAAGGTTCCTGAGATCCGGCACTTGTGCCTGTCTGAAAACAGTATTTCCTCTCTGGGCGAGTTGTCTCTGCTGAGGAGTGCGCCGCTCCGATCTCTGACCCTCAAATGCAACCCCTGCCAGTTTCAGGAGGATTACCGCTCACGGTGAGAGAAATCTTTGACTTTATTGGAATGATATGAAACTTGGCAAAGACCCTTGCTATGGACATGATTCAACGCATTCTCATCCCAAGGTGTCGCTTTTGCCAATGCGTATACATCCAACGCACATGGCACCCTTTAGCGTCAATATAACACGCTTCGGTTAAGGGTAGTTTTAGTTCTGGGGTAGGGTTAGACCCACGGGCGGAGTGGGACCAAAAAATCTACCGGGAAATTTCGTAGACCACCGGCCCTCGTCGCCGGCAGGATTTTACAATGCATTGTACAATGCTGGAGTAAAGTTCATAAACGGTCGTTCTTTCCCATAGGAATTTGTAAATCTGTGTTGGGTGGACTCTATGCCTCTAGGGGAGTTCGAGGGCATGTCCCCCCTGCAAGAATTTTGTACATTTTAAGGTTAAATGCATCAATCTCGTGCTCTTTGAGAGAAAAAGCATTGATTTGTACCAGGACAATAAAGAGGGCTCAAACATCTTTTTAGTTATGAGAGTCTCAGTCTGCAATACATTATCAATGGTGTTTTAGGATGCCAAACAATTATTAGAATAATGTAATAATGATTTCTATGACGTAAAATCCATTTAGCCTATAAATGTACTATATAAATAAAAATGAGTATTTCAAAAGTATATTTTAGCCTACATTACACTACAATATAGGAAAATAAAAATACTTTTGTCATATTTCTTCACTTGCAAGAAATAAATGCTGATCGCGAGAGCAAAGTAATCACGCAGCACAAACAGGATGCTATTCTTAAAGTCTTTGTGCTGTTTTATAAAGGCACAAAGCCATATCATGGTTTCAATTTTAGTTTGTTGGCAAAATATAACGCTAGAGACCTTAATGTTAGGTTATACATTTTACATCTTTACATATGTGTTGTGTTGGGGAAAGGGAGATAAGAGAGTTCGGCAAAAGGCGGATTCGAACTCGCGTCGAGCACATCAAAACCTGCTTTCAAGCACCTCACATCCTACGTCCTATACGCCACTGTAGCCATTTCGTAATGGCCGTCTTTTTGCTATAAAGACAGGCACTTAGTGCAAATATATGCTCCGTTATAGAAAATGTTTAATCTTGCCCTCGTTTGGGCCCCAAGTGCGCATGGCAAACTTGCAATAAATAAATTTTATCAGGCCCTCGCGGCCTCGAAACACTACCGGCCCACCGGGAAAACTTCAGACTCTCCCGATTGCCACTCCACTTCTGGTTAGACCACTAGGAGGCGCCTTCTGGCCCATATGTATCTGCGTCTCATATTGACGCTAAAGGGTGCCATGTGCGTTGGATGTTAAAGCGTTAGTATATGGCGCCTTGGGATAAGAACGGGCTGACTGTTCATAGTTGAAAATGACCGCACTGGAAAAAAATGGGAAGCGAATTTCAATTAGTGGAAACGTTTGGTACTGCGCCCAAACAAAATCTAACTAAAAGTTTATTTTTTGAGAAATCAACCTCAGATTTGGAACACAATTTGTGTAGATTTATGGTTTTGATTTTCTCAAAGTTTTAGACTTTTTTTGAAAAAAAAAAAAAGTATTTTATATAAAGAGTATTTGTATGCATTTTCATAATAATAAACTTATTTTAATAAAAAATTGTTTTGTTTCAATTTTTTTTTTACTTAAACCATAATCTGCTAAGTGTCCTCTTTAAAAAAAGAAACCAAAGTCTGTGCTCCAATTAAAATATTTGAATTCTTCAAAAGAAGAAAGTTTGAAGAACATGGGCAACTCATGGACCTCATTGACTTCCATAGTATGGGGGGGGAAATACTATATGGAAGTCCTTTGGGTCCCATGAACCGTTTAGTTACCAACATTCTTCAAAATATCTTCTTTTGTGATCAGAAGAAGAAAAAATTAATTCAGGTTTGTAACATTTTGATGACAGAATTGTCATTTTCTATTATCCCTTTAACTGTGTAAAGAAACATGAAAAGTGTTTTTGGAAATACCCTAAAGTGGTCTTTTATTTCATCATAATATATCATCTGCAAGTACATATTTTTAAAAATATACTTTTAAGATTTAAATTGCACATTTACAAGTGCACATTTAACACAGTTAACCACACTTCTTTTCCACAAGGGTATATAAGCACTGAGCTTTTAATAACTTGCTGTCAAAACAGTGGATTGATTAAAACTAATCAGCTAATTAACGCTTTTAATTATTATAAAACACCATACAGCATAATTTGTCTCCAAAATCACATTATGCCTCAAGTTAATAGCTATGCCAGAAGATATAATTTACTAAAAAAGAGCTGACCAAAGATGTGATGGTTCATTTCAAGTGTTCATTAGGGAGCCAAGTCTCACCTTAAAGTCTAACCTTGAGATTTGTGCCGTTTCCTCTGCAGTGTGTTCTTCTGTTTGCCAAAACTTCAAGTTCTGGATGGCATTCCAAAGCTACCGGAAGATTCCGTGCCTCCCTCCTCACCAGAAGCATCCAGATTTTGTACCATTCTCTGACATCGAAACAGCAGAACCTGAAGCCAAAATCTGAATCCAATGTACTGTACTGTCAGAGTGAACTGTGAAAGCTCATAAATGCACTTGTATATAGTATACATATTGTATATTGTATATAACTACGATACATTTTTAATGACTTATTAAAGCTATTTTTGTACCTGTACATTATATTTACATTTCACCTACTCCTGCATCAATTTAAGACAGCAGCAGCCAATATATGAATTGGAATAGACTCAAAGCACGGGAGGGATACATATAAAATGGATCATAGTGCTTCTGTTGTATTTTGACTGTTTAGGTCTCAGTATGTCAGCTGCATGTAATTCTGGCTATTTGGTTGCTCAATGACCAGCCAATTGGCTTTGTTAGTTCGCACTTTATCCTGATGACTGTTTTGACAGGCGAGTCCGTTCGGTATTGCTTGAAGCTTGGCTAGTGTGAAGAAAGGGCACAGAGATTAAATCAGATACAGTCATGTGACACTGTGCTTACCAGCAGATAAAACTGATGATGTCACAGCCAAGCGTTTCATGTTCTCACAGGCTAATGTGGACAGAGGCATATGAATAATATCCTAAATTTAAATTAAATCTGTGTTCGTGGTCATGTAAAGATTGAGCCTCGTTTTTTGGATGTCATCTTCTTTATATGGAAGCTTGTTTCTGCCAAAAAAAGATATTTGACTTTTTATCTAATTCTGACTTTTTTCTCACAATTGTGTTTTAATGTCAAAATTGTGATATAAACTTGCAATAGCAAGTTAAAGTCAGAATTGTGTGAAATAAAGTTAGAGTTTTTATCTCACAATTCTGACTTATTTTCTCATAATTGTGATATGAAGGTGCTATTGCGTGTTATAAAGTCAGAATTGTTTATATCTCTCTATAACTTTACAATGCAATTCTGACTTTATAACTTACAATTGCAAGTTTATATCAGGCAGAGATGATAAAACTCACAATTGTGAGGAAAAAAAGTTAGAATTGTGAGATAAAAGTCGAAATTGAATTAATCCCTTTTTTACTTTTTATTCATTAGTGGAAACTATATAGACAAACATAATTTTCTTAACAGATATTATCAGCACATAATATGTGTACATTTTATAGTGTTTACAAATGTTTAAAAGGATAAAACTTAATTTTAAAGTTTTGCAAATGTAGCCGCAAATTGCTAGCACCTGAAGAAGTAACCATAGCAACAGTGGCCGCTTGTATTGGCTGATCAGCAAAACGTACGAAGGTTAGCAGTACTATCATTATTTATCATCATGGATAACAAAATACACAATAAAATTACATACAAAATACACAATACATTTAGTATTTTTCTAAGAAATGTTGACGTTTAGCTAAAACATTGTGTGCGACATAAACCAATTGATAGCGCTATGCCTTGAAAGCTCATTCGCACACTGGTAACCACTGCATAAAGCGTTCCCATTCAAAAGCCATTCATCATGACCCACCATTGTCCTCTTAAGTTTAGCCTATCTTTTCTGCGACAATCACTAATTCATATGCGCTTCAGTGTTTTGTTTTAATTTTGGTGTCAATTTCAGTGCACTGAAACCTGAGCTGAGGAGACAGTGCGTGGGAAAGCAAAGAACAGAGAAACGTGAGATATGGCAACATATAGGCCTTCTACAGCTTTTTAAATTTAAACTAAAATTTAAACTTCTACAGCGACTGTGTCCCTCGCGGCGGCCTGTGAAGGGTGCTCCGGGAATATGGGGTCTCTGGGGTGCTTTGCTAAGGGCTGCCCGGTCTTTGTACGACCAAAGCAGGAGCTTGGACTGCATTGACGTCAGTAAGTCAGACTTGTTCCCGGTGAATGTTGTACTCCAGCAGGGCTGCCCTTTGTCGCCGATTCTGCTCATAATTTTTATGGACAGAATTTCTAGGCACAGCCAGGGTCCGGAAGGGTGTCAGGTTTGGGGACAACACGATTTCGTTCGATTCTCGACACGATTCTCTGCTCTTTTCGGATGATGATGTCGTGTTGGCCCCTTCAGACCAGGACCTTCAGCATGAACTGGGAGAAGCTCGGTTACTCGGGAGGAGCTCAGTGTAGAGCCGCTGCTCCTCCACATCGAGAGGGGTCAGCTGAGGTGGCTCGGGCATCTGTTCCAGATGCCTCCAGGACGCCTTCCTGGGAAGGTATTCCGGGCAAGTCCCACTGGGAGGAGACCCTGGGAAAGACCTAGAACACGCTGGAGGGACTATGTCTGCCGGCTGGCCTGGAAACGCCTCGGTGACCCCCCAGGAGAACTGGAGGAAGTGTCTAGGGAGAGGGAAGTCTGGGCATCTCTGCTTAGACTGCTGCCCTGCGACCGGGATAAACAGAAGAATGTACACATTACCTTTTTCTCATTTCTGCTGTATCTCATCAACCTTCCAGGAACTGCAGGATGAAAGCACAGCACTGTTATTTTTGCTATAGTTTCATTTTTACATTTATGTAATTAGACAAAGAGATATTTTCTCTACTCCAAACATCAGCACAACCACTAGACTTTGTGCATGATGAAAAAAGAAGAAGATGAGCATTAAATCCTTCACCAATTTTTATTCTGCTCACAATGCCGTTATCGACAAAACAGCACAAAAATATTTCAATGTAAATCACTTGCAGAACAGAAAAAAATCTATAAACATATATTCATTTTAAATATAAAGTATTAAAGCTGACCACTTCAACTAATAAACCTAAAAATCATATGCGTCCCAGAAGATAACAAAGGTGACAAAACAAGATTATTTCATTTTATATAATATAAAAAAGCAAAGTAAATACAAGACAAAATAAATAAAATGCAATATTGTAGTGATTTAGCATACATTCAGAACAAATCATTTTGAGTAAGCTAATCCAAACATTTTGTTAACTTTTTGCATATTCAAATTCTACATCTGAATAGTATGTCTCTTATTAATTCTCATTTTTAATGTGCCATTCATATCTCTGCTGTCTAATGTCATATGTTAAAGACTATCAGTAACAAAAAGACTTGAGGACCAAGTCCAGTAGCACGTAGAACACTAGAACTAGTTTATTCTAGAATAGTAGTTGGCAGGTCGACTTGAAAAGAAAGAATTAAAAATTCAATACAAATACTTTTCCATAACAGAGACATTCGACAAAGATATCAGAAACTAAATCATCCTGGCAAGATAGGAAGCATTTGAGGAAGTTTTTCCTATGATATCTACGAGGCACTTTGTGAAAAGTAAATAAAAATCATGTTTAACTAAATGAATTTGGTTTATGTTTAGGCATCAGTATGGTAAATAAGCACGTACAGTACAGCATTTAAAAATGACGTTCAACAGCTACAATTATCTCCTTGAATTACATGTAAACATTATTGTAGTGACATCTGTTGACCCAAGCACCTTGCCAAACTCACCCATGATACAATATTTCTGCGTTGCATTTTTGCGTCCAACACAAGTTTGGGCAGGACCAGGTGAGGATTTAAGGCTGATTGGTGCCTGCTGCCAGTCCATCAAGATCGGTCTTGACTTAAAATGAGACTGTTTTTTAAAAGGGTTTACTTCAAAGATGGAATATTTCTTGTATGTGGAGCCACAACTGAACAAAAATAGCAAATGTTTCAGTGCAAGTGTTTCTGGTGGTTGAAATCTATGCTTTCAGATTTTCATCCAGCCAAAGAAATCAAACGCAAGATATAACAGCATTTAAACTGAACTTATTCACTGCTCCTCAGAAGAAGAAATGACAGAAAGACGTACAGTAAAGACCGACAGCAGGTGTTTGCTCTGTGTGCATCTCGGTTTCAGAGTTACACAAACTGGAAGAAAATCAGATTTCCTATTCATCAGAACGACCCAACAGAGCGATCTCCTGGCACAATGTTTAGAGGATGGTGTGGGAAACCCAATCCAAATTTGGCAGCGATTGGCTATCCTTCCTTTCAATCGCCTCACATTTCTGCCCTGCGAATGGGGGGTTTATCCCCATTGCCTTCTTCCTCCTCATCTTCATCCTCATAGTTCTCCTCATTGTGATGTTGGATGAGTTGATTATCCTCCTTCACACCCTGACCTCTGACCTCTTCCTGTACAGATACAAAAAAAAGATTTATATAAAAATAATCAAGTATGACGTTTGTTGCACACACCTAACAAGTCTGCTCGCTTGCTACTAACCACCTCAAATTTCTTTCACAGAAGAAATAAAGTGATGCCCTGCATCCAAATATGCCTATATAATAGGCAAAAAACATTATTTTAGCTGAGTAGTTTGTCCGAATTCATAGTATTCCGAATTTAAATTATACTATCACACTAACTAGATTTCAAGTATGTAAGTAAATGTAGTACCAACTATACAGTAATGCGATTTTGGACACAGCTATGGGATTGGGCCAACATGATGGTTAGTAAATGATGACAGACTTTTCCATTTTGAGTGAACTCTAACTTTAAAAGTGCACAGATGTGAATAAAGCATGAATAACATTCCCTAAATCTCAAGCCCCTTTCACAGAGATTCTGGAAAATACACTGATAATGTGTCCTGGGATCGTTTGATTTGTTCATTCACACTGCCATGGATTTTCGGGAATCTGCGTGTGCTTTCACACACATCCCGTAAAGACGTGATGTGTAATGTACACGTCGAAAACGCTAGTGTTGTGGTACAGCAATGGAAGTGTTTGCATTGCTTTAATAAACATGGCAGCAGATGTTGATATGCAAACTTTGTTGTTTATTTTCAACAACATGAACGTTCCGGGACTAATCCCAGCAATGTCAAGCTCCTCATTCCGGAATCAATCCTGGGACGCACACAGAAGGCCCCCTAGCAATTCTATGGCAATTTTCTGGGATCAGCGCTCTATGTGAAAGGGGCTTAAGTGATGAGGTGAAAATGGAGGATGGATGTTTAAAGAGGAGCTGGACTCAGGACAGTAACTGAACACCGTGGAGGACTGTGCAATCGATCTGACTCACCCAACTGTGGCACTGTCACCAGTCTACAGTTACAGCGGCAGCTTGTACAAAAGAATAAGTGAAAACGTACACAAACACACATAAGCAATACATAACTCTCTGTGATACAGTACAGAGACCATAAAATTATTGTCTTTAAAAAGACAGCTTAACTAGTAGAGATTCATGGTCCTGCCTTCTACATTTTTGACAAGAAACTAAATGAACACTACAATTAACACATATCTTTTTAAAGGTGTACTGTGTGATATTTAGGAGTTTCTGTTGACAGAAATGCAACATCATATACATAACTATGTTTTCAGTGGCGTATAAAGACCTACTTAATGAACATTTATGTTTTTCTATCTACATACACCGCGGGTCACCTTACATTGAAATGCGCCGACATGTTTCTACAGTGGCCCTAAACGGACAAACACGTTTCGTCACTATGCTGTTCTTCGTGCAAAGATGCTAGCTAAAGTCAGCGAATAAAACAAGACACAATTAGACATAATGATGAACAAGTAACAATAATATTCTAAATAACATTGTTTTACTGAATAATTAAGTTAACCTAATTTCTTATTTTAAATTTGTATTTCTGTTGGTTGCAATTCACAACCTCACCACTAGAGTTTACTGGCCACCGCTAAAAATTACACGGTGCACCAAAATATGCTTAAAATATTGTTTAAAAGTTTGGGATCGGTAAGATTTTTAAATGTTTTAAAGAAGTTGTATTTGATCAAAATTGTAATACTGTGAAATAGTTTTACAATTTAAAAGACCCGTTTTTAATATATTTTAATATATTTTAAAATGTGTTGCTCTGTTGGCAAAGTTGAATTTTTAGCATGATTACTCTTGATTAGGCTTCAGTGTCACATGATCCTTCATAAAATATTTATTCTTACTATCATCATCAATGTTGAAAACAGTTGTGCTGCTTAATATTTTCATGGAAACTGTGATGCCTTTTTATCAGAATACTTTGATGAATAGAAAGATCAAAAGATCTTTCGTCTGTATCATTATCATAGTGTTTATTGTTACTTTTGAAATAGTGTTTACTACAGTATTTGATCACTTTAATGCAACCTTGCTAAATAAATTTCTTCCAAAAAAAATAAAAAATAATAATAATAATAAACACTTTTGAAGTATATATAGAGTGAATACAGGACAGGTATAAAAGGACACTTTTTGACTGTCATCACGGTTATTTTTAAAATATATAATTTTCAGCAAACCTCTCCTGAACAGCCACAAATTCTAAATATTTTGTACCTGTTCTGCATTCTCTTCATTATACGGGTCTCCTCCTTCTTCTCGCATCGCCTCATGCTTCTGATTTTCAACCGGCTCATCTTGAGCCTGGAGGAGAAAGCCATCCCGATTAGGGAACAAATAATATTTATTTTTTTGTTTTTAGGACTGTGTGTGTGTGTGTTTGCATTTGTTTTCCGACCTCATCATCGCCTTCTTCCTGGTACTGCTCATCCAGAGTATCTTCCTGTTGGTCTGGGTTTCCAGCCATCTGCACAAAACACACAAAACTTCAGACAGTGTTTTGTTTTTATACAAAAAATGCTGCATAGCTCCACCAACACTGAAGACTCAATCTTGTTTCACACATCTATTAAACATCATGCAGAAAACATGACACGTCTGCTGGATAGGAGACTCCTTTCAGCTGAAAAGAACCGGTTGCTTACCACAAGTTGTTCTTCAGCAGGCGGCTGGTGTTGATTCTCGACGGCCAGGTGCATGTTGGGGTTGTCTACGGGTGCTGGCTCTTCCTCCTCCTCTTCCTCATGGGCATGCCGCTGCTGCTCTGCCTCCTCAAACTCATCCTCACCCTGATTGTTGGGGTCGTCCTCTGGATCAACATCCGCTCCTACGGGTCGCTGTAAGTTTCATAGGTTTCACTCATCATGTTTATATGAATACTGGTACTTGTATATGTGTTTATAATATCATAAGGGAACACACCTCATCCTCCTGTTGAGCATGGTCCTCTTCATCTTGCCCAGGCTCCTCATGGTGCACGTTCTCCTCTACACATGACAGAGACATACAAAAGTATAATCCTCAGGGCCCCCCAGTTATTCAAAAAGTTGAATAGGGATCAAAATGATCTAGATTTGAAAATCCCATTTTTTGCTATCCAGGATCAGGTAATCCATTTTACTTCTTGCGAGAGAACACAAAAGCATAAAATATATTTTTTTCCTCCCATCTCCATGTCCCTTTAGGTTTTCGTGGCCCCCTCACATGACCCAGAACAAAAACAAACAAATCTGCATGCAATAATTGTTAGAAAATTATTTTGTCTGGTTCATCTCTGATGATTGAGTCAATGTAGTTTATATAGACCCCTTTTCAGTTAGTAAACAAGGTGACTTTTTTTGTGGGCGGAGCTTAGGTGGAGGCAGAATGATCCCTCTGGCCACTTCCCTAACGTTAGTTTGCAAGATTTGTTAGCTTGTTTTTTAACAATGACTGGAGAAAATCCGATTTTATCCTAATGTGCAAGGTCGCTCAGTGTCCAGGACCGTGGTTGTTATTTGAAACCGTTAATTTTAAGGGACGGAACCAGATTGGCTGACCCTTATACGCTCACTCAATGGATGGACGATCTGACAGGATTAACGTTAACGCTACCTCCGGTTGAGTGGCCTGATTTCTACACCTATCCGATAGAGAAACCGAGCGTAAAGAGAAACTGAGGGCATTTAAATATTTTATGCCTATAACTATATGCTTAATTGTCATGTACAAGAGCGCTCCCTAACCAGCGAAGAGTGACATTACGGTGCAATGTTAATTATGTGATGATTTTGATTTCATTGATTCCTGCACCCAACAACACAACAAGATGACATTTAATAATAATAACTTAACCTCCTTATTATGTAGCTGAATCTGTGCTGGTTTGTATTAACGTTTTTTTTTGCCTCCAGCTAATGCTGTGACGTGATTGTGATGTAGGGGCAAAAGGGGTATATACAGTGATTTATATATATATATATATATATATATATATATTGACAGCTGTTCATTTAATTGCATTAAAAACATTTTTTTACTTTACTGTACTGAAATGCTTAATAGGTAGCCTGTTCACTACTTCTTTATTACTTTCCAGTTAAACTAATCAAGAACAAAATAAAAATATCAATTTGTATACATTTTATTATACAAATGTTGAATTTTTTTTACCAGTTTTAAAGTTTTATTACATTTTTGTTTCTGAAATCCACCCCTCTGCTGGGATCAAGATAATCCTGACTACGAGTAAAAAGTAGCACTGCTATCACAACAAACCACATAAATAGTCACCTTTCTCCTCAGTTATCTGTGCATCTTCTTCTCCCTGGACTATATCAGCATCTATGTTTTCATACTGTGCTTTTTTCCTGGTAAATACAGAAAATAAAAGGATTTATAAAATAAATCATTGTAGTTTCCTGGCATAACAAATAAACACGTACAAATGACCATTCTTCTTTACTGCAAAAAGTATGATTTATATATCTATATATATATATATATATATATATATATATATATATATATATAGTATATATGATATATTTATTTTTATAACTGTATAATTCAAGGGAGGGCCTCTGACCGGAGCATCTCCTGCTGGAGTTTTTGCTCTTTGAGATCGGCTTCTCTGTTCAGCTGTTCCTCTCTCTCTCTCTGCAGACGTAATCTTTCCACTCTCTCCTTCTGCTGCTGCAGCTGGTGTTTCTGCAGGGTTTCCTGACGCAGGTGTAACTGTTTGCGCTCCTCCGCCAGCTGCGCAGCCAGACGCTGCTGCTCCTGCTGCTGTTCGTAGGCAGACTTCACCCGCTCCACCTGCGCTGGCGCCACCTGGGGACAGAACAGAAGAGTGAGGGCCTTGCAATGGGAAATTAGTTCAATGTTGGAGAGGACAATGCAGGAAGGTGGACTGGCTAAGATAACATCTCTATATATTTATTATAATAATGAAAACATACAGACTGTAAACATACTGATGTTCAGAATTCAGGCAAATCTGATTTTTTTCTCAGCTCAGATTTTTTCAAGCAGACTGTCTGCACTATTAATTGCAAGTGATCAAGTTAGATTTGTGTGTCCACTCCAGACACAACCAACCTATCTGCATGGGTTGCTTAGGTAACAAAGTAAACGGACCAAAATATGTGATGAGGCTTTCAAATGATGTAGGAAATATTAAAAGCATCACCCAAAAATGAAAATTCTGTCAGTATTTACTCACCCTCAATGTTGTTCCAACCCCGTAAGACCTTCGTTCATCTTTGGAACACAAATATCCGAAGATATTTTTGATTAAATCTGAGAGCTGAATCACTCTTCCATACTAGTCCATAGGCTTCTTGAGGAAATGAAACTTGAAAAGTTATTAAAGACATTGTTAAAATAGTCCAAGTGACTACAGTGGCTCAATCTTAACTTTATCAAATGACGAGAACACTTTTTGTATGCAAAAAAACAACAAAAATAATGACTTTATTTCAACTATTCATTATCTTCTCTCTTGGCTAGTTTAACAGCGTATGATCTGTTGTTGTACGTCACACGCATCACACACATGACCAGCGTCAGCCAATGGGCTTTATGCCCAGCTGCACTACTTCCTAAACTTCAGCCAGCTCCTTGTTTCCTGTCTGCCATTATTGGCCAAATTGATTAATTCAGGTGTACCTGACCTCAATAGTCATGGCAACAATAATCAGACACACCTTAAATAATCAATTTGGCCAATAATGGCAGACAGGAAACAAGGAGCTGGCTGAAGTTCAGGAAGTAGTGCAGCTGGGCATAAAGCCAATTGTGAGCCTATGTGTGACGTAGCACTACGCTATCACACTAGGTTAACTGACTAGAGGCCCACAGAGAAGGAAGTGAATAGTTGAAATAAAGTTGTTATTTTTGTTGTTTTTTGCGCACAAAAAGTATTCTCGACGGCGCTTGATAAAGTTAAGATTGAGCCACTCAAGTCACTTGGACTATTTTAACGATGTCTTTAATAACTTTTCGAGGCCGGCAAGTTTCAATTCCTCAAGAAGCCTATGGACTAGTATGGAGGAGTGATCCAGCTCTCAGATTTCATCAAAAATATCTTAATTTGTGTTCCGAAGATGAACAAAAGTCTTACGAGGTTGGAACAACATGAGGGTGAGTAAATACTGACAGAATTTTCATTTTTGGGTGAACTAACCCTTGCAGAACTCGATGCAGAACTCTTCCGTCACACAAGAAAAACTCCGCAATGGAGGAGACTGGTTTATATACATCTATAAGTGTACGAATATTTCTGGCATTTCGGGCCACTGGTTTTAACGTTATCATTGTGTACTAAGAGTGATGCATAAGACAATTTGAAATCTGAATTGAGCAGCCAGTGTCCAGACTGAGATGCATTTGTAAAAATCAGTTTGGAATCACATTTCACACAAACTCCAAATGTAGTTTGAATCAGATTTGAAAGAACAAATTTCATATGTCTTTTGGGTGATGCTAAATTGCATATGCAACGAATTTTTGCTCGCATTCTGAACTCTAGTCTCTATTCCATAGTGTGTTTTAAATTAGATTTTTTAGATAATTAATACTTGATAAAACCAAATGTTTTGCCTTTCTGACCAATTGGATAAAAATAAAAATGTCTAGGTAGGCAGCTTACTATGCAAGACTATGCAAGTTTTGGGTCTGTAGATATGTTTATTTGAAAGAACTTAATGCATCTATTTAGGAAAGATGCATTAAATAGATAAAAAGTAGGAGTAAATACATTTATAATTAGAGATGCACAGATTACAATTTTCTAGGCCGATTCCAATTTCCGACTTTTCAGAGTTTGACCTGCCGATACCGATTTTAACTGATTCCGATTTTGTTTTTTTCTTACCACTTTACAGCACACAGAAATATTTGTTTTCTTTTTTTTTTCTTTAGTAGAACATTTTACATTTTGCATAGAACATTTTTGAACAGTAATAGCTATAAAATAGTTAGTGATGTAGTACTCGAGTCTGGTCTCGGACTCAAGACCGATTTCTGCTTTCTCGGACTCGTCTCGGACTTGTTCCTTCAAAGACTCAGTCCCGATCCTTCAAGACTTGGTCTTGACTCGGTTTAAGACCACAGTGGGAGGAGAAGGACTCATTTTCAGACCAAGTCCTCGAGATTTTTTCCATTTTTTCCAGCGCATTTTTTTTGTTCATATATATATATATATACATATATAAAACACATAACAACAATAATAATAAAATGCAATATTGACGGGCATTATTTGAAAATGACATCCCATGGTGCAATGCAAAGATACTGTCATCAGAGCCATCAGTGTCTTCAGTTCCTGCCTGGTGTGACTCGGACTTGCTTCCTCAAAGACTCGGCCTTGACTCGGACTCGACTGTATTTGAAAACCAACGGACTCGGTCTCGACTCGGACTCGACCCTTCAAAGACTCGGTCTTGACTCGGACTTGGCATAGGCGGGCTCGTCCCCATCACTAAAAATAGGACTATGTAAATTACTCCTGGTGTGGGAAATTCACACACATCTAAAGTGCAGTGTTATGGAAGAATTATTTCCTTCTTTTTACATCCAATATCCAACTAAAAAAATGTGTTCATTTCAAAAAGAAAATTCAATTTCTTTTCTGACATATACTCCAGTTCTTGTTAAAACACACCAGACATGCAAATTCTGTGCACTTTGGACACTTTTGTGTGAAATCCTATTCCATTAAAAGTGTGCTTTCTTTTGTGCAGTACTAGCAAAACCCGCGCTTCGCCAGTGTTCCTGCTTGACGCTCACGCGCTGATCCTGCTCCCGGTGTGAATGCACTCATTGGTTTGCATGCACGCCGTAAATAATACACGCTACACACGTTTGCGGTGTGAAACAGACTTAATTCACAAGGTTTCCTACATGTGCGTTCCGTGTGCCGGTCGCCGATCACGTGAAAATCGGCCAATTCTGGTCACCAGATGATCAATCGGTGCATTTCTATTTATAATGTTAGAAAACAAATGAAGAAGAATCCTGAAAATAAAAGCATAACAATTTAAACTGCACAGCTGTTGGTAATATTGATAATAATAATAGCATATTAGAATGAAATCAGCATATAAGAATGGTTTCTGAAGCCTGGTAATACCAGACTCTGCTACTTCACTTTGCTTCGTAGACAGAGTCTGGAATGGCATAATAGAGAAGTGTTTTCTCTCTCGCAAGGGGGCGCTTGTCTGAAGTTTAAAATGATTGGCCAATCAGATAAGTTTATTTATGATATATGTTCTGCGGCGACACAGCCGCATCAAACCACAGACATCATGGATCGAACTCAAATCTATGATCGAACTACCACTGTAAACCTGCTGTAAACACTTGACGATGTGAGCGAAATACCGGAGTGAACATGGCTGTAAACGACTTTTGCAGATTATGCGAAGTTAATCCACGGTACAGTCACGGCCTCTAAACTTATTTTTGCCAGAGTGAAACAAGAAAATATTTGTAGCCAACTCTCAAACTTAGGATTAGATCTTTTAAACACAGCTCTTTGTTCCTCTAGCCTGGTAATACCAGACTCTGCTACTTCACTTTGCTTCGTAGACAGACGTAACTAACGGTAACAATTGATAAATTCAACTTTTCCCAAAAAGGAAAAGTAGGGAGTAGGGCCACAACATCACCTCCATTTAAAAGGTTTATCAAACCTTCTTGTTCTGGCTTTACTTTGAAAAACCCCGGAATGTTCTCCATAACAGAGCGAATTGCATCCCGTGTCTCGTTTCCCATTCGATTCCTCTAACCTACAATGTAAAACTCGGCGCTTAGCGTCTACGTCACGGCTCTCAGCCCGCCCTCTGTTCGTTGATTGGCCGACAGTCCGAAGGCTGCTGGAAAACTGAAAGATAGGCTGCTATCTCAGACTGACATACAGGAGCGAAATGAAATTAGTGGAAGTAGGAAGTCTGACGTAGTCAGGCTACATGTGACACTGAAGACTGGAGTAATGTTGTGAAAATTCAGATTTGCCATCACTGGAATAAATAACATTTTGAAATATATGTATTTACATAGAAAACAGTTATTTAAAATTGTAATATGAATGATTTACAATATTACATTTGTTACTGTATTTTGGATCAAATAAATGCAGCATTGGGGAGAAAAAAAAACTTACCAACACCAAACTTTTGAAAGCTTCACTACATTAGCTAGTTTATTGGTAATTTATCAAATGTTTGCATTCAGAATCATGTCGCAAGAGTTCTGACCTCTTTAACGTGACGTTGCTCCCTTTCTAGCGCGTTTTCATCTGGTTGGTTGGCCCGTGGCTCCTCCTCCTCCACTTCATTATGCGGCACATCAAACTCCTCCTCTAGTTTCTGAGGTTGTCCCGCCTGCTCCATCTCCTCCTCTGCCAGCTCTCTCCTCCTCTCCTCGGCTCCTCCCATTTCGCCAACCTCCTCCCTGTCGTGCGATTGAGGCTTCTCGTCCTCGTGGTGTTTCTCCATCTGAGGGAGATCCACATGAAACAGATCTCATTCACCATTTAAACCAGTGACATGAGTGGGGGAAAACCTCAGTTTTGAAAGTATGATAGATAAACAGTTTCAATACCTCTGGCTGAGCATCGCGTGGTTGATTGTTTTCTTCTACGTTCTGATTCTGGACGGGCTGAACAGCTTCATGTTGCTGGGGTTGGCCTGTGGCATGTTTTAGACTGGGCATCTTACCGAGCGTCTCCTTCAGCTGTTTATATTCATCCACCTGAACCTGAAACCCATTGAGACCCACAACATAAGTACAACACCACACATCAGAGAAAAGGCTTCATATACACGGGTGAAAAGTTAAACAAGCAATGGTTGGTGGTTAGCTGAAACAGGCAACAAACACAGCAAGCCAAAATCAAGAGCCTGACGTAAGGCAGAAGAGAAAGAGATGAAAGGCCATCATGAGGGAAATACATCCAGATCAGAAAGAAAACTAGTGCAATCTATATCAATAAAAATGCATTATTACTTGTAATTGAGAACCTCAAGAAACACTTGCTTAATTGACAACATTCTACAAATCTACTTGTTTTTTTTTATTATTTACTAATTGAATTGAATCATATTATTTAGAACTTAAAGCAAAATGTATTTAATTGAATAAAAGAAAAAAAAGCAATATGGTATTATTGTATTTATGTATTTGATATTTAAAACATATTTAATAATTTAATATTTATACTTTTAAAATAAAAGATTTTGTTTTAGAAAGTAAAGTTTGTTTTAAAGCAAAATGTATTTAATTGAAAGAATACTAGAGAACTATGTGGAAATGTATTTATTTATATTCAAATTATATTATATATATATATGTTCAAAAGCATATTATTTTTTGTTCTGGTTTCAAAAATGGTAATGATTGAACTCAAATGTAGGTCTTTAAAAATGTTTAATCTCATAATTGATACTAAACATTGCAGGTTCTTGTACATCAACTTTGTATCTTGTGCATCATATTTTTTCCTCCCCCCTCATCAAAGAAAAGTTAATAAAGACATCAAATATGGGTCATACAATGCAAATGTATGACTTCAAAAGACTATTCTTTAAATCATACAATTGTTTAATCATCCTCAACTCATACCCAAGATCCTGCAATCCTAACCTAACCTTTCTCCCAATCCTTCTTTACAAGGGTACCTGTTTTCTTCTCTGTTTGAATGCCAGCAAGTGTTGCCAGCATATGGAAGGAAAATATCACTCTGTATCACACACACACACTAAACCCAATGCCTCCCGGCATGCCTCTCTATCATCCTGGGAAAGCAGATAATGACAGTTCTAATTAACAAGCATCTGTACATGTGGTTTCTCAAAGCCACAGAGAAAGTGCGAGTAAACAGAAAGTTCAGCATGCATGGCTTATCAGAGTCATGCACATTTTAGCATGCTAAACAAGGGCAAAAAGGTCTGAGAAACGAGAGTGAAACTGTGTGCAAGAGATCATAATGGCCTTGTGGAATGCGACCAGACTTGAAACGCAGACTTAGTCCAGTCTGACAAGCTTGCATAAGCAGCACTGCAGTCTAACTGAATCAGCAGGATCATGCGCTGCTTTCACAATGAGAGCATTTCTACTTCTAGGCGGTGCTTTGCAGAAAATATAATAAAACATATTAGCTGTGTTAAAACCTTGCTTCCCACATAGGCAGCATCATAACCATCATGGTTACCATCATAGGCGACTGATTTGGGATGAAGCCACATAAATAACACTCCTAAATTGCACAGGAAAAGCAACTTAGTTGTTGCAACTTACAGATAGCCATTGATATGTTAAGGTAATGACACAATGCTCTGTGTGAGAAGTATGAGAATGCAATCTAATTTTATTACACTAAACTATTTGCTTGCTGCTTACATGACCTCTGTGAAACTTGACTTGTCTTTCCCACAGGATATGCTCAGCATGGCATTTGAGCTGTCAATGGAAAAGCACACACACACCTGCACCTGCTTAAAGCGCATGCACACACACACACACACACACACACACACGCACACACCCTAACCTGTGCCGCAGCTAGCGCACTTTTGTGGTCCTCCAGGGTCAACACAAGCTGGTCGTGGCTGGATTTTAGGTTCTTGTGCTGTTGCTACAAGAGGAACCATCACAGGCAAAGCTCAAACACAAGCATTCAGGATAACCACACTGAATATTAGTATGGACTGTGTGATAAAGCTAAATTATTATCATCATAAAAACAATTGCCTGATCTGCAATAAAATGGATCATGGAAAAAAAAAGACTAAATTAGAATTCTATTAAGGTGAATGTTATGAAAATGTTTAAAAACATTTCACAAAATTAAAATAAATAATAATAAAAAAGTGTGTGTGTGTGTGTGTGTGTGTATATATATATATATATTGCATAAAAAGTCTATTTTTAAGAACCATTAAATTTGTTGCACTGTGAAATTATTTCAGAATCATAACAATTTCCCCCCTTTGTAATGAGATAAAATAATCTCATATTATTTAAACTGATGATTATCATTTTTGAATTTCAATTATAAGCATGATAAAACGGTAACAATTGCATCATTGCAATATCTGTTGAACTGATGTCATTTAGAATATTTTAAATAAACAAACAATTAAATATCAGATGTATTACATTATAGTAAATATGGTTAATAAACATTACATTTAAATATACATTAACAGATATATTATTATTATTATTATTATTATTATTATTTCTTGACTTGCTTTTTTTAAAAAATAAAACAAAATATCAATGGTCTTGAAACATGATTCCATTTCTTCATTCTAAATATATTTTCTCATTTTATTTATTTGTTTGTTTGTGAATTTTGGGGCATTTTCACAAGATTTACCCCTTAAAATGTGGCAAAGATACATATTATCCATAATAACCATAAAACATATTTTGTACTACTGCACTAAAAAGATGCATAGGGCTTTTCGGTTTTACCCTGGTATCCTGAAGTTGCACATAGATGTCCTGATGAGCTTTTCTCAACTGCTTGTTTTCTTCACGTAGGTTTAACTCATTCTCTGGGAAAGAAAGAGAAAGAGAATGAGAATGAGAGAGGCAGCTGAAATGATGGTAGCTTTTAATTCCACCATAAAAGACACAAGAAGGCATTAGGCAACATGATGCTAGAGTCTTTGTGGTGGTTGCCAGGGTGTTATTGCTAAGAGAAAGATGGAGAGAACATGATACCTTTGAGCTTAGAAATCTCAGACTCTTTGGTCTGATGAAGCTGGCCAAGTCTCTGTTTATGCTCATCTAGTGCCTTGTTGTGTTCATCTCCTTGTAGCTGATGTCGCTCTTGTAGTTCGTAATACTGCTTTTTTAGGTCCTCATGCTGGTTCTGATGGTAAACACACACACACACACACACAACAGTGAATTATCTGTGTTTGCTGTGGGAAGAAAAGACATACTGTAACTGCACTGTACAGTACATCAGAAAACATAATTTTTTAAAAAGTTGATGACTTCCAACTGACCTTCAAAATCTGATGCTGGGAATGCAGAGAATTAAACCTGACACTGGCATCTTGCTGTAAACAAAACAAATACAAACAAACCTGGTCATTTTGTAAGCATGGCATCATGTCTCTCCAAATGCAATGCCGGAAAGACACAGGTTGTGATATTCGAGAAATGTATAGTTTGCAGACAAACAACCAGAAGAGTATCTGACTGTTTTCTCTCTAAAAACTTAGCTTCCCTGCATTTCATCTAGTTTCACAACTCCAATTTTTACTATGTCGTAGCTCTCAAAACAACATACCTTTTCTTTGTTGAGAGACTGCTGGGACTCTATTTTATACACAAGATAATCTGTGAGGAAAAGGCAAAAACAAGTATTACAGCAGAGACAAATACAATACTTATTGTGCCAATTAATTAACTATTACATGATATTATTTTGCAAAGACATTCATACATCTTAAGTGTAGCTTCAAAGTCCAAATAGTCTTAGGATCTTATTAACTTGACACTTGGCATAACATAGCTGCTTTGGGATGCACCGGTTTATCCATCATGCAAGCTACAGGATGTCATTACAATTCATCATTTCCTCTTCATCAATTAGTCACTGATGTTGTCATTATATTATAAACACACTTGCCTTCTTTGGCTTTTTTATGCTCAAGCCGCTCCTTCTGAAGAGACTTCTCCAACCTAGAGCGATGCTCGTACACAACTGACAGGAAGAAAGAGAGAAAAATTAATTTTTGGATTGGTGTTGACCAATCCATTACAATATTGTATTCCTCCATAAAAAGTAACTAATTGCGTTCATTTTAGGGCTGTGCAAAAATTAATTGCGATTAATCGCATCCAAAATAAAAGTCTGTGTTTACATAATAGATTTTTGTGCGCTGTATATAATTATTTTGTATATATAAATACCTATGCATGCATGTTTAAGAATTATTTGCGCTTAAATTCTGTATATATATAAATATAAAATCTATATTATATAAATATAAATATTTTATATATGAATAACACATTTTCTTAAATATATACATGCATGTGTGTGTATTTATATATACAAAATAATTATATACAGCACACACAAATATATTATGTAAACACTTTATATATTATGTAAACATTAATAATATATTATAATATTATAATATATCATGTAAACACTTATTTTTTTAATAACAAACAAACAAGTTTTATTTTGGCAAATGTAAAGATCCTTTTACACTTCAAGTGAAATGAATAAGCGTCAGGCTGAAAGAAATGCAAGTTCACAGCAGTCTTTCAGCAGTGCTGCCATTCTGGATCACAGAAGAATAAAACGCTGTGTTTAAATCCATTGAATGTGTAGCAAAAGAGTAGGCAAACTTTGGGACATCCTACACCATTAGACTTTCAAGTTTTTTTTTTTTTTTGTTTGTTTTTTTGCAATAACTTACTGGCAATAGTTACTGTAATTAAAATGCACAGTACCATAACTTATTTCAGTTTTACAGTAACTACATGGTACTGTAATTGTGCAATACAGTGCATTACTGTAAAATCAAGCTAATCAGTACACTTATTTTTATTTGTACTAAATATAATTTAAATTTCAAAATTTGTATATAGAATTAATTTTTATTTTTATCCTACACAAGCACTACATTTGATTTGACATTCAAATCAATAAGACAAAATAATTACACAATACCATTTTTTTAATTTAAAACATTTCATATACAATACATCACAAAATAAACAGTATGCCAATGCTGGAAATGATGTGTTATTTTTTTTACATGTGTGAGTTTAGGGTTTTGTGTTAATTTTAACAAAGTAAATATGTCAGAAAGGTTAGCACAAAGATGTGTAGTAGACATGTTAAATTAACACATTATGTGCTGTCCATCACTGCACACATTGTTAAAAAAAAGTAAAAAAAAAAAGTAAAATCCTAAACAAAACGTTAGCATTTGACAAAATTATTCAACGCATTCTCACCCCAAGGCGTCACCTTTGACCATGCTTCAATATTTGACGTTTTAGGCGCCCTTTAGCGTCACTTACATGACGCGATCCTACGGCGTCATCTAACTGACGCTAAAGGAAAGCGCCAGTTAGAGGACGCGGTTAGGTTTAGGTGTGGGGTGGGGGTAGGGTACACGCGATCCTAGGGCGTCATCTAACTGACGCTAAAGGGCGCCTAAGTGCGTCAGATATTGAAGCATGTCCAAATTCTTCCCAAGGCGTCAGTTAGGTGACGCCTTGGGAGTGAGAATGGGCTGAATTATTGTAGAAGCATTGGTTTTTTAGCTTATTACAATGAAATAGCACCCATTAACTTCATAAAACTACAGAATATAAATACATTAACCAGTCAAAAGGGAAATTTCCAACACAGGGCAAAACACAGTTCTTTTCACAGCACATGACACATAACCCCACCTTCAAAATAATTATTTCCAAAAATGTGTTGGATTCATGTACACTGGTGGCCAAAATAAGTATTTAAGTGTCCTAATGTTTTTGAAAGAAGTCTCTTTGATGCTCAAGAAACATTTCTTATTATCAATGTCTGACTGTCTACTCCTCCATGTTTTTCACAGCATAGAAGTAAAAGTCATCCTCCACCGTTGTGAATAAATTAACTTCTCCAAGACTGGTTCCTGTTCAGAACTTGATCAGAACGTTCCCTGGTTGGAGGAGATCCCGGTTCCAACACTATATATATACAGTATATATATATATATATATATATATATATATATATAAATATATGAGAGAGAGAGAGTTGATGTTTTAGCACATTTCAGCTTATCTGCAGTGAAGAGGTTCCTGTTTGAGACAAATACACAGTAAGACACATGCAAGAAATCACAGAGTGATGATCGTTGTCCTTCCAGTAGTTAACCCACCTGTGTGCTGCACTGTGACCTTCCTAGTCAGGTGGGACTGCAATGGTAGAGTCTTTTGCCTAATATATATATATAAACTTGAGTAGTTAAAATGCTAGATTTGGTATGAAAGAATTAGTGAGAGTTTTTAACTCCAATACGTACCTGGATACATTTAATCTGGTGACACTGAACATAGAAAATGGTTCATCTGCTGATTGGTCCAACTTAATATAAAGCTAAATCATAAATCAGATGTACACCTATGTACAATAACATACCGAAGTCCACCAATCGATTTAAATAGTAAATTGTGCTAAATTTGTCGTTTAATCATTTGTGCACTTTGATCACTTGGTTTCAAAAACAACACATTTCAGTGCTAGAACGCCTCATATTTAACAAACAAACAAAATTAATGCTCTGCTAAGTTAACTAGAGATGTTTTATTTATTTGTATTATTTACATACATGCCGTAAGGTGTTTCAAAGGTGATGGGAATAATATCGACCCTGGCTAAAAGTGGTGGGGTTATGTCCCACCCACAAATTACGCCTATGGATATTACACTGGATGTTTCGGCGCGACACGACAAATCCCAGACTGAGTGTATATGCCCTGTTATATTTCTGACGTACGATACTCCATGTCCAAGCGCTAGCACATCCACACTATTTCTGACAAGCGGGAGCAAAAGATTAGCATTTTCCATTAGTGGTCCATTGGTGTAAGGCAAAAATTAGGAAATAAACAGCATGATGGAATAGTGACAGTCAGAATAGTGCCGTTACATCAAAAACAGTAGTATACTGCAAATTTAAAAAATACAGTAAGTCTCTGTATGGGGTGTCGGATGTTACATAAAATTCCCATAATGCAATGGGAATCCCAGTTGTCTAACGTAAAGAGAAATAGCAGTATAATACAGAGTGATTAGAAGTAAATAACTGTAGAAATGTGATCAAAGGCTTAGGCCATTTCTTTTAAACACGTTTCAAGAGTTCTGCCAGTAGTGTGGGCACTCGTGTAAAGTAAGCATTGCAATGATGTATATCTGAGTGAACAAGATTTGTAAATATTATAGGGTAAATTGGCACTAGGCGGGAACACACAGACCGAAACAATAACAGACATTCCGACCAAAACACTTTTCAAAGTTAAATAAATGGCTGTAGCATTTTCAGAGAAACATTTCTCATACAAGTATGTGAACTCCCTAAATCTCTGCAAAAATATCATGGTATTTTTATGCTTTAGTGCAAAGTCAAAAATTTACATATAGCATTTAGCATATAGCACATATAACATTATACATTTCTTGATTCTCTTTCAGCTACAGTTGGAGTTACAGACAGTATATATTTGAACTTCTGGCCCTTTGCAAAAATGCAAACAAATGTGTTCGGCTGTCATCTCACATATCTGCATGACATTTTTTTCACCATATGGCCCAATGAAAGTTATGTCTTTGAAACAGTGTCTTGAAACCGCGTAATGCACCATGTGTATTTTTTCAAACAGTCCTATGCTGACATGACACTAAATTGGTTGTTATACAGATTAATTATACATATAGTTTTGCACAACCCAACATCGAAAAAGTGATTTTACTAAAGAGACAGACTAATGCAGAAAAATAACTCAGAATGAACAAAAAACATCTGTCTGCCTCCGAATCCATAAGGCTGTGTTTTAAAAGATATACATTTATATATGAATAGTTCAGATGCAAAAGCCTCTAAGTGCCATTGGAAATTTTCTTCTAGAATGATCATTTTTATCAAGCTTGTATATTTAAGTTCAGTGATTTCACTTAAATGGCAATGATAATTACCTATTAATTGTTATTTAAATGAAATTCCTGAACTTAAATATACAAGTTTGATAAAATTCATCATTAAAGAAGAAAATTTCAAATGGCATTTAGAGGCTTTTGCATCTACATATACATTTAAAGATGTACATTTCTACATGGGTTTACTGTGCAAACAGTTAAACAAATAGTACAGCATTTTAATATGCAAACAAAGCAACAGTCACAGTGCTAAAAAAACATGTATAAAAAGTCTAGATACCCCAACACAATCTCCTCAGTCACAACAAGAATCTTGTACAGTACCATAGTCAGAAGGTAAAGTAAGCTGAGCTATTTTTTAAGACTTTCCGCACTGTGTGAACCACTGACCCGTCAAGTGCCACATTCAACCCTCTTAATTTCTCTCTAATGGCATCAGATTAAAAGGTTGACCCGTCTGCTCTTTTTACACGTAACATGAGCTACACTAGCAAAATCTGAAATGCCGAAGGAAATTAACCCTGGCTGAGGCTTTCCTCTCCATATTTGTCCAGCAGCGTGGGTTGTTCGTTGAACTACAATATTACAGTGAATTACGCCTTGCCTCTTGTCTTGTATCCTCCATTACATCCATTATTACATAACAGACACGTCAAGTACTTATTATACTGATTAAAGAGACTATGCAGTCAGTGATTAAGACTCAAAGGCGGCAGTAATCACAGGACCTCCTACTGGTCCCATTAACAATTAAAAGTAAAATCGTTTTCGCAGCACAAGCTTAGGAAATAAAATATATGTTGGCTCAAGGACCCAAGGCTATTTTTGAATGAATATAGAACAAGTATTATTAATGACAGTTATAAATTACTATGCATAATGTATCATAATTATATATGCAATAAAAATAATACATTAAATCTTAAATACAGGTTTTGTATATTTAAAAATAAAATATTTTTAAATAAAGTTTCTTAAATAATTATTAATCATATTTTTCATTGTCAAGAAAAAGTTCTGAAGTAAATAAATATAATCATTGTAAAGCAACTTATTATAATTTTACAATTAATTATATAACAGTTATAAAATTAAATAATCTAAATCCTTTACTGCAGGAAGTTAAATATAACACATGTATATTTGTTTACAAATATAAAAATGTTTCCAAAAAAATAATCATTTGTGTTGTCATCAAGATCTAAACTACATTTGTGGTCAGAATTTATGGCACCCCTGGTAAATATGATAAAAAAATGGCTGTACAAAATAAATCTGCATTGCTTATCCTTTTGATCTTTCATAAAAAAAAAAAAATGAAACCTTTCATTGGGGTAAAAGAATTGATTCCTGAAATTGGGGGGGGGGGGGGGGCGCGCTTCAAAACACTTTGGCCACAATTACTGACACAAGACTTTTTTTATTATTGACGAATAAAATTTCTCTAAAGTATATTCCCATTAATATTTACCTATATTAAATATCAATAATATATTTAATAAAGGTTTTTGTGCTAAAAAAAAGTATCCTGTGGGTAAATGGTTTAGATATTTTATTGTTTAATTTTGATATACTAAAATGAGGAGCAGATGTGTATTCAGTAAATATAAGTTACATGATTGAATGCACACACAAAACCCCCTCCAAACTCAAAACATTTGAGAAGAACGGAACAGAAAAATGTGGCATGCAACTCAATATTGCAATCTAGCAAAGTAACAAAACTATAGTTTCATCTGTCAATGCCAACAGTTTAACATATATTTGTATTTACCGGTAATATAAACACAAGGGCCATTTCGTCGTACCCTTTTTGCAGCTGTATTGAGCTTGGAAAAGCAAACTGCGAAGCCAATCTTTGTAAGACTGGGACAATGAAAGACTGTGATTTTAGGCACAGGTTGAAACAAAATGTTCTGCATAAAAATGAGCATCTTCAACGGCAGCTGCAGGGAATCCATGCAGTATCTACACACAAAAACACTCAAACATTTCTAGAATTTCAACACCTTAACAGCCAGTTTGACCAGTTTCAAGTTCTGTGTGAATTGCAGCAAAATTGGATTTGCAGCAAAACACTTTGTTTGAGTTCCATGAAAAAGGTTTGCAAACCGTGGTATTTCATTTAATAGCCTGTCAGTCAAGTGCCGTGTAGATGATTACATTGCTATCTGGAATCATTTATATGGCTTGATTTAACAATCCTTTGATTTAAAGTCAGTTTTTCCCCTATGGAGATCTATATCCAGATTCTTGAACAAGTAAACATGTAGGGATGGATTTGATTCTGTCCTTGGGCAATTCATTTAGATCTTTGTGGTTTGCTTTTGGTGTGATGTCATGTGAGTGACATGTTGCCCCGCCCAGAGATGCGATTAAAGATTAGGAGGGCATAGATATGTATTTAAAAAAAAATGATGCACAGATAAATCATTTAATAAATACTGCAATATTATATTAATTCCATTATTATTTTATGGTGACTTTAGAAAAAAAAAACTACCCCTATCTATTGCATTCTATTCTGTTCTATTCTATTCTAAAGATAAAGGTGTGAAATATTCAAAACATCTTGTCACCAATTTAACAGCTTGTATGACATTATTTAAGTGGTCTTATCACAAGAAATGTCAGTCAATATATCCAATGCATTTTGTAGTCATTGTCATGTCACATTTTTTAAGAGCTTTAAAACTAAAACTTTCGATTATCTCTCTAGTTCTTTAACCATTAAGCAAGAACACCACAAACAAAAGATGCCATGCAAGATCACTCACAGTAAACTACATTTTAGAGCTCGTAAGTTGCCAAAGTTTGGGAGAACGTTGTTTGCACCGTGACGTCATCAAGACGACGTGTGTTTTTACCTTGAAGCTGAGCGGAAAGAGACTCCTGGTGCTGCTGATATTTCAGGGCCATCTCCTCTGTCCTCTTCAGCTGTTTGTGCATCTCATAAGACACCATCCCACCATAGATCATCCCGAACACCACCGTGACCAGTAAGAGAGATTGGAAAATCTTCTTCTGCTTCCTTGAGCACACGCCGTTTCCCATGTTCCCTCCTCTCCTGGATTCCACAGAAACGTCCCTGGGAATGATTTCCTCTTCACTGTTCAGTATAGAAACAACTTTGTCCCCTCCGAGATTCCTCTTGAAACATTATATTTCTGGACTGTTGCTCAAACGACATATATATCTGAAATGTTTCCCAAGTTTTCCAAATACATTCAACAGTTTAAAGAAAGTAACGAATCCGGATGTATTTGGTCCTCGTGCTAAGCCAAAGCTCTGTGAAGATGTTTACATAGTGAAATGCAGCCTTTTTTTAATAATTATCTGAAGTTTAGAGAGGCCTAATCGCACCTTTCGGTACGTGTCACCTAGAACTGCAGTAGCTCATCCAGACCAGCGCTGAAGGAAATCCTGCCCCTTACAAACATTCCATTGTTTTGATTGGTCATGGTCCGTGTCAATCAAAAGAGGTTCGCTCTAATGGGAGGGGCGTGTGTCTGAAGGTCTCCGAAAGCAGAAAGCAAGGAAATTCACAATTAGGGTAATTTTGACACTTTTGGACCACTTTTCCGGGTCTGTAGTAGATGTAGGTACATATATGTATATGTATATGTATATGAATATGTATATGTATATGTATGTAGCTATATATGTAGCCTGCAACTGCAAGTATGGCATTACGTAGGTTTAGGTTTTTTTTTCTTTTAAAGATAGGACGCGTTAAATTGATCTAAAGTGACAGTAATGACATTTATGTTAGCTACATATTTATATTTCAAATAAATGCTGTTCTTTTAACTTTTCTATTCATCAAATATAGCCTAAAGGTTTCCACAAAAATATTAACCATGCACAGCTGTTTTCTTTTCAACATTATTATATTAGCCTAATAATAAGAAGAATGCTTCTTGAGCAATAAATCATCACATTGAACATTATTTTTGAAGGATCATGTGACACTGAAGACTGGATTAATGATACTGAAAATACTGAAATAAATTACACAACAAAATAGAAATATACATAATATTAATATTTTACTGCATTTTTGTCAAATAAATGTAGCCTTACTGAGCAAAAAAAAAAAAGAAAGAAAAAAAAGAAAAGTGAAAAATTCCTATCTTTTGAACGCTTTGAATACATTAGGCCTACATACAATACTGAATGAAGTCATTAATATTCAGTCATTAGCATTCATGTAGCCTATTGTTGTTGTTGTTGTTGTTGTTGTAGTTGTTGCACAATCTGGCAAGGCCATGTCTACATCTTTTCAACAGGCTTTTTGATACTAATATATAACTTTTAAAGTCACGCACAATCACAAAAGACATTATAACAGCCTGTAGATTTATTCAAAATTAATACAACAACACTTTGACAAAAGCAGCAGGAGGCAAAATTATGTGGATGTTCTACACTTAACCCTTTTGTTCAGTTCAACTTTGTCTAATTAATCTTTTCTAGTTCTTTAGATGTCTCACTCTCTTCTTCTCTTAGCTCTACATAAGGAAATTAAGGTTATCCAACTGTTTCTCTGAGTAAAAGTCTTAACAATAAAGCAACCTTATTGAGCATTACAGTAATTAGTTAGACCTGATTTATCAGGGATTATAAACCTCAGGTTGCCCAAGGAGTACAAGCTGTCCTTACTTATACCCTTTTATTTTTTTACAGACCTGACATCTTGACATCTTAATCACAAAAAGGAGATGTTATAACGGGACCGACAGCTATAGGTATTCATTGAATTTTTGGTGATCAAGATTGATCAAGGTGATCAAGACTGTCATTACTTAACCTCCCTTGTATTAGATAGAAGAAGAAGTTGACAGGTTTGGAATGACATGAGGCGGAGTGCACTGTAAAAAAAAAAATATTTTCGAGATTTGTTATCACAACATTTTTTTCTTTTGTCAAATCAACTTAAATCATTCTGATGATTAAATCAATCTCCTTCATTGTATTAACTCAATTTTTCAATTTCAATCAACTTAAAATTTTAAGGCAACCAGGTTACTTAATTTTTTTAATTAAACCAACAATATTTTTTACAGTAGATCAGATAGATGTTGTAGTGTTCATACATTCATACATCATACATTTAGCTTTCTCTGATTTAGAGATACAACATGGTTAACAGTTAGACGGTATCTTGTTTGTAGAATGTGAATTTCATCTTGATCGACTGCAAAAGTTGTTTATATTTTTTTTCTTTATCTTATTGCTACACATATAAAAACAAATTCTTTATATTTTAGAGTTTTGACAGCAGACTAATTTAAAAAATAATATTCTTTTGCAATATATCATGTTACGGATTGATTGATGTAACCTGATATAATAATCTGTGTGTGGCTTTTTAAGGAAGCTGATTCCTGTCATTCATCACATGCTTGTCTTCAACTGGTGGAACAACTTAAACAATAACTTGGAAACAGAAGGTATCCACCCATTTCTCTTTGCATGGCATTGCTCAACAAACGTTTCCATCAGACGCAATGGCACACGGCACGATGCTGCTGCTGCTGCTGACTCTCGCTGTGGGACCAGCCGTAGGTTTCTATGGGGGTTCCATGACATTCACGCCTGGAAACAAATTTCCTGATGGATCCGTGGAGGTAAATACAGTTTTAACATTTTAGAACTCAATGAGTCTCACTCTGTTTATTTTTAATCCATTTTATTTTACCTCTATTTTAACTGTCATACAAAATATGTCAAATTAATTTTAAGAAAGAATAAGTAATCTAAACGTAGATGTGAATAGTGAATAGAAAAAAAGAGATGGTTGCTATAATGTAATTTTCGCTATTTTAGTATTATTTAGTTGTTATTTATATTTTGAATTTGCTATTTTGTATGTATTTTAAGTTTTTATTTTATGAGAAATGTTATGTGCCTTTGTAATGTTATTAGTTTTTGATTTGAATATATTATTTAGCTTTAGTTTATTTTTATTTCAGCTTTAGTTTTAGTCCTTTTAATACTTAAACTAAACATTTGTTTCAGTAAGCTGCCAAGACAACATTGTTAATTTTCATTAAACTTTTGAAAGTTTTCATCTAATATTTATATTTTACTTGCAGCTTTTTTTCTATTACTGAAAATGAGAAATTGGTCAATATAATTGATAATTGATTATTTATATAATAGTTTTTACACAAATACGTTAGGCAAATAGAAGATTCAACATTTTTCTTTTTAAGTAATATGATCAAAAGTAATCTCGGTAACACTTTACAATACGGGTGCACTAATATACATTAATTCATACTTAACTAATGCACAGATAAGCATGAGTTACTATATAACTCATGAAGAACTAAACCATTAAATAATGATTACTGTATCAGCAACTAATAAAGAGTCTATATGATTAATAGATTAAGTAATACATGAATTGCTATTAATTCAATGTGTCATTGTGTATTACTTCCTTAATAACATATTTTATTAACTAATTAAATTAATGTGTTAATTACAACAATTAGTCAAAGCTATGCACTTCAACTTCCAGTTGTCTGCTTTAAGTAATTATTAGCAATGATTTGCAAAGGTATCATTATGTTATGACTTTACTTGTTGGGGCACATCATTATTAACTATTCATTTAGTAATTGTAGCAATTTGCACATGAATTTGCACTAACAATGAAGTAATTAATCATGTATTAATGCATATTAGTGTACCTCTGGATGTTGTAACACAAGGCTTTGGCTCATTCTGGTAATTAACATATTAATTAACACTATTAGTTAAAACAATTTATTATGGAATTAATCCACAATTACATATTTAATTAATAACAATTCATGTATGAACTAATACATTTACCCTACAGACTCTTAATTAGTTCCTAATGTGGTAATCATTAATGAATAGCTTAAATAATCATTAGCTACACATTAATTCAGTATTATCTGTGCATTAGTTAAGCATGAATTAATGCTTATTAGTGCACCCATATTGTAAAGTGTTACTGAAATCTCTCCTGAGAAAAATGTAAACATATGGTAACCCTGGTATCCTCTAAATGCTTTACGCAGATGCACTTCTACACCAGAGAGTCCAATAGGGGTCCTTGTGGTTCTCAAATCAACTGGATCTGTGAGAGTGGATCCTGTGGCGTCCTCACCAACACACAACCTATGCAGACAGACAGCACAGCTCAAAATCTGTGGTGCCAATCAGAGGTTCACATGGCCACCAATGTCACTAGTAATGGTCCCTTCATTCTGAGGTAATTCTGATGCTACTTTTATATTATAGAACTATTATGTTCTACCTTAAGTTATTGATAACAGTCTGACATGATCACAAAATATACATAATAAAATCCCAAAATGCACATACTAAAAACCTTTAATAGTTTAGGTTAAAGGAATGTTATATGCTAAGTTCTGTGCTTAATGCGTAAAGTGAACTCATGCATTTAAACACATAAAATGCATGACATTAGGAGAATGCATATGAATTTGATCAAATATCTCTTTCAGTTCCTCTGGTTGCTGCTGGGAGGATAATGTTCAGGGTGTCGGTGGATGGACGCTTCACACTCAAGTTGACATTGGCCAGCGATCTGACACTCAGTCTCCAAACAGATCCCCTGTTTCAGCTGCAATTCCGAACATAAGGTTTGTGCATTTGAATGCATTATTCACATTTGCCTTTATAACAGACACATCTACTAACAAAAAAAATAATCTTGCTCCATCTTCTGTTTTTATAATATTCAGGGTTCCTCAGAACTGCTTCCAGAATTTTCGATTGCTGGCACATGACCCAGATGATGATGTTGTGAGATGCAGGTTTAATGATGCCAACTGCACACTGTGCCATCAACATCCAAACATTCATCTTCACAAGGTAATGTTTTGTGTGTTTGTTACTGTATATATATATGTACTGTATATGTATATGTATGTATATATACATGCATATACATACAGTATATAATGGTTTATTCTGCTTTATAGGAATCATGCACTTTGTACACAGGAGATTCACTGGCCCTGGGTGTGCATGTGTTTGAGCTCATCCTGGAGGATTATCCTGTTTCAAACATAACTGTTATGGACCATAATGGGGTCTTCTCTGTCAGTAATGCATTCAATGACAGCAACCCAACTGCTCTCAGTCAAGTGCCTTTGCAGTTTGGAGTTGAAAGTGAGTGAGAATCACATTTGTACGCTGTAGCACATCTGCTATGGGTCCAACAGAGGAAAGTTGAATAATAAAAAAATAAAAAAAATGGGTCCAACAGAGATTTCTCCTTTATGCAAAAAAAATAAAATAAATAAGGACGCTAATATAGTATAGATAGCCTTTCAGTAATCACGCAACTGGATTCAATTGAGTAATGTCTTTAAAATGTTTTTTTTTTTTAACAAAGTTAGTCATCTCATAATTTAATTGAAATGAATATCAGGATAATTAATTTGAAAAAGTAAGAAATATTCAAAGCAATCTCTCAGATTCAAATTCCTAAAACAGTAATCACAAATGACTGGAAAACCAATGCAGATAATACTGAGGTGTGAAATTTATAATCTATAGCTGAATAAAGGCATTGATAAAATAGAAGGAAAGAAATTCAAAAGTACATTTTGAAAGAGTGTAACTGGAGACACAGTATATTTCCGCCTGTAGAGAGAGACATCAATCACCACCAGCAGAACATTAGACATTCATTTGTGTTTGATGAACCAGTTTCTGTCAATTCGAATGTGTGCAAGAGTCAGAAACAATTCAATAAATGACAAAAGAAAAATTGTGGATGAACAGGTTCAGTGGTTATTTATATCGTAGCAGGTTGTTAAAAGAAGTAGAAGTGAACTTATGAGTGAACTGAAACTGTAGTGAACTTATAGTGAACTGAAACTGTGTTTTGTGTGCATTGTTTTTGTGAATTTAAACACAATCTACGGCATCTTTACAGTTCTTCCACCAGCTCAGGGTTGTGTGCCAGGGGTGAACAAGCCAATGTTCTTGACACAAACTCCTTTGCATGGAGATGTACATCATGCTACTGTGGGACAGGCTCACGAGATCACCCTCCAAGCACAGGTCGCAGACAACAGGTCTGAATAATGTTTGGTGTTACTTTTTTGCTGCATTTCTGTTGCTATCAAACTTCAACAAACCAAGCTAACATGGAACGTTCCACTTTGGCTAAGTTCTTCTAATATGTTCAGTATCCATTCAGAATCATTTGATCTTTAATGATGCACTTACAGTAATACGTAAACGCAAAAAACATTATTTACACATTGCTCATGTTTTGAACGTTCAGAGAACATTCTGAAATAATGTTTTAAATAACTTAATGTGAACATCAGCAAAACGTTCTTCAAACATTTGTGTTAGCTGGGAGAGTTGATATATATATACGGTATCAAAATATGTCATTTCTTAGTGCAGTGACTTTTTATGCGTGATTAATTAAACTGATTTTATTTTTTCACTAGGTCAAAGCATACCTTTATATGCTCAACTGACAATGTGCCAACAACTTGTTATGTGTGTGGGATGTTATGTGATCTTTCTGTTTCTCTTGTGTAGCATCTTTGATTTCCAGGTCAGTGGCCCCTCTAATATGTCTAAGACCCTGACAAGTTTGAGTAATGGGGTTATGATGGCAACACTGACCTGGATTCCACAGGAGATGGATCTTTTTCGCCATGTACCTGTGTGTTTCACAGCAGAGACACCTCACAGGTAAAAGGGGATCTTAGTTCACCGGTAATTTGTGTTCTCTGTATAATTTCTGAAGAGTTCTCTCCTCTCTTTTCTTCATCAGGCAGTCAGAAATGAGGTGCATTATTGTGGTTGTGGCAAAAGCAAGGGTTCTATCAGGTAAATGTATTTGCAAAAAGTATTTCAATACATATGTGAATGCTTAAGCAAGTGTATGTGCTGTTTGTGAATTAATCTGTGTTTTTGAATAAATCTTTGAAATGAATAAATCATTCTCGCATTAATCGTTCTCAACATTTGAAGCATGTGACATCAAACTTTCTAAAGTTTTATGGCATGTTGTTTGTTCAGTTAAAGGGATACTTCATCTCTGGAAAGATGGATGTGTATTTAAAAAGGGGCGTTTATGTAGAAGAAATGTGAAATTATTTTTGAATTTGGAGCTTTCTAGACTAAGAAAAGCCAGAAAATGTATTTTTGGCTTATGTGGATGAAAGACAACAACTCCCAGAATGCACTTGCTTTGCTGCCCTAGGAGGCCACACCTACCGGTAACAGAGTGAAGTAGTTAAACAACAGGTCTAGGCTACTATTGAGTCTCCGACACAGTGATGAGTCTGCCCAAAAATGTGTTTTGAGATCGCTCAAAATGTTAAGTTGGCTAGCGAGCAAATCGGCCAGTCTGCTCACAGACTCGTTTTACCCCACAGTGAAGAGCCAATGAGATGTATTGCAGCCTGGCTGTTGTCATCAATAATTCTCGTTATGTTTGGGTACTGCAGACGGCGTCTGTTTGGGTTATTATTGCACAATACCAGCAAGAACACATCGTCTCAAACTGTCAGCAGCATTCTGTGTGCTCGTCACCTTGTGAGTTCATTCTTCCAAGAACAACTAGCAAGAGCGTTCTCTCCAAGAACACAAATCCGTTCTTTGCATTCTAGGTTTTGAGAAACACCCTATGTGTTCCTTCTGTGAGTGAGAGCCAAGGGGGTAATCCATCAGCCGGAAGTTGAAGCCTCGCAGGAGTCGCCATTGTAGCAGAACTTCACCTGCTGTTAGCATATTCCATTGACTCCCATTTGGCATCACTTTGACAGCAAATAACTTTACATCAGAGGCGTCCAAAGACTCCTTTACAGATTACAAGATTACAATGGCCCGGTCCTGCAGATTTGCTTTATACAATCAGGAAGATCAGCCCCTCCTATCAGAGCAGGCCACACAACTCCTTGTCCAATCTCTTGTTATATCCAGACTGGAATATTGTAATGCTCTCTTAGCGGGCCTTATCTCAATTCGTAATATCTAAAGACACATTATTCTATTTGTTCCATTTGTTTTTCTGGAACCCTTGCAATGTTTTAACTGTGCTAGACTAACTGAGACTTGTCATGGCACTTGTATACTGTTGCCCTCTAGCTGGTCTGATTGCTTCTGTTGTCCTCTTCAGTTGTAAGTCACTTTGGATAAAGGCATCTGCTAAATGATTAAATGTAAATGTAAAATTGAGTTGCTGGGCTGTAACAAACCTTAGTACTCAAGGGAGTTACCTTCAAATGAATTTGGAATAGATTAATTGCTAAAGTCCACTGAGAATGTTGTGAGTTACAGTATTAATTGTGTTCGTGCTCATCACACAATGTTTTTTTTTGTCATGATTTAAATGCAGGTTACATAAAAATAGACTAATCATGACTTAATAAATGTATCATATATTTTAAGGTGAAGCAAAGGTCATCTGTGACGATAACAGTATCAGCATTGTAGTCAGTAAAGCCTCCATGGATGGCATTGACCAGGACTGGCTTCAACTGCGAGACCCCACCTGCTCTCTTACTTCCAATCAAACCCACATCCTGGGCACAATGTCCCTCAACACCTGTGGCACTATGATGGATGTATGGAATTTGTTTTATATTCTTCTAAATTATTTTTGGAATATTGAAGAGTGTTTTCATTCAGATTTTTTTGCTTTATTTAACACCAACCAGGACTCTGGAGATTTCCTTGTCTTCCACAACGAGATCAACTCCTTTGAGAACCCGAATGCTGTTATCACCAGACGCAATCAAGTTAAATTTGACTTCTCCTGCCAGTATCCCAAAATAGCCAGTGTGTCCAACCGCTATGTCAACCACAAATCTGACTACATCTTCACTGAATCCAGCTTTGGCACATTTAGTTACTCATTTGAAGTTTTCACAGACCAAACCTTTAACAGTCAGGTAGATCCTAGCCAGTATCCAGTGCAGGTTCAGCTGATGGACAAGATCTACATGGGCATTGAAGCCCGTACTGCTCTCCCAGAGGTCACACTCTTCGTTGAGTCCTGCAGGGCCACTCCTGAAGACAATCCGTTCAGTCCTGTCTTTTATGACATCATCAAAGACGGGTAAGACTTTATCATGAACTAGAGTTTTACATTTTCAGAATGAGCAATGTCATGCACTAACGAAAGAGTAAGTTTATTCATTATACTCAAGTTTGTCCTTGGTAATGTTTAAAACACTGCAGGACTGTTGCAAAATTAAAGGCTCACTGGGTTAAGCTTTGTTGGGTCAACTGTGAGGTTTGTAAGGTCAAATTGTTCAAAGTACTTAATGTCCCCATGAAATCAAAATGTAAGTTTTTGGCTTTTACTATGAGCCGTATTGTTTTCTATAAGCTAGCAGACCCCCACACAATGACACAATTCATATTTAGAAGAGTTAAGCATTCAAGATAAAATTAGTCTCTCACTTTTCATCAGATTTTCTGTCCAATCAAATGCTATCTAGAATCTAGAAAGCGCACCGACCCCAACTTTACAAATAGACATGGGAGCTGCGTCTAAAATCTGTAATTTGTTCACTCAGTTACTATTTTCTAGATGGTAAATAGCACACAGTGCACTTTACAGGGAATAGAGAATGATCGAGGCAGTGTAAATATGCCCTGTGTCACACAAACCACCGGAGCGCACACACTCTTCTCCAGTCCAGGGACACATAGCACAAATCATCTGCAGAATATCTGTGCATGCCAGAAAACATATCGGACCCATTTGAATTCTGCACAGAATGCTATATTTTAAAGCAATAAGGAGGAGATTAAGAGAAGAAACGGTTAGAGACTAGAAGGAAACTGCGGCTTTACCGAGCTCAAACTAAATGCTACTGGCTATTTTTAAAAAGGGGAGGAGCTGTTTTATATGTCCTGCCCTGTTTTCCTGTTTCAGTGGAAATTACAACAACACATTGAATAATGCTGCAAACACTTGATCTTAAATGATTTCTGTGAACTTATAAAATGGTACAGTAGAGTTTATTAATAAACAAAAATTAATAATATAATCAATAAGACATACATACACCATTTATCTTGCAGGGACACATTGAATTGATCAAAGTGGCAGTAAAGACATTCATAATGTTACAAAATATTTATATTTCCCAGGGCAGGCTAACAGAGATAGGAACCTAGAATATGACCTATAAGGCAGGCTCGGGTTAGGGACCGGAACCTGAGGGTATGATATCAGAAAAACTCCTGAGAGTTGAGACTGACTAGGCAGACATAATCAGTGCCTGAAGGGTCTAAGTTGCAGTCTCCACTCGGTACAGAATGTCTGCACCTGTGTTTATGGAGCATAGTATCGCTCTTACTGAGCAGAGATTGTCCTGGGCTAAGTGCAAGCCTGTTCAGCAGACGAGACCTGAAACACCCCTTATAATTTATATGCTGCCACTGTATTGCTGTCCTACCAGACCAGGACATGGTGCCCTCTGAGCTCTTGCTGGAATTCCTTGAAGGCCAGAAGTACCATTTCAAGTCAGTTGATGTGCCAGCCCAACACTTCAGAATCAGCTAGGAGATGATCTTTGCACTGAAATCGTTCCCGGTTGTCACTTGTCATCAGGCTTCAGGAATCTGAGAAAACTGAGTTTACCCCTAGTGTCAGAAAAGAGTAACATTGCAAGTGAACTGTATCAAAAGGGAACTGTAATTCTTTACTGTAATATTCATAATATTACTGTTTCTGATCAAATTTGCAGCCTTTGTGAGCAGCATTCGCTGAAAAAAAAAAATCTCATTAGGCATGATGAATGTTTTGTGTTGCATTTTCTCTTTAACTTGAAAAATAATACTCAATTCCAAGTATTTATCCAACCACTGGGAAAAATAATGAAACTGAACACCGTCAAGATGTGTTATTCGATTGTTATTTCAGGTGTGTTATGGATGAAACAGTCATGTCTTACCCAAGTGACTCCACAAAATATGACTTTGAGATCCAAGCTTTCAAGTTCACAGGAGGCTTCGATGAGGTGTGATACATTTGCATAACAATAATGTGTAAAAATGTTTTGAGCAAGAACCTTTCAATATAATAATCGTGTTGACAGGTGTACATTAGCTGTTCCGTGATCCTGTGTGCAAAAGACAGCTCGAACTCCAGATGTGCCCAAGGCTGCCTCGGTCAAGCTGCTCGCAGACGTAGGCGAGACGTGAGCCAAGAAACAGCTAGCCACTACATCATCCAGGGTCCCCTTCGTGTGGCAAGACAGACTCGTAATTCTGCAGGTACATGAATATGGTTTAAAGGGGTCAAATTATGCTTTTTTTTTTTTACATTTACATTAACTTTCTTTAGTGTGAAATGTTGCTGTTTGAGCATGAAGAAGGTCTGCAAAGTTGCAAAGCACAAAGTCACTCCAAAGGGAGTTATTGTGTGTAGACTATCAGTAAGCTCTGTTTCTGAGCTCCCTGAAATGCCTTGATTGTGCTCTTGAGTTTCTTCCATTAATGTAGTACTTGTAATTTCACAATATTTCTCATTTAAATAATTCCCACCCAGGAAAAAAAAAGCTTTAGGGGTGTGATTTACAATATTTTTGAACATTAAAGCATGAAACATTAAAGTGGATCACAAAAACAAAATCAGACTTTGAAAAAGAGAATAATAGGTCTTTAAAACAACAGTTTTCATTTTTGACTTAATTATTCCTATATATATATATATACATATATATTTCTGTCATTATTTTCTATTTAACTCTTGCTCTTTCATTTTGTAGCCTCAAATGATGGTGGATTTCTACACATGAGCACAAGCACTGGGGTCTTTGCAGGACTCTTTGTCGTCTCCATTGCGGTGGTGGCAGGGATGTTGGTATATAATGCCAAAAGAACAAGATCAGTTGATCGCATGCATCTACTGTCCACTTTCTGAGATCCTTTAAGTGCCCAGTTTGAGTAGACACACAATGAATTGCAATTACATTCTTTCCATTTTGATAACATATCTTATACAAGAGCAGTAAATGAACAGTTTTTGAGGGTAAATGGTATAATCGCACAACAATGGCCTTTGGTATGGCTGGTATTGTCCCAATTCTTTCAGCATATTGTCTTTTTTTTCCCCCCACTTATTTCCTTCTTTACTTTCACTCAACATGCTTCACAGAACATAACATGCTAAAAAATATTATGAATGGTCTGGCATTTTTTGGGATGAAATGTTGTTTAAAGAAAATAAACGTTTAAAAATTAATGTTTGTGTTTTGGGGCAGTGACAAGCAATAAGCATGTTTCTGTATTCTTGAAATAAAAAGTCAATTTAAGTATTTATTGTGATGTGTTGGTCCATGTGTGCAGAAAGTTTTTATTCAGTCATTATTGCATGAAAAATCGCTTTATGTTTCATCATTACAAGAAAAAAAGAACTGGATTCATTGGAGAAGCAGCTCACATAGGGCAATGCTAAAAGAATCAAGTATAAGGATGGGGTGAGAATTGTTGCATTATTCCAAATAAATAGATTTTGATGATCCACACATACATGTATATATACTGTATATATATATATATATATATATATATATATATATATATATATATATAAAGAGATTCACAAAAAAATATATCAAATTCACAAATATACATATTAAGATCCACACATTAATGTAAAGAGTTTCACAACAAAATATAAAACTCACAAATAAATAAAATTATATTTGCGAATAAAATTATTACACATTTTTTATGCCACAAACACAGGTGCAGACAAATCCACAAATAAGTGGACTCCACCCACCGTTTCCTCAAGCCAATCCGATAACAGACACATTGAGCTGACCAATCTTAGCACGTTATTGACTACAACCAATCACGTTAGGTTTTGCACTTGGGGCGGGAACTGAATCTGATTCATTTTGAAGATATTTGTACCCTTGACATGAAGCTCTAAACTATGGGTGCTTCATTCAAATTTAGCTGTTTGTGTGGTTAAAACACCCTGTATCCAAAAGGTTGTTGCTTTTTAAGGCTGTTTGTCCACCAAAGAGTTTTTAGCCAGCTGAAAGCTGCTGAAGACGCCGTGCTTTGGGCGCTTGAGAGCGTTTTGGCAGGTTTTTTTTTCTGTTGAGACGTTTCGTTGCTGTGATACAGAATATCGGCAGCACAGTATACTTGTAACCAGAGACATAAAAAAGACATTTTGAGGGGCAGGGGCTCAAGTGACAAAAAGGGCACTTATAATTAAAGGAGAACTCTGGCGAACAATGAACCTTTGGTCTAATAAAACATCGGTACCTAGTCAATCGTTCTCTGAGATTTGTTTTCATGATAATCGAATGTAAAGAGTTTTATCTCTAAAAACTGTTTAGCGTATAATGCTAGTAATGGGGGCATTGACTAAGTATAAAGAAATCACTAGTTTATACCACTAACAAGGCTCAAAATAGCCCCACAGTAACTTAATGAGGGTCCCTACATGCAAAACGAAGCATTGAGAACTTTGTAAGTGTGCAGACCGTTTAATAAGAAGATACTTTATGAAGACAGTTCACTTCGCATATACAGACAGGAGCCATCTTAAGAAAAAGTCTCGATAAGTCGATCCCCGAACGCCGTTCATACAGTTCAGAAGTTCGCTGAACTTCATACAGTTCAGATCACTCAGCATGTCGTTCGTGGTTTGACTTATCGAGAGTATTTTTTAAGATGGCTCCTGTCTGTAAACGCGAAGTGAACTGTCTTCATAAAGTATCTTCTTATTAAACGGTCTGTACACTTACAAAGTTCTCAATGCTTCGTTTTGCATGTATGGAGCCTCATTATGTTACTGCGTTACTGTGGGGCTATTTTGAGCCTTGTTAGTGGTATAAACTAGCGATTTCTTTTTACTTGGTCAATGCCCCCATTACCAGCATTATCCCAGCAAACAAGCTTCTTTGGGGCCCGAATGGGGCCCTTGCGGGCAGCCCACTGCGGGCCCAGATACCGGCGTGAAATGCGGGGCACGTGTGGGCCCCACACTTTGGGACCCAGGTGGGGCCCCAGTGGGACAGCCCACAAGTGTGGGCTGACTGTGGGCAGGCCCACAGTAAGTAGAGTGGACCCCATTGGGGCCAGTTGTGGGCCCACGACAAACCCTTATAGGGGCCCATGTGGGGCCATTGTGGGCAGCCCACTGTGGGCCCAGATACCGGCGTGAAATGCGGGGCACGTGTGGGCCCCACACTTCGGGACCCAGGTGGGGCCCCAGTGGGACAGCCCAAAAGTGTGGGCTGACTATGGGCAGGCCCACGGTAAGTAGAGTGGACCCCATTGGGGCCAGTTGTGGGCCCACAGTGGGCTGCCTGCAATGGCCCCAAATGGGCCCCTATAAGGGTTTGCTGTGGGCCCACAACTGGCTCCAATCGGGGCCCACTCTACTTACCGTGGGCCAGCCCAAAGTGTGGGCTGACTTTGGGCTGGCCCACACAAATTATAGCAGGCTGGATGTGGGCACACTGTGGGTGCAGTTGCAAAGTTTGAGCACACAGAGTAGGTACACCCATATTACTATATGCAGTACAATTGGACTTGTTAGCAGCAATAAATCGAGGGTCATGTTTTTTCCCCAAATAATTTATTTATATTTAATAATAATTATAATTAATGATAATACAGTTTAAAACAGCAATAATCACAGAAAACAGGGGATTGAAAATTAAAAATCAATCCTCAGGGGCAACAGTAGTTCTGGCCCTTCCTTGCCTTCCCCCATCTCTGTCCCAGGGATTACGGAGCCATGTCTTCATATTGGCTTCCACCTCACATGCAGTGACTTGACTGCTTTTTGTCACAGCATCTAAGTGAGAAAGGAACAATTGAAATACAAATGTTAAAAACAAAATAAGGGTTGTACTGTTGAACCATTTCAACCTAAGAAAGTTTTTAACCTGCACTTTGAATGAGGAAACGTCTTCTGATTGTTCCAGGTGCTATTTATAAATGCTCAACTAAGAGAATGACTGAATAGGTCAATGAGAGAGCTGCGGTTTATAATAACATTTAGTTGTAAGTCATTTTGGTTGGTTAATGATGAACTAAGCTTTTACAAAATATTCATAAATGATTAGCAAGTGATATACTAACATTTTATGTATGTTTTGTCAATTCTGTTACAAGTCATTTACAAGTCATTAGTAAATGATTAACTGATTTTTTATGAAACATGATTATGCGTTTCATAAATGTTTATAAGTGATGTAAATTATTGTATGTTTTGTAGATTCAGTTATAAATAATTTACAATTGTTTAATAAAGGTTTTTATTTTCTCCCTACTTATTAAAATTTAAATTTAAAATTACAAACAACCACCAGCCTGAAAAACATGTTGTATGAAGACTGTTTAAAATACCCCTCCTAATCCTCACAGAATTTGCAAGACAGAACTGATAACACCTGGGCTTATCGATACTGCGGTCTTCCTTAAAAAAAGCTTGTAATTATTTTTTTTGTACTCGTAATGATTTGTCATTACAAGTGTACAGCTATGTGAGTGGTGTTATTAACTCTTTCCCCGCCAGCGTTTTAAAAAAAAGTTGCCAGCCACCGCCAGGGTTTTTGACGATTTTCGCTAAATTTGAATGCCCCCGCTGAATGTTTTCTTCCATGAATATATGAAGATGATATATATAAAAATAAAGATCTGAGCCTCTGCTTTTAGGCAAAAAAAAACGTTTTTATTTTATCTTCATCTGTTCTTTTTTTATTGCCTCTTGAACAGAGGTAGGTTTTGTCAAAAGCAGGTCTTCCTTACCGTATACCACCTAAAACACGGATACCCGGAAAATTCCGTGTTTGGCGCAGATGCGTTTTTTCATTAAACACGGAAAATTCCGTGTTTGGCGGGGAAAGAGTTAAGAGTGACCACGGTGAATATATATGAAAGATATTAATAAAAATGATGTTAATTCAGCCAGTGCACATACCTCTATTTGCTTCCTGTTTTCAGGCGAAGCCCACAGTAGTCGATTGTCGAGTTCACGCGCGCGATCATAAGTGAATATCCTCTTAAACCTCTGTGTGTTCAACATCTGATTCGGATGAACTATCCATTTGAGCTGATATTCTCAGAACACCACACAGTGGTAGGTTTGAGACGATATAAATGAACTCACGTGTGAGATCGACAATCGACTACTGTGGGCATCGACAGAAAACAGGAAGCAAATAGAGGTATGTGCACTGGCTGAATTAACATCATTTTTATTAATATCTTTCATATCTACTGCAGTCAGATTGACCGTGGTCACTCTTAATAACACCACTCACATGGCTGTACACTCGTAATGACAAATAAAGGATGTTAAGAGGCTAAAAGCAGGTTTAGACCATGCCCCATTGAAGTCAGCAGGGTGCGAATTTTAAAAAGATGATAACACAGTGTAGGCAACACCGATTTTTGTCTGTACTGACAGCACTCCAAATGTACAAAAAAATTAGCTCAATGTTAAAATTGACCGGAGTTGTCCTTTAATTTGGCCCCAGGGCCCGTTTAATGTTTAATACTGGGTTTTGGTTACTATCCCAACGTATGGGTGAGTTCATATGGATGAAGGTCTGTTGTGTTCGGTCTCTTGGTTTGTGGTAGTGGCAGCTATTGTGAAACTCACCTTTGTCATGTACTGAGTGTGGATGGCATCAAGATCTGGTCCTGAAGAATCACAGGGTCAAATGATATCTCATCTGGTAACAAGAGCATAGTAACTTTAGAAACTCCAATGATATTTTTACCCCCTGATATTGCATTGTGGATATAAATTCAAACATTTAAAGGCTAAGAATATGAGCCATGAGTAAACTGGCCAGATATCTGTGAAAAATAACTTGCGTGCCTAAAGTTGTTGACCCCCTGAATTCAGCATTTAAAAGTTAAAAGAACTTTAGTATTTATCATTAAAAAAATACATGACAATAAATAAATAAATACCTTAGCGCTGGACAGTATGGTGTCTCATTGGCCAACATAATTAAAAACACACCTAGAGAATATACCAACGACCATGATATCCTGTTATCATAATAGTTAAATTAATTATTATAATGACCATTATAACATTATATTATTTTGCCAGCTATTATTTAGCCTACAGGCTTCTCAAGGACAATACCACTGAAAAAAAACTGTGGTTAATGAGTGTGAGACTTCATTAAAAAGCATAAATCCTACAGACCCCAAACTTTTGAACAGTATGTTTGAAGTTTTGCTTACTAGTCGAGTTCATAGCCGTGGAGGTTGTCTTGGGACAGGGCTGTAGCAGGACATCATGATGATTTTCTAGACTACAAAATAACATGCAATGTGTCACAGAGCCAACAATGTTACATAGGATTTGCAATAGAACAAAGGGTGTATTACAATGAATCAAGCTAGAGATCCAATGCAGAAAAGAGAAAAAGAATATAAAATCTTAACGTAATGTATTGTGCAATAAATGTATGAAATTATTATCATGAAACAATAATTCCCTCTTTGTTGTGGAGGTTTTTTTTCTGTCCCTTCTGAAATCACTTTTATTATCAATCTTTGTAAGTGACGTCACTGATCAACAGTACGTTACATTGTGAATTCTTTCAGGCTAGCTAGCAATTAGCTAATTTCCAATAACCCATTTACAAATTACGAGCAATACAAAACTATCAAAAACTGTTATCAACACAAAGATGTGGATAAAACCCCAAACTTATGTAAAACAAGAGCTAACGTTAACTTAACGTTACCTATTCTGAAAACAGTTGAGATGCTAACGGACTTTTTCGAAGACTCAAAACCTTTTCTACAAAGTAAATATTCAACAGAAGCGTATCAATTATACGTAAGAAAGGTGTTAGGAACGTTTGTATGTATTATTTGTCTGATTTTGTTAACTAAACTTGAAAGCAGTGGAAAAACAGAGAGACGCTATTTTTTGCTGTTTGTCAGTTGAAGAGGTTTCCTCGTTTCCATGGTTTCCATCTGCTCGCGTGCGCTCCTGTCTTTGAACCGGACAACTTAGAATGCGACTCGCACGCGCGTTGAAACCATAACAATTCAAAAGGCACGCAGCATTTAAACATCTAGAATTATAACATGTAACAATTTAAAATATCATTCATTTTATATCATGAATTTAAAAATCATTATGTAGTTCTATGACCCATGTAATATTATTTTTTTCATTAGAATATGAAAGCACTAAAATGCTATATAAATGAAAGTTGGTAATGAAATTACGCCCAGTGACGTCGCAGTTTCGTTTGTGTCTGATTGGGCTCAGTCGTTACATCAGTGATGTAGGCCTATTTATTAGTATCAATAATATATAATTTTATTATGATAAAATGCATCACTGATGAATACCAAAACAAATCAGTAAACCATTGTATTGTTTTTATTGTGACAAATAAGTTAATTTTATTTAATAAATATGGAAACACTTTCTGTGCAGTCCATACTTATAGCCTAATGATTTATAGCACCATTTATACTTATTAATGAGCAATATTACTATTGTATAAATATATTCATAAAGACTCATTAAGACCTACTGCATTACAATATATAGTTACATCTATATTTTTTTATAATTCCTTATAAGTCAAAAATTTGTTTTTAAATGCACATGCTCATAATCCATTATATGCAGTTTTAGTTAATTATGGACTGACATTTCACAGGATCGTTAAATAGTTTGATTAAGCTTCTAATATTAAACCTTCTAATGTTAAAACATTTGACTGTTAAACAACTTAACTTTGCATGGGCTAACCCACAGTGGGTTGCCAACAGTAAACCCTCATGGGGGCCCAAATGGGCAAAACTGCTATGGGCCCCGCATAGGCTAACCCACTTCGAGCCTGTGTGGATTTTCTGTGGGTAAACCCACAGTGGGTTGCCCACAGTAAACCCTCATGGGGGCTCAAATGGGCAAATCTGCTATGGGCCCCGCATGGGCTTACCCACTGGGGGCCCTTGAGGGGTTTCTGTGGGCAAACCCACAGTGGGTTGCCCACAGTAAACCATCATGGGGGCCCAAATGGGCAAAACTGCTATGGGCCCCGCATGGGCTAACCCACTGGGGGCCCGTGTGGGTTTTCTGTGGGCAAACCCACAGTGGGTTGCCCACAGTAAACCCTCATGGGGGCCCAAATGGGCAAAACTGCTATGGGCCCCGCATGGGCTAACCCACTGGGGGCCCGTGTGGGTTTTCTGTGGGCAAACCCACAGTGGGTTGCCCACAGTAAACCCTCATGGGGGCCCAAATGGGCAAAACTGCTATGGGCCCCACATGGGCTAACCCACTAGGGGCCCTTGAGGGGTTTCTGTGGGAAAGCCCACTGTGGGCTTGCCCTTAGCAAGCCCACATGGGGCCCCAAATGGTTTGCCCTTGCCCACACTGTCCCACAGAAAACCCACACTTACCCACAGTGGGCCCGCACTGGCATGTTTGCTGGGATATGCTAAACAGTTTTTAGAGATTAACTCTTTACATTCAATTATCATGAAAACAAATCTCAGAGAACGGTTGACTATGTACCGATGTTTTATTAGACCAAAGGTTCATTGTTTGCCAGAGTTACGTTCCTTGTCCAGTAAAGTGGATTTGTGTTTACAGTGTTTACACCATCTCCTGATTTTTTTAAAGGGGGGGGGGGGGGGTGACTGCTTTTTTTCTTTGCATTGTTCTGTTTATGGGGTGCAATATAACAGAAAAACCACGAATACATGTATTCGTGGTTTTTCTTTTTTAAAAAGTCTTATTTTTCATAAACTTCACCTTTATTGTAAGCCGCGCTCTCCTCTGTCCCCCGAACGACTGGTTGACTTCCTGATTCTATGAAACCACTCCCTCAGAAACAGGCAGTGGGCTCAGACTGGTTATTTTGGGCCAGGCTAAACTGGGGTGATTGGCTAAACTGTCGCTCACGTTGTCCAGAAGGTTAACGCCCATTACCTTTACAGATGAAACGTGCATGCCAATCCAATGTTTGAGGCAGAATCAGACCGAGAAAGCAGCGATAAACAGAGTCAAGCAGAAGCTCACCACACACGGCTCTTACTAAACGTTTCTGAATGATAATTTGCTACATTTTTTAACTTTATACACATTTGTTTTACACAATAGCATCTGACTGGCAACAATAGCAACTGACTGGCTACTAATGTTATACTCAAACAGCGTTGGCATTACGTTCTTGATCAAATCGAAAATAACGTCATGAAGCATATATACATGAAAAATACGTTTACAACATTAGTACTTATACAAAAAATTCAGGTCCATAATGTTTGTACGCGTTTGTCGTAGACACAAAATAGCATAACTAGTAGCCTAGCGGCTATGAAGCCAGCGCTGGCATTTAAAAAAAAATAAAACACAAGGCTACGTCTGGAATTATACATGCAAATACATTTAAAATGATGAAGTCTTAGCCTACTTACAGGTTGTGGCCCAACAACTTCTGCCTCTTGTTTTAAAGTTGGAACTGCTTCATGTTTTAGTAACAGTTTCTTGTTGAATCCGGCATTGAATTCGTGGAGATTCTGGAAGCTGTCTTTCGTAAAATGCGCAGCACAGAGAGCTAGATTACTATCGACACTTTCAGGAACATAATCAAACATAAATTGTATCCATTGTTGACGAAGTACAGCATCCGTGGGAAGCTCGAGCACAGAAGACCTGACAGCTGTGTGAACATAACTCACTCGACGAGCCGCAGAAATATGGTCATGCCCTTTTCTGCCTATTCCGGAGGGAGGGTTGATGCAAATGTATGGGTTAGTTACGAATAAAACCCAACTGTAGTCCCAATCGAGTCGTTTTTGTAGGCAATATACTTCCTGATTTTTAAAAGACGATATCTCTGCTTACACTGAACTTTCAGTGCTGCAACTTTGCAGATACTGTTCATGCACCAACAGCATGAACATTTATTCTCTTTGTCTTTGTGAGCTTATATCCAGCCTCATGACAAAAGACAGGACCATAACAGTTTTATTTAATTTTTGTCGATTTAGGGTGAATTGTGGTATTCTTCATGTTGTCTTGCTACATTACACGTATATTGTATAATGACCAAGCATAGTTTGTTTTGGTTTCATGTGCCATTTAGGCAAGACTAAATCTGACTGCACAATTTTAGACTAATGTGAGGAAAAAAGTAATGGTGAGGTTAGTCTCTATAAAATGAGTATTAATTGTCATGAAATATGGGGTACAACGGGGTGCAACAGGGTAAAAGGCCCCTTTGATTTTATTTTCCTCTAAACCTAGATTGCACAAAAACTTGTCACAGCACTTTCCAAAACATCCACTTATCAAGATGCACGTGGAAATTTGGCTGATCCAGAATTTCACTTTTGTTTTATTTTGCTGGTTATTTCAGGTTTAGATGATTCGTCCCCATGGAATTATAAGGTTCTATCTGCGTTCTGAGTAGTTTTGAGAGATTGAGCTTCAAAGTTTTTGCATTTCATATAGGAAAATGTGTATGGGGAACTTGTTTCTTTCAAACATAAAAATAACAGGGACCCTAAATGTACAAAACACATCACATAATGTAAATAAATTGCCACAGAATAAGAAAATGTGACAAAAATGTCAGATAGAACCTTATAATTCCAAGGGGAAGGAATGTTTAATTCTCTGTAATCGATAGTGAAAGAATTTTGTTTACCTGTTCAACCTGTAATTCTCAAATGACAAGTTTTAGCTGATTGTATTTACATTGTTTTCTGTGAAGCAAAAAAAAAAAAAAACATTTCATAGCTGACCCATCCATCATGCCAAAAAAAAAAAAAAAGAAAGAATTCAAAAAACTTTGATTGTTTGATATTTGCTCTTTCACTGCTGTGGGTAAGGCATGTGTAATTTGAGAGAGCAAACTGGTATTGTCTAAATGGATTTATAACTAAAGCCAGGCCATTGTTATGAAGGAGTGTTGGCATCCACGGAAAATTACAATAGAGCTAAACATTTTCACTGAGCTATTTAAATCCTATAATCTACAACTAACTGATACAGAGATATCCATTATTTGCAATTTAACTAATGAAAATGTGAGATGTTATACCATATTTGCCACTGAAGGTGTGCAAATAAAAGATAGAAAGCAGTTTTTTTTTTGTTTTTTTTTTCCAGACCAGCTTGCCCCTAGTGGACACTCATGACAATGCCATACTGTGCATGTGGATGAAAAGGTGTGTGCTTTTGGTCAGATCAGTGTTTGGTTTCAGATTTTAACCATGTGACTTCTTAGAAGAAGCAAGTAACTACCCTCTAGTTTTGTTTGTGTGTGTGATTTAGTGCAACACTTTTGAACCCATCCCTGAATTCCTGCTCATCTGAGATGTATAAAAGCAGATGGCCCGGTGCAGTTCACAGGTAGAGTGAGGTCTCGGCATACTCGGAGGTATGATGTTCTCAGCGCTGTTGTTGAATCTTCTGCTTCTGGTGTCCATTGCTTCAGCAGGACACTATTATGGAGGCTCAGTGACCTTCAGCCCTAAAGGAGCCAATGCAGATGGGAGCATGAGGGTGAGAATTTATTTTTATCTGCATGGGAAAAAAATTATGAAAGTGTGGAAGTATACATCAAATTATATGATACTTCTTTTTATTTATAAAAATATAAAAATTATTTATATATTTATAATATTTATATATATTTAAGCAGTTATGTCTTTTAGGATAAAAAATGTAATGATTTAATTAATAATTATTTTATTATTCTTTTTTTTACTTAAAGATGGCCCAATGATAAATATAGTGTCGTCATGCATCCTAGTAAATCTTCAATATTTATCAATAGTTACTAATCGCAATATAATACTTATGAATTCCACTCTCATTGTGGTCCTTCGCACATATGCATACCTAACTTATCACTCTTTCTTCCTAAATAGAAAATGCATGGGTAAGATAAATACAAATAAATATATAAGACAAATGTTTTGAAGATTTGAAGGTTTTCACCAATGTGAAAAGATGGGGAGAAGCAAACATGGAAATAAGTAAGATGGTGAAAGTCACGTAATATTTAAAATTTGGTGAGAACTGGTTAAAATCATGTGATAATATTTATTGGTGATGAGTATTTCTGACTTGTCTATATCACACCAAAATATAAAAAAGAAATGCATCAATACAGAAAAAAAACTCTTCAAGTTTTCAAGTGTTTTAAACTCTACTATTTTCTTGCCAACAGGTTGAGTTTCGACTAAAGCGAACCTATGACTGGTGTGATTATGGTTATTGGTACTGCGCCTCTGGGGATTGTGGCAATGAATACACAAATGGGCAAGGTCAAATCGATAGAAGCTCGAATGGCAGAAGTGCTTATACCAACAGCTGGTGCCAAACGGAAACTGTTATCACAAGAAACATCCATGGAAACACACCCTTTGACCTGCAGTAAGTAATTCAATCAGTTTTAAATCATTTGACAACAACTGAAATATTGAAGTGTCCAATCATAATAATCTTAAATGCATCATTCCATCTCAGGGACTACTCGTGCTGCTGGGTGCCCACAGTGAACGGTCTTGGTTCTTGGTTCCTCAGGACACACGTAGATCTAGGCATAAGAGCTGATACTAATCAACCCAACCGATCACCTGTCACAACTATTTTACAACTTCTACGGTAACCCTTATTTTTATTGAATGTATTTTTACATGAACAAGATTAATAGATGTAATGAGAATGCAAAAAAGACGTATGATCTTTTTTCTAAATTAGTAACATAAAATCTGGTTTTATTTATATATTTTTTTCATTAGTGTTCCCCAAAACTGTCCTCGTACATACCACCTGATGGCCTACGACCCAGATGGTGACCAGGTCAGATGCAGATATGGAATTCAGCAACGAGTTGAATGTGACAGATGTGACCAGCCAAGTGGTTTCAGTGTAAATCAAGTAAGAAACAGAAAATAATTTCTTAATGTATATTGATGTTTATTGATGTGTATTGGCAATATGAACTAGTGGTGAGGTCACAAATATCCATGTTGGTGAATCTTTGTGAAATAGGGTTATAGGCTGTGTGATCCATTTATACTAAACGTTCTGAGATATATATATATATATATATATATATATATATATATATATAAAAGAAGTAAGTCACAAAGTAAGCTACCTAATATACAGTATGGGATTTTAGACGCAGTTTGTGCCTGTTTAGGACAAACTGATTCACTGCAATGAATAGGACTTTCCAATGCTACATAGAACGAGAGGAGAGCCATGGGATGAAACACGCCAATGAATCTTTCCTAAGCTAGAAATGAGAGGAGGACATTTTAAGATGAAATAATTGACTATAATGAATTTTCAATGCTAAATACAAGACAGATCCAGTTTTGCTGGTTACCTCCTCTCCCTCAGCAGGAAAGTAATACAAATGCTGTACTAAAAAAACGAAAATGAAATTGTTCCGCAAGCTGCATTCATGGAAATAGAAATCGTAACTTGCGTCACACTCTTCAAAATATATAGGCCTACACACAGGTTGTTGTTTTATTAATTTCATTTTATTTTTTTTACATCATTAGGATATTCTAGCTATTTTTCACCATTCTGGTGACTGATCCACTCAATAAGTGTTGCTAGAACGTTCTAGAAATTAAACAAAATGAACATTCATTCACTGTAATGAACATCTCAATTCATCATTAGGGTGCCTGTACACTAGACTACAGCTATGCCTACAATACAGGCGTTTATGGATTTGAGATGATTCTGGAGGACTTCCCAAGGAAACACACCACCCTGGCCTATACTGATGGCTCCAGCTCTTACAGATGCTCTCTAAATGGAAGACACAGTAGGTCAATTGGCTCAACAGCATACCCATGGTATTACCAACAAAGTACCACAAATGTACCATGGTGGCAACAGCAACAAAGTACAGCTTCTGCTTCATGGTGGGGGTGGTGGCAACAGCAACAATCAACCACCGCTCCACCTACAACTTCTGCTCCATGGTGGGGGTGGTGGCAACAGCAACAATCGACCACCGTTCCACCTACAACTTCTGCTCCATGGTGGGTGTGGTGGCAACAGCAACAATCGACCACCGCTCCACCTACAACTTCTGCTTCATGGTGGGGGGGGTGGCAACAGCAACAATCGACCACCGCTCCACCTACAACTATGCCATGGTGGTGGTGGCAGCAGCAACAATCAACAACTCCACCTACAGCATCCCAGTGGTGGTGGTGGCTGCAGACCACAAGCACAACCACAACAACAAGCTCACCACAACTGTACACGACTGCTGTAGCTTCACACCAGCGTTCTTACGAACCTTTCAGCAAGATCCCACTGCAATTCAGTGTCCTTGGTAAGGCTTTCTCAACGATTAGCTAAACAAGAACACAAGGTCCTTATTTTAGTGTCATCAGTGGTTTCTAATTTCTCTTTTGAATCATTGCAGTTGATTCACCAGCTCCTTCCTGCACTGAGGGACATTACATACCTCGCTTTGTGTCGCCAACTCCACGCAACGGAGAAGAAATCCAAGCGACACCACTCCGTGAACTGGAAATTCGGGTTAAGGCTGCAGCAGCTTATTCAACGTGAGGGCTCATGTGTGAATTAGACCTAATGATAAAGATTATTAGATGGGTGTATAACATGCTTTTCTTTCATTCTAGGGTTTATGATGTCCTTATCAGTGGTCCTCTGAACATAACTAAGCACGCTTTGAGCAATGGAGAGTACGCCATCAGATGGACACCAACGAGGAGTGACCTTGGGGATCATTTCCCTGTGTGTTTCATTGCTGAGAGCACAAGCGGGTGGGCAAACTATCCATGTTATTCTAAATCAAGCAGCTAGCAACCTTTCACATGTACTGAATTGGATAAATATTTCTAATTTTATATTTACAGAAGCAGCGTTTATCAGTCTGAAATGAGATGCGTCATTGTCACTGTTGGACACCAGTCTGGTTAGTATCACTTTTTTACTTGGAACAACTATGCTGCCCTACAAAGCAAAAAGGCAGTAACTGCAGTTTTGGTAAAGCATTAATTATTACAATTTTCATGACATTGAAGACATCCTTTGTTATGTGACAAAACATCTTATCTTAAATGCGTGTCGTTTTAGAGAAAAATGGTAGTCGTTTGTAAAGTAACTGCAAAAAGCCCTAGCAAAAGTCATTTTTCTCAGTTCTGCACTCTGCGTAGTTACTGCCTTTTTGCTTTGTAGGGCAGTATGGGTAGCCATACAAACACTGTGTAATTTTGGTTAAAAAAAATTATTGATTGCATTTACAGTGGAGGCAAATGTGATTTGCACTGGGAGCAACATAGTGATCGAAATTGAGCAGCTGCACTCTGTCGGGCTCCACAAAGACTATCTGCGACTCAACGATCCTGCCTGCACTTTGGTCTCAAATGGCACTCATGTGTTGGCAAACTTTTCTCTCAATGCTTGTGGTACCATGATTGAGGTAAAACTTTTCTCGTGTGCTCAAGTAACAGTTTAGCAAAAATGACACGGTTGTCATAATTTATAATCATGTCCTTCCGACCCCATTTCGTTTTCTTCCATGAAACAGCCAATGAGATATTAGGTAAAACTTGTCTTTTCTTAACAATGAAAGTAGACGGTGATTTATACTACGAGGCTCAAAAAAGGCACCAAAAAGTCAATGCTATCTCATGACCAATTCGTACGAGTGAGTAAAAAGTTAGCTAATTCGTACGAATTTGTACGACCTCACTCGTACGAATTAGTACGATTTGTCTGAACCCACGTGATGATTAGGTTTAGGGGCGGGGGTCATGTGTAGGTCCTTTGTGTGAATTCATACAAATTGGGCAACTCGCAAAATATGTACAATTTAGCAAAAATGTACAAATTGGTACGAGTGATGTCATATGAATTCGTACGAATTAGCCACTTCATAAAAATTGTAGGAATAATCATCCATTGGACTTCTTTTGTGTGTGTGTGTGCTTAGCTAGTTACCATTCACTTAGATTGTATGGAAAACAGAAGCTTGAACATTCAATGATCTCTTTTAGCATTTCACAGGTTGGAATGACACTGGAATGCGCAAATGATGCCAAAAATGACATTTTAGGGAGAAACATTTTAAAGGGTTAGTTCACCCAAAAATGAAAATTAAGTCATTAATTACTCACCCTATGCTGTACCAACCCCGTAAGACCTTCGTTCATCTTCGGAACACAAATAAAGATATTTTTGATTGAATCTGAGAGCTAGATCAGTCCTACATAGACTGCCTAAGGGACTGGCTCTTGACGGCCCAGAAAGTCATTAAAGAAAAGGTTTAAATATTCCATGTGCCTACAGCGGCTCAATTATAAGTTTATCAAGCGACGAGACTACTTTTTGTGCGAAAAAAACATAAATAACGACTTTATTCCACTATTCCATTACTTCCTTATGGGCGCATGCGCGAGAACTGAGACGAGGACGTTCTCATTCGTCTACTTCTTGTTACCGGCTGCTCACCGCTTAGGAGTTTTACCGCCCCCTACCGTATAAGATGATGTGCTGATATAGCTGGAAGCGCAAAACTTTCTGTGTACAAGCAGAGGAAGATGCGCGCTGTACATACGCTTTTCAATTTGCATGTTTTCCGCACTACAAGGTGCACTTAAAAGCCTTTAATCTTCTCAAAAAACGACAGTGTTCCTTATAATCTGGAGCGCCTTACATATGGATCATTATCTTATACGGTAGGTGGCGGTAAAACTCCTAAGCGGTGAGCAGCCGGTAACAAGAAGTAGACGAATGAGAACGTCCTCGTCTCAGTTCTCGCACATGGGGAAGTAATGGAATAGTGGAATAAAGTCGTTATTTATGTTTTTTTCGCACAAAAAGTAGCCTCGTCGCTTGATAAACTTATAGTTGAGCCGCTGTAGGCACATGGAATATTTAAACCTTTTCTTTAATGACTTTATGGGCCGTCAAGAGCCAGTCCCTTAGGCAGTCTACGTAGGACTGATCTAGCTCTCAGATTCAATCAAAAATATCTTTATTTGTGTTCCGAAGATGAACGAAGGTCTTACGGGGTTGGTACAGCATGGGGGTGAGTAATTAATGACTTAATTTTCATTTTTGGGTGAACTAACCCTTTAAGTGCAGTTTATATCTCATAATCCACTTTTTTATTACAGGAGGATGAGCAGTACATCATTTTCAAGAATGAAATTTTCTCAACTGATGATCCAAACTCAATAATTACCAGAAAACACGAGGTAGAGATTGAGTTCTCATGTCGTTTTGAGAAGAAAAACAACATCTCAATGGAGTTCACTGCACGGAGACACACAACCACCATCACTGAGAGAGGCTTTGGAACCCTCACCTACCGCTTCGGGCTCTTTCAAACAGTAAATTACAACCAAGAAATAGACGTGATCTCATATCCAGCAGAGTATGATCTTGGGGAGATGATTTACATGGAGATTGAATCCCAGTCTTCAATCAACAACACTGAGCTTTTCGTCGAATCGTGTGTAGCAACACCATACAATGACCCCAACTCCCAAGCATCCTACACAATCATCCAAAATGGGTAAGAACAATCGACCATGAGATGCAGACACAAATTAGCATTGGTAAATAGTGAAACTAATTAACTCACAATGGATCTTCATCAATTTGATTTTTTCAGGTGCATCATGGATGAAACTGTAGAGTTCTACACGAGCCACCAACCAATGGCTCGGTTTGGCCTGCAGGCCTTCCAGTTTATTGGAAGGCATGATCAGGTAAAAATATATTATTAATTACACTACAATGATAGGAGACAACATAATACACCAACATGATTCTGCTACTGACTGATCAAAATGAAGTATTCCAGAGAGCTGTGACATCATCACTTTCTTTCTCCTTAGGTGTTCATCAGCTGTTCTGTGATTCTGTGTGAGGCAAACAATCCCAACACCCGCTGCTCTCAGGGTTGCACCAACAGCACAAGCGCTCCACCATCCCACCACCATCACAAAAGAGAGGCTCCCATTCAGACCGGCAGTCACTTTGTCTCCCAGGGGCCCCTGCGGCTGAAGAGGAGCGTTGAGGGTGAAGGTAAAACTTCAAAAACATGTCAACATATAAGAATTTTTCATAGAATGTGATACTATTTTAAAGGTGCATTAAATGTTGTTTTGGCTGAAAGCACAATAGAGTCTTTTATGATCATTTGTGAATTACTTGTAATTTTATTAACCGTCGCGTTGTGTTTTCCACAGTGTCTTCCACGGCCTTGAACCTGAATATGGTTTTCATTGCCGGATGTCTCCTGGCAGCTGTTGGTATGGTGTGTGGGGTTCTCATCTACAAAACCAAGAGAACAGAGGTCAAATATCAACCTCTTCAATCAAATGAGATTTAATGGATCGGCCTCAAACACTGCACAATTATTTCATCTTATTTCATCTTTGCTCTCTCTGGGAAGATTATGGTTTTGAAAGATTTGTTTCTGTTTGATCGCTTTAAAATATTGTGTTATAATCCATTTATGGTTGTTAGCGTTATTTTTCATAACCTATTTCACAGTTTTGGTATCTTTTTCTTGCACCCTTTAGATTGCTAATGATAAATAATATATATATATATATATATATATGATTGATTTAAAAAGATTTCAAATAATGCACATCCACTACAAGAAATAAATGAACATACTTCCTTCCTGTATTGTATTCTTTTTGTTGTTGTCTTTTTTCATGTTCACCAAAGGTACAGTATATGTAACCATATGTAATCTGATTAATCACATAAATGTTTAACCGCTTTCACAGCAACAAGTGAATCAAAATCAATATCAAATGGACCATGAACATATTCAAAAGAACACTGTTTAATAACATGCTAATATTAACAACAGCTTTTAAATTGAACCCTTATTAACATGTACCCAACTAGAAACACTTCTAAAACATTTAGTTTGAAATGTCCTTGAAACACAAATAAAATTGTATAAATTGTCATTGAATTGACAGTTTTTGAATGTAATGAAGTTCACTTGCTTACAAAGAAAGCTGTTATTAAGGTGGTAGTTTGAGGTGGCTCTTACGAAAAATACGTTTATTTAAGTGTTCTACTAGTATACATCTTTACAACTGAAAATAATAAAGCATACTATCAGTCTACATTTTAAATACTTCTATACTAGTATAATTTCTTATATACTACTAAATTATAAATTGTAGTAGTATAATTATATACTCATTTTCTTTGGCCTCTATTTGTACTCAATCTTTTGATCGAGATATACTTAAATGTGCAATTAAGTATTCAAACAATAATTGGCTGATATTGCGTTAACTCTTTTGATCGAGTAGCCTATTAAATGTACTTTTTTACATAGTTTTTCATATACAGTTTTTACATTCTACATTCTAATTCTGTGTCTCTGAATTTTTGTGTTGGCTAGTCCACTGGTAGTGTACATAAGAATTTACTTTAATTGTACTTTATTCTTTCCCCACCAAAGACTGAATTTTCCAGCTATCCATTTTTCCACTGTTACACAGAGTAGGGGACGCTAGACATATATCTTCTAGTAAAGAATCTCAGGATCAAAACACTGGAGTAGAAGCTGAAACAAGTGATAGAAGATTGCTCAATAAAATGTAAAATAATGGTCATCAAACATTAAACAGCGTGTATATCAAAACTCCTTAATGTTTTCAAATGAAATGAAGCGCAACACACAAAGAGAAAACTTGCAAGTATACTTGCAATATAAAACTACTAAAATAGTAGTTTACTGAGAGTATACTAAAAGAGCAAAATAATATATAAATAGTAAACTATAAGTATGATGTTAAGTTAAAGAATTCTGTTTAAAACTACTAAACTAGTTTACTGAGAGTATACTTCAAAGTGTACTTTCATAAACTAAAAATTTGTTGCAAGTATTAAAATAGTAAACTACTCAGTTCACTTGCAGTACAAATGAGAAACGTAATTATAGTTGTGCACTTAAAGTTAACTACTGTTACACTAATAGTACAATTAAATGTATACTTTTATATACTAAAAGTGGGCCAATTTAGTCCCAAGCAGTATTAAAATAGTTACAAGTTTACTACTACATACTCACTACATAATGTATACTTTAAAAATGTACTTGAACATACGTATACTTCATAAAATGAACTTGAAGTATACTTCTTTTTCAAAAGGGAGATTAAGTTGCAGAACAACTGTTAGTTGAGAAGGCCAAAACAACATCTAGGGTCATGGCATGACTGAAATTTGAGATTTCCGGCACAACACTGCAGTGTTATCAATCAATCAATCAACAGTTGTTACTCTATGTTTATGTGCCATGTCTCCATGACAAAACTACCGCACCTGATGATGAGTCCTCAGAACGAAAGTATAATTGACACAAATATTTTAAATGGATGGGTGCAAAGAACAATCTATTGACACTCTATTAAGAGTACAATGAACCATCAAGAAGAATCTGTGCAATCTATTCAAAAATATTTACATATAACATAAAAAAATAAGTCATCCGCTACTGTCAGATTGACTATCAGTGCAAGAATGTGATAACACAAGACCATTTTAGACATTCAACTATCTAAATTTGCAGCCACATGTCAACTAACTCATTAATTTGCAGCGACATGCAAACTTTTTCACAGTATTAGACTGTTAGGTTTGGGTTAGTAGAATAAGATGATGTCGGCCCAGATCCGACTCACATCTGGTACGCATTGAATCCACATGTACCAGATATGGCCCGAATCTAGGCCAACACTATGTTTCTGTCTTGGAGTTGACATGTAATTTACAGTCAGCAGAATGTCTGTTAGGGGGATTCAAAATAAATTTTGCAGATATTAAACAGACAGTCTACTAATACTCTAATGAGAGTTAGTTGATATGTAGTTGCGAAGTTACTTATAGTTAGTAGAATGTCTATAGCTGACTATTGAAGTAAAGTGTTAGCCCACACTGGCAGTCATTTTAAATATATTCCATCAAGGTGGAATCTTTACACTGTAAAAATAAAAGGTGCCTGGAGGAATCATTTGGGGTTCTTCACTTTGCCACACCAGCGGAACCGTCTGTAGATCCTCGGCACCCTTTAAAAAAGCCCCCTTTTCCACCAAAGCATTTTGAGAGCCGGTTCGGGGCCTGCGCGCGAACCAGTTCTTTCTGTTTCGACAGCCAAAGAACCGGTTCTCGGCCGGGAGAACTGGTTCCAAAGCGGCACCAACTCTTTGCTGGACTAGAACCTTTTTACCACGTCTTGCTTACGTCGGGGGCTGGGGCGGGTTTAGATGTGTTCTAAACATCTTTTCTGACCATAATAAAGGATCGCAAAGCCAAGAGAAACATTTGCAGAAACACGATGGAGTCCGCCTTTGTAATTGTTATGCTTGAAGTTAACGCAAGCGTTTCTATTTTTGTAATTTTTTTTATTGAAGACATTATAAGCAAAAGTCACAATATAGAACAAATAAATGGAAAGAAAAAAAGACACAATTACAGGGGTACATAACTTGTCAGAAAAATATTGAATGAAAAGATTAAAAGACTTACATATTTCAATTGTTTTTAAAGCTTTCTTGGTATACGAGTTAGAGATAATCCGAAAGTAATGTTGTATTTGCAAGCGTTTCTAGCTAAGACGTATGGTAACGTGACGTACACAGTGATGTAACGACCTCACCTGGGCGCTCTAGTCATTGGAAAAACAAATAGTTTCTGAAGCGGTTCGCAAGTTGAACCAACTCCGAACCAACTTTGAACCAGCACCAGTTCCGAACCAGTTCTTTTTTTGATGGAAAAGGGGTATGAGGAACCACAGAGAACCCTAACCCTAACCCTTAATATCAATGAATAGAATACACAAACAAATAGTAGGCTATAATACATAAGCAACATAAATAATCAACCATGTATAAACAATAGGCTAAGAAAAGACATCTCAACAAAATGCATGAAAACACGTTCCCATGTAATAAATCAATGTAAAAAAAAGAAGTGCATCTTCACTTAAGTGAAGTTTAAGTCTGATGTCACTGTTTCCAAACCCAAAAGCTCTATCAGATGCCAAAAACAACAACAAACGGTGCTAATATTCACTCATTGTGCTGTAATATTCCTGAAAATGATGATCCTAACTTTTATATCTATACCGAAATATCAGATGGTTAGTTGTTCAGCTATTTTGAATCGTAAGACATCGAAGCCAGGGATGCCGTCAGACTGGAGACTGTAATGAACACTATGGCTTTTGAAAAGCTTAAATGTGTAACTTGAATCAACAGGACTGTTGTTGAGTGTTCTCACTAGAAACAAGATAGATAGATAAAGGTGCCGTAAAATTATCTGTTGATCATTGAATTTTCACTGGTGAATTCCAGACATTTCAATAAGAATCCACACAATCAGCAGTTCAAAAATGTTACTATGAGACCAAGTTGGTCACTGAAAATTGGCTGGATTTGACTGACAGAAAGCTGCTTGTGACTCCTGTGTGAGATGTGCTTCATACACTGCTGACAATGGACAATGGAGTTTTTTGCCAGTGTAATTTCAAGAACTTCACAAATTTGGCCGCAACTTTACCTGCTGTAATATAAAATGCAATCAATAATAAAATCATTATAATAAAAAACCTTAAGGGACATGTGAGGTACTTAACGAGTAAAACAAGAAAAGCTTAATTTTCCGTTTGTTTTTCCGCTTTTCTGGTGAATGGTCCAGGTCAGGCACTCAATGATTTTCAGATCTACAGGAGGTTAGCAGTGTTATTAAAGTGATAGTTGTGAACTTAAAATATCTTCCTTAGCCTTTTGACATTCCTAACCTGTTTGACTTTCTGTCTGTGGAACCCGAAAGCAGATCTCGGGCATAATGCAACCCCAGTCATCATTCAGTTTCCAACTCAGTTTCACTGCATGAGACAAGCAGAACCAACCCGGTCTCATCCCAAGACGTCATATAACTGACGTTTTGGGACGTCTTTTGACCATACGTCAATATTTGCCTTTTTAGGGCCCCCTTAAACGTCGGTAGATGAGGTTATGGGATCCTAACTCTACCCCAGACCTAAACCTAACCCGTCACCTAACTGACGTTAAAGGTAAAGCGTCAGTTGTATGACGGCCCGGGATCGCCATCTACCAACGTTTAAGGGGGCCCTAAAAAGGCAGATATTGACGTATGGTCAAAAGACGTCCCAAGACGTCAGTTATATGACTTTTTGGGATGAGACTGTGTTAGCAGAACAAAATTGTGTAAATCATTCATGAAACCATTCGTATGCACACTTGACTAGATCAACTCAATGCAACAATTTATGTAAAAAAAAAAAAAAGGTTAAATATTCTGGTAAGCTCCAAAAATGTCCATTACCATTTTGAGATTTGTAGTAACATGAATGAAATTTGAGCATCAAGGAAGATTTTCAGAGAATAACTGATTCAAAAACACAAGTAGGCTACACAGTCAAACAATAGTAATAAAGTTATAAAGTAATAAATAGTAATTCATAGTAATAAAGCACTTGCATGTGGTCACTTACTGTAATTCAATGTTGCCTCTGAAATGCCTCAGATGATTTTAGAAATGCAGTGGTTGTTCTGGGGAAACAAAAGAACAAAGCTGATATATCCATTCACAACGTAATATTTATTGGACAAATAATGGGCTGTAAAATGGTCAGAATCGGGGCACCTGTAGAAAATAAACAAAAACAGACCAAACTAACGTTAACTAGGCCTATCCACTTGTGTTATTCATAACATAAGCCAATGACGACAGCAGGAATTGGAATTGGAATTTGTGTGTGTGTGTGTGTGTAGATTAATGTTAAGTGTGAGATTTAGTAGTGATTGATGTTTTGTTATGCTAATTTAGAAGAATTTCTGTTAATGTTGGCTTTAGTTACCATCATGGTGACAAGTGGTGCATTCAGCTTGATTTGAGAGCAAATTATCCCTTTATATTATTACGCTCATACAGCAAGTGCTTCTGTGCTTGTAAGGGCTTATAACATACTGTTTCTAATATGTTAGCATTTACTACGTCAGCAGATTAGCTTTTAAAGCTAACTAAGCTTAACTATTAAAAGTGATTTGAGTTCTGCCAACTTATTCGGTTTTAGAGTGTACATAGATTTAAGTTATAGTAACTAATTAGCACTATTAACTTTATTTACCCACGTTATCTTAACAATAAGTTATTGAGTTACTTGGAAACAAATCAAATATTTTTTATGCTTCAATTGTTTGAGTTAATAAACTTAAATGACTTAAGGCAATCGGTTTCCTCAAACGATTTGAGTTGAACTAACTCATCAGGTTTTACAGTAGGAACCACGTTAAAAGATCTTACAATAACCCAGCATTCAAGTTCCTCTAATTTCCCCCAAAGCACTTCGAGGTCTCATGGTGAAAAGGTGACTCATAAAAAGATCCCCTAAATTCCAGCAAAAAACGCAAAGATTGTTAGTGCTCCACCAGTAACCCTATATAGGAGAAAGAGCTTTGAGGCACTTAAATTAAATTTTTAAGTTCCTTGAGTATCCAACAGGATATATGAGGCACCTTTAGTTTTTACAGTGTTTTCTGTTCTGTTACTGTTCATGAAAAAAGCTTTGCAAAACTAAATATTCATAAGTGATTCATAAGCCAGTCAATCAATGTTAACCAAAGCGCTTTGTGTGTACATGAAAGCGCTAAATAAATGCCTCATTCATACATTCATTCATTCATTCATTCAATGTCAGATACTGAAAAGACCTGTCACTGGTAGTTGATGATACTGGTAATGAGTCATGTACAATTGTATTCTACTGAAAAACTCTGTGTATAAGTCAATGAATAGAAATGAAAACTATCTTATTATGAAAGCAGCATTTCATCTTATGTAAAATACAGAACTTTTTGAAATTGGCTAATATAAATTTGGTTTTCAGGTCCTAATGACTGTCCATAATCACGTTGGACTTGAGCAAAAAAATAAAAGATTGTTATCTTATTCTTATCTGTGCGTGATCATGAAAGTATTGTTTACCTGTCTGGTCTGAAATACTGGTTTACAGAATTTATCTTACTGATGATCTTTCATTTCGTTGCACAGTTTAATCAGTATTGCACTGCATCCTTCACGCAAAGTGAAAGACAAAATTCATCTACACTGTAAAAAAATATTTTCATGATTTGTAATCACAACATTTTTTCTTTTGTCAAATCAACTTAGATAATTTATGTAGTTCAGATAACATAATATTTTGAGTTTGTGATGATTAAATCAATGTCTTTCATTGTATTAACTCAATTTTTCCATTTCAATGAACTTAAAATTTTAAGGCAACCAGGTTAGTTCCATTAATATGTTATATGATTTTAATCTTAATCCAATTCTGTTTCCAACTGTTCCAAATGCATCAGAAAGTGAAATCGTAGTCAAGCAGGTGACATTTGAGAAACCAAATAGGTATTGTCTAAATGGATTTATGGATCTTATTTCAGCTAATTGTTGAGGAGAAGTGCTGGCGTGAGAAACTGAAATAGCGCATCACAAAGAAAAGTGGTAAACTGTCTTATATTCAATAACCTACAATCAACTAATGTAGATATATCCATTTCCTGCAACAAAATGTTCAAATCCACTGTGAACTTGCTGTCAGACACAAGACATTTGGCACTGAAACCACAATAAATGAAAGAGTTCTGAAGAGGTATTTGTGCTATGGCGAGTGTGAGTTTCACATTGAAACCATACGATTTCTCGGAAGACATCGTTTACACTAGCCTGTACTGTTCAAAAGTTTAAAGTAAAGAGTTTTTAAAGAAATTCATTATTTTATTAATTAAAAAGTGACGGTTAAAAGGTTTCTAAATGAAGGCTGTATCATTTTTCTGTTTACAATATTGAAACTGTATTTTTGATCAAATAAAGTAGCTTTTAAAGCACTTTTTTCAAAAACCTCTAAAAGTATTAGGAGTTTGGTTTAAGTTTAGGGCTATTCACCAAAGGGTTGCTAGTTCAATCGTCAAAAAGAAGCAAAATATGAGTTCATTATTATATGCCTAGGCTATATCCTTTGACATTGACTCAAACCTTTTGGCTAACAAAAAGTTTGATCCACGCTGCAGTTTATTAAGGCAAAGAACTGCTCACTTAGAAAAAAAGGAATTCATGACACACAAATAAGGATTAACTTTATTTTGTTTTCACACGCCACTCAGGGGCAGGTAAACAGACTGTAGGCCTACTACAATAGACTGGCATGAGGAAACGGCTCACTAGCCCACATTTAGCTAGGCCTATTGAAATCCAGGTGTACGCAATACATGATCTAGATAAATGCCGCGGATGAAAACGATCGTCATTAGAATAACACAGCTAAATATTCAAGTCTCCGCTTCCTCCACGCCCTCATTTCACGGCATGGACCATAGACTGTAAAAGCCATGGACACACGGAAGACAGCAAAGAAGTGAAACTTCTCCGACGGCCTATCATCACAATGCATTTTTTTACAGCACGTGTTTTGAAACAATTAGGATTTGATTTCGTATCACCTCACATGTATTGGGGTGTATGCCTACATAGTGATGATGTGATGTGGATTACCATTCATTCACATTAATAATTGCATGACAATTTGTAATATTCTTATTATTCTTATTCTTATGATTTTTATTATTAAGCACGCTTTGTTATTTAGAAGAAAAATTACATTATTATATTATTTGTATTAATTATTAGGCTATTATTAATATTTTTTTAAAAAAAGAAGAATGTCAATTTTATTATTTTGTCAGTCTGAATTATTTTTTGGTCATTTGAAAGCCTACTGAACTCAGTCCGTGCACACCTGCCGGGCCTAACCCTGAAACGTCAGGTAAAGTGCATAGGCTGAAGGAATATGCCAACAAAAAAAAAAAATTCTTTGGTAAAGTCACACAAATGAAACATTGAAGTTTATTTTTTACAAAAATAAACACTTACGTTTAGAAATACTATGTTGTTGTTGTTTTTAGAGTGGGTAACAATTTATAATTACCTTTTAGTTTATCAGTGTGTTTTGTACAGAGGTGGAAAGTAACTAATTACAAATACTTTCGTTACAGTACTTTCTTGAGTAGGCTATAATTAAAATGTGGTACTTTTACTCTTACTTGAGTAGAATAAAAATAAAAGCTTCGCTACATTTATTTTTCACCAAAAGTACAAAGTAGGCTACTATATCAACGCATTCTCGCTCCAAGGCGTCACCTTTGACCATGCTTCAATATTTGAAGCTTTAGGCGCCCTTTAGCGTCACTTACATGACGCGATCCTACGGCGTCATCTAACTGACGCTAAAGGGCGCCTAAAGCGTCAGATATTGAAGCATGGTCAAATTCTTGGGGGTGAGAATGGGCTGACTATATGGTAGCTACTATGACAAAGGTACCGACTCGACAGCCCATTCTCACCCCCAAGGCTTCACTTAACTGACGCCTTGGGAAGCATTTGGACATGCTTCAATATCTGACGCTTTAGGCTCCCTTTAGCGTCAGTTAGATGACGCCCTAGGATCGCGTGTACCCTACCCCCACCCCACACCTAAACCTAACCGCGTCCTCTAACTGACGCTTTCCTTTAGCGTCAGTTAGATGACGCCGTAGGATGGCGTCATGTAAGTGACGCTAAAGGGCGCCTAAAACGTCAAATATTGAAGCATGGTCAAAGGTGACGCCTTGGGGTGAGAATGCGTTGGACTCGAGGGAGTAACAGGGCAAGCTAGCTGACATTTGATAGACACTTTTCAAAACTACTGCGGTGGAGCCCTGCACTTCAGCCAATAACAGACAGATCTGAAGCACTTCAGCCAAAAACATACAGGTCTGACTCGGGTGCAAAACCAATAAAACTTTCAGTTCGGCTGGGGGGGCGGGGCGTTCAAGCCACACTTTGACACTGGCGCCAGATAGCACAAGGCTACGATGTGCTATTTACATCTGGAAGCTCATTTGCTCATCTGCAAGACGCCTATTGGAGGTTTCCTGTCAGATGTCAAATAGACGTCTTGCAGATGAGCAAACACTCTTAAAAATACGTCTTCCAGATGTAAATAGCACATCAAATAGCACATCAAATAGCCGTTCGGGGATCGACTTATCGAGACTATTTTTTAAGATGGCTCCTGTCTGATACGCGAAGTGAACTGTCTTCATAAAGTATCTTCTTATTAAACGGTCTGTACACTTACAAATACAAAGTTCTCAATGCTTCGTTTTGCATGTATGGAGCCTCATTATGTTACTGCGTTAGTGTGGGGCTATTTTGAGCCTTGTTAGTGGTATAAACTAGCGATTTCTTTTACTTAGTCAATGCCCCCATTACTAGCATTATACGCTAAACAGTTTTTAGAGATAAAACTCTTTACATTCAATTATCATGAAAACAAATCTCAGAGAACGGTTGACTATGTACCAATGTTTTATTAGACCAAAGGTGAATTGTTCGCCGGAGTTTTCCTTTAATTATACCCTTAAAATTAATTGGGCCAAAGGCTTTCTTAAAAATCCAACCTCTGTTTGGAACTTCATTCCACATTATATTTTCTCCAAATTTGATGGTTTCAATTTTTTTATTGCTTTGTAATTATAATGTTGAAAAATGCCAGCTAAATTGTCTAAATTTCATAAGCCTTCTCGCCTGGTCTATGATATACACGCACATCTTTCTCCTCATAAATATATTATATGGAATAACCGATGTTCTGTATAAAAACAAATCTCTTTTCTTTCAGCGCTGGTCAGTTATTTAATGATAATAGCCACTTATTAAATTATAAAGAATTTCTTAGTCGTTTTAATATTCCCATTACCCCTAAAGAATTGCTATTGTTTTTGATGCCATACCATCTGGAGTTAGATTGCTTCAATATATCCCCTACCCCTCTTCTCTACCTTCTCTAGATCCTAATGTTACAATGGGGAAATTTTGCTTTTCATCCACTTCTTCTAATCGATACGCCAATTTTTTCTGAATGAATGTATAGCAATCCCAAATGTCACAGTTTATTGGAATGCGTTTGTTCCTGATATTGTCTGGAGAAAGGTTTGGCTGATTCCGAATAGATATTCAATTACTAATAAGATAAGGGAAGTTTCCTTTCAAATTCTTCATCATGTATATCCAGTTAATTCCTTCTTAAAGAAATTTAAAGAAGATATTGATGTAAACTGTTCTTTTTGTAAACAGCACCCACTATATAGTGCATTTATTTTGGCTTTGCCATTATTGTAATTTATTGTGGAAAAACTTTTCCCGGTTTGTTATTGAAAACATTCATAAGGAATTTTCTCTATGTTGGGAAAATGGTTTGTTTGGATTTGTTGATTACACAAAAACAAAATATTCCTTCTTAATCTTCTTTCTTTGTTGACAATATTTTCTATAAATAAATGTAAATTCTCAGGTCAGAAACCACTTTTCAATGTTTTGCTTATTGAAATACAACATTACTTTGGGACTATCTCTGACTCTTCAAGAAGGCTTTAAAAACAACTGAAATCTTTTCCTTTGATATGTATTTTCTTGTATTATATTTCTATGTATTATACCCCTGCTTGTTGCCTTTTTTGTATTTTTTTCTGTTTATTTGTTTTATATTGTGATTGTTTTCTTTGAAAATGTTTCAATAAAGAAAAAAAAAAGTCACCGTGGTTTTGGGTGTACCATGTACGCCAGGTGTACGCTGGAAATTTGGTGTATACGCACTTTTCATGTTTTCATGTTTTATGGGGACTTTCCATCGAAATTATGTTTTTTAAACTGTACATTCAATGTCCTTACACTAACCCTACCCAGCAGAACACTTTCTACATTTTTACATTTTCAAAAAACACATAGGCCTATGCTGTTTTTCCAATAGGAACCAAAAAATGTCTCCACAGGGACAAGGGTTTTGGATATTGCCATTGTACTTACCAAGACACAAATAAAGTGGAAAATTCTGTTTAAACATGCACATCTAAAGACAAATAAACAAACAAACCAACTATATCAGAGACTAAACTGATCCTTTTTTTCTTTCAGTGATAACTAGTTCATTTTTGATTAAAATATTAAGGCTTCTGCTTAGTGAAGGAAATCTTCACATTTACTAATTCTGTCAAATTTTAGCCCATGCAGAAAGTCCCTGTAAAGGAGAGTATTTAAGTGCACTATTTTGTATTTGTCCACTAGGTGGCAGGCCAGATTTATAATGCTTTAGAGTGCAAAAGTTACGGCAACACCAATTTCTAACATAAAAGATTTTGTCACTGAGCAGCCATCTGTTCTTTCCATTTACATGTTATCATCTGATGTAAATTTTTGCAAAGCTGCAGACATTCGCTTTCGACCAATACATTTTATTTCTTCTTATTTGTCAAGTGCTTTCAAATTAATTTGTTTAGAGATAGGCATATTGTCCATAGAAACATGCATGTATTTGTCCTGTTTTTCCATGACCGTGGGAACCGTGTGCATAAATAAATACGTTTTCTTTACAAAAGTGTACATTTAAGCGGTCAAGTAGGCCATAATAATGACATAAAGACATCTTTAAGGTTTTTGTTATTTACTTATATTATATTGAATTATCAATAAGTTAAGTTTTAACTATAAGTTCAAGAAGTTTATATTATTTTAACTAAGTTAAACGAGATTTCATTCATTAAGTCAGTTTAATGTAATTTAAGTTGAAATTACTTAAACATCCAAGTTGATTGAACTTAAAAAATGGAACGCAGCAAAATATTTTTTAACAGTGTACCATGCATATCCCATCAAACTGTTCCCACAAATAATCATAGCACGTGGAAGACAGTTTATTGAAATGCATATCATTTTTTAAAATATTTTTCTTAACTATTATTTTACCTGATTTAGGCCTATTGTTCATCCACAGATCAAGTATATGGCCAACAGGAGCAGTAGCAATTTGCAAAAGCAAGCCAGCATAAAAACTAATTGTTCCTTTAATATATAAGAACTTGATAATGTATATATATAATATGTAAATTATATAACAAATAGTAAACAATAAAAACACACCTTGGTTCAATGTAATTGATAAATTGATACCTACACCACAGAAACTGATGCACTGATAGGAATTTATCGTTGGAAGATTGCATGCAATAATGCAATAAATAGCTATTTTAATGTTCACAAAAACTACAAAAATGGATGTTTATTTTGCTTCTTATAGTTGACTAAACACAAAGAATTAGACTAATTTAACAAATAAAGAAATGAATGGGCACCTTATAAATCAGCCATATGTTGACATGCGTTGCTGCAGTTTACATTAACTCTCAGTCTTTCCTAATGAATGTTAGATAGCAGCTGGATACGTAACTTGGCCTTTAAATGGCATCGATTTTCTTACCTGACGCTCCATTCTAGGGCGCCACTTAACAAGCAGTTGTTCCAATCATTATGGGTTCCTGAGTCACACAACACAGCGGGAGACTAATTAATCGATCAAACTTGGGTAAAAGCTGGTTGTGATGTAGGAGAAGATGATGATGATGAAGAAATGAACATGCTGTGAGTTTCATCATTATGGAAACATTTTCGATAAAGACTAAACCCATATTTTTTCATGCACTAACAGACAATTTATATAAGGAATAGATTAATGAAAAGGAAATATATCCTCTTACCATTTCAGACACAATATTACCATTAGGTAGTATTCTGTACAGCTCAGTACAAATCTTCCTTCGATTTAAAGAGGACTTAAAATACGGAGTCTAGTCTGTGCCAGGGCTACAATGAACAGTAAATAGGATTTTAAAATCTTCTATAAATACCTTTTTAATTAGTTTAGCAAGAAGTACCTGCCAATACTTAATACTCTCCTGACGTTTGAAAATAAACTAAGGGGATCAGAATTTAAAAATAACAATGAACAAATAAACTTCACTCAAGAGCTCTAAAATGTGCTTGAGAGACACCAGGGTGGTCAGACTATATGCTTAAATGAGTATAGAAAACCAAGTGCAATTTTAAAGACAGTAGAAAGCAGTTTGGAATAAGACATGACAACTTAATCCTCAACATAAATTGCTTCATGAACAAAGCAAGCTTAACAAAACAAGCATAATTTACTTCATTTATTATAATAAATATATTTTATGTACACTAATTTAACATGAGTACAGTTCATATTTCAGAACACACCTAAGGCCCGTATTTCAAGAGTGCACATTCAGTGATGGGCCATTTTCAGAGACATTGTCATCATTTACTCACTCTCCAAACCTGTATGAATTTCTTTGTTCAGCTGAACACAAAAGAAGTATTTTGAAGAATGTCTGGAACCAAACAGGGGGGGGGGGGGGGGGAAATATAATGAAAGTCAATAGTGGCGCAGAACGGTTTGGTTACAAACATTTGTCAAAATATCTTCCTTTAAGTTCAGCTGAATAAATTGAGGGTGAGTAAATGACAGAATTTTCATTTTTGGATGAACCATCCCTTAACAAGAATCCTGGGGAGGTCAGAAACACAATGAGCAACCTTATTATGTCACCTACCTATATAAACAGTGAAACAAATACATGTTAAATATGCACAGCCCACTGATGCTTGGTCAGAGGGTCAAAAAAGTTGTAATCTTAACTTGAAGGTCTTTGCAGAGCAATGAAACGGCCAGTTACTGATAAGCCAAAGTGACAATTCATTTAAAATTCGAATTTTAGCTTGAAAACAACCCTTTCTGAGACAATCCCACTTCTGATTGTACTCTGTTCAGTTTTTTTGTTTAACCTTCAGGGGCTGAGGAAGCAGTCCCACTAGAAGAGTTTTTATTCCTTTTGGCTATTCCCTTTAAACACTGATGCATTTTACTAATACCCAGGGCCAGGCGATCTGTTTATCTCCACATCAAGAGCAACACAAACTGCCTCCCCAAATTGACAGGCCTGGCAACGTGCTGCTTCCTCCATAAGAAGATCTAAAGCCCTCGAGCCACTGTCATCCACATGCCAAACTATAGGCTACATTATAAATTAATCACCAGGTACCCCAGAATTCCAGCTATGAGTAAAACAGCAGTGAAAATGATCCCCGCTAATGCTCTCATCAGCCCACTTTCTCCTTCCACCGTTTCTTTGGGTTCCTCCTCGCAGATCGAGATGACACCAACTGATGAATTCCCAACACTGACGGTGGATTTCAACTCGGCTCCCGCCTCCTGTTTCGCCTCGACTGCCCACGGCGCCACCTGGACCTTCATCTCCATCTCCTCCATCATCTGGTCCACCTGAGCGATCTCGGTCTCCAGCTCTTTGAGGTCCACCGTGTCGATGTTGGCATCGGCTTCGTACTTCATGTTCTGGACGCTCATGGCTCGAGCAGCCACGGTGGTGGTGCTGCCGGTCATTCCCGTTTGGATGAGGTGTCTCGTTGGCACTTTGAGAGGGAAATCCTGGCCGATCTCTAAGGATCGCTTCATGTCCACCTCCAGGAGATCCATGCTGCTGGTGAAGAGCACCCAGAAGCGCTCGTATTCTGCACGGTCATCTTTGCTGATGCTTTTGTCCTTCAGAAGAGCCGTCAGTTTAGTCCTGTTGGCCACTGCTAGCTCCTGGGCTTTCTTTCGGGTCTTTTTAAGTTCCTCACGCAGGTTTTGGGAGTCGGATGTGCTCCCCAAAGCAATTACAAGATGCCTGTAGCAAGCTGTTACTTTGTTCAGAGCGTCCAACATGGTCTTGCATTCATCTTTGCCCATGTTTGCGCAGGGATATGGATATGATTCTCACTGGAAAAAATCCTAAAGAAAATATTAATAGCAAGCTGGATGATAGTGTCTTCTAGTTTCCACGGGAGCAGAGCAGCCATACGAGTGCGCTCATCGTCATCATCGCTCTCGTCATTGCAAATTCCTCACCATCCATGTTCCCTCTAGTGCAGACAGCAACAGTCGGGCTTATCACTAAATGGATCCCTAAACGGCTTTAGTTGTGCTGCCGGAGATTAGAAAGCTTCAGTATAGGCTATGTCCGCATGAATTTAAAACGTCGCCTCTCTTTTTTTCTTTTTGCGCAACGAGCATGCCATTTTAAACATAACAGGTGTTCATTTTAAAACTCCAAAGAGAACGTCTACCTCCATGACGTCACAAAGGCATTCCGAGAGATAAAGAGAGAGAGAGAGAGAGAGCAATGTAAACGGATTCTCCGAAGGCGGAATGTAAACAAACACCCGAGCGTTCTTAACGCGACTTGACGCGCTGAGTTGTTCGCCTGTGATGTTTTTTGTCGATGGTGATGATGTCGAGATTTTCAGAAGACCGCAATCCGTTATTCGCCCGTCCACGGTGATACGAGTTTAAATATGCTATGAGGAAACGCTTGCCAGTGAAATAGGCTAACCAGTCACTCACATATCCTGAGAGATCAGCCAAACCTGTCGCGATTGGTTGGCCGATACCATTTCATTTCCTTTTTTTAGGTCTCTGAAAAGTATTTATGGACACTATCTGGAAATTAGTTTTATTCTAACAGCTTTGTTACAAAATATGTTATATAATCAAAAAGTGATATATAAAAAAACTAAGAATATTTTTGATATCGTTATGGTTAGCCTAGATCTTTTACAGTCTAGGCTATATAATGTTTGGAAAACAAAACATTTTATGAACTTCTGTTTTGTGCTTTGCATTATGTCTTTCCACATAAGCCTGTGTAGATTTGAAACAAGAACATACAGTCCAATATAAGAGCTGATATAAACCATTACAGTGATGGCTTGGCTGAAAAGGTGTAGGCTATTGCATAATATAATTAATCCTTTTATTGGTTAGATTTATCTCAAGTGCTTTTAGAACACCTTATAACTTTATCCCTACTTGGAAGTGTTGATGCTGAGTGGCTTATGGTTTATTTTGCTCAGCAAAGCTCGTATGGCAAGCCGTTTTAACTTTTAATCATTCGCAGGATATGAATTCTTGATATCAATAACTTTTCACAAAATTTTCACTAGTTAAAATTATACTAATTGATATCAGGAATTAGATTTCTTCTAGTTACAATGGCAATTTTTGATATCAGGAATAACATTTCCACTAGTAACAATGTATGGCAAGCCATTTTAACATTTAATCATTTTAACCTACTAGTCTCTATTTTCATATAGTACTTATTCATTAGCTTGTTTATTCTTTAGATACTAGTGCCTTTTCATTAGATAATAGTGCTTATTCTTTAGTTACTAGTAGGCCTACCTTTTTTAAAGATACTAGTACTTATTCATTAGATACTAGTCCTTATTTATTAGATACTAGTACTTATTCATTAGATATAGTCCTTATTTATTAGATACTAGTGCTTATTTATTAGTTAGTGCTTATTCATTAGATACTAGTAGGCTACTTATTCATTAGATACTAGTACTTATTATTTGATAGTACTTATTCATTAGATACTAGTAGTACCTATTAAATAGATACTAGTAGTTATTCATTAGATACTAGTACTTATTTTGATAGTGACTAGTAACTATTATTTTGTGTTTAACTTTTAATTTTTTTTTTTTTTTTGCCATTGACTTCTATGGGGATCTGTCATTCAGATATCAACAATTCAGTTCTGACTAGTATACAGCATTGCCAGCCAGTTACTGTATTTTTTACAGTATAGTTTTGTAATTTAATTTACAGATTTTTACTGTATTCTCTGATTACAGTAAATAACTGCATTTTTTTACAGTAGTTCCATGAATCTTTGTATTCGCTATATCTAGAGGAAATATGTAAAATGCCAGCTGAATTATGTTAATTATTTATCAACTGCATAAGCTTTAAACAATTGTTTTTAAATACATTAAGTGTTGTATAACACGCAACTTGATTCCCCTATTACTTCACAAAACAAACATCCTAATCTTGAAAAACAGGTTAACATTTATTTAATTAATAACTTTAAAACATGTATGAAAAAAGGCATAAAAACAGTGTATTTTGTATTATTTTGATTTTATTTTTATTTACAAATGAACATGAAATGATTTTTTTTTTTAATTACTTAAAACAAATTAGCCGTCAGGGCCCTTCACACAAAGAAGAAATACGCAAATTACATTTAAAACCACAAGTTGACCAACATGATCATAATAAAATGGTTCTGAAAAAAAAAAAACAGACATGAATGAATTTTCACCTCTTCATTACCAGACAAACATGTCCAAACAACAAGGCCCCAAGTGAGTCCAAAAAAACGTATGATCAATAATGGAGAATAATTCAGCTCCAGATACTGTTCCATCACAGGATGCAAAGAGTGGCTATAAATATTGAAAAGGACATTACATTAAATATATTACAAAACATAATGATACAGTCAGAGACAGACAGAGGGATGACAGATACAGTTAGAGTCAGATAAAGAATATTAAAAGGTTACAATTAAAGGAAAAATAGATGTGTGTGTGTGTGTGTGTGTGTGTGTGTGTGTGTGTGTGTGTGTGTGTGTGTGCGTGTGTGTGTGTGTGTGTGTGTACTACTTACATTTCCGAAATTCCACTGAACACACCACTTTGCTGGGAAGAGTGGCATCATGTGGGTTCACTCAGCAACCCGTTTCTTCTGTACCATTTGCCCTGTCATTTTAGTTGGCAATTTTCTTCTTTGTTCTCTTACAAAGCACATAAAGGGTCAGGAAACAGACAATATGTAATTAGGATTGGTTTTTAAGTTTTTCATGCTTGTAATCATGATTTTGAAATCTGTTAGAGCAGTGTTTCTCAACTCCAGTCATGAGGACCTCCCAGGAAGACCTCCCCAACCCTAACCCTATGTCCACAAATTAAAACACCCGATTTAACTAATTAAAGGGATAGTTCACTTTGAAATTAATTTTTGATATGTTTTAGCTTACCTCAAGGGCATCCAAGAGGTGTCTTTGTTTCCACAGCATTTTCAATTTTGATATTTTTAGGTCGAAGCATTCTTGTCTTTAGTCATATAATGCAGGTATATGGTCACCACCTCAAAGAGCATGCACAGAGAAGTCCAAATTAAACATGATTTAACGACTCGTAAATGTAAGTACACATTGATGGCCTAAGACACGAAACGAGCGGTTTGTGTGAGAAAACGAATGACGTACGAGACGAGTGACGTACACGCACGAGAGATCACTTCCGGCTCATGTGCAGAGAGAAGAGCCCGTGCCTTCAGATCAGTTGGACGTGGCTGTGGTTACACGAGGTAAAATCAATATAAATACTGTTCGTTTTCTCACACAAACCGCACCTTTCGTGTCTTAGGCCATCAATGTGTACTTACATGTACGAGTCATTAAATAATGTTTAATTTGGACTTCTCTGTGCATGCTCTTTGAGGTGGTGACCATTTTTTCTTTTTTTCTTTATTCATTATATTTTCTGACATACATGCTGCCCTACAAAGGCAAAAGACCTTAACTCGCCAGAGTGTGAAACTGAGAAAAATGAGTTTAAAGTTTTTTTTGTTGTCCAGCCAATTGTATGATAGGTAGGACACTGAAAATTTGCCCAGTAGTTGTCATAACGAATATATTTATCTACATAAAAAAATTTTGAGCTCAAACTTGACCCTTGACCTTTATTCGGAAGTTAATGTATTCTGCCTTTGCATTATCTGCAAAATAATAATGGGTCATAAAGGCAAAATACCTTAACTTCTAATTTATTGACCATTTTGACTTTTATCACTCTATACGAACATTTCTGTGATAATAATGAAAGCATGACAATAACATTTAGTGAGTTCTGTCTAGTAAGGATTAATTTTACATCAATAGAATATTTTTTTAAAAATAATGAGAAGGCCATTATCTGTATTGGATAATTTTAAAACTTTAATTTTAATTTTAACTTTAGTTTTAATATATTTTTTTCTGGACAGAATGGAAATTTATTTAGTACATACATATAAAATATAAATAAGACAGTCTTATTTTAGTCAAATCTAATACTGGTGCAATTTGTATACTTAATGTTAGTTTGAGTTATAAAACATCATTTATTTAAAATAATTGATATGAAATAATTCTCACATTTTTTTAAAGCTATGAATATAAGTTAAACGACAAAAACAGATGAGATATTTTACAACAACTATGAATGCACCACGAGTTTTACCAGTTTTAAGTAAACGCAACCTTTAATTCACGTCTGTTCTTTTCCCGACAACAGCAGTGAGTGACCAAATCTACTTTGTGACTTTTAGCTCATAGCTTTACTGTTTAGCCGGGACAATTTCATAGTGGTTGTTGGTGTAAACGGGACTTCTGGTTACCCTACTAGCCACGGCCACAGCGACACATAAAATTGAATGTAAACCTCCGGACAACTTTGCACTTTGATAGATTAACGTTAGGCGAGCCAACCGGTCCGGCACATGATGGATTTAAACAATGGATTTGTCTTCTCAATGGATGTTGTTTTCCATGGATTTTGACCATGTTTAAAAAAAAAGGTAAGCTGCGATATTTTATATTTGCTGGGTTGGTTTGTGTGCGTGGGAATGTTTTCTTTTCTCCTCGCCAGGGGAGGTGTGTCGTAAGGCCAACCTACTCGCGTTGTTTTCTGTCAGTGAGTGGACTGTCAGATTGTCACCCTGTATGGCACGAGAAAACTTGTAGACCTACTACTAGTACTAGTTAATAGTACCACTGCAACAGCGGTACAATTTTATTTAACTTTATTTAATGCATGTGGCAAAAGCGCTTCAATTACATTACGGCAACGCCGTAACTTCAGCGCTGGAACTTGTTGCTGGTGGGTAAAACAAAGGCAGAATGCCTTAACTGATGTTACGTGCCTTAACCAACACAGTCTCATGAAGATGCGTATCTATACCACGAGTGTCATTTCTCGTGGCATTTATACGCCAAAAGTGTTTTTTTCGTGTATATGGTACGCACTAAAAAACCCTGGGTTAGGTTTAGGGGGGAGGGGGGTGGGGAGTTCGTGCGTATTATACGCAAAAAAGTGCGTATCATATGTACGCGAAAATCGCGTGCCAAATACACGCAAAAACTGTTTTTGGCGTATGCCACGAGAAATGACATTCGTGCCATAGACACGAACTTTCATGAGATCGGGCTGGCCTTAACTGATGTTACGGGCTTCTGCCTTTGCTTTCCCTCTGCTTTTGGAAGTTAAGGCAGAAACAACATTTTATTTTTACCAGAAAAGAACAAAATTGACACAAGATATTTATCCACATGATAAAACTGATGTCCATTGTTCCAAATATGACAATAACTCATTTTGACCAAAATTGAAGTTAAGGTCTTTTGCCTTTGCACGGCAGCATGCATTGTTAGATATCATCAGCAACTTTTATCTATAAATGTTCATCTTTCTATAAAATAAAGTACACAACCAAACAATGAAAAAATATATATAATTAAGACTGTAACATAGACTTACCTGTCGAGAAGAAGGCAGGCAACTTCAGCATCTCTTTTGAAATCTTTCTCCAGCATTAGCTCTATCCATCTGGAAAAAGCTCACTGGATCTGAAAGACGCCTTTTTCAGATACAAATAACCCTTCACCACAGGCCTTTCTTGTGATTCACCTTCGAGGGTCAGACTTATCAGTACACCGTCCTGCCATCCGGCCTGTCTTTAGCACCCCGTACTTTCATGAAGTGCGTGGACACAGCGCTCGCTCCCCTGCGACATCAGGGGATGCGCATACTGAACTATTTGGATGACTGGCTTATTTTAGCCCAGTCAGAAACAGAACTGATAACGCACAGGGCCTTACTGCTCGACTATTTGCAAGACCTGGGTCTCCAAGTCAATTGGACCAAGAGTTCTCTTTCTGGAGACAGACTTAGACTCCATGTCCATGACAGCATGCCTGATGTCACAGCGCTCAGTGGAGTCATTCAAAGCTGGCAGTATCTTCCCTCTCGAAAGTTTTCAGAGGCAGCTAGGCCTTATGGCCTCAGCTTCAGCAGTGCTTCGGTTGGGTCTGCTCTGCATGCAACCCCTCCAGCACTGGCTGAAAACACGAGTCCCGCTATGGGCATGGGCTTCCGGTGGTTTACTCTTGGGATAACCCACAGCTGTGTCACAGCGCTGGAACCCTGGAGAGTGTCCGACTGGTACCAGTCAGGTGTTAGTCTGGGAACGATCTCATCACGAAAAACTATCTCGACAGACGCCTCCAACTCAGCCTTTGGCTGTTGGATGGCCCAACAGAGCCATTTACACATAAACTGTCTAGAAATGATAGCGGCCGTGAACGCCCTGGAGTTCTTTCTCCCTTTCTTAAAAGGCCACGATGTCCTAGTTCGAACGGACAATATGGCAGTAGTGTTTTACATAAATCGCCAAGGCGGTCTCAGACCAGGGCGCCTTCTTACTGGGGCAGAACGCCTCCTGGAATAGACCCAGACCCATCTGCGCTCGCTCACAGCACCACACGTGCCAGGCCACCAAGTTCTTCATGAAGAACAGGGATGCGGTGGCCCTCAACTGGCCCAGCCACCCGCTTTACACGTTTCCCCCAATCGCACTGATACCACAGGTGATTAAGCAAATCAGGGAAAGCAAGCCATCCTTGCTCCTATAGCACCATTCTGGAGGAACCGTGTGTTGTTTCCGGAACTGATGCAGCTCACGAGCACAGCTCAGTGGCCGATCCTGTTGAGAAAGGACCTCCTCTCTCAGGCCGGGGCCGTGACTTGGCACCCGCGCCCTGACTTATGGGCACTGCACATGTGGACTGTCAATGGAGACCTGCTGACCTACCAGTTGGAGTGCTGAGTACAATTACACAAGCGAGAGCGCCCCCTACAAGATGGCGCCCGCGCCCTCATTGGTGCGTACGTCATGACCAGTCCATCGATAGGTTGCAGCATTTGCCACAGAGCAAATAATAGGGGTGCAAGCTGCCTCGCCTAGCTCTGCTCTGTGCAACAATCTGTTTTACATATAAGAAAAATTAAAGAATTGGTTTTTGGCTTCGGTATTCTTGAGAAAAGGGATTTTCCTGTAGTTACTAGAGAGAACCAAACTTACGTTAGTAACCGAGTGTCGTTTTCATGACTATTTTCCACATTCTTTAATTCCCAGTCTTTCATTCCCAGATGAAGAATTTACTTAACTTGTCATGTTAATTTAGCGTTCTTTGAATAACTGGAAAAACTGAATTGGAAAAATATTAAGTTCACTAAAACTAGAAAAATCCAGTCTGTTTTACAAATTAAGCACTATGCATTGTATGATTTTTCAGATAAATATAGCTATAGGCATTGTTTTCTATACGGGCCACTTTCACTTAATCACCATTGGCAACCACTCAACCATGTGCTACTTTCAATAGCATCTCATTTCAAAACATCTTATGCCAGATTGTGCCTCTCATTAACAGACAGCACTTGTTGGAATATAATGAAACCACAGCCAGATGTAGCTAACATGTATTGCTTTGTGATGTATTGATTGTGCATTGACAAAATTAATGATATGGATTTCACAAATGGATTTTGCATCTATCTATCTATCCTGCTATCTGTCCGTCCATTCATTGGACGGACAGAGTTTATTTAGTAGTTTATTTTATCACACATTTGTCCGTTATTACCATGTTCAATAAGATCATAAGACAGAAATAATTGGGGAGAGCTGCTCTGATATATTTGTTCTAGATTGTATGAGAGACCATGTGGTGTTGAGAATGCCAAATATATTTGAATGAAGGATTAGTCATGCATTAATAAGGAGGAAATATTGATTTTTGTTCTCAGTTTACCCTTTCCTCTGCACATATCCAGATACAAACCCACACAGTGTCTGTGTAACAGTTACTGCAAGAATCTATGCTTCCATCACAAATGTTCAGAGCAGGATCCCAGTCTGAGGCAACTTTCATCTGCTTTGCTGCTGTTATCACTATTGTCTCTTTGAGAGAGACGCCTCACCCCAGGTTTGCTCCAACGGGACCGTCTCCACAATTATCTCACTGGGAGATGCTCTAAATAAAAAGCCACTGCCAAATAACAATTATGCATTTGTATACTCACAGACTGCATCTGTTTTGTTTTAATTGATAATTACAGTGTTTTTAACATGCTTCTAATGGGATAGGGAGTCGAATATTGTTTTGCTGTACAATAAGAGCCATGATGTGTCTCAGACCTCACCTGCTGGGAGACCCAGAGGGTTTCCTCCAAATTAACCTGCTGTGTGCATGCAGAATAGGATATGCCGTTCTAACTGCTCCCCCATAGGGTGAAAAACAGCACGTCCCTGCAGGCCACTGGCTGAGTCAGCCTCCCAGTCACATCTGCCTGTGCAACCCTACCAGTGTGCCCACCTCAAGAGACTTCATTTGGGTGATTAGAATACAGTATACTTGTAATCAATTATCAGTGTTTTATTTTTCTATTCAATATTTTAGTATTCTTATTATAGTGCAATTACAGTAAAATGGAAGCTCTCGGGTTGTTACAGTTATATGGACTCATTCATCTTTAGTTTCACTTTCATTGACTTCCAGTTAGTTTTGTATCGTTAGTTGACCAAACGAAAGTAATAAAGAGTATGACATGTTGTTACAAAAGATTTATATTTCAAATAAATGCTGCTCTTTTGAACTTTCTATTATTATTCTATTCTATACTACGGAGCCCCCCTAGTCTCACTTTGGCAAAAAAATAAATAATTATAACTATCTTGTGGCCTCAAGACAGTAACTCGTGGCCTCAAGATACTAACTCGTGGCCTCAAGATAGTAACTACTATATTACTATCTTGAGGCCACAAGTTACTATATTGAGGCCACGAGTTACTATCTTGAGGCCACGAATTACTATCTTGAGGCCACGAGTTAGTATCTTGAGGCCACGAGGTAGTATCTTGAGGCCACGAGTTAGTATCTTGAGGCCACGAGTTACTATCTTGAGGCCACGAGTTAGTATCTTGAGGCCACGAGTTATTATCTTGAGGCCACAAGTTAGTATCTTGAGGCCACGAGTTATTATCTTGAGGCCACGAGTTACTATTTTGTGGCCACGAGTTAGTATCTTGAGGCCACGAGTTACTATCTTGAGGCCACGAGTTAGTATCTTGAGGCCACGAGTTATTATCTTGAGGCCACAAGTTAGTATCTTGAGGCCACGAGTTACTATCTTGAGGCCACGAGTTACTATTTTGTGGCCACGAGTTAGTATCTTGAGGCCACGAGTTACTATCTTGAGGCCACGAGTTAGTATCTTGAGGCCACGAGTTAGTATCTTGAGGCCACGAGTTATTATCTTGAGGCCACGAGTTACTATTTTGTGGCCACGAGTTAGTATCTTGAGGCCACGAGTTACTATCTTGAGGCCACGAGTTAGTATCTTGAGGCCACGAGTTATTATCTTGAGGCCACGAGTTAGTATCTTGAGGCCACGAGTTATTATCTTGAGGCCACGAGTTAGTATCTTGAGGCCACGAGTTACTATCTTGAGGCCACGAGTTAGTATCTTGAGGCCACGAGTTATTATCTTGAGGCCACAAGTTAGTATCTTGAGGCACGAGTTACTATCTTGAGGCCACGAGTTACTATCTTGTGGCCACGAGTTAGTATCTTGAGGCCACGAGTTACTATCTTGAGGCCACGAGTTACTATCTTGAGGCCACGAGTTACTATCTTGAGGCCACGAGTTACTATCTTGAGGCCACAAGATAGTTATAATTAATTTTTTTTGCCAAAGTGGGACTAGGGTGGCTCCGTACTATTCTTATCAAAGAATCCTAAAAAAAAAATCATATGCATCATGATCTTCACAAAAGTATACATTTTCTGCTTCCAATGTTGATAATAGTCATAAATGTTTTTTGAGCAGTAAATCAACATATTACAATGATTTGATTTCTGAAGGATCATGTTGCACTGAAAACTGGAGGAATGATGCTGAAACTTCAGCTTTGCATCACAGGAATAAATTACATTTTAAATTATATTAAAATAGTGAACAGTTCTTTTAAATTGTTATAATAGGCCTATTTCACAAATGAAAATGATCACTTATTTAGTCAACATTTACCTAAATGGTTATTTACACAGGTTTATTTTATTACTTGATTCATGATGAATCAGTCGAGTGATTTTATTTTTGCAGTGTTGTTTTTAGCAAGGTATATGGGTTTATACATTTTTATTCTAAGCAAAAGCTTAAATGTTTTTTGCGATTATCTATATCTCTATCTATATCCATATAGATCTATCTTCTACAGTGATTTTTAGATGTATGTGAGCAGTCCAATTCAGATTTCCCTTGGTGGATAATAAAGCCTATTTAATTTCATACCTTATCCAAAATCATCCTACAGTAATCATGACATCTAGTGCTGGCAGCCTGTTGTTTAAATTATATATACCTTCACAAATTCCATATTGCTTTGTTTTTCGAGCAGATTTGATGCCCCAGAGCCACTGAGGGATGGAAAGTGACACACAACCAATCATGCTCAGGCAAAATGTTGCTTGATGCTTAATGGCTCTTCTCCAAGCAGTGGATGGAGGTGACCTGAAATACCAGCCCGTTCTCATCCTTTAACGTCATATAGAACGCTATATGCAAAAACGGCGCTATACTACGCACATGGCTCCCTTTATCGTTAATATAACACGCGAACCCAAGACGTTATAAATCCTTTAGCGTGAATATGACACGTACACCCTACCCCACACCTAAACTTAGCCCTCACAGCACGTGTTATATTAACGATAACGGGTGCCATGTGCGTAGTATAGCGCCGTTTTGTCACTAGCGTTCTATATGACGTTAAAGGATGAGAATGCGTTGGAAATACACCCACGACAGGAAGCTCTTCATGGAGAGGTCAAATCAGTCCACAATCTGCAGATGCTTTTCTGTAAAAGCAGTAAGGTTTGTTTTGGTGCCAGAGTTCTTTACTTTTCCTTGATATATTGAATTTAAAATGTAACCTTTAAAGGTATAGTTCACCCCAAATCATAATTTACTCAGCCTCATGTTATTCCAAACCTGTAAGCATTTCTTTCTTCTGTGAAGCATAAAAAATCTTCTTTATGCTATAGTTTTTGGTTCGCATTGACCTAGATTGTATTGACAAAAAAAATGGTTTGGTTACCAGACATTCTTCAAAATATCTTCTTTCATGTTCCACAGAAGAAAGAAATGCACATGTTTCAGGGAGCGTGAGGAGAGGACTCAAAAGCAGAGGGTTCGTGCAACAATTTATTAGACAATCTAGAGAATAAACAATAGTGTAGTGAGTAACACACACACAGACAACAAAGGACGTGTGAGAGCTCCAGAGCCGTCCATACAGACACCTGCAGACACACTGCTGTGGAAACCACTTCAGATGCATGCCCAATGGGACGAGAGAGAGGACAGCAAGCGCACGGCCAGCTGCATAACTCCTCGTCTAGGCGTCCTGGGCACAGCCGCAGACAAGGATAAAACACAAAAACACAGCAAAGGTCCAACAGCACAAGAGACGATGCACACAAAGATCTACTGACAACAAAAGGGAGGCAGAGCAGAGAATATAAGGGAAAAGGAAACAAGAGACAGGAGTGGGCAATTAGCCAGCCAATCAGGGCAATCTGCACACACCCGCACTGCAAAATCAGCATTGATCACGAGCTGCAGAAGATGACAGAACAACACAGACAACAGGGAAGCTGATGGAGCACCCTGAACCATGACAATATGGGTTTGGAACGACATGTGAGTGATTAAAAAATATGACAGAATTGGTGGACTATCCCTTTAACCCTTAGTCTTAATCTTTAATGACACAGGAAGTCATTCATACCCTCCTCCTCATTCAATTTTTGGTAACACTTTATTTTGATAGTCCACTTTAGACATTCTACTAACTATAAGTAACTTTGCCACTACATGTCAACTAACTATCATTAGAGTACTAGTAGACTGTCAGCTTAATATCTGCTAACACTTTATTTTGTTGGTCCCCCAACAGATTTTCTACTGACTATAAGTAACTTATCAACTACAAGTCAACTTGTTCTCCTAACCTGAACCCTAACACCTAACCATAACCTAACAGTCTACTCACAGTCTACTACAGCCTACTAATACTCTAATGAGAGTTAGTTGACATGTAGTTGAAAAGTTACTTATAGTTAATAGAATGTCTAAAGTGACTATCGAAATAAAGTGTAACCCAATTTTTAAGTTAGAAATCAATCTTCTTAGTATTTCTCAATCAATTCATTGCAAACAATATAACAAAAAAATAATAATAAAAGAATGACCAGTCCAGTTTTTAGACCAAACATATGGTGACTAAGTACGACCTGGACATATCAGTGAATGGTGAATATTTTGCCGAATAAAATTATCCTCTCAGAAGAATGTATTATTTGTTTTTCTGGCTGTATGAGCTTTTGTGAGGTTTTACGCATGCGCAGAAAGTTTTTCATTCACAATGAAACGTCACAATTAGCACCTCATTACAGTGCATGAGATCCAGGGGGCGGAGTTGGATCCAGATCTAAGGAAAGGAGATTGTAGGATTAGGGGTGGGGTTAGGGATCAAGGGGCGGAGAGGTATAGCTAAGGTGGGAGGAGTTGGATTTGGATCTGGATTTTGTGTTCTGCAGTGAAAGCGCTAGTATGGGCGTTTTTAAACCAAAGCTTTCAATTTTCAAATGTATCTGTATTACTGTAGACGTAGCCTCACTCGCATGTCACCACAGCCAAAAAACAAAAATAGGGAATTTCATCAGTAAAACTTGGATTCCCCCTGGATTTTGTGGTCTGCAGGGAAAGCGCTACTATCATCTCAAAGGCGCTAATGTGGCGTTTTTAAATGTTTAAATGTATTCGTATTACTGTAGACGTAGCCTACAGCACTGCCACTTGATGGTGGATCTGGTGAAGAAGCTGTCAGTGATCCAAATATTGATTTTGAAGATGTTGAAAATTGTAGTTTTGAGAATTGAGATCGCGAATATGAGCCAAATGCTGAATATACTAATGAGCTGTGACGAGGACAGTGATGATGGTTCAAAACATCTGCTCAAACTGAACCCTTCCAAGCTCCAAAAGGTAGCAAAATATGCTTTATTTTATTTTCCTATAATTGTTATTCTAATATCAGTAGAGTTTTATATCATCACTACACAGAGTTCCATCCTTAATGGATAGGCTATACGTCAGACTTTGTACTTCCGCTCAATTTCAGTTTGTTTCTGTACTCAGTCTGAGATAGCGACCTATCTCTCATGCTGCGTCCCGATTTGCTTACTTATAATACGCCCTAAATGTTTGTACTCTTAGAAAAAGTCCATACTTTTGAGTGTGTAGCTAAAGAGTAGGCAAGTTTTGGGACATACGATCACGTCATCTTTAACGGACAGCTGCTTGCATCCTGTCACCGTAAACTGCCCTGTCAATCATCTTGCACAGTTAAAATCATAGATATCATATAGAGACTAGATGCCCTATTGGCCGCTGGGCACTGAGAAATCCAGCCGCCATCTTGAACTGGTCGTATTCCTATTGTGTTGCATAGCAGCATATTCCTGCTCAAATCGGTGGACTATCGCTCAGGAATTACTTTTCACAAGTAATTTAAGATTTAACATTACCGTACTATTGGTTGTATTTTTGTGAATAAAATGTCACATGTGTCCTGTAACATAGCCACTTGTTTGTAACATCACGTAATACGTAATTACGTTCAAAAGGTCACGGGCGACGTAGCCGTAAGTACAGAGTCAGAGTGTTTACAAGTTGAACGCATAGGTTGAACGTGAAAACTAACTCAAACGCCGTTTACGAAAAAAGGAATTAAAAGGTAAAACAACGATGTCGGACGATTTTGATTCCGTAGTTCCGGCTACGTCGCCCGTGACCTTTTGAACGTAATTACATATTACGTGACGTTACAAACGCGCCTCACAGAATAGAGCAAGGCTAGCATTTGTCCTTAGAAAAGTTACATTTTTAGAATAAGTTTTGAAATAAGCGATCGTTTCGCATGATAAGACTCTTATTCATCGTCTGGTGTCGTTTAAAGACATTTGAAGCTGCATCTGAAACTGTTATTAACTGTCTTTTTGACCTTGGACCGTCTGGTTCCCATGTAAGTCCATTATATCCTGGAATGTTTTCATCAAAAACCTTAATTTCTTTTCGACTGAGGAAAGAAAGACATGGACATCTTGGACTAATCCTTTAACCAACACAGACTGAGATTTCTCTGGATTCCCTGAATCTTATTATTTTATATGGAAAATGATAAAAAGACTAAGAAGCACTTTTATAACCAAACTTGATACCCTCAACTATTACCAATTCACCTGCTCATTGTGGACTGTTTCAAAATAGTTGGATAATCTAATTTGGATAATCTTTTTACTATTATTCGGTCTCTGTCCCAACTTTTTTGGGGTGTGTTGCAGCCATGAAACATTTTTGTAAAATGATTTTATTGCATTTTACAAAATGTCCCAATTTTTTTCTGATTTGAGGTTGTATTCTTCTTATTATTATTATTTTACCTAATCAGCAACTCTGTAAAGAACTTCCAGTAAATGAACTGGAAAGGAAGGCACATTTTTCACTGAGCCAAAGAAGCGAAATAAGTGTGTTTACTGGCCCCTTGAGGCACTTAAACATTTGCAAAAGCTTACATATTAATGGGAAACACAGAGCAGAGGAAGGAGTACAGTTGTTCATGTTTTCTCTAGCAGCAGCACAGTAGATCAGAAAAGTGGGGCTGGGGTGACTGAGGACGCTAATGCAGTACAAAGATGGTCTTTGACTGAAAGGTCACCAGCCCAAACCACAGGATGATCTGTACACGATGTAATCCAGATTACCAGGTTACTAAAGGCCCCTGGATTAACACTATAATGCTCTCTAATGCCCCTTTTAAGGGTAGTAGCCTTTTCCTCAATCTTCTTCTGAGCTCACTGACCATATGAAATGGCTTCTTCAGAGTTTTTAAAAGGGCTTTATCAGAGGCAGAGCAAATATATTTACATGAATTTGCATTCTGTACTTAGAAATATAAAGAAACACAACCAAGTAGCCTACATAAAGGCTTATAATGTTATATCATATCGCAAACAAAGCATTGTTTTGAAATGGTTGAAAAAAGAAGTATAAAATATTGAATGCAATACGAGTACTGCACATAATAGTAGAGTACATACATTATACCTAATATTTTAAAAAATGAAGAAAAAATGCATTGCAATAAAGATCTTAGAAATAAAAAATGGAAATAAACATTTTGTTTATTTATTTATTTATTTTTACGTTATTTTAACGTTTAAATGCATTTTAAATACAATTTGGGGTAAACACCAAGCACTACACTCAAACACTAGAGCGAAAAAGTGAATTTAAATCATATTACTTCTCATTCATTTGTCACATGCATGGAAATGTAAAGCATTGTGAGAAATAGAAAGTCAAACTCCACAGCTTCTCAAATGATGTTCTTGTGGATATTTCAAATGAATACGCACCGTATACTAACTTATAGTAACCGTGTTCCTTTGTGTAGACATCCACAAAACCTGCAGTGAATATTTAAAGATCTTTTTTTTTTTTGGAGTTTTTCAATGTGCATTAAAAAGAGATGAGTGTTTTATCAGCACAGCAGGATATGAAGAAAAAATAAAACAGCACACCAGCAAGACGAAAAGAGCAGTAAAAGGAGTGCTTGTCTTCTTTATTGAATTATTGATGCGCAAATCCACAGATTCACAGACTGTGTAGTTCCCAGCACAGTACACGCAATATCTGACCTGGCGTAACCGGTAATTCACATCTACAGTAGGGTGTATTAATGACTAGTCTTATCATGCCTAAAAAAACCCAGGTAAATCTTGCTTGCTGTTTAATCTATTGTTAATCTTTCCTGTCTGTTTGCACATATACTTTATTACACATACTCTCTTTATCTTCAAATATAATTCAACCTAAAAAAATATTTTAACATAAATCTGCTGATAGCCTCACACATGCATGACCTTGATGTCTGCAAGTGCATTATGAACCATGACTCTCCACTAAAAGGATCATCTGGATGGGGGACGAAGCATCTGTCAGTGCCAGTTTTAGCACTAATCCGATCTCATCTTCACCCGCAAATAGCCGAGAACTTGAGGTGAGAGTGAAAAGCCTCCTCCCTCATTCCATACCATCCAGATCTCTCCTTGTATCATCTCACTCATGATCTGTGCCTTGCCATGGCGAGTGAGCTTTTGAACTAAACAGGTCTACTTGTGTTTGTGTGTCATATGAATAATGTGTGCCCCATACATGGAATCAGAGTGCCTACTGTATGTAGTAAATGGAAAATCTCTAAAGCAAAAGGCCAACCGCTAACGTTAACGTTACATGCATTCTTTTTGTTTCTACCGTTTATTAGTAGTAGGCTAATGATCTACACGGTTTGTTTACTACTTACTATACCTGAGCATTCAGTATTGTGCAATTTAGCATACAGAAGGTGAGGGACATTTTGGGGGGAAAGAAGTGCTGTAATTTATCATTTAAACGTGAGACTTTTCATGAAAATTCTATAATCCAAGATTCCCGCCACCATATGATGTCATAATATGCTAATTAGACGGGAAAATGTAATCCCTACATAAACTGTTGGTCATCCTTAATATTTCTCTAATTTACAGAAGGTCTCTATCTTTTATCACTTTTAAGATATAGCCTTTTGAAATTAAAATGTCAAAATCGAACATTTTAGGGAAAAAACCTCTGGCGCCTAAAGAGTTAATAGGAAGCCAATGCAGTGTTGACAGAACCGGGCTAATATGGTCATACATTTCTAGTTCTGGTGAGAACTCGAGCTGCTGCGTTTTGGACCAGCTGTTAATTTGTTTATTAAGCGTGCAGGGAAACCACCCGGTAGAGCATTAAATCTAGCCTTGATGTCATTAACTAATTGTTCCACATTTGTCAATGAGAGCATAATTGAGATATATTTTTTAAGATGGAAAATGTGGTTTTACAGACTTGACAGAGCAGCCATCTAGTGTTTGACAGTATTCTAGGTTATTAGGAAGTTTTTTTGTCCAATAATTAGAATCTATGTTTTTTTTTTCAGAACTAAAGGGACACTTTTGCATTAAACTTTCCATTTCCATTGTTAGAAACACAGTTATATATTGAATGGTTGTGCAACACTCTCTAATTCAAAAATAATTTCACATTTCTTCTACATAAATGACCCATTTTAAATACACATTCATCGGATCACATTCAACACATTCCAGAGGTGGAGTGACCCTTTAAGGCTATGTTTACACGGAAACGATTCTGAAGAGAAAACGCAAAAGTGGCGTGGCGTTATCACTTTTTATTCTGCGTTTAGACGAGCGTTTTGGGTGGGAAATCTGCGTGCATATGATGATGCAAAAGTGTGTGAAATTCAATGTAGTATGCACTCCAACAACACCAAGTCCGCGCGCCTGTGTACAACCTTCACTGTCAAGCAGACTTTTGTGTTTTTACCCTTTACACGGGAACGCGGCGGTGAATTTTTTTTACAATTTCCCCTCTGGAGGGTGGTTTCGCTTTTTTGCATTTTTAAGCCCAAAAAACACCGTAGCCGTGTAAACGAAAGGCACATCCAATAAAATATTACGTTTTCATCCACGAGCGTTCTCATGTAAACAGGGCCTAAGTTGTAGGAAATTACTAGTCATACATTTTTTTATATCAGCAATGCATTCTGTTCATTTTGTAAATTGGTAAGTTTCATCGGGGCTTGAAGAAATGTAGACTTGAGTATCATCAGCATAACAGTGAAAACTAATGCAATGTTTCGTAATGATATCTCCTAAAGCACGTACATAATGAACAGCAAACGGTTCTAGTACTGAGCCTTGTGGTACACCATACTGAACTAAAAAACTGATAACGGTCAGATAAGAATTAAACCATGCTAATGCAATTACACTAAAGCCACATCATTTTCGAGTATATTTAAAAGAATGTTGTGGTCAATAGTATCAAATGCAGCACTAAGATTGAATAACACCAATAGCAAGATGCAACCACTATCGGATGATAAGAGCAAATCATTTGTAACTCTAATGAGAGCAGTCTCAGTACTATGGTACGGTCTAAATCCTGTCTGGAAATCCTCGCAGATATCATTATTTTCTCAAAAGGAACATAGTTGTGAGGATACTGCCTTTTCTAGTATCTTTGACAGAAAAGGTAGATTCGAGATTGGCCTATAATTGATTAATTCTGTAGATCAAATTGCGTTTTTTTAACAAGCGAGAAGAAGAGGATCTATGACCTCTGGAAGCATCTCTTTCAATAGCTTAGTCGGTATAGGGTCTAACATACATGTTGTCGATTTAGATGATTTAACGAGTTTAGAAAATTCTTCCTCTCCTATAGAAATGAATGAACCTAATTTTACCTTAGGGAGACTACAATGCACCCCCGATGCGATACTGTAATAGACAGTTGCATAGTTACAATTTTCTCCCTGATATTATCAATCTTATAAGTGAAGAAGGTCATAAAGTCATTTCTGTTGTGCTGCTTGGAAACTTCTGGGCTTGAAACTTTATTTTTCGTCAGTTTAGCCACTGTTTCAAATAAATACCTCAGGTTTTGTTTATTTTCTTTATTTCTCTTGACATGATCCTTTAGAGCCCCCTCAACAAGGCGAATGAATGCTTTGAAGTGGTGCCTATTTGTTGCTTTGTGTTCTTGCCAAAGGAAAGAGACCCACAGAGATGTTTCTTAGTGCTTTTCTTCCTCCAAGAGGGCCTGGAAAGGCACCTTTCTGCCTCCACTTTGAAGGTGTATATGGCTGCAACATTGAATCACAACAACAGGGATGCCAGATGATACTAAAGCATGACCTGGGGCCGGATTCACAAAATATTAAGAATAAAATTCTTTTTAGCTGCCAATAACAGGGGGTAAATGATCTTGATTGAAGTATTATAAACTTTTGTTGATCAAAGAGCTTGTTTTTTTTTTGTTTGTTTTTTTTGTTTTTTGCAATAATCCAAAAGCCTATGGAAAACTCCTTTTGGGGTTTTGTCAAGGGAACCTGGTGGTTTGCTAATGGAAACTCATTCGCCCCAATGGAAAGCATATTTACACTGTCCGAATTGTTCCCTATATGGGAACCATATAGAAAATAGTAATTCTGTAAACAAGTGACTGATTTCAGCTGCATCTTCAGCGTCTATTTAAAGTGTATGAGGGAGGCGGGACATTGCAGCTTGGCAGTTTGAGAGACCATAACAAAAACTGTAATATTAATTCAGAGGGAAACATGATGTAAGTGTCGTATTACTCAAGTACTGTCACTTAAATTATTCGCAGCAAAAATGTCAAGAATCTCATGGCATGAATGAAAATGCAGGGGAAAACTTCAGGGCCTGAATCATAATCCTTGTGCACTTTTGTTGATGCATTTTTTGTTTGCACTTTTGTTGCTGCACAGTTATGTGCAGAGAGAATTAAATATGTCCACAGAGGCCATATATGAGAGGTTTATAAAAGCTTTTAAAAAATAATTAGCTCTGAGTCGTTCTTCTAAAACTCTGGTTTTTCATGCTAAGGGGCTCGTGGCATTAGTGGGATGTTTAATAATTCAGGTTTAGTCAAAGATGTTTTGTGCAGACTGTTACAGCACTGCCACCTGCCACGCCTGGTGTATCTGAGTCATTATGAGCCAAACACTTTGCCTGCAGACTGCTTATTCAGTTTGGCCTGATGACAAAATCATTAGCACTTCAATGCACTTTGCATACTACAACAAGCAGTATAAAACATTTTATCAAAGTAAATTAAAGGGCCCCTATGGATTTTTGAAAATTACCTTTCATGTAGTGTGTAACATAGCTCTATTGCAGTTATTCACGGCCTCGGCACAGATGAATCCAATGTTTTGAAAAGAAAGTGCTTCTGTCAGTCACCGCGTTGTGTGGACATACTGTCATTGAGGGTCACTGATTTTTTACCAATAAAAGAATTTTCACCAGAAAATGACAAGTAAACAAGTAAGTAACATCCAATTTTGTTTTGACTATAAGGGGGGGAAAGCACTGCAGTAAATCACGCTGATTAAATCTAACGATTGCTTATCATATCGCGTCAAACTGTACAAATTATACTTTGTTCTCAAAATTGTTAATGTTAACAACATCAATGTTAGTTTAATTATACAGTATCAAGTGCTGTGAGAAAAGGGTATAAATCTCCACCTCCAACATCCTCACATGCAATGTAGCCTACTAGCCGAGACTCCTTCTTTAAGATGTGACGTAATGACGCAAAGACGTGCTCAAACTTCCTGCGGAAATCCACCAGTACCACTGTAATTAAAAACAATATTAAAGGGTTAGTTCACCCAAAAATGAAAATTAAGTCATTAATTACTCACCCCCATGCTGTACCAACCCCGTAAGACCTTCGTTCATCTTCGGAACACAAATAAAGATATTTTTGATTGAATCTGAGGGCTGGATCAGTCTTCCATAGACAGCCTGAGGGACTGCCTCTTGACGGCCCAGAAAGTCATTAAAAGAAAAGGTTTAAATATTCCATGTGCCTACAGTGGCTCAACTATAACTTTATCAAGCGACGAGACTACTTTTTGTGCGAAAAAAAAACGTAAATAACGACTTTATTCGACTTTCCATTACTTCCTTATGGGCGCATGCGCGAGAACTGAGACGAGACCGTTCTTCTTCGACTACTTTTTGTTACCGGCTGCTCACCGCTTAGGAGTTTTACCGCCCCCTACCGTATAAGATGACGTACTGATATAGCCGGAGGCGCAAAACGTTCTGTTTACAAGCAGTACGTCATCTTATACGGTAGGGGGCGGTAAAACTCCTAAGCGGAGCAGCCGGTAACAAAAAGTAGTCGAAGAAGAACGGTCTCGTCTCAGTTCTCGCGCATGCGCCCATAAGGAAGTAATGGAAAGTCGAATAAAGTCGTTATTTACGTTTTTTTTTCGCACAAAAAGTAGTCTCGTCGCTTGATAAAGTTATAGTTGAGCCACTGTAGGCACATGGAATATTTAAACCTTTTCTTTTAATGACTTTCTGGGCCGTCAAGAGGCAGTCCCTCAGGCTGTCTATGGAAGACTGATCCAGCCCTCAGATTCAATCAAAAATATCTTTATTTGTGTTCCGAAGATGAACGAAGGTCTTACGGGGTTGGTACAGCATGGGGATGAGTAATTAATGACTTAATTTTCATTTTTGGGTGAACTAACCCTTTAAGTTAACCCTTTTTTAATCGAGCTGATTATGTACTTGATCAAAAATTTATTTTGGATAATTTTTAACCCCAAAAAGTTATGGACTGGAGCTTTAATTAAAGACACTTTTGTTACTATTCCTTCATCGTGTGCAAAGCCTCAGAAACATATTTTATCAGGGGTGTGCTGGGGGTGGGGCTTAACGGGGCAGGGCTTGATATTGCGGGGTGGTGCTGGCAGAGTATTTTAAACAAAATCCTAATATTAAACAGCCCAAACAAAATGTTTACGTACGAATAAATGAGGACAGAGTAATGTGAGAAATCTCAGCTTAAAAACACAGCACAAAAATCTGCATCTTATCTTATGATGCACGCTCAGGACTAAGTGCCGGTGTCGTGCCGAAAAGTGATGGTCCACCGAAAATTGATGGCCGGCCGTGGGAACACGCGCAGCGTGTTAAAGTATCGCCCTTTCTCTTTACAAATACAGTTGCTTTTATGTGGATCAAACAGACATAACGTGCAAATAAACATCAGCTTATGTGCTATGTAATAGCACTCACCCAATACATTTTACCTTTCAATCAATAAGTAGAGACTTCAATCACTTTTTGGCAGGTGAAATACTGCATTTTAATAGTTGTATTGGTCAGAACATGCATTAAATGAGTTTCAAATGAGTTCTGAGATGCTGGTCCTCAACCAGTCACTCACGTCACTCACTTCATGCGAGATCGGCTTATGCCTTTTGATATAATTTCAACAAACGAACGGTTTGTGTGAGAAAACGAACAGTATTTATATCGTTTTACCTCTTGTAATCATAGCCATGACAAAATGATCTGACAGCACGGGCGCTTCGGTCTGCGCATGCGCCGGAAGTGATCGCTTGTGCGCCTACATCACTCTTTTTTTGTTTATACAGAGATTTCGGAAGTTTTACCTTTCACTAAACATATTTAGATATACGGGAAACCGCAATGGAAGACGATTTCGGTATATCTAAATATGTTCGGTATATCTAAACATGTAAATATTGAGTGACGTCACACGCAAGCGATCACTTCCGACGTAACATTGAACTGATTCAGTTCGGTTCAGTTGGACATTGCACAACTGATTCAGATCACTTGGATTACACGAGGTAAAAACGATATAAATACTGTTCGTTTTCTTACAAAAACCACTCGTTTCGTGTCTTAGGCCATCAATGTGTACTTACATTTACAAGTCATTAAATCATGTTTAATTTTGACTTCTCTGTGCATGCTTTTTGGTGGACCCCCTTAGACTCCAGTTTATGACTGATAGTCAACAACGGTTTGACTGAAAAATGTCAAAATTGAAAATACTGTGGAAACAAAGACACCTACATCTTGGATGCCATTGAGGTAAGCTAAAACATATCAAAAATTAATTTCAAAGTGAACTATCCCTTTAATTCGTGTTCCGAAGATGAACGAAGGTCTTACAGGGTTGTAACAACATGAGGGTGAGTAAATACTGACAGAATTTTCATTTTTGGGTGAACTAACCCTAACTAGCTGAACTAACTAATCCACTTATGTGGAACCTGTTGACGAAATAATATTAATTAAAGCCAACATATAATTTTTTTTGAGTGCCTGAGCATTCTGCTAGCTCCACCCCGGCTCATACCACAATTGTGTCTATCTCCACTGACTCCTTCTCTCCCCTACCCATCACCACTTCCACACTTTCCTCCAGAGCTCCCTTCCTCCTCAGGTGGAATCGTTGCAACGTGAGGATGCACCTTCTGGAAGGGTGGAGCCACTGTTACAGTTTTATTCTGTTTTGGTTTTGCTTGATCTGTTTTAGTTTACCTGTGTTCCTGATCATTAGATAATTAGTTCATCATACCAGTTCTGTTTCACCCTGATTACCTATGCCCTGTTATCTGAGCTCCTTGTCATTGTCAATGTATGAGTGGTAATTTGTTCTGTTTGACCTAAATACTCGTTTTCTTTTATTCCTTTGTTGTGTGCATTCTCTCCAGCCACCTGCTAATTTTTTTAATCATATTTTTTTATATTACAGTAATAATATATAATAAAATATAATATAATAATTATTCAATAATTAGACTTACGTATTATGTAATTATGTAATATGACCTGAACATGTTCTGGTCAGGTTTCATAAGATTAATTTTATATCTATATAAATATGTGAGTGATATTGCTAATATAGCATGATCGTATCATGGTGTGTTTTAGTTGTAGCATGTCTGTTTACGCATGTCTATGAGCTTTGCTCTGATTTGAAATGCACTGTGGATCATGTGTTAAGCTCAGCTGTTGCTCATACACACACTGCCTGGGCTGTCAAACACAGCTTGAGCAGAGATGCAGTCTGGGAAATGGAAAGAGCTCCTGTTTGCAAGCTTTAGCATTTAATCTGCTTTAGGGTTCTGCCAGTGCGTGGCCATTTATTTTTTATTTATTTATTTAGTGTTCAGCAGACTTCCGGAATTGATACGACAGAAGACAACTGCTGAGCCACACGATTTAGGGGTGGAAGAGGAAACAATTAAAAGGGTTTTAAATGATCTCTTCAGAGAAGAACACAAGTGATTAGCTTAATGAAGCTTTAAACGTAGGCTTTCAAGAGATAATAAAGCACATGAAGAGGAAAGATCATGAAGCCAGAGAAATATTATAATCAATATAGTCATACCCAGCAACACTACAAGGGCATCTTCTTAATAAGATTCACTCCGATAAGTAGAATAATGGTATTACTCAAATTAAAGGTAGGGTAGGCAATTTGTTTAATAAACACTTTTTGTTATAGGCTACTGGTTTAAAAATCTCTTCACACCCTGATAGCATCAATAATAGAAGTGGTCTAAATGTCAAAACGCATATCCATAAGTTTCCTACGCCCCATGAGGCCTTGCGTCAAAAGTGGGCGCGTCTTCCGGTTCGAAGTAAACAAAGCGCGACTTGACATGCTTGACACTCGTTCATTCAACAGTTGACAGTGATTCAAGTTATAGCGATCCAAACTAGCTAACGATGTGGGAACACAACCTCAACGAAATTAAAAAGGAAATAACAGTACCTTTACCCTCCGCAGTAGCTGATTGTGAGTATTATAATAACATTATTAATAATCAAATCAATACTCATCAAGGCATGGTGACAGACAGTTGTGTGAGCTGACAAACAATTAAAATAAAAAATACACACTTAGTCATTGTGCTTTGGAGTTTATTCAAAATTATAAATGAATGTGCAACCTGAATACATTAACTGGTACATTTCGTATTCTGTTAACTCAGGCTTTGATCCTGAGTTTAGGTGTAACATCAGTAGCGAACAGCCAAACACATGCTGATAGAGTTTATAGAATATTAAGAATTTAAACAAATGTACACAGGAAGATTCGTCGTCTTTTGGGAGGTGATGGAAACTACAGTTGTTGGCAGGATCACTCTGATTTCGTTTTCGGCTTATGTTCAAAACAATCACGTTTAAGCCACTGTATTAGTTTAGTCCGGTTATACATACAACCGCGAACAGCACATGTTGTCCATGAGCTCCGTAATGACATCTCTCATAAAGATTTGCGTCTTTAAATAGTAAAATAATTCTCAGAAAAACAGCTAGCCTCTTCGCTAACTAACACACAAAATATCATTGGAATGCTACTTCCGCCGCCTTACCGGAAGTTTCACCCACTTTATTTTTTACAGGAGCGCCCCTCGGAAACTTGTGGATAACTGTGTAAATCACAGGACCAAATCATTTTTGTCCAACCATTGACTCTACTCGCACAGAAATCACACGCCACCATCAGCTAGTTCCATAATGTTATGTAGAGTTGTAGACACTGACCAGAAACCACAAAGAAACAGCAGCCGCCTTTTACAGTTCCTTTCTGAACCAAAACAACAAGCTCATGCTGCGTTCACACCATGTCATAACCATAATTAAGAGATGGCAACCTGTGACGTTCTACCTGGAGCTGTTCGTGTCCGACACAGATTTATGTGTTTCTATGTCATCAACACTGAAATGACTCTGCAGCAGTCGGGTGGTACAACTAGAGCTCTGTAAGTTGTCTAAACTCATTATTATTTTGATGTTATGCGCTTTGAGACACAAGGTAATTTAACACCGTCCTCTTGTATTGTGACGCTGCTGTGTGAGTTGTGTTCATGCATTTTGAAGGAGACGTGGCTTTGGAGACACTCTGAAGGAGATGCTCTGCTTTCAAAGCTAGCTTGCTATTGCTAGCATTTCCAAAATTGACAACTCTACCTTTAACTGGCCACCTTGAAGTAAAACATAATGTAAACTTTATTAAATAAAGTTTACATGTGTTTTTTTACTATCACATATTTTATTTGTAAAAGTAGGCTAATTTAAACAACGCATTTTTTTCTGAGTCACCTTTTTAAAATTGTGACTCAACCACTTTTGGAGACAGACCATGTTTTTTGGTTTTGACTGACAGGACTGTGAGTGTTTGACAGAGAAAATTGTTTTTGTACAATTTAGAGGGGAAATGTGTCTGTATTTTAGTGTTTGAGACAGCAAATTTTCAAAAGTTGCTCAAATTCTGCAAATAAATGTTAATAGTATGTTGTTGCTTCTTTGAATAAAAAAAAGGTTCTCAGGTATAGTGTAAAAAGCTATGGTAAAAAGTCAGTAGCACCTCATTGCAGTAGCCTACATGAGATCCAGGGGGCGGAGTTGGATCCAGATCTACGGGGTGGAGGTGGGAAGGATTAGGGGTGGGGTTAGGGATCAGTATACTTGAATGGATTTCGTGTTCTGCAGTGCAAGGACCATCTAATCTAGCAACAAATTTGCTAGGTTGGCATGAGTTTATGAGATGGAGTTCTGTGGCGCCACCCAGTGGTGAATCAAGGTAAATCACCCATGGGTCTTGAGAATTGTCAAAATTTATTTTATTAAAATTGTCTATCCAAAAATTAAAACATGATCAAAATTTGTAAAAAGTAAATTAAAAAAAAAAAATCATGCTGGCCTTGTGACCAATTGCTTTTGTTCCTATTGTGCTCCATGTGTTCCTTACTATCTATCTATCTATCTATCTATCTATCTATCTATCTATCTATCTATCTATCTATCTATCTATCTATCTATCTATCTATCTATCTATCTATCTATCTATCTATCTATCTATCTATCTATCTATCTATCTATCTATCTATCTATCTATCTATCTATCTATCTATCTATCTATCTATCTATCTATCTATCGTCTGTCTGTCTGCTCTCTCTCTCTCTCTCTGTGTGTGTGAGTGTGTTTGTTTCCAACATGTACCAGGCTTTAAAAAATAGTTCAAAATAATTCAACAACAATATATTGCTGCTCCCAAACCAGTACTTTGAACAATTTTCTCTGTATCAAATGATATGTAATTCTGAAATACTGTAATACAGTAATTAACCTTTTATAAAATTGTTACAGTAAAACACTTATAAAAAGCACTGGTAGCCTAGCATGGTACAAAATATATTTCAATTAGTCGAAAATGTCTCCTTGTCTTCATTGAATCCACATTACAAAACATTTGGCTCTCTGCACACTTGTCCCCTTTGAGGCCCTTCTCTTACAGTAAAAATGAATCCTTGCCACTGTGACAGAAAATGAGCAGAGCGAGCACACGAGACCTTGTCGCCGCAGCTCTTCGTATCCTTCGGTAGGGGTCAGAAGTGAGGCGACATGTGTTCGGGCCTGTCACTCGTCAGACAGCAGAAGCAGCAGAAATGATCGCACTGAACCCCGGAAGTGTATGTGACCCTCATCCCCATTTCTCACCCATGAAACCCTTTAAACAGTCTGAGAAATGAAATGATCTTTTTATATGTGCTCATCGCTCATCTGAGAATAACAGCTGGTGAATAAAATCTCATTTTGGAGGTGGTAAGTGAAATAAAACGTTCTGTATTTCGTTAAAGATAATAAATCATGATGATGTTTGTGTGGCTGCGATTTATCATTCGGATTTGAATGATTTAATGAGATTGTCCAAAAAATTAAGACTTATAAAGATAATATATTAGTTATTATAAAAGGATGTGGAAATCATAAAAATCAAACGACATATTAGATTAAGGGTGTGACGGGAGATTAGACTGAAAGAGAGATGTGTTATTATGAGGGTTGCTATATCGTTACTGGTTTATCAAAACACCACTCCAACAACAACAACAAAATATACAGTAGGCTACACTGAATTTGTCTTTTTATTATTGTGAGCTGTGAGAAATCCAAACACATTTCTTCATAACAGGCCAGTTCATAACACTTTCAGTTGTTTCTGTGTGAATAAGATTGAGTTTGTACGATTGTGTAAAGTTATATGTATTAATGATTGAATGTGAAGTGTATATCTAAGTATATTTGTATTGTTGCCGCTGACTAAGGGAAAATTGTGGATTTTATCAATGTTGAAATCATCAACCACAGCAGTGAATGTCAAAGGCGATGAAAGTGAAACTTAGTTTTTTTTAATATATATAATATTATGAGCTCTTAAACTTTCATCTTTTCACGTTAACTTGAAGTATTTAAAGGGGGATAGTATACGTGGAAATTATATTTATTAGTCATAATTTACTCACCCTCATATGACTTTTTCTACATGAAAACTAGCTAGTAAAAATCATTTGAATTATTTGTTTCATATTTACTCATGTACAATAATTATTCTTTCAAATGTTTTCCCTCTGTGTCATTTGAGTTGTATACTACATAACTAGATACATACCTAGACTTATCCATAGTAAGATATTTCCAAGAAATGGTAAAAAAAAAATGAGTATATTAATAGAATTATTAAACAGATGAATATAGTTATGAGACACTTGAAATGGATGTCATTGGCTTTAAAATTCATTCGGGCGTAATTTGTTACTGAACCTGCTTCTGTAATCAAGAACCAACATGTTTTTTTTTTTTTTAAGTCTGCTCTGATTTTGTTCCTAGATTTCTCATTCTGACTTAATTGTAGAAATTTTGACTGTATGTATACAAATATATGATGCATCGCATCCAAAATGATATGTGTGTGTACTGTGTATAATTATTTTGTACATAAATACACAAACATGCATGTATATATTTAAGAAATATTTGCAGGTGTATATATATATATATATATTTACATATAAATACATGTTTAAGAAAAAACACATTTTTCTTTAATATTTACATGTAAGTGTGTGTATTTATACAAAATAATTTTTACTATAATTTTTATTAAATAATTTTAAAATAAGACACAGTACACGCATATCATGTAAACACAAACTTTTTATTTCGGATGTGATTAATCACAATTAATCATTTATTTTATTATATATACATATATATATACAGTGTGTACATATATATATACAGTATATATATATATATATATATATTTATATATACACACACACTGTATATGAAGAGTTCAGATGCAAAAGCCTCTAAGTGACATTTGAAATTTTCTTCTAGAATGATCATTTTTATCAAGCTTGTATATTTAAGTTCAGTAATTTCACTTAAATTGCAATGAGGATTACCTATTAATTGTCATTTAAGTGAAATTACTGAACTTGAATATATAAGCTTGATAAAAATGATCATTTTAGAAGAAAATTTCAAATGGCATTTAGAGGCTTTTGCATCTGAACTCTTCATATATAAAATATAGTAAGTACAAAAAATAGTCAAAAAAAGGATTAATAGAAAATAGAAGCAATAAATTGGACTATTGTTCTGTTTGAAAAATGGCATATAGTTTAACCTGTGTTATATTAAGAATGGGGTTCAGATTAAGCTTTGTAAAATTTAGAGCTTTTGTTTAACAATGTATTTAAAGGATTATTAGAGATGATGCGAATGAAGGCTAATTATGTGTGAAGTATTATGACCACACACACACACACACAGCTCTGTCTGCATTGCCTCACTTACTGACTCGCTTTACTTTCTTGCTGTGAGAGCATATTCACTTATAGCATGATTTTCTTTTTCTCTATGTGTGTGTATGTCCTCTACAGGTTCCAGACTGTAGATGCCTTTGAGTTCAAGCCCAACAGGGTTTGAGAGGATGTCTTTGTAAGGGACGCTCTGCGTGGTGAGTACTTGCTAAGAAATTAGTATTTGCAGAAAAATAAAAAACATCCCTTGAACAAACCCCTCCCTCACCATAATACACTTTTGTAACTTATCCTGCACTGTCAGAGAAACAAATATGCAGGTGAGCATCTACTGTAAGTAATAGCTGATCAGTTCATGCAATATGTCTTTCAGTCCCTTTTATCCTTCTTTAGAATGAGTGTATATTGTCCCTGTCAGTTTTTGACGCTGACCATACACATCTCTCTTGTTTAAGGCTGTTTGGCCTTTGTTTTTGTAAGTGATTTGCATCTCAAAAGTATTTATGTAAATAAGATGCCAAGTTTCAGCCAATGTCCAAGGCTGAAACTCCTGCCATTTTTTCTTCAACAAAGGACGTTAGATTGGCAGCGATATTCCAGTGATACTAGGGTTGAAATTGCAAAACAGCCCCAGCTCTATAAGAGAGCCTCTTTTTTTTTAAGCTTGCACCCGAGCCTTTTACATGCTGAAATTTTAATTACAGAATGCTACGAAAATGAGGTTTCTTAGGTTTTCACTTTCACTTTGCTGTGGGATTTGGGGAATTTAAAATATTTAGTGGATTATATTATTGAGATAGAAGCTCATGCTTGATTGGCGTCGGTAAGTTTTTCTGCTCACCAAGGCTTTATTTATTATCTATAAAACAGTAAAAAACGTAATATTGTGAACTATTATTACAACTCAATTGTTTTCTATTGTGATTGTTTTAATGTAATTTATTCCTGTGATGCAAAGCTGAATTTTCAGCATCACATGATCCTTCAGACATCATTTTAATAGGAAAATTTCAGCATTCTATGATGAATAGAACATACAAAAGAACAGCATTTATTTGAAATGTCAATTTTGAAACATTATACATGCTTTTACCATCACTTTTGATCAATGCAATGCATCCTTGCTGATTAAAAGTCTTGATTTCTTTAAAAAAAAAAAAAAAAAAAAAAAACTTTAACAGTATTTTACCTGTTTGTGTTTAATTTCTATGGACAGGTTTTGTGAAATCACAATTCATTATTACAATTTTGATATTAGAGCAAAAACTACTAGCCTAAATTAATGTAAATTTAAAACATTGTGTGTTTCATGTATTCAGAGTTGTTTACAGTGTTAAAGAGATTCTCATGCTAAATATCCAAATGTGTGTTGAGTGAACAATCAAAAGCATCTCTCTCTTTAATTAGTTAAACATTCTATTAATTCGATACATTTAATTCATACATCTTTCTCAAGGTTTTTTTATCCATTCTGCCACTGATGGAGTTTTGGTTCCTTGCCAATGTTGCCTTGGCTTTTGGCTTGGTTAGTTAGGGACATTTAAAGGTACAATATGCAAGATTTTTTCGCCACCAGGGGTCGCTAACCTCTTACAATAACAAAGGCGTATATTGATGACGTATATTCTGCGTTAAGCGGAATTATGGATCTTGTCGTCAGGCTGATGGATTTTTTATGGATGAGTGAATACACTGATGTTTTTAACGTGACTGTGGTACGAAGCAGTGCGCGGTTGCTAATGAGAGACAGGTGTCAGTGCAACGCGAGTCCCGCGGATACAAAGGAATAAGGACATTTCATTCTACCGAACTACACGCAAGTGCTGAATTACTCACACAGGTCAGTTTATTAGAGGAATTAAACTTGAGGGAACGCAGCGCTGCTTCACTTGGTCTAACATTACACTATCACACTAGCAGCTGAACGGCATTTGAGTATGTTGAATGTTAGTTAGGTTGTATGAGACTAAGCTAGAGAATAACATTCAGATCATATTCTAACTTTTCATCATGTTGAACTAAATAAATAACATTGATTAGTTTGCTCAACTTTTGCTCACCTGTTTAATGAAGTAACCTGCAACACTCGCGTCTTTGTCTAAGTTAGTCGCGGATGTGGAGCTCTCGGCATCTCGAAAGATGTTGATCTTCGTTTTAGTCCTCTTTTTGTCTCAAAGTCTGCTTGCCAATGGTCCATAATGTATGAACAAAACAACAACTGCGTGAGCGTCCTTCTAGTCATAACGGGCATACCGACCCAGTTGTCAACGTCTGTCGCCATAGTTACGTTTGCAGTAAGAGGTCAAACCTGGCGGAAACCGGGGGTAACGCGGGTGTGTGACGTCATTGACTGGCGACTCCTCACCCCTGATCATACGCCCCATTTCCTTGGTTAAAATCGCAATTTTCTCACGATTTACAAATAGTTGAAAACATTTGGGATATTGTAAGTAATCAACTAAACAAAATATATAACATGATTGTCCTAGTGGTTTTGGGATATTTTACTGCAAAAATCCTGCATATTGTACCTTTAATATTCTACAATATTATTGATCTGCCTTATTTTAGTGGACGTTGACGCAATTTTCTTCTAGAAACAAACTTTGTTGTATTATTTTCATGTTATCACTGTAAAGCTGCTTTGAAGCGCTATATAAATAAAGGTGACTTGACTTTCCCTGATATATCCGTTCTTCTCTCTGTTTGCTCTGTTGTTGGTGTTTCTTTGTTATAATTGTATTGTACATCTTGAGTGGTATCTGTTGTTGGTTTTGGAGCAGTATAATGAGAATGAGGATGAGTAAGTAAGTACAGTAAGTACAGTTTTGGGCCCGATACTGGTATCGGTGCATTCCTAGTATTACCGGTATATCAGGTCATGCATTCCCTGGGAATCAAACTTATTACCTTGGTGTTGCTTGTGCAAGGCACATGTTGTGTTAAATGCTACTCTTACAGTACAACTATAGTAAAGCGTGTGAATCAGTGTTATGTCTGGCTCACCCCTCTCTCTCTCTTTGTAGGAGAGAATGCAGTCTTCAGGACACCGGTTGAGGGATGTGGAGCAGCACCAGCCCCTGCTCAGCGGAGGAGAGGAGGAAGTGGTGACGGCCGACCGCGTCTGGTTCATCCAGGACAGCTGCGGGATGGTGTGCGCATTCATGACCTGGTTTCTGGTTATGTATGCCCAATTTGTGGTGAACTTTGTCATGTTGCTCCCGTCCAAAAGCTTCTGGTACTCTCTCATCAATGGCGTGGCATTTAACTTCCTGGCTGTGTTAGCGCTGACATCGCATCTGCGAACCATGCTGTCAGATCCAGTAAGAAAGGACCATCATTTTAATTAAATGTGGTAATTAACTTTTTGTGATGAATGTTATTGATGGGCAGTGTATTGTGTTTATCAGGGAGCTGTTCCCAAAGGTAACGCCACTAAAGAATACATGGAGAGTCTGCAGCTGAAGCCAGGAGAGGTCATCTACAAGTGTCCTAAATGCTGCAGCATTAAACCAGAGAGAGCACACCACTGCAGGTGAGACCAACATCAGATAAATAAGACTTTTTTTTACTTTTCTTATCTTTATGTGGCCACATTTGTAGCACATTTGCAGGGTCTAAGGTGTTTTTGGGGTCCTTGAGATGTTTTAACATGCCCTGACATTTGTGCTTTTTTCAGTTGCTTAAAAACATTAATGACACGGGTGAAATTACACTCTATTTAGCACAAACAGGGCTACCATAATATGTGAGCAACATGTACATGTTTGTATTTTTGAGAATATTGTTTGTGCATTATAAGGCCACAAAACAGGGAGAAGTGAAAAAAGTGAGCTTGTTGCGCCAGTGCGATAGCCGACCACAGGGGGTTAAAACGTCAGAGCAGGTTTCTTGCAATAAAACCAGATAATTTGTGTCCATTTTATACCCTGTTATTTGTAGTTGCATGTAAATGACTTGTGTTGTGATTGGCTGATGCTGGGTTGTCATATCTTTACATGGTCCCGGTTTTGATGTCATAACTTATGTATTGACACAGATTCTCCATTTGATTAAATTTTGATTTAGTATCGATTAGTTGGGTCCTATCAGGTACAGTACAGGGGAAATTTCCTTAAGGAAAAAATGTCAACTAAAGGTCCGTTCACAATGGGCCAAATTTCACACGCGATATTTGGCCTACGGTTATTGCCTCGTGACTAAACCAAGGGTATCCAATGTGAGTGTGCACACCGACGCGAAAAACGGTACGCGTAAAAGTGTCTTTTTCTATGCCTCAGGTTCGTTTTTTTTGGTTTGACGCGCCACATCAAAAACTATTCTTTTGGTCACGTGTCTGGAGCTTCTGAAGTTACAGTTAAACGCAACTTGCATACTTAACGACAAAAAAGATATACGCCAAGTAGCGTCTACACTGCCGGGAAAAATAAGCCGAGGAAGATGCAAGGCAAGATGAATGTAGAGCTACTGGTCTCGTTGGTGTCAGAATAGCGACTACAAAATAAGACTATTTCTGTTTTACATTAAGCGCCATCTAATGTCAGGGAATGAATTTGCATGTTCACTCGGCCCATCGTCAGCAAAAATTGGTTGGGTGTGAACACAAAAAAAAACACGTTGAAAAACGCTGGCGAATAATGCAAGTCGCCATGAAACGTAAACTGAGATCGTCCTTTTTTCCTTATTGTGACGTATATCCGAGTGAAACGGCTTCTAAAATTAGAGGAAAATGTAGGGCGGGGCTTGGTTTCGTCCTTTGGGAATTGATTGGATCATTGGAGGTTGGGCGTTGCTAAGCGTTGCCAGTTTACAGTCAGTTGTGGAGGATTTCTCTCCACCGGAATCACCACCGTTATTCTCCCATGAAGAATGTTTAATTGAGGAATCCGGCGACGAGAACGAGTTCGAGCAGCCAAATTTTCCGGAAGGAATCACCCCATATTTATATGAACCTCCTGCAAACCAAGATGATTTAGGGATAGAAAAGAGGACGTGAGGAACACAACCCAAAATGCATGTAAACACCATATTCGCTGGCTGTCAGTGACACTGACGGTTTTCTGAGAGGCGGGCCAGTAACGAGACAGACCCCAATAGCCACACCCTCTAGTAATAGTTTTTGACTGGAAGAGAAGAGAAGTCATTTCGAGGGGGGAGGGAAGAGTAACGAATTTGATTAAAGATTATAAGGGTACATTATTTTTTTTAATTTTTTTTTAAATGAAGTGCACAGATAAATAATTTAAAATAAACACTACAATATTACATATAAAAATACGAATGGTAAAATTTGATTTCATGATGACTTTAAAGCTCCAAACCGCTGTTGGTACATCACTATAATATTATAGTTTAAAATGAACAGATTTATATGCTATTTACGTTTTAAATTACATAAGGACATTTTTATAATATTATAATACATTTTTACACTTTAAATGGTGGCTAATGGCTATCATACAAAACATGACAGATTTATTCAAAAATACATTACATATTGAAGAACATGTGAAGTAAAAGTACAATGAATATGAAATATAGTGCAAATATTTAGCAAAATGCTCTTCTCTAGAGTTCAGTTTTCTAGCTGTGTATTGAATGGCTTTTCTGAGGTAAATGAGGTATTGCATGACATTGTCTACAAGCTGTTTGAAAATACTGTTATAATTACATGAGACTGTACTGCCTCTTTCAACATACCTAATGACATTATTTTGTGCTGTAACTAGTCGTTAAGTGGAAGAGATGATCTTTTCTATGCTACAAATTTTTGTGCATTCATCAACTAAACTAAAAAAAACACCTGAAAGGTCGATTTGTGTGATTTTTAAGAATCAGTATCAGTTCTTAAAAATATTGCTCTTCCTGTTTTATTCCTTTCTTATTTTAAAGTGTGCTGTGGACTTTTTTTAAATGCTATTTTACATTATGTATCTCTTAGAGCCGAGTATCAGTGACTGCTGAATGTTTATAATCTTGTTTTAAAACTGGTCTGTGCTCTTCTCCTTGTTCTGTTTATTAGTATCTGTAAGAGATGCATCAGAAAGATGGATCACCACTGTCCTTGGGTCAACAACTGTGTAGGCGAGAACAATCAGCGATTCTTTGTCCTCTTCACTGTAAGTGTGTCTAAGACTGCTGTGGTTTCTTGTACAGTTTTTTTTTTTATGGTAGAATTGCTGACAAAATCATCCAATTGAAATTTGAAAACATCTGATTATGATGTGTGAGCCATGACCACAAAATTGTCTGAGTTCTGTATCAATGCTACAATTATTTGTTTATCTGTTGATCTTTAACTGTAACTTTGTTTGACAACTGAAAACTGAAAAAACTGAAAAAAAGTCCAATGGGGATTGGCTAATTTACTGTATTGATGGAAAGAAATGTGATCATTACTAAATTATTTAAATTATTATTATATATATATAATATATATATATTATAATATTATATATATATATTATAATAATTATTATTATATAAATTATTGTAAAAGTAAAAATTAAAAGTAAAAATAATTACTTTTGTATTATTATTGTAAGGTACTTTTACCCAGTAAATTGCATTATTGCCCTTAACCAATTATCTTTTCTTCTGGTAAATGTTACAGGCATCAGTGTACATCAATATTGTGAGGTTTTTATCTTAAGAAACCAGCATTTTAAAGCATGGCAACATTTAAATGATCATGAAACCTGCTGCATGTCAATGAAAACAACAAAAGCACTCATTATGATTACTACTAAGGGGAAAGTGTTTGTTTTTGTCTGACCTATTTCATTCTTTGAGTTTAAAAAGCAAAACTTTAAAAAGCTAAACCAACGTAACGAAAAGTAAAAAAAAAAATTATATATATACAGTATATATATATATTAGGGGTGTAACAATATATCGCTATACAAAATGCAACAATACGTATTGTGGATAGTGAGAATATGTATCGTGGATAGTTCCCCCAAAATAAAAATTAATGTGTGAGAAAAAATTCATGTTTTGAGGTGTGAACATCCTGGCTAAAACAGGGGGGTTTCATGACACTTTAATGTGTTGAATTTTAAATAATATTTGACTTTAATGTGTTTTTCTTTCTCCTCAGATGTACATAGCCTCCATTTCATTGCATGCACTGTGTCTCAGCGGTTTCCATTTCTTCACCTGTGTCAGAGTCCAGTGGAATGGTGGGTAATACACATTTTAGATTTGCTGGAGGACAGATAATTTTATGCTAGATGTATATATACATACAGTATATATATATATATATATATCTGTCCTACTGTTATATATGGTCCTACTGTTCTTTTATTTCTCATACAAAGCATGAGACAGCATTAATTTTGACAGCATCATCTCATCTGTGTTTATCTTCTCTGTTCTGTAGAGTGTAGTGATTTCTCCCCACCTGTGGCGGTCTTGCTGCTGATTTTTCTGTGTCTGGAAGCGCTGCTGTTTCTCACCTTCACTGCTGTCATGTTCGGCACTCAGATTCACTCCATCTGTAATGATGAGACTGTAAGTTGACAAACTCCTGAAGTCCTCCTACCCAGTTACTACCATTACTTCTTATTACCTTTACAGCCAAATTTGATATATTCTTTATTGCAATTTATTGCTATATATATATACTGTATATATATATATTCTGAACAAAATAACCTGTAACACACTGTCGCATACGCCGATCCCGAGCATCCCAAACATGCTTAATGGGTGACATGTCCAGTGAGTATGCAGGCCATGCAAGAACTGGGATGTTTTCAGCTTCCAGGAATTGTGTTGAGATCCTTGCAACATCCTTGGGGCCGTGCATTATCATGCTGCAACATGAAGTGATGGTCGTGGGTGAATGGCAAAACAATGGGCCTCAGGATCTCATCACGGTATCTCTGTGCATTCAAAATGCCATCAATAAAATGCACCTGTGTCCATAACATACTCCTGCCCATACCACAACCACATACCAAACTATGGGCCACTCGATCCACAACACTGACATCAGCAAACCGCTCGCCCACACAACGCTATACACGCTGTCTGTCACCTGCCCTGTACAGTGAAACCGGGATTCATCCGTGAAGAGAACACCTCTCCAAAGTGCCAGACGCCATTGAATGTGAGCAGTTGCCCACTCAAGTCGGTTACGACAACGAACTGCAGTTTGAGACCCCGATGAGGACGACGAGCATGCAGATGAGCTTCCCTGAGACTGTTTCTGACAGTTTGTGCAGAAATTCTTTGGTCATGGAAACCAATTGTTGCAGCAGCTGTCCGGGTGGCTGGTCTCAGATGATCTTGGAGGTGAAGTGGAGGTCCTGGGCTGGTGTGGTTGCACGCGTGTCTGCTGTTGTGAGGCCGGTTGGATGTACATTCTCTGAAACACCTTTGGAGACGGCGTATGGTAGAGAAATGAACATTTAAATTCATGGGCAACAGCTCTGGTGGACATTCCTGCAGTCAGCAAGCCAATTGCACAGTCCCTCAAAACTTGTGACATTTGTGGCATTGTGATTTGTGATAAAACTGCACATTTTAGAGTGGCCTTTAATTGTGGCCAGCCTAAGGCACACCTGTGCAATAATCATGCTGTCTAATTAGCATCTTAAAATGCCACACCTGTAAGGTGAATGGATAACCTCGGCAAAGGAGAAGTTCTCACTAACACAGATTTGTGAACAATATTTGAGAGAAATAGGCCTTTTGTGTACACAGAAAAAGTCTTAGATCTTTGAGTTTAGCTCGTGAAAAATGGGGGGAAAAACAAAAGTGTTTATTTTGTTCAGTGTACAGTAGTCAAAGTTTAAAGTGTATCAAAAAAGTCAAAAATGTTAATCAAAGTTGTCCTAAGACATGAATGGGTATTGCTCAAAATCCATTACCGGTCAAAATTTTATTTAATGTGCCTTTGCTAATTAAAAGTATTGATTTCTTTTTTTCCCTTTAAAAAAAACAAAACAAAACAAAACAAAAAACAGCATGTACATATATTACATGTTTGGGTTTTTTTGTTTGTTTTTTTAAAGAATCAAAACTTTTAATTAGCGAAGGCACATTAAATTAATTTAAAAAAAAAAGACAGGAAAGCCATTTATGAAATTAATAAATATGACAAAAAAATACCATTTATAATAAATGCTGTTATTTTGAACTTTCTATTCATCAAAAAATGCTAAAAAAAAGAAAGTTTCCAAACAAATATTAGGCAACACAACTGTTTAACATTAATAATAATAAGAAATGTTTCTTTAGCACCCAATTAGCATATTAGAATGATGTTTTTAAGGATAATGTGAGATTGAAGACTGGAGTAATGATGCTGAAAATTCAGCTTTGCTTCTCAGGAATAAATGACACTTTTAAATATATTACAAAAGAAATCAGTTCATTTAAATTGTAATAATATTTTATATAATAGTTTTTTTGATTAAATAAATGCAGCCTTGGTGAGACTACTTTCAAGACATTAAAAAAAAAACTAAACCTAATGGCACTGTATGAATACTGAATAGTATATAACAATAAAAATAAGATTATTTTTCATGTAATGCAACATTATTTCTCAGAACAATAATTCAAATTCACTGTATTTGTGTTTTGGAATAATGTGCTGACAGTATTAACCTTAAAGGGATACTCCACATTTTTTTTTTTTTTTTTTTTTTTGGAAATAGGCTCATTTTACCACTCCTCCAGAGTTAAACAGTTGGGTTTTACCATTTTCTAATGTATTCAGCCATTTTTTTTAAATATATTTAGAAGAATATCAGTAACCAGACAGTTTCTGGTCTCATTGACTTCTGTAGTATATTTTTTTCCTACTATGGAAGTCAATGAGACGAGAAACTGTCTGGTTATATCAGAAAATTGGTTGAATGGATTTGAAAACGGTGAAACTCAACTGTTTAACTCTGGGGGAGTGGTAAAATGAGCCTATCTCCAAAAAAGTGGAGTATACCTTTAATACGGTTTAATGTAATTAATTTATTATAACAATGACAATGACAATTCTCGCTCACAGGAAATCGAGCGGTTGAAGAACGAAAAGCCCACGTGGGAGCGGCGGGTGCGATGGGAGGGGATGAAAGCTGTTTTCGGTGGCCCGCCCTCTCTGCTCTGGTTCAACCCTTTCGCTGGACTCCGCCTCCAGCGCCTGCTGATGGTTCGTGTCCGGAAGGGCGGGGCCGAGTTCTCAGTTTGAGTGAAGAATGCTGTCTATGAAGGCATTTCCATCTGCCTTCATGCCCATTATCCCCCCTTCCCCCACCCCCCTTCCTCACATAGGACATAGGAGTCCTTATTTAATGCTGATGCAGGTTTGGAGGTACTACAGTGAAAACCTGTCAAATAACTGATGTCGCCCCTGGAACAATGAGGCTACGTCTCGATACAGCCTGTGTCCACACATTATTACCTCGTTTGGCGGATCATACTTGTTATGCTCATATTTTCTTCATGAACATTCACACTCATGGGGTTTTGATTTGCTTTTTACGTGGACTATTTTTGCCGTTTGCAAATTTACGGAACAGTCGAAGGTTGTCAGTATCCATAATCCAGCCTGAGGAAACTACATCTTGTGATTTTTAAGTAGAGCTTCTGCGTGACAAAAATAATGGCTAACATGCAATGGTTAGATCATAAACCAAGCGAATTTCACAAAAACTGTCAAGAAATGTCCGTGTTCTTATCACCCCAAAATCAAAAGGAAAAAAGAAGAAATTATAACGATAAAGAAGGCTTGCAGCTTTTTACATCGAAAGAAAATGAATCTCATTTGCATTATTGTAATGATTTATTATTTAAAATGTAAAGTATTTATATATAATAATATTATTTGTTGTACTGAATTTAATTTATGCTGATTTTAATGTAATTCATTATAACAATGACAGTGAGATTTTCATACTACATTAATAAGAATCTCAATTATAAAGAAAATGTCAAAATGCACAAATAAATGGCAGATAAAATAGGCTTAAATTTCTTTATGTAAAGTATCATTTATAGTTTTTTTTTCTTTTCCTTTTGAAGTTAGTGTGGAATATGAGCAGGACATTTCCGTTTCCTGAGATTTACTTGGGTGTTAAGTGCTTGCGGCTGGTTTAGTCACCTTAAACACAATAACCTAAATGATGAAGTCATTTTAAAATCGTCTCGTCTCCATGTATTGTAGAGATAATAATAGCCTCTTTCCGTAGTCTTGAAATAAATGCCAATCCCACAAAGAACTTGAATGGTCGATGTGACGATATATAATTCTTACATTGACCTTAGGCTGCTTTGTGAGATAAATACAGACAAATCACATTATGGCACACATAATTAAATGATGTCCTCCGTTGCGTATGAGCCAGGAACTCTAATTAATGTGTATTACAAATTTAACACGCGGCCGTTAAATGAGGTGAGGTGTCATTGTAGTGAGACTTTGCGATCTCAAGCAAATATGCTGCACAATTCACAGAGGCTGACTATCACTTTGTGTTTTATACTTGTTGCTTCGTGGTTTCATTGTCTTCTTCACTTTTATGCTTTTACCTTTAGCTTAGAGAATCGTTTCATGGTGACCTTTTGGAAAATATTTTTATCATACAAAGCTGGAACTCGTCTCGGCACAAGGGAATCTCGCAAAATCTGTCAAGATCATCTTCGTGTCATATTTGAGCCTCAAATGAAAAGATAAAAACAAGAAATTATATTTTGCATAAAGACAGTCAAATGTACTTTAGGCACTTCCCCATAAATTCTTAATGTAATACAATTTTATTTGTATGTTTTTTTTTTCTTTTTCTTTCATTAATCTCTAACGATATAATTAATTCTATCATTTACACTTTAAAATGTTTACATCATACTAGTTTTTATTGTACTCCTGTTCATTTAAGATCGTTTTGTTTTTATTGTGTTACTCTACAGTGTAAAAATGAATATTATCTAATCAAAAAAATTGTGGCAACAGATTAAAAGCAATATTATTAATTCAATGTAACAAATTAGAATTGAGTAATAATTATTCAAATTAATTCCTTAAAAGTTAACCATTTAAAATGAGTAAAACTTACAAAAAAAAAAAACATAAATTTGAGTCACCATTGTGGTGATCAGTGTTAGTTTTAAAATTATGGTTTTCTCTTTCAGTGATTCTGCTTGTTAACATCAGGTGTCTTCAATTTCTTAATTAATCTCTGACGTCTGTTTGTTACATTTTTTGGTGTAAACTTTATTCCTTTTAAATGGTTAACTTTTAAGGAATAATTTGATTAATTATTTCTCAATTCTAATTTGTTAAATTGAATTAATAATATTACTTGTAATCTGTTGCCACAATTCTATTGATTAGATAAAGCATATTCATTTTTACAGTGTGTAATCAGAATGTCACAATGCCATAAATCCTTTCTTCATGTAATGTATAATTTCCTATTTTTTTCTTTGGATTTTGAAGGGAAATATGTCCTGGATGTGTTCTTGACTGCCTTTGTGAGATTGGTAGTCAACCCCCTTCTGTATTATTAGAAAATGTATTGCTTTTATTTAAAAAAATATATTCAAAACATATTTTTTAAAAAACATAACGGCAGTACATGAGAATTATATCACAGCACTAAAAGGCCAGTTTAGATGGGTCTAGATAGATATTTTTAAGAGACTTTGAAAACCACTCCATATTTACCAAGCAGAAGAGATGCATAGACTGTACGTGTTAACAGTCTTGGGTATTATGTTTACAATCAAGCATTGATTTGAATATGTGTTGATGCTTTGGTTCTGGTTCGAGGCCAACTGGATTTTACCACAAATGACTAAAGAAAGGAATTGACAGTTGATTCTTTCATATCCATGATTTCTAGATCAAATAATACAACAAAACTAATAAGACTTGCTCTAAATTTTACCTTTTGCCATTACAGTGTAATTCCAGCGTTTTATTTGTTACAAAAAGTAATGAGTTTTGTGTGCCAATTTGATGCGACATATGAGAATGAAACCTTCTTTTACACATTCCCATCATCAGACGGTTCATGCAGTGGAACTCAGATTGGACTGAATGGCTTGGTGTCATTCATTTTAAAGTAACAAAGTCTAATAGTTATTCATTTTCTGTAAAGGGAATATTTACTATATGCAAGCCCTGAAGATCATGTTTTGAAATTGATATGAGAAGACTTGCCTTTTATCAGCACATCACTAAGAATGTATCAGATGCTTTTTATACCTTGTTTAAATTTGGTAGAAAAGGGACAGTTATTTTCTTTGCATTAGAATAGTTTGTTTTACGTTCTGTACTATAACTATTACTGCGACAGTATTTGCCTGACCTCAACTCTATTTTTTAAACATGCTTTAGACTTGTAATTGTAGATATTACTTGACTGTAAAAGCTGAGGGATGTTTGCTCTTAAATGACCTTCATTAACCTCAGATAGCATTAGGGATTAAACTATTGCATATGTTGTCAGACCTTTGGGAATTTATTGGTCATTAAACTAAATTATCATCTTAACCAACAAAGTCTAGAAATTTTGTCTCCAACCTTCACCCTTTCCCCACATGAGCTCTTTATAGTGCTGCGGATTTCACTGAAACGGGTCATTATAGCCCGAAATGTCTCAAATCTTCGAGCTCATTTTAACTGTCTGAACTCGGGACGTTGGAAACCGGGCTTACGGCCACAAAGCAAAGGTTATGAAATTATGTCTGTAATAAATGGTGTAAACAAATATTGTTCCGATACTTTCATGTGTCATAAAGTTATGTTCTTTCTTATGTAAAGTTATTTTACAAAAAGTCATTAGATTTAAAAGCTATTAAAGTCTAAAGTGCAAATCTCTGTGATTTTGTTTAATTTTTTTATCTCAAGCCTGCATTTATTGGATCAAATACAGTAAAATTTAGGGCTGGGCAACGATAAATCGTGATTAATCGCATCCAAAATAAAAGCTTGTGTTTACATAATATATGTGTAAATACTGCGTATGATTATTTTGTATGTAAAAATTTACACACATGCATGTACAATATATAATTAAAGAAAAATGTGTTGATATATAAAATATTAATATTTAATATAAATTATGTAAAAATATGTATCAAAAAATTCTGTGTGTGTATTTATAAATACAAAATAATTATACACAGTACACACACATATATTATGTAAACACAAACTTTTATTTTGGATACGATTAATCGCGATTAATCGTTGCCCAGCCCTAAATTGTAAAATAACTTTTTTCAATGTGAATTTAAGCAAAGTTTTCAGCATCAATCCTCCAGTCTTCAGTCACATGATCCTTCAGAAAGCATTCTAATATGCTGATTTGCTGAAACATATCTTACTATTATCAATGTTGACAACAGTTATGCCGATTAATATTTTCGATGAAAGGGTATAAAATTCTTTTCATGACACTTTGATGAATAGAAAGTTAAAAAGTACACCATTTGTTTTTAATTTTTTGTAACAATGTTAGTATTTAATGCCAAAAGAAAAATATTTTTTGCAGTAATAAAAACATCTGAATTTGTATTGGTCAAAAGAGTAGCAAGTCTAATTTCACTGTGAATGTTGCTTTTAACTAAATTATTCTTGAAAATGTTTGTTGTAACTTGGTTTGGTTTTGAATCCCATTTTATTAAATCAGAAGAAAATAATTCATAAATGCAAAAACTTACAGTAACTAGGTAAAAACTTTTTTTTGATACAGAAAAGGTCAATGAAAATCAAATACAATTCGATTTGATTGAAATTTGAAAGTTTGCGAAACTTGTGACTTCCAATAGCCAGAATGTAATGAACTGTCCATGAGTACTGCTGTTATTATATGCTCTTATGTCAGCGTGTCTTCACTTCTGATGTACTCTCCAATATCAGCCTGATGGAAAACCACAATGGACATGGGGTCGACCCTCCGACACTCCTGTGTGGTCTTCGCTGCGACCCCAAAGCCCTGAAATGAGATCAAGACAGTGAGTGCATTCAAAGGTCACTAAATACTTTTCTGAACATGACAACAGTTGTTTCATCTTGAGGATTTTCAAAAAAAAATGTCTCACCAGTGGTACATCAGACATTGAATACACCACCACTCCTTGGTACTGCGATGTGTTTTCTGTGATTCTCCCCAGACCGGATTTCATGATGTGATTTCCATACAGGAACGACTGCTCTGATCCAGGCTTCACCCACACCTTAAACTTCAGAGGCATACATGAAGCAGATTACATTATGAACCGAGCGTCCCTGTATATGAAGCAGGATTATTATTGTTAACTAAAACTATTAAACATTAATGTTAATATAAATAAAGCTGAAATAAAATGTATAAATATACGCTGAAAAACTTGGTAACATGAATAATACAGCATTTTAAGTTGTTCTCATGAATCAGTATAAATGGATCATCTTGACAACATTGTTTGTGGAAAATGCGAAGGAAATTATGTTTACACTTTTTGTACATATTTGTTGTGTAAACATACCCTAATGCTAAAATAAACCTAAATAGAAGGTTAAAAGAAAACTTAATACAAATTAAACAAAATTACCAAGCTAATTCAAAATATTAATAAAACTGAAATATTAGTGCTTATAAGAAGCTTCAGTGCAACTTCACAGTAATATAACGAGGATAATAGCAGTGTTATAAATAATGTAATGTTGTATTAAGTAATAATGTAATGTTACAAAATACATAATCATAATGAATATTTACCTTAGCATATGGTGCGAGGAAATCGAGAGCTGTGATGTGCAAACGGAACTTCTGCGTCTTCGTGAACTTTCCAAAACACGTGCCAACTGATACCAGTTTATCTCTGGAGATATTTGTAGCCAACTTCAGGATTTTTTCACTAGAATGCAGGAGATGTCAATAAAGATTACTACTCAATCACACTCATATTTACATTATTGCTGCAATAAAGCTCCCATGAAAATAAAACTGGACTTGGATAGTCAAGTCACCTTTACGTAGTGCTTCATACAATACAGATTGTATCAAAGCAGCTTCACAGTAATTAACGGGACAATAGAAAACTTCATAATATATGAGAAAAACAAATTCTGCTATAAAGCAGCTCTAAAAAGACAAAGTGACACTATTCTGCTCAAGTCAGTTGTAAAATTATTGCAGCCACATGCATTAAAAACACTTGTTTTGGCACCAAAATAAAGATTATACTAGTCTTGTCCAAAGCAAACCGACTACTGCTACTCTTTTAAAAAAGGAATAAGAAATTTCACAAGGACATTTTTATGGCGATCACATTTTAATTCACATTTAACAGACAGTAGACACTGACATCCTTACCTCATATAATATACTCGGTCATTGTGAAGTCTGAAACAGTAAGTCCCGTCAGGCCGATCAATAAGAAGTTTGATATTCTCCCCAATGCTAGAAACACACAAAAATAGGAATAATAAATTCAATTTACATTAAAAAAAAAAAAACTTAAAGTCTAATTTAAAATAGTTTTGGGCGCTATGATGTAGCAGACAACATTTAAAAAATAATGATATTAATAGAATAAAAGCAGTAAATAATATTAGAATATATAACGTTAAATCATATTAACGTAAAACACTGCAAAACATAATACAAGTACCAATAAAAGAACAACAACAACACATCACAAACAATAAATCCAACGATATTTCCTAATATATATATAGTTAACATTATTAATTAAGTAAAAAGTACCATAGTGTGTTTTATTTTACACATGACTTGATCACACAATCTGGCTACACTTTTGTTAATCTCTAAATGAATCTTAACGAAACATGTCACTTACTATTTAGAGAGTTTCTCAAACATTGTTTTTGTCTCTTCGTCTGTTAAAGGACGCATGGTGCAAAGAATAATTCGTTTCTCTTAAAGAAGCTAAAAACGGCAGCTCCTACAGAAACAACGCAGAAGCCACGTGGGTTCTGTCCGTCGCACACTTGTGACGTCGTGGTTTTTAAATAAAGTTTTTTGTTGAGTTTTGAATCAACACTTCCCATCATGGCTACCGTAGACGTGGAGGATGAGAGTATCCTGGTGTCGGTCTTTAAAGACAGCTTTTCTGAGAACTGGAGAGAGAACCCGGACTTCGCGGCGTATCTGTCGCAGTTGTGCTCGTGCGGTGTGGATGAGTTAACCCGGGAGCCGGAGCGTCTGTCTGAAGAGCGGGCTCAGATCCTGCAGCAGACCCGTGAGCTGGCCTTCACCAACTACAAGACGTTCATCAGGACCGCGGACTGCACACAGCATATCTACACTGACTTCAGCACTGTGGAGAACTGTCTCTCGAAACTCTTGCACAAACTGCCCAGCTTTACTGAGAGATGCAGGTTTTTAACGTTACTTTAACTTACTCTCACTGATGATTGCCTGACAGATCTATCTATCTATCTATCTATCTATCTATCTATCTATCTATCTATCTATCTATCTATCTATCTATCTATCTATCTATCTATCTATCTATCTATCTATCTATCTATCTATCTATCATTGAATAGAAAGATCTAACTGAACTGTGAATCAACTGTGATCATTTGTATTATTTATCAAACATAAACCTAATATTTAAAATATAAGAATGTACTACTACTTTCAAATAGCGATAAACCATGTCCATATTTTATCTATTTTCATATTAATGTACACTACTACCTTTCAAAAGTTTAGGGGTCAGTGAAATTTCAATATTTTTTTAAGTCTCTCATAGGGATGCACGATATATCGGCCAGCATATCGGTATCGGACCGATATATGTTCATTTATAATGTTCTCGTTATTGGCCTGGTAAGAAAATGTGGCCGATATATTAAAGCCGATAAATAATGTATTATTCCCTTCAGCTGAGACACTTGTTGAGCACTGTTTATGTTTTTGAATTTCTTGAAATATGATTGAAATCTCTTCAAAAAATGAAAATACGGTTCGCAATGCAGCGCAAATCTGTCATATCCGCTATACAACACTATAATGAGAACATCATTATAATCGTTCGCTTGGGACATGGATTTAATTGTGAGATTTTTGTTTTTGTAATCAGGCTCTCAAAATTAGATACAAATTTGGATTTAAATTTATTGGCCGATATATCGGTTATCGGCTTTCAAATATAAAGAATTATCGGTATCGGCCAAAATTTTCATATCGGTGCATCCCTAGTCTCTCATGCTCACCAAGACACCATTTGATCAAAAATAAAGTAAAACGGTAGTATTGTAAAATATTACTTTAAAACTGTTAGCTATTTAATGTATTTTAAAATGTAATTTATTGCTGTGAGGGTAAAGCTGAATTTTCAGCATCATAACTCCAGTCTTCAGTGTCACATGATCCTACAGAAATCATTCTAATATGCTGATTCGCTGCTCAAGAAACATTCTTATTATTATCAATGTTGAAGTCAGTTGTTCTGCTTTATATTTTTGTCGAAACGATTATTCTTTCCCCAGGATTCTTTGATGAATAGAAAGTTCAAAAGAAGAGTGCACTTTTGATCAAATTAATGCATCCTTGCTGTATAAGTTATTTTGAACATGCATGTTAAAGGATTAGTTCACCTCAAAATGAAAATGTCCTGATAATTTTACCCCAATGCCATCCAAGATGTTCATGTCTTTCTTTCTTCAGTGGAAAAGAAATGAAGTTTTTTGTGGAAAACATTTCAGGATTTTTCCAAACACAATGGGCAAACGCATTAGAGTGCACTATAAAATAGAAATGCTTGCTGTAATTGGTTTGTGTTTTCTCTTATTTATTTTCCAGAGGTTTTATCAAGGAGGCTGAGGACATCAGCATCAGCAGGCGTATGAACAGCCTGACACTGAATCGACACACTGAGATCTTGGAGATTCTGGAGATCCCTCAGCTGATGGACACCTGCGTTCGCAACGGATACTACGAGGAGGCGCTGGAGCTGGCCGCTTACGTGAAGAGACTGGAGAAAAAGCATTCATCGCTTCCTGTCATTCAGGTACATGTGATATTGTACTGCTTCATTAGTTGAAGATGTGTCTTCGTTCTTCACTGTTTTTTTTTTTTTTTTTTCTGAAAAATAAGTCGTACCTGACAATAAATCACAACAGGTCAAAATTGCATTGTTGTGAGAAATAGAAATGCAGATAAGTGGCATTGGTGTATGGGAGACATTATTATTACATTGAGAAATAATGTAAAATACCTTTAATTAAACAAACATTATAAACACTGTCATGTATTTTAGTCCTGCTCATTTAACAATAAATCCTTTCAATTTAAGCAGTACATTAATGAAAAAAAAGTATAAAACGATTATAAATTATTAGTTGAATGAATTCATTAAACAACATCTATTATAAACGCAAAGGCTGAACAAATTTTTAGTGAAACTGAAACTACCAGCACATCTGCACAAATCTAAATGTGTGTGCTTTACACACATTTTGCATGCTTGAAGTTAAAGGGATACTCCACTTTTTTTGGAAATAGGCTCATTTTACAACTTCCCCAGAGTAAAACAGTTGAGTTTTACCATTTTCAAATCCATTCAGCCGATTTTCTGATATTTAGAAGAATGTCAGTAACCAGACTGTTTCTGGTCCCACTGACTTCCATAGTAGGAAAAAAATATACTATGGAAGTCAATGAGACCAGAAACTGTCTGGTTACTGATATTCTTCTAAATATCAAAAAATCACCTGAATACATTCGAAAACGGTAAAACCCAACTGTTTAACGCCCGTTTCACACATACTCCGTTTGCAGTGCGTATGCGGTCCGTATTTTTTTCCGTACCCATGTTAACAGGTTAGAGCTTTCACACTGCACGCGGATGCAGTCCGTCGATCCGTTCCAGTTGCGGTGCGTATACAGCAGTGCAGAGATCGTTTCCGTACCGAGTCTATTTCTGCTGTGCTGCAAACGCAGAAATAAAGTGACAGCGCACGGTTCGTGGTCAAAATGAACTCAGATTGACCTCGAAATGTAGTAGTTTCACCATAAATGCATTTAATTCAATAAAATGTAGTAATCTCTCCATAAAGGCATTTAATTGTTTCATATTTTTACTTTAAGACATCTTAATATATGCATGGAATTGTATATTCGTTGTTTAAATCGTGTTTAAACGAGCATGCGTCCATTCAAGTTTGTAAAAGAGAATCGCAAAGCCATGGCAAAACTTTTATTTTAATAAAAGTTGCTGCATATGGTGAACATATTTTGATTACCAAAAACCAGGACACATGGCCAAGAAAACAAATGATACTCGAAGTTTACTCAAAGATGCCTTATTAATTTCAATACAATTAAAATAGGCTATGCCTCCTCTGTGGATAGAAAATTGTTATATTAAGACACAAATAGGCTTCTTAGAGGATACTCAACATGTTTTATTATGACAGGTTGGTTTAAAAAATAATGAATGAAATAATGATTAAAAAATAATGTCTCTTCTGAATTAGAAAAATAAATATATAAATATTAATTAACTAAAAGAAATACCTTCAAATTGAACAAAAATACCTCTCACAAACGTACAGAAACGAACTAGTTTTCTTCCTCTTTATCCTGTTTTTCTTCCTCATCCTCCTTGTTTGCTCATCTCCTATATTTTGCTGTAAAGCTGATCTTTTCCAGCGGTTTTTTATTTTATTATTATTTTTTATTTTTATTTTTTTTGAAAACCAGGACATCACTTTATAAAAAAACGGCCAGGACAGGACGTGAAAACAGGACTGGGATAACAGGACTGTTGGTCACTGGTCACGGTATTGCTGCATAACTTCTGATTTTGAAATAAAAATAGCCAGTGTTTGTGGTACAGCTCACGCACTGCAAACGCAACATATGTGAAAGCACTTTAGCGCGTGCGGCTCCTGTACCGGATACGCACCGCAACACTCACCGCATACGCACTGCAAACGGAGTATGTGTGAAACGGGCGTAACTCTGGGGGAGTGGTAAAATGAGCCTATTTCCAAAAAAAAGTGGAGTATCCCTTTAAAGCCAGAATGAAACGAAAGTTGCTAAAGTCTTTTATCCCTTATTGTGATGTATATCTGAGTGAAACGGCTTCTCGAACAAGAAAAACATGTAGGGCAGAACTTGATTTTGCATATTAGAAATTGATCAATTGGCTCATTAGATGGATGTGGTTTGCTATTGGTCGATCTCATGTGACTGACAGGTTGTCCCTGGCTTTGTGCCAGTTAACAGAGGGGATATTTCACTGCAAGAGGGAGGGGAGGTTATTTTCATTAAAGATTAAGAGGCATATGAATAAAAAAAAAATGATAATGAGGTACACGAATAAATTATTCATATTAAATAATGACGCAATATTCCATCACAAATAAAAATTGCCAATTTTGATTTAAAGATGCATTTTGTAAAATTTAGGAGGATCTGTTTAAAGAAATGCAGTTTTCAGTGGTGTATAAAGACCTACTTAATGAAAATGTATGTTTTTATTACATTAGAACGAGCCATTAGTATCTACACACACCGCGGGTCACCTTATGTTGAAATGCGCCGACTTGTTTCTACAGTGGATCAGAACCGGTGCGATCAAATGAGTTTTGTCACTATGTTGTTCTTTGTGTAAAGAAGCGAATAAAACATTGACAAAATAATGAACAAATAACTGAATAATTAAGTAAACCTAATTTCTTATAATTAAGAAACTTATTTGCTTAACTGGCTACTCTCTGCTTTCTCAGACTACGACATCTTTTCCTGTAGGCCACCGTAATTTCTGTTGGTTGCAATTCGCAACCTCACCATTAGATGTTGCTAAAAATTACATAGTGCACCTTTAATGGTGACTTTAATTGCATTAGAAAAGTCGTTTTTGAATACAAGTCGCACTAGATGATAACAAAATAGGACTTAAATTAGTACTAACGCTTACGGTTTTCACCTGGTGGACTTTAAAAACAACATAAATATTTATATTAAATAATATTTCTGTCTTCTTTTAGGGAATTGTGCACGAGGTTCGATTGTCAGCTCAACTCATGCTGAACCAACTTCTTCAGCAGCTGCGGAGCAATTCACAGCTCCCGCTTTGCCTGCGTGTGATCGGCTACTTGCGCAGAATGGACGTTTTCACCGAAGCCGAGCTGCGCGTCAAATTCCTGCAAGCCCGTGGGAGTTGGCTGCGATCCATTCTCACCGCAATCCCAGATGAAGACCCGTACTTCCACATTACAAAGACCATCGAAACCTGCCGCGTGCATCTCTTCGACATTATCACCCAGTATCGCGCCATCTTCTCCGACGAGGATCCGTTGCTGCCGCCCGGAGATCAGGCTTTGAATGAGAGCGCCATCTTTCACGGCTGGGTGGTGCAGCAGGCGGCCCAGTTTTTGGAGACCCTCGATCGGGACCTCCAGCGTGGGGTGGGAAGCCGCTTGGATTCTCTACTTGGCCAGTGCATGTACTTCGGCCTTTCCTTTAGCCGGGTCGGGGCGGATTTCCGTGGCCAACTCGCTCCAATATTTCAGCAGGTTGCCATGGACACGTTCCGGAAGGCTATTCAGGAAGCGGCGGACAAGTTCCAAGAGGATATGAACTCGTACACGCTGATTTCTTACCCGTCGATACTTGGAAGCACCATTCCGCCAGCAGTCCCGAGCACCCAGCCGGGCACACTGCAACCCCCCATGGCCTTGTTGGATTTCCCACCTCTGGCCTGCTTCCTCAATAATGTCCTGACAGCCTTCAATGACTTAAGACTGTGCTGTCCTATTGGACTCGCACAGGAAGTTAGCAGATGCGTTGAGGAAGCCCTTATCAAGGTACGCAGAGAAATGAAGGATGTTAATTATTATACTAAACAAGCTTTTTAAATATAGAAGTGTCTGATGCTCATCAAGGCTGAATTTATTTGATTAAAAATACAGTGTAAACGGTTATCTTGTGAAATACAATTTAAAATAGCTGTTTTCTATTTAAAAATTGATTGAAATTTATATTTTAAAATGTAATTTATTTCTGTGATGCAAAGCTGAATTTTCGGCATCATCACACCAGTCCTTACACCAGTGTCATGTGATCCTTCAGAAATCATTCTAATATGATGATTTACTGCTTAAGAAATGTTTTTTAATTATCAATGTTGAAAACATGATTTTCACGATTCTTTGAAATATTTACTTGAAATATAAAAATCATTTGTTACTTTATGAATATTTTTTACTGTCACTTGATTAATTTAATAAATTTTTTCTGAATAGTATTCATTGAAAAAATAAAATAAAATCTTACGGACAAACCCCAAAACTGTAGTGTAGGTTGACTGAATTCAAATGAAAGGAAAAAAAGTTTAAACTGAGCTGTCAAACGATTAATCGTGATTAATCGTATCCAAAATAAAAGTTTGTGTTTACATAATATATGTGGGTGCACTGTGTATAATTATTTTATATATATATATATAAATACACACACACATGCATGTATATATTTCAGAAATATTTTCATGTATATACTGTATATAGATTTATATATAATTTATTTAAATATTATAAAATATTTTAAATAAATTTAAATATTTTGTTCTTAAATATACATGCATGTGTGTGTGTATATATATATATATAAAATAATTATACATAGTGCACCCTCATATATTGTGTAAACACAAACTTTTATTTTGGATGTGATTAATCATTTGACAGCCCTAGTTTAAACATATTTGCTTGGCTTCCTTGTACAACTAATCTCCTGTTTTGACTTAAATCCGATCTAACATCTTTATTCGTTTCGTATCAGGTGACCAAGCTGATCCTGGTTTTCCACAGAGCAGAGGAATCTGCGTTCAGTAGCCGTGAACGGGAGTTATTCGTTCAGTTCTGCAGTGCATTTGCTGAGGACATGGTGCCTTTCTTGAACCGATGTCTTCAAGTTCTCTTTCCTCCCGCCCAGCTTTCACTCATTTTAGGTAAATATCCACTGGATAAAATCAAGCACCAGCCAACATTTCTCTCACATTACAAAAATAAAACACGATGTTGACTTAAAATGTATTTTGTATTTGTATTGTAGGCGTCCCTCCAACCCAGGTTTATAAGTATGGCAGTCTAGGCTGCATCAGTGTGAACACGATTCTGGAGCCGCTGGAGTTTGTTCTGCCCCAGAAGGAGCCTGTGACCGCTGTCCTGGATCTCTGCACTGATCTGAGCAGCCTGACCACAGCCGAATCCGATCCCTCGACCGCAGTCAAACCCGAAACTCCTCAAGAAGAAAACCCCGTCATTTTAGAACAAGAAAAACCTGTCTCAGCATCTGATCCTCATCTTTCTCAAAAAGAGAACATTTCTTCTGAAGCGGTCACTACAGAGAAAAACGACCCGACCCCAGAGCCCGAACTGACCTTTGATGTACAGGACTTACCAGATGATTCATCCACACACAGCAGTAATGTTGAGGAGATGTTGTCGGAATAAAAAGCAGTAATTTCTGTATGGTGTGTGATGAGTGTAAGGTGTCCTAAAATATGTATAGCAAATAACCATCTGGACATACTTACACCAGGGTTTGTTTTAGAATTTTATTGACAACTTTATTTTGGTGAAGGTAAAAATGTAATATATTATGTAATTAAATCTAATATTTAAATGGAGGAAATATGTCAGTTGGATGGATCACGTTTTTTGACTTACAGTGGTCCCAAAAAGTATTTCGACACTTAAGTTGCACTTAAAATGTCTGAATGTCATTGCATTGTAATAAATGCCTTTTGCTTTGATAGTTTTATTTGAAAGAAAATGATAGAGCTTTAAGCAAAACATTTTACGTGAAATACCGTTCAAAATGAAGACAAAATGAATTGTGTAATTTTCTGTTTATTTGTGGTAAGTGAAACATTCTCTGCTTTCTGGTAAGACACCTGTTTGATTTTGATCATTTGAGACTTCACACATCATTGCAAAAAACATATATATATATATATATATATATATAGAGAGAGAGAGAGAGAGTTCTGTGAAAAGCCTACAATTTGCCTACAGGTGCAACATAAAGTTTAACTTAAGTATTCAAAAACATTTTGGGTCTTCTATTGGGTCTTGGGTCTTCTACTATGTGCTCATAATTTACTCGGTTGACCTCTTTTGTATGTTTTTTGTTTACCGGGGTGTTTAGGGGGGAGATTTATTAAAATAAAATAAAAATCAGCCATTGAATTGTTTGTCTTTGCAAAATCTAGATCTGAAAAGCAAGTTATTAATGGCCAGTTTCACAGACCTAGTCCCAGACTTAATCACTTAAATGAACGTTTGAGCTGTTTTAACTGAAAGCAACTTGCACTGACATATATATGTCTTAAAATATATCAGTCTCATTATTTTTTTTTTCTCAAGATGCACACAAGTAATGTTTATTTCTAAGGCATGTTTATAAAAAATAACTTTATGTCCTAATTAAACTAAGGCCTGGCCCTGTCTGTGAAACCAGGCCCAAAAAATCAGCACAAAAATAAGATTTCCATTTCACAATTTGCTAACATTACAATAAGGTCTTGTTTGTGAACATTAGTTAACACAAAATAACAATTATCAATATATTTTGTAAAGTATTAATCTTTGTTTACATTAATAAGTATCGATTTGTTCATGTGTTCACAGTATATTAAGTAATATTAACAAGTACAACAGGATTTTAAAAATGTGTGCATAAGTGTTTAAATTACCATTGACTATTGAAATGTTTAAACTATTATTGATGTTCATGTTAAGTAATATAGCTAACTCATGTTAACAAATGAAACCTTATTGTAAAGTGTTACCCCCTGTGGTGAAAATCAAGTTGTTAAATGTAGTTTATGTGTCTGTGGTATTTTTAATGTGCTTTAAAACAAACCAAATTCATGTTAACACAATTTCTCCTTTTAATTGCAGTGAACCACAGTCTCAAAAACACAGTTTGAAATCACTGGTGTTTCTTACATCACAAACTACCTTGTAACCAATCCCGTCAACGTAGGGGTGGGCGAGTCTCAAGAGAAGCCAGGTTATCCTGGGTACATTTAGCAATATAGCGGGTCAATTATGTATATTATGATGAACTATGTGCCTTTCTCCACCGACGTTCTAAGATGCGTTTCTAAGGATGCAGATTTTGGCGAACAGGAACATATTCTGTGTAACATTAGCAACACATTTAATAAAGTCAAGCAAAATTCACTCTTCCACTTCTTTCTAATGAGTTTCTGGTTCAAACATATGGGTGAATTAAACCAGTATTTCTCTTGCCATTGTGCAGCGTTTACTACAGTAAAGTTGACCGAGTGGATCAGGTATTTTGAGCTGGTGTGAGTGAGTGGAGGCAAGGACTAATTTGCATATTCATGGGCCCACTTATACTAAATGAAGCAAGGGTGTAATTACATTCAACCAATTAAAAGCAAATTGGTCAAAGATGGAAGTATTAACTACAGGAGGACTTTAAAGTTAAGAGAAAGATGAAACTGAAGATTCAGATAAATCAATATAAAAATATTTTAATTAATTTTTTCTGAATTCAACGTTTCAGGCTTTCAGTCCAGATTCTGCAGGTAGTGTGAGAACACAATCACTTCTTAACAAATTTTTTGCGTGCTGCATTTGGATTTGTCCGTCGTCTTCCTCCTCCGGTCTGGGCGTCCCGCAGATGTAAGCTTGCTGACTTGCTGTAGACATCGTGCTCAGAGAACGGGGAGCTGCCGGCCAGGTAATCTGGATCAAACGCATCGGTCTTCTGCCGAGCTTTTTTAGATAACCTCTGCTGGGGGAAACGCTGATCTTCCACCAGGTGCGGGTTGCTGGCGTGTTTTCCTCCTTGAGGCAAAGGCAAAGAGTGCTACAGAGGACCGGAGAAGAGACAAACCATACGTACATGTCACTAACATTCATTTATATGAAACTACTCATAATACAAATGTCTTTAATTTGTAAACGATGGACCAAATAAACATGATTTCTAATGCATTTTTATTAAATTATTATCAAAACATTACTCACTCTCTTCCCCTTTGGATTCAGCACTTTGGGATTCCTGGAAAAATGCATTTGCATGGTGGCGTCCTCATTCACTGAGACTGCAACCTTCTTCAAGGTGTCGTGCCCACAATTTGGACAGAAAGATTTGTTCATATTTGTTGTTGTCCTGAAAAAAAAAAAAAAATCAATATGTAATTACTGTATCCATGTGTTACACACATCACATATTATTATAAATGTGTAATTATTGCTGCTAGTACAAAATGGTTATTTTCCATTTTTCAGTCCATCACTCACTTGAAGCAGGCATGACAGCGCAGAATGTAATTCCTGGTGTTTTTAATGAGCATGCCATTAACAGACAGCACATGCAGTCCAATCTGAATCAGCACATTCTGTAAGGAAAACAAGATGATTTTGTTGTATAAAATAGATTTAATACATTTCTATTGTTACATTTTTTTAAGGTGTCCGTATTACAGTGTAATGTAATTATACATTTAAGTAAGTAATAGGGATCTTCGCCCGTGACGTCACTACGCGGTTACGTGTGCTCTGCTTGGCAGAAAAATAATGTCCCTTTGCCGCAGAGTAATATAAAGTCATAATTTAACCCAAAATTGGGTACTGTACAGTCAGTGTATCATCTGTGTACACACCCTTATAGATTAAGGGCAAATTATTGTATTTTCTTTGATACATTTTTACGTATATGTTGACCAATGTTATATATCAGAGGTAAGATAATTTTGATTAAAAAATATAGCCCATGGTCAAATCACACCTCTATTTTACTCTAGTCGTAACAAATTTACCAGTTATCCAGTTAACACAAGTAATATTCGTAATTATAACTTATTGCTTGCCAGACAGACGTAAAAAAGTCTGAAAAGTGGGGCGAGAGCAGAAGCTCATTTGCATTTAAAGTGAAACACATTAAAACGGTGCGTTTTTGCACAAGCCCAAATTTGGCAATTTATCTGTTGGGTATTCCAAATTTGGCAATTTTAAAATGCTATAAAAAAAATTTATCTGTGGGGTATTTTGAGCTAAGACTTCACATACACACACTGGGGACATCAAATAATTGTTTTACATCTTGTGAAAAGGGGCATAATAGCTCTCCTTTAACAAATGGAACCTTATTGTAAAGATTGCTGGTTTTCCTAATCTAGCAACTTTCTTTATTTTTTTTTCTGCTGATGTAAACAAGGCCCAGTTTTAAATGCTTATTTCCAATATGTCTAGTGAATGACCACAAGTACCTGCATGGCAAAGTCAGTGGTCACGCAGCCCACTTTGACGTCTGCTGAGGGTACCCAGTTACCAGCATCCATCTGAACTTGCTTAATGTTGCTGGGAGTAATCCAACCGCCACCATCCTCATCTTCTTCCTCCTCCTCCGCATCGTAATCATCATCATTGCTTTGTTCTCCTTCTTCCTCATGTTGGTCTCCTTTAGTCCCATCATGTTCTTCAGATTCAGCTGCGCGACTGTCAGCTGACAGATCAACAGACTCTAGTTTGTTTGTAACTGTGATTGCGTCAGCCGCCTACGGAGAAGTAAAGAAACAAGGAAAATACTTAAGTTTTACTTAATTGTCTAACATGATTGTGGCAGAAGTTTAGATGTTATCTGTTTCCTCACCAGCATTTCCAATATATCAGCCTCAATGCTGGGCAGAGGATTCCTCCAAAAATGAAAGCTGTTGAATTGTGAATTATCACGGTCTCGTGGCTCATTAGTAGTAGATCGTTGAACTGTTCCTGGTTTACCTGATGACTTTTTGGAAAAAAAGCTTAAATTAATAGGTGGATAGGCCCCAATTGTAAGTAGATCTGCATTATTAATAAACAATGTCAACCAGAGAGGCATTTCAAAACCAGCCGGTTTCTGAACCAGCAATAGGCAGCAACCTCATAGCAACATGTAGTGTTCACGTGAACAGCGTCGGCCAATAATGAGCCGGCTTTCTGACGTATACTACGTGATCAACATAGCAGACTGCCATGGAGGAGAAGAGATTGTTGAATGAAGTGGTTATTTTTGATTGGTTTTATTTCACACAAAAATATTCTCATAACATTAAGGTTGAAGCACTGTATTCAGATGGACTATTTAAACGATGTCTTTACTACCTTTCTGGGCCTTGAAAGTTGTAATACTGTTGCTGCCTATGGCTGGTTAAAAACCCTCTCAGATTTAATCAAAAATATCTGAAAATATTTTTGGAAATGGGAGTGTAACGCAGTGGAAACGTGGGACTGTAAAGACAAAAAAGCAATAAAACACAGATCTGCAACACATTACAGACAAATGAATATTTAAATATGAAGCAAGAAAAAAAACAAGAGTTGGGGGCAACCCATTTAAAAAAAATAGAACCTCATGACAACAAGCTCACAAAAATACTTTCATTAGAGACTACTAAACAACTATCATGAACAAATCAAATACGTTTTGATAAAATTATTTTTAGAAATATCAACAAATCAGCATTATAACTTTGCTGTTACTGGTCTATATGAAAAACGAGGAAGAACATTGAGTTTTTATTTCAAATCAATATTTACATTAAGTTTACAAGCACTACAAATCACACATCAGATTAGAAAAGAAAGAATAAAGGCAGTTACTTTTTCATCCATTTAAAAAAAAATTGATCCTTGTATTTTGTGTATCAGAATGATTGAATGTGTCATTGCGCTGATGCCACTGTATCAGTGCCCTTTTTCGCACATATGTACATCTCATTTGAAGAAAACATAAGATGAAATACGTGCGCATACACAAAGCTGGTTCATGATTGGAGCAATACAATATATGAAAAATGTCTATATAAACTTGAAACATGCCTCCTCCGATCCAGCTATGAACTGTGATCTGCATTGTTAAACTCATCGCACTGCTACGGAAGTCAATGAGACCAGGAACTGTCTGGTTACTGATATTTTTCTAAAATTTTCTCTGGGGGAGTTGTAAAATGAGCCAATTTCCAAAAAAAGTGGAGTATCCCTTTAAGTCTGAATGACAACAAAGCAAAGCTGAACAGGCTTTTGATTGACATGACATTTTAATTCTCTGCTGTAATGTGACCTCATTTATGATACAGCACAGTGATTGGATTAAATTAGTTCATTCTCATGAATAATGCAGAGAAAAGCTCAGAAACTGATGACGTGTACTTTCCAGCCATGGCACACATTTAAAAAAATGACCCTGTATCTAAATCAAAATGGAGTAAGCCTGGGAAATTCATTTAAATAAAATAATTCAAATATAGATTGCATTTGTAAGTAATGGCTTACTTTTGATGGTAAATGGAAACCAGCAATGCCAACAGGAGTCTCTGGATGTCTTTGTGTACTGCAAATTTCGACCTGAAACATGAATAAAACAGTGTCTTAAACCAGAACAAATGTGAATGCATGTAAATTCAAATCTGAATTAAACATCATTACCTTTTTCTCAGGTTCTTTCTTCAAATGGTCAGTTCCTACATTCTCAGTTTCCAGTTGATAAGTCAGAGCCAAGACCTTGATGTCTGTTGCTGAAAGACTGGGATAGTCTCCTGTCTTTTTAGCAAATTCTGTCACTGTGATATAATAAGTAAATAAAAAATAATATGCATAAGTCACCACCATTACATACTTCAAGCACCCAAATGTGTCTCTGATGTGTTAATGTGTATAATATATATATATACATACAGTATATATATACAGTATATGTATATATTTTTTTAACAATGTCTGTATTATAGCAAACTTGTACAGTGTATTTATCAACAGGATTTGAAGAGTTATATCTGTTTTACTGCTTTTTATATTTGTATTGTTCACTGTAATCTTCTTATTGTGGTTTTGTTTTGGTTTTTTAGGTCAACAATTTTAAAATCTGTCCAGGCAGGGACAACGGATGAAGAATAGCCTTTTGGCTAATTCTGGTGCATTTGCAGCAATGTTAATTAATGTACGCTGTCCCTGTCAAATAAATAAATTAACAAATAAAGACAGACTTTTAAAGTATGATGCATCAACAATATTAAAAGTTGTTATTACCAAATCTTATGTACTCTGGAAATGGTTCTTTGAAATTGAGCTTGTATGGCAAAAAAGCCAAGCTCCTTTTAGTTGGTTTATCCCGAATTTCATCAACAACATCCTTCGAGGTATAAATGTTCCTTCCAATTTCCTAAAACGAAGTAAAACACAAACAACAATGTGACAAGGGATAAAATGCATGCTTTCATTCTGGGTCTGGTATGCATTATACACGCAGGAGCATATGCACATATGCACACACACACACACACACAAACAAAGTAATATTATGAATACATTTAAGTATCACTTAAATATCACTTATCACTAAACTTTATGTTTTAATCAGTTGTCCAACCGGGAGGTGTCAGCTTGTCTGCATTCTCCATGGTGCTGAATGATTGAATTTATTGATGCGCCATGGCAAATTGTATACTCCCACAACATTTTAATACACTAATGTAACTTTACTACTATGGATCACTGTGGAAACGCGTGGCATTGCCACGCTATTTTCTGTTAATGTTTCACAATCGTGCCCGCATACAATGCGTCAATTATTTATTCTAAATTATAGTAACTTACACATACTGCACCAGCACGCACATATCAGTTTCGTCCTTTATCCTGAGTCAAACTAACATTTCAGGACAGCAGCATTAAAATAGTTAAAAAAAAACAGAAGCCAACTTTATCAACAATAACTCACGTGCAGAGAAGCTCTTTTAATAAAAGCACCAGTATCTGCCACAACATGCTCCACCATGATCGCCTCCATCTTGACAGTATGGGGGAGAAGCGTGCGTAGCTTCAAACATGAACTCTCGCGAGAAGACACTGTTGTCCCGTTAGTTTCACGTAATTTGTTGACGTTCTGGTGGGTGAAGATGGCGGCCCGCTGGAGTAGTGAGAATGTGGTGGTGGAGTTTCGAGATGCACAGGTACACAGTCACTACACCTGCACGCAGGTATTAGGTGCGTTAGAAGTGTCGTTTTCGTAAACATTAGACCAATAAACATGCACACCTGTCATGTCAATCCTGAGCGACGTATTTAAAACTTTGATTGAATCCCATTCTTTGTTTATTAAGCCAGGTGTAATGCCCTTACAAACTTATCATGGTAAACATTGTACTTTCAGTTATTAGTATTATTTACAATCATTACAGTAAACGTGTTGTCAAAAGAAGAAAAGACTTTACTACTCGTTAGTAATAGTAATGAGTTCCCAGCAGGTGTAGTCATTTTATAGAGTTCCAACATAAGTTATATAGGCTACATTGAGAGTTGCAGAGTGCAGAGTTATGTATAAGTTACACATAACATGTCTGAATGTCATTAGAATTAACATTAGATATAAACTATAAAACTAAGTGTCATTTATTTTATTTTAAAGATAATACGACTGGTTTACAATGTAAGCATGCTTTTTCATTGTGTACAAGTTACATTTAGAAGGGTAAAAAGGAACAATATACAACATCTATGCAGCCTTTTTTTTGCAGTTTATATGTTGTCATGAGAGACTTTTCTGTTTTCAGGCTACTGCAATGTCGGTGGATTGTCTCGGCCAGCATGCTGTTCTCTCAGGGTGTGTACAGCTTTGGTTAATGTCACATCAGCATGTGGAATTATAAACACACCCTTATGCACCAGCAGTAGCATAGTTTTATATGCTGCAGCTACATCCCTTTTCTATGGTAGCCAGTTTCTGCCACTTAAGAAAAATATAAATCATAATTATTATAATATAAAAAGTCAAAATTATGATATAAAAAGTCGAATTTATTACTTAAAAAATAGTAATTATGACAAAAAGTCAAAATTATGACATACTAAGTTATAATCATTACACAAAAAGTATATGACTATGTCATAATTATAAAGTGAACAACTTAATTTTGACTTTTAATCTCATAATAATGACTTTTTATTTTATAATTATAATTTACACAAGCCTATGCAGCATCGCGTGGCGGTCGGAGAACCTCTGGACTGGCAGACCTGGGTGGTGTGATCCCTCTTTTCAAGAAGGGGGATGGGAGGGTGTGTTCCAACTACAGGGGGATCACACTCCTCAGCCTCCCCTGGAAAGTCTATGTCAGGGTACTGCAGAGGAGTATTACTGTATTCGCCCAATAGTGGAACCTCGGATTCAGGAGGAACAGTGGGGTTTTCGTCCCGGCCGTTGAACACTGGACCAGCTCTATACCCTCTCCAGGGTGCTGGAGGGTTCATGGGAGTTTGCCCAACCAATTCACATGTGCTTTGTGGATTTGGAGAAGTCATTCGATTGTGTCCCTCGCGGCATCCAATGGAGGGTGCTCCGGGAGTATGGGGTCCGACGCCCTCTGCTAAGGGCTGTCCGGTCCCTGTATGACCGAAGCAGGAGCTTGGTTCGCTTTGCCGGTAGTAAGTCAGACTTCTTCCCGGTGCATGTTGGACTCCAGCAGGGCTGCCCTTTGTCGCCGGTTCTGTTCATAATTTTTATAGACAGAATTTCTAGGCGCAGCCAGAGGCCGGAGAGTGTCCGGTTTGGGGACCACATGATGTCGTCTCTGCTTTTTGCGGATAATGTTGTCGTGTTGGCCCCTTCAGACCAGGACCTTCAGCATGGACTGGGATGGTTTGCAGCCAAGTGTGAAGTGGCTGGGATGAGAATCAGCACCTCCAAATCCGAGGCCATGGTTCTCAGTCGGAAAAGGGTGGCTTGCCCGCTTGAGGGTGGTGGAGATCCCTTAGAGATAGGGTGAGAAGCTCAGGCACTCAGAAAGAGCTCAGAGGAGAGCCGCTGCTCCTCTGCATCAAGAGGGGTCAGCTGAGGTGTCTCTCGGCATCTGTTCCGGATGCCGGATGTGTTCCGGGCACATCCCTCCTGGAGGAGCCCCGAGGAAGACCTAGGACACGCTGGAGTTATTATGTCTCCCGGCTGCCCTGGGAACGCCTCAGAATTCCCCCGGAAGAGTTGTGAGAGGGAAGTCTGGGCATCTCTGCTTAGACTGCTGCCCCGCGATCCTGCCCCAGATAAGCGGAAGAAGATGGATGGATGGATGGATAGATGGACTAGCATTTTTTTCTTATGTGGCAGAAACGGGTTTCCATAATTTTCTATGGAATTTCCATAAATTTCTATCTCATTATTTTGACTTTTATCTCATAATGACTTAGTATGTCATCATTTTTCTCATAATTATGACCCATGTCTTTTTTCTTTTCTTATCTCTTTTATCTCTATATCTTTTTATGGCATAATCATAATTTACACAAGCCTATTTTCATCATATGTGGCACAAATGAGTTTCTATACTTCTCATATCTCTATTTTTAAGTTTGTAAATGCCTTCCTACATGCATCGTTATACCACACCGTATTTACTTTTTTCACATGTGATTTTTTTATTTATTTATTTTTTTTAATAGGAGGCGATTCTTATATGTTGTCAACCTGGAGACGCCGTCCGAAGCTCCACGCAAAATCAGCCGCCAGAGCAAATGGGACGTTGGGACAGTTCAGTGGAATCCGCACAAAACCGAGGCCCATTTATTTGCTGCATCTGTACGTGAAGTAGTTATTATCTGTTGCTGATTAATGACATTGTCATAATGATCATCAGTCGTATTTATTGTCTACTGAGTATTTATTTTATGATTTATTTTAATTCTGTAAATATATATTTTCCTTATCTTTGCAAAGAGTAATCAGCGAGTTGACCTGTACGTTTGGCGTGATGGATCCGGTCAAGCACATACGTCTTTGCAAGGGCATACACGCGTTATAAGGTAATACAGATCACGCCGTGCTGAAATGCTACTTATTCAAACAATGACGAGACAATGCATGATCAAAAAAAGTGCATACCTTATCTTTATATCCTTGCAAAATGTAAACTATACTATATAGCAATAAACAGTAGTCATCATGTATCTTGAATCATGAATCTGCTTTTAAACAGTATTTATTGAGTATGAATATGCTGCATTCTAATAACAAATAATACATGAGTATAAGTTTTTATGTGGTTTGATGTTTCAGTGATTTAGACTGGTCGTGGTTTGATCCAGAATTGCTTGTCACGAGTTCTGTGGACACATACATTTACATATGGGACACAAGGTGAGCGTGGAGAAAGAACACATGATGAAGAGTTTGTGGGACATTCGATGTTTTACGCTTTTATTTCTTGATTTCTAGGGACACGCGAAAACCAACCGTGGCCCTTTCTGCCGTGGGTGAGTGCAAAGACTCAATGGGATATACAGTAATGTATTAGTCAATACTTTTATTTATTCTTTTGACTTTTCATTTTCTCACTCTTCCTCTACGTTTTAGCCGGAGCCTCTCAGGTGAAGTGGAACAGACGGAATCACTATTGTTTGGCATCAAGTCATGATGGTGATGTCAGAATCTGGGACAAGAGGGTGATTATGTCATTCTGTTACTTGCTACATCAAGATTGCATCATCATTCTAGGTGTCGTTTATCAGTCAGATCTTTGTTTGACTGCCAATCTGTTTACTTTCCATTTAAAAGTTTGGGAACAGGAGTGTGTTACAAATTTTATTTTCAAAGAATCCTGAAAATAAAAGTATCACAGTTTCCAAAAAATATTAATTAGCACAACTGTTTTCAACATAATAATAAGAAATGTATCTTTAGCAGTAAATCAGCATATTAGAATGATTTCTGAAGGATCATGAGAGACTAAAGACTGGAGGAATGATGCTAAAAATTCAGCTTTGTCATCACAGGAATAAATTACATTTAAAATTATTATTATTTTTTTTTAAATAAATGCAGCTTTGGTGAGCATGCAAATCATCTTTCAAAATATATAAAAATTCTCTATCCCAAAGTTTTTAATAGTAAACAGATATCGCATTGTTCCCACATCCTGCACAAATAGTTGTATTTAAAAAAAAAAAAAGTTTTTATCAATTGAGAAATTAGTATTTAAAAGCTTATCTGTTGCAGATATTGTTTTTGACTGATTGTAGTGTGTTTCAGAAACCCAACACTGCAGTGGAGTATGTAGCCGCCCACCTGTCAAAGATTCATGGTCTGGACTGGCACCCTGATAACGAGTACATCCTGGCTACTTCCAGTCAGGACAACTCTGTTCGGGTGATTATTATCACAATTATTGATCATATTGTTCACATTCTATTGTGTTTGCTGCAGTTTAACTTCTACCTGATTTACCCCTAAAGTTCTGGGATTACAGACAACCCCGGAAGTACCTTGATATCTTGTCATGTCAGGTGCCTGTGTGGAAGGCCAGATACACGGTACAATACAAATCATTATTTTAATTCATTTAAAATATAATCTATTTTAAAAAAATCAGCTAAAAATGTTTAACCAAACTTGTTGATTGAAAATTTGGTGACAATTACACCACCGGGAAAAAGTTATAATTAAGGGAATATTAAGATTTTGCAATGTTTTGGGAAAAAAAGTCTCTTATGCTCACAAAGACTGTGTTTATTTGATCAAATATATGGTAGAAACAGTAAAATTGTGAAAAAGTATTCAAATTTAAATAATTGTTTGTTACTTTATATTTTAAAATGTAATGTATTCCTTGCCTCGATTCAAAGCTGAATTCTCAGCATCATTATTCCAGTCTTTAGTTGAGTTTTCCATTCATTGAGGAATCCTGAAAAATGTACACAAAAATTTATAAAAATCAGAACCATTACTTATGATTGAACATCAATAATAATTGAGTTGCAAATCAGCATATTAGAATGATTTCTGAAGGATCATATGACACTGTTGACTGGAGTAATGATGCTGAAAATTCAGCTTTGCATCACAGGATTAAATAAAAAATAAAACAATTATTTTAAATGTAAATAATATTACACAATAGTACTGTGTTTTTGATCAAATAATGCAGCCTTGCTGAGCATAAAAGACTTTTTTTATTAATTATTCTAAATATTTGACTGATAGCTATTTTTTCCCTTATTCTCGCACCATTGAAATGTAATTTATTATTTCAGTAAAGATGAATTTTTTTCATCCCCTTCCATTCAGCCCTTCTCTAACGGACTGGTTACAGTGATGGTTCCTCAGCTACGGCGAGAGAACAGCCTCCTCCTGTGGAGCACTCTGGAACTGAATAGTCCCGTTCATGCGTTCGTGGGCCATGATGATGTTGTGCTTGAGTTTCAGTGGAGGCCGCAGAAAGAAGGTGAGAGGAGCAACCAGCAGAACTCTGAATGAGGGCTTCAATTTGACTTTATGAATGGACAAGAATTATTGTCTTGCACTATCCATTCTGTATTTTAGGTTCCAAAGACTGCCAGCTGGTCACATGGTCCAGAGATCAAACCCTGAGGATATGGAGAGTAGATCCTCAACTCCAGAAGGTGATGCTCTTGAAGTCAATCCTTTCTCTATGGATGTTGGCTTTATGTTTGACACTGATGGTGCCATGCGTTCTATAGCTGTGCTGTGCCAATGACATCATGGACGATTTGATGGAGGGCTTGACTCTCACCACAGAGACAGAGAAAACTCTGAGGTCCCAAGACTCCGAACCTCCACTGAGTCCAGGATTCACAGCTGACAACTCACAAGGTGAAAAAGATTATTTTCTCTGACAGTGATTTGATACATTATGGTTCATTTATTTTTAATTATGTTGGTTCAATTTATAATTATTTTTAAAAAATATATTGAATAAATGAATGTAATTATGAGCACTGTCTGTACGCCTGGTTTACCATTTTATATTTACCATACAGTATACATTGTATTCTGGTTATTTACACAAATTATACTTTATTTTGTTGTGTGGCAGAATAGAATAGAATTCAACAGAATTATAATAAAGACATAAAATAGACAGATATCTTCACAGAAAGTAGATTGTGGATCTGATTACCGGTATGTGGATTTTTATGACTGAAATGAGTCGAGAATTGTATTTTGTATAAGATTTGAAAGTTTCTTTGCCAGTCTGGTTACTTTTATAATATAATATAATAGACTTACTGTACACTACCATTTAAACGTTTGTTTGTTTGTTTGTTTGTTTACCTAGTTTTAATAAATGTAAATTGCTGTCTGTCCACAGATCAGTTTGACGGCCCTCAGTCCGGCCTGTCATCCAGTGGTAAGAATGATGTGCCAGGTTTGCCGCAGACTCTGCAACAGGAGTTTTCTCTAGTCAACTTACAGATTCGCAATGTCAATGTGGAGGTCAGTCACTGTAACTCTCTGATATTTGGAGTATTATGTTGCAGAAATCTGATAAATAGGATTCAATTACAGTTATATATAAATAAATAAGGAATTAACACTATTGTTCTTGTAGATGGATGCCGTCAACCGCAGTTGCTTTGTGTCGGCCGACTGCGGAGCCAACCGAGTCCGCCTCGTTGTAAAGTTCCCTGCCCAATATCCCAACAATGCAGCTCCTTCTTTCCAATTTGTCTCTCCGACAAACATCTCGTCTTCCATGAAGACCAAGATACAGAAGGTTGAAACTGAACTCCCATCAATACTTGTCTTAACCTTTAGTCAATGTTTTAAACAATGTCATGTTGAAGCAGCAACTCTTTTATAGATCCTGACTGATACGTCACTTCAGAAGGTGAAGAGAAACCAGAACTGCTTAGAGCCGTGTGTTAGACAGCTGGTATCCTGCTTAGAGTCAGATGGAGTTATGGTGAGGGAATTTCACTCCTATACTCATTTCCAAATTTTTCCCATGCTAACCAGCAACATCATGATACATTTTTTTTAAATCGCTGCCTCTCCTATGTCTCCAATCCGATGTCTAGGAGGATGGTACAAACCCCTACGTGCTCACAAACCCGGTGACTCCTGCTCTTCCTACTTTCCCTCGAGTAAGCAACACTTACGGCTCATATCAGGACTCCAACATCCCTTTTCCCAGGACCTCTGGGGCACGCTTCTGTGGGACAGGTTGGTTGCAAAAACAACAGACCTTTTCCATTACCTTTTCCTTTTCCTATTTTATATAAATATAAATAATTATTTTGTAATGTAAATTCAACATAAATTACAACTTAGTTTTCCCATTAGGTTCCTTGGTTTATTTCACACGGCCAATGACTATGCATCGTATGGCCCCTCAGACTGAACCTACTCCCAGGTTTGCTTGCTTTATCTGAACCATGATGTTATATTATTATTTGATTGCAATGGAAGACAGGTTAGCGTGTGTAAGAGGACTATGATTCCAAGGTGAAGTCTTTGTTTCTGTACAGGTCACTGTCGGCTCTCTCGGCGTATCACAGCGGGGTGCTGACACCCATGAAAATGCGAACAGAGTCTCAGACCACCCTGAGGCTGTACAGTGGGAGCCCAACACGTACAGACAAAGATCAAGTGTCCATATCGTCCTTCTACTACAAAGAACGGGTGAGACTCGTCACACAGGACTGAAATTAGCTTGACTTGGAAATGTTGTTTTTGTTCAACATGGCTCACTTTTTCAGTAGGTTTGATCAGGTGGTTAAAGGGATACTCTACTTTTTTTGGAAATAGGCTCATTTTACAACTCCCCCAGAGTTAAACAGTCGAGTTTCACCGTTTTCAAATACATTCAGACAATTTTCTGATATTTAGAAGAATATCAGTAACCAGACCGTATCTGGTCTCATTGACTTCCATAGTATATATTTTTTTCCTACTATGGAAGTCAATGAGACCAGAAACTGTCTGGTTACTGATATTCTTCTAAATATCAGAAAATTGTCTGAATGTATTTGAAAACGGTGAAACTCGACTGTTTAACTCTGGGGGAGTTGTAAAATGAGCCTATTTCCAAAAAAGTTGAGTATCCCTTTAAGATTTTTATGGTTAGCAATGGCAGTTTATTCATTTATTTTATTTCATTAAGTCTACAAAAAGTGAAATGGACATGTGTTTGCCTGTCTGAAGAAAATTTATACACAGTATTTGTAAAAGGTGGATATTTTCACTACCACAACCAGGGTTTGAAATTAACACCCACCAGATTCGGGTAAAAATCAACTGTGGCGGGTAACACTGTCAAATCACTGTTTACTCACTTTGCTGGTGAATTTCGTGTAGCCAAATCTGCACAGATTTAGTGTAAATACTCAACTTGTGAGTCATCATGATCTATTAAATACAACATATTGCATAGAATATGCGCATATCTGGCTTACTTGAACATGCCCAGCACAACACACAAATAACGGCACGCTTTTTCATTTGCATTGAAGCAATAGCGAAGATTAAAAAGCATTTGGTTAACAGAAAAGACATTGTTATTTTCCAATGTTCTACTTTTTTTTAATGTTCATTTTTGGTGAAAAGAATGAGAAAGAAAGAGGATGGGAGAAGATGGCTGGATGACAGGATTTTGTTTGAACAAGAAATTAATGTATGAAATCCAAATTTTATAATGTTTTTTCACCTTGTTGTATACAGTGTGTATACACTACCTGTCAAAAGTTTTAGATCAGTAAGATTTTTTTATGTTTTTAAATGAAGTCTCTTCTGCTCACCAAGGCTGCTTCATTTGATGAAAAAAAAAATGACAAACAGTAATATTGTGAAATATTTTGACAATTTAAAATGACTGTTTTCTATTTTAATATATTTCAAAATGTAATTTGAAAGCTGAATTTTCAACATCATTACTGTTGCTGATTACACATCAGTTTTCATGATCCTTCAGAAATCATTCTAATATGCTGATTTTATGCTCAAAAAACATAAATGATTATTTTCAATGTTGAAAACAGTCGTGTACCAGATTTTCCCCCTAAAATTCTATGATGAATAGAAAGTTCAAAAGAACAGCATTTATTTAAAATATAATCTTTTCTAACATTATAAATGTCTTTACTGTAACTTTTGATCAATTTAACTCATCCTTGATGAATAAAAGTGTTTTCTAATTTCTATCCCCCAAAAAATAAAAAAATAAATTCTTACTGACCCCAAACTTTTGAATGGTATAGTGATTAATGTTACTAAAGCTTTGAACTTTCTATTCATCAAAGAATCCTGAAATAAAAATGTAAAAAACTGTTTTCAACATGGATAATAATCATAAATGTTTCTTGTGCATCATATTATAATAATTTCTGTAGGATCATGTGACACTGAAGACTGGAGTAATGATACTGTAAATTCAGCTTTGATCACAGGAAGAAATTGCACTTCACTATATATTCACATAGAAAACCACTGTTTTAAATTGTAATAATATTTCACAATATTACTGTTTTTAGGGCCCAAGCCCTGAAAGGGCGAAGGCCCTATTGTTTTCCTAAGGATTATTATTATTAGGGCCCAAGCCCTGAAAGGGCGAAGGCCCTATTGTTTTCCTTAGGATTATTCTTTTCTATTATTATTAGGGCCCAAGCCCTGAAAGGGCGAAGGCCCTATTGTTTTCCTTGGGATTATTTTTCTTTAGTATTATTATTTTACTACCTTTTTGGCACTTTTGGAGCCCTTAACATGCTCAAAAACTCTTGAAACTTTGCACACGGGTCAGAACCCGCGGCCATCAGAGCCGGGCTAAAGCTGGTACCTGGGCGTGGCAGGGCGGCTCGTCAGCGCCCCCTGGAACGGGGTCCGAACACTTGGTCCATAACTCAAACACGCTTGTATATAATAATATGAAATTCGGTACACATGTTGATCTCATCGTTTCATCTATACCTCGCGCTCTTACTTTTTACCCCAGCCCAACAGGAAGTCGGCTATTGAGGTTTGTTTGTAAAACGCTCGCAATGGAATGTCAAATACTCCTCCTAGAGCTTTGATCCAAATTCGACGAAACTCGGTCAGCGTGAAGTCAAGACATTGAGGATGAAAGTTTGCGAGGGGATTTTTGATATCTCGAACGGTTTGGCCGTGGCGAGGAAACGAAATCATGGCGAGAAACGTGAAACAGGAAGTGTGTTATAACTTCAGCATACATTAACTGATCTTGATGAAACTTCAGCAGTGTGTTCGCTGTAAGAGGACGATCACATGGATGTGACTATTGTGAGTCAAAGTTATAGCGCCACCAACTGGCAGCAGGAAGTGTGTCACTTTCAAAATGCTTTGATATCACCCTTTTATTTTTACCCGATTTGCTTCAAACTTCATATGTATAATGTAAACATACGGCAGATGTAGACCTGTGAATGGATTCTTGATATCTTTGAAACTGTTGCCGTGGTGACGCATCAAACTTTACCATTCTTTTTGGATGCTTTTGAGACCCTTAGCATGCTTGAAATTGCATGAAACTCAACAGACACATCACATTTATTAGCCAGTGGACACGTGCAAAGTTTCAGAAACGGGCGTGGTGAGGGCTCAGTAGCGCCACCTTTTGACAAAAGTGGGGTTGTTAGTTTTATCTACAGTTACAAAAATCGGTATGTATATTGTACTCCTCGAGCCGGACAACTTTCTAATTGACACTCATTAGCTAGGACCCACAGAAAGTCAGATATGTTTGTTTGAATGTAGAGAAAATCTCAGAATTTTGCCAGTGTCTCAGTGTCCCTCTGTGTGAGTGAGAGGAGGGGCGCCTGTCAGGTTAATTTTAACCCTTTATTTGCTGTGTGCGACTTCACTGGCATTTTCGGGGGCCTTAACATCCTCAAAAACTCTTGAAACTTTGCACACGGGTCAGAACCCATGGCCATCAGAGCTGGGCTGAAGCTGGTAACCGGGCGTGGCAGGGCGGCTCGACAGCGCCCCCTGGACTGGGATTCGAACATTTGTCCATAAATCAAACACACTTGCATGAATTAATATGAAACTCGGTACAATTATAGATCACATCAGGCCAAACAACTTTCGTGCTCTAAGTTTTATGACAGTTCAAATGGAAGTTATTTATGAATTATGAATTATGGGTTGTTTGAATAATTGTCCTAGGAGAAATACATCAAATCACAATGCATGTGTTTACCAATCACAACCAAACTCGGTGTGCATGAAGTCAAGACATTGAGGATGCTAAATTCCGGACGGATTTTTGATATCTCGAACGGTCTGGCCGTGGCGAGGAAATGAATTTTATGACTAAAGAAGGACACAAAGTGTGTTATAACTTTGCTCAATTTACCTACAGTTACAAAACTTACCACGTATATTGTTCTCGTCAAGCCAATCAACTTTCCAATTTAAAGTCATTCGCTCTGAGCAACAGAAAGTCAGATATTGTAGTTTGAATGGATTTATTTCCCCTGCGATTTTCTCTCTCTCTCTCTCTCTCTCTCTCTCTCTCTCTCTCTCTCTCTCTGTGTGTGTGTGTGTGTGTGGGTGTGTGTGTCTGTGTGGGGAGGGGAGGGCTGTTGTCTGTGTTTATGTGTGTGTGTGTGTGGCTGGCTGCGATTTTTCCTACAAGTCCTTGTCTCTAAGTCCTTGTCTTTTTGCATAACAATTTTGCATAACAATATTTTTAAATGACAAAATAGGCATATAACCCCCATCTTTTAAATGTATAGTTTGCTTTAAATAAAAGTAAGATTCTATTTGTAATTGAAGTTGAATGAATTTAAAATTCATGTGCTATATTTCAATATATTTGTTTTCCTTAAGATTTTAAAACACTAACTTCATTCTTATCTGAATTACAAATATTTGTTTCTGTATAAAATAATACTCTGACTAAAAACACATTTGATGTTTTTTTTTTTTTTGGATTTTTATTTACATGTATTTATGTGTGTGTGTGTGTGTGTGTGTGTGCGTGTGTGTGTGTGTGTGTGTGTGTGTGTGTGTGTGTGTGTGTGTGTGTGTGTGTGTGTGTGTGTGTGTATAAAGTGAAGGGTTTTTTTTAGATAAAGTAGAATTTCTATAACTATGTGTTGAACTAATAAATCACTCTTGTGTGTGTTAAACACAATCTACTTAATACAGACAACTTCATTATAAAGATAAATAACAAATCCAAAAAATATATGATTATAATCTGACAAAAAAAGCCATTACAAACTATATTAATGGAAAATACACATTGCTCTTTGTATTGTTGTAAAATATTCATGAAAAACAAGATAACAAAAATCAAAAAGATAAATTATTTTAGATATAGCCATGTTTTAAATGTATAGCAGAGATGTTAATTGAGGCAGCAACATACAAACTTTCTAGAACAACATGGACCTGAATAGCTGGTTTTTATGGAGGACAGTGAAGAGGAAGAGGGTGCAAATCAAACAGCTCATTCTCAGACTACACAGCAAACAGCTTAAGTTTTTAGTGCTTTGTTTGAGGTTTTTAGTGCTCTGTCCTATCTATTATCAACATATAATAGATGGAACAGAACAAGAAAGGCAATTAATAATCTGTCATTGCGTCACTGCATTATGATATGAAAGGCTCAGTACAGTGTGGCACAAAACGCTTATGCGCATCCCGAGTGGAGAATGATGCGCTTAAAGCCACATGGAGTTACAGCGCACAGCGCATCGAGTCCGCATTGATGCAAGCTCTACAATACACTTCTTTTTGATAGTCAAAGCGGGGGTTACGTTTTTACACGTCGTACAGAATAACCCTAAAGGCACCAAGGTGGCGGTGCCACCGGCTTTATATTAAATAAAAATATAGCTGTGAGCAGCGATAAAGCGCCAAAGCCGGCGGTACCGCCATCCCGGTGCCTTTGGGTAACTAAAGGCATCAGGGTTGCGGTGCCACCGGCTTGGGCCCGCAATCGCTGCTCGCAGCTATATTTATTATTATTATTATTTTTCTTACGACTATTCGGTTACTTTTGGGGCCCTTAACATGCTCGAAAACTCTTGAAACTTTGCACACGGGTCAGAACCCGCGGCCATCAGAGCCGGGCTGAAGATGATACCCGGGTGTGGCAGGGGGGCTCGTCAGCGCCCCCTGGAACGGGGTCCGAACACTTGGTCCATAACTCAAACACGCTTGCATGTAATAATATGAAACTCGGTACGCATGTTGATCTCATCGTTTCATCTATACCTCGCGCTTTTACTTTTTACCCCAGCCCAACAGAAAGTCGGCTATTGAGGTTTGTTTGTAAAACGCTCGCAATGTTATTTGAAATACTCCTCCTAGAGCTTTGATCCAAATTCGACGATACTCGGTCAGCATGAAGTCAAGACATTGAGGATGAAAGCTTGTGTGGGGATTTTTGATATCTCGAACGGTTTGGCCGTGGCGAGGAAACGAAATCATGGCGAGAAACGTGAAACAGGAAGTTTGTTATAACTTCAGCATACATTAACTGATCTTGATGAAACTTCAGCAGTATGTTCGCTGTAAGAGGACGATCACATGGATGTGACTATTGTGAGTCAAAGTTATAGCGCCACCAACTGGCAGCAGGAAGTGTGTCACTTTCAAAATGCTTTGATATCACCCTTTTATTTTTACCCGATTTGCTTCAAACTTCATATGTATAATGTAAACATACGGCAGATGTAGACCTGTGAATGGATTCTTGATATCTTTGAAACTGTTGCCGTGGCGACGCATCAAACTTTACCCTTCTTTTAGGATGCTTTTAGGATGCTTTTGAGACCCTTAGCATGCTTCAAAATGCATGAAACTCGACAGACACATCACATTTATTAGCCAGTAGACATGTGCAAAGTTTCAGAAACGGGCGTGGTGAGGGCTCAGTAGCGCCACCTTTTGACAAAAGTGGGGTTGTTAGTTTTAACTAGAGTTACAAATATTGGTATGTATATTGTACTCCTCGAGCCGGACAACTTTCTAATTTACACTTATTAGCTAGGACCCACAGAAACTCAGATATTTTTGTTTGAATATGGTCACTCTGAGCCTATATGTCTCTGTGTCTCTCTGTCTTTGCCTGTCTGTGTGTGTGTGAGTGTGCAGGGGGAGGGGGCTTAACCATTTCACTGCTGTGTGTTTGACCTGCATAAAGAAAATACATTTCTCAAGCCTGGTATTTTTTAAATAAGTTTTTATTTTTATTTTTGTAAGTAAAGACATATAACTAGTTTAATTGTAGTGCATTGACAATAGTTTTATATAATTAGTTTATTAATCAGATTAACTTGGTCAATAAACTTGGTCTGAAAATTTGGTCCATAAATCAAACACACTTGCATGTAATAATATGAAACTTGGTACACATATAGATCTCATCGTTTCATATATAGCCTACTTCACACTCTTACTTTTTACCCCAGCCCAACAGGAAGACGGCTATTTAGGGATGTGTTTAAAACACATGCAATGGAATTTAAAGTATTGCTCCTAGAGCACTGAACCAAATTCGACAAAACTCGATCAGCGTGAAGTCAAGACATTAAGGATGAAAAGGTGCCAAGGGATTTTTGATATCTCGAACGGTTTGGCCGTGGCGAGGAAACGAAATTATGGCGAGAAACATGAAACAGGATGTGTGTTATAACTTCAGCATACATTAACTGATCTTGATGAAACTTCAGCAGTGTTTTCGCTGTAAGAGACCGATCACATGGATGTGACTATTGTGAGTCAAAATTATAGCGCCACCAACTGGCAGCAGGAAGTGTGTCACTTTCAAAATGCTTTGAAACCACTCTCTTATTTTTAACCGATTTGCTTCAAACTTCATCTGTATAATGTAAATACACGGCAGATGTAGACCTGTGAATGAATTTTTGATATCTTTGATACTGTTGCCGTGGCAACGAATCAAACTTTAACATTCTTTTTTGATGCTTTTGGGACTCTTAGCATACCTCACACAATGGAATGTGCAATACTCCTCCTAGAGAATTCAAACACACGGCACGAAACTCGGTCAGCGTGAAGTCAAGACATTGAGGATGAAAGTTTGTGTGGGGATTTTTGATATCTCGAACGGTTTGGCCGTGGCGAGGAAACGAAATAATGGCGAGAAATGTGAAACAGGAAGTGTATTATAACTTCAGCATACATTAACTGATCTTGATGAAACTTCAGCAGTATGTTCGCTGTAAGAGGACGATCACATGGATGTGACTATTGTGAGTCAAAGTTATAGCGCCACCAACTGGTAGCAGGAAATGTGTAACTTTCAAAATGCTTTGAACTCACCCTTTTATTTTTACCCGATTTGCTTCAAACTTCATCTGTATAATGTAAACATACGGCAGATGTAGACCTGTGAATGGATTCTTGATATCTTTTAAACTGTTGCCGTGGCAACGCATCAAACTTTACCCTTCTTTTAGGATGCTTTTAGGATGCTTTTGAGACCCTTAGCATGCTTCAAAATGCATGAAACTCAACAGACACATTTATTAGCCAGTAGACATGTGCAAAGTTTCAGAAACGGGCATGGTGCAGGGACTAAATAGCGCCACCTTTTGACAAAAGTGGGGTTGTTAGTTTTATCTACAGTTACAAAAATCGGTATATAGATTTTACTCCTCAAGCCGGACAACTTTCTAATTCATAGTCATTAGCTCGGACCAAGGGGAAGTCAGATATTTTGGATTGAATATGGTGAGCCTCTCTCTGAGCCTACGTCCCTGTATGGCAAGCCCTTTTAACATTTAAAAGCTAAGTTTGCCTATCCGGAACTAGCATTGTAGATATCAACGTCTTTCTGACTAGTCGTAATTTCATTTTGGATAGTTTATATTATCATTTAATAGATATCTGTAATGTAATTGTGAGTAGTCGAAATGACAGATAGAGTATGGCAAGCTGTTTTAACATTTAATCATTTAATCATGAAAGGGCCAAAGCCTGCGACACCGCCACCCCGGTGCCTTTAGGTAACTAAAGGAACCGGGGTTGCGGTGCCACCGGCTTGGGCCCGCCATCGCTGCTCGCAGCTATATTTTGTTTTTTGTTTTTATCAAATAATTGCAGCCTTGGTGAGCAGAAGAGACTTGTTTTAAAAACATAAAAATCTTACCAATCTAAAACTTTTGACCGGTAGTGTATATGATTAATATGGTTCTTTTCTAATTTTGGCTAGTAGAAGTTCTGAATGGCCAGTAACTTAAAAATTTAGTAGCCAAATTGGCCAGTGACACTGACCATAACCTGACTATTTAACTCCATAACATGTTTTTCTTCTTTTTTAAAGTTCTGAGTATTCTTGCTTTTCACATCCCCCTGCTTGCACCCACTTGATCCATCGGTTTGAAAGCACCATTTTCACAGTTCACTGTCACTGTGGTTTTCTGTGCTGTCTCTCCCCTGTTGAGTTTTGGTGGCATGTATCCCTCACCCATGTTGCTGTGGTCTGTTTTATCCAATCAGAAGCCCCCTCTGTCTACTCCCCGCCGCTGGTCTGTGCAGACTATTCATGACTGTCCGGTACTGACAATCGCCCCTCCCTCCCACTTATTCTCTCTCTCATCTACTTCTTGCTCTAATGCCAAATGGCTTTTTTGCTATCATGCATTTCATGTTCACAGCTTACCATTTTGCCCTATATTTTCTGCTTCCTAAGTCATTACTAATTTGATGTTACAGATCATAAAAATGAAAGATCATGCCCTTTTCTACTCTTTCTCTGTTTTGATGCTGCTTGTGACACTGTAACCCCCATCAGTTTGTAACAAAAGAAGCAGCAGTTTTACAGCCAAAAAGGGAGAAAAAAACGTTTAATTGTCAGAGACTTTAAGTTACTAACTAAATAAACACATTTGCACCCGGTTTCACAGATAAGGCTTAAGCCTAGTCTCATTCTAAAATGTATTATTTAGCTGTTTTACCTGAAAGCAACATGTACTGATATATCTTAAAATACATCAGTGTCATTGTTTTCACTCAATATTTATATAAGCTACTTAAATGTCCTAATTGAACTAAGGCCTAATCCTGGCTTAATCTAAACCCTGTATGTGAAACCGGGCCTCAATGTTTTATTTTAATGCTTAAAGGTTTAATTCATGTAATTTCATGACTGCTACTAAATATGTACGTCTTGTATATCCACCTTATTCTGTTCTAAACAATATGCGCTGCCATTACGACGACTCCGGTTGCAAACTTTCGGTTCGAATTTGGTCTATATGCTTTTTTGCCATGTGTTTCAGATTGTGTCATCACCACATCGCATAACTCATAACTTCCAAATGATAGCTGATGCATGACTGCACGCCACGATCTCCCTAATCCAGCCATACATGAACATCCGACAGTTTCTATCACCCCCGACTGTTGCAGAATAACCCAAGCAAAAAGCTTAGGTTAACCCATTGACTCCTGTCTACCATTGCTTTCAAAGATATAACATAGTCTATATATTTCTCAGGTTTGTGTGGCATGTAGGCTACATTATATGCTGAGTTTCGGTTCATTTATGAGACCAGAGTCCATTTTGCGCACCGGTGCCTCCGTCATGATGATCTATTTTCTACGATATTTATTTCTTATTTATTAAAACCAGGCAATTGGTTGATGAAACATTGATTTAAATTAAGATACAATTAATAAAAAACGAAAATTTACTTTAAAGAAAGGCTTTGTGATTTCTCTTTAAGATCTCTGTGAAAGTTTTAAAATCGCTTTCAGAACGGTCATGTCCGTAATGGAGAACTGTCACGTCCGTAGCATTTTTTTTTTTCTCATAAAATGTGAACACGAAAAATAAAATAAAAAGAATATTTTATGTTCTGTGGAGGCCGACCCTTCTTCATCCGGTTAGTAGGCTATTACTTTTGTTTTGCACAGTGGAATTCATAGAATTACTAAACAATATTCTGCCACCTAAAAGTTAAAGATTTGTTGTGTAATGTGTATTTCGCTCATATTAAATATAAAACGCATTTATAGACTGATATTTTTCTAATGTCTGGACTAGAGTGTTAGCATTCTATGTAAACAAATACTTCAAACGGAAGTAAAAAACCGTTTAGTCAGTTGAACCCGCTATGAATCATGGGAAATAGAACGGGCGCAGAATAAGGTGGATATTCTCCATTTATCCAGGGCAAATAACCCCAAATTTCAAATCTAACTGCTATGTTGATCTTTACAGTTTTTAAAAATATATTATTATAATAATTAAAAAAATTTTATTTAGTTTTTTTAACGCATGAATAATTAAAAAAATATATATATTTAATTTATTATATTAATTCTAATTATAACATAACACACATAAATAATAATTTAATATATAATGATTTATAATTTTGTTTTCAACAGACTTTAATTTTTGCATTTCTTCAGTTAATCTAAAGTATTTCGAAATGATAAGCTGTGATTGATCGTGTTGTTTGTCATCATCATCGGTGTTCAGAAATCCCGCCGCTGGAAAGGCAAGCGAGAAGGAGGAGACTACAGCAGCAGACCCATCAAATTGTCTGGCAAAGTCATCATCCAGGAAATCTCATGTCTGCTTCCTGTGCACAAAGCCCTCGGGGAGACATACGTGTATGTTCTGTTTTCTTAGATAGCAAAGCATTCCAGGTCAATCATATTCAGATGATATCTCTTTTGTTAGGAACAGCCATAAATTACAGCATCAACTGACAGTACCGTGACATTCTTTTGCTCAAATGTCGTCTTGATCCATTGTTTTTTTTTTCTTTTAGGCTAAATGTTAACGACATACAGGACACGTGCCAGAAGAATGGGGCGGCAGCCTTAGCAATGGGACGCAGGGATTTAGCAAAGGTATGTGATATACACTCTTTTTTAATGTTTCTGAAAGTTCATAGCTCTTTTTTTAATACAATAAACATACTCATTTTATAAAAAGATACAGTAATGTTATCAAATTGTATAACTAGTTTCTATTTAAATAGATTGTAAAATGTAATTTATTCCTGTGGTTTGCTGCTCAAGAAACATTTCTTAATAGGACCCATGTTAAAAACTTTTGTGACAACTGTAATACACTACCATTTGAAGGCTGTATATTTGTATTCAGCAACGACACATTACATTGATCAAGTGACAGTAAAGACATTTATAATGTTAAAAACATTTTAAATAAATGCTGTTCTTTTGTATTTTCTATTCATCAAAGAATCCTAAAATTAATGAATCATGATTTTCACAAAAATATTAAGCAGCACAACAGTTAATAAATGTTTCTTGAGCAGCAAATCAGCGCATTCAAATTATTTATAAAGGATCATGTGACACCGACTGTAATAATGATAAATATGTGACACTGAAGACTGTAATAATGCGAAAAATTCAGCTTTGCATTACAGGAATAAATGACATCCCATGGTCCATTTCAGAAAATGTACTGTATTTTTGTTCAAATAAATGCAGCCTTGGTGAGCATAAGAGAATTATTTTGCTTTCTTACTTTATTTTGTACAAAATATTAAAATAAAATATACAAATACAATAAGTGTGTTGCATCATACCGAAGGAAGAAACAATATCTATAAAGTGTTATAAACAATAACTGCAATATGTCTGAAAAAGAAAAGGATGAAGCAGAAGCTTAAAAACATGAAAACAAGCTTGAGGCTTTCAAAAACCTTTAAAAAAATCTTAATTATTCCCAACTTTTGACCTATAGTGTGTGTAAACATGATGTCTGTACAGGCCATATCTACAAATTAATTTCCATGGTCCATCTTCTATAAGGTATGGGCACTTGCCTCAGCCGCCACAAATGTTGACCTTAGTCCTGACCCTGACCCTGACGCTGGAACTCCCTGGGCCAAACATCCATTTGGGCGACACCTGCTGGAGACATTGTGAGTGTCAGCTTGTAAACTGGTGACACCAGCATTTATGCATTATATAGAGCTATAATTTATCAATGTGTCCTCGATTTCACATGAGCTTTGACTTTGTCTCTTTCCTCCACAGGCTTGAACACTACAGTCAGATGAGTGATGTTCAGAGTCTGGCCATGTTGTGTAGTGTGTTCAGAGGTCATGGCAGTCCTCAGGAATATTTCACTCTATATGGCCATCAGCAACCACGACCGCCGATCTTTACAGCTTACCACTCCCGCTATGTACGTTTGTAAACCGAATTTATCAATGCGGGAATTCTGTACTAATTTGACTTTTGAGAGAAAGTTACACAGTAATTTTATCTTTCATTTAAAATTAGGATAAGTTTATTATTCTTGTATACCAAAGAGGTTGTTTTCAGCGTGATGTATGTGTTGCGCATTTAATGCTCCTTTAGCCCAGTATCACCTCCAGTTCTGTGACTTCTGGATCGTGTTCAAGTACCTCAGACTCTGCAAACACTCTGTGGAACATGGGTGAGAGATCATGGCTTTATTCATTTTGTTCTGTGTTTATGGAAGCTTGGTTTAATGCTTATTGATTGAATGAAAATTTTATGATATAAGAAAAATCGCTTCAGTCGCTTCAACTAAATGTTGGTCGACATTTATCAGTGTGCAATGTTATTAAATTAAGTAATTATTCAAATGATTAAAATAGTTATATAAGTTTATAAGGATGCTGATAAAAACAGAAAAATGAATGTATTTGCTGACCTAAAGGATCATTAGGGACGCCTGTTCAACTTCTCATTAATGCAGTTATCTAATCAACCAATCCCATGGCAGTTGCTTCAATGCATTTAGGGGTGTGGTCCTGGTCAAGACAATCTCCTGAACTCCAAACTGAATGTCAGAATGGGAAAGAAAGGTGATTTAAGCAATTTTGAGCGTGGCATGGTTGTTGGTGCCGGTCTGAGAGTATTTTTACAATCTGCTCAGTTGTGGATTTTCACGCACAACCATTTCTAGGGTTTACAAAGAATGGTGTGAAAAGGGAAAAACATCCAGTATGCGGCAGTCCTGTTGGAGAAAATGCCTTGTTGATGCAAGAGGTCAGAGGAGAATATGCTGACTGATTCAAGCTGATAGAAGTACAACTTTGACTAAAATAACCACTCGTTACAACCGAGGTATGCAGCAAAGCATTTGTGAAGCCACAACACACACAACCTTGAGGCGAATGGGCTACAACAGCAGAAGACCCCACTGGGTACCACTCATCTCCCCTACAAATAGGAAAAGAGGCTACAATTTGCAAGAGCTCACCAAAATTGGACAGTTGAAGACTGGAAAAATGTTGCCTGGTCTGATGAGTCTCGATTTCTGTTCAGACATTCAGATGGTAGAGTCAGAATTTGGCGTAAACAGAATTAGAACATAGATCCATCATACCTTGTTACCACTGTGCAGGCTGGTGGTGGTGGTGTAATGGTGTGGGGGATGTTTTTTTTGGCACACTTTAGGCCCCTTACTGCCAGTATTGGGCATCGTTTAAATGCAACGGTCCATCCCTTTATGGCCACCATGTACCCATCCTCTGATGGTTACTTCCAGGATAATGCACCATGTCACAAAGCTCGAATAATTTCAAATTGGTTTCTTGAACATGACAATGAGTTCACTGTAGTAAAATGGCCCCCCAGTCACCAGATCTCAACCCAATAGAGCATCTTTGGGATGTGGTGGAATGGGAGTTTCGTGCCCTGGATGTGCATCCCCCAAATCTCCATCAACTGCAAGATGCTGTCCTATCAATATGGGCCAACATTTCTAAAGAATGCTTTCAGCACCTTGTTGAATCAATGCCACGTAGAATTAGTAGTTCTGAAGGCGAAAGGGGGTCAAACACAGTATTAGTTCTTTTTTTTTTCTTCATTATTGTACAGACAGCACCTCATATTGACAGAAAAACTCAGAATTGTTGACATTTTTGCCAAAAAAAAAAAAAACTTCTAAATTTCTGATTTTCAATTGTATCACAATCCAGATCAGTTGTTGTGTTGGTTTTTCTTCTCCAGTTACATTTGTGCCTTGAGCTAATTTTTTTTTGTTTGTTTGTTTTGAATAATTCAAATGAATTGTACCAAAATAATTTAATCATACAGCATCACATGTTTTAGTTCTGAATTGTAATGGAATTATTTAGAGCAAGCTTGTTCATACCTCTGATCGTTGTTTCTGTTTCAGTAGGACGTGAATCAGAACATGCTCCTCCTTGGGGAGAGTCGTCCCCAGATGACTATCGCTTTTCAAACCAGATATGCACAGACCCCAAAGAACGGGAAAAAGAGCAACACGACATGAACAAAAGGTAAACGTCCCGTTCGACCAATGACACTGTGACACGCATCACATTATTCGCTTCACACTTTCAAAACGTGACTTTAAAAAGTTCCTCTGATCCACAGATTATTAGACACCTCCAACTCCTGGCAGTTTGACGATTTCAAGAAGTATTACGGTGAGATCTTGCACCGTTGGGGCATGAAGGACAAGAGGGCAGAGGTGCTCAAATTTGTTTCCTCCCCTCCAGAGCCACACAAAGGCATAGGTAAGATAAAGGAATGGTTTAAAACGGCTTCTGGGTCATACAGTACTATCAGACGAGCACAGGAAATGAATTGCGACTTTATATCTCACAAGTCTGACTATATAGGCCTAACTCGCAATTGAAAGTTAATATCTCACCATTCTGAGAAAATTGCAAGAAAAACAGCCAAAATTGCAAAAACTGTCTTTTTTTCTCATTTGAAATTGTGAGTTCTAAAGTCAGAATTGTGAAATAAAAAATTGCAATTACCTTTTTTATTCTTTATTCCATGGGGGAAACAAGCTTCCATACTTTCTGGTATTTACGTTACCATGTTTACAAGATTTGCACAATATTCTTTATTAATTTGCACAGACAACATTCACTGTTCAAATGTTAATGATCAGTAAGGTTTTTGTTCTTTGTAAGAAATGTGAATGTAAAGACATTTATAGTGCTACAAAAGATTTATATTTCAATCAAAATATTGTACTTTTGCTTCCCATTTTAATTAATCAAAAAATCCTGAAAAAGAATGTATCGCAGTTTCTACAAAACATTAAGTAGCACAACTGTTTTCAACATTGATACGTTTTTTTTGAGTAAAGGAATGATTTCTGAAGGATCATGTGACAAAATGTGTAAAAAAAAATCAGCCTTTCCATCACCTGAATAACTTACAAAAATATATAATTTATTTTAAAATATATTCGTTATTTTTAATAATAATATTTAACAATATTACTGTGTATTTATCATAAAAATGCAGCTTTGATGAGCATGAAACCATTAAAAACATTTAAAAAAAAATCTTACTGACCAGAAACTAATTGATGAGTCTAAACTATTTTCACATAATCAAACCCAGATTATTCCTTTAGGGAGCAAAGTTTTGTCTCAAATTTCTGGGATGTAAGCCAATGTTTAACTCTTTAACAAATGATTAACACTCACATTTCTGAGCCTCGTGGTTTCTTTGCTCTCATACGTAGAGTTCGGCGTTTACTGCTGCCACTGTCGTAGTCAGGCCCGAGGCACCCAGTGCGCTGTCTGCAAGCGCTTCACCTTCCAGTGCGCCATCTGTCACGTGGCCGTACGCGGATCCTCCAACTTCTGCCTGAGCTGTGGCCACGGAGGACACACCAGCCACATGATGGACTGGTTCCGCTCTCAAGAGGTCTGTCCCACCGGCTGCGGCTGCCACTGCCTCTTGCAAAGCACTTTTTGAACATTGAAAAGATATGCCTCAAAACTCGTGGTACTGAAGGAACTCCTTGGTGGAGAGACGTTAAAGAAGAGAAAACTGATCATCCCTCCGACTGTTCAAGGGTAGAATTATGTTGCATACATATCAACCTTATAATAGGTCAAACCAGCCTAGTTAAATTGTTATACAGTGCTGTTTTTTGCACTTTTATACCTGTTGATTCATTTGAGTAGAGCAATGTGCTCTATAAGGTGCCAAGGAAATATTAGCTAAAAGGGAAAAGTTGCTGATTTTTATGGTAATGAATCAAAAATATTTTGGCTCTTTTCAGTTGAAACAAATATGTTTTTCCCTTCAAAGGAGAATTGTTGTACGCTTTGAAGGATTATCTACCATGTACAGTACGTGTGCCATAAATTAATAAATTTGACAATACAGTGATCATCGCTTCATATGCCACTTGATTTGTTGTAGTAATGTTGCTGGAAACATTTCTTTATCTCTCTTTTGCGAAGCGTACTCATAAAACTGTATTAAATGATTTACCTTTCATCACTACCTCATAAAGAAAAACCTTTTAAATACATTTTTAAAAACTGAATTAAAGCAAGATTGTGACAAGCTTTTGAAGTTCTGTACTCAATGTCTGTTTTAATTGTGGTTCTCCATAACAGCAGTGTTGAAATAGCTTATCACCTGACATTCACATTTCTGTTTTAAAGCAATAGACACATGACTCTGTTGCAATCATAACAACCTGGAGCTGAACATGCTCAGTGGAGATAATGGTGGACTTCAGGAGAAACTCCCCCGACTCACCATCATCAATGGAGTCATTCAGGTTCCTGGACTTTACCTCCTGGACAAGCACTTTGACTCCACTGTGAAAAAACAGAGGTTGTGCTTCCTTCACCAGCTTGCCCCAGGCGCTGCTGATGCAGTTCTTCTCGGCAGTCATTGAGTCTGTCCTCTGCACTTCAATAACTGTGTGTCTGTTAAGAAGACTACAGAGGACAGTTCGGACAGCTGAGAGGATTATTGGTGCTCCCTTGCCCAACTTCCAAAAACTATACATCCAGTGGGAGAAAAAGGGCTATATAAACTATACATATATATATATATATATATATATATATATATATATATACACAGTCATGGTCAAAATTAATGGCATCCCTGGTAAATATGAAAACTGGCTGTAAAAAATAATTCTGCATTGTTTATCCTTTTGATCTTCCATTCAAAAAATTGGCAAAATTCTAACCTTTCATTGAAGCAAAAGAATTGAAAGTGGGGGTAAATCACACTAATAAATATATGTTTTTCTCCAAAACACTCTGGCCATAATTGTTGGCACCCCTAGATTTTTTTTATGAGAAAAATATCTCTGAAGTACATTCCCATAATATTACATTTTTTAAGCACATCAGGGTGACTAGGAACATGAAGTTGTCCAGTTATGACTTCTTGTTTCAAGGAGTTTATATATGAGGAAGCACAAAGGTCAAATTCCCTGAATCATCCATCACAATGAATAAAACCGAAGAACATGGTTCTGATGTGCATCAAAAGATTGTTGAGCTTCACAAAATAGAAAGTGGATGTAAGAAAATAGCTAAAGAATTGAAAATTCCCATTTTGACCATCAGGGCAATAACTAAGAAGTTATAATCAACTAAAGATGTTATGATTCTGCCAGGAAGAGGCGTGTGTCTATTTTGCCTTAATGGACGGTGAGGATGAAAGTTTGAGTGGCCAAAGACTCTTCAAGGATCACAGATGGAGAATTGCAGAGATTACTTGAGTCTTGGGGTCAGAAAACCTTAAAACATATATATCAAACAACCCCTACATCCCCACATGTTGTTTGAGAGGGTTTCAAGAAAAATGCTCCTCGCTCCTCCAAAAACAAACTCCAGCATATTCAGGTGTCAGACACGACTGGATCTTCAAAAGGGACCGGATTCTATGGTCGGATGAAACTAAAAAGGGGGCTTTTTGGCAGCAAACCCAGCAGATTTGTTTGGTGCAAACAGGGATGAAGAGTACCCCATGCCTACGGTTAAATATACTGCTGGATCTTGTATGTTGTGGGCCTATTTATTTGCTGGAGGTCCTGGACATCTTGTTCAGATACATGGTATTATGGATTCTATCAAATACAAAGAGATAAAAAATAAAAACCTGACGCCTTCTGCTAGAAATCTTATAATGGGCCCTGGTTGGATCTTCCATCAGGACAACGATCCAAAACAAAAATCAAAATCGACACAAAAATTAGTTACGGAGCACAAAATGAAGCTTCTGCAATGACCGTCCCAGACCCTGACCTGATGAGTGGAGTGAACTAAGAGATGGATCTGGGAATCTGCAGGATCTGGAGAGAGTCTATATGGAGGAGTGGTCTCTGATCTCTGGTCAGGTGTTCTCCAAACTCATCAGGCATTATAGGAGAAGACTCAGATCTGTTATCTTGGCAAATGGAGGTTGCAAAAAGTTTTTAGTAACAGGGTGCCAATAATTATGGCCAGAGTGTTTTGGAAAAAAACATTTATTTCATAGTGTGATTTACCCCCACTTTCAATTCTTTTACTTCAATGAAAGGTTGGAATTTTGCCAATTTTTGAATGGAAGATCAAAAGGATAAAAAATGCGGAATTATTTTTTACAGTCAGATTTCATCATATTTACCAGGGGTGCCATTAATTTTGACCATGACTGTATGTATATATATATATATATATATATATATATATATATATAGTTTCTTCTGTCACCAAAACAAATTCTTTGTTGGTGCAAAGAGAAAAAATACAAATATTCACATTCTTCAAGCATGACTTAAATATTAAGCACTTTCATTTACCATCTTGAAGTGCACTTACACTGCATGAGGATTTTTGTCTCATACAAGAACGCCACTTGCAAATGTAGGGTAGTCTTATACCGATCAATATGTGGCTTATTATTACCTTCATTCAACACAGAAAAGGTTTTTATATCATGCTTTCTTGTGTTTCTTCTTCAAGCTAGCTCTTATTGATGTCAGCTTGTTTATTGTCAGAGAAGTGGATTAAAATGGACTCTGTCATTGATTTACAGTTGGTGAGCAGCTGACCTGCCTGCAACCCTTTTCAAGCAATGTCATACTGCGGAACAGGAATTCCACAGCAATACTAAACATCAAGACGGACAAAACATTAAGATAATACTGCTGTCGAGATACACGGATATGATCATATCAAAGCAAAAGAGAAATCAAGAGCAAAAACTATTGCAAGGATACACAGTAATTACAGCAAATAGCAAGGCCAGTCAAAGATATAGACTAGCAAACTGTCGTCATTAATGAACATAATGTCTGCCACAAAATGAACTGGAAAAGACATGAGGGAAAAGAGCACAGGACCACCAGGGGCCTCATACGCCTGCATACGTTAAGCTATATTTTCTGTACAATTAGTGAAACGTGGACTAGAAAGGAGACGACTTGAAGGCGTGCTGGGCAGACCGATCTGTGTATGACAGCAGAAGAGTAAAAGTACAGCAAGAGCGGTTTGAAAGCATAGCCGTCTGCTATCTAATTTTTCAAATTGTTCCGGGTAATTTTGGTGGAAACGTGGTCAAATTCTACGAATAGGTGTGTTTGACTTGAAGCAGCGCTGCAGATCGATCTGTGTCAAATTACCTCGAAAGTGTGATAGCATTCGAGCCGGAAACCGTTTCATAATTTGAATCGCCCCTGCAAGTTCGCATTCTACTACAAGTTACGCCTCCAGCAAAGAAACAAGCGTGCATGTCATTGACTAAAACCATCTTTTGCAGTGAATTAATCCATGTTCTATGTTTGGATGGTTTGTAAGGCTTATATTGCTTTCGAATCTTATGAAGTATGAAATAACAGCTATTAGTAAAACATAAAATAAATTATTCAATCAAATTAATATGGTAAAAAACGAATGGTGTCTGGTGATCAACGATATGTAGGCCTATGCCTTATCACTATGTGGTGATAGCTTAAAAAGCAACCGACAAATGCATTGGCATAAAGCCGATGATATATAAGGGTCGAGTTTTTACAAAAGCTTTGCTGAAAAATTAGCACCGTAGAGATGTTTTTGGAGAGTATTCAGTCAGAAATTGTGCCTTCTATTTAAAACAAAGACTCCTTACTCTTATACTTAAACCTTAAAAGGTATTTATTTGATAGATGATTGGTGGCCTGTCTTCTTAATAATGAATATAAAATATTAGCTTGACACATTGCTTGAAACAATATCCGTCTTATTCTGGATTTATTAGACTAAAGCAAATTAGTTTGTGATGACATTTTTTTTATTCTTTTAGATATTTACAAAGCTTTTGACTCTCTCAAACACCAGTTTTTTTCTATCTCTCTAAAAGCAGGGCTTTGGTGATCCATTCTGCAAATTTATTTAATGATTGTTAATTATTATTATTATTATTTTTAATCTAACTCTTCTGGTTGGAACAGGAGAATTAGACAGAATGAGACTGGTTTTCTCCCATGCATTGTGTCCTACTGGAATGGCCAGTTTGTCGACATTCCATGGAAGAATTGGGATTTTGTTTTTAATTAGGCTACCAATAAGGCAAAGGACGTCTTAAAGTACTTCATTACTTTTTTTATCCTGTGAAGCTCTAATTTAAAAAGAAGTGTCCTGCATTGACTCTTTATGTCTTTTTTTTCTTTTTTTTTTCTTTCTGCGTGCCTGTCTGGTGCTGAAGACAATTCCTCATATCTTCTGGGAAGTTTTTTCTGGAAGGAGATGTTTTATTTGCTCATCATAACTTTGATGAAGATGTTAAGGACCTATTTTTTAAATTAAATTTATTTTCCTACCAAAGGTTTCTTACATGAATGTAAATTTCAGGGTCCTACTTTTTTATTGTATTACTATTCTTTATTTTTTTTGTAAGGAACTTACCTGGATGCTCCTTGCATCAAGCAACTCAAAAGCCTTTAAAACTGTCTCACTGTGTCATTGTTATGGTATTTTTCTATGTTCCTGACTTTGTATATATATATATATATATATATATATATATATATATATATACTGTATACAGTCTATGTATGTATGTATGTTATTATTTTATTTTCTTAAGCAGTGAAGTGAGTTCTATCGAAATCGTCAAGTTTTTTAAGGCGGACTCGTCGATTTACTGATCCCACTATGACGAAGTTCGTACGGTTGCTTGGTAACCTTCCAGGAGTATCTGTTACTCAACTTAATTAATATTCATGATCCATGCCTTTCTCGTAGTAAGGATTTTTTATTGGACAGTTGTTAGAGGCTTATTTCCGAGCGTAGGATATATAGCCAATCAGTAAAGCTTACTGGGCTACGTCACTTTACTTAATTAATATTCATTAGCAAAGCCTTCGCCGTAGTGGGGTTGTCTGGTCAGCAGCGCTGTATCTTCAGCAGCAGGAGTCAGTCATTGGAGCTTGATTCAACTGTTGTGGCCGAAGATGGCGGCGTGTGGACGTGTTCTGCCGCTGCTGCTCCTCATGTCTCTCTGCCTTCTCACCGTGCAGGCTCTTAAACCTCTTCCAGGTTTCGGAAATGTCCATCCTCCAGCTGTCGCCATGAACCAACAGTTCAGAGCCGCGCCACCGAATCCCGGGAATAACGCCGTTGCTCCCGCCGCTGGCGCCGCGTCCTCCGGTTTTCAGTCTCGAAGATCCACCGGCTGGAAGCTGGCAGAAGAGCAGGCCTGCCGGGACGACGTGACCCGGCTGTGTCCAAAACACACCTGGACAAATAATCTGTCCGTACTGGAATGCCTGCAGGACAAAAAGGAGGCGAGTAGGAATTTTAATGATGATGCTTATATTTCTATAATTATATGTATTAACCAAAAATTACAGATACACAATAATTTACACAATACATTTTATATATATAATTGTGTTAATATTTTTTAATTTTTTTTTTTTTTTTTTTCAAATATGATCTATTTATTTGTTAAAGGCTCCATGAAATGCCTTGTTGGATACAGTTGTCTTTCTTCCCTGTTTTGACTATGGCGGCCCAAAATATCTGATATAGAAACTCAGAAATATGTTAGCATTTCTGTTTATCTCCCGTGGACTTTCTCAGTTCTGCAGCCAGGTTGTTTTCACCCAATTGTTTGAGCTGTAAATATACCACTACCATGTGACTATTGGGAAATTAATTACATCATGACCACGTTTTCTTGGAGTCTTAAATCGCAGGTGCATAAACTTTGACTCTGATCATAATATCTAAATTAATATGTAAATCTTTATAGATACTCAAGTAAACATTCTTATTTTCCTCTGCATTTATAGCTGCACAAACATCTTTAATGTGGATTGGACTAATTAAATAACAACCTTAAAATCTATTAACGAGATTTGTCTTTTGTAGTTTGCCGTGCTTGTTGGCACAGTGGCCTACTTGTGTGGATGAGGAAATGATTACAGGATAACTTTTTTCCCACCACAGCCGGCACAGAAGTTTTATATTCAGAATTAAATTAGTTTGGTATGATAATGTCTTGTTACTTACATCTTCTGTACAATAATGATAATCCAACAATAGTGTATAAAATATATTTTCTGAAGCCATACAAGAGTTTTGTCTAAACAACATTTTATCAAGACTAAACAAATGGTTTTCAAGTGTCTTAGACACCAAACGTTTGTTGATGCACCATATTTTATTTATTTATTTATTTATTTTTTACCCAAACTATCATACGATTTCTCACTTGTAATATAGTGCACAAGTCAAACTTTTAATATATAATTTACTGTTTCTTTTTGGAGTTTAAAAGTCCAAAAAGGGGCGAGTTGCATAAACCCGTAAGAGTAGTACAAGTTAGTCATCAATTTTTATTTTCAAGTCTGTCAAAACTTTTTAAAGTTGGTTACATAAGAACATGCATTGGTCTAATTTGATTCTGAACAGTAAGACTGATTACCCCTAACTGCTAGTTGGTCATACTAGTTCTTAAGACACTATCTTAACATAATGGCTATGTTTATGCAACTGGGCCCTGGTCACTAAACCAAAAAAAAAAAAAGAAAAGAAGACTTTTATCTGTGCAGATCTTGATGTGATCTAAGACATACTTATTCAACATGAGCAATGAGACTTACTCCGGCACTGCTTAGCTCTGATGGTGCACCACTTTTCGTCTGGCAATCACAAGGGCCAAGGTTCATTTGCAAAGACACAAATTAATTTAAGCCGGGAAACATCTTACAGCAGCAGTTTTCTCCACTATACTTTCACAAACTCTTGAACTTCTGTTGAAATGTCTCTTATATCGGAGTCTCACCCACAGTATGCTAAAATCCAGCTCTTATTACAGTCACAGCTTTGAACCCATATTGATGGCACTATGCCTCTCTCTCTCTCTCTCTCTCTCTCTCTCTCTCTCTCTCTCTCTCTCTCTCTCTCTCTCTCTCTCTCTCTCTCTCTCTCTCTCTCTCTCTCTCTCTCTCTCTCTCTCTCTCTGTGTGTGTGTCTTTAGTAATTCACTGACTCAGGCTCTCATTAGTGTTGAAGCGAGGTCTTGCTCTGTGGTCCGTGATAACTAATTTCTACACCTGAGGGACATTTCAGATAGTGGTCTGTCTGAAACATGGCTATTATGCGTGTCCCATTTAGGGTGTCGAATCTTAGTTTCGTTAGCCTTGAAATGCAATTTGATGTACGCTTCGAGTTCATTTCTTTTTAATCATCCATTCATGCATCCAAAAATTGAAATGTGGGTGGCTTCATTTCTTGCTCTGATGTATTTGGTGGTGCTTGTATTAATTGAGCAATATGTGCACTTGGTATGCTGTAGCTTGCATAGAACATCTAATATATATTTAGATGTAGCCTTCCTATATATATATATGCCTTAGTGCTAACAATTGATTAATAGAGATTAATTGCATCTAACAATAGTTTTTGTTTACATAATGTGTGTGTGTATATATATATATATATATATATATTTAAAAAAATATATACTATATATATATATATTTATTTATTTAAATGTATTATGCGTTTGTGTGTGTGTGGTAATTTATGCATTAGTAATTATTCACTTTTTTGTGGATAACTACATCTTTTTGGACAAGTATCGGGGTAGTATAGCCTAAATGGCCTATAGAATTTGTTAATTTGGAGTTGCAATCACTTTATTTAAAAAAAATGTATATGTAAATATGTACATTCTGCTAGGTTGTTTAACCCAACTTTCGGTCAAATATGGACAAACCCAGCCATTGGGTTAAATTATGGACGAACCCAGCCATTGGGTTACATTTTTTAATTACATGTTTAACCCAACATTTGGGTTTGTCCATATTTGACCCAAAGTTGGGTTAAAACAACCCAACATTTTTAGAGTGTAATTATAATCTATGTATATAAAAGAACCACTACAAGCATCCATGCCAACAGCAGTCCATTGGTTTTTGGCATTGGCAGCAGATAGAAAAATTATGCTAGCATGAATGAAACATCAAGACAAGCTGTAAACTCATCTCTCAGTCTCTCCTCCTGCACCGCACGCCAAGATAATTTGCCCACAAACGGTTGCTTCAGCAGTCCGGAGTGCGGCTCTAATTATTGGGATAATTGCTTTGCAGAGGCTCGGTAACAGCTGTGGCCTTCTGAAGAGGTAAATGATGTCCATAAATCTTTCTCCCATCTCCCTGAGGTCAGACCCCTCCGGGTCATTTTTTTTTTTGTGAACGAATCCTTGCTTGAACGCTTGAAGGAGGGAGGTGAGGTGGTCGCGGCACAGCTGCAGCACGTCTGTCTCAATGTAATTTGCATTTTTAGCAGGTTCCTCTACTGGTGGGACGGCATGGTTGGTTTGTTGTAAACAAAGCAGCTAGCGTGACTGATATGAGAAGCTCCCGCGGGGATCCGGGGCTGAGGGGAGACATCCTGATGAAGTAAATGAAGGAGCTTAGCTCTTAATCAAACATTTGTTTGATATAGCAGAATCGAATGAATAAGGCAGCTAACCGATGTTGCATGTATTTATTTTTTCAAATGAGCTACCTTCTTTTATTTGTGTACTCTAGGCCTACAGTATGTGTATGTTTTTGTTGGCTGTAAAGCTGTTAGTTTGTAAATGTCTGTGAGAAACACTAATGAATCTAAAATGAAGGAAAATTAAATCTTGCAGTGTTCGCTGAGGAGGAAATGTCTTGTGGCTTTGACAGCTCTTAGCATGATGGTCTTGGTGTGAGCAGGCCTGATGTTTCTTCTTGGTAGATGGCTACTTGTTTAAAGCTGCAGGCTGTAGCTTTTTGGGGGGTTAAAAATTATACAAAATACATAATCAGTCAGTGTTCAAAACTATCTGCTTGCCTTAGCTCGATTAAAAACGGTAAGCTTGTAATAATGTTTTTAATTCCAGTGGTACTGGTGGATTTCCGCGGGAGATTCGAGATGTCTTTGCGTCATTTACGTCACCTCTGTACACATATAGAAGGAGTCTCAGCTAGCATAAGCTATATTGAGTGTGAGGATGTTGGAGGTTGAGATTTATAGCCTTTTCTCACAGCACTTGATATAATAGGCCATATGTACGCGTAAGTTCCGCAAGGATGCTCGTCAGTTTCCTGTTGGGGAGATTAAAGTGGAGGAAAACCGAGGAAAAAGGGATTATGGCAGAGTCTTTACAGAGAATTTACTGTCCCAAAATTTTTCTGTCGAAACTTTCATTACGTTTTAATTTTATATGTAGTTCTGTTTATTTAATATTATTTTTAAAAGAAGCATAAACACAACAATGGGTGCCTGTTTTGTCTGTTTTTGTGACTAACGTTTTTTTACTATAACCATGGAGTATAAAATTCAATATAAATTCTCGGTATTGCATTGGACTCTACGATCGGCGGAAGTTATCGAGCATCCTTAAACCTTTACCGGAAATACCGCTGTGCATAGAGCCCATTAAACTGGATACAGAAAGGTTCAAATGACAATCACCTGCACTGTTTACTGCAATGTCAGAACAAGAACAAAAGTGGATGTTATTGTTCAGATGAAATTTTCCGGTGAAAATTCGTATGTTGGTCATACTTCCAAAAAGTAGAATGTGTGATTCTTAATGCCAGTATATCCACACCGGCGCGGTGACTGACAGTTACACAGTCCCCTCAAACATTGTGTTTATCTTCGCTGTGCCGTGTCGAAGTACAACTCACGTAAAGTTGATAATTCCGCTAATAACTGCAATTGCAGATTTCGAACAGAGATGGCGACAAAGAGAAAAAACTGTGGACTGCAGCTTTAAATGCAAAGCAACATGTTAACTGAAAAGAAAGGATTGTCCAACATTATTACTAAAACAACAAAAACAAAGAAAAAAAACATGTTTTATAGGAAAATTATCCCATTTTTGTGACCATTATGATTTATTCATAAGGTTGTTGCATTAAATGACATTGTCTTCTTGTCAATTAAAATGTTTCCCCTCTCTCATGCTTCTGGACATTACGTATTTCATTATTTTCAATGATGATTATTGCAAGATTCTTATTAGTGTAAAAGGCAATATAACTAATGTAATTTCAAATATTTTACTTTGTTTCATTGGGATTTTTGCAATATTATAATAAGATTTGTGTGGATGCGAAAAATAATGCAAAATGTTAATAATGGTTTTAAAAGTAGCCTTAATTTTCATTTCAAGGAAATATGATTTAGAAATGTTCTTGACAGGTTTCGTAAGTTTCACTTTTTAATTGGTGAGGGTCAGTGTTAAATAATTGCTTTCATTTTGACTAATGGTGCAGAAATCCTGTAATGGCTTGAACGAAAGGCTTGAAAGGCAAGTCTCTGACTGCTTTTGTCAGAGGAAAAGCTATCAGATATAGTTTTGACTGTCAGTAAATGTGTTGCAGTCACAAAAATGGGCTAGCAGGACTGCAATCATGTGGTTGTTCTTCAGCTGTTCTTTTTTCGTTTGTCTGCTTCGGTCAAAGGCATGATGTTTTTGACCTCTCAGCTGATGTTAGGCCAATTTTTGTTGCTTTTTTTTTGATGACAGACAGTGGACCAATTTTTTAAAATTGCCAGCCAATATTTGTCTTGCCTGGTAAGGACAAAACAGAGGTTACTGCTAGTCTCTACTGTAGCTTTGATCCATTAATACAGTCTCGAAACATTATTAAAATAGAAGCCATGGGCCTTTTTTCAGGGGTTTGAACTTTTTCTTAGTCTTATGTGAATCTGATTATTCATTGTGACTTCTAATTCTTTGAAGAATGTTGTCACCTAAAAATAAACATCCTGGAGGCTGGTTCCATCTTGTTAGCTTTGCCACATAAAAGATTTAGAACGAATGGCAATGAGGAAAGTCTGTTGTTTACCTCTGTAGTGTCAGAACAGGTGTAAAGCTTGTAGCACTCAGGTTATTATTATTATTCATGTCTTCTAACAATATGATGAAGTGTACGTCCGTGCAGTACGAGTATGACAGACAATCAATTTATTTATGTATGTCATTGATTGACTAATAAAGCTTCAAAAAAGGTGTTTTTCAAAACTGATGTAATGCATATTTTTGGTTAAAACAAGTTTCAATTGTATAACATTTCAAAATAATTTGTTACTTTTTATGTCAGGCTGTTAAACCATTTAACCAAACCAAATATGGTTTAACCATTTTTTACCATTTGTATATGAAAGGTTTCAAACCAAAAATGATGGCATAGTAGTATTACTTTTTTTTTTATTTTGTATTATTAAGACTCCATTTTAACTAGTTTTCTTTGTCAGTCGTGTTGTGATCATTGCACAAGCCCTTAAGTGGTTATGCTACAACATATAATATTAAACATGACCACTGATCCCTCCGTGCTTCTCCTGTGACACTCCCACAGTCTGTATAGATTTACAAAAACAGTTTCAGATAGTGACGCTTCATTAATAGGCTCAAAGTTAAGGATTAGACCAAGTTCAGCACAAGTTAAGCTCAAATTACATTATTGATGGCTTAATGTTTATAACCGCAAACATTTAAATGGTTACTTCTCTTTAAAAAAAATATGGAACATGATGGAAAATTAATATACTCCGTTTTACAGGCTGATCTCATGAAGTAGCATGTGTATGACACGCCAATTCGTATTTCCATTTTTGGCGTGCTATCAAGACGCATGATCGCCTTTCAGCGTGTTTATGAACGCCGTTGACTTAACGTTATATAAATATATGACTTACCTCAACCCCGTCCCTAAACCTAACCGTCACTGGGGTTAATGGCATTTATGACAGTTCCCTTACCATCCTAGGTAAAAAAAAAGATATGACTTACCTCAACCCCATCCCTAAACTTAACCGTCACTGGGGTTAATGGCATTTATGACTGGAGATTTGACTGCGTGTACAGAGACGCGGAATGACGCGGACGTTAATGGCGTAGACATATACGCATACACGCGGATACACGCGGATAGCTCAAAATGCGTAGAGATAACACGCCACCTGGCGTATATATTTACGCAAAAGTCATGATGTGATGTTGCCGTTTTAATAGTATAGCCACAAGATCTTAGACGATCATAAATCGACATTTCAATTGCAAGTGCAGGAGGTAAGAATGTGCTGGTGCTACAGTAGCAGAGCGTTTGGGTTTCTCTGAAGGGAGAGATTTCAAGGCTGGTGTCATAGTCACTCATCTGTGCATGAAAGAGGTGAGCGAGTGCTTAATGCGCTCTGCCGCAAGCAAATCCCTGACTGGGTGAAACTTCACCTTTTTATCATGTCTCAACCTGACTGAAGCTGCACTTGTTGAAGTTGGTTCATCCATGGCTTCTTTCGTCTCCTCTTTTATTACTTCTGACAAACCCTGAACCCAGTAGAGGGGCTGTTCGTGTCACAGCAAAGAGATTTATGTCCCCAACAACTGATTTATTTTACCAGCAGTATAGCAGAAATTATAATTCTATAAACCTTTTTAGAAAATAATGACGTGAATATTTTAGGTGAGCATGCTCGAGAGATCAGTTTACCATCCATCCTGTCAGATTCAGTCGCAACAAGAAGTGAACAGTAGTAGAGGTTAATCATGAAATTGTTCATTATAATCTAACTGAACCCAAACCATGCCCTTAAATTGCTTAATTGTCACTGCATTTACATTAAGCCCTGCAGAGGTATTTTTTCAAACCCATTGGTCAGTAGTTTTCTCCATTTATGTTGCTTCAGAAACGCCTATTTTATGAAAGACTATGTTTTTCAACATATTTTCAGCTTATACCTGTATGTGAAGCAAACATAGACTCAGGTCTGAAATGCCACTTGTTTTGATTGTTTGTTTTTAACTCAAAATGAAAATGCACTGGCATGTTTTAAGACACTTAATGAAATAAACAATTTATTAACCAAGGAAAATTTAAATAAATGAAATTCAAATAAATGCTTTTTTTCTTTCTTTTTTTTTTGTTTACTTTTGAACGTCATCAACAAAGCCCAAATAATGTATCACGGTTTTCATAAAATTCACAATAATATACAGCACGACTGTTTTCAACATTGATTAATAATCAAATGTTTCTTGAGCAGCAAGTGAGCATATTAGAATGATTTCTGAAGGATCATGTGAGAATGAAAAGACTGGTGTAATGGTGCTGAAAATTCAGATCTGCATCACAAGAATAAATTACACTTTAAATAAAAAAACTTACAAAAATATTTTACAGTGCTACTGTTTTTTAATGAATAAATGCAGCCTTTGTGAGCAAAAGAGACGCATAAATGACAGATCTTACTGTCTCAACTTTTGTTTGGTAGTGTGATGATGCCTTATTTTTTGGGTGTAACTTAAATGATTTTCCTTCTAAAGTAGTGAGATAATGTTTAACTTGGCTGATTATTTGCTTAGAAGGATGTTTGGGAAAAGACTATGTCCCTCCCTATTGTAAAACATTTCTCTTCCCTTTTAATTATTCTTCAGAGTATAGTAGTTTAGTAAAGTATAGTAGTTGTTGCAGGACTATAAGACTTAGGCCTATAGTCCTGCAACAAAACTACTATATTTTCATACTAAGGAATTGTTTGGCTTTTTGAAGCCTGTTTTTTTTTTTTTTGAGCAGAATTTCATCTTGGACCGGGTTTAATTTGATTAAAAATTGATTTGGTTAAACTCAAATTGCACAAAACAATTAGTCAGACATAGGGTTGTCACTTTACCAAAATTTCCGTAGTCTGTATCAGTCAAATTTCACGGTTTCAGTTTCAAAGCAAAACTGTTGTGACTATTTTGTAGTAATATATATTTTTAATTTGACTATTTGCAAATTAAATATATGAAATGAAGTTGGTTCATTTTAATGCTTTAAATGATCATAAGTAAATATGTTAAAACATTAACACGTAGCCTTTAAATATTGTTCAGTTAAACATTGCATTTAAAAAAAATTAAATGATGAGAATGGAAAAACAAAGAAACAGGTAACAGAACAAGTGGCAGGTCTTACACTTTAATGCACTTCTCAGGATCTTTCCCTCATTTTCCCCTCACTCCCGAAACTTTGCAGTGTGTAAAAAATAAAGTTGCTGTCATAAATGTTAAAGTGCAATCAACTTGAATTGTTAATTAATTTCAACTTGAATTACATTAAACTGAATGAAGTTGAATCTAGTTGTCATAACTATTGATCATATAATTTCTTACAACATTTTTATTCAAATTATGCATAGGTATATCAAAAGAGCAATCAAAGAGCGCTATCTTTATAGTCAATGAGGCTGATATCACCTCGGTTCGGCTGAAGCGAAAGCTCACTGGCTAAGTGAAAACTCCCGTTATAATAAACAAATCTGTCTTTATACCACGTATATATATACTCTGCTGTAGAGCAAATTTGAATTAACTTACACCTCTAATTGGCTATTGCAGTTATGCACTTGACAAGCATGTCTGTAATTGGCTACAATGCTAAACGCTGTAAAAACAAGTTGTAAATCTAAACCTTTAAAGCTCTTCACAGAGTGCTCACACAAATATTCACTGGAGAGTTTGAAAGTAGTGCCTATCAGCGGGTACCGGATTGACCCGGCACTTGATACTACCGTTCCTGCAAAAAGACTGGTACCGGTGTGTTTTTAAAGTATTGACTTCGTACAGAAGGACAGATAAATATGACAACCCCAGTCAGACAAGTTAATAAAGAACTAGAGTGTTGGTTGTTATTATTAACCAGACTTTGGTTGTTATTTTTCTTTTCTTTCTTTTGAAAGTTGTAGGAAAGCTCTTATTGGGTCATAACCAACCAACACTCATCGTTGATAAAAAAATCAAAATAAGATGGATGGCCAACTATTAGCAGAAATAATTGGGGAGCTTTAAAATGGTACATTTGCATTCAAAGATGTCTGCAGTCTACTAGAAATTGGAATAGGAAGTGTTTGTCAGCCTAGACTTCAGTTATTATTCAACCCACATTGCCTTATGTGGATTATGGAGAAAATGGCCCAGTGGTCTATAATATTTCCTTCTGCTTTTTAATGAATCAGACTGACTTACAGTTTTGAAGGTATTCATTGCATAGAGACCATTGACATTTCAACTGTTCCACCCACTCGACCACCTCTCATTGCTATGTGATCCAAAACACGTGTCTTGTTATCCTGTTAGATCACAGGATACATGATGAACCAAATTAATTGAAAAAGAAAAAGTCACTGAAGATTGATGTCACTGATAAAAACGTGATTTTACTGTAGTTCGAACAAGTCAATCCCTGCAGACTTTTGCGAACCCTTTGAACCAAATCATCCAAATTCAAGCTTTATCACATTATTACAGGAAAGCAAGCAAATTTGTAATCTCCCAGAATCAATAGATGATCCATGTATGTCTTGGCCGCCCTGTAATCACAGAGCCCTGACATACAGATAGAAATATCCAGTTCTGGCTCCCGACGAGAAACTGGATGATTGATCTGGGTGTGGTTACTGAGCTCAGATATCGGTCTGTTCCTATTTAGGGCCTGTTATGTGGTTGTGCTGCAATATCGCCCTTCATTAACGTTGACGATGGATCTGTTTAGTTGTTTTATGACACTAATGGTACTGGTTTTATCAGCAGTTAGTTAAGTGCAATGAGGATTCAGTACACATGCTGCTTTATTTTTACTGTAAGAATGTCACAAAAACATGACCTCTGTCTGTCTCTATCTCTCTATCTGTCTGTCCTATAAAGGCCGATCAGATGGCACAAAACTCGCAAGACATTTTTTTTTCTGTGTGCTGCTAAAATTGCTTCTCTACATTTAACGGGCTGGCAGTTCTAATAGGTGTCTGAAAAGGACAGTAAATTTGCAATGTCTTTGCAATGACAGCAAGAAACTAGGGTTGTGATGTTTTAGTGCATATCTTTCCTTCACGGCGGTGCTCTTTCTTTCATCCCTAAAAGCCCAAACTTAACGTCAAAATCAGCTAGATTGGTGATTGACGTAAATTACTAGCCTGGCTCTGCCCTCCTACATACTTGCACTCAATTTTCATTTTCCGTCAGTGCTATGTCTAGAATTGTGCTGTATTCTTTGGTTTTCTCCTGTCAATGTTTTACCGGGCCAATCAGCAAACAAAGGGATTGGCTGTGAACGATGATGTTGGTGTCGTGTGCTAGTTTGAGTAGTCATACGTCACCAAACGTTAGCGATTCGTTATGGCAGATCCAATAGTTTTAAACTGAGGACCCGCCTGCAAGGAAGTTAATGCTTGTCAATGGAGCCATGCCAGACTCTGGTGCGTCCAGGCTAAATTGCAGGCTATTGTTGCTAAACTGCAGGATGTGCTCGACAATAACAAGAGTTATTAAAGCGCCAAAGAGATACCATCCCCCAAGCAACTTTTTTCCAAACTAGAGTGGAACATGGACAGGCAAAGTGAACTTTGAGTTTCAGGTTTGCGCCTAAATGGATAAAGACACACAGAAATATTTAAAAATGCCCTGTTTGGTGAGTATTTGCTTAATACTCTCGGTTATGTTTTAAAGAGCTCCTATCATAGCATTTGAAATGTTCTTATTTTTGTTTTGGGAGTTCCCAAAAACAGTTTAACGTGCATGCAAGGATAAAAAACACTATTTGTCTTATAATATGCATTTATTTTTACCTGATTGCTAAACGACTCGCAAATGATTCATTCGACGATTCATTTTTCCAAACACGTCCTTTGAGTGACTCGAATCTGCACCGATTGGTCAAATGACCCAGTCAGTTGTTATTGGTAAACCGTAGGCAGAGATTGTGGGAAATGGAACGCCCATCACCCTTAATGGATTATAGCTTGTCAAGTGTTGAAAATTGTATACAGTGTATGAAAAAACGTGTCAGAAAAAGTGCACTTTCCACACAGTCCCTTACTCCCGTCTCCGTCAAGAGCAAGCTTTCCCGGCGAAACTCACATTACAGCAGCTTTTGAGGGGCAGTGCTTATTATATAGAGGGAAGTCATATTTGGCTAAGTCGTTTAGGAGGTAATTGCCATTTTTCAGTGAATGTCTGGGAATATCAAAAACAAAACTAACTTTACCCCGCTTAGAAGCTGTGGGAGTGTACACAACACGCACAACAAAATATAACTATATTGTGCATGCTACACAAAACATAACAGCAAACATTATTCATAATACTTACAGATTGTGATTCGGAGGTGGATGAAGCTGATCCATATAAACTAGATACTGAGCCCTCCTTCAGGAACAACCGGCTTGCGAATCCACATTTGATTCATTTATGTTTTTGAATGATTTGTCATTAAAATGATGAACACAAGGTTCGGGCTATACTGTTGTGGTATCGTTGCAAATATGAACTCTAACCACTGATTCTTCACATGCTTGTCCCTGGTAAATGAAAACAAAGTGGCTGAACGATCTTTGCATTGTAGAACACAGCGTCTTCTCGACATGATGCTATTCAGCTGAAGTTTTTGAATGTGTTCTAGACTTCAAGTTTACACTTCCATCTGCTCGCGCAATAACTGGGCACGGTCAATATGCCAATGTTTCGTATCTACATCGCTACAAAACAGCTAGTGACTCGTTTCAAAAACAATTCATTTCATAGACTCCGAGTCGACTCTCACTTTTGAAAGACAATAACTTTATATATGGTGCACTTTCAGATACAAAAATCCATGATAGGGGCTCTTTAAGTGAACATAAAGTGTTGGGAAATAAATCGCATGTGTAACAGTATAATGGATCCGTGCATTCGGTTTTAAAGTGACAGCAACCTAATATTACTGCTGCCATCTGTGTCAATGTTAATCAAGCTAGAAAAGACAAAGAGAAAATCACTCATTTCTCTTTAGTAGATTTAATATGATTAATCTATATTTAATTTATACAGTGAAGTCTAGACTATGCAGTGTTGTTTCACATTTTATTACTTTCTGTTGATAAAGACTCTTCTGTTTTTTTGTTTATTGGAATGCTATATAGCTCTGTTCTTATTTACCTCTAAGGTCCTGTGTGCACCAACACGTTTTTTCATGCGCCTGGCATATTTTTACAATTGTTTTTAATGGGAGTACTGCATTTTTAAAACAGCATGAGTGTAACGAGATGCAGAGCATCTTTTCCACGCCGAAGCTCTGTTTTTTTACCGGTTGCCGAGAGTTGAAGAACATGCTTGCCAATATATAAACAGTTGTCAATTCATAAGACTTTCTCTTAATTTTTTATACATAAAATACAAGAATAGTATGTTAATATTATGTTAATAGTATGTATTAGAAATGTTAAGAATAGTATTTATTTTGGTGATTTGGTGGTTGTGATATAATTTATTATATTTTTAAAAATAAAATAATTTATAAATGTAGTTTTATATGTGTAAAAAAAAAAATATATATATATATATATAATGTATATTATTTAAAAAATAATTGGTGTGTGTGTATATATATATATATATATATATATATATATATATATATTTACACACATACACGCATTATTATTATTATTATATTATTTTTGTTGTTATTCTCTCTCTCTATATATATATGTGTGTGTATATGAATTATTCTTATTATACCTATTTTTTCGATCAACGTTATAATATACACTACATCATCTTTTGTGTCCATGCTGGCAGGTTTGTTTTGATGTCTGAGGGCAACTGACGGATGACAAATTTTTGTCATGCCATTGTTAGAGCATTGTATGTTAATGCACATTGATTTTTTCTGTTTGTTGTCGTCCCTTGACAATTGCGCTAATTGCATTTTCATGCTCTGAGTCACTCTGAAGTTGTTTACTGTGCTTGGTTAGAGACTGTGGTTATTGACAGTTAGCAGACTGTGGTCTTACCCTGCTAGAATGAGAAAAAAACAGACACACTGCTGAAATAAAGAATTTTGTTGAGGGAGGAAAACTAAAGGTTTAAGAAGCTCTTTATGTACTTTTAATTATTAAGAGGCTTTAATGTTGTTTTGTTGCATAGCTGATTTAGGCTACTGTGCGTTTCAATTACGACAGGAACGTTATCATAATTTCATATAAAAAGACCAGAACTATCCGTACTTCCATATGCTTAACGGCGTCTTTAACTGTTTAACTTTTATTTATAATGCTAATGTTGGCGTTTGAGTAAGTGTTTTTGTTTGTTTTATTGATAAAGAAAATGTGTCTTCATTGTACTCAAAGATTTGACTAAATTAAAAAAAATCTATTCTGTCTCATAAATTTGGGATTTAAATTTGAATTGTATTTAATTGATGTAATTTTATTATTATTATGCAACACTTTACAATAAGGTTTCCTTAGCATTAGTTAACTACTTAAGTTAACACGAACTAAGAATGAACAATACGTATAAAGTATTTATTAATCTAGTTAATGTTAGTTTCAACATTTACTAATACATTATTAAAACGTACAAATGTTGTATTTGTTAACATTAGTTAATGCACTGAACTAACACAAACAATTATCAACAGCTGGATTTTATTAACATATTAACAAAGACGAATAAATACTGCAACAAATGTATTGCTCATTGATAGCTCATATTCGTTAATTAACTAATGTTAACAAATGAGACCTTATTTTTTTATTATTATTAATTTTGTGTGTCTTTATTTACTGCCAGCAATATAGCTTTCCTGCCATGATTAACGATTATAATTTCCAGACCACAAAACCTCAGTATTGGAAATCATACTGAATAAATAAATAAGGAGAAGGAAATGAAGACAAAAGTAAAAGACACATTTTAAAAGAAATCTCTCCCTCTTTCTTTTACAGGACACAGACATTTCTATGGACTGCAACCATGTAAGTACTCAAAAAGCCCTGCCTTTAATAATAATTATCATCTGTGTTCTACTGTACTTCAACATGACTCATCTCTTTCACAGCTTCACACTTCTCTTATGGTGGTGTTCCTCCCTGTTTACTTGACCCCCTGTGCGCTCTCTATTCTTTCAGACATTTCTTTGTTGCTTTTCGAGAGAATGCCTCAGTAGGATTTAGAGACTAGTAAGATCAGCAAGTAATTTCAGAAGAATAATGGCCTAATCACTTTCTAATGATGACTGCAGTCCGCAATTAATTTGGTGGGGCCCCGAGAGAGGTATCTGTTTCTGATCTAAGCTTCCCTAACGTTCGTGGCTTTGATGTTCTCATTAAGACTGCGGTGCCGAGGCCTGGTCCACAAATCAGAAACGAGGAAAATTTCAGCATACACTCTAAAAAATGCTGGGTTGCTTTAACCCAACTTTGGGTCAAATATGGACTAACCCAGCCGTTGGGTTAAATTTTAACATTACATTTTTAACCCAACATTTCGGGTTTGTCCATATTTGACCCAAAATTGGGTTAAAACAACCCAGCATTTTTTAGAGTGTATGATTCAGGCCTGAGTCACCCATCTCATTATGCAACGCAAGTCTCATAGTTGAGCGGTAATTATGATAAAGACCTCATTCTGCCGTTTTGAAACATTCATCAGCACTTTTAGTTAGTGTCACTATTAATGCGCAATTATATTACTGAGAGGTTTTGAGCTTTGGTGTGCGATACAGTAACTACAAGGCCGTTTACTTCAACTGAGATCTTATTATTTGAATAGAATGTTTCTTTTTTTTCTCTCTTTAAACTAAAATCTGTTACTTTCTATTGGGCAGTTATTTTCTGCACAAACCATAAAATGAACAAAGCATTACATCTTTGTAACTGCGCTGCCAGTACAGCATTAAACTTCATGAAGCACTGACGTAAAGGAATAGTTCACCTGAAAATTAAAATTGTCATTATTTATTCACATTAATGTCACTCCAAAGCGGTATGACTGTGAAACGTCAAAGGGAGAAATTGGGAACCGAAGCCTTCAAGATTCAAAAAGGATGCAAACGCATCGTAGAAGTCACACTTTATTTCAAGTCTTCTGAAGTCACGATAGCTTTGTGTGAAAAACAAGTTTGAAATGTGCATCTTTATTTGCTGATGATCGTTCCCGCCAGTGGGTTGAAAATGTCTGATTCATGAATCATGAATGAATCGCCATTCAGACCTGTGAGTGTGAACTGAATCAAAAGATTTATTGAAAAGATCAGACTCAAGTGAATGAATTCACAAACATCACTACAACACATAAATAACATAAAAATGCATATTTGTAATTTTTCATGTTTCTAATAATGTTATCTCTCCTTTTTTCTAGCTGTTGTGGAACTACAAGCTGAACCTTACCACAGATCCGAAGTTTGAGTCCGTGGCGCTGGAAGTGTGTACGAGCACCATGTTAGAGGTCAGGTTCTGCCATTGTTTTGCTGAATCATATTACTTTTGGTCTTCATCTGTTCGATTCTTTCACCTTGAGTGTGTAATTGTATTTAATAAATCTATGCAAAATGGAGGTTTCAGAGTGAAACACGGCACTGTGTTCATTTACTGTAGTCGCCAAATGTTATGTCCAGCCTATGAAGTTATTAAAAAATGGTTAGCATTTTGCTTTGTTTGTTGCTTGGATTCAATTGTTTTATTTTGTGATAATGCAATTTCTTTGCATAATATAATAAAACCTGTAGCTTTGTTGCCTTTTTTTGCCAAAAATTGTGTCAGATAAATACATTAACCATAGTGTTTTTTTCATCTCTGATATTTAAAATATTTAAAAAAATTATAAAATATTTTCCTCATATTTTGATGGTTTAATCGAACTTACCAAATACCCCTTTGGACTTTTCTTAGTTTGTTTAATACTTAAAGTAATAATAATCACAATAAAAATCATATTTATTATTTTATAGTCATGTTGAATAAATCAAAAACAGTGGGAATATGGCCTATGAAAAAGAATTTCCTTTAATACTTTGTTCACATTATGGTTACTGAAAGAGGTTTGAGTTGGGTCTTTTAAAGAGTTTTTCCCAAATTGTTGAGCTCTAAGAGGAGGGCTCACACTCAAAATCTTCAGTCTTTTTTGTTTATTATTTTTTATTTTATTATTTATGCAGATGCACTTTCCAACAAAACCTCCCCACTAATTCTAGAATGATTTATCTGAATATAGCTATTCAAGGCTCTGGTAGAAATTCCTGAATTTTTTTCATTTTACAGTCAGAAAAACTAAATATTGCTAACTATGTCTTTTTTTTTATATGGTGTAAAGAAAATGCCATCTACATTTATAATGCAGTGTGGGTTCATGTTTGACTGCAATCTAAGCTTCCATAATGTAACTAAAATGTGTGTGTGTGTGTGTTTTGATGCACATGTGTGGTTGAATTCACAATTTAATTACCATTAGTGAAAATTCTTAATATCTGTAGCATTGATGCCTGACTGCTCCATCTCACGGATAATTAATAAAAGAGCATTAATCTGTTTCTTAGCTGAAAGAGTGTGCAGATGAGGAGCGAGGAAAAGGCTATCTGATGTCCTGCCTGGTGGACCACCGTGCTAACATCACAGAACGCCAGTGTCATCAGTACATTACCAAAATGACCACCATCGTCTTCAGCGACTATCGGCTCATATGTGGCTTTATGGATAACTGCAGAGAAGACATCAACACCCTGCAGTGCGGAAGCATCACTGTCGGAGAAAAAGTAAGCTTGCGTTCCAACAATATTGGAGAATGCTTTGACTCCTAGCCTAACCGCAAAGCTCTAGAATGTCTCTTTGGGAAACCATAGGATGTTGGCTTGGTACCAGATGGCTCTGTTATGCAGTGACTCTGCCATTCCCAAAGTGTCCGCATTCCTCCAGGCATGATTGAAACTGGGCAACCGATCACCGCACTTGCCTCTTTTCCCCGGGTGCACTCTGCTGAAATTAAAAAAGTTAACTTTAGACGTCTGCTCGTTGACTTAAAATATCCTAAAAAAGCTCAGACTGTCACACTTACAACATGGCAAGTGAGGAATGGAAATTATATTTAGCATCTTAGTGGGTGTAGAGATATTTCAATGTCTTTTTAGATCATGGGCTATGTAGTAATTATGTACTATTATAAAAGTAACTGACAGCTCCCGTTCTTTAAAGCCTTTACATTTTTTTTTTAATTTAAAGTTGCGTGCCTTAAATTCTGGCACTTAATTACGGAGTGGACGTTTGAATATCATCATCAACTCCACTCCTTGGGTGGTGTTTTTTCCCGGTTAACATTAAGAAGAAGTGTTTAGCAGCTTAAGACGGGGCCATCAATGAAATTCACTGGCCGATGATCTAAAATTGGCAACATTCTTTAGCAGATTTGTGTGTGTGTGTGTGTGTGTGTGTATATATATATATATATATATATATATATATATATATATATATATATACAGTATTTTTAATTTGATTGTATTTTTAAATTGTATACGTTTTATTTTATTTAATATCACTCACTGTCCCAGTGTAGGTATTGTTAAATAAAACTGCTAATAGTTTGAACTAAAGCTGAAATAATTATTAGAACTTAAACTTAAAAAAATTAAAAAGAAAATTAGAAATTTGCCTTGGCAAATTAAATAAAATATAGTACTTAAAGCTGCAGTCCACTGTTTTTCCTCTGTGTCGCCATCTCTGTTCGAAATCTGCTATTATTGGAATTATCAACTTTACGTGGGTTGTGCCTCGACACGGCACAGAGTGGATGAACACACTTTTTGAGGAGACTGTGTAGCTGTCAGTCACCGCACCGGGGTGGATATATACTGGCCATTCAGAATCACACATTCTACTTTTTGGAAGTATGACCAACATGATAATTTTCTTTTAATCTGAACACGTAAGTAACATCCACTTTTGTTCTAAGGGGAAAAAAGCATAGCAGTAACTCTTGTGACTCTTCTTTATGTGTACAGATGTGACGTAATGACGCAAAGACATGCTCGAATCTCCTGTGGAAATCCACCAGTATCCTTGGAATTAAAAACATTATTACAAGCTTACCGTTTCTTAAGGCAAGCAAGTAGTTTTGAACACTGGCTGGTTAGGTACTTTCTCAATTTATTTTGGATCATTTTAAACCCAGAAAAAAGTCACGGACTGCAGCTGTAAAAAAAAAGGGGGGGGGGGGGGGTTAAGGTGTCAAGCCTCAACAGTGTAATTATACAGCTGGAATTACATCCTTTTGAAAAAAAAAAAAAATATATATATATATATAAGTACAATGCAAAAACATGTATGTACATAATAAGTGTATCGTATCAAATGATTAATTTAAATGTTAGCAGTAATTTAATTTATAATCTTTGCAGTCAAGACACCTAATATAAAGTGGGAGCAAAATAATTATAATAAATTTTTCAAAGAATTTCTTCTTGTCTTTTCATCTCTTAATTAAAAGCAGAATTGCTAGTCTCTTTAGTTTTCTCTGTAAAATATCTAACTAGTTGACATTTTTCTTCCCTTCAGTTTATCCCTTCAGTCTAATATATCTGTTGTCCCAAAAATAATCGCTGTGAGTTCCAAGGCCAACTAATTTGTCTTTGTTTCTTCCTGTTAGGACCTGCATTCCCAGGGTGAGGTGATTGCATGTCTGGAGAGGGCTCTGGTCAGGGAGGCAGAGCAGCAGGATAAGGCTCATCAAATCAAGGGCGACTGTAAAAAGTCCATCATGAGAGTGGCCGAACTGTCTGCGGATGATTTCCACCTCGACCGCTACCTCTACTTCTCCTGCCGAGACGACCGGGAGCGCTTCTGTGAAAATGTACGTGTCAGCTTCTCTAAGATACCTAATTTGCATAATTGTACCGCTCACTACAAGTATACTTTTCTGGTCCAGTATCATGAAGGGGGTACGCTGACATGATTGACAGCTAGCCTGCCACTCATCTGCTATGAGTCAGAATGACAGGATAAGACCACATAGCTGCTTTGTGTAGGAGATGTGGGCCTATGTGTTGATGTGTGAACATGAAGTGTTTCTTTTTTTCAGACCCAAGTGGGAGAAGGCAGAGTGTACAAATGCCTGTTCAACCATAAATTCGAGGAAGCAATGTCAGAAAAGGTGCGGCACATCTATAGTTATGGATATTATGGGAATTAAACACATGATTATTCGATGTAAATGAAAATTGAACAAACACGTTTTTTGTTTGTTTGTTTTTTCTCAATGAGTTCAGTGCAACAGCATGTGCATTTAAATATAGCGATAGCATGTGCCTGTGTGGGAGGGTAGTTTCTGAACTGAAGTCATAGTCTAGAAGAACACACCGGAATGTTGGTGGTCAGTTTAGTGAATGTGTTTGTCCTGTCCGTGTAGTTAATAAGCGTCTCTGTCCACAGTGCAGAAACGCCCTGACAACTCGACAAAAGCTCATTGCTCAAGATTATAAAGTCAGTTACTCCCTTGCAAAGGCCTGTAAGGCTGACCTACGCAAATATCATTGTAACCCGGACACCAGCATGCCCCGCGCACGAGAGGCCAGACTCTCCTACCTCCTCCTCTGCCTGGAATCTGCTGTTCACAGAGGTCTGTTAATATACATCTGTTTACCCAGAATGTGGGTATGTTTGTAGAATACTACAATTGTACTCATGTTACTTTTTCTTTTTCTTTTTTGTGGTACCATTTTATATAAGTTTTTGTTGTATTTTTTTATTTATTTGGACAAAATAGTATCGAAATTTTATATTTAATATTAAAATAAATAATAATTACCCAGCATATTAAATCTGATTTAATTATTACACATTATAATATAAATATGAAGTAGTTAAAGGGATACTTCACTTTTTTTGGGGAAATAGGCTCATTTTACAACTCCCCCAGAGATAAACAGTTAAACAGCTTTTACCATTTTCGAAAGTATTCAGCCGATTTTTTTTTTGATATTTAGAAGAATATCAGTAACTAAAGTTTCTGGTCCCATTGACTTCCATGGTATATTTTTTTTCCTACTTTGGAAGTCAATGAGACCAGAAACTGTCTGGTTACTAATATTCTTCTAAATATCAGAAAATCGTCTCAGTACATTCGAAAACGGTAAAACCCAACTGTTTAACTCTGGGGGAGTGGTAAAATTAGCCTATTTCCAGAAAAAGTGGAGTATCCCTTTAAAGGGGGGTGGTTGATTATGATTTCACCTTAACTTTAGTTAGTGTAATGTTGCTGTATGAGCATGAACAACATCTATAAAGTTACGACGCTCAAAGTTCAAAGCAAAGGAAGATATTTGCTCTTGCTGATATATTAGTTGTTGTAGTAGAGCACATTTGTGAGTCTGCTCAAGCTGTCACATCAATCTTTTCACATACTGTATAATGCAGTATGTAACACAAATGCAATAGCATGTCACTCTTTAGGCATCTTACAACAGTTCCCACACAAGCGATTTTATAGATTATCATGACGGAATATGCTAATCAATGACTTGAAGATAGTTTATTCCACATCAGCAACACAAATTCATCAGCTAAACATTCAGAAACGTCCTGTTGCATTCTGCTCTCTCCATCATTGTCTGACTCCAGTTTAAACATAAAAGGCAGAACGGGTACTAACATTTCAGTGCTTGTCTGCGTAAGGTAATCAGAGCTACACACGCACACAAGCTCTTGAAGCTCCGCCCTCTTTCCTTGGAGCAGTAGCTCATTTGCATTTAAAGGGACACACACACACAATGACCGGTTTTGCTCACTCTCAAAAATTGACAAATTTAAAATGCTATAAAATATTTTCTGTCAGGTATTTTGAGCTAAATTTCACATACACACTCTGGGGACATCAGGGGCTTATTTTACATCTTGTAAAATGGGGCATTATACCACCCCTTTAAATATTAAGTGAATATTAGCACCCCTATTATTTTTGTAGTGTGTAAATTGTATACTGTATGCAGGATGTAAATGTTCTTTTTGGATAAAGAAAACAGATGACGGTATGTTGTGTACAAGTGTGAAAATGTACAGGATACAACTCAAGAGTTAGTCTGCACATAATACATTCATAGAGCACATACATTTTTTTTTGAAAACATTACATGCAGTATACTGAATATACTGTGGAGTATGCTGTAAATAATGCGCTAGAATTTTATTCCATGCATATAGTTTCTTTTCATTCATACATGTTTCTCTGTTTAATGCTATTTATTGATTTTCTGCAACCTAATAAGCTTGTCCATTTGTTCTGTTCCTTCCCGTGGTTTTCACCGCCGTCATCTCAGGCCGTACGGTGACCGGAGACTGTCAGGGTGAGATGCTGGACTACAGACGCATGCTAATGGAGGATTTCTCCCTGAGTCCTGAGATCGTGTTGCATTGTCGGGGAGAGATCGAGGCGCACTGCTCAGGACTGCACCGCAAAGGCCGAACCCTCCACTGCCTCATGAGAGTCGCCCGTGGGGACAAGGGAACGGTGGACAACCTCTGTCAGACAGCAGTAAGAAATATTGGGATTGTGGGAAAGGGTATTGGAAATTGAATAGTACTTTTTAAGCGAGTAATCATTTAAATAGTTTTAATTCTACTTTTCCGTGTGCTCAGGCTGCATTTATTTGATCAAACATAGAGTAGAAACAGTTATATTGTGAAATACTATTACAACTTCAAAGTGACTGTTTTCTGTTTGAATATATGAAGAGTTCAGATGCAAAAGCCTCTAAATGCTCTTTAATGATGATTTTTATCAAACTTGTATATTTAAGTTCAGTAATTTCACTTAAATAACAATTAAAAGGTAATTATCATTGCCATTTAAGTGAAATCACTGAACTTAATTATACAAGCTTGATAAAAATGATCATTCTAGAAGAAAATTTCAAATGGCACTTAGAGGCTTTTGCATCTGAACTCTTCATATTTTAAAATGTAATTTATGTCAAAGCTGATCATTATTCCAGGCTAGTGTCACATGATCCTTCAGAAATCATTCAAATTTACTGATTTGCTGCTCAAAAATCGTTCCGTATTATTAATGTTGAAAACATTTATTTTTGTGGAAATTGTGATACTTTTTCTCAGGATTTTTCAATGAATGGAAAGTTCAAACGAGTGGTGTATTTATTTAATTTTTATAACATTATAAATGTCTTTACTGTTACTTTGGATCCATTTGTCCTTGCTAAATAAAAGTATTTATTTCTTTCAAACTTCACTCCAGCCTTTTTGAACTGTAGTGTAGTCTTATAAGCATGAATTACTTTCTCATAGATATTTTTATTTATTATCTTTTTATATTTTTTCATCTGTGACTTTCTTTATTTGTCTCGTGTAGCTGCAGACGCTTATCCAGTCAGCAGACCCCGGCACTGATTACCGGATTGATCGCGCTTTGAACGAAGCCTGTGAGTCTGTGATCCAGACAGCCTGCAAACACATCCGTAGCGGAGATCCTATGTGAGTCATAGTGCATTAATATAGTGCAAATACTTTCAAGAAATGGTGTATTTTACTTTAGCATCAATGTTCAAGACTCCAGGGGAAACGGCTAATCAGTAGGTAACTGTAGTCTTGTACAGGAAGTATTTGGTGATTTTAAGGTTCCTGTAGAGATTATTCCTCTTGGCTTCATGCTTTAACTCTTCGATAGCGTCCGGTTATTGAGTTTCTCATAGTCTTTCTTTCATAGTCACCATATTAAACCACATTAAGTGTGTGTAGAGTGTAAATGTGTCACTCTCTTTTTCTCAGAGGAAAAAATACGGTACAGGCATTCAAGTTGTAGAATACAATACAGTCCAGTTACACAGTCCATTAAGGCCCCGATATATACATATGGCAAAGTTCTTTTCGTTCTTCACTTAGGGGTAAAAAGAAGTTCAAAATACCTTTTTGAAAGTGGTATACTCTTAATAAATATCCAAACATCCCAATTTTCTGGAAAGTTCCTTTGTTCCATTCTGTTTTGAAGCTCAACTACTAAAACTAACTCCAAAACAAACTTAGTTTTGGCCTGATTTTTGCTGAAATTACTTTAAGAATATCTGGCCTTTAGAAGAGATTTATAACCCAAACATTTTTTTTTTTTTTTTTTTTTTTTTTTACATTTGGAACAAAAATGTCTATTGAGTCCAGTTTCACAGTGTCTGCTTTGGAAGAGACTGATAAACTAAACTGTTTATTTTTTATACATTTATTTGTTTACTTTTAGTGATATTTTTGCGATATTTGTCAAAGTAAATTTTGTGTTGGAAGAGAATGTATATAATACTCAAATAAAAAAGGTTCTGTTATATTCCTTTTTTTTACAATATCATTATATAATTTATAGGAAATAAAGTAAGTTTTGGTTATATTCATTATATATTTTTTTTTATTTAGAGATTACATTTTTTAACTTTATGTTTAGATTATTAATTCATTTTTTGTAGAAAATGTGCTTTAAACAAGACTAATACTAAAAAGCGTAAAAAAAAAACTTTAATTAAAAATTAGTCATTCATTCGTTAATTTATTCATTCTGTTTTTAAATGTATTTTATGATATTTGTAAAAAAAACAATCATAAATTGAGGATTTTAAAAGTATCAGTATGGGGCGCTATTGTATTGTGCATTGTAATTTAATTCTCATTTAAATGTTATATTTAAAACCAAAATTTCAATAACACTGTTAAAAAATTTTCATACTGTACATTATAATGTTGTGATGCCTTAAATTCACTTCAGTTTTTATTTCAATTTATTTTGACAACTAGTGTGTTTCTGTGTGTGTAGGATTCTGTCTTGTTTAATGGAGCACCTTTACACAGAGAAGATGGTTCAGGACTGTGAACACCGGCTGCTGGAGCTGCAGTACTTCATTTCAAGAGACTGGAAGTAATCAACCTAAATTCCTTTTTCTTTACCTGACCTTACAATACGTGATGACTCATTTAAAATAAAGATGATGATACACAGGGCTAGGGTTGCACGATTATGACCAAAATGATAATCACGATTATTCTGATCAATATTGAGATCAGGATTATTGGTTGATTTTGGCCAAAACAAATTTTGTCGTCACATAGGCTATATATATAACTGCTTTCACATCCATATTGTGCTATATTCCTGCTAATGTATAAATATGTGTATCAAAATAAAATAGGTCCTCTTAAATTTGCATTGTACCTGCATAATGGATGTGAATACTTTTAATTACTAATTACTTTCAAAATCCCATATCAATCTCAATCAGCTGAATAATACAAGGATAGTCATCTGTTTTAATTCTTTCAAATAAATACTATAAAATTGCATGAATTATCCTTAAACTGACCAAGGTGGAGAAGGTTACATTATAAAAACATACTTTTTAACATCAGACAATACATTTTGATGTTAAACCCACATTTCACACTTTTTTCATACATATTTTACAATAATTCATACGAATTTGTACGAGTGCGGTCGTACGATTTAGACACCTCATAAAATGCTTACGGATCGCTGTGAGATCGGATTGATCTATACACGGTATTTACCTCAATTACATCAGAAGTAACTAATTAAATTACAGATAAATGAAGAGTAATCCCTTACTTTACATTTTCAAGGGAAAAGTAATTAAATTACAGTAACTAATTAGTTCCACCCAAAACTGGTTGTGTTACAGTGTCAAGGATGATTATGTGAAATCTTACTGCATAAATGTAATCTTATTTAATCCTCCATATGAAAGTTTATGTGCTCTAATAATTTATTAAACAATAGTTTAAACAAGACGTTTGTAGTAGGCTACTGATTATTGGAATTCATTAATCGAACTTCCATGCCTCTTACATCGCAATTATATATTACAATGTACCAATTGACACACTCGGTCTCGCACTCAGACACACTCGGCATCTTTCGCGCTCTATTCGCCCCGGCAGCTTTCGTCGCCCTCTGTATCATCATCACCTTAAGCCTCTTATGCTTTAAAGAAATGTTTCGAGTGTTTTTGTATAATAGCTTGTCGTTCAAATCCATTCAGTCAGTCAGAGGTCTTTGTATGTTTAATAGCTCAGCACTCGTCTGCAGTTTGATTTGCCTGCATGATGCGACCTCCACTGTGTGTTTCTCTCATCCGTTCAATTTGAGAAAGATGCCCACACAGTGCCATTATAATAAAACCATTAGATGGTCATAACTTCATTCACAGCCCATTAGATTCAAGTGGTTTTTAATTAGAGCCGTTTGAAACAGCAATTTGGTTTGATGGTCCATTGTGACAGTCTGGCCGTGTGACAGCTTTGTTTGTTACAACCAGTTTTGTTCTCTTTTGTGGCTGAATCATGACAAAAGGTGTTTAGCTTTTCATGTGCCCCTTTTTTAAATGACAATTTATGCACTGAATGCACCTGTGAAATTTTTTGTGCATGCACTCATGTCACATGATCCTTCAGAATTCATTCTAATATGCTGATTTGCTGCTCAAACATTTTTTTTATGATTATCAATGTAGAAAACAATTGTACTGATTAATATTTTGTTGAAAAACACATTACATATTTTTTTCAGGATTCTTTGATGAACAGGAAGTTCAAAAGTACAGCATTTATTTGAAATGGGATTCTTTTGTAAAATAATGAAAGCCTTAACTGCTTTATAGTTCTTTATTTTTTTATTTTATTTAAAGCATCCTTGCTAAAAAAAAATAAAAATTCTTTGAACGGTAGTGCACTATATGCTACATGTGTACTTAGACTTCAATGAAGGATTGATTTCAGGTATATACACAATTGTGCTTTCATTTCGATAGCAGTGGTTGAGGTTAAGCTGACTGTGATTGTGACACTTTTTCCACCAGGCTTGATCCTATCTTATACCGTAAATGTCAGAACGACGCTTCCAGACTTTGCTACACACCAGGCTGGAATGAGAGCACTGATCTCATGCCTCCTGGCGCTGTGTTTTCCTGCTTGCATCGTCACGCTTACCGGACAGAAGAGCAGGGAAGAAGGGTGAGAAGCACAAATAATGGCCTTTTTTAAACTTATCATCTCAGTTCTCATTCAAGGGATAGTTTACCAATTATGTAATTTACTCACCCTTATGCCATTCCAAATCCTTTTGACTTTTGTTCATCTTTGAAACACAGATCTGAGAGATTTCTGACCCTCCATTGACTAGTTTATTCAACCAAAACTCTGACACTTCAAAACATTCATAAAGAGATCAGAAAATGAATCCATATCCATAGACGCATTCGCTTTATATAATTAACTGGTTAATTTATGTTTTTATTCATTATGTAAACATTGATCAGTGAACACTGTGTGCATTCAAATTTGCTCATGCATACTTGCCTGACACTCGAGAACCATGGAAGTTCACTCTCGTGTGCTACACAGCTTCTACAAGGACCAATGAGATTTGTTCTTGCGTGTCAAGCAAGTACGGCTGAACTTCTGTTTATGTTCATAGTGATGTTTATATGTGCATAAAATCGAATCATATGAATTTATTTTTTGATCTCATAATGAATGCTTTTAGTCCATGAGCCAGGGCCCCAAATTTGGTGCATCTGTGTCATCTGGGGGCACAAACTCTCATAGTGATTTTTGGCAAGGTACTGTATACACACCTAGTACTAGAAAAATCACGATAGCAGTGCAGGGGTGGTAGCGAAATCACCTTTTTCAGCTCATGAAGTTGCTAACCCCCTGAAATAAATAAAGTTTTTGTTATCTGGTGTATATCTGGTTTAGGCTCATGCTAGGGATATTGTCAATATTCTATAATATGAAGCTTGGTATTGATGGAAAGGGAACCCGTTAGGCTTTCATTTAAGCCCAGTGAATCTGTCTGACAAACATAGAGGTCACATGTCTTCTATAAACCAGAAATGACACACATTTTTCACAATTTCTGCCTAAACTGTATGCTTTCTTTTATCCCTGTGGCATGAAAGAACACTAGGGACACAAAACTCAACAACTTCAATACTCAAGGCACTCAGAAAATGTATAATATACCCGTACTATTTATTTGTGAGAGCCTTAAATTAGACTTCAAAATTGGTCTTCAAAATAGAATAGAGCCAATAGAATGGACAAATAGAAGGACCAAATGGCTTATTCATTCAAGTACGGTTGTAATAAAAAGTAATTGCTTCAATAGTGTTGTCAACATAACACTTGTAAGTGGTTTAACAAAATGTTTCTATCATGTATTTTTATATTCACCCACTTTCTGTTAGAATGTCAGAAAGTAGCTCATGCACAGAACGTTGATGGATTTTGCCAGTTTGACAAGGTTTTGTCAGTTTTGTGAAAAGATTGTTGGTTCAGATGACTGGTTATAACAACACTACCAACTATGCCAATATTCAATCAATTCCAGTGAGTTCCAGGGGTATTATATGTAAGTACAAAATACTTTTTCTCTTGTGCTTGTGAATTGGTGGGGAATATTGCTAATGTAAGCTTGGTATTCGACATATTGCCATGCTATTCAGTGTGGCAGGTTACGGAATACTGGTATACACCAGATTTCAAAAACGGAATTTATTTTAGGGGGTTAGTAACTTCATAAGCTGAAAAAAGTGATTTTGCTACCACCCCTGCTATCGTGATTTTTCTAATACTAGGAGTGTATACCTTGCCAAAAAACAATGATAGCATTTGTCACCCCGATGATACCGATCAACCCCCCTGGCTCAAGGACTATTTGAAGCATTGGAGATGTGGGTGAATAGGCTTTCAATGGAGGGACAGAAGTCTATCACAGTAATCAGACAGAAATCAGAAATGTGTTCAGAAGATGAACGAAAGTCACTGGGTTTGGATCGACATAATGACAGAATTTAAATTTTTGGGTGAATTATCCTTTTAAATCACTGAAGAGACCATTGGAATGTTCCAGCTTCTGGCTAGGAACTACACACTTAGGGTATTTTGACCAACAAACAAAAGTCTACTCTGTGATCACTTTATATGAGTCAAAAAACATGTAGAATGGAGAGCATGCAGTTATGGATGTCAAAACAGATGATTGAACTGGTATTCTGTCATAATATTCAACTGATGCGGAAACATTCACTGACTCCTGTGTGCAGCTCACCAGGGACTGTAAGGTGGAAGTCCAGAGAATTCTTCACCAAAGAGCTCTGGATGTGAAATTGGACCCTGAGCTCCAGAAACGCTGCATGACTGACCTGGGCAAATGGTGCAGCGAGAAGACAGACACTGGACAAGTAAAAACTTGCAAAAAAAGTCTTGCAGAATGATCAGTGCACGATGGGCATCTTTACCTCAGTGATTCACTGGTGGGTTTTTTTCTGCATCAGGAGCTGGAGTGTCTTCAGGACCACCTAGAGGACCTGGTGTCAAATTGCAGAGAAGTGGTGGGAAACCTGACGGAACTAGAATCTGAGGTATGTTTCATATCTTACTCCACTGCAGGTATACAAACCTCAGAGGGAACAGGTTCATGATGCACGGAAACGGAATTGCTTAAGAGGTACCGTTTTTCACGAACGCCATTTTTTGTTTTTGCTTTTTCGCCAAAAGTTTTGTGGATCGTTTTAGCATTAAGTGTGCTGTATTTGTATACATTTTATGCTTAATATTAACATTTTTTAATTTAGGATATTTGCGTGAATTGTGATTGGACTTGAGCATTCCCATGCAAGCATTCCTATTTCAACATCTTGTTAAATTAGTTGTGGTACATTAAGTTCATCAAAAGTTACAGTAAAGATATTTATAATATAACAGAAGGTTTCAGTTGAATGCTGTTTTCTTAACATTCTGTTTCTCAACGAATCCTGAATTTCTGTCACATTTTTATCATGAAATTGATCAAAACTTTCACAAAAATTTTAAACGGCAAAGACTGTTTTTAATGTGGATAATAATAAGAAATATTTCTTGAGTGTCAAATCAGAATATTAGAAAGATTTCTGAAAGAACCTGTGACTGGAGAGTGGAGTAATCATGCTGAAAGTTCAGCCTTTCATTAAAATATATTCTAATAGAAAACAATTGTTTTAATATAGTTTTTAACAATATTACTGTTTTTACGGTGTTTTTGATCAAATAAATGCAGGCCTTGGTGATTGTAAGAGACTTCTTTAAAAAACATTAAATTATATTATATAATTGTATATCTTAAAAGATCTATAAATATAATTGTAGGACATTTATTTTTGTATTTTTTTTTATTTTTGTATAAATATACATTAATGGCCAATACTGTTGTGTTAACAGGACATTCAGATTGAAGCCCTGCTGATTCGAGCCTGTGAACAAGTCATCCAGAACCACTGCCACGTTAGTACTGACTGCACACATCTAATTATTTCCTTTATTTATTAAATTCTGAATTTCTCATTTCGGTCTCCTTCCTCCCAGGACGTAGCTGATAATCAGATAGACACAGGGAATCTTCTGGAATGCCTGGTGCAGAACAAACATCAGAGGGAAATGAATGATAAATGTGCTGTGGGCGTCACTCATTTCCAGCTGGTAAGCCAGTCACACAATCAGTTTCCCTACAGTACATTTGAATGATGTCAATGATGATGTGTTGGGTTAGTTGGGTTAGGTGTGCGCCGATCCGATATTCGGTATCAGTATTAGTCCGATACTGGCCAAAATCACTGGATCAGATGTTATATTAATCGTGGGAGTATAATGTGATCCGGTCACAAACCTTAGTCCTAAACTGTCATACAACTGCTTAACACCTGAGAGACATGCCGTAAAGAGTGATGAGCAACATGCGTCACACAGGGTCGCCAGATTTTAACAAGTGCAATTGCTTTTTAAAAAATAGCCAATCGCATTTCGGGGTGTGTGAGTGACCGCAGACTTGGCCAGCATTTAGTGTGCATCACTTGAACGGTAGCTAGAACGTGACTGATTGAGGTTTGACCTGTCAGCAATTATCATGTCAGCTGTGTGGAGTAATTTTAAAACAGTGTACATTTTGTTTGTGAGTGTGGAGCAGACTCTGAGTGAAGACCGCACAAGCCACAAGAGAACATTGTATCCATGCAACTGATAGCAGAGGCAACAAGCATTCAGCTTGATTTAAAAAAAAAAAAACACTACACATTTTAGCTCCAGAGCTCTGTTAAATGGAGATGTTTTATTTATTTGTATTACATCTGTCTCATAATGTTTCAAAAGTGGTGGGGGCAATATCAATCCTGAGAAAAAGTGGCCGGGACATGTCCCACAAATTATGACTATGAACCCCAACTAAATGGTAAATGGACTGCATTTATACAGCGCTTTTACAGACCCAATGGCCACCAAAGTGTTTTATATTTTGCCTCACGTTCACCCATTCACTCATTCATACACCGACATGTGAAAAACTTCAGAGCTTGGACTGTCTACCCTAGATTTTTTTTTTTTTCCTTTATCAGGTGTAATGATCTAGAGTTTAATTTGTGAGTGCCTTATTGTATTATTCTGTTCTATTTTACATTTTATAATGGAGATACCATTATTTTTATGGTAGGTTATACTTATTTAAGTTATGACTACATAGTTTTGTGTTGCATCGAGTTTTTGGTTGTTACAAATGTCTTTACTATAGCTTTTTTGATCACTTCCTTGCTGAATATAAGTTCATTTAAAAAAAAAAAAGATCATAGCGACTCTGAAGTTTTGAACTGTTGTGTATAGCACACTGAAATAAGGTATATTACCTAACAGTCCTTGTGAGATATGGGATGTATTCAATGGGATGTTTCAAGTGTATACTTGTCTACCCTATAGGTTCAGATGAAGGACTTTCGCTTCTCCTACAAGTTCAAAATGGCCTGTAAGGAGGATGTACTCAAACTCTGTCCAAACATTAAGAAGAAGTGAGTTCCCATATCTACATTGCTGATATGATTCGTGGCTGTTTTGCAGGTTTTGAAACATTCTACATGAACTCTGTTTGAATTTTTTTTTGTTTTTCAGTTTTGATGTTAATTTTTATTTATTATATAATAAATAAATCTGTTCTGTCGTTGTTGTAGCAAACCGTTAATTTCCCCATTGTGGGACAAATAAAGGTTTTCTTATTCTTATCTTTCCATAGAGGCTTAAATCATCACTGCCTCACTGTGTCACCTCTTATTTTGCCACTCTTGCACTTGCTTGTTTTTTCTCTCGCTGACACAAATTTTTCCTCTTGAACCAAATACTTTTTTATCCACTGCCCTCCTAGTGTCTCTTTCACCCTCTTCATGTGTCATTTCGTTTTTTCTTCCACCTCAGGGCAGATGTAGTCATCTGTTTGAGCACCACAGTGAGGAACGACACGCTACAGGATGTGAAAGATCAGCGCGTGTCTCTGAAATGTCGGAAACAGCTGAAGGTGGAAGAACTGGAGATGGTAAATTCATTTTACTCAAGTTAAATTAGACGCTCACCCTAATGTCGTTCAGACCCTCTTTCCTGATTTTATACAATCTAGGACCTAAAAGCACCATTAAAAATAAATGATACTGAATTAAATGTCACATTCCCTGTCTTTGTTTACAGTCAGAGGACATTCGACTAGAACCTGAGCTGCATGACGCTTGTAAGAAGGATATCAACAAGCTGTGTTCCTCTGTTGCCTATGGAAATGCTCAGGTAAAGGTTTACTTTGATATTTTCCTTTTCTTCATTGCTGTATGCCCCCACCTCTAACTGCTACATGATGAAACGTGTCCAGTTAGTGAAAAAAGCTTTATATAACAAGATACCCACTGTCATGGAAGACCTGAAAATAATAGAGAATTTTAAAATTGAGATTTCCAGGTTATAGAATTGTCTTTAACAAATAAATTTGCTCTGCATCGAACAGATAAATGCTCCATTGAACCACATTTACAGTAGATTCTTTATGTACATACACTTGGATTTGTGATAAACAATAAATAATTAAAACAATCTTTTAACTTATTTTATTATCTTTTTATTACCAATGACCAGTGAACAAAACTGCAAAAAAATATATATATTTATGTGATTAATTTTCGTAACACTAGTAAATGATGACAGAATTTTCAAAATTATGGGTGAACTATTCCTTTAAGCATGTACAGTATGTAAACATGCAAAGTACACTTTTCAATTTGCTACACTCTTAAAGGAGTAGTTCACTTTTGAAAAAACTTTTGCTAATAATTTACTCACCCCCATGTCATCCAAGATGTTCATGTCTTTCTTTTTTCAGTCGAAAAGAAATTAAGGTTTTTGATGAAAACATTGCAGGATTTTTCTCCATATAATGGACTTCAGTGGGAACCAAACGGTTCAAGTTCCAAAAGAAACTTTAAGTACAAACTGCAAACTTGTTCAAAGGGCTTTAAACGATTTCAGACGATGAATAAGTGTCTTATCAAGCGAAACGATCGCTCGTTTTATAAATAAATAATAAAGTTTAGGTTTTATAAGCTCAAATGCTCGCCTTGCTCTGTTCTATAATGCACTCCTGTTCGAACTCGTTCATCAAAATGAACAAATCTTTTTCCGAGTCATTTGGTTCATTCGGCGAAAGAAACGAATGAATTGATTCGGAAAAAGATTTGTTCATTTTGTTGAACGAGTTCGAACAGGAGAGTCACGAACGTGCACCACGGAACAGAGCAAGGTGAGCGTTTGATCTTATAAAACTTAAACTTTGTTATTTAAAAAAAGAAATGAGCGATCGTTTTGCTTGATAAGACCCTTATTTATCGTCTGGAATCGTTTAAAGCCCTTTGAACAAGTTTGCAGTTTGCTATGAAACTGTCTTTTGGAACTTGAACCGTCTGGTTCCCAGTAAAGTCCATTATATGGAGAAAAATCCTGGAACGTTTTCATTAAAAACCTTAATTTCTTTTCGACTGAAGAAAGAAAGACATGGACATCTTGGATGACATAGGGGTGAGTAAATTATCAGCAAAAGTTTTTTGAAAAGTGAAATAATCCTTTAACTTTCTTGACTATAAAAATTATTCCACCATAAATCATGTTGACACTACCATGAGCACATTAACATAATTACACTTATTCAGTAGTCGGCAACCTGACAGGGTCCCTTGTAGTCATGTAACAGCGATGGCTGAACAATCATAATGAGTCTTTGTAAAAATAATAATAATGTGTGGAAATGCATTTAATCATGCTCTATGACCTTCATGTAAATTTCACAAGAATTTTTCTGACATTTGGCACAATTCCTGCTTTAACTACCTCCTACAAAATGCATAAAAAGTGTCAGTATAACGTGTTAATTTAGTGTGATTATTATTTGAAAAAGTTAATGCATTTAGTCACGTCCTGATGACTATAAACAAGAAACCTTGACTATCCTTAAAGGTGCAATAAGCGATTTGTGAGAAACACAAACAAACCCTTCCTTTCATTACCCACCACCCCCAAAATGCACAAACACACAGTGTAAAAGTGGATGTCTCTGTATCATAACTCTGCTGAAGCGCAGCAAAATAATGCTTTGTGAAAGTAGAAATCAGAAAAATTGTGAAAAACAGAAATCGCGTACTACTACTCGCACCTTTAACTTCGCTACAACAAATGGAAGAAATAAAATAATGGGTAAGTGTAGAATTGAGGCCTATTAACAAACTCACTTTGGAGAAGCCCTTCATCATTTGTACTTTTCTCATTAGTATCGCTCCTATTCCTCTTAGATGATTGAGTGTCTCAAAGAGAACAAGAAGCAGCTATCCCAGGTGTGTCATCAGAAGGTCTTTAAGCTTCAGGAAACTGAAATGATGGATCCAGAGCTGGACTATCAGCTCATGAGAGTGTGCAAGCAGATGATCAAGGTGAGGCGTTTTAGCAGGTAGCTAACTTAGGGCATGTTCTGTGGTTCCCTTCAGTCATGTGATGACATTTTAGCTTCATTATTCATCCTTCATTAAAGATTTCCTGTCAAACAGAGCAACCTGATGGTTGTAAACGTACGCTGTATTGGTAAAGATAGAAGTAGTATTGGTAAAGATCTATTGATAAACTATTGGTAAAGATTATTGAGCTTAAGTAATTAACAATGTTAATTACTTAACATATAATTAACAATGTTAATTACTTAAGCTCAATAATATCAACATGGGGCCGGAGTGAAGTGGTCGATGGATTGGACCTGATTTGGAGAAGAGTGTTGACCACAAACACATGACCACAAACTTTTCAAAAGTAGTTGAAAAAATTACTTTTTAAAAAAAATGTATCACTTGTTTTATGCCACATTACATCACAGAAGAGCAATGGGGTGATGCAGCGGGAATTTGTGATGCAGCTTGAAATTTCTGGTTCATTTGCCAAAATGACTGGGCCATTAGCAAACAATATTTTCCCCCTGAGTACAGACTTCTGAATCTTCATTGAATCTTTATTATGGTTATTATATTATTCATTTTGCTTCCATATGTTTCTCATAGATCTGTCCAGTTTGTAGTCTCCTGTCTTTCTCAACCTATTTCTCCTTGGTTTAGCGTTTTTGCACAGAGTCGGATGCTAAGAATGTTCTGCAGTGTTTAAAACTGAACAAGAACAGCGAGCAAATGGATCCAAAGTGTAAGCAGATGATCACCAAGAGACAAATCACTCAGAACACAGGTGAAGACCTTACACATCTCCACCAATTGAACCTTTAATTTCCACATATCTAGTTGAGTTGGTTAATTAGAAGCTTTGCCATCTAAAACTCACTCTGTTTGGCTCTTAATTTTTCAAACAATTGTGAGTTATAAAGTAAACGCGGTCATTCCCCTGTGTGCAATGTCGCCCACGGGCTGAGTATCTCTTTTTCAGTTTGGAGAAGGACTCGATCCAACATGTATCTTCAAAAGGAAAGTGTTGACTGGTGCTATTTAGAAGTGAGAAAGGGTCCCATCGAAAGAACTTTCAAATGCTCTTGGGGCAGATGCAGCCACTTGGCTTCCTCCAAATGAAGACCGCTTCAGCACTAGCTTCACGATCAAGTCCCAAGGTGACCGTGGCAGAACAACATGCCCTGTGTAACAACAGTTCACCCCGGCCTGCTGCCGAACCCTCACCGACTGAGGGGTCATGTATTAAGGGCTTGCTTTAACGGAGGCCTGCGTGACCTCTGACTGCATGGGCATTCGTGCCTTGAGTTGTTGCAGTCCAACTCAAGGCACTCAGTTGTTGGTACTGGTCTGAAAAGACAACATCGTGACCGTTGCGCTAAGCTTCCCTCGCATGTCACAACTCACTCGTCACCTTCTTCTTGGAGTCCCAATCACAGAAAGGGGAGGGATCAGCAAGACGATGACGACATCTATGCGAAACACCTAAGCAGTTTGTTTATACCTATGGATCAAACATGGCAGCAGGCGCGAAGTTACTTTTCGATGCAGCCTTAGATATTGTTCTAAGTAGTTTAGAACGCAAATTAATCTCTGACCCATCGTCGTCTTCCTCGTCTAATTTCTTTCGCTCTACATAAGTCATCTGGTATAATTGAAACGATGAAACAGACATTCGTAGCACCCAATAAACGGCTCTGGGCATTCGTAAACCACGCCTCCAAAAAAGAGAATAGTAACATTCTCAGACTACATCTACAATGTCAATGAGACGTGGTCTGATGTTAGCCAGGCTAGTGGAACATATTCATTGAGTGAATCTTCTCTCCATTGAGAAGATCCTGAGAGCGTTCGGTCATTTTTGTGCTCTCTTTTCTTGCAAGATGGGTTGGAGTAGGCTGTTTTCCACCACCCTCAAAGTGATGTGCCTCTGTTATTAGTTGCTTGGCGCATATCATGATGCAGAAGCATGGGAAGTATGTCCTGATTGTCAGGTTCCTGAGGGAACAAGGATATTTTTAAAAAAGCCTTGCGCCCCTCTTTATGCTCTTGGGCCTTATTTGCAGAGACCGCCCCTGAGCCAGTTAAAAATTCTGTTTTTACAGTTCTGCTCGCATGGTCTCTACTAGTGGATAGGGACTCGCTCGCTTTCGGTCACCGACTTGTGCCTGGAATTCGCGCCGGCTAACTCTCACTAGCTGAGACCCCGGCCTGGATATGTGCCCAAGGTTCCTATGGTGCCCAAGGTTTTCAATGGTTGATCCCATTTTCAGTCGACGTCGACTGTCCAAAGGGAATGTTCTGGTTGGGTATGTAACCCACCGTTTCCTGAAGGAAGGAACGGAGGACATAGTCCCCTTGCCAAAAGCAAATGGTGCATGCATCTACTTCTGTATTTATACCCGCGCCGTGGGGCGGAGTGTGAGATGTATATTTCGCACGCCAAATGTGCATTGGCTCGTTCTAAGATACTCTTAGACAATAGACCCTAGAACACCCTAGCGTGATTCCATTTCAGTCGACTACGTCCTCTGTTCCCTCCTTCAGGGTGGGATACACAACCAGGACGTTGTGTGGCATTAAGTCGCAATTGAAAGATATAAACTTATATAAATTGTCTTAAAATTGTGAGTTTATATCACAATTCTTACTTTATAACTTGGAATTGCAAGTTTATGTCATGCAACTTTGAGGAAAAAAGTCATAAGATAAAAAAAATATATATTTTTTATTTGGTGACAGAAACAAGCTTCCATAGAATTATTTCAACTTGTGTAATACTAGATTTCTAATTTTGTTGTTGTCTTGATGTATTCAGACTACAGACTGAACCCAGTGTTGAGGAAGGCTTGTAAGGCAGACATTCCCAAGTTCTGTCAGAACATTCTCAACAAAGCCACTGATGCCAACGAACTGGAGGGTCAAGTCATATCCTGCCTCAAACTCAAGTATGCAGACCAGGTATGCGTGTCACTGAATATTAGCAGCGAATAAATGAGGAATAATGTGCAGTCAGTCTTTTATTATAGCAAAATTATAGTCTTGTATTATTACTAAAGGATTTATTTCGCGATAATGACCTATTGACTGTACATTATCCTGCTTATTTAAAGGGGTGATTGATTTTGATTTCACTTTTCTAACTTTAATTTGTGTGTAATGTTGCTGTTTGAGCATAAACAACATCTGCAAAGTTACAACGCACAAAGTTAAAAGCAACGGGAGATATTTGATTTTAAATAAATCGTATTTTAAGGACTACAACAAACTGCTGGTAGGGAATACACAAGCTTCCTCCCGGGTTAGTGACATCAGTAACCCTAAAATTGACATAAACCCTGCCCCTGGAGCACAATTTAATAGATTATCAAGACAGAGTTATAAAGAACGTAGAGTAAACACAGAACGCGGTATGCACTGCAAGCCATTAAAATGAATGGGTTTCACAGCGCAGCGTATCCCACGTCCTGTGTGAAAGCCCCTTAAGATGTTTTTGGGGTCCTTGATGTTTTGACATGCCCTGACATTTGTGCTTTTTTCAGTTGCTTATGAATATATTAATGGCACAGGTCAAATTACAATATATTTAGCACAAACAGGGCTACCATAATATATGAGCAACATGTATGTACATGTTTATATTTTTAGAGAATATTGTTTATGCATAGTTATTGAAAAAACTAAAAATTTAAGTAAAAATTTGAATTAATTAAAATAAAAATAAAATGTAAGAAATCGGAAATAAATATAAATATTTGATGAAAAACTTGAACTTAAAAAATGTACAAGTAAATTAATTAAAAGGAAATGTTGCAAAAAATGGCCTAAAATGACTGAATCTGAAAAAAAGTTACAATTTTATATATGTATATATGTGTGTATATATATATATATATATATATATATATATATATATATATATATCACAATAGTTATGGGGATAATAATAAAAAAAGTAATATGCAGTGCACTCATAAATCATTCATTATAAACACTGCAGTATTCCATTATAAGAATTTCCCTTTTTGATTTCATGGTAACTTTAACCATTTTAAATTGGTTAATAAATTGACATTTTTTCTCAGCGGTTGTCTGGAGAGTGTGAGGATCAGATCAGAGTGATTCTTCAGGAGTCAGCGCTCGACTACCGGCTCGATCCGCAGCTCCAGGCTCACTGCAATAATGAGGTGAGTGGAAACATTAGCTCTGCATTTTGGGATTGTATTGTCTGCTAAGGATACATTCAATCTAAACTTTGAACTTGAAATCTGGCCAAACTGTGGATATAAATCTACATCTTTTACTGCCTAAATGATGCATAAAATGCTGTCTTTTGCAAGGATTATGCTAATGCTTGGAACAAAGCCCATGGCCTTCAACATACAGCATCTTTATGATATCTAATAGTCTGTTTAAACATGTCAAGACACTCATATTGAGCTATACAGAGAGAGTGAGTGGGCATCTGAGAACCACTTTACAAGATCTTAATAGCGATGTTGGAAAGAACCAATAGAAGTGAAGAGATAACTGCATAATGAATGACGAAATTTTCAGTAATATTTCAGTTCTGGTTTTGAAGGAATGGGGAAATTCATCTGGATGGTATACAGGTATACACTACCATTCAAAATTTTAGGGTCAGTAAATTTTTTAAAACAAGTCTCTAATGTATGGCGAGGCTACATTTATTTGATAAAAATACAGTAATATTGTGAAATATTATTACAATTTAAAATAACTAAAATATAATAATGTAATGTATTCCTGTGATGCAAAGCTGAATTTTCAGCATCATTCGTTTTTCTTATTATTATCCATGTTTGAAAACAACTGTGCTGTTTTAATAATTTTTTGGAAATTATCATACATTATTTTCTAATATTTGAAATATATTTTTTGTTAATGTACTTTACTGTCACGTTTGATCAATTCAATGTAATGTGTTCTTGCTAAATAAAAACAGTCATTTTAAAAATGTATTTAAAAAAACGGACTGTTTTTTAATACAGACTTTTTCTTTCATTTGTATTAAGTTTAAAAGGTTAGTTCACCAAAAAAAAAAAAAAAATGTCATTTACTCACCCTGTCTTAACCAGACCTTTAAGCTATATCTTAATTCTGTCTTTATAGGACAGGGTAGTGTAGAATGACAGAAAGCTATTAGTATTGTATCTGGTAACGACAGTCTGAATCCAAACTGCTGTCCTGTTATGTCACAAGATTTTGTGCTAACACCAAGGCTTAATTGGTTTTATTAAAAGTTTTGAAAACTGTTGTATTAGGCTATTTGTTCTGCTATGCTGTAGAGAGTGTTTGTAATGCAGTGGGTCCTCCTGCAGGCTGTTTAAAGAAAAGCCCTTTGTTTAAGCTAAAGTCTCTCATGTAGCAAACAAGCAGAAATGGGTCTCTTGATTAGTCAGTAAATAAAATTGACTCTTTTCTTTTGAGGAAGAAAATTGAGATTTTTTTACCTTGTGTGTGTCTGTGTGTGTCTGTAAGATCACGCGGCTGTGTGCAGAGGAAGCTGCCGCACAGGAACAGATGGGTCAAGTGGAGGAGTGTCTGAAGAACAACCTACTGAAGATTAAACAAGAGGAGTGCAAGACGGTACAGAACATGCTTCATCTAATACATACTGGTTTCCTCTGCAACAGTTGCTATGGAAACACCATCAGTGTCTTTAAACCCACATCTGCTTTTTTTATTAGCAGAGATTCCCACACTAGACAAATAGGTTGTTGTTTTATAGATGTTTAGATTTTGGCTTGCGTGGGGAATATTCAATATGTTGAAATATGTACACTTCGGTTGAATTGAATATACTCTATATACAGTATGTATGTTTATTTTTAAAGAAATTGATACTTTTATTGAGTAAAGACATTATAAATGTATTTTGATCAATTTAATGTTATCAAAGATTTCTATTTCAAACAATTGCAGGGTTTTGTTTTTACTTTCTATTAGTCAAAGAATCCCACAAAAATATGAAGCAGCATAACTGTTTTCATTGTTAATTATCATAAATATTTCTTGAGCAGCAAATCAGCATATTAGAATGATTTCTGAAGGATCATGTGACACTGAAGACTCGAGTAAAGATGCTGAAAATTCAGCTTTGCATCACAGGAATAAACTATAATTTATTACATATTTAAATAAAAAAAAACTGTTCTTTTAAATTGTAATAATGTCTCACAATATTACTGTTTTACTGTATTTTTGGTCAAATAAATGCAGCCTTTCAATTTACCATTTTAAAGTTCGTCGTCTTAGAATGAATCAAGGATTTTTTATTGCTGTTTTGTGCTTCACATGTGAAATGAGCAACAGTCCACTCATACACCGCTATAATAGTTACATACAGGTTTAGTGTCTGCATTTCACTCATTTCATCCTCTTCTTCATGTTTAGGAGGTGTTGAACATGCTCAAAGAAAGCAAAGCAGACATATTTGTGGATCCTGTCTTGCACACAGCCTGTGCTCTGGATTTGAAACACCACTGTGCAGCCATCAACCCTGGGCGGGGCAGGCGTGAGTATTTTCTCTCATTTGTCTCTCATGTGCATTTCTTTCTGTAGGCATTCACAATGGAAATGGCCAAATTTTCAGTAGTAGCGCGTTACACTACTTTTTACTCGAAAAAGTAGCTACATTACTGTTACACACACACACAATACAGTGAATACTAGCGTTGTATGTGTATGTGTGTATATATATATATATATATATATATATACATATATGAAGAGTTCTTTTCCAAAACGCGATAAACGCCATTTAAAAAAAAAAAAATGAGTTTGTCGTGTCATTCTTCTGTGGACAGAACCCTTTCACTGCTCCATCAACGTCTCATGCCAAATCGTTATATTTCCTTGTTTAAAATGTACTGCAAGATACAGTTTCTTTCCAAAACGCGTTAAGCGCCAGCCCTGTTTTTAGCCTAAACGGGATAATTCTTCAAATTCGATGAGCGTTCTACGCAATCCAGCACACGCGGCAATCTGAACAGAGGTTTATTATGTTCATTCATTCCTCAAAATGAGTCCTAGTTTTCTAGTCGACTGGTAGTAGATCATTTAAGCCATTTGTCTGATTAGTAATCACGTATAGGCCTATTGATTTAATTAAATGGGAGAGAAACCATATGAGCGTTTTTAATTGCCTATTCCGCATCTCAACGCATGCATAAAGCTTGCCACAAAGAACCGGCAAAAGTAATGATTATGCATGAAACATTTGAATTGTTTATTAATAAACTAGTGTTTTCTGTCAGTGTCCGCAGCAAAGATAAAGTTGATGATGCTTACTCGCCATCTTCGCAGTGAACGCGCATAAGCCTATAGAGAGATACTTCGAATTAGCCTACATATGCAGAGAGTTGCCAATTTATTTTCGTTTTTAATTGTTTTGTTTAAAAGTAGACATTTAAAGCTATCTGTAGCCTAGTTCTCAGGTCTGTGAGGCAAGCATCGCAGTGTTTCGGTTCATATATGAGACGCGCTCCGGTTCACTTGTGCGGCTCTGTGTCCTGATTTGTCTGATATTTGCTTCTGACGTTTTAATCCAGTCAATTTGTTGATGAAACATTTATTAAAATGAAGATAAAATTTATATCAAACGAAATTTACAAGCTTTCTACAAAACAAAACTTAATAAGTGGTCAAAATCATGTCTGACCTACTCCAAATATTTTCCGATATTGGGCAGCTTTTGAATTTTGATCCTATCTTACTGATCTCATGCGGTTCCCTTTTCATAGCCTATACTCAACATTGATTAAATAATAAAAATAAGTAACGTAATATTATTAAACACAAATGTGAAACGTAGCCTTTTTTTTTACTTATATTTAAGCGTCACTCCGCTCCGCTTTGCTCACATGCTATGTAGCCTATATATGTTTGTGTGTGCATGTGCTGGAGGGGTGCCCATCTCTTTTTTGAATATCGTTATCATTATTGATCATTTTTAATAATTTTTTTTTTTCATGCATATGTTGAAATTAGTACTATTTGTTTGAGGTTTGACACTTTACTAAAAATGACTTTACTAAAAATGATACAAAAAAATGGATGGATTTATGGCGTTTTGAAAAAAAAAATTACTTTTAATTTATCATTAACAATATTGTTGTTTGATTTAATAATCATTGTTCAAAATCTTCAGAATGAACCAATAAAACATTTCAACAGGATAATTTGAATATTCACAAAATGTGTGGGTCTAGGTAAAAAAATGTAGTTTTCCTGAAAACTATTGAAATGGATTTATAGCGTTCTGGAAAAGAACTCCTCATATATATATATTGTAAATTCACACTATACAGTTTTCAGTAATTTGAAAAATGCTACGAGACACATTTCTTTCTTATTACTGGTGGGGTATAGCCTGGTTAAAACCAGACCATTCTCAGTTATAACTGTGTTATGGTCTGGCAAAGCTGCATAGACAAATCATTTTGAAAGGGGCGTCACCAACAGACATAGCTCAAATGCCTCTGCGTTTAGACCTAACCCAATCAGAGCGATGAAGGAGATGACGTATGCAGAGCGACCTTCGTGTGTAATAGAGCAGACACTGATTAGCTACTACCTCTACGTTTATTTAAAATTAACAATAAGACAAGTGAATGTGCTTTCCATTAAATAAATCACATACAGTAAACGCGCGCTGTTCCAAAAAGACCGAACACGTCCTTTATCGTCAAGGTGCGCGCTCGTGCGGACGCGTCAAGTATAAACAAGGCTCAAGGCTTTACGCTGTGTCAGCGCACACTCTGATCGGTAAAGGGGCAGAGATTTCAGACCTCCGTTTGTTAAGGAGATCTCCAAGATGTATCTTTTTGGTAGGGGGTGCACAGACATCTCCCGAATCATCTCCAGCAGTAGCAGCCTCCGAAGCACCACTAACTCCGCCTCCGTTTCTCTCGTAAGCTGATATTAGTATTTAAACATTCTCTATGATAAAAAACAAAAATATTTTAATAACATGCTTTTGCTGAAAATAGACTTCTAATGATGCTGTTCAACTATAGCCGTCACACCCCTAGTTCTATTAATGTGCTGTCGTTATCGTGTAAAGCCCGCCCCAACGTTTCTGATTGGTTCCGCGATTTCGACGGATAGGAAATGGGCTTGAATGAGCTCTTTGCCAGACTAACTTGCAAAGCAAATTAAATTTGCCGGAAGTTGTCTGGGTTTTCCCAGGCTGGGTAGGGTAGGCAATTTGTTTCATAAACACTTTTTGTTATACTGGTTGAAACTCTCTTCTCACCCTGAATAGCATCAATAATTGAAGTGTTCTAAATAAACATGTACATATATTATCTTCTGTGGGAGTCACAGGACCAAAACATGTCTTGTGACGCTTTGCAGACACTGTTGTGTGTGTTGTGATCATGTGTTTTGAAGGAACCTTGCCTTGGAGACGCTCTGAAGGGAGGGTGGGATCTTATGCTTTCAAAGCAAGCTTGCTATTGCTAGCTTGTCCAAAATTGCCTACCCTACCTTTAAATATCTTGCCCACATAGCTGCATTTTAAAACCCCAAATACATTATTTCACACTGAATATTCTGTTTCACAGTTAAATGCATTATAAAAACAATTTCATGTTGTTTAATTCATGATGCCTAGTAAGATAACAGTGTTAAGGGTCTATTTTAGAGACCTTTTTTTCTGTGTTGGTAGATGGTAGAAAAAAATGTATGAATGGTGTGATTATGGTGTGTTGTTTTTTTCCTCCTTCTTAACTCAATTTGGACCTCCTGACTCCCTGTGTTTGTTATCCTTTCCCAGAAATGTCCTGTTTAATGGAAGCTCTGCAGGACAAGCAGGTGCGTCTACAGCCTGAATGCAAGAGAACATTACAGGACCGCATAGACATGTGGGGCTATGCAGCGAAGGTCAGTACACAAACACATTTAACCCTTCCGTGCACAAGTTTCAAATATTCTAGCTGACCCTCTAGCAGCAGTTTTTTAAGACGAACATAATTTTAGAATGCGTCACCTAATTAATTCCAGTCCGACGCGTCATGCTTGTCATGTGACACACCACAGCCACAACAGGGATGTATGACAGATGTATCGCTTTTATTTAATTATTTTGTTTTATTTATTTAAAATATTCACAATCTTGTTTACTATATATGAGCTATTTGATTTTCCGATTCTCAAATATGTGCAAGTAAATGTTTTTTGTCTTTTAAAAACCTTGATAATGATTGATCTATTCAGCACAATGGAATAGAATAGGAATAGAATGGAATTATGAAAAACTATGTTCGGGGATGTGATTTTTTTTCGGATTAATCCGGAATTCCGGATTTTCCGACCTGAAAATGTGACCTACGTGAATCATGCAGATCATGCAAAAAAAAAAAAAGAGGGGGACGGGTGTCGGCAGCCGGAGTGAAAAGGAGAGAATATGAGGACATAACCCATAACTGGCTGACATGCGTACAGAAAGTTCCTTTCAAAGCATCAACAAGGACGTATTTGCGTTCAGCCAGAGAATGTCTAATTGGTTCAGCTTGTTCACCTGCTCAATTTCGTATCTCAGTTGCTCTCGCGCTGGTATCGTTGTCAGTTGACAAGAACATCACAGTTAGGTCACCAGCAGGGCTGGGCGATATATCGATACATTTCAAATTTGCGCTATGATCCATTGCTCCAAGCAAGCTGCTGACTGCTTTTGTAGAAATATGTAGCAGCTATATCGTGCATTCTGTCAGTTGCAGTCCTGACACCTCCGTCTCAACAGCATTAGTGTACAACGCGACAAATACTCGCAATATTAACGCAGAGGAACGGCTACATCAGTTCAGCGAGTTCACAAAAGTTAATTTGCATGTGCTTTAAAGCCTTGCCGGTTAAAGATGTCATTCACTGCTGATGCGCTGTTCTGAGCGCGAATACCCGACGTGCACATGCACTAAAAGCTTATCTAACAGCGCCTGGTTGCTGGACTAAGTTATCTTTCGAGTATTATTTCGCTAATACTCTCAAATACACACAAGGTTTACATAAGAACATTTGGTTATGTCTTATCTCAAAGCAAACCGAGAAAATTGAGAGAAATCTGCTTGTCAAATGCTCCGTGTATATTAGACGTACAGGTCTTAAAGTGACAGTAGCCCTAATAATAAAAATGCAGCTGCTTGTTCTTAAATGGATAGTTGACCCCAAAATAAACATTCTGTCATTATTTATTCACTGTAAATGTTGTTCCAAACCTGTATTAATTTATTTCTTGTGCTGAACAAAAAAGAAGGTATTTTGAAGAATGTGGGTGACCAGACAGTTGCTGGTCCCCATTGACTTCCATAGGGAAAAATTTACTATGGAAATCACTGGAGTACATCAACTGTTTGGTTACCCACATTCTTCCAAATAACTTAAACAGAAGAAAGAAACTTATTCAGGTTTAAAACAACTTGAGAGAGTAAATTATGACAATTACAATTTTTTGGAGAACTATCCATTTAATGTTAATTAAACAACAAAACACAGAGGAAATCACTCACTGCTCTTGACTGAGAATTTTAATTGTAGCTTTAATAATAATCAATGTATAATTTATATAGTGAAGACTATATTTGACTTTGATTGAACATTTACTCTTGGTTTGCCGAAAAAAGCGAGAGTAAAAAAAAAATCGATTGGGGGGGGCTCCGTATATTTTCCTGCTTTTTTGTCCTTAGCCAATCACATGCCTGTATTTTATAAATGGCCTTTAACGTCTGTATTAGTTAGCTTATGTACTAGCATAGCATTTAGAGACCCGATTAGCCTGATAGCCTGTAGTTTATATACGCATTTGCACTTACCTTGGCCTACATGTATTCACAATCATCTTTAGTGTAATTATGTTACATTAAGTTTTCAATGTCGAAATATTTTTGTTATAAAAATAATTAAATGATGTTCATTTATTCACTTAATAGGCTATTATTGTTTATGAATTAACTAACAGTTTATCAATTGAAAGAAATGTTCACTTTGTTTTATTATGCACTGTATAGAAAGCTGTACAAATTTTAAATTAATATCACTTGTATGTACTTAGTATTAACTTATAGTTGATAAAGACCCGGTTTCGAGCGAGGACCCGATTCGGTATGACACCGCCATGTTAGATTTACATCATGTAATCGTTTTACGTTAGTTTTACATCATGTTTAGTTTTACATCATGTAAATTCACCTTCTTCTCCTGAAATACATGAAAGTAAGAGACTGGTGAAGTGGGAGAAGCTATATAGTTATAGTAAACTATACAATCTGATATGAATAAAGCACATTGTCAAATTACGAAAGGATTCTTATTGCTGCTTCCATAGTCATCAGTGTGTTTTTAACAAACTTTACATTTTTATATATATTTTTTGCTATTACTTATGTGTATTTAAATGTCTGAAACATGAAATAAAGATTATGTGGTTGAAAACACTAAATGGTTTTAATATATGACAGGTGCTGAACACTGAACATTTGAATTTAAATCAAAAAGATGGATAACTAAATATGTTTTTATAAATCCTTTTTTTTTAATTATTAAAAATTATAAATCTTATAAATATTATTATTATTATTAAAAATATATACATTATAATTATTGTTCATAATTTTAAACCATTATATTAAGATAAATGATTATTAATTTAATAATTAAAAAATAGATGAATATGTACATTTATATTATATATATCAACAATATTATTATTAATAATGTTTATTTATTAACAAGTTTTCACTTTGAAAATGTCACCTAAAGGATATTATGTCAGGTAAATATGCATTTATTATTATAATATTTATTATTATTATTAATGTAATAATAGTAAGTAATTATTATATTAAAATAAATGACTTATTATTATTATTATTGAAATTATGTTTTCATATTATTATACATATCTACATTATAATAATAATAATACATTAAACTAAAATAAGCTGTATTATTAATTTAATAAGAAAAGAAAAATATAAATGAAAATGTATTATTATTATTAGTAGTATTATTAATGTTTATTTATGAACAACTATTCACTTTGAGAATGTCAAAGGACATCATGTCAGGTTTAGCTGAGGACAAAGTCCTTGTTGTGAGTTGTAGTTTGTGATTTCCTAGGTGGCACCAGCTGAAGGTTTCTCGGACCTCGCTGTGCAAGTCATGACGTCACCTTCGAAGAACTACATCTTGTTCGTGATTGCGCTGGCTGTGTCCATCCTCTTCCTCGTGGGACTGCTGTGTGGCCGCATCACCAAACGTGTGACCAGAGAGCTGAAGGACAGGTAGAGCGAGGACGCCGCCCATCTTCCCCCTCCTGTTGCACACATCATTTCCTGCCCTCGCTGTTCTTTGTACTTATACCTGCGAAGACTTTAGAAGCTGTCAGCGGATCTTCTGTGGGCTGGTGTCGTGTTTGGAACCCTCTCTAGCCCATCTGAATCCAAACGATAAACTTTTGAAATGCTTCTCGGACAGGATCAACATTGTTTTAGGACATTATGCCTTGATTATTTATGATTTTTGTTTTGAGAGTGGCAGCCTTACTTCTTGACTGTAAAATGGTCATGTGTCAATGCAGTATTTTTGTCGATGTGTTTTTGAGAATGTGCGGTCTCGGATGGGCTTTAATCAGCAGCCTATATTAAAAAGTTCAGAAGCCATCTTTATATTGTTTTTTTGTTTGTTTTGTTTTTTTAATCTTAGTCCACTTGATTTGTGAATGTTTGGGATTGATTTTTGGATGTCTCCTGAATGTTTTGACACTGGGGAGGTACGGTACGATGTTTTTTCTAGTCTAATGTGAAGAACTACAATGATTGGTGACGTGAAACAGTGGCCTTTATCAGATAAAAGACGTTTTATTATACATTAAATATAAACTTGCAAAGATTATGACATTTTAGTAAACACCAGCCCCCCACCAATTAAAATGTAGTACATTGTGACATTATTTTCTTAACAATTTCACTATTCTGCTCATGTAATTGGGTAATGGTGTATGTGCTCAATGCAATGGGAATTTTACTTTTGAGGATTTGTCATTCCCACTATTCTCAATAGTGTTTCTCATTGCTCATTTTAACCGTTGGTTTATTGGTTTATTTCTATATGTAAAGGTAGTACAACAAACACAGCACAAGAAAAGAGTCACAATGTCATAAAATGTTTCGTTTGCTTAGAACAAAATGTATTTTTATTTTGTGTTTTTAGTAGGGCTGTCAAACGATTGATCGCATCCAAAATAAAAGTTTGTGTTTACATAATATATGTAAGTGCACTGTGTATAATTATTTTTTATATATAAATATACACACACATGCATGTATATTTCAGGAAAAAAAATATTTATATTTCTATATAATATAAATTATATATAAATCTATATACATGAAAATATTTCTTAAGCATGTGTGCGTATTAATATATATATATATAAAATAATTATACACAGTGCACCCACATATAGTATGTAAACAAACTTTTATTTTGTATGCGATTAATCGTTTGACAGCCCTAGTTTTTAGTGTCAGTTTTGCGCAGTTACAGACATTAAGTGATGGGAATATGAAATTGGAGTAGACCTTTATTAAGGATCTTTTTATTGTCCAGGGCCAAGTTTCCTTCGGACCAACGTTGTAAGGTTGAGCGCGACTATATACCCTGTTTCAGAGGTTCTTTGAATGTTCACAGAAAAATTGCACCTTTTTTTGTTTGTTTTGTTTGGCTTAAGCCTTCTTTATTGTTTACAACAAATGTGCCGATCTTGGTTGCGTGCGTGCATGTGTGTGTGTGCACATAGAGATAAATATATTCTAATGTTGCCTTTTCTCTATCTCTGTCATACCAGTGAAAGGAAACGTCCATTAGTCCCCATTGATGGTGGCTCTATGTGTTCAAAGCTGTACACACAAGCATCTCTAAGATGAAATGGAAATTACATGCTTGTCTTTGTCTATTTGTTACTAAGTTACTCTGATTATAACTGTGATGATTATATGCATAACATTTGCTGAATACATAAGGGTTTTCTAAAAGATCCATGCATGCTTTTCCCCCAGAACTCATTCTGCATCCTCTCACATGTGAGCAAAAGAGTGCCAGTCAAAAGTTTGGAAACATAACTATTTTTGATGTTTTTGCTCATCAAGGCTTTATTTATTTTATTTGATTTGATTAAAAAATACAGGAAAAAAAACAGTATAAAATATACAGTAATAAAAAAATATTATTACTATTTTAATATATACAATTTAAAATTTAATTCATCACTACAGCGTACACATGATCCTTCAGAAATCTTATATGCTGATTTATTATTAATGTTAACAGAAGTGCTGCTTAATATTTGTTCTGAACCAGTGATACTTAGTTTTTTCAGGATTCATTGATGAATAAAAAGTTAAAAATAATAGACATTTTCTAACAATATAAATCTTTACTGTCATTTTGTATCAATTTAACACATTCTTTCCTAATAAAAGTACTTTTTTTATCAAATAAATGACGACTTGCTTGATGAGCATAAGAAACTTCTTTTAAAAACATTAAAAATAGTAATGTTTCCACTAACTTTTGATCAGTACGGTGTGTGTGTGTGTGTGTATAGGAATTTGTGGTGAAAAGTGACCTAGACAAATCAATTTCACCCCAAATTAAAAGATTTTGAGAGGTTTCGTGAGAAATTTTTAATTTTTATTTTATTTTATTTTCTTTACATGAGCTGTACCACCATAGAAAATATATTGTGCATTTGTATTGTGTCTCAAAGAGTGTGCCAAGCTCTATAAAATCCATTTGTCCTCTTTCCATGTATCAAAGGGATAGTTGAACCAACATTGAAAGGTCTGTCATCATTTACTCGCCCTGATGTGGTTCTAAACTTGTAGGTTTTTCTTCTGTGGAACACAAAATAATATATGTTGAAGAATGTTGGTAACTCTGCAGTTTTGGTTCCCAATATGTGATGATGATGATGATGATGATGATGATGATGATGGCAGAATGAAAATTGTTGGGTGGACTAACCCTTTAACAGGTTCAAAAATCCCAGAGTCCAAAATCTGGGAACAGATTTATACATTTCATTGTTTTTTTGTTTTGTTTTTTGTTTTTTATGGAGCTCGGGAGGCCACATGTGTACTGCTTACCTCTAGCATTGATGATCTCAATGTTCTTCTGTAAATAATAGATCTAATGTGCAAATGAGTGTCTGAGATTTCTGGTGATTGAAATTTGGACTGTAAAATTCTACTGATCATGTGGTCACGTTTGACTATATTGTAGATAAGAAAATGTTAAAAGTTATGTTATTCCGAATATATTTCTCCTAATTCATATTTTAAAATTCAAAAGGAGCTCATATTTTGTTAGATTTGAAAAGTTCGATTTAGTTTGGAAATCAAGTGATCCTTAAACAGTTTTGGAGTATGTGCATGGAATATCGAGTCTTTCCAACTATTCCAACTTTTTTGCAACAACTTTTTTTTTGCTAGAAGTTGTTTGTTTGTTTGTTTTTGCATTGTGCTAAAATCATGTTGCCAGACAAAATTTAGGAGTCCATATGTTGAAAGAATATCATTGTGTGTGTGTGTGTGTGTGTGTGTGTGTGTGTGCGTTTTGACGAGTCCCATTTTGAAATCATCTTTTAAAGCCACAAGCAAAAGCAAAACCTGATTCCATTATTCTGAAAAGTGACATGTCATAATTTCCCAAAAGTCATAGTGCAGAGCCAAAGATGATCCTGCTTTGTTTGATATGCTCCTCTGCAAGACTCTAAGTGGCTCCATCATCTACTGGATGGAAGTTTTTCTTGTTTCATATTAACTGCAAATTTACTAAACATTTTGAAATGTTATGGCTGTGATAGTTTCTCAGTTTCTTCATCTTGCCATGTAACATTAATACAACAAATCTGATTTTTTTTTATTGTTGGTTTCCCTAATTCTGTACAGATTATGAATTATCAGTTTAATAAAATGCTGTAGATTTTCTTACCATTCTGGTTTGTCTCCAGTTTTACTTCATTCATATAGTATGTTGAATGTTGATTCAGTTATTCAGCTAAAGTTACACAAATTTCAAAATTATAATCACTTTCTGAATAACTTTCTCACTTTCACTTTCTGACTAACGTTTTTATTATTATTATAAGTTTTTACCTAGTCAAAAACAGCTCTGTTTTAAGCACGCCATTTAAGTGCATATGCCTTTAAATTATAATGAGCTTCGCTGACTCCGCCCCTCTGCTGGCGTTTTGACACACTGCACATGGAGTGTTGCCTTGACTACAGTTGAGGGTATATTTTGGAGAAATAATGGCACATCTGTGCAACCGTATCAATTGAGTCGGACCCGGCACAAGATGACGGCCTCAAAGAAGTTTGCCAATTAAGGCTTGAACAGGACGTTTCTGAATGATTGGTTAACGTAATGTCACTTTGATCTTTGTGTACTGGCAGGGTAGAGTAACTTAGTGAGATGTAACTTATGAATGTAAGTTGTGTTTACTGATGTAAGTTATACGTACTCAGTTTGTAATAACATACAGAACGTCGCATTGTTCATTATAAACGTGGGATTCTGAAATAAATTGAGAACGTTGTACGAAAACACGTCGTAAGTGTAAACCTTAGCCGCATTCATCGTGAAGTGTGCAAGCGATTTGCAAAGATTTAAGTCGTCATGAACTCAAATTTTACCATTCATATTTTTATATGTAATATTGCAGTGTTTATTATGATTTTTCTGTGAACTTAATTTTTTTAATTCATGTACCCTTATAATCTTTAATCAAATAAGTTACCAGGAGGGGCATCCGAACGGCTCGATTTGAGAATGGGAAAACATATAAGGAGATTAAAACAAAAACACTGGGTAGATTTTTATCATGATATGATGGTTGTGTGCAGGCACTGTCAACACACATTTCAGTACAATCAACTTAAAAAGTGCATGTACCATTATATGACCCCTTTAACAAAAAGGTCCCAAATGCAATTGTTAGTGTTAGTTCAGGTCCATAATATTAACATGCATGTTTTTATTGTTGTTGTAAGTGTTTTGTTAGTTTGTGTTAAAGGGATAGTTCACTTTGAAATTATTTTTTGATATGTTTTAGCTTACCTCAAGGGCATCCAAGATGTAGGTGTCTTTGTTTCCACAATATTTTCAATTTTGAAACAGTCAACGGTGAAACCGTTGTTGTCTATCAGTCATATAATGCAGGTTTAGGGGGTCCACCCTTGATCCACCTCGAAGAGCATGCACAGAGAAGTCCAAATTAAACCTGATTTAATGACTCGTAAATGTAAGTACACATTGATGGCCTAAGACACGAAACGAGCGGTTTGTGTGAGAAATTAACAGTATTTATATCGTTTTTACCTCGTGTAACCACAGTCACGTCCAACTGATCTGACGGCACGGGCGATTCGGTCTGCGCATGCGCCGGAAGTGATCGCTTGCGTGTGTACTCAACACTTACACTGAGATTTCAGGAGTTTTACCTTTCACTAAACATATTAAGATATATATCGAAATCGTCTTCCATTGCGATTTCCCGTACATCTAAATATGTTTAGATCTTCACAGTGAAAGGTAAAACTTCCGAAATGTCTGAGTAAACAATGAGTGACGTACACGCAAGCGATCACTTCCAGTGCATGTGCAGACCGAAGCCCCCGTGCCTTCATATCAGTTGGACATGGCTGTGGTTACACGAGGTAAAATCTATATAAATACAGTTCGTTTTCTCACACAAATGTACTTACATTTACGAGTCATTAAATCACGTTTAATTTTGACTTCTCTGTGCATGCTCTTTGAGGTGGACCCCCTATACCTGCATTATATGACTGATAGACAACAACGGTTTGACCGAAAAATATCAAAATTGAAAATACTGTGGAAACAAAGACACCTACATATGGATGCCCTTGAGGTAAGCTAAAACATATCAAAAATTAACTTCAAAGTGAACTATCCCTTTAACTAATGTTAAAGTCTTCTAGTCTTCTAGTATTTCATTATCTTTTCCCATCGGTCTCTGGAATTGCCAGTACGCCGTAAGGAAAGCTGATTTCATTACATCTATTTCTAGTCATTCAGGTCTTGGCCTATTGGCCCTCCCCACTAACTTCACTTTCTCACACACCCCTCGCCTGACCGGAAGGGGTGGAAGTTCTGGTCTTCTCATCTCAAACGATTGGAAATTTAGCACCTCTGTGTGACAACCGCTCATTTCGCATTCAATTACCGGTTACTAGGCCTATTTAAATCCATTTTGTAGTTGTCTATCGTCCACCAGTTCAACTTGGCAGTTTCTTGGAGTAGTTGATGTGCTACTCTCATCGTTCCCTGAGGATGGTTCTCCTCTCGTAGTTCCTGGAGAAAAACCTCAGACTGCTGATTTCCACACTTTGTTTGCCTCATTCGACCTCAAAAAGTACTTACAAATCAGAACAACCTCCTGGACAACAAACAGTCTGGAGGTCTAAAACAGACACTCAACTGAGACTGCCCTGCTCTCGGTAATTGGAGCTCTGAGACTGGCAAGAACAGCTTCATCCTGCTCGATCTGTCTGCTGCCTTTGACGCAGTTAACCACCAGATCCTCCTGTCAATTTTAAAGATGAAGGGCATCTCGGGAACGATTCAAGTCTTACCTCTTAGGTAGGTACTTCAGGGTGTCGTGGAGGGGTGAGGTGTTCAAGACCCTACATTTAGCTACTGGGGTGCCTCAGGGCTCAGTGCCTGGGCCACTTCTCTTCTCCATCTACATGATATCACTAGGATATCCGATTTAGAAACATGACTTTTTGTATCACTGCTATGCTCATGACACAACTCTACCTCTCATTCCAGCTTGATGACGATCCGACAGTTGCTGCTCGCATGCTTGTGGTTCCGGCCATCCCAACAATACACCACAACTTCTCGACTCGTGTCTTACAAAATCCAGTTTTTAATCTTGTTTATATGTCCATGTGGTGTTTTTAATCTGACTAACCATGTGCAAATTCATGTCAACACCATTGCTAAAAGCGCAGTCGCTGGTGTTTTATGGCGTCACAAACTACCTTGTAACCAATCACGTCAATGTTGATTTCAGAGTCCAGGAATATCCAGAAAAATACGATGAAAAAACTTGTTTTATAAAGCAAATGAAAACAACATATTCATTTGTTACAAGCTCCTATCATGTAAGTTTATATAATGAAAATGTTCATCCTACATCAACATGTCGTACATTTTAAATGAGGCACTATAAAATAACCTTTGCATTAATGAATGGTTTGTAAGGCTCTTTGGTCCATGCAGCTTAAAGAGCAAATGAAGCAGAGATGAGGAGTTGTCTCATTAGAGTCAATAGAGAAAAGAGATTTTCTAGTTAGTCCTATCAGCAGTCTTAAAACTGAAGCCCGCAGAATGCCCAAAAAAACATGAGATTTTAGTTCATTTGGTTAAAGATGACCTATTTCAAATTCTTATCATTCCTATTGCTAATACAGCTGTAGAAGGCCTGAGGATTGCTGTCACTTGGGCTGCTGCCATCAATGATTGTGATAATGAAATACTCTATGCATAAAATAATGAGGCACTTGTCTTAGTCAGAGCCAGTCTTCCTCTGCATTAAGAGGCTTATGTAACCCAGGAGGACTTGGATAATGAGAGTCAGTACTCAAAATGGAATATCAGGAGGTCTTAATATGTGGTTTGTCTCCTTTTGCTTTAATGTCAGCACTGCGGCACAAAACCTGATGATCGTGTTTGAAAGTGACCTAAAGAGCATGACAAGCTTCAACTGAACATATTTATCTGTACAAAGAGTCACAAGATCAATTCTTATTTGATGGACCCTTTTCACATTTTCAGGTTTCTCTGAAGTGGAAGTAATCATAGTTGGGTAAACTTCTATAGCGATGAATGACTACATTAAATATATGTTTTTGTGTTCCTTCCCATTTGCTCAAATAGCAAAAGAATTGTTTTTTATTGATGTCAGCTGTCGGAACAGAAGACGTCAATTTGACCATTCCTAGGCTACTCACATATGGCTATTACAACCCTCACAGCAGCATTTACTAGTTCATTGTAATTTGATGCAAAGGTTTTTTTCTATTTGCATGTGTTTCCTGGAGTTGCATTGCGTTGAGCTCTCTCGGCCACCGTAGTTTGGGGACAAAAAAATCGACCGTTTTAGAACTCTGAAACATTTAAAACATTGACGTCTCAGTGTTAGGGGACAAAACACTGAGATACTGAGACTCTGAGACGTAGTTTGGGGACAAAAAAATTGACCTTTTTGATGCCCAAACTACGGTGGCCGAGAGAGCTCAACGCAATGCAACTGCAAAATAGAAAAAAAAAACACATGCAAATAAAAAAAACGTGAGAAAATAGAAAAAAAAAACACGTGAATAAAAAAAAACATAAGTTTCACAACACACGTGTGCTCCAAATACTGAAACGCACTGCAAATAACACAGACCACAACGGAAATGTTTCCAAGGGTAACCAAATAAGTGACGAACCGACTGGGACAAACCCGGCTTATTGCTCGTGAGCAGATATGTATAGTAACGAAGTAGAACTACTTAGGTACTGTACTTAAGTACTAAAATGCTGTATCTGTACTCTACTAGAGTATTGTTTTTTTTCTCATACTACTACTTTTACTTCAGTAGATATTTTCGATGAATTTAATACTTTTACTTCGATATTTTTTTTATGTTCTGCTAGTTACTCGTTACAATTATAAAATTTTTTACGAATCATTCGTTGCAAGTTGGCTTTCATGCTGCCTAAATCACACACCAGTTTTATAGGGTAATGGCATTGATTGACACACACATTGACAACTAATACAGGGGTTGTCCTGCAATGACATTTTCTTGGCGGCCGCCAAAGCAAATTTGTATCCCACCAAAGCGCCTTATTTGATTGCTAGTTCAAACTTTAGACTGGAAAGTGTTAGGCAAGTTCGAAGTCGATCTCTTTGCCTCAAAGAACAAAATTCATTGCACAGCCCTCTTGTTTGGTGTTGGCGACTTGAATGTCATTCTCAAACCCAGACATGGCTATGTGTCTAAAGTGCTTTCTCCTCTGTTTAGAGCATAGGTTATCACTTTATTGGCCCTTTCCCCTTCCTCAGAGGATGGGGAGGCTAATCTACTCTGTCCTGTCAATCAAAACAGCTCTTCATCTGCTTTGGTGGCTGGTCCAAAGGGTCGCCCATCACAAAGCAGAGGATATCCACATGGACAGTTGATGCTATTTCTCTGGCATACACCTCAGTGGGTCAGGTGTGCCCTATTGGTACTAGGGCCCATTCGACTAGAGGAATGGCCTCTTCTTAGGGTTGGTCTTCTGAAGAATATATTTCCTTCATGTTCTTCTTCTATTCTTTTTTATTTATTTATTTTAGTTTTCAGCTCATTGTTCGAACAAGATCTTTTCTCATATTCTGATGACATTTATTGTTAATACTTTTTGTATATTGGTGTAGCCTATGTCATAAAAATGTAATCTCTGTATGTTTTGCAAAAATAAATAAATACATAACGTAGGATTTTAAGTTGTAAGCACTATAGCTCAGCACCAGCACGTCCCAGCCGGGTTCCTCACTCAAAGTTAGTTGGTTCCCCTGTAAACATTTCCATTGTGGTCTGTTTCTGTATTTGTGTTGTGAGCTATTCCAGCGCGTTTCTGTATTTGAGTGGTGTTTAGAGTAGGCTATTTGGAGCTCATGTGTGTTGATGTTTTCTTAATTTGCGTTTTTTTTTTTTTTTCTATTTGCATGCTTTTTTTCTATTTGCATGCGGGTTTTTTATTTGCATGCATTTTCTTGCATGTGTTTTCTTCAGTTGCAGTGAGTTGAGCTTTCTCAGCCACCGTACTAAACACTGTCAAAATGGTCAAAATAAGTGTGAACCTGGTGTGAACCAACTGATTCGATCATCAAAAAGTGATGCTTTTACTGCCACCTAGTGGTGTCTGGACTGTAATGCTTTTATAATGTGCCCAAGGTTTGTGACGGAAAAACGGGGCAAAGATTAATGACGTCAATCCAGAAGGGCTTAGGTATAAATAACTAGTGGACCGCAATAAACGTCAAATAATGTATTACCTACTAGTCATCCGTCATCCATCCATCCAGAATTACCAGGAGGTCAATAGACTCGCTCTCTCCTGCAGCATATTCTGTGCCGTTCAACCTTCTTTTTTTTCTTCTTCAGGAAAACAGCCTTCCCAGCCAAATATTGCCTTTAGTCCATATAATGAAACCATTTTGCAAACTTTATTAACTCTGAAGAAATGTATGAGCTTGTTAGAATAGGCAGCCTATGTATTTTTAGTCTGCCTATCCTCCAATGTCTTAAAGGAGTAGGCTAGTTCACTTTAAAAAAAAAAAAAAAATTTGCTGATAATTTACTCACCCCCATGTCATCCAATGTCCATGTTTTTCTTTCTTCAGTCGAAAAGAAATTAAGGTTTTTGATGAAAACATTCCAGGATTTTCTCCATAAAATGGACTTCAATGGGAACCAAACGGTTCAAGGTCCAAAAGACAGTTTTAGTGCAAACTGTTGAAAAGGCTTTAAACGATTCCAGACGATGAATAAGGGTCTTATCAAGCGAAACGATCGCTCATTTAATAAATAAATAACAAAGTTTAAGTTTTATAAGCTCAAACGCTCACCATGCTCTGTTCTGTTCTGACTCTCCTGTTCAAACTCGTTTATCAAAATGAACAAATCTTTTTCCTTGTCAATTTGTTCGTTTCGTCGTTCGTTGAATGAACCAAATGACTCAGAAAAAGATTTGTTCATTTTGATGAATGAGTTCGAACAGGAGATCACAACAAAACAGAGCAAGGCAAGCATTTGTGCTTATAAAACTTAAACTTATTTATTTATTTATTAAATGAACGATCGTTTTGCTTGATAAGACCATTATTCATCGTCTGTAATCATTTAAAGCCCTTTCAACAGTTTGCAGTTTTCTATGAAACTGTCTTTTGGATCTTAAACCGTTTGATTTTCATTTAAGTGCATTATATGGAGAAAAATCCTGGAAGGTTTTCATCAAAAACATTAATTTGTTTTCGACTGAAGAAAGAAAAACATAGACATCTTGGATGACATGGGGGTGAGTAAATTATCAGTAAATTATCAAAAAAAAAAAATAAAGCAATGCTTTAATACAAACCATGGCAGCAAATTCTATCATACACTCAAGTTTTCTGTTAATATGTGTTTCTAAAATAGTCTCGAGTAAAGCGTCTATGCATAGCCTACATGTAAAGGTGTTTACTGTAATCAGTCTTTTTTCAAGATTCGCCATTTTACTAACTTCCATGACCCGGCCTGTATCGCTCAAAAGCCCCGCCTTCCAATCACATGTCAGCCAACCCGATGTCAAGTACACCTGACTGTGCGCAATGATTGATAGGCTGAGAGTGCCTCTAATTGGCTATTATCAGTTTGACTCTTTTGTGTGTTGAGTACAAGGCCCTGGCTTGTTGCAGAGATAAGGTTCCTAAGGACATATACATTTTAGTCCAATCAGATAATTTAAGGATATATGTATAGTGTGGTGTTTAAAAAAATAATAAAAATAAAAAACACTTTTAAGACATACTTTGGCTAGAGTTCTCAAGTCACATTTACCTTCAAATCTGAACACAAAGAAGATATTTTGAAGAATGTTGACCAGAGTTGATGGTGGCTACTGTCAACTATTTTATTATCAACATTCTTCAAAATATCTTCTTTTGTGTTAAACAGAAGAAAGAAACTTATACAGGTTTGAAACAGAAGGGGTTAGTAAATTATGACAATCTTCATTTTTAGGTGAACTATCCTTTTAATGCATTTTGATATTTGCATTAATGCTCATATTGACCCATTCAATTATTTAAACATCGAAAGCAATTAAAAGCCATTCATATTCACATTTATTTGTGATTTACATGCAGTTACTAATTTGGTAACTAATTAGTAGTTAGTTAACTAATAAGCAGTTATGTAGTTAACTAATTAGTTCACCTTATTTGATCGATGCATCTCCTGTTCAGCCACATATTTCTTCTTTGGTCCAGCAGATGGCAGTCTGTGTACAGATTTTGCTCGCTTTCATTTCTTACCAGCATTTTCATATACAACAGCAGCTGTAATTCCTCAAGCTGTCAGTGAGCTTATACTGTAGGCTAGCTCAACATAGTTTATCTCAGATAGCCTACACAAAATAAAATACTGCAATAACACAAACCGTTTTCAGAATGCATTCTCATCCGACCTCAATTCATTTCATTATAAATCTTCATTGTCTGAGACTGTCCTTGTCGGGGTTTTTTTTCTTTCTTTTTTTTTTTTTCTTTTCTCAAATTTCGGTTTGGGATTTAGCTGTAATCGGATTCTGCCATATTTATTTGGCTTGACTAAAATAAATAAAAACACAATAAAAAAAACAATAGTTTATTTGCCGACACTGAAAAAAAAAATGTTGAATTTACTTAAAATATACATACTTTATTCATCCAACTAGAATCAATTTTATTTAAAATTAACAAGAAACCTTTTGTTATTAAATGTTCACTCAACATTATTTACTTAAAAATATCCAACACAATAGAAGTGAATGCAAGTTGTGTTAACTTAAAATTAAGCTTATTCAGCCTACATTTAAAAAAAAACATTAATTGAGTTGAACCAACATGCAATTTGGATTTCAGATCTTGAGCTATTGCTTCTTCTAATCTGTTAATTTAGACTTGTCAGTCCAAAATAAAAAGAAAAAAGAATAAAAAGATCAAAATCGTATTAATCTCCTGGTTTGCTGCACTATATTCTTTATCAATTTTGTTATTTTGGCCCAGTCAGCTCCTGAATCAGAAGTCTCAAATTAAGTCAATGTATATGAGTCTTTCATGTTGCACCCTTTCACCTAGATGGGGTGTAACAGTGTTAAATTGTTTTCTTTTAAATAATAATTTAAGTAGCTGATTTGAAGTATTTTCCGATATTTGTTAAACAACATGCTTGTAAATATATGCTTAGCATTTGCTATTTATTCGCAATATTAATATTGTGTAATATGTGTAACATGGAGAATGCTGTGTGTGTGTGTGTGTGTGTGTGTGTGTGTAAGGGGCAGATAAACCCATCGGGCTGCTCTGGGCTTTTGTCCTGGGGTCATGCACTTGACCTTTTGTCTGAACTGCTGAACAGCTGCTGCACCACGAGCTCTTCTGACACTGTCTGCTCCAGATATCAGGTCTTGAAATCATCGAAAAGAGGGTTTGACGTGCTTAGGCTATAGATCAGAGACTATTCATTATAAACGTTTTGAATGCGATTAAATCGAATGGCACGTGAATGATCTTAATGTGAAGCATTGGAGGATTTGATTTGACATAAGGCTCCGTTTTAAAAATTTTCAAATGTTGTTAAATTCACCTAATATTATTTTTATTACTATTTTTTTTTTATTTCTTTCGTTGTAGCAAATTCCTTTCTTTCTAACGAATGAATGTTTCGGGGATTCAATAGACACCAATATGAGACGATAGCCTATATTTGCAATTGTTTAAAAGCATCGGAGTCAAAAGTCGGTGAATCAAGTAGCTAATTCTCAGCTTTTTGATTCGTCAACATTAAAAAATATATATATTTAAGAAATGACAATGACCAACATTTAGATTTCAGAGCACAAAATGGTTTTATTAATGAGGTGAAAGGGGTGAAGATTATGACATTTAAATGACAATAAATATTTTCGAAATGGGATAGGGTACCACGTTTCTGTTGACGCATGAAGAAATAGGCTACTGTTTAGCAGAGATATAGGCTATCATGCAAAATATTTTGTGTAGGCTATAATAATTTACAATTGCCTAATAGGCTATAAAGATAGGCTAATAGCCTTATATTATAGCTTATTTTGAATCTGAATTGGTATTTGTAAAACAGAATGGGGTTAAATGTGTTTTATAGAACGAATCTTTTGAAGTTTATAAAATATTGCCATTAAGGCTAAATGAATTCTCATTTCAAAAGTTAGCCTATTGTTTATGATTTCAACAGTGATTATTCGATATTATTAGCTATTATTAGCCTATTAAAAGTAGAAGAGCATGAAGTAGAAGAGCATGTCTTATAACTACTTTTATAAACATTTCAAGATTTTATATATTGAATGTTAAAATGTTAATTGCTGAATCAACGGCCGGATATCAACTTATAATATTCCTTGAATCGTTATTATCCGCTCTACATTTTAATTCAGCTTAATTTCAGCACGTGGTACAGAGGTTAAACGGTATGGATATTTAAAACAAAATGAAATGTTACAGGCAAGAAGAGAATTTTGAATCCAGTTAACAGCTTTTAATTTTCCGCATCAGGACTGTCGTTTGTTGATTAAAATTCCTCATTTTCTTAAGCTGTTTTTTTAGGATATATGCAACGTACGTTGCATAATTCGATAGGCTAATTCAACCAACACTCGTGAACGGACTGTATCAAAATGTATGTGCTTTCTTTCAGTCTTTATTTATTTTTTTAACACTGACCCGCAAAGTCCGATAATTTAAATTGCTTAAAAATGTCGCGTGAAATGACATAAAGATATTAAATAAAAAAGAAAATATAGAGCAATAGGCTATATATAGGCGATAACATCATATTCATATACTTCACATCACATATATGAAATTAAAATGCCACAGTAGGCTATTTCATTGACCTTTCTGATCAGTCCGATCAATGCAACGTGGTTTCGGGCCGGCAATTTCCAGTCAAGTTCATGTTCACAGCACGTGCATGTCATAGCCTACATTTATAGAGGTAGAAAAAAAAAAGAAAGAAAGCTAAAGAACTTACTGTAGTTAAAATGTAGAAACACTTTTAAAGGGTAGCCTATTAAACAAATTTTTTTTCCAGGTTATGGCCTAGTGTTATAGCTATATCTGTTAAAGAAGACATAAGGCCTATTCTAAATGCAAATAAATGATGACAGAAAACAGTTTAGGACATTGAAAGTAACAATTAGAGAAGAAAATAGCCTTGCACATGAAGGAACAGAGAAATATATTTATAGAATAGAAATGTATTTACAATATGGACTTACCTAAAATTTAAAGAAGAGAAGAGAGATTGCGGTTGTCCCGTCTGATGATTTTGGAGAGATTTGAGGAGCAGACGCTGTGAGACAGGGTGTCGGGCTGCTGTTTGAGGTTAAGGTCATGAGGTCAGCAGACAGACAGCAGTCAGGGCTTTAAACTGCACAGCACATTGCATGTCATATGGAGGGCAGATATTGGGTGGGTTAAATAAGGATTTACAATTCCATGAATAGCAAGATTGTTCAATCTCCACAATTTGACATTTGTTTTGAAGAGAGTAAATGTGATTTATTTTTTTTCCATCACTGCAAGATTAAGATGAATTTTCTGCATAAATGTGCCTCTCGGCAGAATTTCTTGTTTCACATTTTTTTCTTTCTGAAATTAAGTTAATTTAGAGAGTTTAAAGTGTTTATTTTGCCCTCACTTCACTGATTCTATTACTGTAAAAATATTTGTATGATTTGTTATCACTGCATTTTTTACTAGTCAAATCAACTTAAATCATTTGCGTGGTTCCGATAACATAATATTTTGAGTTTATGTGGATTTAAACAAATCTCTTTAATTTCATTGAACTCAAATTTGAAGGCAACCAGGTTACTTATTTTTAAGTCACAATATTTTATTACAGTCAGATAAATTACCAAATCCTGTTATTGCTATGACCTCAGAAGGTTCAGATGCTTTCTGAATCTTATAGAAAATATATTTAATGATTGCACTTTATATCACCATCCATTCTGCATTAAATTACCATTTAAATCCAAATGACAACGAATATCAGTTAAATAGATGAATGAGATGTTATTATTGGTGTATGTGGTATATTTATGAATATTTAAAGGCCTTATTCTGTATATAATAAAGTGTGAATAAACCATAGAGTTCACATTATTAGACTGGACTACAGCATTTCAGGACGGTATTATCAATGAATCATTTTAAACAATCGTTATGTGCAATTTAAGTTTTGTGTTTGTCCGTCCATCTTTTTAGATTTGAAAGCCTCTGTGTTGAACCCCAGTCGTTCTCTCCAAAAACTCAAATAGAGGAGCGTGGTTGCCATATCAACCGGCCACCTGACGTGTTACTGTGGCAACAGCAGTATTAGACAGAAACCGCTTATTAGATGTCCCATCTAAGGGTGAGAGGGAGGGGCGAAAAAGGTGGAGGGGGTAGAGGGACATCTAGATTAAAAAAGAATGAAACGAGGAATAATACTGGGTAATGCTGCTATAGTCAAATGAGGAAGGGCTGGTAAAAGCTATAGTGTAAAAATAAACCGCTCTCAAGCAGACATTGAGAATGACGTTTGTGTCCAAAGAAAAAGGCAATAGTGGAGTGATGCTCAAGGGTCAGTGTGACGTTATAACAGACGCAGCGTCCGTCTAATGGGACTTTTGTGCTGTAACACAAACAAAGACATTCAGTCAGGTCAGTGTATAAGTGCATATAGACCTTATTTAGAGCAGAACCAGGTACGTGTTTTCAATGGCATCCGCTCAAGCTTTAGAAGATCACTAATCATTTTTCATAGCTCTTTATTTTTTCGAAAGATATTTCTACAGTGTTTGGTCAGTAGGACAATCCAAAAACACAACTGTCTACAACCCTCTGAAGGGATGTATATATCCATCATAGCCTCCCATTGAAAACCAAAGATGGCGCTGCTGTGAATAAGGTCTATTGTCTGTGTCACACCCGCAAATACTTCTAATTATTTTTGATAACTTTGATAATTATAATATTGCTGAACGGCCAAATACTTGATAACAGGGTTCCTGTTAGTGTTTCTTTTGAGAGAGCTCCAGTGTTGGCAGTCTCATCTTCTCTCATTGTATGCATAAACTTTCAAATGAAAAAAATATATTGAAAGTGTCAACTCATATCCCTCAGTCTGTAAAAAATGTGAAGTTATGCACTTTTGACAGCCACTAATGTGCACTGTCAATGGATTTATTATACAAAATTCAAGATGACTCAATTGTTTTTGATTGACAGCACGCCACAGATGCCGTTTACAGATTTAACCCAGATATTTCTCATACAAATTTGGAAGAGTTGTGCTTCATTGTCATATCCTTTTTAATATCCTCATATTGCATAAAACTCAATTAATCTTTATAAAGTATTTCAAAAATGTTATTTAATAAATTAATATCTGTGATCAATTACTACTTTTATTAGAATAATTCGGCTAAATTAGATAAGAAAATCAAATGCACATAAATATCCTATACAGGCAAGTTGGTCTTAGCAGTTATTTCATTATTTAATAAACAAACATCTGTGATTTGTTACTACTTTATAATAACAAAAAGGCTAAATATGAATAAGACAAGGACATCAAGTGGAAATTGAATAATGCACATAAATAATGCTGTTAAAGGCAGCAAGGAATGAACACATCCAGTGTGTGTGTGTGTGTGTGTGTGTGTGTGTTTAGCATGTTGGGGTAATTAACCCACATTAGATTAATCTACGAGGGTGGCATTTGTAACACAATGAAAACAGTGACCCCCGGCACTGCCGTGGGGCACACAGACATATAGAGGTCTGGCACCGGGCCAGAGACACACGCGTGCATAAACAAACACATATGCATACGCACACATTCACACAAGCAGGCAAGAGCCAAGGGATTATGCATTCAGATCCATCCATCACAGCAAAAGAAATATGATTTCACCTCAAAATGTACACTCTTTTCTTCCTACAAATGAGAAAATGTAGTGTGAAACGTAAGTCCTTAAGGATAGTTTTTGTGCTTGATTACTTACTGGTTCAGTAATACAGAATCTAAGAAATCTGGGCTAAACCTTCCCACTTGGATTATCCTAATAATTTCCTTCCGAAAGATTCAAATCCACAGAAGGATTTACCAGCTATTGAAACTTTACCCTGGATCAATAGCGACTGGATTTAGGGCTCTTGTGTTCTGTTATCCTCACAACCTCTGAAGATCCTGAACACAGGTATCACATTGGGAACATAAATGGGATTTCCCAGAAGACCATGTATTATTCCAATTCCTTGGAGCTGGGAAATAGTGTTTATGCAAAGTGTCGCACAACATGACCCACATTGATGAAAAATGACTCCCAGAAATCATAGCTGCTTCTGGGTCTGGGGTGTTGTATTGTTTTACACATAAACATATATCCAGCATGAGTCATGAAATTTACAGATTTTACAGCAGCGTCTCACATTTATGTAAACCACCTTTGGCTCAACCATAAATTTACACATTTTACAGACTAGTCAGTATGAATAATTTAGCAGAATTTTTGATTTACCTGTTCCATATAAAAGATTGTTATACTAGAGCTCAACATGTTCTGATCTTTAAGAACACCCAATATATAACAAAATGTATATATTTTAATGCTGATTCTGCTTTTAGATGCAAAGAATTCTTGAAGCTATGGCAAATGTAGATGTGTTTAACTGAGTGAAACAAGCTTCAAACAATCATTTAATCACAGTGACAGGTAAATAATATGGTTAGAATATGAAAATAACATGGATTAATCATGTGAATTATTCTACTCACATCATATCATAATTTATGTAACATGTTTTGTCATTTATTCTTAGACTTCATATACATCTGTAAACAAATATTGTGTATAAGGCTAATAAATGTTATTACTTTTGATCTTTGCACATTTTATTTAGGCAACCAAAAGCCCATTTGGTTGATGTATTTATACATTTATTGTTAAGGGTTTATTTTAAGATAGATTAGATTTTACTTTGCTGGCTTTGGTATTAACTATAAATGCATTGTTCAGTGAGCGAAAAGACGTGTTCTTCTTTTTTTTTTTAATAAGCGGTTGAAGAATAAAAGCAGCCATAAGGGGGCGCTGCAGAAGCACTCGCCTCTGTCGTCACATCATACTGGTTATGGTGATCGAACACATTTGTATAGTTTGCATAGACCTAGACACATTTGAGTTGATTTTGATTTGTAATTGTTGTGACTACTTAAAAAAACTTGAAAATATATTTTAATATTTACTCTGAGGAGCGGCAAGCTTGTGGTAAAAATTGATGCTTCTTTTTTTTTTTTTTTTTACCCCTAGCCTACTTTACAGGCTTGACCGCATCCTCTTTTTTGCTTGCGTATTTAAATATGGTGCAGTCTGTTTGTTTTACAAGATGTGTGTAAACGCTAAGCTTCCACAGTGTTGTAATTGAGAAAAACGAATATTATAAACCATTTAAAAAATCAGAAAGAAACCCCAAATCACTGTTCCTGCAGATGGGTGCATGAATCAGAACTTGTATTCAGCTGTTGGTCCATCTGTGGCTGATGAATTCTGCTCTTTTGTTCATAAAGGCTTTTCAAGGAAACGTCATTATATGGGCTTGAAAATGACCGTGATTCTGCGTCTCTGTTGACGCATGTGTAGGCTATAAATGATGACTAAAACTCTCCTATTTTGTAGGTTAATGCATGGAGAGAAAATTTTGAACCAATATTTTGTGATGCACACACATGTAGCCTATTATATTTCCACATGAAAATAAGCTAATATTCACGTATTAAACTTTCACCATAACAAACTTAGAATGCGACTGCGTGTGTGTGTGTGTGTGTGTGTGTGTGTGTGTGTGTGTGTGTGTGACCGGTGGTCAATGAAAAGTAGCCTATATAGGCTCATTATAAAAAAAATATATCTGGCTATATTAAAAAATATTATCCATTAGCATTATGCGATTTTCATTTGTTTATTTATCTATTTATAAATGGATATTTGAAAGGGAGGTAGCCAATATAAGTTATTCGCTTGGATTCTCCAGTTTGAAAATGTGCAAATTTATAGGCTATTTATCCTGGAAAATACCACAACATTAATTTTATACATTTTAAAAAGCAAAAAAGTAGGCCTATATCAAATCTGTATGTAGGCTAATGCAGGGTTGGTTTTTATGACAAAACGGAAACGTTGACCATAACAGCAACAGCCATTCAAGCACGCGCGAGCACGGACACGCACACATACACACACACACACACATATTCACAAAGAACACAAAAGAATTATCATGACAAAAGACACAAGTAGAGTGAAAAACACTTCAACACTCGCTCCTTTCATGTAGAAGTTTTAATGAAAACAATGTTCTTCCTGCTCGTGCACAAATGAAACGTATGTCATGTGCTACTGGTAAAATATTGATGCGGTTATTATTGAGATGTTGTTGTTGCCTATGCAATACTCAGAGTCATGTTACTCGACCTTAAAGATGTTTTTCATAAATGCTATAGATGTACCCTGTTTGAATATGTACTCTGAATTGTAAAACTTTGGACATTTGATTTCCTTTGTAACGTAGCCTATTGTATTAATAATTATTATTAATAATAGTTTTATATCTATTATTATTTACATATAATGTGTATTTTTTTTATTTATAGTCTACAAAATCTCCAATATAGGCCTACAATATTTAAAATGGGTTCAGATGAGTTTTTATTTAACGTAACACTTTGCAATAGCCTACATTAGTGTACACTTTTAATTATAATGTCCACTAATGAAAAGCATCTATAGAATTTAAACGCATAAATAAATAAAAAAAATTAATGTAGGAATATTTATCTTTATGTCCATCCTCGAACAACTACTGCTAAAATGAACTCCCGTTTTGATGCTCAAGTTTACAATTTTACAATTTGCGTTAATTATCTTGAAAATCGTATCCAGTTTTCATATGTCTACCCAAAATTCTCATCTACTAGGCTAAATCTATAGCCTACTTTAAGCATAAATGCACTTTTTACAGTAGCGCTACAAACTTTCCACTAGCCATATTGATTTTCAGAACCTGATTTTAGGATTTGCAGAGAATGCATGATTATGATTATAACAAAACAATGCGGTTCCTTCTCCATTGGTGCATATAGGCTAGCTACTCGTCATGTGAGTATTAACTATTGCTATAAATGTTTATTTTTTTTCCTCATCCACCTGCTTCTCATCTCGTGGCACCTTTATTGTTTTATCCTCCTTTATTGTTTGTTGTTTATGTGCAGATGTAAAATTGTCCTATAGTCTAATTCCATCACTCCCCTCCACCCCCTCTCCTCCCTACACCTCCCTCCTCTCCTTCTCTCTCCCATCCTGGAATCTTATTGATCCAGGAGGAGCTAATTATCTCTTCCCCTCGTGACTGTGTAATCAGCACATGCGCAGTGTGTTAATTCCAGCCATTTTTTGCACGAAAGTAATTAGCAGGAATAAAGACCGGACTGATTTTTTTTCACTCTCTCCTCCTTCCTCGAACCGAAGCCAGGGCGCGTCTGTCGTCTGCAGTACAACCAAAAACAAACCCTTTTAAATGCTTTAAGGAACAGTCAAATACCTCGTTTAACTTCAGCAGCATGATGTGTGAACGCATGCATCTGCGCGAATGGGATCTATAAACGTGTTTACCGGAATACAAAGCGACGCGTCCAAATGTAAGTTTGTATCCGATGACTGTTCTTCACCGTTCGCCTATAGTTGATTCTTCTTTGCTCAAATTGTATTCATTTACAAAAGTGTGAAGCGTAACAATAATGAACTACACAATGCATGATTATTTTGCATCCCTGCCTGTTTTGTTATTGATCTTTACCAGTTGCTGTTATTACATATGTATGACGAATGTAAATCGCATCCCATTCACTTTCTTTGACGTCAGTGTCTTTCTCGAGTTCAGTTTGAAGTTATAAAGCTCTTCTGGCGTTCTCCTACCTGTTTTCTCCAAGAGTTGTCGCCCTCTTGTTAGTTGCAAAAGAAAAGGAAAAAAGACCGAAAAGCGCAAAGAAACGTCCTTTCGGTGTATGCGTTTGCTTGGACGAGTGCTGTTGTTGCTGTTGTGTAAGTCAACACTGACACATCAGGCTCATTTTCAGAGTGTATCAGTAGCCTATTGACACACGCTACGGGTCCAGATCCGTTCGTGTGAAAGATAAGATGAAGGATCCGAACGAAGCCTCTGCGCGTCCTCCGCGTCGCGACTCATTTAATAGCCTTGTTTTTTTCATATTATATTATATTTCTTTTTAAAGATACAAGTTCGCAAGGGTGTAACTTTTTGTTTTTGCGTCTGAAGTGAAGCGTAGACGGTATTAGAGGGAGAATTAAGCTGGCCCTGATGTCGTGGGCATGCTTGGTCAAGCCTGTTTGGACTTATTCCTTCAACTGTGTGTGTGTATGTGTGTGTGGTTTTGTGTGTACTGTATACTATGGGTGGGTGGTTGTTTTGTTCCCCAGAAGTTAGGCAAATATGATAAAACCTAAAAGATATTCATAAGACAATATCTTTTATTAAATTCTACAATGCACAAAACAATATTTTTAGATTTCATAGGAAATGATGTATGTGTTTACAAAGCTATACTTTATGAGATCAAAAGTTATCAATGATAAAAGATTAATAAATAAGGTTAATGTTGTTATTAGCTTGTGTGTTGTAATTTTAATTCATACATTTATAAAAGCAATGCAAATCTATCTATGTGTGTTTGTGGATGCGCTTTTGTGTGACCGACTGACCGTGTGTTTGGGTATTGTTTTTTTCTGTCCTTTTGTGAATCTGTCACATTGTGACAAATAGTTTTTTTTTTTTTTATACATTATACAATAGTTTTTGACTTAATAGTTCAATCGTTTGTTTATGAGCAGCTGGGCTCGTAAAAAAAACAAGGATGGATTTTAGGCTTTATTTAGATTTTTTTATGCTTCAAATTGTTCATTTAACTCTCTAAATCTAAGAATATTCAACTTTAGAAATACAATAATCTTTACATTTCTATGTAAAAATACAGTGTTTGGCCTAAAATAGAGTGCTTACACTGGAATAACCAGTTCTACTGCGTGATAAACACAGTGTGCTTGAGGAGCAGGCACAAATGAAGCGAGCACCAACTCTTTCTTTTGAGAATCCCCACACACACACACACACACACACACACACACACAGGAGATGGTGTTGGGCGAAAGAGGATTTGCTCACAGGTCAGAGTTCACAGAGTTAGGGAACAGGGTGAAAGGAAGAAGATGGGATGAAAGGGCACAGCTATAGGGAAGAGAAAAGTGGACTCTGCAGGGTAGCGGTGTCAAACAGATAGTGCTGAGCCAATGAGAGTGATTGAAACATTTTTTTTACTGGATTAGTAAAATTTTGTGGATGTACTATAAAAAACCTGAATATACATTAAAACAATTGTTTCTTATTCATAATTTGTATTTGAAAAAATGCAGCAGTCCCATTATATGCTGTGTATATGTATCTTTTTGTTTATTCAATGTGTTCATAAAGTCTCCAACCCTTGCAGGACACTGTAAATATTGTGTAGTTGTTGCGTTGTTTGTAAATAAGGTGTTGCAACATCTGAATACTGAATTGTGTGCGTTCGTTTGTGAGTCTGTGCACACACTGCCTTCAGGGTTTGACTTTTTCTGTTTATCATAATAATAGCTGGGGTTGTGGAGAAGTGAGGCACATCGGCAGATCAGTCACTAAGGCCTCTCAAACACACACACTCGTACACACACACACGCACACTGAGCCAGAGAACAATGCATGGGGGCCCAGCCTGTCAGTTCAAATTCTGCTCTCCATCCACGCCTTAAACAGACCTTGTGTGTGTGTGTGTGTGTGTGTGTGTGTGTGTGTGCGCGCACAGGAGAAGCGAGGGTGATCAGTGATTCTGCCTCACCACCGTGTTACTGTCAACTCTCACCAGAATTCACTGCAAATATTGAACTATATTACACCGTCTGCCTTTGTCCAAGCAGAAAGCGGTGTGTGCTGTTTGCCATGGCTGTTGAATATATAGAATGAATAGTTTATAAAAGGTGCATAAACCACAGTAATGCAAAGGTCAGTGGGTTTGTTTAAAACATTTTCTTGGAAATGGACTAGAAATGGAGACAGACTGAGACTGTAGTGAGAGAGTGTTTTTTAAATAATGCTGAAATGTATTTCAATAGGGGTACTATATATGTTTACCATTTTTCTTAGAATTATGTGGAAAAAAGGATGGGTATTTGTTGAAAGAAAGAGGGAAAACAGCTCAGTATGACAATTTCGTGTCTTTACAGATTGGAAACTTTACATATTTACTCGTAATTTTAATATTATTGTGATGTCATGTTTTTAGTTTTTTATCTCCAATAGTAATATTAGTATTTGTGTATGACTCTCTCTGTCTCTCTCTCTCTCTCTCTCTCTCTCTCTCTCTCTCTCTCTCTATATATATATATATATATATATATATATATGATGGTGTGTGTGCGGATTTCTTTTCTAGCCAGTTGTCACATTATTCTTGTTTTAGAAAAAGGGAATTTCTGTACACTTTTCCCAATTCAGTCAATTCCTGGTGGATAAAATAATGCTACTTGTAATATTATTTGTCATCAACCCATTTTCAATTATCCTCCAACCGAATGTAATCTCTTGTCATTTTGTTAGAGGTTGCATAAATCATTTGCTAACACCAAAAATTAAAAACAAAGATAGCAGTAAAAAAAAAAAAAAATTTCTAGCTAGTCAATTCCATTTTTGTTTTGCATGTTGTTCAGCTCTGCAGGATTATGCGAATTGCGATCTAGCTGTTAAAAGGAGTTAATCTTGCACAAATGTTTTCTTTTTCCTTTCTCATTTCACAGTGCATATACTCGGGTAATGAATGCAGGATATTTACATGAGTAATCCTTACAGATAAAAGCTTTAGTACACAGTGCCACTTTCCATTTGATATGTGTGTAACAAGTGCCGCAATTTGACCGAGGAAGAGCAGCACACACATGCAAGCGATTCCCATGCATGGTCAGGGGCATGAGATCAAGTCAAATGAATAAGAACTCTTTCAGTGTAGCATTGATTTCATAATCCCGCTGGATCTTGCTGCAGTTTAGATCGATACGTTTACATCACACTCAGACTTTCACTGTAGAAACTAAAGCGTGTGTGACTTACTGTAAGCATACTGACGGAATGCATCACTGTGCATGTGTAAAACATTGTTCTACATCTCTGCCTATTGAAACTTAAGTGAGCAAATTATATTTTTTTTCAGAGCTATAATAGAAGGCTCATTTTTAAGGAGGAAGCTGTCACAACAGTTTCATGGCCCTACCATAACATCAGCATTACCTTTTGAACTTTGACCCTCCATTTTTGTCTGTCACTTCCTTTTTGCATGTCATACAGGAAGTGCATCAGCATTTTACTTCCTGCTAACGTATTTTGTTTTATTCTGGCTGACTAACAATTTTAAGGCCTCGGTTTTCTAAATTACGATAAAGTCATACATTTTCTCCACCACTCTCACCCTCTCTTTCGTCGACTTTTTCTTTTTTTCTCTCTCTTTCTTTTGAAGTTTTGCTCCTGAATGGGCTAGTGTCTCTAATGGAAATGGGGCATTAAATCAAAGATCAAAGACAAGCGCACAGCAGAGAGGACAGCTGTCTAAATACAGTGGGAGAAAATGTGTCTGTGTTTGTGTGGCTGTGAGAGGGAAGGGTGTGGGGTTAGCTGGTTTAAGTTTGGTTTGATACTTTCATTTTTTTTAGTTCAACCCTTGTAACAGTTTTAGTTTTTGTGTGCTCGTGCATTCATGCATGTTGCAAGTGCTTAAAAGGATAAAAACGCTGGCACAAAGTAAGATTGTGCACACACTTGATTGTTTTAAGTGTTCTTTGATGTCTAATAGGTACTCTGGAGTATAGCCATGTGCTGTGTCATGTGGACACGTAAAAAACGTAAGGATTAGGTGTGTTGTACAGTCATATCTGTGCAATAGAATGTTTACTAAATATTAAATTAGCATTAAAACTGGAAGCCAATAAGCAATTTGTGCTGTGAATGTGAAATCACCCCTCTAACAATATTTTTTTTTATATTAAAAAATATATATATATTTTCTATTATTAAAAGATAATAAAAATAATAAAATAAAATAAAATAAAAATAATATAATTTTCTATTATTAAATTTATGTGAAGTTTGCAACCTTTCTCACAATTTTCTATCATTTAACATAAACATCGAAGTAGACAAAATGAACGGAATAATGCACAAGAATGAGATGTTACAGCTTTCATTAGGAGCAAAATTAGTTCAGTGGTTATTAATTAGTGGTTATTAAGAAACTTATTTATTTCTTATATTTTTTCAGGTTAGTATTTCCTTGCTATACTGTAATGTTGAATAACGAAATCCCCCCCAAAATGTTACCTCTTTTTCTTCTTTTTCTTTTCATTTTGCAAAGTGGGAGATTTATGTGATAACAGGAATTGCCCACAACATGTGGGTTAATTTTATGTTAGCTAATAATTTAGTCTAAAGTTTCCTGATCTCAGGGCAGTGAAAACAGTTCCCTGTAAATGTTGTTGTAGTTGCTGCTGTTGTTGTTGTTGTTGTTGTTTAAGGGTTATTGCTGGTACTGTCTGTTAGTGTCAAGGTTAATATTAGTTTTAGTGCTGTTTTGTCTAATTCTCAGCTGACATCTTGATCTTAATCCACACACACACTTAGAGGGAGTAATTGGTTTAAGATGTGTCTTGATTCCAGCTGTGTGCCCCCTATCAGGTATCCCAGAGAGATGGGTAATTAACCTAGCAGCTAATGAGATACATCACTAACTACCCCCCCCCCACACACACACACACACACACACACACACATATACACACACGGAGCAAAAAAATAATGGATGTTCATTGATCTGTAAAGAAAGTTTCGTTAGTGTCAGCGTCAGTATGGCAGTTTGTTTATGAATATGTACCTCTAGCACTCTATAGGCATTTGTGTTTATTTCAATGAGTGGACTCCTATGTATAAGAATTGTTCATTATTTTTGAAACATTTGACCTTTTAAGTCCATTTTTTTAGGCCCAGTTCGAGCTTAAATCAAGGAAAGCATCATTTAGCCTGGTGTGCTAGCATCCTGCTCTTGCTTCCAGTAAGATGCTAAGCATTCACGCTATTGATTTTCCCATTAGCACTTTAGCCCCCTCCAGTAGAGAGGATCAGAGAGAGCTCAATATAACAGCTTGAATCTCAGTTCAAGAATCTGCACTCTTCAACCTAGAAACAGAGCAATTAGCCCCTAACTACAATCCACAAACTCTGTACTCTCCTCAGACACCTTCTTTGAAAATACTTGATGTTTTTGCACTATTTAGTTGACTTAACTGTAGATAAATCCTGTAATAACTATAAGCACATTTTAATTATTTAAATATAGCCCACGGTGTAACCACAAGGCAGGCTTAAGTAGCTACATCATATGGTTGTATTTGGAAAATGTGCAAGTTTGTGCTACTGGTAGAATTAAAATGCCTATCCAAATGTGAGCCTGTTTCTACTTAGCATTAATGTGAATTGCAATTATTATAGACGCCTAATATACGTTGAACCCTGTTGTGATAGGCTGCTTTAATATAATTCAATTTAATTCACTTCAGCTGCTTTACTGATCAAGGCCTGTGGGGGCCGTGTCTCTGGAGAAACCTGGGACTAGAGTCAATAGGGAACTTATTCCAGAGGCACTGTCACGGGGCAATCCCCCGTAGACACAGCCTATGTTCTGCTCAGTTGCCTAAAGGGAAATATAATTCAGATGGAGGGGGATGGGGGAGTCAGAGACAGACAGAGACATTTAATTGAGCAGATCTTGGTGATTCCAGGAATTGTCTCTCATGTAATATTCAGCTCTCTGTAATACAGCTAGGCAAAGAGCTATTGATCATAGTCTAGACCTTTATCTGCTTTCCTTCATCATTCCAGAGATGCTTCTCTCTGAATAGTGACACTAAAGTTTATGCTGCTCAAATTTTAAATAATTCATATGTTGCTGTAATTATGTTTGGTGTAAAGTGATTTGGAAAATGGTAATGTAGGTTTAAAGTTTGGGTAATTAAACTTTTCTCTCCCTTTCATTCTTTTTCTAGGCCAGGGTGGGATGAACGTGCTCAGTAGCTCAGAGGATGGAGTGTTGTGACTCTGTCTCCAACAATGGAGCCTCTGGCCCCCACACACAACAGCCTCCTGGGCTCTGCAGACCACTGGCCCCCAATCCACTCCTACTGGCGAGAGATCAAGCCATTCATCAGAGCACAGCAACTCTGTCCAACCAAGATGGACTAGTGGGGCGGGCTGAGGAGGAGGGACTTGCTGGGAGATATGAAGAACGATTTAGGGAAAAACAGGTTAATGAATGTTCAACTAGAGAGATGTTAAAAGAGAGGGATAAGGCAGCTGAAGAGGAAGAAGGTGAGGATATGGAGAGTCCTATCGGAGAGATCTTGTACCAGCCTGATGGGTCTGCCTATGTGACGGATAGTAAACTCACGAGTGGTGTGCCCTCCTCCTCGTTAGGTTCCCCTTCCGCCATCATTAGAACCTGTTACATTTCCTTGTCTCAAAGCCCTGCTCCACAGATTTTCCGTGTCTTCCAAATGCATAACCTTGACGAGAATGATAGTCTAGCTCTGGTGACCCGCCTATCCAAAGATAATGCTCCTGACGTGGCAGGATCATCAGAGACAGGGGTGACATGGTCTGGTATAACCAAACCCATCCTAATGTGCTTTCTGTGTCGGCTGTCTTTTGGCCGTTCACACTTGTTTAGGGCTCACGCTTCTCAGCAACACAACATCACCCTCAGCAATGAAGAACAACATCTTCTCTCGTTTAAACACACCTCTGCCATTTTACAGCCTGCCGGCCCAGGCAACCGCCCATTTCTCTGTTTCCTACAACCAAAAAGGAATTGTGAGTCTGTGGTACCACTTAACCTGGCATCTCTGACCTCTGGGAAAAGCACAGAGGACACGGCAAGACGGAAAGAGAATGAAAAGGCTCTGATCTCTAAGCCAGGACTCCCTCTCCTGCCCTCTCCACCCAGAACCTCCCCTTCTACCTCAATACCAAGCCCTGCCAAAGACCCTTCAACCCTGGGAAGAGAGGGCACACAAAGAGGCAATGAGGACAAGATGAGGAAGGATGAAGCAAGTCGTGAGGGAGGAGAAAGGAGATTGTATTTAGAGGTAGGCAGCACTGTAGATGACAGTGCTCATGGTATTAGCAGCAGTAGTGGACAAGAGCACATTACTGAAGCTGCTCTGTCAAACCAAAGCATTTCAAAACCTCCAAACTCTGTAACAATAGCAACCAGCTTTATGAACAACACCAAAACCCTTACAGACTCTGAGTCAGAGTATGGAACAAGCTTTAACTGCCACGACCCTGCACCTGCTTCCCTTGTTGTGGCAAACCCGTCCACTGTCACTACTACAGAACAACTTGCCAACCAAGAGAGTGCCACAGCAACCGAACCAAATGACCAGTTAGAAAACGGTAGCACCATAGCAATGGAACCAACCACTAGGTTATTTGAAGATGACAGACATGCTGTCACTCATTCTGACCTTCCTAATAAGCATAGCCATTCCACATCCCCTACACTGAGTCCTACCTTAACCCAGACTAGTCAGCCTATTCTTGAAGAAGGGCACTTGGACACTGCATCTAGAAAAAGGCTGGTGGTGGCCATTGACGGAGGATTTGTTGCCGCTGGGGACGATGTCCAAGGATCATCTTTCAATTATGCCGTTCAGGCATCTATGGTACACTCCAGAAACTCCTGCAAGACATTGAAGTGTCCAAAATGCAACTGGCATTACAAGTACCAGCAAACACTTGAAGCCCATATGAAGGAGAAGCACCCAGAGTCAGAATCTGATGAGTGTCCGTACTGCAGCAGTGGTCAGAGCCACCCACGCCTAGCAAGAGGCGAGACTTATTCTTGCGGATACAAACCGTTCCGCTGCCAGGTCTGCCAATATTCCACCACCACTAAGGGCAATTTGAGCATTCACATGCAATCGGACAAACACCTCAACAACATGCAGAGCCTGCAGACGCAGTCACATGCACACAGCCCAGCAGCCCAGCCTAATCCTTCAACCCATTCACATCCTACTCTTACTCACCCCACCCGAGCCAACTCCCCTTCTCCCTCTAAGCTTCGGGGACGTGCATCGTGGCGGTGTGAAGTCTGCGACTATGAGACCAACGTGGCACGGAACCTCAGAATCCACATGACCAGTGAAAAGCACACGCACAACGTGCTTCTACTGCAGCAGAACTTGGCACATATGCAACGTCAACGTAAGCACAATGCCACCGAGCTTTACCGCCACTGCCAACCTCAGACCAAACTGTCTGATGCCATCGCTTCTCTGTCCTGCAATGAAACCTCTTCACTGAAACTCTTTGAATGCGTTCTATGTGGCTGCTTTTCCTGTGACACTCTAGAAGAGCTTAGTCAACACCTGGCCATGCAGCGGTCATTACCCAATTCCTATTGGAGAAGCACAACTGGAGACACCCATCACTGTCGGCTTTGCCATTATGCTACGCCTTTGCGAGCAAACTTCCAACTGCACTGCCAGACAGACAAACACGTACAGCGCTACCAGTTAGCCGCACACCTACGAGAGGCCAGTAGTCAACATGGAAACATCGAAGAGGAAGAAGAAGAGTGGCGCCTCAGGTGTGTCACTGCTGGAAGCCAAGTGCAGCTCAAGTGCAATGCCTGCGACTACGAGGCCAGCAGCTTGGAGAAACTGAAGCTACACACCATGAACTCCAGACACGAGACCAGCCTGAGACTATACAAGGTAAATCTCACAATTCAAAACCGGATTCAAGGCCTGGGATTCCTGTCAGTAAAATCCACAAAAGCCTAAGATGCCCTCAGTGAAGCCATTATTCCCAAAAACCTGTAAGGCCTCGATGGTAATTGAGATAGATTGGATGTTATTTTTCCCTCCCTCTAATGTGGTCCATTAACTCAGCACATCTCTAATCAGTTTAGAGTTCTGTAAAACAAGTGGACTGGTGTTTCTCACTGTGGTTGTGTGTATGTGTGTTTTAGTGTCTGTGTTCATCTAATGTTTCACTGGACTCATTTGCTTTGAATCTGTCTGCTCAGCTTTCACCAGACCGCAAACAGAGGGAGAGATTTAGCGTTTATTTGAGCAAAGCATGTTAAGTAACATCTACATAGGTGTTTTTTTACAGGGTTGTATTGATCCTGCATAGATCTATATTGTGCTGTCCACATTAGAGGAAGCCACATATTGATCATTTATGACTATATGGTCAATATATGACTTCCGCTAAAGTAACTTAAGGATGGTGCTGGTGTTGAAATGTGAGTTGGTTGAAGCAGAAGAGTGCTTTATTAATTGATCTAACTTATTTGATCCTTCCTTTCCATTTACCCTCACACATCATTTATGATTAATGTTTATCTTTCTCTACTCTTTCTCTCAGTATTTGCAGCAGCTGGATGGAATGGAGTCTGAAGATGTCTGGCTGCACTGTGTGCTGTGTGATTTCTCCACTCAGAACAGCCTTTCTTTAGTGCAGCACTCCCATTCATTGAGCCACCAGAGAGGGGAGGGGCTGCTTAGACTCCAGCGAATCCAGAAGGGTCTGCAGGATGAGGAGGAGCTTAGTGCCATCTTTACAATCCGAAAAAGCCCTGCTCAAGAAAATGGTACGAGACACGCATGCACGATCGCTTTGTTCTGTTTCAATTCACAGAGTTATCTTCAGTGGTTTTGCAAAGCACCAAAAATTGTTTGTAAACCAGTCAAATTTCAGGGGGGGGGGGGGTGGGGGGAGATAAGCAAAATCCAACACGCTCATAAGCAGAACACCAGCATTTGATGCTAGATTAATATTGGGGAGAAAGTCAGGGAGAATTCCTTAAAACCCTAATCAAAAGACTGTCCCTTGTGTGTTGTGCTCATGACGCCCAAGGCTCTAAAACACACAACAGAACAACAGAGGGGGAGGGGCTGATAGACATGCCGAAAAACAAAAAGAATAGGAAAAGGAAGAGGGCAGATATTTACACTGGGGTAATTGAGAAAACCGGGTGGTGGAGGCAATTAGCATTTAGTTCTAACGCAGAATAAGCTCAACTAATGAGTTGAACAATAGCCCAACCTTGGCACCCAGCCTGTTTGTATGTGTATATTTACAAATGGATTTGTGCGCGAGAGCCAGAAAGAAAAAGAAGCGAGTGAGTGTGCCTTTTATACTGAATAGTAGGAATTGATTTTGTTAATTGACTTGCCAATAATCACATTTGTAACATCTTCACCGGCCAGAAAGAGGCTAAACTAGAGGGTTAGCCAGTCAATGCAGCCAATAAAGGCGCAGCCCACTAACGAGGCATGAGTTAATTAACATTCTCAAATTAACATTTTAAAGGAAAGGCTCTGATAGAGATTCCTAAAGACTGACAGGTGTTTGGAAATATTGCTGGTTTATTCTGTGTATTTTTTTTATATTTTAATGTTTTTTTCTCAGTTCTAACTTTGATAATATTTGTTTCGTGATGTTTTCAAATGTCATATTTATCAGAATTTTTTTTTAAACTAATGTAAAACCTAAACATGGTACATTTCAAATAAAGAAAACTGAAATGCTGTATATTAGCGTTATATTCCCGATGAGGAGAAATGGCGAACGCGCTGGGTACAAGAAAAGGTTAGGAGTCAGTGTGTCATGTACAATCAATGCTAAAGTCAGTGAGTGAGAGTGAGTAGCTGTTTCAGTGTGAATTTAAACCTGTAGGAACATCGGATCAGCGCTGCCTCCGACCTGCTGGAGCGCCGCAGCTGAATGGCGGGTTATTGATCTCTTTAGGAACACCAGGGCATTGCCTAATTTATAATCAATACTGGATCAATGCTGCTGAGCATTTGTATATTGATCCCTGGGACGGGTAGGAAGTGCTGATGAAGTGTGTGTTGAGTGTGTGCCTGGAGTGTGTTAGCATGTGTGGGTGCATCTGATCACTTCATTACTGGCCGAAATGACCTCACCACGCTGAGCCATGGCCATCTGTTTTGTCCAAGAAGCGTCATGAACATTCAAAGTGAATGAATCCACATGCCCTCTCTATGATTTTTGAGAGTGCATTTTCAATGCAACTTTAAACTGAAAAAAATTATAATTTTTTTTTGCATGATAAATAAGTTTTTGTCTAAAACACATACGCGTGTGGTTAAATTTGGCTAATTTTTGCATTATAAATTTGTAGTGCATAACTAAACAAGTTTTGCATTAAATGGATCATTTTTGCCATTTTGCCAGAATTTGAACAAATCATGCAACACATTATGAATTTTTACTAATTAATGATTTCCTTCAGTCCCATACATGTAGTTGCCATTTGATTTTTTTTTTTTTTTTATTTCAATCCCTAAGCTTTTTTTGTTGCGATTTTCCCTGTGAGAGATGCTCAACAATAGACTCATTTTTTTTGGTCAGGTTTCAGCGCGGTGTGTGTGACTGAGAGAATGACTGAGCGAGCGGGCTCAATGGGGCGGTCGTAACTAGAGCGGATTTGACAGTTTCAGGTTATGTGTTCTGTGTTTATGGGTGTGTTGGTTTGATAGGAAATCAATAGCGTGTCTGTCAGGATAATTGGTGTTCAGATGGCCTTTCTCGCTCTCTCTCTCACCCTCTGTCATAATCACCTTCTCAAAGAATTACCAGAAGATACCTCGGCCTGCGTTTGATTGGTCTGTTATGACAACCCTCTTGCAATTTTTTTGTTTCCACCCCCCCCATACCCCAACCACCCCCCTGCCCAAAACCCACCCAAATCAACTCTGTTCTTCTTTTCCCTTCCCCCCACGTAGCAGAACAATTACTTTGCTAAGAAAGCAGAAAGGCAGAAAGCAAGAGAGAAGAGGATGAGGAGAGGGAGGGAGGGAGGGCGTTGAATGGGGTATCTGGTTTAGTGTGTCCCGAGGCTGTGTGTTTTGTACCTACAGAGCTCAGCCGAAGCTTTTAGATGCTGCAAAAGAACAACAGAGCATCATTGCCCTTTTTGAATTTCCGTCTTAATGTGTGCGTGCTCTCTCTTTTTGATTTTGGAGTTCATTAGGGAAGGTTAAAAAATTCCAAGCCAAAACTGAATACTGTTGTCAAAATATTGTCAGTAAATGCCATTCCACAGCATGTTTATTGGGAAGATTCAAAAATGACAAGCCAAAACTGAAGACTGTTGTCAAAATATTGTTGTTTTGGATATGCACAGTCATTTCAGTTTTCAGGGAGCACTTTATAAAATGCTTCTTTTAGCAAGAACTACTACAACAGACTCAAACTGAGCACAAGACCTATTGTATAAGATCATTTTTAAAGCCTGTCATGGCGGCATTGTTCGCCAATTTGTGCTTTGAAATGGACTCTTTGTGTGTGACCCTCCTGACCTCTGCTGTATTATCTTCCTCCTGTGACTTTTCGAATCCCCACAGGTCATAAGAAGCTCTGCTGACGCCACTGACTTAACTCATCCTCCTTCTGATTTTCTTCTCTCTATATTTTTACTGTAGAAGATCAATCTATTTAACTTCTTTTGTGTGAATACATAGGATATTTAGTAGATTACTGGCTAGTTTTTGTGTCGGTCTGTCCGTTTCCGTTAATGTGTTTGAGCAGGTTGGTTGGGTTTCACTGAGCTAGTGTAGACTGACCCCTATAGGTTTGAATGTGTTCCTGCATTCAACCTTGTTTCGCTGTGGCACATGCACGCAAGATATTTTATGCAGTGACCAATTGGCTAAAAAAATCGAATAGTTGGCAATTTAAATTGCAAAGCATATAGGAAACAAACAACCTTGAGTGTGTGTGTACATATGAATTTGTGTATTGTTATGTGCCCACTGAATGTTTTTTAATTTTCTCTTCAGCTCTTCAAGCAGATCAGAATGGGATGGAGCCTCCCACTGTGGATACAGCTAACCAAGAAGACCGAAGTAAACATGGAGACATAAGGAAAAAATCAGGTCTTTACCAAAATTATTGCTACAGTGTTTTTTCAGCTGGATTCAGATTTTACATTAGATGCTGTGGTGAACCCACACCAATATAGTTAACACCATACCGCTAATTGCATTATTTGTATTGTTGTTTTCCCTGCTTTCTATGATACCAAATGCCAATGGGAACCACTGTTTTACAATAAGCTTAGTGTTGTTACTTGTTAAACAATGTGCGCTTACAAATGATCGGTATGTTTTTTTTAAGGATTTATTCATACAGAGGCAGAGCAAAATGAGTCGTCTTCAAGTCCTAAGCGTCCCTCATCTGGATCTGACGAGTCAGATGACCTCTCTCCCTGCAAAAGGCCACGAATACAGGAAGAGGTCTGCTGCCTATCTTTTAAAAAAAATGTAACCTGGTTTTGCCATGTTTATTTTACAAGTTCCATAAGACCACCGATGACTATTAGTTTTCTGTACGACTTGCAGAATAGTAAAAACAAGTAGTTGTGCAAGCCTTAGAAAAATATAATGGAATAATAATTTGATTTAATTACTATTAAAAAAAACCGTAATTGCTTATTATACCATAACTATACCATTGTGCAAAAAAATGAGAAATATAAAAGAAACAAAGCCTAATATTATTTAAAGGAACAGGATATTGCAAAGACATTATGTAATTCTTGTACCTCTGTTGTTTGTTTCCTTCCATTCAGATGCGGCAGTGTCCGTTCTGTCGGTTCCGTCATAGTGATATTGAGCGTCTAAGGAGTCATGTAATGAACCAGCATGCAGTTCAGCCTGCTCTCCGCTGCCCACTGTGCCAAGACACACTGCACAGCATTGCCCTCTTGCGTACCCACCTCACACAGCTGCACAGCGTCACTGCAGACTGCACTCAGAAGCTCATCAACACGGTGAGGGGGGAAAAAGACAATATGCATATAACATGTAGATTCAGTATTTTAGTGCTATATAGTTTGTAATTTTTTTAGTGCTTTTATAAAGAATTAAAGCAACCAAGGATTTTAAACAGTAACACGTGTCCATTCCAGCCACAATTCTCACAGCAAAAATAGTTTTTTGTTTTATTTCTGTTACCTAGTAAAAACATCTTAACTCCCTTTAAGATCAATTGCTTGGGCATTTAAGAAGACAATGTGTTTTGAATTATTTTTATGTTTTTTTTTTTATTCCTTAGGCAGTTTTTACTGATCTATTTACAGATCCCGTTTTTTTATGTTTACTAGTAATGGGGCAGACTAAATAATCAGCTGATATTTGGCAATTTTTAAAATAAAAAATAAAAGTAGTACATTTTGCAGTGTGCTTGTTTAAAATCTGCAATTCTTCACTATTATTACTTGTGTTATTCTAGCCATCAGCCATGCTGGTTTCTAGATATTGATATTAAAAAACATCAGTGGACCACTATTTTTTATATATAGAGTAAAAATTGTATTAATGCAAGAAAATGTTCAGCACAATGTGCATGTGGTTATAAGGAGGGGTGTTTAGACCCTCAGTGACTCCAGCACAAGCAAACGGAGACAAGTAATGACATTGAGTTGGGGGAGGGAAGAGGTAGCTGCCTCCGATCCAATGAATATTAAAATTAGCTTTTTTTATCTGCAGAATATAAATTGATACTAATGCACCCAGAGCTTGTTTGAACCCGAAGCAGACATGCCTCACTGTTTCTGAAAGGTTGGAGATTTTTTGCCAATTCAGTCAGCTTGCGCTGAGTGCCTTTTCTTGCGTAAAAGGCTTTTCTGTATGTGTTCTCCCCTCTCCTATCTTTCTTGGTCTTCCTTGCCCTCTGTTCTGCCATCTCACTTGATTTCTCTCCTCGGCACTTGGCGTTCCTCTCCCCTTACCCAGCTGAACTGAAATACAGTAATGAAAATAATTGTGCTTCATTAGTTCTGAGCCAGTGCTAGGTGATTTTCGTTATGAACCGTGCCTGGTAATTATGTTCTAAATTAAATGTGACCTTGAAGAGGACTTGTGTGCTCCTTTGTGTCCCTTCAATACAGCACTTTCCTGAAATGGTGTGCTTTGTGATGGAAATAGCAGCCATTTTGTTTGGTTGTTCATCCCTCCCTCTCACCCCCTTAAAGTTGCATTGATTTACACATTTTAAATTTGAGTGGGTACAGGAGGAAAGAAGGAGAGGGAGATAAGTAAAGTGGCTTTTTTACATCCAAAGTTAGCTAATTGTGTTGTCATGGACCAAAGAGGGCTTCCATTCATACTTAACCTTTGAACTGCTTTAAGTGTTGGTTCATGACTGCGATTCCATTTTGCCTTCTGAAGTTAAGGGTCTATTCTCTTGCACGATGCATCGTTAATGCACACGTAGCTGGAACACAGCATAATGACCAATCATTTTCAGAGATAACAATCAAATGACTTAATAATGAGATTTTTGTGGATTAATTAATCCACAAAATGGATTTATCAAACCTATTATGATTTCTTTGTTCCCTTGTGATCAGATGATTGCTTCAGACGTGCTGCCAGAGAAGATGTTTTTACCTGTGCCCAACTCGGATACACAGCTGATAGATGCTAATGAAGCAAAGAGACTGGATGGTTAGTATACATAGAATTTTCTTTGCAAGAAATTGATGAATTTCATCATTCAGTATTCCAGGTATTCCTCAATTAACTTGTTTTAGATCATTACAAATCCTTACTTTTCGAATAAAATCGTTTTTGTGTCACTTCCCTTCTAATGCACAACATGGGTCTAAAATGACCCGTATTCATTCCCTATGTTATTTCAATCATGGCTTAGTGTTTCTTTGCAGAATCTTTGAAAGAAATGTATTTTATATTTTATTAATCCAGGTATTTATAAAATATCTTGTTTTTGATTTCCACAAAACATTATGTTTAGCATAACAACAGTTTTTGTATTTCTACATCAATTTTGCACACATGGGTCATATGGGAACCTTTGATATTTGTAAATAGTAGGAACATATTTACTGCAGAAAGCAATTCACCTGCCACACATTTCACAAATCAACACGGCTGCTTTTGTATATTTCATGCATGTACATCTTATTTTATATTTTTTTATATATATTTTGTGAAAGACTGGATATAATATTTAAACGTTTAGGCTAAGGTTACTAGTGAGAAAGAGAAACATGTCCAATACAATTAGCTAGCTTGCTGTTGACATATTCTATTCTATCTAATGTTAGCTAGGTCAACAAAATAAAAGTTGAAATAGAACGTTATTATACATAGCTACAAGTATATACTGTCAGGCGGACACCTAAATATTTTTATTTGTTGTCATAAATCAATCAGAAGTGGATGATGCACATTGGTGGTGGTTGAGGAGATTCCCTAGTTCCATGTAAAGCACTTTGAGTTTTATGTGTGGTATGTGTAACAAAGTGGACAATAAACATATTTCAAGTGTTACAGTAAATGTGTTGATCTAAATAACTACAAAATTAGTTATTTTAACAAAAAAATGTTCTTTATTCATTTTGTTTTATCACACTTGCATAGATGGGTCATTTTTGACCCATGTGTGTAAATTTGATGTATTAACACAAAACCTAGAAAATATAAAACAATATCATTGAAAACAAGATATTTTGAATGTTCATAAATCATGGAATATTAAACGCTGAAATAAAGTGATTTCAAAAGATGAAAAAAATGCCAGGCCATGCATGAAATAACATAGGACATGAATGCAGGTCTTTTTGCATAGCTTGTGCATCAAAGGGTTAAAAAAGGTTGACAGTTATGATCTGACTGAATAAGTAGTCCACATGTGATTTATCAATATGTGTGCTTGGTTTAATTACTAAACTATGATTGTTCTAATTCATTTTGCTTCATTATTAATTCACAGCAATTGTTTTTCTGTTTATTCTTTAGAAATTTCAACCGATGCTGAACCTGAGAGAGGTACCACACCTCACTTGGAGGCAGCAAAAATGTATAAACAACCATCAGAGGACGCAGAATCCACAAAGGAGAACAATGCTGCGTTTCCTTGTTGGCAGAAAGGCTGCAACAAAGTATTTACATCCTCAAGTGCACTCCAGACACACTTCAACCAGCTTCATAGCCAGAAATCTCAAACGGCAATATCTGATCGCCACATTTACAAGTACCGGTGTAATCAGTGCAGCCTAGCATTTAAAACCCCTGAAAAGTTGCAACTGCATTCTCAGTACCATGCTATCAGAGCTGCCACCATATGCTGCCTCTGTCAACGCAGTTTTCGTACAATGCAGGCCCTTCGGAAACACCTTGAGACAAGCCACCTGGAGCTAAGTGAAACCCAGATACAGCAGCTTTATGGTGGTTTAATGATGAATGGTGATACCCTGATCTCTGCAGACCAAACATTTGGTGAAGAGGAGGGATCACCAGAAGAAACGGAGATGAAAGATGATGAAGAATGTGATTTGGAGAAAAAACTTACAGACAGTCCTACAGAGAATGAATCAAGTTCAGTTAAAGATAATGCTGAATGTGACCCCAAGCAGCCTGTTTTTCCACTTAGAAAGGGCCCGAATATTACAATGGAGAAATTTCTGGATCCATCGAGACCTTTCAAATGTACTGTTTGCAAGGAATCTTTCACACAGAAGAATATTCTCTTGGTTCACTACAACTCAGTGTCACACTTACACAAACTTAAACGGTCTCTGCAGGACACGTCAACTGGATTGCAAGAGCCTGTCAACAATGCAGACCACAAACCATTTAAATGTAGTATTTGCAATGTAGCATATAGTCAGAGTTCAACCTTAGAGATCCATATGCGTTCTGTCTTGCACCAGACAAAAGCTCGTGCATCCAAGCTTGAAACATCCACTTCTAGTTCTGAATCTATTGGCCCTCCCCCATGCAAGGCATTGTCAAGCACCCCTGCAACCATGAAGCCTACTACTTCCATGAACAATGCTGATCTAAGCCACCAACAAAACACTGAACTCAATGGCACACCTGCAAACCCAGACACCATCCATCCTTCAACATCTGACATGAGGAAGAAGTTAGTAAACACGATTGATTCAGCTACCAAGCAACAACAAATGTCATTACAACAACAGCAGCAGCAGTTAGCCCAGGCTCAAGCCCATCTCCAGCAAGAGCTCCAAAAGAACGCTGCTCTTCTTCAGTCCCATTTATTCAATCCTGCACTTTTACACCCCTTTCCTATGGCAACAGAGGCTCTTCGTTCAGTGCAGCAGCAACAGCAATTGCTTCTTCCTTTTCTTATTCCAGGAGGAGAGTTCCGCATGAATCCAGAGGTGAACCTTAAAGGTTCTGGTCTAAACGTAAGCACATTAAAGCCTAATGTAAATGAGGATACTGCTGAGTCTTCTAAAAAAGATGGCTTGAAATATTGTTCTGAACAAAAACAAAATGAAGATCTTGTAATTCATCCTGATATTAATGAACAGAAACTGACCAGTGATCCACAGTGTGAGAAGGATGAAGATGAACTGAACAATAATGCAGGATCAAAAGAAATGGATAATGTGGGTATCGGAGAAATAACACATCATCCCAAAACACAAGAAAATGAAGATGTAAACAAAGAGATGTCAACCAGTGGGAAGAGTTTTGGTGAGTTTCTCCCACCCAGAATAGCCCATGATGCCCCTGGGAATGCTTCAAAGGCTTTGCTTGAAAACATTGGTTTTGAGTTAGTCATGCAATTCAATGAAAATAAGGAGCGATATCAGAAAAATATTACTGAGGCGATACCAAATGGTGGGGATGTGACTGACACCAAAGAAGTGGATCATTCAGAAGGCATGGAGAAGCTAGAGTGTGAGTCCTGTGGAAAGCTTTTTTCCAATGCACTGATTCTGAAGAGCCATAAAGAGCAGATTCATCATTCCGTATTTCCTATTAAGTCATTGGAGAAATTTGCCAAAGACTACAGGGAGAAATATGACAAACTGTTTCCATTGAGACCTAAAACTCCAGAGGCTTCTCCTGTCTCATCCCCTTCTCCTACACCACCTATGATTCCCAACCCTTCAGTGCAGCAACCACAACAGCAACAACCAGTGCAACCATTTGTTCCTGTCTCTACACTCAGTTCTACTCCTGCTACTGTCTCCATTTCTCAAGTTAAGACTCCATTAGCTCAAATTCCCTTACCCATGGAACTTCCTCTCTTCCCCCCACTTCTAATCCCCCCCATACCTTTGCAAGCTTTAACTCATCAGGGCCCTGTCCATCTACCCCCAGTGGAGGCCGGATTGAGTTCTGATTTGACACAGCTTTATCAACAACAGTTAACTCCATCAATGTTGCAGCAGCAAAGTAAAAGACCCCGAACCAGAATCACAGATGATCAGCTTGTAATTCTGCGTCAGCATTTTGATATCAACAATTCTCCGAACGAGGACCAAATCCACGAGATGGCCAACAAATCTGGTTTGCCACATAAAGTCATAAAGCATTGGTTTCGTAACACTCTATTCAAAGAACGCCAGCGCAACAAGGATTCTCCATATAACTTTAGTAACCCTCCCATCACAACACTGGAAGATGTAAAGGTGGATTCTAGACCACCGTCTCCTGAACCACTAAGACAAGAATTTAATGGGGGTAGGAGGTCCTCAAGAACCAGGTTTACTGACTATCAGCTAAGATTACTGCAGGATTTTTTTGATGCCAATGCATACCCCAAAGATGATGAGTTTGAGCAACTGTCCAACCTCCTTAATCTTTCCACGCGTGTGATTGTGGTATGGTTTCAAAATTCCAGACAAAAAGCTCGGAAGAACTATGAGAACCAAGGCGAAGGAGGGAAGGATAGTGAACGCAGAGACCTATCTAATGACCGCTACTTTCGTAATTCCAACAACAATTTCCAGTGTAAGAAATGCAACATAGTCTTTCAACGCATTTTTGATCTAATTAATCACCAGAAAATGCAGTGTTACAAAGACGACGAGGAGGAAATGCAGAACGATCAGAATGACACTTCGATGGATTCTAAGACTGAGTGTCATAGTCCGATATCTGGACCCTCTGGTTTTACACAAGCAAATTGTTGCTCAAGCCCCTCCAGTTCATCTGGTTCTAGTACTAATGCGAAGTCCACTGATTCTGAGCATATGCACACAACAAGTCTTTCTAGAGAGATTAGACAAGCAAATGAAGTATCCTCTGACGCTAAACAGGCTGTTAGTATCAACACTGAGTTTGAGGAATTGGAGAACAGAATGCAGCCTCTTTGTGAGAACCAAAATGTAAGCACAGAGATTCACTCTCATTCTCCTCCTAAACAACAGCAGGTTTCCTGCACGTCTGAAACAAACACAACTCCATCACAGAGCTCCCAAAAGATTTCTAGTCCTTTCGAGATTCCTTCATCTGAGCAACAACTGCAACAGAAGCCAGCTCAGGAAATGAGCCCTTACCACTGCATCCAGTGTAAATTGAGCTTCCCCTCTTTTGAACATTGGCAAGAGCACCAGCAAATGCATTTCCTTACCCAAAGTTACTTTCCCAGCCCACAGTTCCTCGACCGTCCAGCAGACATGCCTCTTATGCTGTTTGATCCTGCTAATCCCCTACTTGCAAGGCATCTGCTTTCAGGAACAATTTCCCAGATGGTGACAAATCCACCAGCAGTGACAACCATTCCAGATTCAACAATAAACTCTCTAAAGAGGAAACTTGAAGAGAAAGCAGGAACCAGTTCTTTGGAGACTGATTGGGAAAATAATGGGGAGGAACCCCAGCGAGACAAACGAATGAGGACCACCATAACACCAGAGCAACTAGAGGTTTTGTATCAGAAATACCTTTTAGACTCCAATCCAACTCGCAAGATGCTTGACCACATCTCTAACGAGGTCGGTCTTAAAAAAAGAGTAGTTCAAGTCTGGTTCCAGAACACTCGAGCTCGTGAGAGGAAAGGCCAGTTTCGGGCATTGGGACCATCTCATATCCATCGACGTTGCCCATTCTGTCGAGCTCTCTTTAAAGCACAGACCGCTCTTGCTGCACACATACGTTCACGTCACTGGCATGAAGCAAGGAATGCAGGGTATAGTATGGCAATATCTAGTATGACTCAAGACCAGGAAGGTTCTCAAATCAAACCTGATCTCTTTGATTTTGCCAGTTATTCTCAGTTTTTGAGATCCACCGATGATGCAGATTCTCCTACGTGCAAAAGCATGGACCTGTCTTCACATCAACAGCGTCTGAGTCCAAAACCTATAAAAGGGGAGAGTATGGAAGATTTTGAGATGCCTTCCATGTCAGTTTATCAGGCTTTTGAACAGAGCAAGCTGAATAACTGTGAGGCTAACACAAACACGACCAATGACCATACAACTGATGAAGGAAATGACTCTCTAGAGGGTAAACATGGCAGTATCGACCACATGTCCCCCAGCACTGAGAGGGAGGCTTCTTCTGAAAGTGATGAAAAGATGTCTTCTGGATTGGTTAGCCCTGCAATGAGCTTTAATGCTAAAGATTTTGATAGTGATTTAGTGTTAGATTACAGTGAAAATTCGAGCTTGGCTGATCCAGCTTCACCATGCCCTGGTAGCTCCAATAGTCAGGGCTTTGATGATAGATATAGCCAAAAACGCTACCGCACTCAAATGAGCAATCTGCAGGTGAAAGTGCTCAAAGCCTGCTTTAGTGACTATAAAACCCCAACAATGCTCGAGTGTGAAGCCTTGGGCAATGACATTGGACTTGCCAAGAGGGTGGTTCAGGTGTGGTTTCAGAATGCTCGTGCCAAGGAGAAAAAGGCGAAGCTTAGCCTTGCAAAGCAGTTTGGTACAGAGAGTACTTCTATTGATAGACCTAAGACTGAATGCACACTTTGCTCTGTTAAATACAGTGGCTGCTTGTCTATTCGTGACCATGTCTTCTCCCAGCAACATCTTGCTAAAGTTAAGGAGGCTTTGGGTGGCCAGAGGACGAGGGACAAGGGTTCAGTATCTGCTCGACAGCTGATGGCTCAACAAGATGTGGATCATCTAAAAAAAACAAGTGATGCTCTAGAACTTGCCAAACCACAAGCTATGCTGAGTTCAGTGGGCCTCAACCAAACTGCCCTTCAGTGTCTGAGCCAGTCTCCAATGTACTCAAGTCTGCAGACGCAGAACACTAAAAGTATACGAGGTGGTAACTGCAAAATGACTGATGGTTTTTCTTCCATAAAAACAGGTATGTCTAACCTACACTTTGTTTTTAATTAATTTACTTAAAATTCTGATCTTTTCTAAACCATGCTTTTTTCTTGATTCATTTTCGTAGAAGGTGCCAGTGACCCTCCTGTAAATGAGCTGACCTGCAAGCCAACCATGACGTCCTCTTCTGCCATATCAGCTATGGATGACAAAGATGTAGTTAGCACAACCAACTCTGTCTTGACCCCAAAGACCACACAACAGGAACTTCAGTTACCCAAAGAAAATGACACTAGAAGTAACAAGATTCCCACACACAAACTTGACAGTACTCCATTGGGAAATGCTACTCGTGCAAACTCTTCTTGCAACAGTAAAGAGAAGTCAGACTCTTCCAGACCAACAGTATCTGCTCCAAATACTGGAAGGGAATATGCCATAGACCCAACTCAGCTACAAGTTCTTCAAGCAGCAATGAAAACTGACCAAGCTGCTCTGCTCCCTAGTTCTCTCCTGCCCTGTCTGATGCCTGGCTTCCCTCCACTTTTTTCTGCCCATATTCCCACACCTATGCCTGGAGGCCTCCTGCAGCCCATGTTTGGCATGGAAAGCATGTTCCCATATGGTCCAGTCTTGCCACAGGCTCTAATGGGGTTGTCCCCGGGCTCCATTCTCCAGCAATATCAACAAAATCTGCAGGGTGCACTGATGCAACAAAGACTGCAGCTGCAACAACAGAAACAGTTAGTGCAGCTACCAGAGAAACCAAAACCTAGCCAAATCTCTGCTCGCCTCCATGGAGAGGACACCATTACATCCAAATGTGACAAGAAGCAAGGCAAACTCAATGGCACAGATTCCCCCTTCATAAGCTCTGTCAACACTAAGCAGCCAGATGGGAATAACAACTTTCTTCTAAGCCACTGTATTGTTTCCAAAACAGAGTGTAAAACAGAAGGCAAGGATGGTCATCTTTATGACTGTCTCGCTTGTGAGGTGTCTGTCACTGGGAATGCAGAGCTCATCAAACATCTTGAGTTTCCTCAGCATAGACAACGAGTGGCAGAGAGACTGAATGCCAAAGAGCATGCTTCTCAATTACCTCACATCAGTCCCTCATCTACCTCTCAGTCAAATCCATCCACTGAACAGAGATCCTCTTCAACGGCCCAGTCTTCTTTAGGTAGTCCTTCTGAAACCTCAATCCCTACCCCAACCAGTTCTGACCAGACCAGTAGACATCTCCAAAGCTCAATCCTGACTTCAGCTTTACCTGAGGCTTCCCAAAGCTCACAGGCTTCTCACTCACATCATGTTCTTTCGCCTTCAAATGTTACCTCAAGCCTGACAAGCCTTGCAAAGACATGTCACACAAAACCAATAGACTCTGTGGATGAGTCAGAGGAGGGACAATACTCGACATAATATATCGGAGCAAGAGGTTTGATAACACTTGTTTTTATGGCTTTGAAGACCTCAGAAAAGACTCTACGGAATAAAAACTAACAAGAGGAAAGTAAAACAAAATGTCTCCACTGTAGATTACACTGGGGAAAGATATGACCCAGAGCTAGTTTAGCAGACTGTTTTAAAAGGACTGAATCCTGTAGGATCCAACTTGCATTACCAGTGCTTGTAACCAAAAACAAGTGTCAGTAGAATGTTTTTTTCCATTTCAATATGCTGGTTTTTAACAAAAACTTGAGTATATGGGAACTGTTTGGAAACTAAAGGGTGCACAGCTAAAGACTGGTGAAGAACCTGAGATGGTTTCATGATTACTTAACTAACCAAAAGTCTGTTCATAACGTGTACGTTTTAACAGACACCCATAAAACACCCACACTATTTTTTTGCCCTGTCAAGTGTTAAAATATTATATTATTGGCTTAATGAAGTGATGTAATGTCTTTTGATGTTGTCTTCTCTCAGGTCAACAGCTCTCAATTTTGTTCTGTTACAAGACATACCAATAGAAAATATATTAAGCCCAAAAGAAATGTGTAATGAATGAAAACGTACAATTCTGATTTGTATTCAAAGTCCTGAAACTAAGCTAGTAGATGTTCACTTTTTTTTTTTTCACGGACATGTATTTGCCCAGACACAAAGCGTATTGCAGACCGTTGTAAATTGTGGAAAAATATAATTTAGGGTTTTTTTTTTTTCTTTTTGAAAATTGACAAAAACATTCTGTGTTAATGATAGATAAATGTATGAACATTTTGGTGTTGCGTAGATTGTTGAATTCAGATGACTTAATTGTATGGTAGGTTTAAAACAAATGACTTGTATATTTAACTTTTGTATTGTCCCAGTCAAAGACACTTGAGGCTTTTTAGCCATGCTCATGTTAAAACATAGCATTTACCCTCGAATGCTGTTGAAAATTGTCACTGTACAACCAACTTCCTCTCCTGCACTGAGCCAAGTTGAAAGACCCAATCTGTGTATGAATTAGATCGATGCACATCTATAAGATATTTTCTATTTTTGTTGTCTTTTAAACAGAGCATTTCGATTGTGCACTTATTTTTTTTTCTTCTGTTGCCTTCAATACTGTAATTTCCCCAGTTTTTAATTTTTCCTTCAGTACAAAATAATTTTGTTTCTTAACATTTCTGCACTTGCCATGACTAACAATAATAACAATGACGCTATTATGAAACAATAATAACTTACAGTATTGCTTTAATGGAAAATCCAAAGATAAAGTAGTCTTACCATTGGTGCATACAAAAAAACTTTATACTTTAGAAAATATTACTGTTTTTAAAGAATGGAAATCTTTTTAGATGATGGAGCCAGCTACTGTATGAGAATACTGTTTTAGCTAACTTATTAGAACATTTGTGACCTCATATATGAAACAACCAGAGAACCAAAAATAAATAAAAAATACTAAAAAAAAAAGAAAGCTTACTCTGAGGATATGGGACAGCACTGTTGTGCAGCCATTGTAGTTTGTATTATAGAGGTGAACTCACATGGTTTGCTTCTCTGTGTCTGGCCTTTTTGTCTGGTTATCTCTTCTGATTTCATTTCTTATCGTTTGTTCTACTAAATGTACTGGGTCTAATTGTTGAGGAAATAGAGTGTGCTGCTAATGTAGGTTTGTACTAAGATGCATGCTTGATTTTGCTGAAGCTTTAATGACAACCGTCAGTAGCCACAAACCCTGTCCCTGTTCCACCGCAGTTCTGTCCACACATGACTGTGAAGACTGTGACTCTCCATGAACTACATTATGTTCTCCTCTTAGCCAACCAATGTTGAAAACCAATGATGATATATTTATACAAAGTTTGCATTCCAAATATCACATTTGTCATTTGAATTGATTCTTTTCTTTTTTTGTTGTTGTTGTTGTATTCTGCTTCTAAGGGGACTCACTGTAACGTATTCTCTCACTCCTGAGTCTGGACCTTCTGTGAGAGACTGTTTTCTCTGCGTGCTCCTGGAAATGTTATTACTGTAGCGATCGCCAAATAATGTACGTTCATGATGCACTTGTGTTTATTCATGTGACTCACTGGGCTAATGTCTCCTGTCCTCTTATATACAAGCATTCAAAGTGAATAAAATCTGTTTCCTTTTAATAATTTGGCATGTCTCTGTATGGCCCTCGGAGAGGCCAGGCGATCGGTCTTTTTAAAATATTTTTTTGGACTCCCCTGTCTGACAAATTGAAGGTTGCAAATAACATATTTTCACTGAAAATCCACACCAAATTTGTAGTGATCAAAGCTCTGTGATTTGATCATGTGCGTTTCTGTTATGTCCTTAATCTGATTGCAGGCACCCTACTCTGCTGAGGCAGTGTAAAGGAGACGGGCAATCAGCCAAAGCACTAGAAATCAATGGAGGTTAAACGAGTCAAAATCAATGCAGCTAAAGTTCAAACTGAGATTCAAGTTCATGTGTATTAGCAAGAGACTGTATTGATATCAGTGTTGGCTTGTGCTCAATATGTAATGCACTGGGTTCAGAAAGGGAAACCCATTTTGTCTATTTACTTTATGTAAGAGGATTATACCTTATACTCTGCAAATAATCTTCCCAGCAGGGAAGCTAGAAGTTCTCAATGTTGGTATACGTAACGTTAATGAAAATGTTTGTTTTTAAACAAGCTGTTTTTTTTATGTACTTACAAAAACATTCTCACAAATTGGGTGTGATTGAAGAGATATTTAAGTGATAATGTGGAGTCAGCTGGTCATTATCACAATTAATGCCAACAGGGTGATAAGGATCAGTCTTGTATCATAAAGAAGAGGTTTAGTTTTGGCATATTGACCACCAGATTCCTGTATGAGTTGTCAATTATAGTGTTTCCATGCCACAATTTACATTCAGAAATGTTTGACTCAACAGTAAGTCATGGACTGAACAATCAGGGTTAACTAAGTATTCCAATAAGGATGGGTAAGTGAAAAAAAAAAAAAAAAACATTCTACTTTTTCTTTTAGTTGTCACAATAGTAATGTGGGTGGTTTTATGAAGCAATACTTTATATTATATAGAATGTTGTGTTAATAATCAACTAGGCCTAGGCTACAATGTCAACATCTCCCCACCCTTATAGCCAAAATAAAATGTTTGGAAGATGTTTTAAGAAAAAAATTGTTAACTGGGAAGTGGGAACCATGGACCGCTTCAATCACACAATCAACGAATCTGTAGTGCACGGAACCATTTGATTGGTTGATTACTGGCCTTAGTTCTAGTTTGTCGTCATTCACTTGTAGTGCAGAGCTTGAAGATGAGGACTAAATTACATCAAGTCTGAGTGATTTCTGCACATCTGGCTTTTATAGGCTACAGGAAGGTGATGGGCGCAGAACTAACGCGCATATCTTAAGCGTGAGAGCAGTTTGATTGTGTTTCGAGGGTTCATTTTAGATATGGCCACGATTTCAGGGGCTGCAACATGACTTTTTTTTTTTTTTAATTAGGCTTTGTTGTTAAATGAAACTAGGGACTCAAGTGATGTTTTATCCAGAGGTATTCCTAACCTCACACCAAAAGAGCTTCACAGCCATGGTCATACTCACCCGTATAGGCTACTGCTCATCATAATCCTGTCTGAGCTGAGGTAAATCACGGCATAAACGAATCAATAAGCACTAATTGTTTTTTATTGTACAATTAGTCCGCGGCTTTGCGGAAAACAGAAACCATTTCCCGCTAATGACTCATACATCGGCGTATTCCTTCATCAGGGTGGCGCGAGGTGCAGATGATACTGTAGAATGACGCCGGTTCGAGTGGGGGCTGCACGTCATTGGCTGCCGAGGAAGGTTAATTGACTTTGCGTTTAACATGCTAAATTATTCCAGTTTGCCTGCATGGCATTAGGGGCTGCAACACCCCCCCCCCCCCCCCCCCCCCCTCCTCCTCCTCAGCCGAGGTCAACCCAGACCAGTCATTAATTAAACTTGTGACATTTAGCCAGATGAGTTTCCTCTGAGTGAGGATGATATTATTAATATTAACGGCCCTGTGTGAATAGAAGCTGTAACCGACCGTGTTTTTTATGGCATCAAAGAGATTGAATCTTTCTCGAGCAGCAGATTTTAAAATGAAAAAGCAGGCTGGGATATGGAGATCCTGGCTCGTGCATTGCTGGTGTCAAAGCTAAATCTGATGCGTCAGGCATTTTGTGCAAGCTTGTTCTTTGGAAGATGACTTTTAAGAGGTGCTCTCTCTCTCTTTCTCTTTCTCTCTCTCTCTAAAAGAGAGTTTGCGACCGAATGCTATGCAGCCTAGCCTACTTATAACTGTCTCGTGCGCCTTTAAATGGTAAAGCTAATGCAGAAATGTGTTTGCGTGGTTAATGGGGAATCATTTCTGTAATTCTTGCCTGAACCTAATAGATTAAAGATGCAATAGCTTCATTGGTTTTGCATGTCGACATATTAACACGAGATCATTTATAAAAAATTGCATTAAATGCCAAGGCAAGCCCACCCCTGTTTTGAAACCAAAGTGAATTGTGGTACCTCCAGAGACCCTTCCCCCATCTCATTGGTTTTAATACTGGGCAGCGCAGGGCCGTTATGAGCATTTCAGCTCCTCTTGTGTTCTGATAGATGGGCCCTGCTGATACATGATCTATGATGTATGCGGAGAAAGGCCAGCTCATCTTTATTCATGAGCTCGGAGCTGTGATTTCCTCTTAAAGAGACAGAGCGCCACATTCGTTGCACCTTTCTCTACTTGCTGCTAATGTGGAACTGATGTTGTGATTTTAAAATATCACCAAGGCCCTTTAAGAGTAAAGATGATAATGTCCTTTCATCGGAATGTTTCTTGTTGAACAGATATTGTTTGCTTCAGATTTCATGAATGTTTTTCACAGAAGATTAGCCTGTAGCGGCATTATCATTATTTTCAGTTGAGTCATTAAGAGATTCACGTACTGTGTGTCATGTTGTCCCTCTCCAGTGAAGCAGGTCGAGGCATCTATAATGATCTCCCAGAATCTGAGAAAGTGCAGGCTAGTTCTCGCTTCCTACTCATTAAAACCACTACGGTGTTCCTTGAGACAATTCGCTTCCTTAGCATGGGAGCGCTGAGAGATTGAAGCAGCAAATTCTTCAGTGGATACATGCCATCTTCTATCTGTATTTCATTTAAGAACCCCATTAGATGCAAAACCACAAGACGTCACCTGTTATCTTTCTATTTCTGGAAATAGGCAATATTGTTTCTGTTTTCTCTCACGCGCCATTAAAGTATGCTTCCCGCAGTAGACATTTAGGGGAACCTGCTAGCTATCTGTCTCTGAAATGACTTTTTAATGGCCGACTAGATTTGCTCATCTATCACAGGTCTGCGCCGCTCTTGATTCTCCGATAAACTCAAATAGATTCGGTTACTAATGTTCACGCAGCCGCCATCGCACTGTTCCATATGCAGCTCTTTATACGGTGTGGCAGAGAAATTCATCTGAGTGGGGTTTTCTCTTACTGAATCGTTCACTCACAAAGTCAGGTTGCAAAAGTAACAATAAATGGCTGTGAAAACAGGGCAAGCTCATAAGGGAAATGTTGTAGCAGTTTTATCCAGAAATATGTCTGGTGACATTCTGTCAAAGCCTCAGCAACATTTGAATATTGTCATATATGTAGAAACCTAGAATATTAAAGAAAAACATTAGACGGAGTGGCTATTGCATCTGAAGTCTTCATATATTCAAGGTATATATTCATATACCACTACTTTTATGTTATCTCGCAGGGTGATGCTGAAAAATCAATGCCTGCTGACATCGTATGGAAAAGAGCAGTTTGGATATTCTGGAAAAAAATACATTTTCTTATGATATTGACATTTTTAAGCTTCCAATGAAATGTGTGGTGTCAGTAAGACATTTATTCGACATTGACGCATTAAATGATCAACAAATTAAGTGACAGTAAATATATTTATTCTAGTTTACAAAAACGCTGTTCTTTTTTGAATATGTGACACCAAAGACACGAGTATTGGCTGCTGAAAATTCAGGTTTGCCAATACAGGAATAAATTGCATTTAAAAATATATTGAAATAGATAAATGTATTTTTATTTGTAATAATATTACCATTTTTAAATGATAGGTTAACATTGCCAAATTTGGTATATTAAGATGTAACCTTTGCCACAGTTATAATTCAGAACTGATCTTTATTGATAATCAATACTTAAAATGCGTCATGTCTTGATTAAAAAAATAATAATAATTTAAGGTTTGGTGTCTAGAATGTTTTTTTTAATGTACTGCAACATATCCTAACTGCAATCCAAATGCAGCATTATAGTACAATTCTTTTATACATACTAAGATATTTACAAGTAGCACGTCTGTAATGCTGTTCGTAATACCGTGAATCGAAGAGTGCCACAATCCAAACATTTGCTGACTATAGACACCCCTTTTCCCCCTTTATGGTTTGCGCTGTCAGTTTGACACGGTCACTGTATAATATTTTGGGTGAGCATCTGTTTCTACAGGGCAGGAACTGAGCCATCATGTTAGTGGAGAGGGGGGTGTACGAGGGGGGGCTTTTTAAAAATCAAGCCTGTGAAATGAGATGCTAATCAGAGGCAGCAGGAGCATGAATGGTCTACGCGTGGCTGCCGTGAATATCTCACACTGATATGATAAATTATGCTAAATCTTTGACCCTTTGACCTTGGGGAGTCTGGTGTATAAAGGTTTGTTATATGATTTCGAGACCCTACACCCTGTGTAGAGTGAGTGGTTTAAGACTGGTAGAGCAGTTGTTAGCTTAGGGCGAGTTACCGAAGGATTTAGAAAGTGGCACAGGTGGGCATGCTACAGGAAAAGGTGGGCAGGATGGTGTACCGAGATCAATTGCAATGGAGGAGGGGTCTATCAAATTTGAAGTCATTAGCATAAGAAAAGTATGCAGCGTAGTGGTTGCGCTGAGCTGCCCGCACTTGATAACGGCAAGAAGCGTGCCAGACAAACACACACTTAATCGTACATGACATCTCACCAGGTGGTGGCCAACACCACATGTCTTTCCCTCTTTCTATTTCCCCCCCCTTTCTTTTCGTTTCTTGAAAGAGAATAAATCCTTGAAGCACTGTTTGTCCCTCAGCAATGCTTTGTGACTCGGTTCATACAAAAGCTTTGGATTAGGGCTTATTCTGGGCTCTGGTTTCTGTCTTATTGTTTACCACATCTAGCCGGTGCCATTTGCCCGAGCAGAGCTAATATGAGAATATTTTAAAACAATTTTATATTAGAACCCCCTGCATACACACTCTGTCACTTCTTCATTATATATGATGGATAGCCCAATTTAAAAAGCTGCTGAGGGAGTCTAATTTAGGCATGAGATTTTTAACGAGATTAAACATTTCACATTCATAGCGGGTAATCGATGCAGACATTTCTATCATACGTAGACCTTGCTGCTCCAGTGTTTACATACAGATTTAAATATATCCGTCAGAAAGTAATTACATTAAAGTCACATACATTGGAGAATGGCCATTCTTGGGTCTGGAGGTCGGACGCTGTTTTGCACTTTATATAAAAAAAAAGAGCATAAGAGGTGAATGTGAGTAATATTTTAAGTACAATTTAAATTAGTATTCATTTCCTTTCACTTTTCCTTGTCTTGTTCTTCCAATTTCTTCCCTCCAACTGTTTGTCATTATTTCTGTAATGGAACATTTCTAATTTTCCTAATCTCTCCTCTACTCCGCATGCAGTCTTCTCCTTTCTTTTATGGAAAATATTGCAGCGGTCCTCTGGTGGCCTGTTGGCTCGGGCATGATTTATTTGAGTTATGTGTGGATGTCCAGTGTAGAATAGCCCATTGTGCGTAACACAAAGAGAAAGGCCAGTCTCTGCAGCCAGGCAGATGGCACATCCTGGAATCAGAGACAATAGTCTTCACCCTGAGTTCTATTAAAGAATGCAAAGAGCTGCATACTAATCATGCATATATTAAACTGGTGGCCAGTGCTGGACTTTACATACTATGAAACATATGGATTGTTTTACGTCTCAATATCTTAAAATCTCAATTTTATCCTCCCAGAGAGAATTTAATGCCACAAAGTTGTGGCATGGTGGTATCTTAGTAGATCATGCTATTAAGAAAACATATAAAAACATATATAAAATAACACCCAAAACAGCTTTTTTTAAGTGCAGTGTACTTAAAAAAAACATTGCAATTTAATAACAGCTTAAGAAACGGTCTGCATTTTTGAAACAACACCCTCATTTCTCGTTGTGCTGTCCTTTTTTCCCTCTCCCCTCTCTCTGCAGGTGCACAAGCAATTTAATGAGATGCAAATGAGATATGCATACAGCCAATCTCATGTGCCGTGATTAGGCGCAGGATATTAACCATTCTCTCTCGCTCTCTCTCTCTTTTCATCTAGTAAATCCCATCCTTGGCTCTGTCACTCCATGGCAGGACTGCTACAGCAGAAATATCTAGAAGAAATAAAAAAGCACTGAAAATTCAACGCATTAGTCCTGCATCTTGGTATGTGACGCATTGAGTTGATAGATCCTTTCAGATTTCTCGGCAGTTTCTTGCGTTTTGGTGTTGAAGCTGGTAAGGAAGCATATCCTCCATTTTCTGCTATCCCCCCCTCCCACCGTTGCCTTATTCCCTCTTCCTTTGACTCGCCCCCTTTTGTGTTACTGTGTGTGTGTGTGTTTGTATGTGTGTGTGTGCGCACACAGTTGTTTTTGGCATAATCCATTTACATAATAAAGATGAGGTAAAATTAAGATCCCCACAGGAGTAAAGACGAGAATCCCAGCGATACAAACCTCATTAATACAGCACGATTAGCATATCCGTACATAATTGTCCGCAATCGGTACAAAGAAAGATGTAAATGCAAAAAAAAAAGAGAAAACAACATTAATCGTCCCATTTCGTTTGGTTGTTAACGGCTAATTTGAACTTGTTTATAGAAGGTTACGCTGAAAACAATGCCCGTTTCGGAACAAATCCTCCGTTGCTTAACGAGAGCGGTGTCAATGAAAGATTCGATGCACAAACGTCTGTAAATCTGTTCCTTGGGAAAGCACGGGAAGGAAGAGGAGGGGAGAATCTGCATTATTTATACTCCTCTACAATGTCAAACACATCCTGCGAGAGACCGAATTCTCTCACTCACTCTCTGAGTGGCATTATTTTCTCTCGGACTCAACAGGAAGCTTCGTGGATCCTCAGGACAGGTACTCAAGCACAAATCTCTCCCTGGTCTTGGAAAGCTCTGCACACCGAGAGATTTCAAAAGTTGTGCATCCATCTGGTAAACTTCACCATGCTAATACCCGCCGTCATTTATCCTTTTGGTGTTCCCGACGTACTCATGAACGTTCACTCTCGCTTCTGCTGAGTGTATATTTGTGTAAGCCACTGCGGAGTACTTGCTGAGTTTTTGCAGTAGATAAAAAAGTCGTATACCACAACAATAGTTGCGATTTGATGAGTCACTGTTTAAGTCGAGGCCTGTGCTTTTCTTTAGCTCCTCCCTGTTTGCTTGTATCCTCAGTTGTTTCTTCTGTCCAGTCCACCAACTTCACATTACTTTCTTTACTCTTCCTTTTCTTTTCATTTATCCTTGAATGTTAAGCAATGTTGGCATAACTGCTGGCTCTCTGACTTCCGTCGACATTCCTTCAGTCTGGTTTGCCCATCACTTTTGTTCACACAAGTGTTCCTGCCACATTCCTCCTCACCAAATCTGTCACACTAATTAACCCAACAAACTCTGCAAGTGTTAATTAAGCTGTCGGATCACTGTGTTTTTCAATCTTGTTTTGTGTTTCGTCCCTAGGGCTCTTTGTCTTTGCCAAGTGGCACGCGTCGGGGGCTGCAGGAACATGCTGGCACTCTGCCATTCCCAAGCCACCGCCAGCTTCCCAGCGGCGGCGCAGAGATCCTGGCACGCTGCCGAAGGTTTGTGCGTGCCAACGAGAATAACAAGACAAGTCGCATATCTCCATTAATACGAGGCAGATGCCATCATACCCGCGTCGAGTGGCATCGACACCGGGGCATGTGCTGCTGGCTCTCTGGGGGATGTGCCTACTTGGAGCCTGGCACGGTCACAAAGGAGACGGCGAAATGCAGCAGGATGGCGTAGCCTGAGGGAATCGAAATGACGAGGTTTTGGCGAAGGGTTTTGCGATTTTCTGAAACAATAAGAGGATAAAAGGTTTGTTAGGAGACACCACGTCAGTTTATCGCAATGTATTGAATGAGGCATCGCATACTCACACAGTTGCCATGCTGTCGAGCTGGCGGATGGATCTTCAAAGAGCCCAAACTTTTGAATCCAATGCTCGGCAACATCTCGTTTGGAGAATTGGCAGCTGGATGATGCCTCTCTTTTCTCTCGTTATCTGTCTCTCCTCCTCTCTCCTCTGTAATGCCACCCTGCCTACACGCCCTCTTTGGCACCGGCGCTGAGTGGATGGCACCGTGCCAACCTCGCAAAACCACCGTGTTCATTCGCCACTTTGTGTCATGTTCTTCCCCCCACACACCCTCCCTCCCTCTCTAACTCTTCAACCCTTTTTCTCTTTACATCCCTCATTCTGTCGCTCTACTTTGGATCCATGTGCTCTCTTTGATGACTGAGAAGTAGAAATGATTTCTGACGTGTCATGCACTTCGTTTACTTCAGCATTCACATCTGTACAGCGCGCCACAGTAACTTTCTATAGCGTTTTCTTGTCGCTGCTCTTCAGCTCTGATGTGCCTTTTATTTCTTGCCATTCAAAGATCACAAGTGCGCTTTTATGTCCCTTATGATCCTCCGCTTCCAGAGACACGCAAGCCTGTCCGCTGGGCCCCAACAAGTTGTTTTCCCTTCTGTTCTGTTTTCTGTTCTTTCATTCGGAGAATCTAAGCATGAAGCGTTTCGCAACAGGAGGTCACCGGGATGCAAATCAAGTGGATTAGCATATCATTTAGTGGAATGAATATGCAAATGCTCTTTGAAGTTTGTGAGTTTTCAGCTTTCAACAACTCAAATGCATCTTATGTGTGCACTGATACCTCTTTTCTTTTACATTCCCTAATCTCAATCTCACTCGCTCACTTTTCTCATTTAATCTTCATTTTTTCTGTCTCTAAAGGGTTTGTATAGGGGAAATTCCATGCTGTTAAGATTACCAAGGGATATTGAAGAGTATTTCAGGGTAAAATAGTCCACCTTGTGAGCATGTCTGCCCAGCTGGGAATCAACTCCCAGTACACAGATGAGAACTCTCGGATGTATGTCACAGACACTGCTAGAGGAAACACTTCCACATAGTTTGGTTTTCCTCTTGGCTACATTTGAATAAGGGCCTCAAATTGCAGACAGTTGCAGCAATTACTGTATGCAATAAACCAATCTTTGGATGCAATATGTGCTTAGATGTGCTAATGCGCTCTCTAATGTTTCTCGTTATTGTAAATATTAATTCCAATTATCAATTTGATCATTTTTGGGGTTGTTTAACCCGTAACAAAATATTGTCCTTAACATTTTTTTTGTTTTTTACAGTACTATACAGTGGGTTTTTTTTGAACAATGCAAGATAGATAGCAGTAGATCTGGGTTATTTATCACTTTGATGCAAATTGGTTTGTCTTAAACATTGCTTTTACTATCATAATAGACACTCAAATGAAAAATATATTTTGACACAGTTAGAAAAATGAGGATCATCCAAAATCTTGAATATGAATGAATAGATGAGAATATTAAACACAATTTAAAATTCCAGGCATGATTTATTATGCCAATTTAATTGCATCAAATTGATGATTTATACCCAGTGATTCAAGACGCAATGTCTTTTAAAATAGCTAATGAGGTCATTACGTTGCATGTTCATTTCTAAAATATTTTGGCTAATTTGATAATACATGCCGTATTCACAGTCCTGGTTAACACATTTCATAAGATTTCCCCCCACAATCATGGGGGGTATACAAAAGCTGTGATGAGATTAACTTACTGCATTTACTGCTCCCTACATATTCAGCCAGGGATATTTGTTCAATATGTGTGACGAACTTCATTCAATTGAAGGCACTGCAATGTGCAGATTGGGAGTTTTCAGGTAAGCTCATGATAAATGTGTGTATGTGTGTGTGGCTAAATATATACAATATATACAATAACAGTTAGTACCAAAAGTTTGCAAACATTTTTTTGTTTGTTTCCTTTTCTCATTAAGCCTGCATTTATTTGATCAAAAATTCAGAAATAAAACTGTACTATTGTGAAATATTATTTCAAATAATGGTTTTCGATTTTAATATGCTTTAAAATTTAATTTATTTCTGCGATGTAAAGCTGATTTTTCATCAGCCATTACACAGTCTTCAGTGTCACATGATACAAAATCATTCTGATGGTTTATTATCAATGTTGGAGTTGATGTTATTAACAATTAATATATTATTATTGTATATTTAGCTATAACCTGTGGTGCTTTTTTTCAGGATTCTTTGATAAATAAAAAGTTTAGAACATCATTTATTTGAAATAGAATTTTAACAATATACACTATATCGTTCAAAGGTTTGGGGTAAGTAATTGTTTTTTCTTTTTCTTTTTGATAGAAATTAATTTTATTCAGCAAGGATGTGTTGAATTGATAAAAAGTGATGGTTAAGATTTATATTGTTAGAAAAGATTTTAATTTAAAATAATAATGCTGATCTTTTAATCCTGAAAAAAAAAAAATATCACAGGGTGAAAAAAAAAAAATATTAAGCAGCACTTCTGTTTCTAATATTGCTAAAATAAATAAATAAATAAAATAAAATGAGAATCAAATCAGCATTTTAGAATAATTTCTGAAGGATCACGTGACACCGAAAACTGGAGTAAAAATGCAAAAAATTCAGCTATGCATTATAGAAATAAATAATATTTTAAAATAGAACATTTTAAATTGTATAAACACAATATTACTGTTTTTTTCTCTATTTTTGATCAAATAAATGCAGTCTTGTGAGCATAAGTGACGTCTTTCAAAAACATTAAAAACAGTTATGTTTCCAAACTTTTGACTTGAGTGTGTGTGTGTGCATGTGCGTGCGTATGTGTGTGTATTTTGTAATATTTAATATGAAAACAAATATGCTTTGGTACATTATGTGAAAAAAATCCTTTGTGTTTATTTTAGCAACTTCCCGTTCTTTATGCCATTTGCAGTGCCCTTCCGACTGAGCGGATGCACTTCCTGCGATTTTTAAAAACTGTTTTAAGATGGCCAGATATGAGAGATTTGCTTTGGCAGGGCATTGTCGGGGGAATAGAGCATATCCAAATTCTATACTCTGTAAGTATTAATAATGCCTCACACATATCATCCTTGGTGGATACACAAATACTAAGTTGCTCTGAAAAATACGTGAGGAGCGTTTTAAATATGGCTACCAATGCAAATTACATCGCACAAAAAGATCATACACACACACACACACTCGCTCTATGCTCATACATTTATGTGAGTAACCGTAATGGGAGACTGCTTGGCCACCTTAGAATATAAATCACATTTCCCATCAGCCTCTGCTCTGACCTCTGACCTTCACTTTGATATGGTTGAAGAATGTGTGTGTGTGTATGTGTGTGAGAGAGAGTATCTCTTGGTCGATAGCTACAGGATCTCTGCTCTTCTACACTACATTATTCTCACATCTGTCCATTAGCAGGGCCACAGAGAGTAAATCTCCTCACACATACACACAAGAGACAGAGAGGTGTGATATTGCTGTAAGATCACCATGGAATAAAACTTAGCATGCAAGTCACGGTTCTGTCAGGTAGCGTTGCCATGGAGATCACCACCAGGTGTCTATATTACGTGGTGGAATCATCACGTTTGTCAGGCTCTAGCATGTATGCGTGTTGTGTTGACATGCTCACTCACTCATGCACAAATAAGCATATGAGCTTGCAGTGCTTTCTATTTTCAGACACAAGCTCAGACTGTTTTCCACACCAAACTCTCGCGTTTATTCATTACTTCATATTCCTTCAGAACAAATGTATAATTTCGGATCTGTCTTGCATTTTATTTCATTCTCTTTCCATTTGTAGTGGGAATACTTCAGGGCACTTTTGTTTATTGGAGCTAATGGCTGAATATTAGGAGCTTCCCTCCTTCAAAATGTATTCTGCTCCGAGCTATATAGTGTGTGTGAAGTCGACCTAAACTCAAATGAATATCATTAAATCGGTCTTAGCTCTGTGAAACAACAACACAAAAATTCTCAGAGAAAAAAAAATGAAATGGCTTTGCTTATTCATCTGCCATTTTCTAGATCATTTACTGATGTTTGCTGGCGGAACCGAGAGGAAACATGCAATATTTACAGATGATCCCAAGAACCAAAATATCATACCTGCTCTTAAAGGAATAGAATTGGATAGGATAGGATATAGGATAGGATATACCACTAAACACTACAAAAATACAATATATGCAACTGTACGCAAATGCCTAATAAATCAGAATGTATAACTCATAAGATTATGTTTGCTGGTGGAACCAAGAGGAATATTAAAAGATAATGTAAATTCTAGAATAGAATGTAAATTATATTCTATAGAATCAAATACAATGTATATAGTTGTATACAAATGTCTAATAAGTGCAGAATTCATTTGTTTAAATAAATGTATAAAACAAAACAATCGAATGCACATTAATGGAAAGTCGTCCTGCAGAGTGACATGATGCGTTTGAAACAGTTTTAGGCAGTGTTTTGCAAACTCTTTTTTAATTATAATGCATGCAGTGTTTATGTCCTTGTGTTAATTGAGAACCTACGTGAAATATTTGTACTTGTAAAAATTAATTTGTCACACCGCATGATTATTTAAATGAAGGCAGGAGGCGATTAAAAATGGAGGGGGAAAAAATGTAAGAAATAATGAACAGCACCAAAAAGACACGCTGTCTTATACATTATTTGAACTTTAAAACTGGAAAGATAAACAAATAATGAACTAAACAAAAAGTACTTTATATAAAGAGATGTTATTTATATTAAAAATGGTATTCGTCAAATACATTTTACATTGGAGTACAAGAAAATAATTTTCTTTACACAAATATTATATGGTGATTACATTTCATTTCTAATTTTTCATATTTTATTTTATGATGTCATTTTTATAGTTTTGTGACTAATCCAATGCAACTTGCAGTGTACTCAATCTTTGTCTGAGAATCAAATGCACTACCTTGGATTTCTTTCTACATGGAACCCAAATGATATTCTTTTGAATTTGATGTTAAAACAGAGATATTACACATAACACATGCCACTAATCTCTGTATTCCTTAATATTTAGTTTAGTCCTCCATTAAGCTGCAAGTATAAGGTGTGTCTGCAGAGGTAGCCTATAAGACCAATGCAGTAAAATACATACAGAAACAGCAATCCATGTTTAATCCTGATCTTGTTTGTGACCTTCTCAAAAATTTCTAATCATGAATGATTTGTGTCACACATTATTATTGTTCTTGCAGGCATAAGAGATGGAAATAAATGAAAAGATTATACTTGTATCACAAGGAAACCCCCAAAATAAACTTAAGAGGGTCTGCGCTCAAATACTTCATCTGAAAAACACAGGCAGAAATACAAAAAATGATAGTGTCCCTGGAGGGCAAATTACATGGTGTTTGAGTGTGTGTGTCTGTGAGATGCTGCAAAATGAAATTCCGCCTATAGGGAGTCAGACACGCGCTTCAAGTGAATAGAGGAGAACAAAGGATTATTCTCTCCCCTGATTCCTCTTATTCTGCCTACTGTTGTTACTCTTTTCATTTATTTATTTGCTATTTTTTTCTTTGTCCATTTGTCCTTTAACAGCGCCTCTCGAAAAACACCGAAAATTGAGCACATAAACACAAACACATACAGCTATGACAAAAAGTCACAAATAATGTCTGACATATTCTATCTTCTCTCTGTCTCTGCAGGCTGTGATTCAGATGCCGCACTCACTGTCAAACAGTGACCTCCAGAGGACGATTATAAAACTGCAGCCTGCTGCAAACTCATTTTTTGAGACATCCAAGGCATTAAACGAATTATACCGAGGATAAGTATGCAGAATGTTTAACGGTAGAACACAAACTCTTGATGTTTTTTCATCCCTATAGAGATGCTATGCGGCGTCACATCATCAGCTCCATTATAAGCCAAAGATTAATGATTACAAACTTGATTGAAAAATGTTACTAATATTATAGCTAATAAAAACTTTTACATTATACAACAAAAAATCATATCAAATTCAAATGAGCCTTATCATTAAATTATCGTGCATTTTTAGAATTATAAAAGCAGATGTCTATATAATAACAATCTACCTAATATAAATGATTCAACATATTTAAAAAATACTATATAAATAACAAAAGAAATTATACATTTTAATTAACATATTTATTTATTAAATTAAAACTAGTATTTTGCAGTAGATTTAAGCAGTTTAATAAATAGTGTGTATATATATATATATATATATATATATATTAAAGCTTGTGTGACTGCAAAATAATAGCTAATAATAATATTAATTAAAATATTTTTTTTTTTACTGCAAATGTTATTTTTATTATTATGTAGCAGTTAACACAAGCTTTTGGATGCGAAATTCTCTGTTTTCCTTCCCCCCAGTTCTATCACTTTAAAGCCTCATCTAATATGACTATTTCTCTCTCTCTCTCTCTGTCACCTTCTCTCTCTTTTCCCCTTCTCGCGTCCTTCCTGAAAGGCAGCAGTAATGTGATTTCAGTAATGTAATTTGTCTGCGTGTGTGTCAGTGTGCGGACAGTGAGGAGGAACCTGATCCATGCTGGATGATTTATGATGTTCGTTCCATCGTTTTTCTAAAACACGTTTCTCTTCATTTATTTTTAATCTTCAGAGCGATTAGTTCTCCCTGTCACCTGCTATACAGCGTCTGAGCGGAGCGTTAATGAGAGAGCAAGAAAAAGAGGCTTTAGAGAGACGGATGCACAGACACACAGTTAGGCTACAGCACATAAAAACATGCGGAATAGAGCCAATAGTATAGAAAATAAAGAGTGCACAGTGCATTAGATTTTGGGTTGAGATCTTCAGCACTGAGAAATATGTCACCCCATACATACCACTGTGAATGACCATTCACTGCAATCAGAGGTCAGACTCAAACGCAGCCAATTGAAATCACTCCCCGCATTTCCATGGCAACACGCTGCATTTGACTCCACTTGATATAGCTTCAGTCCTTTTACTCATCTTTTTATTTCCTTTAATTCCCTACTCTATCTGTCTTATTTAGCTTATAGCAACCACATTACAATGTTTTAAAGGCACACTGTGCAGGAATTCCGTTTTTGTCAAACAGCGCCCCCTAGAGTCGCTGTGGAGTACTTATATAACATTACTGTCGTAAATACCACTCACGCAGAGCGTCTCTGCACTCATGGCCTTATACTCCTGCAGGAATTCTGTTTTTGTCACACAGCGCCCCCTAGAGTCACTGCGGAGTACTTATATTTAACGTTACTGTCATAAATACCACTCATGCAGAGTGTCTCTGCACTCATGGCCTTATACTCCTGCAGGAATTCCGTTTTTGTCAAACAGTGCCCCCTAGAGTCACTGCGGAGTACTTATATTTAACGTTACTGTCATAAATACCACTCATGCAGAGTGTCTCTGCACTCATGGCCTTATACTCCTGCAGGAATTCCGTTTTTGTCAAACAGTGCCCCCTAGAGTCACTGCGGAGTACTTATATAACATTACTGTCGTAAATATAACTCACGCAGAGCGTCTCTGCACTCATGGCCTTATACTCCTGCAGGAATTCTGTTTTTGTCAAACAGCGCCCCCTAGAGTCACTGCGGAGTACTTATATTTAACTTTACTGTCATAAATACCACTCATGCTGAGTGTCTCTGCACTCATGGCCTTATACTCATGCAGGAATTCCGTTTTTGTCAAACAGTGCCCCCTAGAGTCACTGCGGAGTACTTATATTTAACATTACTGTCGTAAATACCACTCATGCAGAGCGTCTCTGCACTCATGGCCTTATACTCCTGCAGGAATTCTGTTTTTGTCAAACAGTGCCCCCTAGAGTCACTGCGGAGTACTTATATTTAACATTACTGTCGTAAATACCACTCATGCAGAGCGTCTCTGCACTCATGGCCTTATACTCCTGCAGGAATTCTGTTTTTGTCAAACAGTGCCCCCTAGAGTCACTGCGGAGTACTTATATTTAACGTTACTGTCGTAAATACCACTCATGCAGAGCGTCTCTGCACTCATGGCCTTATACTCCTGCAGGAATTCTGTTTTTGTCAAACAGTGCCCCCTAGAGTCACTGCGGAGTACTTATATTTAACGTTACTGTCGTAAATACCACTCATGCAGAGTGTCTCTGCACTCATGGCCTTATACTCATGCAGGAATTCCGTTTTTGTCAAACAGTGCCCCCTAGAGTCACTGCGGAGTACTTATATTTAACATTACTGTCGTAAATACCACTCATGCAGAGCGTCTCTGCACTCATGGCCTTATACTCATGCAGGAATTCTGTTTTTGTCAAACAGTGCCCCCTAGAGTCACTGCGGAGTACTTATATTTAACGTTACTGTCGTAAATACCACTCATGCAGAGCGTCTCTGCACTCATGGCCTTATACTCCTGCAGGAATTCTGTTTTTGTCAAACAGTGCCCCCTAGAGTCACTGCGGAGTACTTATATTTAACGTTACTGTCGTAAATAGCACTCATGCAGAGCGTCTCTGCACTCATGGCCTTATACTCCTGCAGGAATTCTGTTTTTGTCAAACAGTGCCCCCTAGAGTCACTGCGGAGTACTTATATTTAACGTTACTGTCGTAAATACCACTCATGCAGAGTGTCTCTGCACTCATGGCCTTATACTCATGCAGGAATTCCGTTTTTGTCAAACATTGCCCCCTAGAGTCACTGCGGAGTACTTATATTTAACATTACTGTCGTAAATGCCACTCATGCAGAGCGTCTCTGCACTCATGGCCTTATACTCCTGCAGGAATTCTGTTTTTGTCAAACAGTGCCCCCTAGAGTCACTGCGGAGTACTTATATTTAACGTTACTGTCGTAAATACCACTCATGCAGAGCGTCTGCACTCACTGCCTTATACTATGAGTTTGTTTACCACCGAAATTACTTTGAAACTGTTATATTAAGGTACAATTCTTGCATAGTGTGCCTTTAAATGCCGTCAATCGATTTAAAACTAAATTTTTCTGTAGTTAACTACAATTAATTACACCTAACATTAGAGTTTTTATTATTTTTCTATTGCCATATTTCTATAGTAATACATAATGTAGAAAAAACATAAAGACAGTATAATTTAAATATTTGTTTAATGGCATCTTTTAAGTAGAATGAAGGCAGTATCACTGATAACAGTCTTTACTAAATAGACCCCCCCCCCCCCAATTTTAGCCATTAATTATATACAGCCATATGACAACTTTTAATTTAAAAGTTAATTTATTTTTTAATGCATAAACCCATTGTGATAAATGTCACAAATTATTTTATGCTATACATTGAATATAGATCTAGCTACAGAAATTATTCAGTATAGAGCAATGAGAGATTTTCTCTTTGTCTTTGTTCTTAGATTTACGTTAATGACAGACAGCAGTGGGTTTATTAGGCTGCTGTCACTTTAAGACCTGACTGAAACACCTTCTAGTTTCTCACGACTCTTTATAGTTAACATTCATTTAACACCTTTTAACCTCACTTAATACTGCTTACGAGGATAATAGACAAAACAGGAATTTTTGTGAAATTTTGCATAATTTTGTGTTTTTGTACGCTCAAGCGCGAAAGACAATTGAATGCAGCTCTGGCGTGCTTGTGAAGCGGTTTTCTGCGTTCTTTTTTCGTTTCTTATTACTGTTGAATGGTTTAATAGAAATTAAATGAATGATAGCGTAAATAGCTATAGCGTAGTCAAAGGATGACAGAAAGAACGGATGCTGCTTTACTTGCTTTAAATATTTTTAACGCGTCCAACTGATGAAAAAAAAAATCTAAAATTAATCAATAATTATAATCAAAAAATTAACCCGTTAATTTTGACAGCCCTATGTTAAACCCCAAACTTGAACAACTGCATAGCTACGCCCTAGAAACCACCTACAAAGCCTTGTTTCATGGCAATGAGTTTCGTTTGAGCAATGACCACTCACATTTCCTTTAGAAAATGTAAAAGTCTAGTTTATTTGTGTGTTTATGTGACATTCAGATTTTTTTCCTGCCCCCAAATGAACTGCTTAACTGCTATTCTGGTCACTCTCACTCTGTTTCTCTGTAATCGAGCCTTCAGTCAGCAGCCGCAGAGCTTTAAATAAAGACCTGATCAGATCATACGATGAGGTCAGTGGGATAGAGGGGGAGGGAGGTGGGGGCTCCTCTCTATTGATCTGCTGTCTGTTAGACTTGTTCTACCGTCTAAACATTATTGATTACACTGTCCTCAAACAGAAGCTCCCTGTTCAATTTTCATTTTAAAGCTATTTGTTCCTCTTTAGAAAGGCTTTAGTCCACTTGTAAGTCAATACACATGAAAGAAAAAGATAGTAACACATTGTTTTACATCATGTGCTGTGTATCTCTCTCTCTCTCTCTCTCTCTCTCTCTCTCTCTCTCTGTGTAGGCCTATAGTGTCTGAGCTTCAAAGAGAGTGAATGGATGTTTTAAGGTGCACTTAAGCAACTGAGAAATTTATTTTTTCTGAACTAATTGGTAATATTATTGTAGTTTATTTGTATAATATGTAGGAGATACCAAAGTTCTTTGATATTTACCACCAGTACATATTCACCAGGTATCTATATGAAATATTTCTTATTGTTAACTTTAATATTATCTTTGCCACAGTGGTACTAGCATATTTTAGATGGTATTATTAGTCGATGACATCAGACCATCACCCCCTGCTGGTACAACCAATTAACTGCAATTTTCTGTCTTGATATTTTCTTGATATTTAAAAACACGTTAAATATCAAGCTACTGTACATGTTTCTCTCTCTCTCTCTCTCTCTCTCTCTCTCTCTCTCTCTCTCTCTCTCTCTCTCTCTCTCTCTCTCTCTCTCTCTCTCTCTCTCTCTCTCTCTCTCTCACTATATATATATATATATATATAAAACATAAAAATGTCACTTCTTTTGTTTTTATTCTTCTTTTATTTATTTTTTTACAAACTGATAAATACTTTTCAGAATAACTTAATTTTAAAATCTAGTCAGAGTTTATCATTTGTTTTAAGAGAGATATTCATATGCTGTATGTATCCACGATAACAGAAAATATTTTTGAAATGTTTGTTTATCCCTCTGTGGTCGGATATCGCGCAAGCTCACCTTTTTCCTTAGTGCAAAAGAGACTGAAATTACTCTGTTGGTTTTGATCTTACATAAGTGTTGTACATCATTAGATACTGTTAAGTGTCTATTTTTTGTGGATACTCACAATAAAACCAAAGTGTTCTGCTTTTTGTCAAATGAAGAAAAATATACATCATGCGAATTTTGCCTTCTCTCTGTCAGTGAAGTTTATTCTGAAAGGCGTCCGAAAATGAACTGTAAATAAGTAAATACTTGTCACACAGCCATGAAAGATTTTTCATTATGAAGCTGAAATTCTCTTCTTTTAAAATGAAGTAATTTATATAAAAAACAAATACCGTAAACTTAAAAGGATAGTTCACTTTGAAATTAATTTTTGATATGTTTTAGCTTACCTCAAGGGCATCCAATATGTAGGTGTCTTTGTTTCCACATTATTTTCAATTTTGATATTTTTCAGTCAAACCGTTGTTGTCTATCAGTCATATAATGCAGGTTGAGGGGGTCCACCCTTGGGTCACCTCTTAAGAGCATGCACAGAGAAGTCAAAATTAAAAATGATTTAATGACTCGTGAATGTAAGTACACATTGATGGCCTAGGACACAAAACGAGCGGTTTGTGTGAGAAAACGAACAGTATTTATTTAGTTTTTACCTCGTGTAACCACAGCCAAGTCTAACTGATCTGACGGCACAGGCGCTTCGGTCTGCGAATGCGCCAAAAGTGATTGCTTGCGTGTGTACGTCACTCATTGTTTACACAGAGATTTATTTCGGAAGTTTTACCTTTCCGTAAACATATTTAGATACATCGAAATCGTCTTCCATTGTGATTTCCTGTACACCAATATGTGTTATCTAAAAGAAAAAATATTTTATTTCAGACTTATTAAATTCTAATGGTGAAATGTATAATTATCAATGAAGTGTAATCATTCTTACATCAGAAAGTGTCTTAATCAAGATATCAGTTGCTACCCTAAAGCAATTCTGAAATGGAAACATTTTTTCTTCTATACCCTCTTCTGAGACAATCTGGTCTGCAAGTAAAACATTTTTACTGCCAAACAAGGTCAAGAAAACTCATTTCAAAATACTACAAAGGTATTATCCCTGTAATGCATTTCTTAATACGTTTAAAAAAGACTTCTCTCCACAATGTTGTTTTAGTCTTGAATCTGAAACTCTCATACATTTATTGTATAATTGTAGGCTAATTATTTTGAAAATCTAAAATGTTTTTTGATACATTCTACAAAATAATCAGAATTACATTAAAGTTAAAATTTTGGGAAGTTTCATACATAAAGCAAAAGAAATGTCTATAACACCCTCCTTTAATTTCTTTTGTGCAGAAAAACATCTCATATTTTGAAAAAAAAAATTGTTTGTAGAATTTAATGTTTTACTCTGTACAATATTAGATCTGTATCTGTATATGTTTTCCCCAATACCTGTTTGTCTTGTGTTTGATGTTAGATGTCATTTTAAGCTTTTATGAAAGTTGAAAAATAAAAAAAAAGACTGTACTTGGGTTAACACGTGCCTCACTGAGGGGGAGGAGCCTCTGTATTATGCTCGACCGTGATTGGTCAGGCAGCACATTCAGCACCGCCTCTCCACAGGCGCTGGAGACTATGCTGGAGAGACGCTGTTACATAGTCAACATTCGATACTAAAGTTCATGTATTTAATGTAAGTAATCAATCCAGGATTATATAGATTTAAGAGATGTATCGATATAAGGAAACATATGCATGTTATATAAATAGAAGTAAACCCTGTGGGGGGTTTTGTACCGCGGACTGTAGTTATGAAACCCCAGCAGCGGATTCTTTTGTAACCTGTCAACTCGTCATTCATTCGTTCGTTTTGTAACGCGACTCACGGATAGATTTTAGTCTACCGGCGGTCAGGGGTGTTTTTTTTATGACGAAACTGTTGAAAATGATTTTGACATAATTTATATGACTATTGTTATATATTTACTGCGTTGAAAAAGTGACGGATTTGGTCAAAGAGAATGTCTGTAGGCAAAGAGTCCATCTCTCAGGTCCGTGAACTCCTGAGAGAGTTGATGTTGGGTCGTGAGGATCCGGACGGGTGTTTCTGTCTGTGTTTGTCCCTGCTGGGGGACACAGACACCCGTACACACTTTCTGGACATGATCGAACCCCTCTCATCAGGACATGAACATCTACACAGTCAGCTGACTGCAACCTTTTTGGAGTACTTCTCTAAGGTAGAGAGTGTGTGTGTAGCCTATGTCTGTCTGTCTGTCTGTCTATCAAATTTATTTAATAATATAGGCTACAATAAAAATGTATAAAACATAGACCAGTCAAATACCTAAGTAAATTATAGGTCTGGGTAGATGACATGGTGTAAGGTAGGAGTGTCCTTTTTAAAGATATTATCAATTTGATAAGAATGGTGCCTATGAAATTGATCAAAAGTGACAAAGATCTTTACATATAGTAACAAAAGCTGTCTATTTCAAGTAAATGCTGTTCTTTATAACTGTCTATTAATATTTTACTTACTTTTTAAATTTCTATGAACTTTCTATCAACAAGAATCCTGAAAAAAAAGTTTCCAAAAAACTATTAAGCAGCACACCTGTTTTAAAAATTGATAATAATAATAATCAGGATCATGTGACACTGAAGACTGGAGTAATGCTGGAAATTCAGCCTTGACATCACAGGAATAAATTACATTTTAAAAATATATTAACATAGAAAAGTGTTAGAGTAATATTGTGAAATATTATTACAATTGAAAACGTCTTTGCTGTATTTTTGATCAAATAAATGAAGCTTTGGTGAGAAAGATTTTCAGGGGCTTTCATTACAGATTTAAATATCAGTTGCATAATAATACAGAGCTAAATAAGAGTCAGCTGTTGTTTGTATAGACTAATGTTAAAGATATATATTTTTTATGTTTTTGTTTTTCAGGATGAAGCAGATGAATTAGAGTTGGCCTTAACACTATCTCTCAATGAAACTAAACACATCAAAACAGATTTTAGGCAGCAGAACTCAGTCCATGAGCCTCATATGCCTCTCTGTAACAAAAGCTATGCTGAGATGACAACAGGATCTTCAGGTGGTGATCAGCCAAAAGTCAACCAGCCTATTACAAAATGGACACTAGATACTGAAGTACATAAAACCACATGTGCCATTAAAAATATGAATAAAGACAATGACGATCTCAAAGTCACAAAGTCAAAGAGGTCACAAAGGCGTCTGCGTAAGAAAGAACTTCTGTTGAAAAACCCATCGGGGCCGCGACCCGTTCTGCTGTGGTTGAGAAGGGACCTCCGCATATTGGATAACCCTGCTCTGATTGGCTGCCTGGAGCTTGGTGCACCAGTCATACCAGTCTTTTTGTGGAATGCAGTGGAAGAGGAGGGTCCAGGGGTTACTGTGGCATCCGGCGGGGCCAGTAAATACTGGCTGCATCAGGCACTAGTTAGTCTGAACCTCTCTCTAGAGCAGCTTGGAAGCCACTTGGTTACCTTGAAGGCAGAGCCATCATCTTTGACAGCACTGCAGGGATTGATCGCTGAGACAGGGGCAGCATCGGTCGTGGCAACGGCCTTGTATGAGCCGTGGTTAAAGGAAAGAGATGACAGCGTGTGGGAGACACTGGAGAAACAAGGTGTTAATTGTCACATCTACCATTCCTACTGCCTTAGGGACCCCTATGCGGTCACAACGCGGGGCGTTGGACTACGAGGTGGGTAATGCAGTGCAGCAGCTCGCCATATTTTACCCTGTTGATTAATCATAGTTAATTAAGAAAATTCTTTTGTATTACAAGATTTCTGAAATGTTGTTTAACCTGTTAACTGTCAGTGTCCAGCTAGCAGGATGCTTGGTACTCTTTTTAATTGCCTTTCCCCCCATATTTTAGAGATTATCATAGATTACATTATTTGAAGGCGTTAAACAGTCAAAATGTATTAGACAGGAAGTAAAACTAACATTGGATTCGGATGTGCCTTGATGCATACTTCAAAGGCAGCATTTTTAAGCTTACTACACCTTGATGTTGGTGACTTTTGCCAGGGCAAGCACCACCAAAATCTTTTAAAGTGCTAGTCTTCAAATTTTCTACATTTATTTGCAGGTATTGGCTCTGTCTCTCACTTTATGAGCTGCTGCCAGCAGAACCCTGGCAGTGCACTGGGAACTCCACTGGATGCCCCCGGTGCCCTGCCTGCTCCCTCAACATGGCCGCAGGGATGCCCGCTTGTCGATCTGGAGCTCGCACGCATGCCACGCAGGAAAGATGGCACAGAGGTGAAATATTCAAACCTCCACTAACAAACAGTGCTTAGTCCCAAACTAAGGATTAGGCCTTGGTTCAGTTAGGACGTACAGTAGAAGTAGCTTTTATAAACGTGCCTTAGAAATAAACGTTACTGCTGTGCATCTTGCGACAAAACAATGACACTTGATATATTTTAAGTAGGGCTGTGCAAAAGTTAATTGCGATTAATCGCATCCAAAATAAAAGTCTGTGTTTACATAATATATTTGTGTGCACTGAATATAATTATTTTGTATATATAAATACCTATGCATGCATGTATATATTTAAGAATTATTTGCGCTTAAATTCTGTATATATTTATAAAAACATAATCTATAATGTATAAATATAAATATTTTATGTATGAATAACACATTTTCTTAAATATATTCATGCATGTGTGTGTATTTATATATACGAAATAATTATATACAGCACACACAAATATTTTATGTAAACACAGACTTTTATTTTGGATGCAATTAATCGCAATTAATTTTTGCACAGCCCTAATTTTAAGATATGACAGTGCAAGTTGCTTTCAGTTAAAACAGATCAAACATGCATTTTAGTTTGGGACTAGTCTTAAGCGTTGTCTGTGAAACTGGGGGTTCATGTTTTATAATAAAAAAGTAAATATTGATTTTGAAATGTGTATCACATTTAAACTTTTAGTAAAAAATATTTCCTTTGAATTATAATTTGAGTTTACTATGGTAAATTTGTGTTATTGTTATATAAAAGCAATTGTTCGAAGCACTGAAGATAGCAATATGCTGAAACGTTTGCTCCTGTTCATTTGTTTTTAATTCACTTTGCTCTTTTTCCATGATGCAATTCATACATAAATGTTTTGATAGACTTCTGTAGTCTGTACTGAATCCAATGTGCGGCCATCCAACTTCTTGCCTGTTTTAAAAATATGCATCAGAACAGTCTCGTCTCTTCATATAACTTAAGTGGCCATTCACACAGTGAACATTTTTCATTGGAAAAACACGAGTAGAATGGAAGAAATCACAAGGTCTTGATGCACATTTTTTAAAAGTTAACTTTAAAAAAGTTAACCTGAGTGCTGTGTTTTTTAGAACACCATGTCATGCAAATGATGCAAGTCATAATCACAACTGTCAAAGACTACCATCTAGCATGTTTACAAGAAATGCAAAAGTAGAACAGTGGAATGCAAAAACACGTCCTGTGTGAACGGCCCCTATGATCTAATTGCTGTTGTTATATGGTACTGACAGATTGACTGGGCCGTGAACATTCGGAAATCATGGGACTTCAGTGAAAAAGGAGCTCAGGCCCATCTTGAGGCCTTCCTGCGAGATGGTAAGACACATTTCCAAGGTGCATGTTTTAATTTAGTAGTATATAAGCCCATCCATCATTTTGCACTCATCAACTTCATTGTAGGTGTGTACCGTTATGAAAAGGAGTCAAGTCGAGCGGATGCCCCAAACACCAGCTCTATATCTCCATATCTGCACTTTGGACAGTTGAGTGCACGCCACCTATTGTGGGACGCCCGTGGAGCTCGCTGCAGATCTCCCAAATTCCAGCGCAAACTGTCCTGGAGGGACCTGGCGTACTGGCAGCTGTGCCTTTTCCCAGACCTGCCCTGGGAGTCCATCAGGCCACCATACAAGGCAAGAGTCCAAATTATTAGGCGCACACGGAAAATGTGTGCATGTTAGAAATAGAACCGACGCCTATTTTTCATGCGACACGCAAGCGTGTTGGAAGTGTTTCTAGGCAAAAAACAATAGGAAACGATGTTTATATGTCATTTTGTACACAAATACATATTAATAAATTACATTTTGATGTCTGAAAGTCATACATTCATGACATACATTCAGTACAACTAATAATAAGAATAATTATCGATTTTCAAATATTGCCATTATTTTTGCCTATATACAGTCATTTGGATCTTCAAAGTACCAGGTTATAGAGACCAAATATGCCACAAATATGATTCTGGTTAACCATAGAATGCAAAGTCTGAAACATTAAACCATTAGAGTTTACAAGAAAAAATAGACCATATACACACACACACAAACATATATATATATATATATATATATATATATATATGTATTTCGTATCCGAATCGTATCCGAAATAAAAGTTTGTGTTTACATAACACATGTTTGTGTAGTGTGTATAATTAATTTGTATATATAAATACCCACACATGCATGTATATATTTAAGAAATATGTGCATGTATATATTTTATATATATTTATTCACAATTAATATTATATATAAATACTTGATATATTAAAAACACATTTTTCTTAAATATATACATGCATGTGTGGGTATTTATATATACAAATTAATTATACACACTACACACAAATATATTATGTAAACACAAACTTTTATTTTGGATGCGATTAATCGCGATTAATCGTTGCCCATCCCTATATATATATATATATATTCCATTCAGGTAGGCTACTAATATGTACACTCTATGCACTCTACGCTCTAAATGCACTCTTTAGGTATAAGGCATACATTTTGAAAGGGTACAGCCCAAGTGACAGCTTTTGTACCTTTTTTTTGTGAGAGTGCTACCACCGGCAACATCCTAGAATCTTGCTGGCGACTATTGCATTGACAATCATCAGAATATGTGTCTAGAAATGCGATTATCATCATGATTACATTTTTATATTCAAAATGTTTTACCCAATGTAGGTTTTGCGCTGGAGTTCAGACCGTGCCCATCTGAAGGCCTGGCAGCGTGGATTCACAGGGTACCCGCTGGTAGATGCAGCAATGAGACAGCTGTGGCAAACTGGCTGGATGAACAACTACATGAGACATGTGGTGGCCTCCTTCCTCATTGCTTATTTGCATTTTCCCTGGCAAGAAGGATACCGCTGGTTTCAGGTGACTCATACAGAAGACACCAAATTAATTCTTTTGATTTTTGATTCTGAAAATTCTGTCAAGTAATCACTCACCCTAGTGTCGTTACTACCCCATAAGACTTTCGTTCATCTTCAGAACACAAATTAAGATATTTTTGATGAAATCTGAGAGCTGGATCACTCCTTAGGTAATTTCATCTGCTGGCCCAGAAAAGTTAGTAAAGACATTGTTAAAATGTGTGTTAAATGTGTTAAAATACAATGGATCAACTTTAAGTTTATCAAACAATGAGAATACATTTTGTGCGAAAAATAACAACTTTATTCAACTATTAATTTTCTTCTGTGTGGGCCTCTGACATGAGTTCACAAGAGCGAGAACTGAGAAGATGACGCAGATGGGTCTCGATGTAGTGTTTAAAATGGTTCTAATGTGTGCACTTTCTGGATGTCCGAATCTTGAGAAACCAACGATACAACGTACAAGTGCCTTACCAATGCAAGGGCTTACCTTTCACACTTTCCCATCAAATTATTGTGAGCGTCATCTTCTCAGTTCTCACGCATGCTTCGTGGCCCTCTCGTGAACTCACTGTGAGAGTACTGTGAATCTGGCCTACTATATTAGAAAAGTATGCATTTCGAATACAGCCGTCGACTTACTCATCACAAATGTATTGGCGTACATATACTTATTCAAAAGTGGTCATGTAGATCATGTAGTGTAGATTATGTAGTCAACTAGAGAGTAAAATTTATATCTTTGATACTCAATCAAACTACAATTCAGCCAAAAAGATACCAAAGTACAGTAACTAATTATATTTAAAGAGTTCAGATGCAAAAAGTGTCTTCAGTGCCATTTAAAATCTTCTTCTAGAATGATCATTTTTATCAAGCTTGTATATTTAAGTTTGTGTAATTTTACTCAAATGACAATTAATAGGTAATATTCATTGCCATTTAAGTGAAATTACTGAACTTAAATATACAAGCTTGATAAAAAATTAAAATTCTAGAAGAAAATTTCAAATGGCACTTTTTAGACGCTTTTGCATTTGAACTCTTAATCCAATATTTGCAGCTAGCAACACACTAGCAACCAGCCAAAGTACCCTAGAAACCAGAAAGCAAAACCCTGGGAACTACCTGCATCACAGTAGCATTGTGCTGGCGAGTTTAGCTGATTTAAAGATAGAAAATGTGACCACACTTTGAGAAATGACCTGTAATGGACCATTGAACACAGCATATCAACGCTTTCTCCATTTTATAGGACACACTGCTGGATGCTGATGTTGCCATAGATGCCATGATGTGGCAGAATGGAGGAATGTGTGGACTGGATCATTGGAACTTTGTCATGCACCCTGTTGATGCAGCACTGACCTGTGACCCCTATGGTACCTATGTGCGGCAGTGGTGTCCTGAACTGAAGGCCCTCCCTGATGACCTCATCCATAAGCCCTGGAAGTGTCCAGCATCAATGCTTCGTAGAGCAGGTGTGTTATGCTAATCTGCTCACGGTTATCTCAAACTGAGACTGATTAAATGAGATATACTGTTAATATCACATATAAACTAGATTCATTTCATTTAGTGAAAATGTTTGGAACTGGGGCCAAACAAAATCTTACTGAAAGCTCATTTTTTGAGATATCAAGCTAAAATTTGGAACATAACTAATGTAAATTTAATGGCTTTGTTTTTCTTGCCGTTTTAGAGTAAAACATGTTTTTAAAAATATATATTTCATAAAAAAATGTAGTATTTTTGTGAATTTTTCTTAACAAAACAGAAAATTCTGCAACCTTTTTAAAGTTCAAGTTTAAAGTTTTTTTTTAGAATTTTTTTTCACTTTCATCAATAATTTGCCAAGTTATCTTTGAAAAGAGATCAAACTTAAGTCTGTGCTCTAAATCATTCAAGATTTATGACAGTATGGCAGACAAAAAGTGCAAAAATTATGATAACTACTGCATAAATAAATAATAATTCAGTACCATAAAATCCCCTAAAAATATAAATACAAAAAAAATATTACATTAATTTCATTCAAAAAAATTAAAAAATCATTTTTGACCACCATGTGAAGAGCACCAGAGACATTAGAGCAATTTTAAACCACTTAAGTGCAGTAAGACTTGACAGAGAACTAAACAAAAAGCCTCCCTGCATGTAAATACTGAATTGCGTTCATTTTTGCAGTTTATTGAGCTTCAAATAATTCTGTCTAAATGCCCATCTTGGTGTGTATTTACATAAACGCCCCTGCTAAATCACCATGAATTCATATAGTACTGGTCAGATATAGTACTGTCCCACTTCCCATGATGCTGGTGACTAGCAAACCAGCATAATATCTAAACACCAGTCTTGAGTATTAAGTTGAGACTAAAGTGAACATAAATATTTGGGGGAAATTTGGATTTTGCTGCTTTAATGTAATCTAAAATCATTTCAAATGTTGGCATTATAACCTTATTTGCAGCAAAAAAGGACTATATTGTGATGTATTTTGTTATTCGGTTTCACACTGAAAGATGTCGCATTACAAAGTTTGCTTTCTGTTCACAGGTGTGATTTTAGGGGGTAACTACCCAGAGCGGGTTGTTACTGACCTTGAGGAAAGACGTGCACAGTCTCTACAGGATGTTGCATCAGTGCGGAGGCGTTTCAGACAGTTTATAGACCAGCGATCAGGCTGCGATCTGGTGCCTCTGCCTGCCAGGCTGGTACAGGAAGCTCTGGGCAGTATGGAGGATGTTGTGAGGCATGAAGGAAATGGGTTTCTTCTCCCAGTCATCACCCGCATGGAGTTTAAACACCATTCGGAGGATCCAGACAGGCAGGACAACCCGTACAACGCTGTGCTAAAGGGCTACGTCAGTCGCAAACGGGATGAAACCATTGCCTTCCTCAACGAGCGAGACTTCACGGCCAGTGTGATGTGTGAGACCGCACAGCGTAGAGAGAGGTTAGAGAGGGACTGTTGTCTTCTGGAGGGTCTACCTCAGCCGACAGCCTCACGTGGCCGGGCCAGGCGTACCCCAACCAGAGACCCTTACAGCAAAGTGCCTGGGGCTGTCCCTATTCCCCACAGATAACAACAGAAAGACATGTTTTAAGGCTGGAACACAGTAAATGACTTCTGCATATTTTTTTCCCCCCACAATTTGCAGTCTGGATCAGTTGGTGAAAGGCAGCAAGTCTTCAGATTTTGGGAGTTGACAGATTTAACACATATTCACCCAGTGCAAGATGGGCACAAATTCGCAGATTTTTTTTTAGCTTCAGACTATGATTTCATCCAGTCAGAGATATCACATATTTTGAGCCAGCTCCTGTTTCTGCCTTTGCTTGTGGAGTGAAAGCCAGGTGCCATGTATTCCAGCTCTTAGTGCCTTTTAACTTTAACTAAAAAATACTTTTAGATTTATAAAAATAGTTTTTTAGACTATAAAATTGACTTTTTACAGTCTTACTTTGGTAAATAATTCAGGACAAATAACCAATTTAGAATTTATTTTGTAATTAGATGTGCTATCATTATTGCTCATGAGTTTATATAGCATACCATTATTTTTCCAAGCTGTCCGATTTAAGGTTTTCACCCGGTTGCAAATAAATAAAAGGTCCTATTCATTCATTGCATTGAAGGAGGGCCCTGCTATCAGAACAACAGAGACCTTTGATATTATTTTGACTGGCAAGCAACTATATTAGAAAGTAAATATTGTGCATTTTGTTTGCATGTTCACTATATGGTGTTCTATATTTAACATATTTATGACTTTTTGTCTTTTAATGTATTTCTTAAATATATATCCAATACCCTTAATTTGCATTTTGGGTTCTATATTTCTTACAGTAGATCTGAGAAGCACATTTGACTCCAAAGCAATATTTCTAATGCAATAAAACCATTTAAATCCAGTGAGTTTTAAATAGTTGTTTAATGTTAATCACTTTCACTCAACTGTGAGTCCTCAAATTGGACTTTAAGTGTTATTCATACTTCCACATTTTATTTGTAGCTTATTCCAAGCAATGACAAACTTTCACAGGAACAGTGCGACATCTACAAATGAGAAGAAACTGTTACATAAGCTGTGCATATTTGATCTTCAACTCTCTGTGGCTAGAAAACAAACAAAGTAACAGGCTCAATCAATCCAGGCCTGCTTGTTGTTTTCCAAGCGAAGTGCATTATGTTGTGACCATGTCCAATGGTTGAGTGTGGGTTGAAGGGAAAATATATTTTAGAAGAATTAACTACAAGCAAAAAGCAATTGATTAAGAAATAAACATTCCTTAATTGATTCTCCCCCATATGCAACATGCCAGCAGAACGATCTAGTCCTCTATAGATTTGATGTATCTCTCATAAGCAGCTTCATCCATCAGTTCGTTTAATTCCTCAGGAACAGATACGGTCATCTTCATCAGCCAGCCTGTGAACAAAATACACACTTAATGATGACAAATTATATTTTTGAGTGAGATATTCCTTAAACCTTCTCACAACAAGTTGGTTGGCTGGTTTGCGTCAAAACAAGTTTGGAGGAATGTCTCACCATCTTTATAGCAAGACTTGTTCACCAGTCCTGGGTTGTCCGCCAGGGCATCATTGACTTCTGTCACTTCCCCCGTTAGAGGAGAGTACAACTCACTTGCTGCTTTAACACTCTCCAGAGTACCGAATTCATCTACAATACAGATTATCAGAACGTTCACAATTTATCATCTGCTTAACACTCATACTGAGAATGTACTCTCTTATGCTTACATAAATATAGTTTTACCTGACTGTGATAAATTTGCACCAACTTCAGGGAGCCCACAGTAGACAACGTCCCCCAGAGCCTCCTGGGAACAGTGGATTATAAACATGAAAATACAGCCTATATACCTTTTTCTATATAAAAAATAAGCATTAATAACTCGCCTAACCTGAGCAAAATTACTGATGCCTACTGTTGCCACACCACTGTCCACGCGAACCCACTCGTGTTTGTCTGTGAACTTTAGTGCTGCATGACAGAGAGAAAACAGACTTGTTCGGGTCTCAGACGAATCAACACAGGGTAAACAATCAAGATTTATAAATGCACATAGTTCATTTCATACATAATGCGCACACGTTCAATTATAACTGGGATAATCGCTGCCTTAGTGAAGCAATTGAAAGGATTGCATGATCAGTGCCTTTTACAGACAGATAGACAGCGTATCTGGCATTTGAAGGTACTCAATATCACTTGTCAATATCAATGTGATCACAAAGGTTCACGCGTGGCGCTTGTAAACTTTCATAAGTGTGGATACCTGCGCAAAATGGAGCGGTTGTGTTCAGGAACCTTTTATAGCATGTTCTCGCCAGTAGTCTAGCTGGAGTCAGAGAATTTCTGTTTGAGAGTCGAGGAAGAGAGGAGGTCAAACTAACAGAGACACATCGTAATATTGTGCACATCGCCATTCTTCCCCGTACGCAAATAACAATGGACCCCGGCGCGCCTCGATGATGTCATTATTCGAATGGACTATGCGCGCCAAAGGTGCGTGTTCGGTTTTGGTCATTTGGTTTGGAGGGTAAATATCTAGTATTTAGAACCCGGACCGGATACTTGACAGTTACCATGGACATGAACATTTTAGATATTAACATGAAGATTTTGCGTTAAATTCACGTCTACGTTTATGATGAGATGTAACTGATCACTTTAATCAAATTATGCGGTTGTAAAATTCACTCCAATAGTTATTCTGTGGTGTGACAAATTACACTTTTAGTACAAATAGGCCTAATACGGGATTATAAAACCGCATAATATAATAATAGATTTATTAATTTTAAATTGGGCTATATGCCTATTTTATAGAGGGAAAATATAATTGATCAGGTAAATGGATTAAATCAGTTCATAAGCAGAATGTGAATACCAAAAAATAAACTGATCAATTTAGTAGGCTACAAACTGTAAAAGTTCATTTGTGTTGCAATATTCGTTTTATCTGACCAGCTCATTGAAAAAGACAACCAAAGTAACAGAAACTTATAATAGTGACAAATAGTGCTGTCATTACTTTAATTTGTTAGACAGTCACATTTACATATAGCCTACCCTAGGTTTTGTGTGTAAAGAGACAGATTATTTACAAAATTATAGGCTACTTACAAAAAAGGTCTTAACCACTGGATAATTTCTTATCCAAATTTGAATAACAAAAAATAGATTATTAGAGGTTAGACGCTCGCCAACAGAAGCCGCGTTCACCTCAGGAGGAAATGCAATGCAACAGGCTGCGCGAGCTCTTTCCTTTTAGGATCTGTAACGGACGAATTGTAACTATACGATTAATTTCAGCAAACAATATTCTTAGTAGGCTATAAGGATACGAATATGAAAAATCTATTAAATACATTGTGAACTGTCCAAACCATTGTGACGTTAAAGCAAACTTATGGTCATACTTCACCAGCAACTGGAATAGGCTGTCTATCACCAGATCTTTATGCCATTCCATGAGGTATGAGTGCTCGAGTGCTCGTGCGCGCAGGTGCGCTCCGTCTTCCTGATGCCGCAGGTGCGCGCAGGTACATCATCCTCCTCTGATTTGTACAGAAGATGGACGTTTATCTTTCACTACTCTGGGACAAATCACAATAGTTTGTTAATCGTACATCGTAGATTTTAACTTGATTAATCCTATAAGAATCTTAGTTTCAACTGAGAATTTCAGTCGATTCTCCTAAAATGAAACTCGTAATTTCATGATCGTTGAAGGACGTCCGTCGCTCTGAGATGAACGAACAGCGGGACATTAAACTGTTTTCACTCTGTACACTTTTCATTTTCAAGCTATTTGTGCTTCAAGGTAAGTATAATTTTAACTCTGAACCATGCTTCACCCCCCTAAAAATCAATTGGTAACCTTTCTAAAATTTCCTAAAAAACCCTTCTATTTATTTATTTATCCAACAACAGTAAAATTGTGGTTATAATGTTTTAGCCACAATACATTTAAACATTCTGAAAACCTATACAATTTTTGTAAGAGATCCCAGAATAATTTAGAAATGTGTTTTTAGCAGAAAATATATTTACCATGGTAAAAATTTGTATGGGTAGTGTGCTATAGGCTATGTAATGTAATTTCTGTAAACTCTGAATTATGTATTATGTAAATCAATCTTAAGCTTCGAAAAATGTGCAGTTTACTTACAATTTACAAAATCTTAAAGTTTTCAGTGTCTTAAGACTACAGTATTAGACTAAAGATGGAGCACCTCACCTACGTAGTTATAGCATACAATGGTTTATTAACATAGTCGTTTTTTGATCTAATGCAATATTTACAAACTAAAACTGGGTTAATAAGAAAAGTTTATAAATATGATTGATTTTACATTAATATAATTGTACTTTTGACAGGATTTATTTGCCAGGAATCAAACTCAGAAAACAAACTCCCCAGGTATGTGTTTTTCTAGGTATTAAACCTCTTGTTTTGGCACTTTCATGACTTTTACAAATGTGTTAATAGATTGCAATTTGATTGTACCTTTAAAAACTGGTGAACTTTATCAAACATCCATTACTACACGGAGCTTTTAAGCAGATAGACAGTGTCAAGTTATGTAACCACTGATAAGATGTTAAGTGTTTGGTCTAATGTTTTGCTATGTAACCATTAAACCATTTCCTTGAGAATCATTTAGTCCATCAACGTGACTGTGTCTGTGGCATCTTAAGTGTTTCTGAACCTTTAGTCTCACAGTCACCGCACTTTTAATACTGCTCTCTTTGTGCTACTTTTAAAAGGAGGGTTAATGCACTGCGGCAGAAACGGGATCTCTTCCGTGAAGAGGTGAGTATACCTAAGAGAAAGTGACAAGGGACGGAGTGGAGTAACCACACACACACACACACACACACACACACACACACACACTCACAAATACTGAGATACACTCTCGGTGCTGACAAAGCTGTCTTTGTGGAGTTTACACAAATGCTACAGACACTGAAAGCTCCATTCCCAAATGTCTGCAGTGGCAAAAGCATGCAGGTGAGGGAACGCCAAGACAAGTTCACCAATATGGCTTAGTGGCCAGACATGGTACTGTTGCCACTGTAGCTCGTAAGACACAAATACTTGGCTAATTTTCGATACAATTTTTTTTCTCTCTGCAGACCCTTAGTGCAGTGCTGTCTGATTCAGCTCTCCCTCGCAGAGTTCTTCATAATTATACAGCGAGAGATGCATCAACAGGTATTGCACAAAAATATACAGTATACAGTCTCACTAGATCTTGGATGCTAGAAATATCAATTAAGTTATCCTTTAATACAAAAAAAAAATCATCTAGAGATAACTTTGATGAAGATTGGATGGTGGCTTTGGATGCTTTGAACAGAAGAACCCAAAGCTGGATAGAAAACTATTTAAAACCAAGGAAATGGTTCTATGGGTTTCTTTAAACTGGGATACTCCACTTTTTTTTTGGAAATAGGCTCATTTTACAAGTCCTCCAGAGTTAAACAGTCGAGTTTTACCGTTTTTCTGACATTTATATCAGAAAATCGGCTGAATGGATTCGAAAACGGTAAAACTCGACTGTTTAACTCTGGAGGAGTTGTAAAATGCGCCTATTTCCAAAAAAAGTGGAGTATCCCTTTAAGGTGATTCACACTACACCGACAGACGCGACCAACACGCGGAAGCTGACAGAGGTGACTCACTAAATCGACCGAAACCTGACAAAGTATTCGGTGTCTGTGTTGGTGCAGTGTGAATTGGCCTTTAGATTCCCAGGCAAAGGAAAATTAAAAATATGTCCGGACAAAAACATTGGGGGTGTGCTACTTCAGTGCTTGACCACATACTTTTAAGTTTTCATTTTCTTTATTAGTAATACTTGGTGAAATTTGCCTTTTGTGTTTGTGTGTGTTGTAGAATATTGTGGGTGTCTTAATGGGGGCTGGTGCCAGGAGGAAGGACACTGTGATTGTGCTCAATTCCAGGGTCTCGGGGAACGCTGTCAAATCAGTAAGACACACACACACACACACACACACACAGGTTATATTAAATTCAAAATGAAGCTTGCTTGGATTTAATTATAGTGAGGTACATATGGCCTGATATTATCATCTGCCAGCCAGTGCTGACCATTAAATGTGGATGAAAGAACCCTGAATTTAATTACTAGAAATCAAATGGCATTGCTCACTGGTTCCAGATAATCTATGTGACTATGTCTTACTTCATTTGGTAGCATTGGATTACATATTATGTGCTGGGAATATATTGCTTGCCACAAAGAGCTTCTGTATGTATGTTTAATTAACTAGGCACTGAAAAAGCCAGGTAGCTGGTGTGACCAACACAATAACAGGTTCCTGCATACTGTATTGATATAAGCCATACTGATTACACGCCCAATGGGGAATTGATTACATGGGACACAAATATTGAGTTAGATGGTTAAATAATCACACAAACAAAAAAAGTGACAAGAGTTACATTGATACTAAGGGTTTTTGGGCATATCCCCATGCACCATGTATTATTTGAAATACCAAGTTAACTACCATTCAAATGTTTGGTGTCGGTATCTAATGAGACTATAAATAAATTTGTACTTTTATTGAGTGAGGATGTATTAAATTGATCAATAATGACAGCAAAGACATTTATTATTTTATGAGAAATTTCTATTTAAAATAAATGCTGTTCTTTTGAACTTTCTATTCATCAAAGAGTCCTGAAAAAATTATTATGGTTTCCAAAAAGATATTAATCAGCATTTTCAACGTTGATTTTTGAGCATCAAATTAGCATACAAGAATGATTTCTGAAGGATCATTTGACACTGAAGACTGGAGTAATGAAACTGAAAATTCAGCTTTGCATCAAAGGAATAAAGTACATTTTGCAATGTATTCAAAAAGAAAAAAATATTTTAAATTGTAATAGTATTTTATCATAAAATAATATGTTTTATCAAAATATGCATCTAGGAGAGCTTAAGAGACTTCTGTCAAAAACATTTGAAAGTCTTACTGACCCCAAACCTTTGAAGTTTAGTGGACATATTTTTATTTGTTATTATTCAGTCTCATAATTCTATGGTATTTTCACCATCTATCACGTCTTATGGACCTGCCACAGTACTTTTTTGTAATGTTGTATTTTAGTTCCCAACCATGGTCAGGATAGGGATGGGATTTGCCGTTCGTGGGGTCAGCATCATTTTGAGACCTTTGATGGAATGTTTTACTACTTCCCTGGAACCTGTTCATATATCCTGGCCAAAGACTGCCATTCCACAGAGCCCCAGTATACGGTGTGGGTAAGTTACAGCTACACCAGTATTTCTGCAATAGAACACAGGTCTGTTTCCTATGTACAATTTTCTTTTGATACCTGCATTGCAAGTTTATTTCTCTTTGGCAGGTTCATAACAGTCGTTCATGTAGAGGTTCGGTGTATTCATGTCCACGTGGTCTGAGTCTGTTCTTCCCAAATGAAGCAGAAATCTATATTAGTGGTTATCAGGTGCTCAAGGATGGACATAGGTGAGTTCTAAATTAATCATTTTATTTTTTCAAATACAATTTTTCAAAAGCGATAGTAAAGACATTTTAAAATATTCTATTTTAAATAAATGCAGTTCCCTATCTGTATCAGTCAGTCACGTTCAATGTTGCAACAGAACTGAGCTGACGAATTGAGATCTCACCTGAGAGCCCAATCACCTTCAAGTGTTTACTAAACAAGCCAATGGACATTGGTCACCCCATCCTGCGAAGTGAATATATAAGGAAACGCGTTTGCAGGAACATTCAAGATTTTGCTTCGGAGCCAAGTGATTCGTCGATTCTGCTCTGCAATCATCTGTACGAGTGTTCTGCACTTCAACTACCCTAAAAGAGCAAGCACGGGTGTGATGTTGCATCTTTTTAAAGATGTCATTCCGCCCGTGTGTTTATGGATGCGGTTGTTTCGTCTGACAGTCACGATCACTGCCTCACGTGGGCTTAAAGCACTTAGAGAACTTCGCCCAGCAGTTCTCGGCTTCACAGAAGCAGACGGAGGTGATTAAGCACATCCTGCCCTGGCGGCCCGCTGCTGTCTCCACCCCACCGCCGGCTGCATCCCCCCGTTTGCTCGTCGGTGAGGGTGCCCCCCTGGGCAACCCAGTCATGGGGGATGCTGGAAAGAAATAATTCAGGCTAAGTTCATTACTCGCCTGTGGAAATGAACAAAGTAGAATGCGAAAAGGAAAAACAAAACTGAGACTTAAAGGAAAGGACTAACTGGAGACATCAAGCACTGGAAGAAGCCAGAGAAGAGAGGTCCAAAGACAGAGGGCTGATCTTGATGATCAGTGATTTTTAAGCACACACCCTCTGGAGATCTGTGAGCCTATGCGAACCTACCCCTTTGGAGGGAGTTTTACGACTCTTTGTCTCCTTGCGGGGCAAAAAAAATTTAATTTGAATTTGAAAACTGTTCATTTCTTCTCAGCAAGAATTAAGAAAGAGTCACAAGTCTGAAGTGGAACATGTTTGTAGAATGGTGTTTTTCTCACCGAGAAGTTTCCCTCCACCCTGAAAGTGTATGTTGCCACTATCGCCACACATCACGATGCAGTAGATTTCTAAGACTGTGGGAAAGCATGACCTGATAATCAGGTTCCTGACGGGCATGAGGAGTCTGAATCCTCCCTGCCCTCACCTTGTACTCTCTTGGGACCTCTCCTTAGTCTTAGCAACCTTACATAGAGCGCCCTTCGAACCACTACAGTCAGTAGAGCTTAAAATCCTTTCTCTTAAGATGGCGTTCCTGACTGCATTGGGGATCTGCAGGCATTTTCGGTCAATGACTCGTGCCTAGAATTCGGAATGGCCAACTCTCACATAATCCTGAGGCCCTGGGCAGGATACATGCCCAAGGTTCCCACCACTCCTTTTAGGGATCAGGTGGTGAACCTGCAAGTGCTGCCCCTAGAGGAGGCAGACTCAGCCCTCACTTTGCTCTGTCCTGTTCAAGCTTTGCGCCTGTACGTGGACCAAACACAGAGGTTCAGGACCTGAGGCCAGCAGAAGGGAAAAGCTATGTCCAAGCAGAGGTTGGCCCACTGGATAGTGGACACCATAGTCTTGACATATCTGGCCTAAGACCTAGCGCCCTTGGGGTGAGGGTTCATTCCACTTGAAGTGTCGACTTCTGTGGCGTGTGGCCTTGTGCTGGCGCCTCACTAGCATACATTTGTAGAGCTGCGGGCTGGGCGACACCTAACACGTTTGCAAGGTTTTACAATCTCCTTGTAGTGCATGTGTCCTCCTGTGTACTCGCCACAAGTAGCCATTAAGATTGGGGGCTCACTGGGTGTCTCGCTTGCAGTGCCACTCCCCTCCTAGTTCCTCCAGCACCCTTGGCAGTCAGATGCTACGGAGGCGTCCAGCGCTGGGTCTAGCACTTGTGTGTATGCCCAGAAGGATATACAAGACTATACTAGAGCCCTTATAGTAGACTAGGTACCCTCATGTTGTATTTTCCCCTTCGGGTAATCCCACATGTGTATTCTTTTACGGTATGGCTTCCCTGTCGGCGAGCCCATATCTTTCCCTTGGCAGATCCCGCCCTTCCGTCTCTGCTCGGGATTAACTTCACCATAGCTTGGCTGAATCTACCTCAGAGACCTTCCATATGTAGCTCTGCCCTAATGGGTCAGTCCATATGTTTAATCTTCACGTTACCTCCCTACGGGTAGAATGTGGTCTCCGTAGCATCCCTTTCCCAGTGTTATCCAATAGTGTCACTGTGTGGCTCAGAAGGAACAGCAGTGATCAACACTCTCTCTGCGTTAAGTCATGTCCTTTCTCCACCCCAGCAGATAAGGGAATTAGCTGGCTTTCGCAGGGTGCTGGAAGGGGCAGCAATTATGGCGTTTTGGTATAGGTCCCAATACGTCAGTCCAGTTCTGACGTAATGTTGAACGTGACTGACTGATAGTGAACGTCTAGGTTACTAATGTAACCCCCGTTCCCTGAAGGAGGGAACAGAGATGTTAAATCCCGTTGCCACAATAGCCGTACCACTGCTGAATGGCCAGGACACACCGTCTCGGCTCCTCAGTGGCAAACTTGAATGTGCGATGCAAGAGGACTTCCTTATAAACCCATTGTGCTGGGTGGGGCGCTCGCTGCAAATCTCACACGCCAATGTCCATTGGCTCATTTCGTTTACAGTCGAAGGTGATTGGGTTCCCAATCAAATCCCAATCTGTCATTTCAGTTCTGACATACCTTCTCCATTCCCTCCTTCAGAGAACGGTGGTTACATAGGCGTCATTTACGGGGGGGATGGGTGGGACATGTCCCCACCACTTTTTGCCTGGGTCGATTTTGTCCCCACCACTTTTGAAACATCTCGCGGCACAGATGTACCAATACAAATAAAACATCTCCAGTTAACAGCATTCGTTTAATTTACTTGTTAAATAACAGGCGATCTAGCACTTAAATGTGTTGTCTTCTCTCGGAAACGCGCTTCAATCCGTTGCGGAGATTCGTTCCGGTGAAATCACAAATCAAAATGCACACAAAGTGTCCTCCGTTTCATGGGTTCTAATCCGCTCTCGTATATATTTTTTCCCTCATCAAAACATATACAACCACTGATAAACATAATATCAATTCAACCACTGATACACATTATTGGTTTTGATGAGGGGGAAAAAAAACTATACGAGTGCGGAATTAGAACTTCAAACCTCCCGAGTCCCGACACGCTAGGCAAAAATTCTTCCTCTGGACCACCACTGTACATTTACAACAAAGGGCGTATATACTCTATATACACTATACTCGGACATTGTGCTCATTTTTATTTATGTACATCAGGAAGCTACAGGACATCGTCTTTCAAAACATGACCTACTCAAAAGAGAAAAAAAGAATGCGTCATTGTACCCAGCACTTTTGAAAATGCCCTTCCGAATACATCTCTGTCCCCAGCACATTTCAAACCAAACTGACCCCCATGGGTGGTTACATTAGTAACTTAGACGTTCTGTTCTTCTATTTTCATCAAAGAATCCTAAACATGTATTACAGTTTACACAAAAATATTAAGCAGCACACATTTTTTTTTTAACAGAGAAATGTTTCTCGAGCAGAAAATATAGGAGGCATAGGAGAATGATTCCTAAAGGAGCATGCGATACTGAAGACTGGAGTAATTGTGACGATCAGCAGCCGTGGTGCCCTCGAGAGCCACTAGAGGGCACCCTCTCCCCATGTTTGTTTCCCCATGGACTCTTTGTGTTTCATTATGTTCAGCTGTGTTTCATTATTGGTTATTGAGTTCCTTATTTAAGCCTGAGTTTTCCCTGTGTCCCTTGCGAAGTCTTGTTACACTGTAAGCGTGCAATTCCGAGCGTTATTCCCTGTTCTGTGTCTCCGTGTTTCCCTGGACTCTTGACCCTTGCCTGTTTCCTGGACTGTTCACGAACCTGTGCTGCCTGCCTCGACCATTGCCTGTTTTGACCACGAGTTTCTGGATTGCCCCTTTGTTTAAGTGTTTGCTAGTTTTCATGTCTGCCTGTTTTAATAAAGTGCTGCACATGGATCCGACCGTCTCTGTCCGTACGTTACAGAAGACTTCGCCAAACGAGGATCCAGCAGACTTTCTGCATCTATCCGCCGTGGTCAAGACCCGCTCTTCAATGCTAGCCTCTCATAGTTCTCAGCTGGCGAGACTAACTTCTCTCCTCGAGGAACTAGCTAGCTCCGTGCAATCATGGTCTCCGCAGAGCTCAAGCACAGCGGCTAATCAAGCCCAAACCCCCGCTGCACCTGTTCCACCGCAACCCAGTGTGAGTACCGCATGCAGTAATTCCAGTACGCCGTTTCCCGAGAAGTTTAATGGCTCACCTGAAGCGTGTGAAGGATTTCTGCAGCAGTGCAGCTGGTACATGAGTCATCGGCCCCAGTTATACGCCTCGGATACCGACCGCGTTTCTTTCATCTGCTCACTGTTGACTGGAAAGGCTCTGGAGTGGGCAGGCACGTTTTGGGAACCAGGTCGGATGTCGTTTCCTCCTTTCGACGTGTTTACCGCCCTGTTCAGAAAGGCTTTTGAACTCCCCGCAGAAAAGGAGGGTCTCGAGGAACTGCTCTTTTCCCTGCGCCGGGGAGGTTCGTATGCGGCGGATTTCTCTCACTCACTCCGCACGCCGCATAAGCCTCAGCTCGCTAAACTGTTTGATCCTCCCTTAAGGACCGTCAGAGGAGCTTCTAAGCATATCGTTCCTGCCAAAACCACTCATCATGTCGGACCCCTCGAGCCCGTATCCCGCACTGGCCCTGTTAAAAGTGCTGTTCCTAAAACAGCGGAGGTGTCGCGGGTCGAACCGGAGTTTGAGCGCGTGTCAGCCGACTCGAGTGAGTCAAGTGCCGAGCTGAGTGAATCAAGTGAGTCAAATAGCGAGCTGAGTGAATCGAGTGCCGAGTCAAGTGAGTCAAGTGCTGAGCCGAGTGAATCAAGTGTGTCCAGTGTTGAATTTAGTCTGTCCAGTGAGTCTTCAGTTCAAGTAATTGAATCTCCTCTTCAAGTGAGCGCTGCATCTCCTCTTCAAGTGAGCGCTGCATCTCCTCTTCAAGTGAGTGAGTTGTCCAGCCCAGCGAGTGTGTCTAGCCCTGTGACGCGCCGCCGCAGGAGGAGAAGGAGGACTCGTTTGGTTCGCCAGGCCCCGGTGAGCGTGCCCAGACTCCTCGCCCTGCCGGCCCCGCCTCTGCGCCTCGCTCTGCCGGCCCCGCCTCTGCGCCTCGCCCTGCCGGCCCCGCCTCTGCGCCTCGCCCTGCCGGCCCCGCCTCTGCGCCTCGCCCTGCCGGCCCCGCCTCTGCGCCTCGCCCTGCCGGCCCCGCCTCTGCGCCTCGCCCTGCCGGCCCCGCCTCTGCGCCTCGCCCTGCCGGCCCCGCCTCTGCGCCTCGCCCTGCCGGCCCCGCCTCTGCGCCTCGCCCTGCCGGCCCCGCCTCTGCGCCTCGCCCTGCCGGCCCCGCCTCTGCGCCTCGCTCTGCCTGCACCCTTCAAGCTCCGGGAGGCCTTTCCTGTACCAGTTCACCACCCAGAGGCTCCTCCCGTGAATTTCCCCAAGTATTTTTTGGGGGGGGGCAGTAGGTACTCTGTGGGGGCCATGGAGGTGATCCTGACATGGACCTCTGAGTCCGTGAGGGCCATGGAGGCGAGGCTGTCATGGACCTCGCCTGTGTCTGCTCTGCCCTGGCCGCCATCACGTCCTGCTCCTTCCTGGTCACCCACGCTCCACGGCCCCAGGCTTCTCCATGTGCCTGGCCTCCTGCCTCTCCATGGGCCTGGCCCTCCATCCCAGCCCCCGTTGACCTCCCCCCGGAGCTCTTAGGAGCGTCTGGAAGCCGCTCCTTAGAGGGGGGGTTATGTGACGATCAGCAGCCGTGGTGCCCTCGAGAGCCACTAGAGGGCACCCTCTCCCCATGTTTGTTTCCCCATGGACTCTTTGTGTTTCATTATGTTCAGCTGTGTTTCATTATTGGTTATTGAGTTCCTTATTTAAGCCTGAGTTTTCCCTGTGTCCCTTGCGAAGTCTTGTTACACTGTAAGCGTGCAATTCCGAGCGTTATTCCCTGTTCTGTGTCTCCGTGTTTCCCTGGACTCTTGACCCTTGCCTGTTTCCTGGACTGTTCACGAACCTGTGCTGCCTGCCTCGACCATTGCCTGTTTTGACCACGAGTTTCTGGATTGCCCCTTTGTTTAAGTGTTTGCTAGTTTTCATGTCTGCCTGTTTTAATAAAGTGCTGCACATGGATCCGACCGTCTCTGTCCGTACGTTACAGTAATGATGAATCAAATAAATAAATAAATAAAATAAAATTCAGCTGGAATGAATTACACTGTAAAATCAATAAAAATAGAAAACAGTATAATGATTTTATAAAACAAAATATAAATGTTTTACTGAATATTTGATCAAATAAATGCAGCCTTGGTGAGCATAAGAGATTTATTTTAAAGCCATTAAAAAATCTTACTGACCCAAATGTGTTGTGAATCTTTGATGAATTCATGAAAAAACGAATTAATAAATCTACTGACGCCAGAGGTATAAATAACTGTTTGATGTGTATGGTTTGTCAGAAAACATTAATTTTTTGTGTTATTTGTCTGTTTCATGTGCATGTTTTCAGGCTGAGTCTGCCACAGACAGTACGTAATGTTTTCATTGAGCGGTTGGCTGACTACATCCTGGTGAAGAGCACGTTTGGCTTCTCTCTGGCGTGGGACGGGAGCTCTGGAGTCTACCTCAAAATGACCGAAGCACACAAAGGAAGGCCTTGTGGTCTGTGTGGAAACTATAATGATGACGGATCGGATGATCTCAGCAGCAGCCATGGTGAGACAAACAGGCCTGTACACACACTTATCATCTCAGTCAGCAGCAAATTCAGGACAATTATATCAAAGCTGAGCAGAGCTGCATACTCAGTTCGAACACACCTGTCCTGGCCCAGTGTTTTCTATTTAGAGATGAGTTGTAACATTTTTGGGACAGTTGAATTCACAAGAAACAGTGCTAAAATCGAATTTGCTGCAAATCTATTATTGTGACTTTATTGCTTTGCATTTTGCATCCTCAGGTATAGTTTCTGATGACATTGCTGAATTTGGGAACAGCTGGGCAGTAGATTTGCCCCAGGAGAGACCCTGTCCTCAGGTTGATGATGATTTCCCTGGACCATGCTCATCTGAGTCCGATATGGATGTACGCTTGTACACACTGCATTCTCGGTTTGAATTGAGCTAAATGGGTCTTATTATGTATGATAGTTTAAAACAAGTGTTTAAGAGAAGTCATACGTGCTTAAGTGTGAGTGTGCATTCAGTAAAATGTGAAACTTGCATGCAGAGTATTTTTGGTTATCCACCTTAAAACCTGTTTTAGCAACTTTTGTTTTTTGTGTGTTATCTGAGCAGGATGCCATTGAGAAGTGCAGTGCATTGCTTTTCTTTCCTTTCATCTCCTGCCATGAGAACATTGACCCAAATCCATTTGTTGCCAGTTGTGTTTCGGACATGTGTTTGTAAGTCAAGTGTGGTGCTTTTGTCTAAATGGTGTAACTGAAGTTGAAGCCTGCTGAAAAAAACCTTTTGCTGATCTTAGCTGGATTAAGTTATTCTAACTGGCTTCTCAGTCTGTCCAAATGAGTGTTTAGCTGGTTTGCTTGCTGGTCTCAAAACAACTGGCCATACTGAGAGATCAACTAAGCACCTTAGAATGATTTCATATAATCTAAATTAGTGTTATTTATTATAATTTATATACTATTATAGTATTTATTAATATTTTGAATTATATACATTTTCAAATATATTTTCAGTTTTAAATTTAGTTTTAGTAATTTTGTCTTTTTTGTAATTTTTATCAGAATCAGAATGAGCTTTATTCGCCAAGTGTGCACATACACACAAGGAAATTTTTGTGTGTTTTTTTTTTTACAAGAGCTCTTGGTACATACACACTGTATAGAACAGGGATTTAATTGAGAACATAAATAAACAGAATAAACAATAATAATAGCTCTAGTATACATCTTATGTAAAGATTTGTACATTAAGTGTACAGCACTATAAATAAAATTTGTATATTTAATTTAATTGTATTAGGTATTTTTGTATATATATATATATATATATATATATATATAGCATATATTTCTTTCTCTTTAGATTTATTTTTATTTATGTTTTTAGTTTTTATAATTAGTAATAAAAAACTTCAGCCTAAACGTATTTATTTCAGTTATTCAATTATTTAATCTAATATTTATATTTTATTAACAAAACATTAATTAAAAAATAAATAGACAAAAAATATTAATTGTTTAATAGTTTCAGTTAACATTAACAAACCTTATATCATTTACAGCAATGTTTTGATCACTAAAATCTTAAGACTAGTTATCTTAGAACTAAAATTCATTGGGGATTTTCTATGATCTTTTTCAATTATTTGCTTAAAAATGTGGGGGTATAGTTAGTTTTACAAAATTGAAAAATAAAAAAAATCAGATGACTAATTGTCGAATACTTGATATTAACGTTTAATGTTAATATTGAACATTTCTGTTTATTGCATTTAGGATTTTAAGTAGACTTTCTCTCTCTCTTCCTCTCCCTTCTTGAATTTTTTTTCTCCCTCGCCTCTTTCCTCCATTCTACACCTCGTAATTCCAACAGGATTATGTTAATTATAGTAATTAAAATATCTTGAATATAGCAAAAGCTGCAGAAAGAATGTTTGTGAACATATGTAGCCTATATGTATGTGTGCATGCAATGTAATTATGCTTGCACTAGTACTAGTGTCTGTGTGTCTGTGTGTGTGTATTGATTACAGTGATGAAATAGCTGCTGGGGTTTATGAACAATTTCAGACTCAACTGTTGACTGAAGAGGTAGAAAGAGTATCAGATTGCAGGAGCAAGTTGAACTTGCAGCTGTACTGCTCAGTCTTATATCACCATACTAAAGGAGATTTCTTTAGTATTGACTTCCCGCCCATCTTAAACTATTTGTATTTTTGGCTGTTTTGTGTTTATTAACATTTAAATGTTGTTTTTTTTATTTCCAGATCAGATGATGAGGAGACCTTTTGTCGGACTTTGGTTGAGTACACCAGGGCTTGTTCTCATGTGGGCTACCCCGTCAGAGAATGGAGGGACAGTTTTCCTACATGCGGTTAGTCAGCTTTCTTGTCATGAGGATAACATATGGCATAAACTTTGCAGCTGGTTATGTGATATGTTTGCATTTCAGCGGACGGATGTGAGGAAAGTTTTGTCCACAGAGACTGTATCAGCTGCTGCCCGCCAACATGCACTTTTGAGAAGGAGTGCTTGGGCACCAATCTACACTGCCTGGATGGATGTTACTGCCCAGATGGTGAGACTGATAATCAGATGCTTAAATGGGGGTGTAATTATTAATTTTCCTGAATGTTTGCTATTATGAGGAGAATGTAAGTGAGCCTTTTTGGGGAATCCAGAATGCATGTTGCAGTTATTTGTTGATGGTTTTAATTTTTCTATGACTTTTATGACTAGAGCTGACTTGTTTCACTCATGGCTTCTCTTTCTGTATCTGACTCTTTCTCAGGTCAGATTTTGCAGAATGGTACCTGTATTGCAGTCTCTCAGTGCCCTTGTGTGTACCATGGTACAGCATATCCTCTGGGTCATGTATTGGAGCAGGGCTGCAGTGTCTGGTTAGAAACATCCAATTTTCACTCTTTTACACCTAAAACACTAAATAAAAAACATGCTTCTCCCATTTCTAACCAGTTGATGATCACAGTAGCTGATAATAGAAAACCCGGTTTCTTATCAAATGTGTTGAATTCATGAGTGAATCCATCTAATGTGAATTACATTTTCAGTGTCTGTATGGGAGGAGTGTGGAACTGCACTGAAAACAATTGCACTGGTAAATAACAACCTTTGTATCGTACATTTTTACATAATACCATACCAAAAACATTGTAAAACTAGGCGTTTTTGTATTTTATTTAAGTTTAACGCAAAGTTTCTTGTCTGAATATAAGTTTTGCGAGCAAACACAAAGTTACTCAAGTTAACATAAAAGGTTTTTCTGGGCGAACGCAACATTTTTGATTTAAATACCAATTTTCCTTCCATCTATTTTTTCCATCACCTTGTCTTCTTATGAGCTCTGTATCTTACAAAATGAGTTTGTATTCAATGATTATTTTATAATAATATGATTTTTGTCAACCTCTAGCGGAATGCACAGTAATGGGTGACACGCATGTGACAACATTCGATGGGCGGATCTTCATGCACATGGGCTCTTGCCAGTATGTGCTAGTGAAGAGCCGTGGCAGCACCAAGTTTACTGTCACACTACAGTACACTGCCTGTGGAGAGGTAAAAAGAGTATGTCTGGAAATGTGTGTGATCAGAGATGTCTTGTGTGTGTTTAATTGTGGCTTTTCGTCTCTCAGTCTCAGGAGCACTCCTGCATCCACTCAGTGGCTCTGGTGGTGGATGAAGACGTCAGCAGACAGCTCACTCTCACAAGAGAAGGGGAAGTTGTCATTGGGGCTAGTATGGCTGTCAATTTGCCTTATTCAGATGGTAAGGACATGTTCTCAGTTTTACATCGGTACTGGGCCGTTTAACAGAAAATGTTTCTTATACCTTAGTCAAGGTAGATGCCATATTTAATTTACTGCAAATGAAAACAAGACTGTGTGGGACAGTCCTAATTTTCGTAATCTAAACCAGCCCTAATCTATCTTTCTAATTTGTACTACTAGTCACATTTCCAGGTTAAATGCTGAACCTAGAAATGCAGAAATATGAGAGCTAATCAAGTTAAAATATACATACAGTATGTAACCAAAAATATTGCAATTGCCTATTAAATATTTCTGCTACAAAAGTAGTAATAAAAGTGTGTCTACTACATAGATAATAATTAGAATACATTTGAATATAAAAGAAAAACAATTAGAATACATTTCTTATAATCCTATTCTTTATTTCTGTTTGTTTATTAGACATGGTGAACGTGCGTCGGTTGACGTCTCTGTTTGTGGGTCTGCGATCTGTCTTTGGCCTGAGGTTTCAGTATGATTGGCAGGGTGGACGAATCTACCTTCAGCTGGACAGCACCTGGACGGGCTCCACTCTTGGCCTCTGCGGGACCCTCAACGGGAACCTACGGGATGATTTCCTGTGAGAAACGGAGACTGAATTTTCTGCAAAACATTTTAAATGTCTCTCAGTATCATTATGTAATCTTTGGACTTTTGTGAACAACTAAATAAATGTGTTTTTACTCTCCAGTTCTCCTGCAGGCATGATTGAAGGAACTCCACAGCTGCACGTCAACGCCTGGAAAGTGTCTTCAGCGTGCATCAGCCCCGTCAACATACCCATTATCGACCCCTGTGAAATGAACCAACAAAATGGTATATATGTTAATCCTTTTCGCTTGTCCAAAGACTCAGGTAAACAAATGCAATGCATGATTTCGAGAAATGTTGTTTCAGTGTTTTATGCTGCCCAGTGTGATGTGCTATTGGAGGAAGTGTTTGCACCGTGCCATGCATATGTTAGTCCCAGCGTGTACCACCAGCAGTGCCGCTACCAGGCTTGTCGATGTGGCAGCGTCTGCCTCTGCACTGCTTTGTCCCACTATGCATACATCTGCAGCAAGCATCACATCACCATCAACTTCAGAGCGCATGTCTCTGAGTGCGGTTCGTTGGTCATCCCTACATGTATTTGACTTTACAACTTTCTGTTACATGAGTATGTTTAGGAAGTAATTTGTCTATGCGTTTGTGGGTAGGAATGGTGTGTTTAGGTGGGATGATGTATCACCCGTGCACATCAGCATGCGGGAGGACATGTCAGTCAATCAGCAGTGCTGAAGTGTGTGATGGTGACTGCGCTGAAGGATGCAGTTGCAATGAGGGATCATTTTACGATCACACTCGCCAGCGCTGTGTGCTGCTGTACGTCTGAATACACCAAACTCCAATACCACCTTGTAATGTCTGAACACTAGCATATAAATAGACATTTTCCTTTTTTTAACTGTCTTGGGTTTAATTTCAGCTCCCAGTGTCACTGTTACTTCATGGGTTCGGTGTTTCAGCCTGGTGAAGTGTCCTTCAGTTCATCTGGTCCATGGTGAGTGAGTGGACATGGAGGATTTTGTTGTCAAACACATACAGATTTATAGCAACAAGTAGGTTTGCATGGTTTGCATTATACAATAACTTTCCCAATTGATCAAACGTGACTGTAAAGATTTTCAATCAGAATCAGAATGAGCTTTATTGGCAAGTATGTATACACATACGGGGAATTTGTCTTAGTGACAGAAGCTTCCACAGCACAGACAGAATGACAAAAAACAAGACAGATTATAAAAATATATAAAAATACACAATTTATAAAATAGACAAAAGGCAATATGTGTACAGGTTTGTTATATACAAAAGGAGAGAGAGCAAATTCCACTTTTTTGCTTGTCAATTTGATAAATTATAAAGCTTTTCTCATTTGCTAGATATTTATAATGGATTCAATTATATTTATAAAGGATTAAAACAATAATTTCACATAAATTATGTTTGTTTGAAATGTCTATTCATCAAAAGAATCCTGAAATCGTGTGTTCAGAATAATAATAATAATAAGTGATGTTTCTTGATCACCCAATTATAAGCATATTGATTTTTGAATGTGACTGATGAAAATTCAGCTTTGGATCACAGGAATAAATTATATTTTAAAATATATTCAAATACAAAACGTTGAATTTAATTTATATTAAATTATTTAACTATTTCAGAATAATATTACACATTTTTTAACAAATAAATGCAGCTTTGGTGAGAAGAGTGTTAAAATTAGATTATCCATTACATAAGAATATGTATATGTATGTATATTGATAATGTATATTTCGATGTGTCTTTTTCTTTAGTCTCTGCAGAAATGGCCGTATGGAGTGTGTGCCAGAAGAAAGAGGTAAACCTTTACTTTCTAATTTTTCTTTGCTTTCTTTGCATTTCATCAGTCTGTCTCCCTCTATTCCCTTTTACCTCTGCCTTCCCCAGTAAAAGACTTTTTTCATCTTAGAGGGTAAGCAAGCAGTACTATCCTCAGAGGTAACTCATTGAGCACAATGAATGTCTGACAGATCTGAACCTCAGATACACATGCACAAAGAAAGAGGGAGACTTGGGAAGAGACCAAATTCCACTTTTTGCTTTTTTGCTTGCCGTTTTGACTTTTTTTTTTTTTCTCCAGTGGCTATGATTTGAAATAGTTAAATTACCTTTTGGTAATTATTAGTGTTGCAGTCATCACTAGTATGCGTTTGAACACAAACAACTAACACAAATTATTATACTTTGGCACGTAACTCTTTCTTTATTGTTTTAAATGACTTCTCACATCATGTTTCTTATTGAGGTGAGTGGAAAGTTGAGTCAGACTAGTGATAAAACTAGTATCTCATATCTAGTGAATCATCTAGAAAACTCAAACCAATGCATTCAAACTTTTGCATGAGCAAGCACCACTTGAGTTCCCTATACAGTTTAGTTTAAAGGAACAGTTCACTTCAAAATGAAAATTCTGCCATCATTTACTCATTTATTTGTTCTAAACCTGTATGAATTTCATTCTTGACCGACATTCTTCAAAATATATGTGTTCAGCAGAAGAAAGAAATTCATTCAGGTTTGAAACAACTTGAGGGTGAGTAAATGATGACATCATTTTCAATTTGAAGTGAACTATTCCTAACCATTCACTCTCCATTCATTTTTCAGAGCCTGAGAGAGGAGATTGTCCAAATGGCAAAGTCTACTACAGCTGTAGGGGTCAGAGTGGGCGTGGACCTTCAGGTGTGGGCATGGCCTGTGAACTCACTTGTCGAAACCTGATGCTGAACCTGACCTGCCCTCCCATGACCCCATGTGTACCAGGATGTGGATGTCCTGCTGGGTAATCACTTTCTTTTTTTTGCATTTGGAACAAATGTTTTGAAAAGTATGTATGTCTATTGACACCAGAGAATGTAATATTACACCATCTTCTTTAATTGGAACAGGCTAGTGATTCATAATGGAGACTGCTATTACCCAGAGAACTGCCCCTGTGCATGGCTCGGTCTAGAGTATCTCCCTGGAGAGGCAGTGGACACTCCGTGCTACCGGTGGTCAGTGTGTTGTTGTTGTTGTCGTTGTTTTTTTTTTAGTTTTTTGTTTTTTTAAGCTTAGCTTCCATAATTATGTTTTCATTTAATAGTCGATTCTTCAGTTAGTGGAGCTTTTCTAATCACTAGCATGATTTTAAAGAAAGGGGAAATGTACTAGGACAGATTGTAAGAGCTTTCAACATTTTTTTTTTATTGTGTCACTTATGCCTAGAGTGTTGAAAAGTTACTTTTGAGAGAATTATTTGTTATGGGCTTGCCCTCAACCCAGACCTTTCTTACTATTTTAATTTATAAAGTGTTAAAATCATGACAATTCTATATTGCAATTTTCCTAAGAACCTTACAACCATTTTAAATTCAGTTGGAATTCAGGTGTACAAATATGGTACTCATGCATTCTGAGTGACTAATAACTCTGTTGGTCATTTGGAATACACAGAACCACAGTTATCTAACTAGTGCTCTGTTTCATTTCCCCCTGACTGCCAGAAGCGGTGCTTAATGACTAATGATGACTCCTAATATCATATTCATGAGGAATGCCACTCACCTGAAAAATAGTCAAGGCTTTTCCTGAAGAACTACTAATCTGTCAGCTTGAGGAGTAACAATGTTTTAATGTTTTAGTAGCAATGACTCCTCTAAAAGCAGTAGACACACAGCCCCAGGACTGGATTTATGCATAGGCATTCTAAGCACATGCCTATGCTCACACTTCAAGGAAGGGCCCAATTACAATGAGGAGAAATAATATTTTTTGAATTGTTGATATTATTGTAATTATTTCACTTTAATGCTAAAACGATGTACAATAATTAGTACTGTAAATTACAACAATTTTAAATATTGTAATTTTTAACATAAATCGTACTATGATCACCCTTTATGTCTTTCTTTACATTTTGCAAATATTTTAGCCTGGTTAAAACCAGACCATTCTTAGTTGTATCTGAGTTATGGTCTGGCAAAGCGTCATAGACAAATCATTTCCAGAGGGGTGTTACCAACGGACGTCGCGGGTAGACCTAAAACCAGTCAGAGCGATGAAGGAGATGACGTATGCAGAGCGGCGGCCGGCGGAGAAACATGTCCGAGTGTTGTTCTTTGCTTCGTTTTTAACGAAAAGGAAACGTTCAAATCGCTTAAACAGACATTTTTAGCTGATTTGAACGAGTGATGTTCGAAGGCGGCATCCATCTTTGTAATGTAAGCTACAAAATCTGCTTCAAAATCCCAGCGCTGTCATCATCGTGTAAAGCCCGCCCCAACATTTCTGATTGGTGCCGTGATTTTGACGGATTGGAAATGGGCTTGAATGAGCTCTTTGTCAGACTAACGTTCAGAGCAAATCTAAATTTGCCGGAATTTGTCTGGGTTTTCCCCAGGCTACAAATATTTAACTAATGAGAAGTAAGAGCTTGTGACCAAATCTCGTAACTCCATTGCCTCCTCAAACTGTCAGTTAAACCTCATAACGCTGCCCTATCTCTTTCATGGTTGAAGTGCCACGAGCAGTTTGGAGAGTTTCTGAAAATAAAGAACTGGTACTTAGAATAAGTATAGCATTTTCTTTACTTAACTTACACTTTATATAAAGGGTAATCTTTTGAGGAGCGGAGAAGAGTGTCCTGTATTTGTTGTCGAGTCACAGCCAAAATAGCCTGTGTGTAGCGCTACATTATGGTGCGTTCACACCGGACGCGAATAGCGCGTCAGGCGCGAATGATTTCAATGTTAAGTCAATGCAAAGATGCGTTAAGCCTTGTTTATACTCGACGCGTCCGCAAGAGCGTGAAAGGCGCGCGTCAAAAATTACGTCATTGTGGTGTGGGCGGTCGTGCGCGTAGGGTCCGCAAGACCCCATTGCGCCTGGCGGTGTGCACGGCACTTTTTCTAACTTTGCGCGCGGTGCCACATCCAAAGATGGACGACTACGAGCCGAATCTGGCCGAACTGGTACGATCTGTACCAGCATGTTTATGATCCTTCTATACACAGAGACATTTGCATTGATGGGCGACCATAACATCTCATTTTGTGAACAGGAACACATTTGCATTAAGCACCTAGTTTGCACTTGTCTAAAGTAATTGGTTACATCTACAAAATAAGCCTACAATAGCAGAATTAAGCCCTGCTGGTAAAATGAAGGTTTAAACACTCTCCAATAAGGCTTCAGTTGTTTAACTAGTTTACATGCAGTGAAAGTAGGCTACAATAAACCTATTGCATTAACTCTTTTATGAATTAGCAATTAATAAACTACTAATAAATGGCAAACTACTGTACTTCTTCACTGCTGATTCCTGGTGGTTTACAGGAGAATTACTCCGAGTTCGCCCCCTGTAGTTTCACAGAACAGCACGGCGAGCGCGTCAAGTATAAATGCCTCGTCCGTTTGGAGAGGTGCGCGCACAGACAGCGGAGACTCGCGCTCTTGCAGACGCATGGAGTGTAAACAAGGCTTTACGCGCGTAAAAAATTCCTGCAGAGCAGGAGCGCGGCACGGAAGGCGCGAATATGCCTCATTCGCGCGTCAAGTTTGCGCGAATTGAGTGTCTGGCACTTTAATAGCGTGTTACGCACGAATGATTTAGTTAGTGCTATTTGTGCATTCACGCTTTTGACGCCCGAGTTGAAAAATCTGAACTTTGCCGCCAATTCGCGCCGCTTTAACCAATTAAAACTTTTGTTTATACGCGCGTCAGTCTCACTCTTGACACGCGAATTAACACAAAGTGGTCAAGCGTCAAACTAGACGCGCCAGGCGCGAATTTGACACGCTACTCGCGTTCTGTGTGAACGCAGCATAATAATGTGAGATTTTGGCCAAATGTCAGAAAAAATAGCTACAGCTAAAATAATCTTCATAATCTTCAAGCTGATGAAAACAAAACGTGACATGATAGACTGGCTGCCTCAGATGAAGCCGTTCTAATGACGAAAAAACGCCCCATTTCCTAGCGGTAGCGGTTTTGGTCATACGGTGTGAGGGGTGTGGGGGGCCCAAAATGAGCTTTTGCCTATATCACAATACGAGGTAAATCCAGTCCTGCACAGCCCTTGTGGAATGACAAGAAATACCTCCCAGCAAAGGCTTTTGGCCTTTCTTGTATGTCATAGTGATCACCTCCACAGTCCAATTTGACAATCTCTACTTTGATACAGCAGTGTCTTTCCAGGTACCACCATAACAAACAAAAAGCTATTCTGTTAATCTAAGGTTAATAGAAGCAGCCACATAGCACTTCAAGCAGTGGTGTACACAGACCTTTGCGGGGAGAGATGGTACAGTGGATAAGACACAAGCCTTTGGTGTGAGAGACCCGGGTTCGAATCCACTGCGAGACACCAATGTGTCCCTGAGCAAGACACGTAACCCTAGTTGCCCCAGAGGCATGCGACCTCTGACATATATTGCAATTGTAAGTCGCTTTGGATAAAAGCGTCAGCTAAATGAATAAATGTAAATGTGGAGGGAGGGGAAATCACGTACCGGGTCAGGGGGGCGGGATGGGTAGCAATCGCCTTGGAGCACTACACCTGCAGTACTGGAAAGAGACAACAGTATACCCTTGCGATTGGACTGGACTGAGCAAGGTGTATGCTCTGCCGTTTCGACACCAGCCCTCAAAGTTTTCAAGGATTGTCTCTAATGTGATGGAGGATCCTCTGAGGAAATTTGTTCTCTGTTAAAGAAGGAAGCCATATAAAAGGTTCACCCCCAAAGTCACGTTTTTCACTCAACTTACTTCCTTGTTCAAAAGAAGGACAGTGGTTTTCATCATCTAAACTTATTTAAGTCATTTAAACTTGTTCCTGAAAACTCGTCCCTTCCGGATATTACATGCAGTCGGCGTTCAACGCTTTTCTGTCATTGAGGAAGATTGGTTTTCAATTATTATTTTCATGTTCCGATTGTTGCTCCATTACAGTTAGGTTCTTTAATTCAGTTTCAAGAACCAGGCCTACCAATATATACCAATGTCCTACCATACATTCTGTCTCTGGCCCCTCGTGTCTTCACAAGGTACATGACTGCAGCTCTGTATTCGCTATGGTCAAGGGGGATGCAAATCCTGCCTTATTTGGACAACTGGCTACTGTGTGCCCCCACAAGACGGCAAGCTGTCCACTACACCTGACTGCTTTTGGAGCAATGTGCAGAAGCTAGGTCTGGCATTAAATTAAAGTGTTGCCTGACTCCAGTGCAACATTGGAATGACTCTGGCCTCCTGTGCAATGTCTGCCACCGTCACATGGCACACAATATTCTATGGCTCCTTGTTTCCGGCTGGGAACGAGCATGCCATAGAGAGTGTTGTTACAACTTTTGGGGCACACAAAGTTAATGTTACAATACGTTGTGAACTAGTGCGAATAGTACCCTGATTCAACACCCACCCCAATATACCAGTCTGGACCGGGGCAACGACAATTTTACTGGGATATAAGCACAGATTGGATGCCTGGAGAGCCACTAAGACATTTTATTTTTCCACACTGCAAGAAGGCCTTCAAGAGTGTCAGCCCCACACTACTGGTCATCAGCAACCTTGACCGCCTGTCCCTGTTGAAGGAGATCACCAAGTACGCAACAGGTCAGTTCTTCTAACGCAGTTTCTGAACCAGGCATGCCCATGGCACATCTGGCATACACACGGACTCCTTTAAATGGTGTGACGACTCCGCAATACTTTATAGAGTCTTTGGACAGTGGAATTTGGTAGAACGCCTCGGTGAGGTCAGTGGCGATAATATACCTCAACTGAGCAATCTGATACAACATGGCGTCCACATTTGGTATAAGTGACAGCTGGGGTTTGCTATAACGACCCATGTCGGCGAAAGCTGTAACAAGACAAAACCCCCCATTAGGTTTTTTAATAAGAAATGATGGGTTGACATATTTCAACATCGATGTCAATGTCTTCAGGCTTTCGAAAAATGCCTTGTCATTCTAGCTTGTCGCCTGGAAGTTCCAGCAGCGCCATTATAGCCCCCAAACTGCGGACCGAAGACCTCATCAAATTCCCTATGAATGTCATGAAATTTGTCCGTCTCTGATGTCTGCCGTCATAATACCATTGGGGTCTAATGAGATAAGGTCAGAGAATAGTGCTAAATTTGTCAAACTGGACTTGCGAACAGGGGCCTAAGGAGTTTCCATTGGGGCTTGTTCAGTTAGGGACTCCGTTAAATAGGTCATGCGAACACGGCATACATGGTCATGTGTTTCTTACGTTTCGGTACATCAGTCAAATCGGGAATCCTGATTTTTCCGGATACCCCTACAACCAACGATGCAGCAAACAAAGTGCGCATGGCCCTCATGCGGCTCAACAGCAAGCTTGTTGCTAATGTTAGCTAGTTCTGCTGGAAGCTCAAGTTCGACAATATCCCTCGGCCATACAGTATGTGATGTGGTGGCATGAAGTGTGTGAGCTCGCCAAATGGCATGTCTGTTTTCATACGTTTGACTGGCACCATACTCGTATGTGTCAGACCCCACACAGACCTGATGTTGAGCAAGGCGGATGCAGATGTCATTACATTCCATAAAAAGGGATGTCTGCGAGAATGCCAGAATCCAGGTTTTCTACCACAAGCATGAGCTCAAGCATGCTGACCTTTTGTTGGCACGTGCGCCATTGCGCCGCGGGGACATCTAAGTCATCATCGGTGAAACCTCTGAATGGTGAAGCCCTCGTCTTCTTTTCCCAGCGTGCTCCGTCAACTAGAAATGGAGCAAACTCTGTGTCCAGAGATAAAGCGTAGACAAGGTTTTGATGTCAATTCTGTTTACAGTCAACTTTTGTGAGGGACCATTGTTTCGGTGCTCTGTGTGTAATCGCCATGGCTTAAATCTTGCGTTACACCTGCAAAGATAATCCACAACGTGCCTCGTTTATGCGCGTCAATAGTGTGAACTGATCTCATATGAACTCACCAGGCTGCTTGGGGAGTGAGTACGGTAAAGCTGCCACCACGCCAGTGTTTATTTGATGCAAAGTGTTGCTGACATGAGAGACTGGTTTAGTCAAGCCTTTAATGGCAGGCGAGGAAAAAACAACACCTAGAAAAAATGCGCATGCACTGCATGGGTCAGAGCATTAACGTTCAACGTCACAGAACACATCACGATCAACGTTACACTCCATATACTGGCGCAGTTACCTACGTAACTAACGAATGCGATATTATATTTCTGAATGAACATGTGACACTGAAGACTATCACATAGTAAATGATGCAAGTTCAGCTTTGACAGGAATAAATTACTTATGAAAATATATTCTAATGGAAAGTATTTTTTAAATTATATTAAAATATATCACAATATAAACACAAAAACCTTAAACACAAAAACCTTACAGACACTAAACTACTAACATTTTCTAAACGACGTCCTCACAAGTCAATAATTAATGCCATCACACATTACAAAAACCCACATCAAAGGTTGATGAAAGGCCACGATCAGAACATGTGATAAATATTTCAAAACTGATGAAATATACTTAGAAGAAATATTTGTTTTTAATAATTGCAGAATTATCCGTGTATGTATGTTTTAAGTAATGTTTCATTTGGTCTCTCTCTCTCTCTCTCTCTCTCTCTCTCTCTCTCTCTCTCTCTCTCTCTCTCTCTCTCTCTCTCTCTCTCTCCCTCCAGTGTTTGTCATCGCGGGTTCTTTAACTGCACATATTCACCATGCCCAGCTGTATGTACCATTTACAGTGACCGTCATTACCACACTTTTGATGGCCTGGAGTATGATTACGTCAGTGACTGCCAGGTCTATCTGGTCAAGGTACTTCCTGAGTGTGTGTGTTTGTGACTTTGGGCACACTGACACAAGCCAAAAAGTGCCAAAAAGTAAAATATTTTTTAGTGATAGGCACTAAAAACAGCTGACAGATATCCTTGAGATTCATAGGCATTGGCTAACAACCAAGGGCAATTCTTTTGTGAATTATTAGTAAATTAAACATTGTCCGGAAGAAGCGTTCATTTAATTTCAGAAATGTTATGCATGTACACTACTGTTCAAAAGTTAATGGTTGGTGGACTTTGTATAATTTTATTTTTAAAAGAAGTCTCTTATGCTGACCAAGGCTGCATTGATAAAAAAAAAATACTGTAAAAACACAGTTCAAAAGAACCATTTGCTATTTGAATATAATTAAAAAAAGCCATTAATCCAGTCTTCAGTGTCATATTTTGAATGAGATTTATAGTGTTTTTACCATTATTGGGTTATAATCATTACTACTGTATACATTGCCCACCCCCCACTGTAGACATAGCCATCAGCCATTTATAAAGCCTACATTGGTCAGTGATTAATGGTACCATGGTTTCTTGACTTATAACGTGGTAATAGTGTTTTTTTGTGAGGGTAAACGTGAGTGTACAACTGCTGCATTTGGTTACGATTGGATGCCTTGTGTGCTGGTCTTAAGACCAAGTGGAGAGGCTCTTACCAGCTTGTCTTTAACAAAGAGTGTGTTTTACCAGCTAAAAGTGTTGCACCCTTTAAACCAAAGAATATTTTACGCATGGCCAAAGAGTGTGTTTGTGCATGTGCGTGCGCTCTCACACTTTGCGGACTTCAGTAAGGATGTATAAAGTAGCAGGAAAAGAGATCTGCTTCTACCGCCTCTAATCTTGGGAAAATCAGAGGGGATTTTTAATTAGAACAGGACTGTGGTAATGGAGCCAGAGTTAATGTCAGTCCCAGCACAGAAACTCAGCAAAGAGCCGCATATAACAAAGAGCAATCTGTTCTCTATCAGCCTACGCAATGCAACCTGCTACTGCCCTTAATGACTGAGAAAGTGTGTACAGGTATGCGTATGTGTGTGTGTATGTGGATGCTTAAGGTGCAGGTGAATAGAATTTGGTGTCTCCTAAAGGCCACTGATTCTCTGAGGAGTCTACTGATCTACCCAGGGGAAAGACTTTTCCATTGCAACAAAAAGAAATGGCTTTAGTCACACACAGACACACATCACTACCACTAAACCACAGAACACTTTCTGCAATTTTACGTTTTCAAAAAAACAACAAAAAAACATCACAGTATGATTTATAAACTGTTTTCCTCGTGGGGAACACGCTAGGTATTGTTAGGTATAATATGATACTGCCAGTGAGCTGATGTACCAGAAATACATTGTCTTTTTATCTTAAAATAATTTCTCCTTTCCCAGTTTAATATGCAGAGACATCTATAATTAAGGTTGGTTGACTTCCTGGAGAGTAAACAATGTGCCTCTGAGGAGCTTTCAAAGTATTGTTCGCTTGAGCGGGTCTGATATGTCAGCTTCTTGCTCAGCCAATGGAATGAGATTGGGTCGGGGCTTCACTACTGTTCAAAAGATTTGTAATATTGATGAAAAAAAAGTCTGTTATGCTCATATTGACTTTTATATTAATATATATATTTTTATATATTGACTATATTGTTTGACTATATTTTTTGACTATATTTGTATATATTGACAATATTTTTTATATATTGACTTGTATTTTAAATACAGTAAAGTATGATTACTATTGGCATGCATATTACAAGGATATTTAGCATTTATTAGTATTTACTTTATAAAGCACATATTAATACTCTGGTTATCTCATAAAGCATCATATTGAATGCACACTTTCCTTATGCTAATCTTGTGTCTAAATGTAGAGTGTTGGTGATACTGAGGTGTCCATCATGGCTCAAAATAAAGATTGCTACGAAAGTGGGATTGTTTGCATGAAGTACCTGCTCATCTATGTTGGCCTCACCAAAATCTACTTCAGTGATAACTCTGGCAAACCTGTGAGTACAAGACATAACCATCTTCAGCTGTCTAATGGCACTTTTATAAACTATAAACTAAATTTTCAGCTGTCTAAAATCCTTTTATAAACTATGAGATCTTGTAGTCGGTATTTACAGTAATCTGCATTTGATTTGAAGTGGTTTTGTCCTTGTCCTCCAGAGCTCATCTACTGTTGTGGGGAGGGGATATGAGTTTCAGCTCTGGGGTGCGGGCTACTACACTGTGGTCCACTTCCCTGCTCAAGATCTGACCATTTTATGGGACCGCAAGACAACTGTCCATATTCGTGCTGGACCCCAGTGGAAGGTCAGAGGTTGTTTTCTTTGAATGAGCAGTACAATGTTACACTGTACAAACCATATCTCTTATTATGTAGTTTTTGGCTCTGCTTTTAGGGTCAGATGAGTGGTTTGTGTGGAAACTTTGACATGGTAACAGTAAATGACATGACCACTGCTGGACATATGGAGGTCAGCAACGCACAGGCCTTTGGAGACAGTTGGGCTGTTGGACAGGTATGACACCTAGCTTTAGGATACTACTGTGTGAGACTGGAGTACACTAAATGTACACTGACCTTTTAAAAGTCTTGGGCAGTCACTGTTTTTTTTATTTTTAAGAAATGAATACTTTTTATTCTGTAAGGAAGCATTCAATTGATCAGAAGTGATAGTATGTATACAATGTAACAAAAGATTTCCATTTCAAACAAATGCTGTTCTTTTGAACTTTTTATTTATAAAAGAATTCAGAAAAAAATATTTTCCAGCAGCATATTAGGTATCACAGTTTTCAATATTGATAATAATCCAAAATGTTTCTTGAGCTGCAAAATCAGCATATTAGAATGATTTCTGGAGGAGCATGTGACACTGAAGAGTAATAATGCTGAGAATTTAGCTAAATAAATGCCATTTAAAAATCTACTTAAAAATAATTTATTTTTAGTATTTTTTGTTATTTTTTATATATATTTATATATTCATATATTTTAATTTTAATACTATTTCACAATATTACTGGTTTTACTGTGTTTTTGATCAAGTAAATGCTTAGTGCACACGCACAGCATTTAAATCATATCAGAAACATTAAAAAAGTCTTACCGACTTTTGTGTATACTTATAATTAACCATGTTAACCCTAGTTTCTGCCATAGTTTTGTTTTTTACTACTGTGAAATAATAATAACAGTACGGTAAATAAAATCTGCTGTGAAAATCTATCTTATCTACTGTGAAATTATAATAACAGTACGGTGCACTTTGTTACACTTTCCTCTGATGCTTAAATTAACTAAGCAGGAAATCTTTTAATTACGTGTGCTGTGTGCAGTGTGAGAGCGATTTTGTAGTTCACAGACCATGTGAAGGAGATCTCAGCCGACAGCCGTATGCTAAGCGAGAGTGCGGCCTCCTCTACAGTGACGTATTCGCTCCATGTCACAATGTGGTGAGCAGCTCCCCTCTGGGGTTTAACAACACATTTGCCCAATAGATAAAAAGGCCACATCTTACCCACAGACTTCATCAGATGTACACACACACACTCACACTGTCTTTGAGATGGTTTGCATATCTGAATCTGGCCACTAGGGGGCTGTATAGGTTTGAAAAGCTAGCACATTCCACCAACAACACACTCAGGTGAAAGTCAATTGTCCTGACTGTGTGTTGCATTACCAATTGTGTGTTTTTGACGAGCTAATTGGAATTTTAGATACCCGTGTATTGTGTGTAACTAATCCTTGTGGACCCCCAGGTAGATGTGACCTGGTTCTATAAGAACTGCCTAACGGACACCTGCAACTGCAACCGTGGGGGGGACTGTGAATGTCTGTGCACCAGCATTGCAGCGTATGCACACAAATGCTGTCAAAACGGCATCACGGTGAACTGGAGATCCCCCACCGTGTGTCGTGAGTACAAGCACACACCTTTTGACCCGGTCGTGCTGTCTGTCATTGTAGGTTAACAAATGCATACGAACATTTCTAATGCAAAACAAACCCAGTATGCCCGTTTGCTGTCAGGATCTGTTTATATAATCAAAGTCTAATTCTAGATTATGCTTCAGTTGCAGGTTTGTCACAGTGAAGAAGTTAAATACATTACAAATCCCATTTCATGTTTATTTTTAAGTTGGTAATGTTAAAATAATCCATCCAAACTCATGATACAATGTGATTGACGCTAACACAAGTATGTTTCTTTTAACAGCATATGATTGCGAATATTACAACCAAGGTGGGAATTATTTATTTGTTTAAATTTGCCTAGAATACATATGGAAGCACCTAACCTTTTTATTTATTATTGTGTATTTAGAGTTGGGAGAGGGTCCGTTCACTCTGTCCATCACAGAGCAAAATGACTCCGTCTGTGTGTTTGGGGCAAACGTGAGCAGTGGAGAAGTGTTTCCCCTCCTGAGGACCAATGCTCAACCCAGCACCATTTTCCACTTCATGATGACAACTGGACTGTACAAGGACCGAGCATCCAGTGAGAACACACTCTTCACTTTAACAACAAAACAAAACAAATTGCAAACGAAATGACTTAAATGGTCTAAAACGATTATTAACTAAAATGGTCATTCACTGGTCATAAAATGGTCATCATGCTTTGATGTGATATACAATGATCTGGTGTTTTCGGTGTCTCAGGGCAGCTTGGTTTGTATTAAATATTGCTTCATTTACAGCTCCATCTCCAGATTTTTTTATGAGGATTGTTCATTATTTTTAAGGTTTTCCTTCTTTTTTTGTCCTTAGCTGATCACATGCCCGCATCTTATTAGACGATGGAACAAAATTGGAACAAAAACCTCTGAAAAAAATACTTATTTACAGTACATCATATGTACCATTTGATTACAATCTTATAGCATCTACTGATATTGTGTGGTATTTTGCTGTGTTTAGGACTTCCTGTTGTCTCACTGGAGTCTGCGGAGAGGCCCAACTACTTCCTGTGTGTTACTGGGAACCGTGGGTTGCGATTGGAACACTGGCAGAGCGGGGAAGAGTTTCGACGGCAGGCGACCTTCATCCACCACCAGGGTTTATGGTTACCAGGGCGATCATCCTTTGAGTTGCACAGCCAGAAGGGCGTCTTCCTCACTCTCTCACACACGCACGCACATGCTCAGAACTACGACCTCACGTACAACTTCAAAATCAGCAGCAGTTTTACCATTGAGGGTAAGACCGTGTCTGAAAATAACAATGTGTCTTTTCATCATACCCAGACAGGTTTTCTTTTTTCATTTTGAACAAGTATTTAATAGAATGAGATGTTCTCATATAGACCTTATTCAGAGCAGCGCCATGACAGGTATGAAAGTGAGGCTGTGAGGGATAGACTTACCGTGTTTCCAATGGCATCCGCTGTAAAAAGCTGCATAAAGCGGCTAGATTACTTACAATTTTCCACAGCTTACGTTGTCGGGAGTTTTTTGTCAACTGACATTTCTTGGAAAGATATTTTTCCAGTGTTTTGTGAGCAGAACAATCCGAAAACACATTAAATAATAGTACAGCCCATTGAAGTACAGCCCATCGCTTTCATTCTCATTAAAAATCAAAGATGGCGCTGCCGTGAATTACTCATATTACACCGAAACTACACCCGTATAACTCTAATAAACCTCAGAGTATCGTGTGGTAAAATTTACCCAACTATTTCTGTAATGTTCATGTTATTTTTTTTGTGTGTGTCTGTCTATGGTGGTTGTGTTCCTGCATATTAGAGAGCAGTTTTGTGATCCCTTACCGCTTGATGTGCGAGTGGAAATATCACGCATGTGCCAGTCCATGTGTGAAAACATGCAATGACCCTGATGCCACACGCTGCCAGTTTCTACCTCCGTAAGATCATGCATGTGCCTATACTATAATAATATATGACAATTTTACAAAAGGTGCTTGCTATGGCACTGTAATGCTTTACTCCAAAATCAAATGGAAAATATTAAAGAAAACCAGGGGGAGGATAATAATAAAGTTAATAATTTATTATTCATTGATATAATTTATTAATTTATTTTATTTTAATTTAATAATTTATCATTCATTGATTAAAATAATCAAATTAAAATTCTAAAAACATGCTCGTTTCTTATATTACAAATATAATGAAATAAATAAAAACGATTTTTTTTCTCCCTCAATAAGAGAACAGTTCTTCTGAAGTAACAAAATGAATTGTGGTTAATTAATTTAATTAATATAAATAAAAATCATTTATTTGGGTGAGCCCTCAAATAAAAAAAGGTTGAGAACTACTGCTTTAGAGTGCATTAAGGGTTTTTTATTAGAGTATGAATACGTATGTGCTTATTTGTCATAGAAATGTCTTAAACATGCTTCCTAGTCTCCACCACAATTTCTTCAGGAAAAGTAAAAATCCAGGTCTGATATGTTATCTTTCACTCTCTAAACTGGTTTAGGGCTGAAGGTTGTTTTCCACGCTGTCCCAAGTCTATGCTTCTGGATGAAGTGACCAGGCGGTGTGTGTACAAAGAAGATTGTACGTGTGAAACTAAAACTTCATCATCTTTCTCACTTTTATACAAATTTATACCTGTCTAGTACCCGTCTTGTTTCTAATGTGCTTGTCGCAGGTGTGACGCTTTCTCCAACCCCGACTCCTTACATGTTTGTGACCAGCTCTGCTCCTACAACCACAACTCCTCCCTCCTCCACAACGGCAACACCGAGCACAGCTCCGAGCACGACTGCCAGTACTACAATCGTAACTACACCTTTAGAAGCAGATGATTTAATTGGCATCCCATCTACACCCACATCACCTCCAACCACACTCTCTTCAACTTTGGCCACAACCACGTCCACTGAAACTCCGACAACTTCCTCTCCACCAACCACAGAACCTCCTATAGTCAGCACTGCTGCGCCCACCACAACAGCCACACCCACTACACAGCCCACAACTCTTTTTACCACGTTAGCATTACCTACCTCTACCACAGAGGTGCTGACCACACCCGAGGCCACCACCGAACCAGAGACGACCTCTCCGACTACCACCACCGTCCCGCCTGTTACAACCACCACTGTCGTTACTACTGAGACCACAACCTCAGAACCTACTTCAACAACCGTCACCACAGAGACAACATCTGTCTCCATGACGACCGAGGAGCCTTCTACAACTACAACAGCTTTTTCAACAACCTCTGAGATGATGCCTTCACCCTCTCCTTCGCCCGAGACAGCCGGAATAACAACAGTTCTTACTCCGTTCCTCATACCCACGGGACCCTGCACGGTAAGAGTTTGTGTGTTAGAGTTGGTAATACTTTTTTTCTGAATATTTCGTTTTAAGATTCAATGATATTCATGGTATCACACTGTTGCACGCAACCATAAAAACATACACAGTGGACTTGTGAGTGAATGATTCTTTGAGCTGGTTCTTTTGGGTTGTAAGTTTGAATTTGTTTGAATCGGAACTCCCTAAGTGAATCAGTTGAATCTGTCAATCTTACTCCCTGAATCGGAAGTCATTACTTTTGTCATGTCAAACTCAAGATAAATTGGATTAAACTGAATAAAAGCTGTTACTCCTGTGCACATAAGACTCGAGACCTACGTAAATAGCTGTATTTCGTGAGTGGTTGTTCATACAACAACTTGTAGTTACAGATTCAGAATCAGAGAATCGTTCAAATCTCATTCCTAGTTTCTGTGTTCTCCGAGAAAAAATGTTTTGCCTCTTAGTTACTGTCGAATCATTTTCTGTGAGATATCAGTGATGGTTTCAACAGTATTAAGTGAGAGCCGATGTCTTGACTTGGATATCTCACTGACACATTTACACTCATGCCCATAAATATACACATCCTCAAGATTAAAAGTTGATACACATAGTGTGAACACTTCTACAATGTTCTTGAGTCATTCCTGTCCATTTGCCAGGATGTTGACACCTGAAGGGAAGCATCATGGGTTAAGATGTGGTACAATGAATAATTTATGGATCTGTTGTAATACCTGTTGTAGTATAACACAAGAACAGATCACAGGGATAAAAAAACTTGCCTTGTCTTACAGTAGACTTGAAATCCTGATGTTCTACAGAGAAGTTATTGTAGAAGGGTTTAAATACTCTGTATTTCATGAACATCTTTGTTTTATATCCACACAGCCTCCATATTCATTGCGTGTGGATGAGTGCAGTGAATACATCTGTGTTAATGGACAGCTGTTGCTGCATAATTCGTCCCAACACTGCCGATACAACATCAGCCAGCCACAGTGCAACCTGCTGGGCACACCAATCCAGACCAACACAGACCCCTGCTGCCCACTGTGGCAGTGCCCATGTAAGAAATACACGCGTTCAGATGGATATTTTTATGTCAGTGTTAATTTACTATTATCTCTACTATACTGTTCAAAAGTTTGGGCACAGTAATATTTCTCTCTTTTTTTAGTATATATAGTATATATATATATTTTTTTAAGAAAGTAGTATAGTATAGTTTTTATTCAGCAAGGATGCATTAAACTGATCAAGAGTGAAAGTATAACATTTAATGTAATAAAAAAAGATTTCTATTTCAAATGAAACAGTTTTTAACTCAAAATAAAATGAATCACAGTTTCTACAAAAATATTGAGCAGTACAACTGTTTTCAACATTGAAAATGATAGGAAATGTTCTTTAGCAGTAAATCAGCATATTAGAATGATTTCTGAATGGTCATGTCATGTGACACTGAAGACTGAAGTAATGATGCTGAAAATGTAGCTTTGCACCACAGAAATAAAAATAATTTCACATAGAACGCGGTTATTTTAAATTCTAATAATATTTCACAATATTACTGTTTTTACTGTTTTTGATCAAATAAATCCAGCCTTGGTGAGTGACCCCAAACTTTTGAATAGTAGTGTATTTAATTTTTTTTTTTTTTACATGTATTTAATAATATATAATAGTGTATATGTAATGATCCCTTGTTGTCTGTCCCTTGTTTTCTGTTTCACCCATCTCTGTTCACATTCCATGTCACGTTTCCTTGTTGTCCGCCCCGTGTTTCACCGTCTTCGTGTTAAAACTACATTTCCCATGATCCCCAGCACTCATCACTGCCAGCCCTGTGTCATTGTGCTCACCTGATTGTAGTTTGTCATCATCATGTCTCCAGTGTATTTAAACCCTGTTTGTTCTCCATTCCCTTGTCTATCGTTGATGTTTGTGGACGCCTGTCTCCGTGCTCTTCCTCATGTTTATCCTGCCTTTGATGTTTTCCGTGTTTGCGTTTTGTTTCCCCATCGCGGGTATTTCCTTTGTTTGTATTTTGTCCTTTTAGTTTTCACTGTTATTAATAAATCACTGCATTTGGATCCAACCCCTTGTCTGCCTCCTCCTGCATCGCAACAGTATAAGCCCAGTAATTAATTTTTAATGTTTGAATTAGCTTTGTTTTATTATTATTTTTTTTATTATTAATTTTAGTAGTAATGTGCTTTTCTCATTTCTATATATCTTTATTTTCAGTTAGTGTTTTAAGTGCTTCAACCTCAAATTGTTTATTTCAGTTATTTGGCAAGGCAGCATTTTTTAATTTTCATTTACGTATTTATGGCAGCTTTATTTCAATTACTGTAAGCAATAGTCAATAACAAGACTGGTTATGTTATATAAAGTGTTAATCTGATCAAGTTTTGACTTTTAGTGTGTGTGTGTACTGTCAGGTCGCTGCTCTATAATCTCTGACCTGCGTGTGATCACATTTGATGGGAATAATGTGGCTCTGTATGACATCGGTTCATATATTCTGGTCCAGCTGCCCAGAGAGAAGATAGTCGGTCACATTGAGAAATGCCCAACCAGTGAGGTAAACCTACACTAACACTCTATGTCTCTTCTAAATATGCCTCTTTATGTTTCTATTAAATACTTTACTTTTCTTTCCAGAGTGTGAACTACATCAGAAGACCTGTAAGTGTGTTATTTGTATTAGCTTATTTATGTTAAAATGTTATTCACTATAATCATCCTAATCAGGGCCACAAGCTTATTTTCTTTCTCACATCCTGTTAGACTCCCACTGGTGGAACCTCTGGTCTGTGTTTTAAGAAGCTGAACATTACAACTCACTCGTACAGGATTATGATCAACCGCTTGGACAGAAAGGTAATACAGTTCACCACCTGATTTAATCTGTTTAGACATTTGTTAAGGAAGTGTACTGCAGGGTTTTTTTTGTTTAAGGAAGTTATTTAACATGTACTGTACACAACAGGTCAGCAGTTTGGGGTTGTGAAGATTTTTAATATGCTTTTGAAAGAATTCTCTAATGCTGACCAAGACTGTTTGTTTGATCAAAAATACAGTAAAAACAGCAATATTGTGAAATATTATTACAATTTAAAAGAACTGTTTTCTATTTGAATGTTTTATTTTGTGATGGCAAAGCTGATTTTTTTTAGCATCATTACCCCCCGCTTTCAATGTCACATGATCCTTCAGAAATCATTCTAATATGCTGATTTACTGCTGAAGAAATATTATAATTAATTAATGCATCTCGTACCTCCTCTTAATCGTGGCTCATAGAAGCATGATTATATGTTGTTGTGGTTTGATGTGACGCAGGTGTCGGTGAATCAGATTACGGCCCGGCTTCCTCTTACCAGACAGAACCTTCATATTGATGACACGGGGACAATGTACATCATTGATACACCTGGTGGGATCAACATAAAGTGGTACCACAGCACTGGCATTATGGTTCTACAGTACACTGCTCCTGATAATACCTCCACTAGGGGGCTCTGTGGTCAGTGTGTTGCGCTTACACTTTGAAACTATGAAATCAAATATAACCCAATTTCCTTTCAGTTTCTGTGATCCTATTTTGCACAAATAATCAGAGCATGCTTGTGTAAAAGATCTTTCATCAAAATGTAAACCATTCTGTTGATTTAACCTAATAATATTAACCAATGATATAATATCCTACTTTTCACAATACAACCAAATCCAGATAATGTATGAATATTACTTGTTTTCATTCTGGAAGCTAGTGTGTTTTAATTTTTCTATGTTTCTTTTTACAATTAAACTGTATTTGGTTAATTGTGGTCATTGTAAGTATTTTGTTACCAACCTATTTTGTTTCCTTTCTCAGGATGTTGCGATGGTAATCCAGCTGATGACCTGCGCCTGCCCAACGGCACTGTGGTCCGGGATGTTGAGGACATTCCTATGTTTCTGCACGGATGGATGGTGGATACGTCAGAGGATACAGATTACTTCCGCAGAGTGGGAGACAACTGCACCACCGGCAACTGCTCCAAATGTTTCACCATGCTCAACCAGAGACCTTTCTCTAAATGCCACCACAAGGTACTACACACACATGGGCATCCCATTTACATCCATTACTTTTAATATAAGCTCATTTAAATAAGTATAGATTTTTTTTTTATTGGAGAAATATAAAGAGTACAAATAAGCTTCACAGAAAATATACCCAAAGATCCTCCGTCTTTTCCTTATACATACAAAAATCTAACAGGATAGTATAGTTCCTATATACTGTACATATGAATATATGTAGCCTAAACATACAATTGTACACACATGCATACACATATTCAAATAAGTATAGATTAATGTTAACTCTAAAATCTTATTTCGATGGTTTAGATTTAAATAATTAAATAAACATTACATTTTAAGAAAACATGATTTGGCATATAAATCAAATTGTTTGCTCTTTTTTGATCCCATTTTTACCAATGTTATTATTGTTTACTAAAATTAAATCGATTATTTGCTCAATTGTTTTGTAATAGAAATAAAGCTGAAAAAAAAGTATTAAATTAAAAAGGACAACTTACTGTTACTTTATATTTATGTTTTGCTAATTTTCTGGGGTCATTTAGGAAAATTTCATCCCCACTGGATTGTGTACGCATATGAAAGTTCCCACTCATATCATACATATGACACATGACCCTTTTATATTGAATTTCCAAATGCCATTTTGCAGGTTTCTCCAGAAAATTTCTGTGATAAGATATGGGCTGGTGACCTGCATTATAAAGAGCATGAGTGTGACTTCCTGGCTGCTTATGTGGCCATTTGCTACACACATCAGATCTGCTTCAGCTGGAGGAAAAGCAACTTCTGCCGTGAGTGTGTTTACAGAAACTCTACCGCTCAAATGTCGGAAAATGTGTGTAACTAAATGTACACTTCTCAGTCTTAACTTTTGACTGGTAGTGTAAATGCTTTTTGTATACTTGTGTTGGTTTTTTCATTTCACAGCACTCAAATGTCCTCCTGGTAAGGAATATAAACCCTGCGTGAATACATGTAAGACCCGAACATGTCAGAACCGAGATTACTACGAGGAGAGCACCTGTTCTTCTATCAGAGAGGAGTGCGTTTGTAAAAGTGGTTCCATCTTGCATCGGGCGGACTCAGCCTTCTGTGTGACCGAGGACCAATGCGGTGAGAATGCCACACTGTGCATTTGCATGCAAAATGCAAAAGTGTTTTTGTGATAATGGCCTGTTATGTCCATGTGATCAGTGTGTACGGATAACGATGGTGCTCCACGTGCCCCGGGTGATGTGTGGAACGGCTCTCTGCGTGGCTGCTGTCTGTTCAAGTGTCTGGAGAACGGTAGTGTGGTTCCTGTGGAACCCGATTGCAGTTATGAACCTGCCCCGCTGTGTGAGAGGGAGGGAGAGTATGCAGTCGCCGTGCTGGAGGAAGGAGTCTGCTGCCCTAAGAAGATTTGTGGTATAAACCTATAAACACACAAGGATATATGAAGAGTTCAGATGCAAAAGCCTCTAAATGCCATTTGAAATTTTTTTTATCAAACTTGTATATTTAAGTTCAGTAATTTCACTTAAATGGCAATGATAATTACCTATTAATTGTTATTTAAGTAAAATTACTGAACTTAAATATACAAGTTTGATAAAAAACATCATTAAAGAAGAAAATTTCAAATGGCATTTAGAGGCTTTTGCATCTGAACTCTTCATATGCTTCTCAAATCCATCGGATATAGTATATCATCCTGGCAGCTTTGGTGTACTTTGTATATATGCTATGAGCTAGAAGGCTATCATCTCTAATGCTAATGTTACATACTATACTAATGTTCAAAAGACATGTTTAAAGAAAAATCTTTTGTAATAATGCAAATATCTGCCATTTTTGATCGCAGACATTTGTAATGTTACAAAAGATTTCAATTTCAAATCTTGAGATAATGTATCATGGTTGCCACAAAAATATTAATCAGTATGAAAATTGAAAACTGAAAATTCAGCTTTGACATCACAGGAATAAATTATTTTTTTAAATATATTTAAATAGAAAGCAATTACTTTAAATTGTAATCAAATTTCAATCATTTCAAAACATTTTTAGCAAATAAATGCAGCCTTGGTGAGTTTAAGAGACATGAATTGGGAGTTATTGTTTGCCACACAACCTAAGGTGTATGGATCTTATGAAATCAAAGTTTGAGTTGAGCAGTTGAGAATAGTCCATGTCTGTTTGATTTAGGTCCATTTATATCCCTAAATAGTAAAAGTTAACAAAACAGAATTTCATAGCATTCTTGCAAAATGTTTAGATTTGATATTTCTGTGTGTAAATTATCATATTTCTCGATCACCTTCATTTTGTTGCCTCTTTTTGTTCTTGCCACAAAAATGGCCTTTTATGCTGACATGGCACAAACAATCAAATAAATGTAAAATGTACAGTATTTTTCATCCAAGAAAATGAAACAAAAATATGTATGGAAAAAAGCGTTTGTCTGTGTGTGTAGAATGTAACCTCACCATCTGTCAGAGTGAAGTCCCTAGCTGTGAGAACGGAGACAAGCTGGTAATTGGCTACAGCGCTTTGTCCTGCTGTCCCGAATACAGATGTGGTAGGAGCTCATGTAATCCTTTCTTTGATTGGTTGGTTCTGTGATCAGTTGATAAGTGTCAGTCTTCTGATTGGTCTCTGTTAGAATGTGATCCGCTGGCATGCCAAAGTGTCCCTGCCCCGATTTGCAGAGAAGATCAGTTCCTGGTGGAGGTCAGAGGGGCACACGCCTGCTGCTACAGCTACATGTGTGGTAATAATAATACATTATAAATACTTCAGTTCTTCAGGTGACATTCCATCTCTATACTGACAATACAGAAATATAAATAAATATGTGTGTGTGTGTGTGTGTACTAAAATCTAAGGTCGTGTTAATACATTATCAAAGCAAATATTCAAGGCTATGTGATACAATTTTCCGAAATCTTGTAATGAAATAATCAGAATGGGTTTCATGACCTCATTTCAGTGACGTTTTTTTCACAAACCACGCATCAATGTCATTATCTATAAACTACAAACTTTAACATGCATTCTGCTGACATATTATTGTAGCAGTGTTTGTGCTGAATACAATGTAATCAGACTTTAGCCATGAAAATGTCACAAGTAACAGAAACAATCACAAATGTCAGAACATCTCCAGGATCCAGAAAACACCTCAGACCCAGAGGGTTAAGATAATTAATACATATTTATAAATAATAATACACATTTAAGATAATTGTAATGACTAATTATCAAACATTAAAATCCCAAATATGCATTGTTTATGAGATTCTGTTCTAAAAGCTCTAACACTCTATGAAGCCTGTATATATAATTAATTATATTATTATATGAATTGTACACACTAATTATTATTATAATATACTAGTATTTATAATGCCTGAAATTACATATTATAATCCATTGTATATAAAAAAATAATTTATATTTTTTTGTGATATTAGGGCATGCTGTAGTAATAATTTGCATATGTTTTGCAGTGTGCGAGTCCTGTATTGAACCTATACCAGTGTGTCTGCTTGGAGAGATACTGGCTGTGGATATGAACACCACGAATCACTGCTGTCCGCAGTATCATTGTGGTAATTATAACAAAAACACAAGTAGTCACTCACTGTACTAAAGTGCCCGGAAATGTTGTGTGTGGTAATGAAACAGAGAAACATGATGTGTTTTTCAACATCTTTCAGTGTGTGATATGAGTCTGTGTCCTGAGGCCAGTGTGAGTTGTGCTACTGGAGCTGTGCTTGTGAAGAGGCCCGTGCCGGACAGCTGCTGCCCAGAGACACACTGCGGTATTGGACACATGCACACACTTAACTAGATATCTAAACTGCAGCTTCCCTTTGACTTTTTGACATTTTGTTTTTAAGATGATCAAGATAATTATAGTAACTACAGAATAACCCTTACTCAAACCCTCAGATTCACCTTTTGACATTTTAGAAGGCATTATTTTGTCCCTCTATGTACTTTTCTTCCTTTTGTGGATTTTGAAAAAAACAAAAAAACATTAAAGTACAGTTAAAGGAGAACTCCGGGCAAATTTTAACATTGAGCTCATTTTTTTGTACATTTGGAGTGCTGTCAGTACAGACAAAAACAACAAAAATCAGTGTTGCCTACACCGTGTTATCCTCTTTTTAAAATTCACACCCTGTTGACTTCAATGGGGCATGTTCTAAACCTGCTTTTAGCCTCTTAACATCCTTGATTTGTCTTTACAAGTGCACAGCCATGTGAGTTATTTTATTAAGAGTGACCACGGTCAATCTGACTGCAGTAGATGTGAAAGATATTAATAAAAATGATGTTAATTCAGCCAGCTCACATACCTGTATTTACTTCCAGTTTTCGGTCGAAGTCCACAGTAGTCGATTGTCGAGTTCGCGCACGCGATCATGGTGTTCAACATCTGATTCGGATGAACGATCCATTTGAGCTGATATTCTCAGAACATCACACAGCACCGTCATCGGCTAACAGCTGACACTCTGAGTCTCCACTGTTCCTTAGTTAACAATGATCGCACTTCGCGAACTCGACAATCGACTACTGTGGACTACACAGTAAAAACAGGAAGTAAATACAGGTATGTGAGCTGGCTGAATTAACATCATTTTTATTAATATATTTCACATCTACTGCAGTCAGATTGACCGTGGTCACTCTTAATAACACCACTCACATGGCTGAGCACTTAAAATGACAAATCAAGGATTTTAAGAGGCTAAAAGCAGGTTTAGAACATGCCCCATTGAAGTCAACAGGGTGCGAAGTTTAAAAAGAGGATAACACGGTGTCGGCAACACCGCTCAATGTTAAAATTGACCGGAGTTCTCCTTTAAGCTAAAAACATGTTAAAGCTTATAGATAACGTTACACTAACAAGTACCGTGCCATCTCCATGTGTTGTGAACACAAATACAATGTAAATAGCATGATAAATGCATAAGCTAATCATAGTACACTATCTTTTAAAATGTTGGGGTCTTTTTTTTTAAAGGATATTGGCAGTACAGACATTTGTATTGTTGCAAATATTTCTATTTCCAATAAATGCTGTTTCTTTTGTTACTTTCGATTCATTAAATAGAAATTTTAATTTCACAATATTACTGTTTTACTGTATTTTTGATCAAATAAAATGCAGCCTTAGTGAGCATAATAGACTTTCAAAAACATAAAAATATCTATCGACCCCAAACTAGTGTATCGAAGTTCCATATCACCATGATTTGCCAAAGTATTTTTTGCATGCATACAGTTACATTCGTAACATTTGTTTTTGTTGTTTTTAGAATGTCAGTGTCAGAACTTTACAGTTCCCGTATGTGCTGCGGTGAGTGTTCGAAAATGTATTCTGTGTGTGAATACACTTTATAAAGTCCATTTTGTTGTGTGTATGAATTACATAGCCCTAATGAACTGTTCTGTAAGTACAGTATTATTCCATGACCTTTGTTTTATAGGGTGAAGTGAAAGTGGAGGATCCAGAATCTGGCGGGCCGTGTGGATGCCCAATGTTTCACTGCAGTAAGACTCAAACTAAAACACTAACACAATCAAAATGTCATGCTATTCAATGGAACTGAAACACAAGTCTGTGTTTATGTATCTCTGCGTGTGTGTGTGTGTGTGTGTGTAGAGAAGGCAGAAGTGTGTCTGTTTCAGGGTGTGACAATATTGAACCCGGGCCAGTCTATGGTGCAATATTTTGAGGGGGAACTGTGTTACACGGTTCAGTGCCTCACACATAAAGACCCCAGCACCGGGTTCTATGCCATGGAGGTCACCACTGCCAACTGCTCTGAGAAGTGTGAACCTGTAAGTCACATGACTAATACAACTTTCAATATATGAATTAATGGATGTTTCCACATATTTTTTCACGATGTTCCATGAAATTTATGAAAGTCCAAGTTTAAAGGCACATATCATGGGAGAAAAAAAATTGCTCTTCTAAATTAAATATTTCAATGTACAGTGTAGAGATTAGTCAATCATAACAGAAGTGATTTACATATAGAAGTCTTAAAGGTACAGCACCAATTTCAGCCTTCTAATGGTTAAACAGACAGTAGAGGATAGTAAAACCAAATTAAAACTGTTTTTTGTGGATTTCATGGAATAAACTAAATTTCAGAAGTGCAGAATAGCAAATAACATATCTTATTTTTATATTTTTCCAATTTTTTTGTGTTAAGAATTTTTAAATCTGCATTATTTTGTTTACATTTCTGTCTTTGTAGCATCAGGTTTATGTCCCATCATCTGATCCACATGTGTGCTGTGGCTCCTGCAAAAACATCTCATGCTCATATCCAAGTGAAAACGGCACTACAGAAGTATTTATGGTAATCTGCATTAGAGCTTTTTTTTAATGTAACCCCAAACTTACCCTTGAAGGAAACTTTCTGACATTATTTACTGCATTTATGAACGTTTTCCCCTTTGAGGATGTTCACAAATGGATGTTTTGTCAGATTTTCTGGGGGCATTTTCAGCAAATTTGTCCAAAAAAATACATTGCTATTCTAGCTCAGAAACGCACACACTCAGACAAACGGTTTTGAGGAAACAGCCGCATACAATATACCTGATAGGGCTTTTTTGATGTGGTTTGCAGGCAGGCAGCTCATGGGTGGCTAACTGCACACGGTTCGACTGTATGGAGACTGCGGTCGGGGCAGTGGTTCTGGCCTCTGGTGTCGTCTGTCCTCCATTCAATGACACGGAGTGTATTCAGGTCTGACACATTTCACTGCGTTCCTTTTGCTTTTTCTGTATCTGTTTGTGTGGTCGTTCTTCTAACCTCTGGGCTGTCTGTTTCAGAATGGAGGCGTGGTTCAGACGTATGTGGACGGTTGCTGTAAGACATGTGAGTAGTGTGTGTCTGGGGCTGGCTGTGCTTTCTGGGAATGCTGGGGGCTGTTTGGAACAGCATGATGGAGAAGCAATGCTGGGCTTACTACTGTAGCTGCTGGTTGCATATTGTGGTTAGATGCTCCCTGTTGTCATGGGGAAAATGAGTGCTGCTGTATATATCTCATGGGCCTTTTCATTCTTTTCTTTCAATTTCAATTGTTCTTTTCCTTGTCCTCAATTCTCTCTAAAATACAATGATTGTACATGCTGTAATCTTGGATGAAACGTATAGATTTTAGCTTGTGTTGTCGGAAACAGGGCTTCTGTGATGAAAGCCAGTACAATTCCCCTCTCTGTGTTCTTAACTCTATCTTTGTCTTTTGTGTAATCTGTGGCTCAGGCTGGTTTTTGTGCTGCTATGGGATTTGTGTTTGTGGTTTTTAACTGTCTCTTGTCAAAGCTTGATGCTTTAGGTATAAACAATAACTTTAGCAAACCTTGAATGTTGACAATGAGTGATTGAGTAAACTGAAACTAGAATAAGCATAGAAAAGTCATAGGAATTCGTAGGTTAAAAGGTGTTGGAACCTGGTATTTTACAAAATATTTATTTAAAATGCACAAAAACGAATGGACAGCCAAATATTTGTGGATTTAATGTGTTTCATGAAAGCATCGTACACCTAAGTAGATCATAGGCAACAATGCGGTATCCACAATCTATTTAGGCTTATGATGCTTGTGGAAAATGACACCTTGGCCGATATTTTAGTGTTCAAAAGTTTGGGATCAGTTGGATTTTTTTTTTTATGTTTTTGTAAGAAGTCTCTAATCACCAAGGCTACATTTATTTAATCAGCAATACAATAAAACAGTAATATTGTGAAAATGTTGTTACATTTTTAAAGGGGTGATGAACTGAGAAATCAAATTTTCCTTGAGCTTTTGACATCTAAGAGGTCATCATATTCTAATAATATCCTGTAAGTTTCAGAACTGAAAACGTCCTTGTTAGTCCAATAAAAGCTTTTATTGACACCAGCCTCAGCAAACGACTTGTTTTTAAAAGTGGGAAACTATGACGTCAAAGAGGATAAAACACCACCCCCGCAGAAGAAGATCAACGCCTACTTCAACATGGCCGGTTTAGCCCCGCCCACCAATTCACGCATTACACGCATAGCAAAAAAACATAGATGCCTACCTTGTGATGACAAACCGGATCGTTCTACCGAGCAATACAGAATATTGTGCAGTGCCTGGTAGTGGAAGACAGTGGCTGCATAAGCTTCCTCTGGATTCCAATAGGACTGCATGGATAAACTTTATTTTTAATGACGTTCCAGCTGATGAGGGTAAAACATTGTCCGTCTGTTCGCTTCATTTCACTGAGGATTTTTTTGTAAACAAGACTAAGTTTGCAGACTATTAAGAGTAAAGAGCGGTGCTGTGCCGTCTATATTGGATCTGACTGGAATTGTGCAACACACAACATGTTGAACATGTACTGGGCGAATCATTCCGGTTGCCATTTTACAAAATTGCACGTTTTCAAAACAATTTCCCCCACGTGCATCGATGGGTGAGTCGAAACTCATTATAATATGCAAAACTGTTATCCACTCACAGCAGTGGGCGTTTACTTCCAAGTCTTCAGTGCGAAACTTCAGTGCTATATTTAAATTAAATATATATATATATATTTTTTTTTTAAAAGAACAGTATTCATTTGCAATAAAAATATTTTGTAACATTATAAATGTCTTTGCTTTAACTTTTGATCAGTTTGATGTGCCCTTGCTGAATAAAATGTTTTTTTTATTATTATTTTATTTTTTATTATTATCTTACTGATCCCAAAGTGTTTGAATGGTAGTGTATACATTTTTTGCATTACTCAGATAGCATATTGGAAGAAGCTGCATGAATCTGTTTAAGACAGTTATCTTTGATTATATTGGCATTGCATGCTAGAGGGATTCAGATGTGATTTTGAGAAAGAAACTCCACATGTCTGGCATGTGCCTTTGCTGGCTATGTGCTAACAATTTGCTTTCAACAAGCTGGGATATATTTTTTGTGCAAGCGGTGGATCTGTGCAACTTTTTACGCATGAGGGCACTTGTGGGTGCAGGTTTGTGTGTGTTCGCATTGGTTTGGGGGCTCTTGCGTTTGTGCTGGAAGCTTTTCGAGCGACTTCAACCAAATGAGATTGTTACAGACTTGTGAGTTTGTGAACATGCCCCTGTGTGTTTCTCAGGTGCTGGACTTGGTTTGTTGCCTTTTTCCGTTAGTCCAGTAACACCCACTGCTAGTACTAACTGTGATACAGGTACTCATTCATCTACTGAATTATATTCTTTATATTCTTTGTCTCATAACATTTCATGTGTGTTAAAAAATTTTTTTTTTTTAACTTATCTCTTTCAGTCTTTGCCATTTTTTTCTTTTAGTTTGAGTGAATTGATTGTGTGAGACGTTTGGGAATTCTGTCATACCACGTGTTAGTCAAATTCCTTATACAATTGTTCTGCTGTGGAGTTCACAAAAGGATGACATTTGAAGAATATTCATACCTTTTTATTTTCCCAATATAGTACTGTAGCTTACATCTTTAAGCTAAAAAATAATAGTCAGATTATTCTATTTATTTACAGAAAATCTTGCCTGAAATCTTACAGGAAAACTTTTTCCTTTTTGTGATTTTTTTTTCTCACCTTCATTGAGCTTTTTGTCTAATTTTTAATTAATTTATTTTATGTATTTATTTTTTATTATCTATATTTAATTATTATTTATATTTAATAATTATCTATTATTTATTATTAAAGCAAGGTCACTTTTATGAACTGTTTGGCAAAAAAGGGGCATTGTATTCCATGCAAAAAAGAACAACAATATGGGTTTCCACAACAGGAGGAGGGGTAAATGATGTCAGAATTGTCATATTTTATTAACTATTCATTTAATTCTACTTGTGAACATCCGTGTAACATTCCAACGCGTTCTCATCCCAAAGCGCCATATAGGACGCTTTTGCAAAAGCGTAAATATCCAACGCACATGGCACCCTTTAACGTCTAATGAGACGCTTCGGTTAATGGTTAAGTTTAGGTATGGTGTAGGGTAAGGGTTAGACCACTAGGGGGCGCCTTCTGCCCAAATATATCTGCGTCTCATTTCACGTTAAAGGGTGCCATGTGCGTTGGATATTTACGCTTTTGCAAAAGCGGAGGTACTACAGTACTGCTTTCAAAAAACACTCATCAGCTGTCCCTCCCACCATCTCAGACACACAGCTGTGAAGTCTTGATTTATTTCTTGTTGAAACCCCCTGATATCTTCAAAACCTGTCCTCCATTTGAACCTCCAGAATCTCAGTGTCAAAATTAATGAGCTGGGAATTTATAACACACACACACACACACACCCTGCCCTCAAAAGAATTTAATGCCTTTCATTTTATCATTGTCATACAAACAAAAATTACATATGGGTGAAAAGTTCAGTTTTCAGTGGTGCCACTCCATCATTATCAGACAAATGTCACCATGGTAACTAACATGTCAATCAAGTGGAGCCCCCAAGGTGCAGTAATAATAGTCACTAAGCCTCCTGTGTTAATGTGGTTTGATGTGTGTGTGTGTGTGTGTGTGCGACTCGGCATGTGTGTGTGTTTACTTGACTTATTGTGTGTGTGTGTTTACTTGACTTATCGCATTTACAACGATGAAACATAACGGTTTAGTTGCCAATAATACAGTCCTCATGGATTGTTACGATCTTTAAAGGTCTAGGAGATGGAACGCAACATTTAAATATCACACACAAGATTTTCTCTTTCTTTCGGGAGTACAGATTACATAGTCTGTATCACTCAGTTTTCTTAACACCTCATGAATTCCGGAAAACCCTGCTGATAAAGCAGAGCTCGTAATAGGCAGCAATACCAACACCTTATCACCTTATTTAAAAGAGCAAATTTTCATATTCCTAATTTGTGCAAATTCACTACTGAACATCCTTAAATCTTATATATATATATATATATATACAGTGTATATACAGTGTATATATATATATATATATATATATATATATATATATGAAGAGTTCAGATGCAAAAGCCTCTAAGTGCCATTTGAAATTTTCTTCTAGAATGATCATTTTTATCAAGCTTGTATATTTACGTTCAGTGATTTCACTTAAATTGCAATGATAATTACCTATTAATTGTTATTTAAGTTAAATTACTGAACTTAAATATACAAGTTTGATAAAAATCATCATTAAAGAAGAAAATTTCAAATGGCATTTAGAGGCTTTTGCATCTGAACTCTTCATATATATATATATATATATATATATATAATTATTTTTACATTTATTTTTTAGTAATAACAGTCAGATTCTGGAAGTAAAAACTCCATTTATTTTCTCCATAGGGAAATTGATTTTGAACGATAACTTATAAACCTGTAATAACAGTCAACTACAAGGTTGGCATTACAAGGTGAGCTACAAGGTTGTTAATCATGGTATTTTGCATTTTTTAATAATCATGTTTAACGGTAATTACTGGCGGAAAAAAACGACATTACCTATGATGCTGTTCAGAAAGTACACCAATCAGAAAGTCAAAAAAGCAACACACACAAAATAGCTCTTTAGCTCCTCCCACTCCCATTTAGCACTGCGAATGACAATCAAGTCAATCTCTCTACACTCAAAATACTGAAATGTTTGTGTGTTTGTGTATGTATATATATATATATATATATATATATATATATGCATATTTTGTAAGAAACTTTTTTTTTAAATATGCAATCAACATTCGTAAATGAGTAGTTGTATATTTATCCATCGTTTTTAATGTGATTATGCTGTTCGCAATGCTTCATTGTAGTTCTTTCCCACCCTGAAGCCATTCAGTACACAGTCTTGTACCTTTATCTTTTTGAACGATTTTCAAAAATTATTGTGTTTCAAATCAAAGTTTATAGTGTTGTGATTGTGAATCACCTCGATTGGCTTTGTTCATGGCTTTAACAAATACGTTTTAAAAATCCCAACGGATAAAATGAATGGAAAAAAAAAAATACTTCCGGATTTAGCGCCGCTGAAAAGGGGGACAACCACTGCTGCACTCTATAATGTTATGGCATAAAATATCAGAATTGTAAAGTATTAAGTAATAGAAGTATGTTGAACATCAAAATGACATCTATTTAATTTCTTATTGCATGTTCCTGGTCTCATTGCGAGCACATTATTTCAATTATTTGTTTTCAATAATTTAATGTCATGTTACAGCAAAAATAGGAAATAACTTGATGGATAAAAAAAAAAAACGTACAGTGCTTAGCATAAAGCTTAGCACCCATACTAAAATTGACTAAAAAGAGGAATCAAAAATCATCTTTTGGAAATTGATCTTAATGCCTTATTTAAATGAATGTGGAAAAATCCAAACTTTAAGGACTCCAATTTTCTTTGTAAATAAATAATTTATCGTGAATAAATAAATTTTAAAGAGATTGAGATTAGAGATAAAGATTGGCATGTGGTACTTTCTATACGATCCTCTCTTAATGCAAATCAAACCAGCTATTGGCTAACTGAAATAAAACCATGCCAATCTCTAGATATGGTGAAGGATATGTGATGATGTGATATCATAAGTCCCAACTTTATCAGGATGCATATCCTGGATCCATGAAATAACTGGCCTTTAAAAATATAAATCTATGGGAATTTGACATAGGGGTGTTCCTGTATTTTAAGGAAGAACATTTATTTATTTACGATACATTATTCATTCAGTCCTTAAAGGTTGGATTTATTCCTCATTTCTTTTAATTAAGGCATTTAGATCAATTTCCAAAAGATGAAAAAAAACCTTTTTTTTAATATATTATAAATTGTTGCTTTTAAAATGAAAACGTGCATGTTTTAATTTCTAAGTCACATTTTTTCTGTGTGTGTGTGTGTGTGTGTGTGTGTGTGTGTGTATAGGCAAAGAAGATGGTAAAACCTGTAAGAGAGTTGCCATCAGGACCACCATCAGGAAAGATGACTGTAGAAGTAATGCACCTGTGAGTGTGAAAGATTCAAATTAAAATTGCAATATATACATTTTCTGTTTTTCTAATCTATTATTTTAGGCTCAGGTCTTCAATCCTGCTCCTGGAGGCCCAAAGCCCTGTAAAGTTAATCCGGCTTATGATTTCCAAACGATCCTAAAGAGCCTGATTAGCTGGTTCCGGTGTGTTTGATTAGAGTTGGATCTATACAGAGGACAGTAGACCTCCAGAAGCAGGGTTGAAGACCTAATCTACTCTATTCTGTTCCCCATCCATCCCCTTGAGTTGCTAACCTCATCTCTCTTGGTTTTTCTCTTCAGGTGACTGTGTATTCATGTGATGGAAAATGTCCATCTGCCACCATCTTCAATTTTAACATTAATAGTCATGCACGTTTCTGCAAGTGCTGCCGTGAGAACGGCCTACAGAACCGCATCATTCAGCTGCACTGCACTCGAAATGCCACTACGGTGGACTATTACTACCAGGAGCCGATGGACTGCTCATGCCAGTGGAACTGATTCTTTGTGGACAGTAAAGTTAAGATCTCAGTGAGAGCACGGATTTTGACTGCATATAGTATAGTATCTATAAAACTGCTAACTACTAACACATTCACTGTTTTTGATATCTAAAATGTATCTGTAATATCTTAATCAAACATTCATTAGAATATTAACAACAAACTGCTGTTAAATTTGTGTATTGTTTAGAGTATTAAGATTAAAATGTTATCCATAAACATTTTAAGTACACGTAAACTGAAAAATCTTAAGACCTTAACTTAACCAATTGCTTTATTTAAATGCGACTTTGTGCTTTTTCTAACAAAATCACATTTCATATTAATTAGATGGGTCTTAAGTAGTTATTTGATATTTCGGTAACACTTGCAATAATGTCACAGTATAACATTGGTTAATATACATTTACTAACATTAACTATCAATGAGCATCACATTTGTTACGGTATTTATTAATAAAAACGGTTTATTGTTAGTTCCTGTTAGCTCAGGTCCATTAAATAATATTAACAGATACAACTTTTACTAATGTATTATTACGTTTTGAAATTATATTAACATTAACTAAGTTTAATAAATGCTTTTAATTTTTTTCTTTGTTAGTTCATGCACTGTAAAAAAAATATGATCAATAACTTATGACTATATGTTTTTACATTGCGATAACTCATCAAAATAAGTTAAGCAATTTCAACTTTTTTTATAAGTTAGACAAGATTCAACTAATTTGTTAAAATTAATTAAATTAAGGCAGCAACTTTTTTTTTTTTTTTACAGTTTTTTTAACTACTGTTGTTAAACAATGTTAGTAATAGGAATCTTGTTGCATAGTGTTACTGATATTATCTGCTTGACAGCTTCACACTTCCTGTCACTATCCTGTCTTAAAAAAAACATAAGTTGATGAACTTGAATTTTTTCCATACTATAGCCATAATGTCAAAAAAAATTGATTTCAGCTGCAAATGATCAAAATTGTGTAAGCCTAAAAAGGATTAACATTTCGTAAAATAACTAAAAACCTGCATGTTATTGTCAATGTTTTTTAAAAAATGAAATAAAAATACAAAAATCATTTAATTGATTTACCAAGCTTTTTTAATTACCCACAGATTATTATACTGCAGATATGAATCATTTAAGTCAACTCACTGTAAAATAACCAAATGAACTGTCAATAAAACTACAAAAAACCAATTGGCATCAATTTGGCATCCATCACCGGAAGAGTAGGATCTTTATTACCCTGATCTCATTTCAGAAGTGGTTTATTAACTAGATCAGCCCACGCATGACTTGAGTTATATCCTGCTGAGTTGTGTTTTGCTTTCAAGTCGGATAATTAAAATGTTGGAAAAGTTCCTCTCCTCCCTTGTGTACGTCTGCTGAATCGGAATTTAACGGAATGTTGCGTGTTCAATACAGTGAACTGTTGATTTCCACAGAGAATAACATCAAACTTTAGTAAAAACAGCATCTGGGGTAGGACATGGTACTGGTATAGAAAAAGCACGCGCTTCAAAAGCTGGAGGAATAAACATTTTAAAAAGCTACAGTATATGGCTCAAATAACACATTTTTGTAAATGAATTGATACATCGCATTCTAACGTCCATTGCAAGTGCATTTAAATGTAACTTGAACCCGAGACATTTCTAAACCTTGCCTAATGTTTGTTAATGCCTTATTCTGACAGCTAATATAAACGTTTTATTCTCAGTGTGTGATGTAATACATGTAGGAGTCTGGTGGGTGTTAGTGCGGGATTTTCACGACTGACCCTATGACTCCCACGCGCTGACTCTGTTGTCTTGACAGCCTGCACTTTATTTCGATTTGGTCAAAAATGAAAGAAAAACATGTAGTGGAGAGGAGAGGCTATCTGATCTGACTGAACGAGACCCAGACGCAGAGCTGCTTTCAAGAGGAGGTGTGGTGGAATCCTCCTGTGTGTTTTGTTATGTTATAAGATGCTGGCCTGGGCATCTGAAGTGGCAGAGGAGGCGTGCCCTCAAGGAATGTTGCTGTGTTTTTTTTTTTTTTTTTATGTAAACTGAACTGAGCCAATTTTTGCGCTCTAAGATGCCACGGAGTGCTCTTGTGACCACAAAGACTGTTTTAGGATGCTGCTGAAGTTTTATCATATATTGTAGGGTAGGTTATTATTAGAGTGCAAGCTGTTTTACTTTAAGAATATGGTGTCGTCTATGGACGCTGGAATTATGGGATGGAGCTCCATGGACAAAGTTCTGGCCTTGTTTTGGCAACTTCTGCACTTCGTTCAGGTAACAATTCATTTACACACACTGTAAACCCTAATGTTGTCTTTACTTAAACAATCAAGTGTACTTGACTAAACATTACTTGAAATTGTGCATTTTGGCCGGGTCACTCAAAAATATAAGTTCAAATAACTAATTTACCTTCAAAATACAAAAACTTAAGATTCCAAGTGCAGTGAACTCAAAATAATGATTAAAACTTACAAAAGGTCATTTTCACAAATTTCTTAACTGTGAAATGATGATACATTCATACATGCTTTCTTCAAGTGCAAGGTGTCATTCTTATTTTACCAGAAAACAAATGGCTTTCATTTTACAATTATTGATCGTAGTGGAAATAAACGTTTATTTAAAACAAAAAAAATCCTGATACTTTAAACTTCATAAATAAACTTTAATATCTGTATTCAAGTGTTTTTGTAATACTGTGGGTTGCAGTTTTCACTTCACTTTTTTATGCAGTAAACAACATGTACAGAACAATAAAACAAACAAAATACTTGCTCATACATTTCACGTGCACATGTATGCCACGTGCCAAAATGCATGAAAGAGTTCCTCACATCAGCCACCAACCAAGTATCAATGAAAAAAAATATATACAAACTTACAGAAATACAGCGACGACGCATTATGTTTAACGTTAAATCAAATTCATTTCAAATCGGTTTAATTAAAATGTCTCTCTGATCTTCCTCTGATGCGATTGGCCACGCAAGCAGTTCTGCCTGGCAACAAGAAAACTAATGCACTAATTGGTGGATTTCAAAATTTTCGCATCGTCTGTTGCTGCTGCTGACACAAGTGCAAATCTCAAGACGGGAGGTTTTCTTTGTGTAACATTCTCGGTAAGTACAATTATTCATATATAAAGTTATTTTGTATGACTTTTTATCTCTGAAATATGTTTATTTAAATCCTTGCACGGTTAAAAGAGAACGCAGGCAACGTTAATTACAATATTTCCTGGTCAAACTTTTCCAACATAACGTTTTATCGATGGTTTTGTGATGATATGATAACTGCGATATCAAACGATTCTTTAATTTATTAGTTCAATTGCGTAATCGTGTATTTCTCTGCAAAAGATCATAGTTAACTTAGCCTAACGTTACTTTAGACCAGTCAACTTAGTGATGTTTTTTTTTTCTTCTTTTTTTCTGGTCAAACTTTGACAACCTCGACATCAATTAACGGTATTTTCTTCATGACTTTGTGATAGTATGATTATTGAAATGTCAACAGCTTATTTCTTATTTTACTAGCGAGATAAGTTAGCTACACATTTGATGATCTTTTTCCGTGCAAGAAAGAACATGGCAGCTACTGCACAGACCATGTGGGTTATTTTTCCCATAGATTTTTCCCGGGCAAACTTTGTCAGTTTTACTAGTAACTTTAACGTTAATTGCAAATATTTTTATGATACATTTCTGATTGACTGAGAATGATAAGTTTTAAGAACATTGTTACTATAGCTAGGACGAATTAGTGATGTTTCGTCACGCTTGTCACCAATAAGTTAATTAAAGCGATTTAATCATATGGAAAATACTATAGTCAATGCAAACTAGCAACTTTTGGTTACAAACAAAACCATGCACAAAACTGTTTGAGCATGAGTAGGCCTACTTGATTATTTTCATTTTTGAGTGGTCTAAGTTATTCCTTTAACGTGTTAAAAATATTTCTTAGCCTCTACATTTGTTTCCTAATTAAAGCATTTCTATGTCCACACTAATGTGATTATGTGATCTGTCTTTATCTCCCCTCAGATCTGCGTTCAACAGAAAAAACCTAAAACTGGATTTCTACTTCTACAGAACATACAGTTCATGGACCTTTTTACAGCCAAAAGGGGGACTCCTGGTCAGTACTTGGCTAACGTTTTAAATCAAATAAAGGTTAGTAATGGTTAATAATAAATAAAGGTTTTGTCTTATTTAAATAACTAACAGGATAACTTTTACTCACCCTCAAGGTGTTCCAAACCTGTATACATGTATTTGTTAAAGCTGAACACCAAGGAAGATATTTTGAAGAATGTTTGTAATTGAACAGATTTGGGTACAATTAATGTTCGTAGTATTTTTATTATTATTATTATTATTATTATTATTATTATTATTATTATTATTTTAAGCATGTAAAAGTCAATGTTGGCCCAAAACTGCTTGGTTACAAACATTCTTCAAAATGTATTCTTCCTTTGTATTCAGCTGAGCAAAGAAATGTACAGGTTTGGATTGGAATAACTTGAGGGTGACTAAATGATGACAGAAATTTCATTTTGGGGGAACTATCCCTTTAAAAGCATTTAATTTTGTCAGCATTTAATTGTATAAAAATTCTTCAAATATATTGATTAGTTGTTGGCATTAATGCAATTTTGTGTTTTCCTTTAAAATCAGCCCAGCCAACGGAGGTCCGAACCCTTGGGATTCGAGGACAAACTATCATGCTTGGAGATGATGGTGACTCTTTCTTCAAGTCATGCTTAGTAAGTGGATCTGTTCTTCACCTGTTTACATTAAAATAACCACCTGTGCTCCCATTAGTCTAAGCATTTGTCAAGCATTTGAAAATCATGTTGATTTTAAAGCAATAGTTCACCAAAAAATTGAAATTTGCAGGAAATGTTCTCACCTTCAGACTATTCAAGATGAAGATGAGTTTGTTTCTTCATCTGAAAAGATTAGGAGAACTTTAGCATTACATCACTTGCTCACAAATTGATAATCTTTAGCGAACAATTGCTCAAACTCGTTCAAACAGCTGATAAAAACATCACAATAATCCACACGTTTGCTCATTGGACTCTTACTTACAACACCCATTCGCTACAGAGGATCAATTTGTGAGCAAGTGATGTGATGCTACAGTTCTCCAAATCTTTTCAGATGAAAAAACAAAACAACAACTCCTCTATATATTTAATGGCCTGAGAGTGAGTGCATTATCATGTTTGGGTGAACTATTAAAATACAAATGTGGCAATGTGGTCTTCAAATTAATAAATGTAATTTATACTGCATACTTAAAAAAAAAAAAGTATTGTCTTTGCTGGAAACATGTACATTTTCATAAAGTCAAATGCATACTTGTCCATATAATTTGGGATTAAGGTTAGTGTTATGTGTTTTTAATAGATCTAGTGCACGTTCTGATAAACATGAATTCATAAACATTTGATTCCTGATCGTAATACTCTATTTATGTCTGTTTTTTCACTAGGTGTCTGATCATCGCAACTCCATCCTTAATGTGCCAGTGGGCATCTTATTTGAGGACACTGAACTTCAGCCCCCCAATTCCTTGTATTTAACATCTACGATTGGAATAATACTTGAAGGACAAGTGGTGATTGAAAAAACGCAGGACCTCCCACAGGCTATGTGTCTCCTCTTCGGTCTGATCTACGCTCTAGACCAGAATTACCCCAAATCACTTGCCAATCCAGCGTGTGCTAATGTCAATGGGACAGTATTCTCTCAAGCCTAAATTGCAGTCTCTGGCAAACCAGCTTTTTGTTTAAAAAACGTCACTGTGAGACTTTAACACCACTCTGAGAAATGTTCTACAAATGATTTGCAGAAGATATATTCAGTACTGTAATATTGTGCAAATATTTGGTCAAAGACACTGACTATGGTCACTATGCTTTACTTAGTTTGCTGTGATTTCATAACGCTTAAACAAGTAAAATGTAAAAACAATGTACATTACGTGTACATGTTCAGTACATTTACAAAAATTTGAGACTTAAATGTAATGTGTAAGTGATCAGAGTTGTACAATTGATAGTGCACTACTTAATGTTGGATACTGTTGCCACATTTATGTACAGGGTGTGACTCATTTCCATTTGAAATTTTGGTCAATAAAGACTCAAAGGATCAATATGTTGTTCATTGTTTTATGTAAGTGCAGTGTGCACACAGCTTACAGTCAAATATATGAGCTTTAAAATTTTGAAATAAAATTACAGTTAAATTTTCATGTTGAGTTTACTTAAATATAGAAGTACAATTGATATTAACACTAAGTTAAGTGAACTTTATTGTTTAAGTACATTAAATAATCGTCAAGTTTGGTGAACTAAACAATTTAAGTCAAGTCTACATAACTACCAAGTTAAGTAAACTTAACTATGCAAGTTTTGGGAGTTCTCATTACTCAATTAAATTGAGGGAACGAGTTTACTCAAATCAATTGAGTTAAATCAACTTATTAGGGTTTTCAGTGCAGTTCATTCGAGATGGATCACTTCATCTTCAAGTGCAAAAATGCAATTGTCTGCTGTGAATTAAGAAGTAAACAAATATGCCTTTTTTGAGTTACGCAACAAAACCTGTTTATGTTAGAAAAAAATCTAAGCTGGAATAGTTCTGTAAAAAAAATATTGTTGGTTTAACTTAAAAAAGTAAGTAATCTGGGTTGTCTTAATTTAAAGTTGATTGAACTGGAAAAAGTGAGTTAATACAAGGAAGGAGATTCATTTAATCATCAGAAACTCAAAATAATAAGTTATGTCAACTAAATAAATTATTATAAAGTTGATTTGACAAAAGAAAATATGTTGTGATAACAAATCTTGAAAATATTTTTTTACAGTGAGTTGAAAAAACTTTAAAGTCGTCATGAAATCAAAATTGAGGGTTTGCTTTCTTAATGTTCCTGTGTCATTATTCATTAGTTAATGAGAATGAACTTTTGATGAAAGACTATAAAGGCAATACAATCTTCCATCAAAACGTAACTTTTGCATCTGAAATGGCTTTCCTTTTCAGCCATTTTTATGCTGTAAAACATATTTTCATGATTTGTCGTCACAAATTGTATTTCTTTTGTCAAATCAACTTAGATAATGTGGTTCAGATAACATAAGATTTTGAGTTTGTCGTTTAAACCAATCTCCTGTATAAGTTTTAATTTCAATGACCTCGATATTTACCCAGGTAACTTACTTTAAGGTAAATCAAGAATACTTTTTGTTGTTGTTGTTTTTTCAGTGGATTGACCAGAAATAATGATAATCAAAAGCTAAATACTGTTTGTTTTTTTTGACATTATGTTGCAGCCCTTGTAAAATCTTCCAGATAACAGTGATTCACTGTAAAAAATATTTTCAAGATTTGTTATCACAACATATTTTCTTTTGTCAAATCAACTTTATAATAATTTATTTAGTTGAGATAACTTATTATTTTGAGTTTCTGATTGTTAAATTAATCTTCATTGTATTAACTCACTTTTTCCAGTTCAATCAACTTAAAATTTTAAGGCAACCAGGTTACTTACTTTTTTAAGTTAAACCATCAATATTTTTTTACAGTGTGATACCTAACAATAATAGAATACAGGTTTTGGCAATAATATTGCAATGATTTTTTTTTAAGTCCTTTTTTAATCATTGAATATGTGTAGTACTTGCAAAATTGGGATGTGAACATCTTATCGTATGATAGAAAAGCAATGATCTGCACCCAATCCCTAGATTTTTCTTTCCTCTTGTTGTCCTTCAGGCTTTCAGTCTTCCATGTCCCAGAAGTCCATCCTCTGTCCACGTGCAGGTGGCGTTTCAGTGTTTTCCGTCACAGACAGCTAATTTTTACACACTTTCATTGGGAAACAAGGTACAAACACTATCCCTCTCAAAAGCTCTCACACATTTATAATATGTTTGATTAATTGAGTTTCTCTGTCAGGTACTGTGCAGTATTGCAGTTTGTGAAGACGTTTGTGAGTGTGTGAGGACTTTCAGAGGACCACAAGTGAATGAGAAACTGGAATATAGTCTGCAGTCATACAACAACACAGAACTGCTGGATGCCAAGACTTTCCAACTTGGTAACACATAGAAGCTTCAACCCAAAATTGTATTTACATATTTTACTAATTGAGATTTTACTTTGTTTTAATACTCTTCCTTTGGTCTATTGTTAGTTCCCCTCCTAAGGTCCTCTTTAAGCATGGAGATCTCTTCCACGACTGCCATGTTCAGCTGGTCTACATTAGATGGTGAAAGTGTCTTGGATGTGTGTTTGGATGAGCAGTGTTTTGTTGCATCCAATTTTCAGTCATTCCACCAGGTGAAAGGGTTACAACCCGGACGTCGTTACAATGTCACTGTGAAAAAGAAAACATTCTTCCCTCAACTCCAAATTAACATTACACAAAGCCTTCAGCTGGCCATAAAGACGGGTATGTGCAAAAATTGTTGGGTTGGGTTTGTTGGGTATGTGATGAATTGCTTGTGTTCCTTTATTTTCATCGCACTCATGATAAACAAGGTGCCAAACAGACAAGAAAACTACGTAGAAAACTCAAAAAAATGAATAAACTGTCTGCACACTTGAATCCTTTAAGCAAATTTAATAGTCAAGCTTTCGGTCCTATCCTCAGGGCATCCTTGTGTTCCTTTATTATTCCTTTATAGTCACTTTAGTTAAAGGTTTTTACTAAATACATCAATGTAAATGTCTCAAAAGTAAAGTAGACCCACAATTGTTGTACTGGACTTGATGCCGTAAGAGAACCTTTTAGAGTTTCTCAAATACTTTTTACTCACTGGTTATGTAATTACAATTGACGTTTATTAATGAAACTTGTTGCAAAGATTCGAGATTTTTAATAAATATTAACTTGAATTTCTGTCTATTTCTTTCACAAAATGACAAGTATGACTTCAGAAGATTTGAAATCTAGTGCACAAAGACTAAAGACGAGACTAAAACTATTGAAAATCTTTTTGTAAATTGAAATGAAACTGAAATAGAATATAAATATTAGATTGGAACTTTGTTAAAAGTTAAAGTCGGCGTGAAACGGAAGTTAAGATTGTCATTTTTTCCTTGTCGTGACGTATATCCGAGTGAAACGGCTTCTGAAATTAGAAAAAAATGTAGGGCAGATCTTGATTTCGTCCTTTGGGAATTGATTGATCGTTGGAGGTTGGGCGTAGCAAACAAAATGGAGACAGATTTAAATGCGATTCTCTGAGAGGCTGTGCACCCTCATCGGGTCTGGCCGCACCGTTTTGCCATTCCACGTGACCGAAATAGAAGACAGGTCGTTTTGATGGGGGAGGGAAGGGTAATGTATTTGATTAAAGATTTGATTAAAGATAAACACTACAATATTACATATAAAAAGAAGATTTGTCAAATTTGATTTCATGCAGACTTTAAGTTAATGTACTAAAATGACTAAAACTGAAATAAAAAATAAGCTAAAAAGAAACTAATAAAAATGACAAAAGCACATAAATTTGCTTAATCTAAAATGGAAACTGAAAATAACTCAAAGCTAAATTAAAATGTTATTAAAATGAAAAGTTGTTTGAAATAATTTGATGGAGTTTTTTTGGGGGATAATACAATATGTGACAGTATAAATCACCATTCACTTTTGTTAAATGAAAAAGCGTAGAGCTCTACTTTTGAGTAATCTCCATTTGTGCTCCATGAAAAAAATATATATATCATGCAAATGTTTTAAAGAAGATGAAAACTTTAGTAAGTAATAAAAACTTGTCAAGACACACACATACACAGACGGTGTAACTTGTCCTCCTGCAGGTCAGTGTCCCGTTGGCTGGTTTGCTGTGGAGTGGAGCTGTTATAAGGTGAACCCACGGTTCCAGTCATGGTCTGGAGCGAAGCAAATGTGTGAAAGATCCATCCCAGGGTCACATCTGGCCAACATAAAGACAGATGCAGAGTTTCTGTCCATCACATCCTTCTTAAAGTCCTGTGACCATCTTCTGCTGTTGTGGACGGCTTTGAATGACCATGAGGTACGTCAAACGCACATAAACAGTAATGACGAACAGTGTTATGTTCCTATATTTTTGAAAGACATATGCAGCATGTATACTTTGAACAGTGTGCAAATTGTGCGTGTGCCTATATGAATATGTTTTTGCATAAATTTAAGACATTTTATACAAAATTGGAAATTAAAATGGAAAACAACTAACTTGAGGTCATGTGACGACAGTGAAGCATAGAGTGCACCGTCCACTTTTTCAGCGGCCTTGTTTCCTGAAGGTTTTCACCCATAATTCATTTTTAAATGGACTAGTTGAACCAAACTAACCAGTTACTACAGTTACCAACTTTTATTTGCAGCAAAAAAGTATTTAAAATTCAGATACTGACTTTATGGGATTGGGCTGAAGATGTTTGTTTCTATTCTCTGATTGGTGGAGCTCTCTTTGCAGAATAATGGGTAATGTAGTTTTTCACCAGGAATTCCTCTCACTAAGTAAGTTTAAATATAGTAGACTAATGCAGAGAACAAACTCATAGCTCACAGCAGTTTGTCTTTAATTGTTTATAAGACACCCTTATTGAAAATAAATGGGATTCCAGGACCAGGCTGTTGAATTCTAAAAATGGGGGTTGCGTACTGAAACTTAGGATGAAAATTAAGATGCAGAATGTAGTAGCCTATATACAGCCTCTGTTTTTAATATTTACAGACAGAAGGTGAACTCCGCTGGTCTGATGGCTCTGCCTACAACTTAATTATTGAAGTGACATCATCTCTTGCACCCAATCAAACAGGCTGTGTTGCGATGCAGAAGAATGCCGCTGGTCCAGGATACTTCTTCACTGCTTTCCCGTGTTACCTGCAGCTCCCCTATATATGTCAAGAGGAGTGTGAGTGAAGAAAAGAGATAAGGGGGGTATGATTTACACAAGCAGGACATCTTCCTCGATCAACATCCACTGTTGTTCTTGGAAAAAGGGGTTGGGTTCGAGTCAGGATTGATTGGGTTGATAGGAATGTTGTTATTGGACCAGCAAAGCTTCAGGATCCAGGAATATGTCCTGTTTTGATTAATTAAACAGTGTGATAAGTATTTTCAGAGAAGTTGCTCTTTTAATCTGTAGCTCTGGATTTTCTTTTGAAGGGGCTATAATTCAGAACGCCTTGTTATTAGCAACACTGGTGGCCGCTAAGTGAACTGCAGCCAGCAACTTAAAGCTCGTGCACGCGCAACAGATACACTCACGACAAAGTTCTTTCTCGCTCTTCTCCGATAAATAAAAAGAAGTTGGAAATACTTTTACAGCGAGATACTGTTAGCAAACATTCTGACTCTTTCCACGCCGAAGCTTTCCTCTTAACAACAAGAACACACAACAAAAATGACAGCGGTGAGAAAACGGCAGTTAAGAAAGTATCAGATGATAGTAATGTGAATATGTTTGCACCAGATCGTGTCGACAAATTAGCTAATTCAAATTACACTGTTATGATAGTTTGATTATAAAGTAGGTTATATTTGAGACTATATAGATCTGGCTATGTGAGATGGGGGGAGGGACCAAATATTTGTAATTATTGCAGTGGACAATGTAGCGGCAAGAGCGACGCAAGTGTTTTTTGCTAGTTTCAGCCCGACGCAGTTATCATTTTCACATCCTGCGCCGCTTTGTTTAAATAGCAAAGGCATTTGCACCCATTTGTGCGCTCATAGGCGTGCTAGTCTAAAAAATAGGTGTGTTCAGGCACATTGTTGGCACGTCGTTAAACTAGCAACAGTGGATTCGGACACGCCCTAAGTGCACTGCACTCTAGACTATGCACTTAGATTGTTAAAATAGGGCCCTATGGTGCTTAATTAATCCATTTTCTTTGCATGACACATCGAAATTACAGTAGAGAATAGCTCTTTTGGCATTAACCTGAACATTGTATAATCATTTAATGTGTCATAGAACAAAATAGAGGCTTTCAGGAGAGTGAGTAACTGTTGTACTACTTCTTCTTGATTTTCCTGACAAAAAACGTTGAGTCCTTCACATAAAAATCTGTCTACTGCAGGCTTTCATAGACAACCTAGGAGGTTGTCTTACAAGCTGTCCACACACTGGCAAATAAAGTTTATTAATAAATGACAATTCTTACATATAGCCTCTTTAACTATGTTTCAGATGTTTCTCCGACATCATTAGAAGAATTAAGAGTAGACTCGAATGAGACAAATGCTGACATACAATTATAAAGCCATAAAATAAATGTGGATTAGAGTTATTATTAAGTAAAACTATTACAAATAATTTTCGTTTGTTGAAATAATGCTGAAATAATAGAATAGAAATAGAAATGTTGTCTTGGCATCTAACTGAAAAAAAGTTAAGTGGAAGTATTGAAATGACTAAAACTGAAATGAAAATAAAGCTAATTTTAAAATTATATTAAAAACTAATTAAAATGAAAAAAAAGCACTTAATGAAAATGAAACCTAAAAATTAAAAAAAAAAGTAAGATAATTCAAAATATTAATAAAATTAAAATGAATTTTAATTATTTGATTATTTGGTTTTACAACAATTCGATGAGAAATGTTAAGTTCATTTTAGGACTTTTGATTGTAGACTTTGGTGTCTTGGAAGATCTGAGCACAGTTTGAGACATTGAGAACTTTTCTGAAACTCTAAGTATATCCATTAGATGAGAAACTTTGATTACCGGGCAAAATTACACCTTCAGTCCATCCTGTGAGACTATATTTTGTTGGGTAATATTACACTGTGATGTCCACTTGTTAAGGGACATTTGTAAGGACCCTTCTTTAAACTAAAATGACAAATGGGATCCCCAGTGGTCTTGTGGACTTTGATGGTCCACTTAAAATGTGACAACTGGTACAGATATTTTCAGTACATAATCTCAATTTACTCTTCATTTAGTTTAATTGCTGTCCAAGAGATTTCATTTGAGGCTTTCTTTTAGAATAATCTTATCTATGTGTGTTACTGTTTCAGTGTTGCAGAGCAGTAGGGAATGGCTGTTCCTGGAGAGTGTGTGTGAGACAGAAGCAGCATTTATCTGGTCTAATGAATCTCAACTTGACTTATCTGCTGGTTTTTCACTCGCTCTACAATCAGAAGATGACTCAGTCGAAGGAGCCCTGTCAAATAGGCCACTCATAAACACTCAAGGCAGAGTGAGAGTTCAAGGACTCTCTCCTGGACACGTCTATCATTTCTCATTGGTTCTTACACGCCCCAGTGGGGCGTCTCAGACACTTGGACCCATTTTCATCGTCATTACAAGTAAGTTTTTCTACATCTACGGTACCAACACACATTAAAGGAAAAGTTTACCCCCAAAATAACTGGTTTGTTTGTTTGCTTAATGTTGCAGAGCCAAATCCTCCTCAGAATCTCACAATGACAGCTGTTACGTCCAGTCAGATTGCAGTGTATTGGACCGCCCCTGATTCTACCCAGAATGCTCTATTCAAGCAATACATCCTGCACTGGGTGGATCTATCCTCTGGCAGAAGCCATTCTATTCAGTTAGACAAGACAAATCAGAGTGCTGTGATTGCTGGGTTGAAGGCGTATCATGCTTACAAGATCACAGTTTTGTCTGTCACTGCTCAAGATGTGGAAAGCAATGACAGTATGTCTGTGACTGTCATCACAGGTAGGTTTTGCACACACAAAAAAAGATACTGAGGGGTGAATTCTTTTTTGTGTGCAGTATTTCCATCCAAAACTATGTCTTATCAACATGCCAACCACAGATCAACTTAACAAAAACACTATACACAAGATAGCACTGTGCAAATTTACCTATTGTGTGCAAATTAAGCTATTTGTGTGTGTGTCCTCCTAGGTAAGGGGATCGAATTTACAGTTTGTTCAGTATAAAAATCATTACATTATCAGCTAACTAGTAATGACTCAAGTGTTACTACATGATCTAGTCATGACTTGTGCAACCAAACATTAAAGTCATTTCAAGCGTTTGAGATTTTGGTGAACTTTAGTATACTTTTAGAAAATTTCTTTAGAATTATATAATAACACTTGAGTCATTACTAGTTAGCTCCCATGATCTTCACTTTATAATACGGATCCAAATAATTACTAATTCCCAAAGAAGTATGTAGTAACACTTTCATCTGTGCTCTATTACTTACTAATTTGTTAATCAGAGGTTTTTTTAGTTAGTAGTTACTAGATTGTTAATAAACTTTTTCAGTAGTTCTCTGGGAAGTTTTAAAAAAAATAGTAGTTATTGATTACTTAATAGTGAACTACCACTTTCGTCTGTGCGCTATTACTTACTAGTTTGTTAATCAGAGTTCCTCGTTAGTTAATAATAGTTACTAGATTTATCGGTTACTTATTGGTTCTTGTGTAGTTATTCCAACCCGATCTCACGACCAAGTCGTACGAATTCGACGAATGATTAAAAAGTGGCTAATTCGTAACAATTCATACGACCTCACTCGTACGAATTAGTACGAATTTGCTAAATTGTACATATTTTACGAATTGGCCAATTCGTATGAATTCGTACGAATGACCTACCCCTTACCCCGCCCCTAAACCTAGCCATCACGTGGGTTTAGACAAATCGTACGAATTAGTACGAGTGAGGTCGTACGAATTAGACACTTTTTAATCATGCGTCGAATTCGTACGAATTGGTCGTGAGATAGTGTTGGTTATTCATTAACGAAGCAACCGTATTCTAAAGTGTTACCAAAAATTGGAATGTAAGGATTTAATAACACTGTCAAATATAATCTTTAACAGATCTCAAAGTGAATATCACAACATTATATGTATACAATATATATACAATTGCATTATTGCATTATATTGTAACATTATATAGATGTTTTGTGTGCTGATGTCTGTGTGTTTTAGAGGTTAGTCCTCCACGCAAGGTCTCAGTTGATGCTGTGGGTTTGGAGAACGTGACTGTGTGCTGGTGGCCTTCACCTGATGAGGAAGTTGATGAATATTACATCCGACTCCATCCACAAACAATTCAGGCCCAAACTAGAGAGTTTTGGATAAATAGCTCCACCTGCGTCTCTCTTGCACAGCTCAAACCAGGTGGGACGTATGAAGTGGAAGTGGCTGCAGTGAAGGACAAAAACAAAAGCGCACCAATTACCATTCGAAAGACTCTGAGTATGATTTGTTTGTTTTTATCTTCCCTTTCCTTCATTTCCCTTATGCCTCTGTCTCAGTCTATAATATGTATTTTATGCTTGTTTCAGAACCTGATAGCATCCAGATAGCTGTCCCATATGCAGTTGGCACACATTCTGTGGAGCTCTTTGTGCAGATGCCCAGAAACAGCATTTATGACGGCATCACCATTACTTACCAAAATAATCGAACCTGGACGCCAGTGTCCAAAGACAGCACCAAAGTGGTTGTCGGCAGCCTGAATCCAGGGACGCAGTATAACTTTTATGTGTTTGTGACCAGCAGAGACACAAGCAGTGACGGTTTTGCTTTACCACCTGTGAGCACCTGTGAGAAAACATTTGAGAAACTTTTACTCTTATTGCTCACATAAGTACTGTACTGGTCAAAAGTTTGGAATCATTCAGATTTTTTGAAAGACGTCCCTTATGCTCACCAAGGCTGCAATTGTTTGATCAAAAATGCAGCAAAATATGTTATCACAATTTAAAATAACAGTTTTTTTATTTTAATATATTTGTTTTAAACGTAATTTATTCTTGTGACGGAAAAGCTGAATTTACAGAATCATTACTGACGGTCTGCAGCGTCACATGATCATTCAGAAATCATTCGAACACGCTGCTCAATACTAAGAAATGTTTCATGAGCGCCAAATCAGATTTTTTTTTTATTATTATTCAGAAAGGATCCATTAAATTGATCAAAAGTTACCATCTTCAGTGTCTCATGATCTTTCAGAAATCATTCATGATGATTTAGTACTCAAGAAACATTTCTCATAATAAGATGTCATTTTGATCAAATAAATGCATCTTTGGTAAGGATGAGACTACTTTCAAAAACATTTTAATGATTACAATTTTTTTGACTAATAGTGAGTCGAAATATGAGTATACTGCTCCTTTTATGGCACTGTCATTTTATTATAATTTTTTCACAAATAATATGAAACCAAATGCTGTTACCAAAAAAAGTGAAAATAATCCTACATTGCTGTCACATCACCTTGCATCATTGTCTATTTAATGCAGAAAATAAAAACAGTTATTTTTCATTTTAGTACTTTTGCACAATATCCATATTCCATGCTTCAGAAATGATACGCGGAGTCTCTGAGACTTAATTTGAATGTGTGTTCATCTATTTACAGGTTTGGCTCCTCCCACCAATGTGCATGCTGGTGTTGTGACTGACAGTTCTATAGAGATCTTGTGGGACAGGGCTGAGGGAGACGGTCATCATTATGAGGCGCTGTGTATGAACTGCCCTGATTCTGTGTTTGTGAGTACACATCCTGTGTAAGTCTGTTTCTTCAAAGTGACAGATCAGGTTAAAATACCTTTTTGAGTGAATGATCTCATAGAGTGCGACATTTGATGGATAAAAAAAACCAACCGCTCATATTCAACAATCACCATCATCATTATGAAACTAAAGTGAAATTGTGCACAAAAGATTTTGAAGTAAATTTTTTATGCTGTCCTTAAATAATAGATGCTCAAACGAGGAGAAATAGTTTGTTTACTACTTTGTTGTGTGTGTCTTTTAGGTGCAGAAGGTAGTAGACCCTAGAGCAGTTTTTAAAGACGTGATAGCAGGAGAGCTGTGCAACTTTTTAGTTCGAACAGAGAAGGAATTTTTCATAGACAGTCCAGCAGTGATTATAGCCGTCAGAGCTGGTAAGCATACATTCACAAAGGCTTAAAAGTTCACTACTGTCCAAAAGTTCAAAAGTCAGTAAGAATTGTATTTTTTTTTTTTTTTTTTTACAAATATAAAAGTCTTTCTATTTATCAAAAAAAAAAAATCCTGAACAAACAGCACAACTGTTTTCAACATTGACAATAATCAGAAAGGTTTCTTGTGCAGACAGTAAATCAGAATGATTTCTGAAGGATCATGTGACACTGAAGAATGGAGTAATGATCCTGAAAATTCAGCTTTGCACCACTGGAATAAATTACATTTTAAAATATATTACAAATGGAAAACAGTTTTAATATTGAGAAATCAAATCAAATAATATTTCACAATATTTCTGATTCACTTACAAGAGGCTCTCTCGTACTGCGAAAACCTCTTTTCCTCGAGATATTGAAGCCAAAAATTATCCTAAATTTTGAATTAATGTAAAACGTGTTGCGGCAGCATGCAGAGTCAGACATATGCAAGGCGGCTCACGTGCCTAGTGGCTGTCCTGCGGCAACTGCAGCAGCCTTTCGAGCTAGGCCTTTAGTGATGTTAGATCCAATGGGGGCGCTTCGCACCCACTACGTCATCTCCAGCCAAAGTGGGCGTGGCCTAGGCCTATGAATACATAGCTTTCTTCATCTCTTTCATCTCTGCTCGCAAGTCGTCAGGGAAACGGGCCAGCATCGAATCCAAGCTGATACGTCTACTTTCATAGGCCATGGCGAGCCTCGTGGCGCTGCCCGCGCACAACCAATGGATGGATGTTTCTTGCAAAGGGACCACTTACCTCTGTCTCAGCAGCATTTTCCGGTGTGGACGGTGCTAAAGACAGAAGATACCACTCTCTTCCTCCAGTAGAAGAAGCTGTAGCAGCCCATCTTTTCCCGCCCTTTTCTGGATGGCGAGTTAAGACGGTGTTACATTCTAAAGCTTGCCACACTACTTCCAGTATGCACAGCCGCGCACAATCAACTCATGTCGATTTGTGCATTAAATGTAGTGAATGTGCCCACAACCGAGTGCCCACAAACACTACACACTGCATGTCCCACGGTTTCTGTAAAAACAAAACCAACGTATACAGTCAGCTCAGGCTGGAGTAAATGTGCCCGCTGTCCCGCCCCCACATTCTCTCACACACATGTCAAGCCCCATAGACATGTCAAGTCTATAACAGCGCGACTATTGCTAGAGCGCAGACTGAAAATTCAACGCATCGCGAAATCCTTTCGCTGCGTCACTATAGTCCTGTTTAAAAGGTTTCAGAAAATGCTGGTCTCATAGCTGCAGCATCATCAGTACTCCAGTTGGGTCTGCTTCACATGAGCCCACTGCAGTTAAGGCTAAAAGTGCGAGTACCACCACGGGCATGGGCCTCTGGTCTGTTTCACCTCAAGGTCAATCAGATATGCGTCACAGCTCTGAAACCTTGGAGAGCAATCGACTGGTACCAACCAGGTGTAAACCTGTGAACTTCCTCGAGTGTAAAAGTGGTGTCCACTGCTCGAGGGCAGACTGTTCTTTGGCCAGTGGTCAGAACGGGAAAAGCTCCTACACATAAACTGTCTAGAAATGATGGCAGTCGACAACGTGCTGAGGCGTTTTTGTCCCCGAATAAATTGTCACCACGTCTTGGTCCACTTGGACAGCATGCCAGTGGTGGCCTATATAAATTGTCAGGGTGGCATCAGGTCCCGAAACCTTTACAGGCTGATGGAACACCTCCTGGTCTGGGCTCAGCACAATTTGCGCTCATTGAGAGCCTGAATTTAGGACCGGACAGACTGTCCAGAAACAATGTTCCAGCAGGAGAATGGTCTCTGCACCCGGTCCTACTGCTGTGGGAGACATTCGGCAGACCGCAGTAGACCGAATCAGGGAAAACGGATGCTCAGTTCTACTTGTGGCTCCGCTCTGGAAAAACCAGACTTGGTTCCCAGTTCTGTTGCAACTGACAAGCACTGCCCCATGGCCAATACCGACGAGGAAAAACCTCCTTTCTCAGGCCAAGGGCTTGATTTGGGTCCTCGCCCGTAGCTGTGGTCCCTGCACGCATGGGCCATCAACTGTTATCCACAACCACCTGGAGGGAGTGTTAAACATGATCATGCAGGCTAGAACGTTGTTTATTAGATGACTCTATTCCTCAAAATGGTCTGTGTTTTCTGACTGGTGTAAAGCCTGAAGCTTTTCACCCATCGGCTGCGGGGTTACGGAAGTTCTCTCCTTCCTTCAAGAGCTACTGGATAAGGGTAGAACCCCATCCACGCTCAAAGTTTATGTGGCAGCCATAGCAGTATTTACAAAACCTACGATCTGGTCATCTGCTTCCTTAAAGGAGCTAAGAGGCTGAATCCTCCCAGACCCCCCTCAGTTCACATGTGGGACCTTTCCAAGGTTTCCGGAAGCCATGAAAGGTGCCCCGCTCGAGCCAATCCATTTGTCGGACATGAAACATCTGTCATTCAAGACAGTGTTTCTTATGGCTCTTGTTAGTTTAGGGCATAGGGGATTTACAAGCGTTCTCAGCAAGCGCAATGTGTATGGAATTTGGGCCAAATGACTCGAAAGTCATACTCAAACCAAGACAAAACCAAGATAAGTGCCTAAATCCCTCAACACTCCGTTCCTTTGCTCAGTCAGGAAATTGAGAGACTCGCTCACCTGTTTTCAGACAGACTGAGCAGCTCTTTGTTTCTTTCAGCGGAAGTGCTAAGGGACTAGCCCCATCGAAACAGAGCCTATACAGATGGATAGTTGATGCCATAGCACTGGCATACACGTCTAAAGGCTTGAAGTGTCCTTTAGGTGTTAGAGTGCACTCCACAAGAGACATGGCCTCATCGCGGGCTTGGTCTAGCGGGATTCCCTTGCAGGATATCTGTATGGCGAAAGGCTGGGCCTCCCTGTCTACATGTATAAGGTTTTATAACCTAGAGGTTCCCGCCTTATAGGCTAAACTACTTTCGGTCCAAAATCAGTTGTTTCGGCTCAGATTACTACTACCGCTTGAGCAACATCTTGCTGATCAATAAAATTACTCTATGGGCAAAAGTAAGACCCATACTGTTACCCAGTTGAGGCCGAACACTTTCACCCTGGCTGTGTGGAACACTGTCGATGTGATTAGCTCCCATAGGAGCTATTGGATAAGACGCTTCTAGCCTCTCCTCTCTGCATGCTGCCGCAACGCGTTTTACATTAATTCAAAATTAAGAAATAATTTTTGGCTTCACTATCTCGTGGGAAAAAAAGGTTTTCCCTTGTGTAAGATATTACTCAGTACTCGTTCCCACTTCTAGAGAGAACCGAGGTTACATCAGTAACCGAGGATGTTTTACTGTATGTATCACATAAATACAGCTTTGGTCAGTATATAGACTTCTTTTATAAACATTAAAACTCTTCACCTGAGTTTTGAACAGTAGCATGCTTACACTCAATACTGTTCTTACAACTGCACCCCCATGCCTGTTGACCAACTTGAATTACATTTTTAAAGAGCAATTTCTAGAAAAATAGTAATTATAAGTACTTTTGAGGGTCTGGAAATCACAATTTTTTTTCAGTTTTATGTTTTGAGTTTTATGAACCCTGCTTGATCACTTTAATTGCCCTATGTCTATTTGTAGCTCCCAGTTCGGTCACCTTGTTGCCTGTGCAGAGGACATCAGCATCTCTCAGTGTGCTCTGGAGGACAGGCCAGGGGGTCTGTGACTCATTCATCCTGTCCATCAGAAACTCAACCTTTATCCTGCAGACCAATCAGAGTGCGTCTGATGACAGGTGCGGATTTAGATCAGTTATCTGCTCTGAAGATTCGTTCTTTATGTGAGAGAGACTGCAGCTTCCTCTCTTTTTTAGAACATTTCGCTTTGACAACCTGTTGCCTGGAAGTGTGTATACTGTCGAAGTGAGCAGTGTTCGTGGAGACAGGCGAAGTTTACCTGCTTCTGCAATTGCTAACACACGTGAGTGTTACTACACTTATACATTGGTACAAAACTTAGCAAGAACTTATCGTCTACTCTTTCACACCAGTCCACAAATAAGCTCTGTTCCAAAATGTAGTGCCTTGCTGTACTGCCTACATAGACAGCTGCTTTCTAAGGTAGCATGCTGAAACGGAACCTCATGACTCATTCGAAAACACTTCACTTAGGTAGCAACTTCATTCGCATTTACTTACAAATGGCCAACAAAAAGTGCTCTTCATGTGAAGCCAATTCAATAGAGTTTGATGTTAGTGTGCCACCAAGTAAAAGCGATACTCTACTTAACAAAAAATACATAGCCTTTATTAGGATTAAATCTGTTGATCAGTAGTTTTAAGTATCAAGAGTAATATTTACAGTACTGTTCAAAAGTTTGAGGTTGTTTAGATTTTATGATGCTTTTGAAAGGAGTCTCTTCTGCTCACCAAGGCTGCATTTATTTCGCCAAAAATACAGTAAAACAGTAGCCTGACTTCGTCATACTCGTATTCAATTGAGAATATGAGTCTGAGACCACTCCATTGGCCTTTGATTATGAGGCGTGTCTTAATCGAACCAGGGGAAAAAAACCACAACAACCACATGCTTTTCATTACGTCCCATCTTCTTAACTTAGCGACCGTCAGAGCCAGCTGATAAGTTACACTTTTGCCGAATATCTTTCCGATCAACAAATGCCTTAATTGCAGTGTTCTGTTTGTCTATTAAGATTAATGCGCTGTCGATTAATCAATCTGATTGGCCCGATCATTTTTTGCCTGATCATAATTACTCCTCAATGGATCGAGTCCAGACCGAACTTCCCGACCAAAAAATGTTGTGGGCGGAGTTCGGGCTGGCATCCAGGAGAGTAAAACAGTAATATTCTAAAATATTATTGCAGATTTTCTACTCAAGAAACATTTCTCTGCTTCTGTTCTCAGAATTGTGAGATGTAAAGTCCAATTATGAAAAAATGTCAGCCTTGGTTTTCCTCAGAATTGGACTTAATAATTCTTATGAGTTGGAATTGCGAGTCGGGGTGATCCGATCAGAATTGTGAGAAAAGTCTAAATTATCTTTTAAATTGTTTTATTCAGTGGTGGAAACAAGCTTCCATAGCATTGCACATACTGTATCTTTCACAGAAAAGCCAATCCCAGAACTCACTTCAATAAGCTTCAAGATGGCAGGTAAGAAAAATAGATTTATTTATTTTTTACAGAAAATATAATTATTTCAGCAAGGACACATTACATTTATCGAAAGTGACAGTAAAGACATTTATAATGAGTAAATATTTTTTTTTATTTCAATTAAAAGCTCTGTTGAACTTTCTATTCATCAAAGAATCCTGAAAAATATATTAATATAAAGAATCATGAAAAAAATATTAAGCAGCACAATGTTTTAGATAATAATAAGAAATGTTTCTTGAGTAGGAAATCAGAAATAATAATTTCCTACCGGTATATTGATATTTTTACTGTATTTTTGGTAAAATGAATGCAGCCTTGATGAGCAGAAGATAAGCATTTCAAAAGCATCAAAAATTCTGAACAACCTCAAACTTTTTAACTTTAGTGTAAATATTAATCAATAAAAAATGTCAGAATTGTGAGATAAAAAGATGCAATTACTTAATACTTGACGACATTACTTACAGTGTCAAATGCAAACTTTAGTTAGAATTATGCTGCCTGATTTTAACAACCTGTTCCTATGATGCCTTAAGCACCTGGCATGTAGGCAGCTCACTAGGGTTTGGAAACAGAGCTGTAAACTCTCAGATGCTTTCAAAAATATATATTTTTCTCAGTTCCAGAACCTCCTGATGACCTCACTTGCATTGAACAGGAAGTGAGCAGCATGTACGTGATATGGAAACACCCACCAGGCAGAGTGGATGGTTACAGGGTAGGGTGACTTTTTGATCATCCAATCAGTATCGAGATCTGTATAATGTAATTTGATAATTGTATAGTGTATTTTCGCATTTGGGATTTCTTTGATTGTTTTGATGGAATGAATGGGTCAGAAGGTTCAAGAGGCTATGTAGAATGAGTTATTATACTTTTTTTAAATTGTAAGCATGACTAGACTAGTTTTGGAGCCTTTGCACACCTGTTAAAACTTTCATACCGACCGTCTCAGCTGAAATGTAGCCTAGCAACACCCTGTAGTCTTGTGTGCTCGGGTTTCTGCCTTTCTCATAATACATGAGTGCCAATCCTTCATTTTACCTTACAAAGAGGGGGGATGTGTTTGAGTGTATGATGTAAAAATTCAATTTTGCAAATTTGAGATGATGTTTTTCATCTAGTGTAAAGTCTCCTTGGAAAAACCTGGGCTAAAGAGACTTCTATGTTTAATGAGCTCCTCACTTCTATGGTCACCCCTATTCTAGATTGGCCGTGCCAGCATCTCAGATCTTTGACTGGGCCACGAACATAATTTTTATGTACATTACTATTCAAATGTTTGACTCCTGGTTTCACAGACAAGGCTTAAGCCAAGTCCCAGGCTAAAATCGTTTGAGCTGGGTTTTTTTTGTTGTTGTTGTTTAGTGAAAGCAACGTGCACTGTTATAATAAGTATCATTGTTTTGTCTCAAGATGCAGATATTTTGCTAAAATGTCACAATTGAACAAATCCTGTCTTAATCTAAGAAGCCATGTCTGTGAAACCAGGCCTGGGGATTGTTTTGAGAAAGTCTCTCCGCCTGCTCACCAATGCTCCATTTATTTGTTCAAAAATAAAGCAAAAATATTGTTATTCCTGTGATTCAAAGCTGAATTGCATAAGGAAAGTTACTGGGTTACTGGTCTTCGGTGTCATGTGATCCTTCAGGAATTTCATTCTGATATGCTGATTTGCTGCTCAAGAAACATCATTATCATTTTTGAACTGCTTAATATTTTTGTAGAAATTGTGATACATTTTTTCCCACGAATATTTGCTGAATAGAAAGCTCAAATTTAACATTATACGTCTTTACTTTCACAAGTGATCAATATAATGTATCCTCGCTACTGTAAATAAAAGTTTCAATTTCTTTCAACAACAACAAAAAAATGTATACAGACCCCAAATCATTTAAACGAAAGTGTTTAAAGTTTATGCCTATACTTATTTTATTTCTGTTGCTTGCTTTATTTACATTTGTTCCATTTGTTAGTTGCGATATGGCCTCGCGGGTGACCATCCTCTGCAACACCAGGTTGATCTCCATGGAAACAGTGTCAGTATTCATGACCTGACCCCAGGAAGTGATTACAGGTTTGAGATCCAGTCCTTCCTGGGGTCAGATTTCAGCCAGACCACAGTCAAAAACATCTCTACTAGTAAGAATTTCCCAGAGATACTTTCTACTTTTGGTGTCATTACTATTATAGATATGAAAAAAAAATACAATACATAAACCCATATTAATAAAAAAAGGTAATTCTAAGCACTGATTTTTATTTTATTTTTTATTCCAGGGCCAGCAGGTGTGTGTTCACTCTCTGTGTCTCACGTCAACATCACATCAGCCACAGTGGCATGGGCACCAGCTGCTGGCTATTTTGATTTTTATAAAGTGACCATCAGTAATGGCTCTCAAATCTGGACGTTAGACGTGAGTCCACACTTGCAGGAGGTCACCGTCAATGGCCTGTGGAGCGGCTGCTCCTATAACACCACTGTACAACGCTTCAGAAACACCATCGGTGGAACCGCTGCCACCATCACTATACACACAGGTTAGAATGTTTCCCAAAATGCACTTGGCATAATGAAAGGAACTAATTCCTGTAATGTCAAATGAAGCTTTAATTGAACCGAGCTGAATCAATTTTAACTGAATAAAACTGATTCACCCTGCATTGAGTTACAATTGAGTTGCATTTGAAACTTGCACTGAACAGATCCAACATAATTTAAGGGAACCGAACTGCATTGAAACAAACTGAACCTTGTCCGTAAATTATATTACATTTCAATAAATTCAACGGAACTTAACTGAAATTAATTAATAATTTTGATTAAAAACAGTTAAGTTTGGCTTGGTTCAACAGCATTGAATTTTAACTGAATCAAACTGAATTGAACCAAACTAAAATGAATCAAATTGAACAATTTGAGTGAGTGAGTAAGCGGGGTGAGTGGGTGGGTGGGTGAGTGAGTTAGTAAGTGGGGTGTGTAAGTAAATGGGTGATTGATTGAGTAAGCGGGGTGGTTGGGTGAGTGAGTAAGTGGGGTGTGTAAAGTGAGTGGGTGGGTGAGTGGGTGGGTGAGTGAGTAAGTGGGGTGTGTAAAGTGAGTGAGTGGGTGGGTGAGTGAGTGGGTGGGTGAGTGAGTGAGTAAATGGGGTGTGTAAAGTGAGTGGGTAAGTGAGTAAGTGGGGTGAGTGAGTGAGTGGGTAAGTGAGTAAGCGGGGTGTGTAAGTGAGTGGGTGAGTGATTGAGTAAGCGGGGTGGTTGGGTGAGTGAGTAATTGGGGTGAGTGAGTGAGTGGGTAAGTGAGTAAGCGGGGTGAGTGGGTGGGTGGGTGAGTGAGTGAGTGGGGTGAGTGAGTGAGTGGGTAAGTGAGTAAGCGGGGTGAATGGGTGGGTGGGTGAGTGAGTGAGTAAGTGGGGTGTGTAAGTGAGTGGGTGAGTGATTGAGTAAGCGGGGTGGTTGGGTGAGTGAGTAAGTGGGGTGTGTAAAGTGAGTGGGTGGGTGAGTGGGTGGGTGAGTGAGTAAGTGGGGTGTGTAAAGTGAGTGAGTGGGTGGGTGAGTGAGTGGGTGGGTGAGTGAGTGAGTAAATGGGGTGTGTAAAGTGAGTGGGTAAGTGAGTAAGTGGGGTGAGTGAGTGAGTGGGTGAGTGGGGTGAATGAGTGAGTGAGTGGGTGGGTGGATGGATGGGTGGGTGAGTGAGTGAGTAAGCAGGGTGGGTGAGTGAGTGGGTGGGTGGGTGAGTAAGTGGGGTGTGTAAGTGAGTGTGTAGGTGAGTGAGTAAGTGGGGTGAGTAAGTGGGTGAGTGAGTAAGTGGGGTATGTAAGTGAGTGGGTGGGTGAGTGAGTGTGGTGAGTAAGTGAAAGTGAGTGGGTAAATGAGTGGGTGGGTGGATGGGTAAATTGGTGAGTGAGTCGGTGGGTGAGTGAGTGAGTGGGTGGGTGAGTGGGTGGGAGAGTGGGTAAGTGGGGTGAGTAAGTGAAAGTGAGTGGGTGGGTGAGTGAGTGGGTGGGTGGATGGGTAAATTGGCGAGTGAGTCGGTGGGTGAGGAAGTGGGGTGAGTGAGTGAACGTTAATCTAACCAAACCTGATTAAAATGAATGAAATTTAATTTAACCTTAATTAAACGAAAGTGAGATGAATTTAGTTTTTAGCGTTGTCTGTCTGTAAAATATATACTTGCTTTTTTAAAAAAATCTGTGTGTTTCAGTGCCTGCCAGTCCTGAAGGGTTGCGTGTGATCAGCGTGTCACCTCGTGCTTTCTCTCTCCACTGGCTTGCATCACCTGGATGTGATAAGAACTACCTGATCCAAGTGCATCCTGACCATGGCAATATTACCATCACCACAAAAACAGACAGCTACGTCCAGGTACACACTACCCCCCCACACACACACCCTGAGTCACTCACAGTCCTCTCCCACAGCCGTATGCCAGGTGTCAGGTAGAAGAGTATCCGTGTCAGCTGGGCGGAGTGTGTGGAGGAAGGTTGGAGAACAAGGGAGAGAGTGAAAGAGAGAGAAGACCGTTAATAATAGGTTTAGCATTGGTAGTGGGACTAGTTTGTTTCTGATCACTCGCATACCAGTGGTTAGTTACCCATTCAGCAGCTCTCTCTTAGTGAGGGGCCATCATGCCATCCTGTCTGCCCCTGCTGGTTATCCTGTACTCGGGCCTCGGTAACGTTCAGGTAGGCATCAATTGCATATTTGCATTGCATGGGTTTTGCATTACATGACATGCATTAAATACTCAAGATAGAAGAGTTGGATGCCATTCAGGAGTATATTGAGAATTATTTAATTATATATTTTTGTTGTAATTTGGATTCAAATTCCAATCTTTTGCTCAAATCACCAAATGAAAATAAAATTCCATCTCAGGAACTTAAAGAGATAACATTTAGCAACATTTTGAATCCCTGCAAAATAGATTTATTCTCTTAAATGTTTGCTGAACTCACACACACACACACACACACACTTTGGTCTGTTTGAGAGTGATGGTGAGACGCTATACGACCTTTGGAGGAATTCTTAAACTGGCTTGTGTTTCTTAGAATTAAGAAACACGGCAATTCTGCCACACAAAGACTTGAGTGTGTGATAAATATCACTGAACACTGACTCGTCTTCCTTGTGCGGGACTGTATCTTTGTAAAGGGTTTCTATTTGACATTGTATGCATTCATTTGTGGAGCATTCATAATTGAACATCATAATAACATTTCTAAAAGTTGCCATCAACAATTTAAAAGTTTAGCTTAAAACCTGTATGCTTAATTTTCAGCATCATTTATATTTTCTTTACTATTTATATTTTGCCCTGTGTAAACTTGAAAGTAACTTGCTTTAAAGTTTTATTAGTTATTTATATTGCAAAATGGCTCAGAAAAGTGAAATTAGTTCTAAGAAAAGCTCTTGCAACATTTCTAAGCAAATATATTGATGGATATTTTATTTATTTGCAGTGAAATTCATAGAAGTGTGGTATATATATATATATATATATATATGTATATATGTGTGTATATATATATATATATATATATATATACTGTATCACACACACACACGTTATGTAACGCATAATTATTGATTTGATTAATTTGATTTTACCATGTTATCTTGTTTTACTGGTGTTGTCAAGCTATTTTATCCTCTCATCTGATAAGACTATTGTCTTTCTGGAACAAGTGGTGTGACATCACGTATGGTAACTTAGCCTGCCACTGTTACATTACTCAACAAACTTTGTGTTTGTGAACATGTGACAGAAGACCACAAGAGATGCTTTTTAATATATGATTTATGTTAACAAATTATTTCTGGTTAAATTATTGCTAGTAATGGCTCAAGAAGATTCGCTTGCAAAGAGTGTGTTTGTTTGTGGGAGTGTCTGAGGTGCATGGATTATTGATGGTATCTGTAGATGTACAAAATTACTTGTGTTTTTGAGGGTGGTTTGATGCATGATGGTGTTTTGGAGTAATAATGCGATGTGTTTGATTTATGTAAGTCATTGTCTTCAGTCAGGCATAGCCATCGCTATTAGAATCACATTCATATACAGTATCTGATCGCATTCAAATTGTGATTTGTTTAGGATCTATTGCTGACTTTTTGGTTTTACTTGGGTTATGCTTCAGTTTTCTCAAAAGAGACATGTCTCAGCAATATGTTATGAGACATTACTATGCTTTATGCACTATAAATGAGCCTTTAATGACTATATTATTTGAAAAATTGTATATCATTGAGTAATGTAAAATGCAATAATCAAAATAAGCACAACATTTATTTCTCTACTAAAAAGATTTTTTACAATCCTGAAATTTTAGGTGCAAAACACTAACAAAATAGATAACTAGAAGACATAAGATGTTACCATTATAAAGGTCACTCTCAAAAACGGTTGACTTTTTTGCTTATAAAATGCTGAGTAGTTTAATTTCATAACATAAAAGCTTATGATATATACTAAAGCCTAATTAGTAATCATGTCAAAATTTTATGTTCTTTGTTATTTTAGTCTTGATTTTTTTCCACACCTATCATTTCCCTCTGATTTTAGGTAGAAGTTATGGGTAGGGTTACGTTTTGGGGTAGGAATGGGTGGACTGTATACATTATTTCTGATGATTAATTTTACCCCTAATTTTATGGTTAACCGCAGCTGCAGTCTCAAAATAAAAAAAAATAAAAAAATATATGTATTTTTTTATCTCAGTTCCTCAACTACCCTCTGAGAGTTTTTAAATTTACATTTATGCATTTGGCAGATACCTTAATCCAAAGGAATACACATTGCGTTAAATGCATACATTTTTATAAGTTCAAGAATGTAAATATTGCTGGTAATCGAACGCATGATTTTTGTGTTGCTAGCACCATGCTGTACTGTTTGAGCTTTAGGAACGCACACAAAAATGAAACCAAAACCATTAAAAACAATTAAACAAATGATTAAAAATAGTCGTTAAACACGGTTTTAAAAAATAATTTGTTATTTATTTTTGATGTAATGTGTGAGAATGTGTGTGATTGTGATTGTATTGAATCCAATTAGTGTCAATTTGACCTGCAACATAAAAATTGGACACAGAATTTGAAACACACCGTAATACAAGGGAACACTAAGCATCTTTTATATTATCCAATATAAAATTTTATAGAATTCTGTCTTTTAAATGTTGGATTTTATTTATTTATTTATTTATTTTTTCAAGAATCATATCTGTTACCATATTTGAGAATGACCCATATGTTCATTGTAGACGTAGTCTATGTTTGTCCTGTATACAGTATGTATTGTGTCTATTCTGTGTTTTAGGCTCAAGTGTCCAGTGTAACCCCTGGAACATCATACACCATCACGGTCAATGCAGTGGCCTCGTCAGGGTTCAGCTCACCTGTCAGCCGAATACTTGTCACCACTATTGAGTCATGTAAGTCTGTGTATTCCATTCTTAAACCACTATCTTTTTTCAATAAAAATGATGCCTTCCTTTTGTTATTTATGTTTATTTCCCCATAGTTATATATTTTCCTCTAGACTACCTCCTGTTTTTGTTTTTAAGTTTCACTTTATCAAAATTCTAAATTCAAAATTCAGTCAAACAAATGTTGTAAATAATAATGCCACACTAACACAAATTCTCTAAATTACCATAAATAAAACAATGTAATATGTAATAATGTAATGTACATGAATCCATATGGACTTTTTTTTCCATTTGAAGTATGTGTGTACATTTATGTTTGCATAATTGATGCTGATTCCAGGCTTTGACGGGTTGGTATCATATTTCCCGGGTCGCTGGTTTGCTCATCCATACGAGAATGGCATTGGCGGGTCACGCTTTCTGATAGCTTTATATTGTTATTCTCCTAAATGGCTGACACCTCCACAACAACAGATAGCTGTTAGCAAGCCAAGCACCTTCTGAAAGACCTCTGCATTTGATAATGACCTGGACGATATTATATCTAGGTCAGAGTAACAACATCCGTCCTGCTTCATTGCAGAAGATGAGGATATAATGGCAACACAAATGAAAGAAGTGACAATCACTTAAAAAAACGACATGGAAAAAAATGCTGTAATCAACCAATTCGAATCAAGTAATCAATAAAGCTGTCATAAAAATAGGATAAAATATCAAATGCATCATAAGATTCTCAGTTTTTTTTTTGTGTTCATATGTTTGTGTATGTAGTGCCTGCGGCCCCCTCTAAGCCAGAAGGCGAGCGGGTTGGTTCCAATGGAATCCTGCTGTCCTGGCGGATGCCGATGCCCCTTGACCCCACAATTCACTCATTTGTCATCAAATACAAGGAGATGTGTCCATATCCCGACCCTACCTTCACTGAGGTCATCAAGGGACTGGACGTCCCAGAAACTCTTCTGAACACACTCACCCCTGGAGCAACCTACAACATCAAGGTGCTCGCTTGATCTTCACACATTTCATTAGTTTATGTGAAAGCAAAAAATTCACAAAGTCTAATTTAACCATGGCATATATTTTCACATTAGAACACAACACAATAATATAAAATGCACTTGTAGGAACTGTTAAAAGGAACTAAATTGAACTAACAAATGACTCAGACTTGAAGGAAATACCAGTTCTCGACCCAGCCACAAATGTATCGTTCAGAAAAACTATAAAATTAAAGTGTCAAAAATAATAGTTTGTGGTTAAAGCTCACGAAGAACCAGCACACTCCGGTGGATAGTTTCTAAATGTCACAAAAATACATCCTCAAAATTACCTGGCAAGACATCCTTAATGAAATTTCTTGTCATTTGTTCTCTCATTTGGCCAATGTTCTCCAGTTTTCCATCATCTTTTGCATGTTTGAACCCTTTCAGCAGAGACTGTATGATTTTTGAGGTCCATCGTTTCACACTGAGGACAATTGAGGGACTCAAACACAACTATTAAAAAAGGTTCAAATGTTTACTGATGCTCCAGAAGGAATCATGATCCGGTAAGAGCTGGGGGGTGAAAACTTTTGAACGGCATGAAGATGTCCCTATTTTTCTTTTGTTTAAATATCTATAAAAAAAAATTAAAAAGGTTTCAACCCTCACCTCTTACTGCATTGTGTTTCCTTCTTTTATTTTTATAAATTGATTAAAAAAATCTTGTGGACTATGTAAACATCTTTATTATATATCTTAAAGGTGCTTTAATCCAAAACATTTTTTGTCACATACAGCAAACATCTCCTCACTATCCGCTAGCTGCCTGTCCCCTAAACACACTTTAAAAAAACGCAGTCTCTGTAGACAACCCAAGCTCCACAAACGGCAACTAAAACAAACTGTGGCAACCCGCTCTATGAAACATAACAAACTGTTCCAGCCAACTGACAATAATTATTTGGAGGTGGGGTTTGGGGGGGGGGGATAGTGCTCGCCGTGAACACATGAAGGGGGGTGTGGAGGAGAGAGTAGCATGAAGAGGGAAGTTAGATTATAACTCTTTATGTTTGATATGACTGACACACGACCAAAGAGACGACGTTCCGATAAATGCAAAAATACAAAGAAGAGGGAAAGGATAAGGAACGCACAAAGTCCCGAATTTACTTTGCAAAAGCCTTTGAAACTTGCCGAGAACTCAGTAGCACCTCATTGCAGTACACGAGGTCCAAGGGGCGGAGTCGGATCCAGATCTAAGGGGTGGAGATGGGTAGGATTAGAGATGGAGTTAGGGATCAGGGGGTGGGGATGGGTAGGTTTAGGGGTGGGTTTAGGGATCAGGAAAAGACATGGCTAGGTTTGGGGGTGGGGTTAGGCAACAGGGGGCGGAGATAGTAGGTTTAGGGGTGGGGTTAGGCATCAGGGGGCGGGGATAGTAGGTTTAGGGGTGGGATTAGGCATCAGGGAAAGAGATGGGTAGGTTTAGGGGTGGGGTTAGGCATCAGGGAAAGAGATGGGTAGGTTCAAGGGTGGGGTTAGGCATCAGGGGGCGGAGATGGTAGGTTTAGGGGTGGGGTTAGGCATCAGGGGCGGAGATGGTAGGTTTAGGGGTGGGGTTAGATATCAGGGGTTGGAGATGGGTAGGTTTAGGGGTGGGTTTAGGGATCAGGGAAAGAGATGGGTAGGTGTAGGGGTGGGTTTAGAGATCAGGGAAAGAGATGGGTAGGTTCAAGGGTGGGGTTAGGCATCAGGGGGCGGAGATGGTAGGTTTAGGGGTGGGGTTAGGTATCAAGGGGTGGAGATGGGTAGATTTAGGGGTGGGTTTAGGGATCAGGGAAAGAGGTGGGTAGGTTTAGAGGTGGGGTTAGGGATCAGGGAGTGGAGATGGGTAGGTTTAGGGGTGGGGTTAGGGATCAGGGGGTGGAGATGGGTAGGTTTAGGGGTGGGTTTAGGGATCAGGGAAAGAGGTGGGTAGGTTTATGGGTGGGGTTAGGCATCAGTAAGTAGCAAATCTCGATAGGTCGCATGAATTGTGAGAACACCTGTTGAAGGGCTTCCAATCCAACATTCAGGTAGCTCTGTTTTTGCTGGACAGGTGGGTAAATCCAGTTTGGTTTTTATAAATGGACTTTTATGTTCGGCTAACAAACACAAGGATATAATTGGATAGAACAATGCAGTCAGTGCTAATTTTGGTGAATACAACATATAGGTTTCTAGCAGCTGTAAATGATCACTCAAACCTACAGTAGGGCGTCCTTGTTTGGGAGCTAAAGTTATAACCTCAAAACGAAACGTTTTATCGTTAGCTCTGGTAATGTTTCTCTTTTTCTGCATTATATGAAAGTATTTATCTAACCTGGCAACATTACACCTTGAATGAAGTAACATTATCAGTAAAACTACAGGTGGATGAAAGGTCTAGCTAGACTTCGTTTTGTTTGACAATACTTCGAATGTGAACAAGAAGTGACATCACCCAACATCGCTTAGAGCACCTTTAATTAGGACAGTACTAAATAAATAATAACATGCATTTTGTATGATCCCTCTTACTTTGTTAAAATAATTAACATTTAGCAGATTCTGAAAGGTGTATGCAAACTTTTGAGCACAACTGTATATTGAAGGAATGTGCTAATTTATACCAGCAAGAATGCATTAAATTAGGGGTGGGTGGGTAAACAAGGGGGTGATTTCCATCCAACTCCTTGCTAAAATTCTGATGGGACATCATGAGAAACTACCTTCCATACACTCTACAAAGACTCCCAATGTCTAAATATCATGGGAAATTCTATAGATTTCCAATTCCTTTCAAACTCCAAAGAACTCTAGGCTTCTTATTGAAGAATGGTGCAATATCCCACAGTTAAAGTTCAGAATTTCACTATTCCCCAAAGAAACTGTAGCTCTTTTAAGGCAAAAGCACAAGTCCTGGAAATTAATACAATTATAGATGTTGTTACTTATATTATATCTAACCCATGTATATCTGAAATGTTAGAGCCCCCTTAACTTCCCTTTTTAGTGTTTTCCATTTATTTAATGTCTTTGTGGGGTAATGTTTTGTCACCCAATGAAACGGCAGCAAACAAAAACTTTTCTGAAAATGGTTTTCATTAAACTGGTCCAGCGTTCAGCAGACACCACTGGATTAACTGTCCATGGGAAAGTTGCCAGTGGCCTCTATTCCATTGATCTCACTCAATAATTTATCAACTGTGAATTATTCATGTCCTACAGAGAACTCTGGATCCACGAGGGATCTCTGTTTTCCCTCATTTGTCTCGTGAATTCATTGGCTGGGTACACCGTGAACTCTGAATTGACTCTTTGAGCTTTTGTGTGAGCGTGTTTGTATGTGTGACGGTTTTTGATGGATCTGTTGTCTGGAGTAGATCATCTTGCATTGGAATCTTCATTCACAGTGTCTTTATATCCACCTCTGCTAAGTCATGGTGATAAATCAACCAGACGTTCTTATACTGTGTGCGGTTTGAGTATATTGCTTTTTAAAAGCTCTTCTGTCTTTTCTTTATAGGTTGCAGCAATAAACAAAGCAGGAACTGGACCCTTTAGCCAATCTCTTTACTACAAAACAGCAGAGGCCCGTAAGCACTATCCATGTATCTCATATAACTTGTTTTCAAAACCCTAATGAGGTGCTTTACTGTCTAGAGAGGTAGTTACCATCAAAGGTGCAATATTGCATGAGCAATATTGTTAATGATCACACATATAAAACACAATTGGCTCTCCTCCTGTGAAGTGCATTGAAGTCTACTTTTAGCCTTCTATTCATCAAAGAATTATGAAAGAAATGAATCACAGTTTCCATAAAAATATTAAGCAGAAAAAGCGGTTTTCAACATTGATAATAAGACCTGTTTCTTGAGCAGCAAATAAGCATATTAGAATTATTTCTGAAGGATCATGTGACACTGAAGACTGGAGAAACGATGGTGAATAAATCAGAGGAATAAATCACATTTTATATTAAAATAGAAAATTATGGAAGCTTGTTTCCACCACCAAAAAATAATTAAAAAAGTAATTGCAACACAATTCTGACTTTTTTCTCAGAATTGATTGATATAAAGTCGCAATTGTGAGCAACTCAATGACTTGCGAGATATAAACTCGCAATTGCGAGAAATGTCTATAACAGGTAATTGTGAGTTTATATCTCACAATACTCACTTAATCTCACAATTCTGACTTTATAACAGGCAATTGTGAGTTTATATCTCGCAATTCTGAGTAAATTGAGAGATAAAAAGTCGCAATCATCTTTTAAAATGTTTTATTCTGTGGCGGAAACAAGCTTCCATAGAAAATGTAAAGCTCTTTTAAATTGTAATAATACAGTTTTTCAAAATATTACTTAGTTTAGTGAATTTACTGTTTACCGACTTTTTGAGCATTGACCAGCATAAGAGACTACTTAAAACAAAAAAAAATTAAAAAATCTTACTGACCCCTAGCATAATTTTGCTACCTAGTGAGTAATGTGGTGACTAAGTGGGCAGCTCATTGGGTTTCAAACAAATGTGTAGAATTCATTCGATTTGAACGTATATTTTCATTCTGCTTGTTAGAGTGTGTATATGTTTTAATCCATGTGTTAATGTTCAATCTCAGCCCCTGGTCTGGTGTCAAACCTCACAGCTTTTGCTGATGATCACACATCAGTGTTAGTGACATGGTTTCTCCCAGTACGCATCAATGGCCTTATCGCTAAGTTCGCAGTGAAAGTCAAACATGCCCGAACAGGCCAGATCGTCCGCACGCTGGAGCTCAATGCAGAGGACATCATGAACGGAGCTCTGCCTCACTGCAACGTACGTCTTTGCTTGTATTAATGTTTATATGAAATGATACAAGACACCTGAACCAAATTCAAACCACCATAGAGTTATATGCATTGATCTACCAGTCTTTTACAATTAGTTTCAGTTGTTTATGTGTCTCCTAGGATGCAGCAGACATCTTATCTCGTGGAACTCCAAGCCCGTCCGAGTCTTCCCAGTTGACGTCTGCTGCTCTCCCCTCTGTAACACTCTCAGCTGTTCCCCCCGCCTCCGTCTGGAGCGTTCCAATCAGTGTAAAGATTGATGAGCTCCGCCCCTACACACCTTACGTGTTTGAAGTCTCTGCCTTCACCAGTGAAGGGGAGGGACAGATTGCCAGCACTATGGTCCGCATGCCGGAAGCTGGTATGCTATCACACACACTTTATTCTTTTACATATATATATATATATATATATACATAACTGGTTAAAGTCGAAATGAATGCTTCTATTCAGCAATGATACATGATTTTGATCAAAAGTAAAAGCATTCATATTGGTATAAAATATTTCTATTTCAATGCTGTTCTTTCTATTCATCAGAATCCTCAAAAATCATATCTCGTTTTCTACAACAATATCAAGCAGCACAAATGTTTCAAACACTGAAAATAGTAGAACATGTTTTTTTCTGGAACACCATAAAAACATTTACCATATTTTTGATCAAATAAATGCAGCCTCAGAGATTTCTTTCAAATATATCAAAGAAATCCTACCGTCCAACCCCAAATGTTAATCAAAATTAAGTCTATTTACTTGCATGAATGTTTTTTATATAACAATACATGAAATTATAAAAATACCTGACAAAACAGAAGCTAAATTGTGTTGAAAATTCTGTTTTATGTTGTCTTGTTCAAATAATCGCAATTTCCACAATTATATAATCTGATGTTTCTGTAACAAATCAAAAATGTAAAGACAAAAATGTGTGTTGCAGCCCCTGAAGACCCGCCACAAAATGTTGTTTTAAGAAACATCACTTCTAAATCTCTGTCTTTAACTTGGGACCCACCAAAGATCACCACAGGACGATTCAGTTACGTCATCCAGCTCCACAGCTCTGAAGGTAACACTTTCTGACACCCCATGACCATCACACCAATGTCTTTACCACTGAAGGGATAGTTCACCCAAAAATTTTAATTAGCCCATGATTTACTCACTCTCAGGTCACCCGGTGTATATGACATTCTTCTTTCAGACGAGTACAATCTGAGTTATTTGAAAAAAATGTCCAAGCTTTGTAATGGCAGTGAATGGCTGTTTCTATCTATCCATCATAAAAGTGCTCCACACATCTCCAGGGGGTTAATAAAGGCCTTCTGAAGCGAAGCAATGTGTTTGTGTAAGATTCGTATTTATCATGTTACAAAGTAAAATTATAGCTTCCGGCCAAATGGCCATACACGGCCTTCTTGCGTGTAAAGTGTAACTTACGCATCTTGTGATGTTAGAAGTCCGTCATGGTGTAGCGTAAATATCAGCAATACGTCGCATTACTCGCATAAGTTGTGCTTTAGACTTGCGTACAATCTAACCTTTGCGCCATGACGCACAAAAATGTGCGTTGCAGCCACATTTTACTTCTAACGTCACAAGTTGCGTAAGTTGCTCTTTAGACACAAGTAGACTGTGTCTGGTCGTTTGGCTGGAAGCTTGTTATTTAACTTTATAAAGTTTTAAATATGAATAGTTTTCTCACACACACTCATCGCTTCACCTCAGAAGGCCTTCATTAGTCTCCGGAGCCTCATGGAGCACTTTTATGATGGATAGATGCAGGTTTACAGTATAATGGATAGATGCACTTGAATGGACTGCCATTCACTGCCATTACAAAGTTTGGAAGAGCCAGGACATGTTTTAAAATAACTCTGATTTTATTAGACTGAAAGAAGGATGACTTGTGGGTGAGTAAATCATTGGCTAATTTTAATTTTTGGGTGAACTATCCCTTTAATATTGTACTCAGATAGACACCACACACAATCCCTTAACCTAAACCAGTTGGATGGCCTTGCGTTTAGGTTTAGCACACATTCTCCAGACTACTTAGTTCAAAGCACATCCTCTTTTTGTTTGTATATTAATGTGGTGCATTTATATGTGTATTTCAGGGTTAATTAGTGAGAACGGCACAATCGATCAAGGTTTTATTTACACTGGACTGACTCCATACACACAATACTACATCTATGTGATGGCCAAATCCTCGGGGGCCACAGGACCGGCAGCAGTGGTCAACATTACAACAAAAGCAGAAGGTAAACACACAAACACACATGTGTTTTCATGTTTTATGGAGACTTTCCATAGAAATAATGATTTTATTCTGTGCAAACTGTATATTCTATTCCCCTACACTTATCCTACCCATCACAGAAAATGTCTCGTTTACATATATGGCATTACCTGAGGGAGAGAAGAGAGACGTATAGGTAATGACTGACCAATAGGAATCTCGCTAGAGAGGCAATCTATACTTCGAGTGAAACTAAAACAAGCCAATACACACACGAACGAAACATAGGATTCTCCACCCGGCCCTTTCCTGGGGGATGGAGCGATGCAGTCATCGTCTCCTTGAGAGCAGTCCCCTCAATCTCTGGGTGGTCTGTCCGTCTGCATGCCACTGACTTTGCCGCCCTTCTTGGCGGGGGCCTGGATGGTTGGGGTGGCCTGCCTGTGGCTGGCTCCACGGCGCTGTTTAGGTAGGGGCTGCTGCTGCGGCACGGGAGCAAGGGCAGAAGCAGGAGGATGCCCCTGGTGACGAGCAGAATGAGGAGCCCCAGGAAGGAAGACACGGTTCTCCACTCCAAGTGGAGTTATAGCACAGCTGCATTGCAACGGGCCGTTCCACTGGCGTGATACGCGTGTATCCCTTAGCTGCCCTGCCATCAAGGGTGGTGAGGGAGTAGGAGGCACCGGAAAGGTTTCTGGCAGTGAAAGGTGCTGTCCACGTCCCTGTGAGCTCCTCATCCACCTCCGGGAAGAAGGGCACTGGAGTGGGTTGCTGAGAACCAGAGTGCGCCACCCCAAGATACCAATGATTACCAATGAAAAGACGCAAACTATCTGTGTATGCTCTTTAAGGAACTGCTCTCACAAGTGCTGAGGCACACGGGGGAACAGCCACCGTGATCACAGACAGGAATGTGCACCCATCTGTGCGCGCTCTCTCTCTCGCTGCTTACCAAAACAGCTTTTCCGTGCTCTCACCAGCCATTAAAACAGCTTTTACTTACTCAGGAAGAGAGAGAGGGAGAAAAAGGGTTGGCTCCGAAGCAAAAAACTTAGGCTATGTTTACATGGAAACGATTCTGAAGAGACAACGCAAAAGTGGCGTTGCGTCATCACGTTTAGACGAGCGTTTTGTGTGGGAAATCTGCGTGCAAATGTTGATGCAAAAGTGTGTGAAATTCAATGTAGTATGCACTTCAGGCGGCTAGGAGTGCATACTACAACAACACCAAGTCCATGCGCCTGCGTACAACCTTCACTGTCAAGCAGACATTTGCGTTTTTACGTTTACACGGGAAACCGGCGGTGGAGCATTTTTAAGATTTCCACTCTGGAGGGTGGTTTAACTTTTTTGCATTTTTAAGCCTCAAAAACGCCGTCGCCGTGTAAACGAAAGGCACATCCGATAAAACATTTTTACATTTTCACCCGGAACCGTTCTTGTGTAAACGGGGCCTTTAGTGCTACCCCAGCAGCTGCTCGTTTATACCCGTGTTAATGAGGTCATGCAGCTGAGGCAAATGATTGCACGCCAATGTGTATTGTTTTACAGTCATGACCTACGTTGTAGTGACTGACCAATATGGAACATTCTGCAATTTTACATTTTTCAAAAAATATCACTTAGTAGGATTTATAAGCCTTTTCCTTATAGGGACCAAAAATTTCCCCATAAGGATTTCAGATATTGCCATCTTAATCCAACATATTGTCACTATAATACAGGGTTTACCAGGCAACCCACCCACTCACATGCGCGCGGCTTACCAGGACATCAGACTCACTCTTACCCAAATCCAAACCGCTATAAAAGAACATTTTTGCTTTCTTATGTGAAAAAAAAGATTTATTTAATGATTAATATTGTTTTCCAGTTTAGTATGTCCCCATATTTTCCTAAAGCGAGTTTTTATCAGATGTATGATGTATTTCATTGTTTTTTGTAAACCTTTAGACATTATATAATATTAGATAAAGATAACCTGAGTGAAAAAAGTATATAACTGAACTGATTTTGTTAAAAAAAAACGACTGTCAAATTATTACCGTCAAGTTAAACTGAAAGTATTATAAATGAGTAGTGGCTGCTGAAAATTCACCTTTGACATTATAAATGAACTAGTTTTCTATTCAAATACATTTTATAATATTTTAAGTTGTAATAATATTTCACAATATCACTTTTGATCAAATAAATGCAGCCTTGGTCGGCATATGAGACCGGCCCAAAACGTTGCAATAGTAATCAAAATTAAGTGTATGCATTACCTAGATGAACCCTATTTAGCTGTACTGACTGCAACTTAAAGAAGCATTAAATCACTTTTGATTCCCCTGATGTGGAACTGCTTTTGTTTTTTTTTCTCGCCATTTTCTTACTACATGACCCAGCTAAACTTTAGCTGTGAATTATCGATGAATTGCCACACACATCTAAATTCATGATTTTCCACTACAGTGGAGGATTAATGGTTCCTTCAGTTGTGGCATTCAGGTTTTCCTCACATGACCTAATTTTGATTGATTGTTGGTGTTGCGTTTTCTCAAACTGTGTTTGTGTATGCTTGAAGGAGGCATATTGGGAGCCATGTTGACCAAAGCAATTCCATTTTTTTAACTCATCTGTAGGCTCAGGGAATGTGTACGTGTTTGTGACTTCTGTAAGTGTTCAGACTTGGGGGTCAAAATAAGTGAGAGTTATAAATTAGGTTTATATTCAGCTGGTCTGGTTGTAATTAAGTCTGTCTGAAATCAGCTATCTCTAATTATACCTTTAATTGGGTTACTTTAGCTGGAGGAAATGGCTTTTTCATACAGAGCCAAGTTGTTGCTGCATAGCTGAATGCTCATTAAATGCATGGAAAAACAAGAAAGGTTATTTGTTCACTTAGGGTTGCTTTTATCTAAAATTAGATTTTGGTCAAAAGCCTCAAAGCATCCAATGCCAAAAATATGTGATAAATAAAGGGCTTTATTTTCTCAGCAATGTATTGTACAATTGGAAATATTTATCAGTAGTTCTTAATGGACATTATTTATCCAACCATGGATTTACTGTCCATACTAGTTTCCGCCAGAAAAAATGGTGACGATCACGTTCGTTTTACTGACATTTTGATGATATGCGGGTCAAATATCACCTCATAATTAGTCAAGTTGAGGAAAACTGGAGGCAGGCTATGTATCTTAAAAAATGAAGAAGAAAAAAATCAGGCCGTACTGACTGCAACATGTTTATTAGCCTAACATTTAAATAGAAGGGAAAAAACATGAATGTCCGATTGGTGTCAATCAATGGCAATTGTTTTTACTATGGTTTCACATTCATAGTTTAACAAACCAGTCCCCCTTCCCCACATAAAATATCTGAATAGTAGCCTCAAGCGAACTTAATTATACACTCTAAGTATGTCTCATTTAGCTGGAAACATTTAAATTGGCCACTGTGAAATGACTCCTTGTCAAATGAACTGACAAACAAATGACTAGGCCTATAACATTGTCTCGCGTCATTTTAGGCTACTTTTTACACTGTTAAATACAGCCTTGTTGAGCATGTGTTCAGTCACTGTGTTCATTCACTCGTTGCGAAGTCTTGTTGGTGTTACACTGCACTCACTTTGATTCTTGGAGCATTAAATAACAGAAGACTTCGCTACAAGTGAATGATCACACTGGATTTAAATAGGCTAACATTAACGAGATAATGACGGTTGGTTGCAGTAATCAGAACATGAGTCCAGGCAATGGATTATAGGAAATATAGTTCATGAAGCGGTAAAGGAGACTCATGAATTGTACTCTAGTGGTTATCATAGGGACTCCAGCAGGCTGGTGTAACAATAGGTTTCTTTAAATAATATATATATATGTACTTTTATTTAAAGAAACTAGGAGTGACAATTTGTTGTCGTGTGTTATTAAAGCATGTTTTATTTTTTAAAAAATGCTCTTAATTTTATTTTAAAGCATTTTCTAACTAATTTTAAGTCATATTGTGACTCCCTCAGAACTTTGCTGAGAGCCTTGGCTAAGTATACGGCAAGGTGTGTTAATAACTGTGTGTGTTTGTGGTTTATTTATCTCCATGTTAGCCCCGAATGCTGTGTCTCATCTGACAGCAGAGGCTGTGGACTCCACGTCGGTTCGTCTGTCCTGGAGATCCCCGAGCCAACCAAACGGCTTGATAAGCCAATATCGGATTCTAGTGCTGTACCGTACTATGCTTGTACAGAACATCACCCTAATAGGACAGGTAGAACAATAAATTACACTAGCCTGCGCACACTCACTCTATTTTGTTTGGTTTAGCTTCTCTGATTTTATGTTGTTGTTACAGAACGCTGTCTCTCAACAACTTCGTCGCAATGCAAGGTCACTTGACATCACCACAGAATCTGCATTCACTCTCACCTCACATGGAACATTTCTGACTTTGGGTCGCGGTCTTACCAACACTGACTCGGAACTAACCTCTGACCTTCCTTTGACCCCAAGCACCCCCCACACGCCTCCACCCTGGCTCACAGTTACCCACGACAGAACCAATGCATCTGTTCTGGCTGAGACTGAGGCTGTAACCGAGGACCCTTTGACTGATTTTTCACCTCTTACTCTAGGCACTGACCAACCGCCATTGGTTAACTTAAGCCCCTCCCAGCCCCGTCGTGTCACTAGGGCAGTGGCCACAGATTACACCCAGCAGCAGACGAACCTCCCAACAAGAGCTGCCACTACCATTGGAATAGAAGGTAAATAACGCCTCCCACTGACTCCATCCACTATGACCTCACTCACATTTCAAGGTTTTTGCGATTTGGATATTAATAGTACTGTTTAAATCACAATTATAATAACAACTCATAATTTTGTAAGTAGGGATAAAGTTTAAAATCCCCATGTATAAAGTTTTTTCAGTAATGTCATTTTGAATAAACCTTTCAAGACAGAACTACTGTGTTTTTTTTTAGCCATTGTTGCCATACAAAAGATACCGAAACAAGTATTTTACTCTTATTTACTATTTTATATGTAAATGATGATATTTTTAAACTCTTTATTAAAGACTTTTGTTTAATCACAATGTAGAAAATGAAAGGGAAATTAAAAAACATGGGCAATGAAAAAGTGGGCTGTTATTTGTGCTTTCTTTTTCTGATTGGTTGTGCCCGTGTGCTGTGTTTTGATTGACAGTTCAACCAGCCATTGAGGAGACAGCAGACCTGTCGTCTGATCACATCATGTATGTGGTTAGAAGGCTGAGCCCTTTCACAGAGTACATATTTAGCGTGTCTGCAACAAATATTATTGGAGATGGACCTTCCTCACAAGTAACAGTGAAAACAACTGAACAGGGTAAAATACTTTCAAAAATCCTGAGTAATTCAGTAGTTATAAATATAATGCAACGGTATAAAGTAACCCCAGTGCTTTCCCACAGTGCCAAGCTCTGTTCAGAACGTGTCCTATCAGAATCTTACCTCCACCTCTATCCGTGTTACCTGGGAGCCACCCCTCAACCCCAACGGCAAGATAACGCACTACGCTATGTACGCACAAAATCTCCTCACAAACCAGGAATTACGACTGATGACGGACAACACCACTGCGGTGCTCACAGGTAAAATTGACCAAAAGGGACAACAAAGACATTTCTAAAGTTACGAAAGATGACATTTTTTGTTCATCAAATAATCCTGGAAAAAAGCAGCACAGTCGTTTTCAACATTGAAAATAATCAGCAAATCAGCGTATTTGAGTGATTTATGAAGGATCATGTGACACTGAAGACTGGAGAAATTCAGCTTTGCATCACAGGACTAAATTGCATTTTGAAATATATTGCAATAGGAAACAGTTATTAGATATTGTAATAAAATTTCACAGTACTCCTGTTTTTACTGTGGTTTGGTCAAATAAATGCATCCTTGGTGAGCGAAAGAGATATTTAAGGCATTTCTAAGTGTCTCAAGTGTTTAAGAGGTCAATGTATGACACTATTCATGGTCATATCCACAGGTCTGGACAAGTACAGCAGTTATAAGGTGCGTGTGGCGGCATCTACAGCTGTGGGGGAAAGCCCCATGACCGATGAAGACTACATCTTTGTTGTGACACTAGAGGATGGTATTGAGACAATTATTTTTCATACACATGCAGAAGTACTCTTACATTCACTTGGACACGGGCGATCTCTCAATATGCCTCTGTCTGTCTTTTAGAGCCGGATTCACCCCCACAGGATCTGGTTGTTGTGAAAACCACCTCCTCCTCTTCTACTCTCTCCTGGTCTCCTCCAGAGAAGCCCAACGGCATCATCCGCCTGTATGAGGTCTCCTACACAAACGGCACATTCAGCAACACCGTCAACAGCACATCACTCAGCGTCACACTGCACTACCTGAAGCCGTACACACACTACAATGTGACTGTCCGTGCGTTTACGCTGCATGGACACGGGAACCAGATTTCTGATACTCTACAGATGTTGTCCGGGGAGGATGGTGAGTCATTGTGTGTGTTTGTATTTAATTGGAAAAACTAGAAGAAACATAAAACTTTAATCTCATCCTGAAATCCCACACTCTTTCCCCTTCAAAAGGTTTCTACAGTTAAAGGGTTTGTTCACCCAAAAATTAAAATTCTTTCATTATTTACTCACCCTCATTTTTTTCCAACCTTGTAAGACCTTCGTTCATCTTCGGAACACGAATTAAGATATTTTTTGATGAAATCTGAGAGCTGGATCACTCCTGCATACTAGTCCATAGGCTTCTAGAGGAATTGAAACTTGTCGGCCTCAAAGTTATTATAGACATTGTTAAAATAGTCCAAGTGACTACAGTGGCTCAGTCTTAACTTTATCAAACGACAAGAATACTTTTTGTGCACAAAAAACAACAAAAATAACGACTTATTTCAACTGAACAACTTTATTTCAACTATTCATTTACTTCTCTCTCTGCCTCGAGTCAGGTTGCTAGTTTAATAAACGTAAGCTTCTGTTATTGTACGTCACACGCATCACACACATGACCAGCGTCGGCCAATAGTGAGCCTACGTGTGACGTAGCTCTACACTATCACACTACGTTAACTGACTAGAGGCCCATAGAGAAGGAAGTGAATAGTTGAAATAAAGTCATTTTTTGTTTGTTTTTGCGCACAAAAAGTATTCTCGTCGCTTGATAAAGTTAAGATTGAGCCACTGTAGACACTTGGACTATTTTAACGATGTCTCTAATAACTTTTCGAGGACGACAAGTTTCAATTCCTCAAGAAGCCTATGGACTAGTATGCAGGAGTGATCCAGCTCTCAGATTTCATCAAAAATATCTTAATTTGTGTTCCAAAGATGAACAAAAGTCTTACGGGGTTGGAACAACTTTCTGTTCATCCAGAGAATGTATCATGGTTTCCACAAAAATATGAAGCAGCATAACTGTTTTCAGCATTGATAGGAATAAGAAATGTTTCTTGAGCACCAAATCAGAATATTAGAATTATTTCTGATGGATCATGGGACACTGAGGACTGGAGAAATTTGCTAAATATTCAGCTTTGCACCACAGGAATAAATTACATGCTGGGCAATGATTAATCGCGATTAATCGCATCCAAAATAAAAGTTTGTGTTTACATAATACATGTGTGTGTACTGCGTATAATTATTATTAAAAATGTGAATTGAAAAATGTGTTGTATACATGCACATATTTCTTAAATATATACATGCATGTGTGTGTGTTTATGTATACAAAATAGTTATACGCAGTACACACACATTTATTATGTAAACACAAACTTTTATTTTGGATGCGATTAATCACGATTAATCGTTGCCCAGCTATAGTTATACCATGTAATAAAATTTCACAGTATTACTGATTTTACTGTATTTTGATTAAATAAATGCAGGCTTGGTGATCATAAGAGACTTTATTCATAAAGCACACAGGTGATCGCAATTCAATTCTGGTTCTCATCATTGGTCGACCCCATTCCTCCTTTCCATAGTAAACAAAAATGGCCACTTGCAAGAGGTTCTATTGAATATCAGACATTTTCAGGCTGAATTATATTTCAGACACAATGTGGCCAGCCTATTTATTTTTCTGTTGTATAGCATTTGCACTGAGTGCTGACTTTTCTTGTGTGTTGCAGTGCCTGGCAGCCCACCTTATGATTTGACCTATGAGAGCATCGGATCCAGCAAGGTGAACGTGACGTGGATGCCACCGCTTCTCGCAAACGGCATCATCCTGTTCTACAACGTGGAATACTGGAACGCCACACACAGTCTGAACCAAACCACACATGTGCCTTATGTTGTCCTGTCCAACCTGCGGAAGTATGCACGTTACCGCATCAGCGTGCAGGCTGCCACACAGGTCGGCTTGGGCAACCACACGAGCGAGATCCTGAACATCACCACACTGGAGGACGGTGAGTGTTTGTTCTCTGTGGTGTTTAATTAAGCTATTCTTCCTTTTTAGTGTCAGTCATCAAAGTGAATATATCTGGATCTGGTGAAAGTATCAGTGTCACATGTAAACATTTCTCCTTTTTTCAGCTTTTCTGTGGACGGAAATTGGAGTGTTTTATTGTTTTTAACTATTTTTATTTCTCCCAAATACATTTCTGACAGCACTCGGGAGTGTTATGGATCAATTTTTTTCTTTAAAGCAGGTTAATGTTTCTACCTCAGGAGTCAGAGGAGCTTACCAGCAATGTATTTGTTTGTTTCTCTGTGTTTGGTTGGTTAGTTGTTCCCTTATCAGTTATCAAGATGGACACATGCGGATAATGCACATACTAACCCCGATCACTATCATGTTTGAGAGTAAAGTCATTTTCCTCGGTTTTGGGTCTATAATAGCTGTTTTTCCTAAACGGCAGTACCCAGTTCCCCTCCAAAATTCCTAATCGCCAGGAAATTGTCAGATACTGAGGTAGAGTTGTCCTGGAAACCTCCCGTGGAGGCCAACTCGGAGATTTTATACTACATAGTGAGAGTGTGGTAAGTCCAGACGATTTAAAATCAGTTTTTACCAAAGACCAGACTGCAGTCATACTGTTTTTTGAAACTTACATGTATGTTCGTTTATTAGGAATCTGAGCTCTGAATTTGTGGCCAATGTGACAAATACATCAGTGGTGGTGAGTGTGGAGGGGCCAGGCCGGTATAATGCCTCCGTCAGCAGCTGGACTCGATTCGGAGATGGAGGGCTTCTGATTTACATCACGTTCAGTACTGTAGAATCAGGTGAACACAAATACGTTTGGCTCCTAACAACCTTGACACATTTAGATATGATAAGCATATTTATAATGTGAAGAGTGCTGCTTTGTGCTCATATACCAAATTTTTGGCCAAAATCTTGTGCAGCATCACAAGTATCATTGAATAAACTTGTGGGGGAAAAAATATTGCAGATGAGGGAAATATTAGATTTAAATTTAAAAGTGTGGAGTCAGTAAGATTTTTTATTTATTTAAGAAATTAACACTTTTAATCAGCAAATGATGCATTTATGTGATCAAAACTGACAGTAAATAGTTTTACATTGTTACAAAATATTTATATTTTTAAAATATATTATAATAATTAAAAATATATGATATTTTTGTTATATAAATCGCACAATTGTTTTTAATATTGATATTAATAATAGATATTGATGACTGCTGAAAATTCAGCTTTACCATCACAGGAATAAATGAAATTTTAAATTATATTCAAATATGCAAATTATATTCAAATAGAAAATTAAATATATTCAAATAGAAAAGAAAGTTACTGATCAAATTATAAAATAAATGCTGCAAACGAGAGTTCTTCCAAAAAAACATTGAAAAAATTTTACCGACCTTTAACTTTTAAACCGTATTGTTTATTCTGCACTGAAAACATTGATAGAAATAGAGCAACATTTAACTTGTTTCAGGGCATGTCAGTTCAGTCACTTGAAAGGTCACTTTTAAGTTAAAATGCTGCTCTAGAAGGTTGCTATAGAGTAAGGCAGCTCACTAGGTTTGAAAAGGATTCATAATGCATAATAATAGCACGAAACAGCATTGCCCCTGTATTTATAATGTCAAATTCTTTTTCTGTTTTGCAGCCCCATCTGACCCTCCACAGAATGTATTATTCACACTTCTCACGACCACTACAGTGCTTCTCAGCTGGAGTCCTCCAAATGAACCCAACGGCATCATCCAATACTACACTATCTACTACACAGACAATTATACAGAGTATACACAGGTATATGCACTCACATAGATGTGTATTGATCTTTTTGAAGACACTAAATACTATGTCATGTGACAAGCTATTAAAATGACTTTAATATAAATCCAATAAGTAATTGGTCATTTTGATGGTCTGTAGCACTGGGCAGCTCCGTCTACAGTTAAATCTCATTTAATATAGCTATGTAGTAAGTGACATATAGTGTACATTTTGGGGTTCTTAACATAAAAAATATAGGTAACACTTTATTTTGATAGTCCACTTTAGACATTCAACTAACTATAAGTAACTTTGCCGATGCATGTCAACTAACTATCATTAGAGTATCAGTAGACTGTCAGCTTAATATCTGCTAACACTTTATTTTGTTGGTCCCCCAACAGACATTCAACTGACTGTAAGTAACTTATCAACTACAAGTCAACTTGTTCTCCTAACCTGAACCCTAACACTTAACCCTAACCTAACAGTCTACTGGCAGTCTACTACAGCCTACTAATACTCTAATGACACTTAGTTGACATGTAGTTGAAAAGTTACTTATAGTTAGTAGAATGTCTAAAATGACTATCGAAATAAAGTGTAACCAAAATATATATCTTTTGTTTACCAAAAGCTGCATTTATTAGACCGAAAATGCAGTGAAAACGGCAATATTTTGAAATCTTATTACAATAAAAAAAATGTTAAATGTAATTTATTCATGTGATGTTGATTTGGCGCTCAAGAAACATTTCTTATTATTAGTATCAGTATTAAAAATGTTTTCTTAATATTTTTGTGGAAACTGGAAACAATGTTTTTTTTCAGGGTTCTTTGATGAACAGAAAATTCAAAAGAACAGCATTTGAAATGCATACTGATCAAAAGTAAAGACATTTATAATGTTACAACAGATTTTTAAGTATTTAAGTATTTATTCATTGCTCATGGAATATTTTTTTCAGAAATGTTTTGGGTGGACGTTTGTCTCACGTTTTTTAAACATTATTACTTGTTTCAGAATATTCAGAGAACATTCAAAATTAACATTAAAAAGTTGTATTATACTAAAATTGTATTTTGTATTAAAATACAAGTCTTGCTGGCCCCAATGGCAGAATTTGTTCTGATTGGTTGTTATTGTGTGCTGTCGTGCAGCAATTTCACTTTCAATGTGGACAGAAAAAGTATTTGTCTCTGGAAAGGTTTTATCTGTTTATTCAGTGCTGGAAACAAGCTTCCCTAGCTTAGCACACAATGTATTCTAACCACAATGTACTGTAGATATGAATTGTTTAAATATGAGTTAAGACATTTTCTTCTAAGGTTGTTTTCTTGTGTTCATCTCTTCACAAGATACAGAACATTTGCCAGAAAAATTAAAGAAATAAGTAGCAAAATGTTCCATGTTATTTGGAGATTTACCATTTATTCTTCGAAGTACAATGAAATACATGAATATAATTATGTTAATCATCAATACAATCCCAGCTAACAAAAAATATGTTTTAAGAACGTTTTTCTAATGTTCATATTAAGTTATGAATCCTTTTTCATAACTTTACATTAATAACATAACATTAATGTTATTATGACTAAATGTTCTCTGAAACATTTTTTTCTTTTTCTTTCATGCAAATGTTAAGGTTACATTCTATTTAATCATTCGGCAAATTATGGGAACTTTTGAATGTTCTCTGGACATTCGGAAACGCTTTAAATGATAGTCCAACCAAACCGTTTCAGAAACAAAGTTCCGTGAAAAATGCATCAATTAAAAGTAGGTTAGGTAATTTCGGAGCGGCTAGCAATAGCAAGCTAGCATGAGATCCAGCCCTCCCTCAGACGGTCCCCAAAGCCACGCCTCCTTTAAAAAACATTCACTCGCAGGTCACACACAGCCCGAGCAGATTCAGAGAAGTGTCAAAAGAGACTGCATTAAGTTACCTCATATATCAAAGCACATAACATTACAATTAATGAACGTAAACAACTTGCAGAGCTCTAATTGTTCCACCTGACTGCTGCAGATTCATTTCGGCATTGATAGTGTTTGACATAACTCTTAAATCCGAGAACAAAAAATGCAACATTAGCTTGTTGTTTTGGTTCAGGGAGAGCTGTAAAAATCGTCTGCTGTTTGTTTGCAGTGCTTTGTGACTATCTGTCTACTACTCTATATGTTAAGAGATTTTAAGTCAGAATAACAAAATGTATTTATGAAAAGAATTGCGCACCCTACCTTTAACGTTACTGGAAGAATGTTAATAGCTTTGAGAGAACTTTGCCACAAAGTTATGAGAATGTTCCCTGTTAGCTGGAAATCTATTATTATCTAATACCACCATTTGTACCATGAAACCAGCACAGTACATTCTTCTATCTCCACAAGAATAGCTACATCAATTAAAAATCTCATAAACACATTTTAAACTCGCAATAAAATGCTGATGTCATGCAGTAAATCAGCAGGTTCTTTTTCTCTCACTGTAGAGGGTTCCTGGTTCAGAGCAGTGGCTGGTGCTGTCTGATCTGATGGCAGGACAGGAGTACAGTGTATGGATGAGTTCCAGCACTTCTGTTGGTGATGGGGGAGTGTTCAGCCCCCGTCTAAACTTCACAACGTTAGAGGACGGTCAGTCTCCTCACACGCTCAGGGGAGAATTCAGCTCTGCACCACTTTTCCAAATGATTATGCTTTAAAAAATCACACTGAAACTCATACACACATACACACACACACAGCACATATTCAGCATGTCTTGTGAAAGGAGACAACTTCCTCCAAGCTGCAAACTTGGGATTGTTGAGCCCTCACCACGAGACTGAGTGTGTCTGATCTCAAAGTCTTTTATTTGATGGTCTCCAGACTATCCCAGCTTGCATTTCCTTTCACAGGATTTGTTGAAAAATAGCGAATAGCACATGCTGTTTTAGCTTTTTTCTGCAATGGCAAGTTTCTCGGTACATTATGTAGCATGATTAAAAAATACTGCAAATGTGTTGATCTGAATGATCATAAAACTTCTTGTTCGACAGCTATCGGAGACTTTTATGGTTGTACTGAGAAAAAGAGCCCAGTAATTTCAAAAGAGATTTTAACAATGTCTCAAGATGTGCTCAGATTTGCCAAAATCTACATTACAAACTCAATATGATCTTTCTCTTCAAGTTTTCCAAATTTGAGCAAATAATTAAAGAGTTGCTAGATACAGATATATTAAAAATGTATAGCTGTATACTCTTACTCTATGACAACAGTTGTCTATTTGGGGCCAGATTTACTAAACTGGGCAAACTAGCATGAGAGCACAATTCCATAAAAGCGCAGATGAGAGTGAATAGTTCTGCGTGTGATCTACTGACGACACGCAAATTAAAGAACACAGAAGCAGCCGGATCATTTCCATAATGACCAACACAATCTACTAAGAGCAGCGCAAATTGGCATCTGGTTCAAGACGTGCTTTTTTTGGGCGGTAAATAATGGCGCAATACAATTAAATTTACTTACTCAGGCTGTGTTTACACGAAAACGATTGATGTTTACACGGAAAAGTGGCGTTGCGTTATCACTTTTTATTCTGCATTTAGACAAGCGTTTTGGGTGGGAAATCCGTGTGCATATGGTGACGCAAAAGTGTGTGATATTCAATTTAGTATGCACTCCAGGCGGCTAGGTGGCGATGTGGAGCACTGCCACACACAACACCAAGTCCACGCGCCTGCGAACAACCTTCACTGTCAAGCAGACTTCTGCATTTTTACCCTTTACACTGGAACGCGGCGGTTGACCGTTTTTAAGATTTCCACTCTGGAGGGTGGTTTCACTTTTTTGCGTTTTTAAGCCCCAAAAACGTTGTCGCCCTGTAAACGAAAGGCACATCCGATATAATATTTTTACGTTTTCACCCACGAGCGTTCTCGTGTAAACAGGGCCTTAGTAAATTACCTTGCATGATAGCCTGGGAAAACCCAGACAACTTCCGGCAAATTTAGGCTCTGTTTACGCGGGTGAAAACGTAAAAATATTTTATCGGATGTGCCTTTTGTTTACACGGCGACGGCGTTTTTGGGGCTTAAAACCGCAAAAAAGTGAAACCACCCTCCAGAGTGAAAATCTTAAAAACGCTCCACCGTCGCGTTCCCGTACGCGTGTAAAGGGTAAAAACGCAAAAGTCTGCTTGACAGTGACGCAGGTGCGCGGACTTGGTGTTGATGTGTGACCTAGCCGCCTGGAGTGCATTCTACATTGCATTTCACACACTTTTGCGTCACCATATGCACACGGATTTCCCACCCAAAATGCTTGTCTAAACGCAGAATAAAAAGTGATAATGCAATGCCACTTTTGCGTTTTCTCTTCAGAATCGTTTCTGTGTAAACATAGCCTTAGATTTGCTCTGAAAGTTAGTCTGGCAAAGAGCTCATTCAAGCCCATTTCCAATTCGTCGAAATCGCAGCACCAATCAGAAACGTTGGGGCGGGGTTTACACGATGACGATAGCGCTGGGATTTGGAAGCAGATTTTGTAGCCTACATTACAAAGATGGATGCCGCCGTCGAACATCACTCGTTCGAATCAGCTATCGTGTCTGTTTTTAAGTGATTTGAACGTTTCCTTTTTGTTAAAAATTGAGTAAACAACACTCAGACATGTTTCTCCGCCGGCCGCCGCTCTGCATACGTAATCTCCTTCGTCGCTCTGATTGGTTTAGGTCTATCCGCGACGTCCGTTGGTGACAACACTCTGGAAATTATTTGTCTATGACAATTATTTGTCAGACCATATCTCAGTTACAACTTAGAATGGTCTGGTTTTAACCAGGCTACTTGCATGATTCATTTAAATACACCTCTCCCATGAATTTTGCGTCTGAAAGGGAAACTCCTACAAATGCATATGCAATAGAATTAGCCCCAAAAATAACCCTGTCCACACCTTCACAGTGCTAATTTTTCACTGAGTGTCTTTAATAAATCCTGACAGTCGTTTTTATCACCAAAAGAGGGTTTACGCTGGCGCAGCTTAGTTAGTAAATCTTGCCCTTTATACTGTTAGAAGAAACATTTAGTTGATACTTAACTGAGAACTCCATTAGGTCTCCTGAACTATGAAAGAGCAACATTTGAGCATTAAAATGTCCCCATGCAATACTTAGCAAGTGATTATGTTGACCTAATATCAAAATCTATATTTTAAGGTTCAAATCATAATAGATGGTTTTTGTGTGATTTTGGGAAAAATGGTGCAGAGGTGACCTTTTGAAATAGATAAAGGTTTTCTCCCCTGGTGTCTGAGATTTTGAAAGTGTTCTATATGAATAAATGATGCTATGGTCCTGTTTGCTTCTTTGTGAGTGATTGCATCTGATTGGTTTGCAGTTATTGGAGAATCACCCTGCTTCAGCGGCTCAGTACAGCCCAAAGCAATATCTTGGACACAGAACATGCTCCAAATGGATTTTCCTTCTAACACAACATGTCTGTCTTTCTCTGATTCTTTATTCTTCCCTATATCTGTGATCTTTCACCTTGACTCTGAATTTTGCAGGTGCCGCGCAGGAGTTTATTTACCATTTTTAATTTCCACAGACTTACAGATGTGTGTAATGCGAATGCTGAAATTTATGTGTATTTATGTGTTGTATGCATTCTTGTGTACAGTATGAATATTTTAATCTCTGGGTTTAAGATACAAGATTTATTCTCACTGCTTTTAATCATTATTAAGTGATTTGTTGTTGCAGTGTGCCATTTTTTTCTTATATATAGAAATATATTTCTATATTTATTAATAAATTAGTTTAACTGTCATGTCTATGTAAAATTGATAATTTATTTAATTAAAATGTATTTATTTCTTAATTTTTTTAATTGTTTGGAAAAAATTAAAAAAAATTAAGAAATAAATAAAGAAACTGTTTTCTTTACAATTAAGCTCATTCTCATTCCCAAATTTCTCATTACTGCAATGCAAAATATCACCCTTTAAATTTATCAATATAATTTTATTTTACAAATGAACATTACAATATAAATACCAATTTAATTCGTTATCATTGTTTTTTGCAGTAATGAGACTCTTTTCACATAATCGTCGCGAAGAGTGTAACATGAAAAACCTCTTAAAGGGATAGTTCACCCAAAAATGAAAATTCTGTCAGTAATTTCTCACCCTAATGTTGTTCCAACCCCGTAAGACTTTCGTTCATCTTCGGGACACAAGTTAAGATATCTTTGATTTAATCTGAGAGCTGGATCCTCCATAGGCTTCTAAGGGATTGAAACTTGCCGGCCCAGAAAAGTTATTAAAGACATCGTTAAAATAGTCCAAGTGACTCAATCTTAAGTTTATCAAGCGATGAAGATAATTTTTTGGCGCAAAAAAACAAACAAAAATAATGACTTTATTACACTATTCATTTCCTTCTCTGTGGGCCTCGAGTACATCACACGTAGGCTCACTATAGGCTGACGCTGTTCATGTGTGTGATGTACAACACAGAAACGCTGTGCTGTTACACTACCTGAGCTACCTGTGAGTAATTACTGACAGAATTTTTATTTTTGGGTGAATTCTCTCTTTAACAGTCCTTTAATAAGCTTACTTTTCATGTAAATTAAATGTTTTTCTTTTGATTTTGAGGTGAAATATATCGTAATATTGGCAGATTTCATGAGATGAGTCCTTATTTTATCACAAAGACATGTTTCACATTAGATTGGGGAACAAAGCCTCATTCCATTTCTTGGTTCCACATCGAAACAACATCTTTTATTTGGACTGCAATGATTTGTTCCCCATTCTAAAGTGTAACTGTTGACCATTCATCACATATATTAATTGGATGTCTTCCACCCCCTTCCCCTGCTGCAGTGCCGAGTGGTCCGGTCCACAACCTCACCGCTACGATCTATAGCTCTACGGCTGTAGTGATCAGCTGGGACCCTCCTCTGGAGCCCAACGGCAGAGTCTTCTACCAGCTGAGCTTGCAAGAGGCGGGAACGACCCACCCGTCCATCAACCGCACGGTCAACATCACCATCTCCAAGACAACCACAGACACCATCTACCTCTTCACCAAACTCAGAAAGTATTTTCCTTACATCATAAAAGTCACCCCAGCAACCGGTGCGGGATCAGCTGTAAACCACACTGCAACCCTCCAACTTCGAACAGATGAAGACGGTGCTCATCATTTCCTGTATTTTACATGCACATATATATATATATAAAGTGTGAGGGTTCATACTTATTGATTGTATACTCATTAAATGTCTTTGTTTGTATGTGTTCTGACAGTCCCAAGTTCTCCTCCATTGCCAGGAGCTAGTCGAAATCTCTCCAGCACCTCCATCCATGTGTCCTGGTTCTCCCCTGTGGAAGCCAATGGCGAGATTATAAATTACACTGTAGTTTTACAGGGTCCTGGGGCCGTCAACAGAACCTACACCTCTGACACGCACCTAATTCTCTCAGAACTCACTCCGTTTTCAACTTACAATCTCTCCATCGCTGCGGTTACTCGCCAAGGTGTCGGCCCCTCTGTGATTATTCCACTACATACTGATGAAGCAGGTCAGAGCCATGTATTTATTGCTATTCTTTTAACTGATCTGTTAGAATTAAAATATTGGATTCTTTGCTTTGAAATTTGGAGTTTGTTTAAAATTTGAACATTTAAAACAGATCTTTGAAAGTTTCAACTTTTGTTGAACTTTAAATATTTAAGTTTTTGCTTTGGAATTTGTTTGAAATGTGAATTTGTTATAGGAACATTTTATTTGAAGCCTGATATTTGGAAATTAAACTCTTAAGTCTTGGCTTTGAAATTTAAATTTTCTGAACTCAGAAATTTGAATGGCCTACATTGCAAATTCATACAGGTCAGACTTAAGGTGTCTAATGTCTTTGTGTGTCCAGGTCCAATGTCTCCACCACGCAATCTGAGTATTTTTAACCACACTGCAAATTCAGTATGGCTTCACTGGGAACCTAGTCTGGAGCCAAATGGAATAATCCAGCACTACGGATTCAGAATACTCGAACTGAACACATACGCTTTCAGATATCAGGTAGTGAGTGCATCTATGTACAGTACATGTGTGATTATGATCTTAGATGTGTGTAAATTAAACTCGCATGCCTCTGTTTACCCAAGAACTCATCAGATGCGTCTACGCAAGCAGAACTGAGTGGCTTCAGACCCCATAATTCATATGAAATCAGTGTGTGCACATTCACTAGAGCAGGAAATGGGGATCAGTACACCCTGCCTGTGATATTTACCACCAATGAATCAGGTAATACACACTCACACATCTGTCTGTGTCACATGATCATTCAGAAATCATTCTAATCTGCTGCTCAAGAAAAATTTCAGGTAACACTTTAGTTCAGGGTTCAGTTCTCACTATTAACTTGTTAACGTACATATTAATTGGATTAGTGCAAAGGTCGGAACTCCAAATGAACCAATCAAAAAAAAATTGTATGAAAAACCATCAAGTCAAGAATAGCTCCATCTATATCAGTTCTGAAAAGATTGACGAAGTCAAAAGTCACATCGTCCTGGGCCAAGAAGTTACAGTTGAGCACACCATCAGTGAGCTATCTTGAAGATGGAAAGCAGCAGCATTGCGGAGCTGTGCACTGAAAGTGCAATGGAGCGGATAATGCTCTGAATCACTCGAAGAGACAAGATCACAAATGAATGTTTGCGGGAGATGTCAAGGGTGAAAGATGCGATTACGGAGGCAGCAAAGGAAAAGCACAGATGGACTGGACAAGTAGCTCGAAAAGAGGATGATCGATGGACGCTGAAAGTGACAACGTGGTACCCCTATAAGATTAAGCGACCTTTCGGACTCAATGGTCAGATTCCCTAAAGAAGAATTTTGGAACAAACCTGGATCCGCACTGCCAGAGACAGACGCAGATGGGAGACATTCTGTGACCTGTCCTGCATCATCCAGTGGAATGATTGATTACAGGCTGAATAAAAGATAACTAGTATATTGGCTGTTTATTAGTTCTTATAAAGCACATATTAATGCCTTATTCTGCATGACCATTTTCGGTAACGCTTCCTTTTACAGTCCAGTTACCCATGTAAATACTATGTACTTTTTTTAGTAACTACAATTACTGGGTAATAACTAGTACTAACCCTGAACCTACCCCTGTTCCATGTACTTACCTTATATTAGCCAGTACTTTCTAGGTAAGTACACTGTAAGTACTGTACTGTACTGTAAAAGGAAACGTTACCCCATTTTCTGCATTCCTTAATCCTACTCAATACCTAAACTTAACAACTACCTTACTCATTATTAATTTTCTGTGATTGAGAGTTTATTGAGGCAAAAGTCATAGGTAATAGTGAGAATTTGACCCTAATCTAAAGTGTGACCAAATTTCTTATATCAATGTTGAAAAACATTTGTGGCTCTGTGTTGCATTTTTTCAAGTTCCTTTGATAAATAGAAAGTTCAAAAGAACAGCATTTATCCGAAATAGAAATCTTTTGTAACATTACAAAATGTACTTTACTGCCACTTTTGATCAATTTAAAGCATAAATGATTAATATGAGTATTTCCTTTTTTATTTATTTATTACATGTCAAATGTGAAAGACCTTAAAGCTACACTGTGTAACTCTTTTAGTTTATTCTTAGCTAAAAACACTTACTTCTTTCAAAAATATATATGCTCATTAATGTATATTAATTTACTTCGTTCAAGTAATAAAGTATTCTCGTGAGTGTATAATATGCCATTGAAAATACACACGGGTAAGGGGTTCTAATGTCGGTCGCCATGTTGACCCTCCATCTTGAAAGTACATTAGCCAAAGAGGGACATACCCATTAATTTAAGCTTCGCCTTTCGCGTTTACGTTTCGATTAACAATCATGGACGAGGTCGAACTGGAAGCCATGTTAATCTTGGACTACATTGGCCACCGTAGGAGTTAAAACGAAATCGGAATGGAGAGGAACAGAAAGTAATATTCACTGGATGGTCATATACCTTTTCACCACTAGATGGGGATAAAAATCACACAGTGTAGCTTTAACCTATGGCATTAGACTGCAAAGTCCTTTTTGTTCAAAATTGTATTCTTTTGTTATATATCTGTGGTGTCTGTGTGTATGTTGCAGTGTCAGATTCAGTTGTAAATCTGTCCTGCTCTGGAATGGATTGGAATTCAGTGTACATGGAATGGGAGCTTCCGATTCATCCTAACGGAGAGATTCTGCACTACCTCATCCGCTCTGGCGATCTGGAGGAGGAGGCCCATCCTCTCACACTCACATACACAGTGGCGCACACTGTTACTGGCCTGTCGCCTGACGTTTTCTATGTCATCAGCGTGGCTGCAGTTAATTCAGCCGGAATAGGGGAGGAAGCCAACTGCACGGCACACACTCCACCAGAGTCAGGTCTTGTGACATTTGGTTGCTCGTATGAATGATTTGGAAAAAAAAAAACGACAATGCTAAGTACTTTGGCATGTAACTTGCTCTGCATCATTTATGCTTTCTTTTTCTGCAGTTCCTGGTCCTCCCCATTCGCTGACCATAATCGACGTTACCTCTGACAGTGTATCTCTGAGCTGGCAACGTCCCGTCCATCTTCCTGGTCTTCTGCAGGGTTTTAATGTTGAAATTGAGCAATTGGCAAGAAATTGTGAGCAAAAGCAGCCCGAGGAGTCCTGCGTGGAGAGTGAATTTGTGGAGCGGGTTGAAGGACAAACCAGCGCAGTCACACTTTCCTCTCTGCTCAAGTATAGAGACTATCGTATGAGAGTGGTGGCGTTCACCAGGGCTGGGGCCGGAGAACCCTCAGAGTGGATCCACACACAGACGCTCGCAGGAAGTATGTTACACCTCTGTGCATATAGACGTTCTTATAAGAAAACAGAATCACAAATGAGTTAGAAATGTTCTCATCTCAAATGTTTCTCATTGACTGCAACATGAGAATTTAGCATGAATCTCTTTCTCAGATGTTTCCCTTGAGAAAATTATCACAACAGTGTCAGATCTCAAACTCAAAACTCTTCAGAAATTCAAACATTTATCAATAAATTCTTTCAAAGCACTAACCATATTCATTTGGATTCTATTGTCTCACTGTATGTCTGCAATTTTATTACTTTTATACTTTTTTTTTTACTTTTTTTTACTTTTACATTTATTTTAGTTTTTTGAGGCAAAGATGATACTTTTGGTTGATACTTTTGTTCAATTCAAATGATCACATTTTTGTAATTTAATTTAGCAATTTATTTTCTTTTTTTTGTTTTTCTTATAAACAAAAAATATAGGAATATATAGATACAAATATTATATAAATATATATATTTGTATATATATATATATGCATAATTTTTATAAATAAAATTTTGTAATTTAATTTCTTTTTTAGAATGTGTTTCTAATAAACTAAAATATACATATGTATATTTATTGATTGATTAATATGAAATATAATTATTAAAATGTAATTTTGCAATTTCATTTATTTTTCCAGAATGCGTCTAGTTTCTAAAAAAACAAAAAATAGAAATGTATATATAAATTATGTGTAATTGTCTAAGTTCTGAAATAATTCAAATAGATAAATATATATTTATTAATTGAGAAATATAAATATATATTATATAAATGTATAGAAAAAAAGATATAAAACATTATCCAGAGTTCATACATTATTAAATCTCTTGTTTTCCCAAAATAATCAGCAAGAAAACGTGATGTGTCAGTATTTTTGTTAATGACTTTTGTTATTTTGAGCACATTAGAGAAAGTAATAATGCATGACCTGACCTCTGTGCATGACCTTCATTGAGTTTGGAATACATAATTTATCTTTTTTGACGCTTCTATGAGATTTCCGCAGTATGTGGGTATCTTGTGAATCGGCTACGTTTTCACAGCTTTGGTTCCTTACTGAAAATTAATGGACTGTTGTTGAAGCACTGCCCAATCCATTAGCTTTGATTCAAGACATCTCAAGATCAGCATATTTTCCACACATTTTTGAGCATTTGCCTTTTGCAAAGATCATCATGACTGTTTACATGTGTAGATTAAAGGGAACCTTCATTAAGTCTCCTGAGCTTTTTAGCAATAAAATGTTTCTCTGGGTTGTCACATACATATAGCATAACAACAACAACAGAAAAATAGCCCCAGCTCTTCATCTCTACTTCTTTACCCTAGACCCTGATGCCCCTCCTGGTGCCATCTCACTGGTTCCTTCTGCCACTGGGTTAAAGATTGAGTGGGATGAACCATTGGTCATCTCAGGGCCCACCTCATACATCATTGACATCACTGCCGTGAGTTCATAAACTTAAGAAATCTTGTTCATCTGTTCACCTTCGGATAGTTTCTACTTAAATTTCTCTTTGCTCTCTTGCAGTTGGACGGTTCCGGATATAACATTAGCTTAGTGCGGCATTCAGAGGAGATCAGGACGGTGGTTGTCGGGAACCTGACTGCATTTACCCTGTACTCTATTACCATCACCGCCTTCACAGGGCAGCTTTCCAACGCTCGCAAAGACGGCAAAGCATCTGAACCCGTACTTGCCAGAACGCTGGAGGATGGTGAGGACATTTGAGCATGCTTGTTTCTCAGGTACTTATTTGCATTATTTGTGACATCCACGGTTGTGTTTTCCAGAGCCCAAAGATCCTCCCCAAAATTTGTCATTGACGGTCATTCCCGAGGAAGTGACACGTGTTTATGTTACATTCTCTCCACCGGATGAGCCGAACGGAAACATCAGTTCCTACCACGTCGCCATCTACCGAAACGGACAACTGGATTTCTACATTAACAGCCTGTCTGTGATCAGCAACCCTAATAACACCATGACGGCCGTTATAGATGGACTGAAGGGTGGATTCAATTACAGCATAAGGGTACTTTTTTGGTGTTTTTTATACTTGGTTTGATTGCTTTGGTAAGTTTGCATCATCTAATACCATCTAATATTACCATACCACTAGCGGCAACTATTTAAAATTGTATCTAAGTAACAACAGAGAATGCAGCACCAAAAATGGAAAGCAATAGTTGCATCACTCTTTTTAATCATGTTAGAACTCAAATAATTCTTGCACAAAAATGGTTCTTGTAGTTGTTTGTTGACTTAGTTGACTCACAATTAGGCCAAATGTATTTGTTTTCTACTTGTTGCAGATAGCAGCCGTGAACGGAGCAGGTTTAGGCCCAAGTTCTGAGGTTCATGTCACCACCGATGTGAAAGGTATGAGAAAAAATAATACTTGAGTTAATCAGCTGCTCTATTTTATTGAAGTGACTGTGACTTTAAGTTCGTGATGGGTTTATTTAGCACCACCCAGGCCAACAAGGATGCCGCGGGCTGCTCTGAACAATGCAGGTGTTCCCATTGCAACCTCCACGACCATTACCATAGAGATGCCTGAATGTTTCTTCAGTGATGACCATGGACCAATCCAAAAAGTCCAGGTCATAGTTTCTGAACCAGCAGGTATTAAAATCTGTCATTTAACAGTATATGTATATATAAATATATATATATATATATACAGCATTATGTGAAAAAAAAAATCCAATTCACAATACAGCAATAATGGCAAACACTTTTTATAAGAAGCCATGTTTATAACATAAAAAAAAGAAATGAATACTTTTATTTAGCAAGGATGCATTTAATTGATCAAAAGTGACTGTAAAGACATTTTAAGAGTTAAAGTAATTTAAAAAAATTTAGTCATCAAATGTGTCACGATTTTTTTTAATCTTACCATTTTGTTTATGTGCGGTATATAGCTACACACACAGAGGTGTTGTGTTGTGAACATTAGAGTATGTTTGTACAGTATAATACAATATGTTCAAAATAATTTTTCAATCAAATGTATACTAAAATGATTTTATTGAAGGGTTTATTGTTATATTGTTCTAATGTTGATGCAGTTATGGACTACGGTAATCTGTCCAACTGGAAGAGTGTTTTCCAGCAACCTACCGCTCCGTACCTGACCGACGAGGGCTTCTTGAACCCAGGCTGTTTTAAGAAATCAGAGCGCATGAGCACAAACACCAACACCAACACGTACATCATAGGAGCAGACGAGGGCTGCCTGTCTGAAGATGCCAAGACTCTTTGCAACGGACCCCTCAAACCCAAAACACATTATGTGTGAGAGACATATGCACACACGACTAAACTGGGTTGTAAATATCCTAATCCAGGAATCTTTTTAACCTGTTCTTTACCGTTTGTTTTTGTATTGCAGGTTCAAATTTCGGGCGACAAACATCCGTGGGCAGTACACCGACTCTGAGTACTCAGAGAAAGTCAGAACTGCAGGTATGAACGAAGTAGCTACAAACTAATGTTACAATATTAATCCACATTCAGTATTATATACATTCAGTTAAAGGGATAGTTCACCCAAAAATTAAAAATCTGTCATTGTTTACCATTGAATGGACTTTTATGATACTCATAAGGTTCATTTTTATTTGAGAGCTTGGCAGGCCTTATTCACTTTCATTATTTAAATATATATAGTTTTCCATGGAAGAAAGAATGTCATACAGATTTGAAACGATTTTAGGGTGATTAAATGTCACTTCCTCTGATATTTTCATTTTTGGGTAAACTATACTTATATATTTCTATACAAACTATACCTATATAAACTATACTATGTAAATGTAAACTATGCCTATATTACTAATTCTATATAAACCATACCTATATTACTAATTATATTTTCATTAGTATTGTACTTTTTATTATACACTTCCCCCCCAAACATTTCAAATGTTCATATCGTTATATTGCCTTATGATATTTCTGTAAGTTATTGCTACTTTTATTCATCAAAAATGCATTAAATTGATAAAAAGGTGACATTAAAGGCATTTATAATGTTACAAAAGAGTTCTATTTCAAATAAATTATGTTCTTTGAATTTTCTATTCATCTGTTTCCACAAAAATATTAAGCAGCACAACTGTTTTCAACATTGATAATATTAAGAGGCTTAATAACAAAATGTTTCTTGAGCAGCATATTAGAATTTCTGGAGAAAGACTGGAGTAATGATGCTGAAAATTCAGCTTTGCATCACAGTATTAAATAACATTAAAATATATATTAAAGTAGAAAACAGTTATATTAAATTGAACATTTTTTACTAGATTTTTGATCAAATAAATGCATTGTTCATTGTGAACATATACTGCTTCTGCTACATATAAATATTGACTTTGATTTCAGATGACCGCCTGCTAACCAGAAATGAACAGATCATTCTTGGTGTCCTGCTGTCTTTTTTCCTGGCATTGTTTTTCATTCTGATTATTTACGGATCTGTGAGGTAAGTTGATTGTTATTGTAAATAGGGGCTCAACGACATACTCAAATAGTATTTCCCAAAAAGCCCAAAGCCCCTTTTTTTCTGGTTTAACAACTAGACTCACTCTCTCTCTGACCCCAGGATCCACCGCAGACAGAAGGAAGGTGGGACGTATTCTCCACGCGAGGCTGAGATTTTTGAGACAAAATTCAAGCTGGATCAGCTCATTGCAGTGGCCGACCTGGAGCTCAAAGAGGATAAGATTAACCGGTGAGATTCATACACTGTACATGAGCAGTGGGCTTTAGTTAAATGTGGATATATTTGCTTTTGTCTGCACTGTCTGACTCACTCACTCATTCATTATTTCCTTAATCACTCATACACTCTCACTAATCCAATCAAACACCAAACACACTTACTCACTATCCTCTGTTCTCAGGTACTCCTCCTTTTTCTTTAGAAGGAAGGAGATTTTTGTCATCCAGTAAGTAGACAGTGATGTTGGTGTTTAGCTGATGCATGACATTACAAGATGTGTTGTATCAATTTTCATTCGTTTTAAATTTAAACGTTTTATTTTCCCAGTTGCATGTTGTGCTGTTAGTTCCTGGCTTAGAATCTGTTTTATTATGAATGACTGTGCCAGAGTAAATGATCTCCCTTGCCATCATTTGTGGCTGTTTGGTTTCATAATGCTGCTCTGCAGTTCTGCTCTCTCTGAGTGACTCTCCGATTCGTTTTATGTTTGTGTATCTTCGTCTAATTACATTGTGTAGTGAACTTCACTCAGATTCATTTCTTATTTATCTATGAATTTGAAAAAGTAACCTATTTT